>NC_141693.1:1708949697-1710247022 GCF_964263255.1 Lissotriton vulgaris | reverse complement strand
AAATGCTGCGTTTTAATCATATGTTGGTCATTTTTTTTTTGTGTGTGAAAGTTTTATATAGCGCGAACAAGATCTTTGCAGATAACAGTGCGCTTTACAAAGGCATCAATGAGTGGTAGGGTGGGTACACGGGGGAGCATAGTTAGGAAGGTAAGGTGAGGTAAGGTCAATGCAAGTAGTACAAATAGGGGGGATCAGGAACAGTCAGGTAGGTCAAAAATACAAGTAAAACACATGTGCATAGGAATCGAACAAATAGTACAAAACGACACAAAGTCTTAAAAGCTCAAGTGTAGTAGTTCAAGTGTATTTAGCCATGAGGATAGCTTTAACTTATTTTTTAAAAAGAGTGGAGGAGATGAGTCTGGTTTCAGGAGGGAGTGAGTTCCAGATCCTAGGTGCCATTCCTGAGAAGGAACGTTTGTAAGTTTTTTCCTTCTGGAATCTTCAAGGCTTCAACAGAAGATTGTTTGTACTTCTGGTGGTTCTGGACCCGCCGGATATTGTCAACTTCTGAGTGAGGTAGCCGGGTGATTTCAGGTGAATAGCCTTGTGCGTCATGCAGGCAATTTTCAGCTGTATTTAAGCTTCAAAAGGTAGCCAGTTCAGGGATTTAAAGTCAGTGGAGATATGTGAGTGTTTTTTAGATCCAGTGATGAGTCTCGCTGCCGCATTTAGTGAAGCTCTTAGGGGTGCTGTTGTGGTTAGGGGGAGACCACAGGGCGATGCTGCCGTAGTCTATGCGAGGGATGACTAGTGCTTGTACTGCAGTTTGGAAGTCCTTGGCTGGGAGGAATGGTTTAAGGTCATTCATCCATGTAATGGTTTTTACCGAGCACATTGTGCAGCAAGATGGTGATCAATTCAGGGAGGAACAACAAAGCTGCATGCTCCCACATGGTAGCACGATAATCATAAATAATAAACTCAGCCTAAATAGAATGAATACAAACACAAAAAGTAAAATATAGTGTACACCAGACACGCCTCATCGGTTTAGCAAGAAACATTGTATCATAGTCTGTGTGTGTACTTTGAGCTCTATTGGTCCTCTTAAGTTAAAGCAACTGTACACCATATATATCTCCCTGATGTAGAGCTTTCTTGTAGTGCTCGTGCTGCCTAAAATTGTCAAAGGTCTTTAGGTCTCGGCTACAAACTGCGTCAGCTGTCTATAGAAAGACCTATTCTTTCTCTAATATAGGTTTCATGGTCTTTGGATCAATGCCTTGCTCATAATTGGCTGTCTTTGCTGTCTATTTCAGGTGAGTTCCCAATTCAGTGGCATTCCTTCCTTTTGTTTTATTTATTTATTTTGAGAGTTTTATATAGCGCGAACAAGATCTTTGCAGATAACAGAGTGCTTTACACAGGCAGGTGGAAGGGTAGGGGAACAAGGGGGGAAACTAGGGAGGTAGATCAACAAGTTCATGTACATAGCAAAAAACAAATTACTTATAGTATAGGTATGAGGTAGCACGGCCTAGTTGGAGCGTAGGCCATCAAAACTTTGTGAATAATACCGAAATCGATAAACTGATATGAGGTAGCAAGGATCTAAGCACTTTAGACTAATATAAGTCCAGACACACGTACATAGGAATACATAGGCTGTATCATAACAGAATACTGATAATACTGTTCGCAATGAAAATCAAACGAATTGTTCAAGTGTATTTAGCCATAAGGATACTTTTGACTTCTTTCTTAAAAAGAAGGGAGGAAGAGATGAGACTCGTTTCAGGAGGAAGTGCGTTCCAGATCCTGGGCGCCATTCCAGAGAAGGAGCGTTTGTACGTTTTTTCCTTCCGGAATCTTCGCGGTTTCAACAGAAGATTGTTTGTGCTCCTGGTAGCTCTGGACCCACCGGACATTGTCAACTTATGAGTGAGGTAGCTGGGTGATTTCAGGTGTATAGCCTTGTGCGTCATGCAGGCAATTTTCAACTGTATTCTGGCTTCAAGAGGCAGCCAGTTCAAGGATTTGAAGTCAGGGGAGATATGCGAATGTTTTTTTGATCCAGTGATGAGTCTTGCAGTCGCATTTAGTGACGCTCTGAGGGGTGCAGTTTTCGTTAGGGGGAGGCCACAAAGGGCCACGCTGCCGTAGTCTATGCGAGGGATGACTAGAGCTTGTACTGCTGTTTGGAAGTCTTTTGCTGGGAGGAAGGGTTTCAGTTTCCTCAAGGTATTTATCTGGAAGTTCGCCCCCTTAGTAGCCTTGCTGATATGCTGCTGCATGTTGAGGTTGGTGTCGAGTGTTATGTCTAGGGATTTTGCTGAGTCCACGATGGTCGGTTGGACATTGAGTGCTGTTAGGTACTTAAGCCATGTTTGTGCGGAAGATCTTTTCGTGGGAGGTGAGATTAGGAGGATCTCAGTCTTCATAGCATTGAGTTTGAGGTGGTTGTCGGCCAGCCAAGATTGGGTGCTTCTGATCGTTGAATTCAGACTCAGGATGTCTTTAGGGGATTGTAACTTGAGATATATTTGCGTGTCATCAGCGTACATGTGAAAGCGTACATTGGATGCTTGTAACAGATGGGTGAGAGGTTCCATAACAAGGTGAAACAAAGTAGGGGATAGGCAGGAACCTTGCGGGACACCTAACGATACCGGTACTGGGGAAGACATCAGGTTTTTGCTCTTGAATTTTTGAGACCTGTTGTGTAGAAAGGAAGTGAACCAACGAAGCACAGACCCAGAGAAGCCCATTCTTGTCTTAAGGAGTTCGAGTAAGTTCTCATGTTTCACTGTGTCGAATGCTGAAGAGAGATCAAGAAGGATGAGGAGGCAGGTATTTTGATCTAAGATTTGGATGGCGTCGTCAATTATGTGAGTCATCACCGTTTCAGTACTGTGCCCTGCTCGGAAGCCTGATTGGTGTGGGTTGAGGAGATCAAACTGTTCTATGTGCTTTGTCATTTGTAGTTGGACGCATTTCTCTAAAAGTTTGGCGAGAGTGGGAATGTTGGTAATCGGACGGTAGTTGTTTATGTCCGTGGGGTCTGCTGTTGGTTTCTTCAATAAAGGTGTAACTTGACCAACTTTGAGGGAGTCCGGGATGGTTCCTTGTTGTAGTGAACTATTGATAATTTTAGTCCAGAGTGGGAGTAGCAAAGGGATGAAGTCTTTTACGGCGTTAGCTGGAAGAGGGTCAGAAAGGTGATTGGATGGTTTTAGGGTGCTGAGTATTCTGTAAATTTCTTCTTCAGAGTAGGTGTCAAAAGATGACCATGTCGCATTGTTTTTTAGTTTATTTGGTGTTGAGCAGTTGGGTATTGAGTAGAGGCTTGCGTCAATGAGGAGGTCGCTCCTTATATTGTCAGTTTTTTTGTTAAAGAAAGCTGAGAACTCTTCACAGGAAGGAGTAGTGCTCATGATGTCGACAGCTGGGAGTTGTTCCTTAGATTGAGATCGGATTAGCTCGAACAATTTACTTGGACGTTTTTTTGCTTGGTCTAGCTGCATTCTGAATAACTCTGACTTTGAGCGTTTTATTTTCCTGAAGTATGCATTTCTCTTTTTCCTCAGAGTTTTGAGATGCAATGTCGAGGGAACTGCTCTCCAGGTGCGCTCTGCCGTTCGCATAGCCCGTCTCTCTTCATTGAGACTCCCGTTGTACCAGGGGTTGGATATCTTAGTGGATACTCTTTTCAGTTGCATTGGAGCGGCCTCATTGATTATTGAGGCCATGGAGTTGAGATAGTGGTCAGTTAGGTCCTGAACGTCAGTAGCATCGGTAGGGGGGAGTAGGAGATTGCAGCTGTTGGGGGGTAGAGAGATTGGATTGAGTTTCCTCATGTCTCTTTTCCAGACTTTGGGCTTGGCGTATTGCACCGGGATGAGTTTTACTTTTTCCTTGATGAGGAATGTGATAATATGGTGGTCTGACCAGTCACACGGTTGTATTGAGTCAAGTTGAGTGGTGCCTTCTTTGGAAATGACCAGGTCGAGGATAGAGCCTTTGTCATGTGTCGGGGTGTTGCAAATTTGAGTGAGGTCCGAAGCGGTAAGGAAACTTTTAAGGCTATTAACTACTGCGTCACCGCAGTCATTCCAATGGAGATTGTAGTCACCAAGGTAAATTTGTGTGTTTTGCCGTCCTGCGTTGATTGATATTGTGTCCACCAGTTGTTGGGAGAAGACTATGTTGTCCCCCGGGGGGTGGCACATGATGTGTAGTGAACATACAGGTTTGTTCTCACTGGTGACATCAAGGCAGAGGTATTCACATGAGGTAAGAGAAGGAGCGGTGACTTTGTTAATAGATAGGTTACTCTTGTAAATGCCCTTTTCTTTGCCCCTCCGAAGAGCATTTTGATCTGCCAGTGTTCTGATCAAATGAACAATATTCTTCCACTGTTTACTTACAGGGACTCTTTTTATTTTTATTTTACTACAACTCCATCAGAGTGAATGTTTGATTTGCTCTCTCGTCCCTTATTTGTAATGTCCTCCCCAATTGCTCTGGTCTCCTCATCCTTGGGTTAACAGGTAAAATACAAGTTAGTCTAACAATGACATTGATTTTGCCAGCCCTTTGACAGACATAATGCAGCTTGATGGTGTAGGAAGAAAAGCCTGCAATATGCTGCCACACAAGACAATGAACAGGTTAATTTGGCACAAATCAAGCTACTTACTAAATAACATTCCTCATCCAGTCTTTCAGTTTGAAAAAAAGATAAGAAACAAGGTTTTCTGTTCCTTATTAGTTAATTGGCAATACTCCATACTTGTCCATAGTAAAATCACTGACATCTCTAGTAGTGGCAGATGGTGCCCGTGCCTCAACTCTCTTTGCCCCTTCCCCACTTCAGCTGTTCAATGCACCAGGACGCAACACAGAACTGGACCTTGCCGCAAACTTTTATTGTCCCTCTACCTTTTATTGCAATTCACAGGGTCTACTTAATGATTTTTTGGGGGCGTGGTTCCCAACATACTTTGAGGAGCTTCTATCCATCTTCAGCTATTTTACCCCCATTGAGTTCTACATTAAAATTTGAGAAACAGGAACAAGAAAGAACACAAATGATAGACCAATACTTACATAAATTCTGCAAGGACTCACTTGTTAAAGTGTGGCCTGTACTCCAGTTCAGAAAAGTTGGCCTGGCCAAACGATGTTACAGACAACCCAAGTTGCCTCATGGGAGTAGCACAAGCCAGATCCCTTTAAAGTCAGGAATAGAATTTATAAGGGTAAAGCAGGATTGAAAGTCCCAGAAAGCAAACCGGGCCTCATAACAGTAAATAAGTGTCTCTGGGTGGAAGGAGGTGTAGAGATATACAGAGGTCCTTTGTAACATTGTTTGCCTTGCCTACCATATATAACTAAAAAAAAATTAAAGAGCCTCTGGCATTACTGTTGTGCTAACTTCAAACAAAAACAGTGCACATAAGTGTTTTGATTAGATCACCTGTCTCATTTTCACACGTGTTGTGATGAATCAAAGGAGGGGGCTTGGGTGTCATTATCCAGTATTTGGGTGTCTTTCATAGATTCACATGCCTGAATCATTCCCCGTCGCCGAGACGGGAGCCTCCGGTACATAAAAAAGTAATGTCCTAAGGACATACATAGAGAATATAGGCCGAAGGGCCTCCCCTTTGGGGCCTTTCCACGTCCTTATGTAAAAAGGACCGAACTCTCATCGTTAGCCAATCAGCTCCGACCTCCCTCTAGAACCTTCCCGGGAGGAGCCTCAGTCCCTCAGATTTTCTACCGCACGTTGTGCTAGGGAGTCTCCAACCTGAGCTCTTCAGGTTTTTCTTGCTTCGAAGTCTCAAACTTCTCTGGAAGTACCTTTGTTCAAAAGAATAATTATCCTATCTTCGACTGCCGTCTCCCATGTCGGAATCCAATAAAAAGGCTTCATCCATGGCGGACTCGCAAAAGAAAGCCCTTCTCAGGGCCTGTTCCTCCTGCGGCAAGAAGCGGATTCAAGCGGAGGATAAGCACGATCTGTGCTTGTACTGCCTGTACCCTGACCACGTCTCTGACAAGTGTAGGGTGTGTAGAGCCTTCCCAAAGAAGACTGTAAAGGAAAGAGAGGCTCGCCTTCTCGAATGGCTCGACAGGCTTAAGGACCGAGACACTCTGGAATCTTCCGAGGGTAGTGTCTCCGTGTCCTCCAAAGTCTCCAAGAAGAGACCCAGGGAGCAGTCCCCTGGAGAGACAGACACTCCTCCCAAGAAGGCGCACAGGAAACCTTCGGAGGCACGTTCCACCACCTCCTCCGTGTCTGTTAGAGACGACCAGAGGTTCAAGAAACCCGCTCCATCTACTAAGCGGACCACCTCGGTCTCGACCACAGTGTCGACCACTACGGCCTCATCGCCCTCCGCGACGGCCACAACGACCACCACTGCGTCCTCAGGCGCACCGGTCTCCTCTACCATTCCTCTGAAGTCTTCGTCCAAGACGAAAACAGGATCATCGACGGTGTCCCCACTGTCTGCGTCATCGTCGCCTAAGAGGTCCAAGTCCTCATCAAAAGGTCCGCCTTCACCCAAGAAATCTCAAGTTGAAGACTCTACCACCAGTAAGTCGGCGGTTCACTTATCCCCGTAGAATTTGGTGCCATCGACATTATCGGAATCGTTCAAGTCGCCAACCCAACCGGCGGCCGCGCCATCTTCACGCACGCCGTCGGAAGGGACCCCGGCGCCATCTTGGAAGGAATCCAGATTGGTCGAAGTCTCCATTCACTCAATTCCACCTTCCTCGGTTCCCCCAACGAAGGGGTTGACGCCCGAGCAGGAGCAGGATGCACTGCGGAGTGAGGAGTCCGAGGAGGAAAACCAGCCCGATCCGGCCACCTCCCTATCCGACGTTCACGAGGACCAGGTGGAAGTCATGTATCAGGAACGTTCCGTAAGTGTCCGCACGGAAAACACCCCGATGATCTGTTTGCCCGTGTCTCTGGTCAACGATTTGCGCTGCCTAGTGCAGGACTATAAACAACGGTTCCCGGATGCCGACAGCGGAACCCAGGTGCCGGTCACCCAGGCGCAACCGTCTGCCTCGCGCCCTTCCGCTCTCCAGGCCCGACCTCGGAACCAACCCCAGCCTCGTGCTCGGCCCCAGCCTCAGGTAGAGGACTCCTCTGAGGACGAGGAGGAGGAGACGGACTTGGAGGAAGGTGAAGTGCAAGACGTCGACTCGGACCACAGAGACGACGAAGCCGATGCTGCGTCATCACACCATTCGTCTACCCCGGCATCCCCGCCAGTCTGAAACGACGGACGTTGGGGGTTTCCACAAACTGGTGGACAGGGCAGCTAAGAGGTTTCACATGGCGGTGGAATCCACGGAAACAGAATGCTTCCTCCATGATTTCAAGGAGCACAGCCAGAAGTCGGCCAAGTCTATTCCACTTATAGACTTTCTGTGGGAACAGGGCAAGAAGTTGATGCTTACGCCTGCCTCGGTGCCTGCGGTGGTTCCGCGCCTAGACAAAAAATATAAGGCCCCGATCACCGCACCAGCCTGCCTGACCGGCCACCCCAAACCGGACTCGGTTGTGACTCAGGCGGCCCAAAAGCAATCCCGCAACCCCTCCTCGCCGCTGTCTGCACCCCCAGACAAGGAGGGCAGGAAATTGGACACCATGGGCAAACGGTTCTCTACCACGTCCGCCATGTCCATCAAAGTGGCAAATTCCATCGCCCTGCTAGGGCGCTACAACCGCCAGCTATGGGAAGACATTGCCCCCTACCTGCAAGACCTGCCAGCCGCGGTCCAGGACGAAGTGAAAGCTCTCCTGGCGGAAGGACAAAACTCCGCTGCAGAGATAATCGACTGCGCCATCGACGCAGCCATGACGGGATTCCGCCAGTTGGCCGGGGCTGCCGTGCTCCGCCGCCAAGGCTGGCTCAAAGCAACGTCCTTTCGACAAGAGGTCCAATCTAAGGTGCTGGACATGCCTTTCGACGGTCAGTTTCTCTTTGGGGAGAAGATAGACGAAGCACTCCAGGCCATTAAGAAAGATACCGATACGGCGAGGGCTCTGGGCTCCCTCCAGTCCCGGAACCAGTCCTTTCGGGGGGGCCGCTCCAGAGGCCAGTACTCCTACAGAGGTTCCTACCAAAATCGGTCGTCCTACTCCTACGGCAACAGGAACCCGCCCCAGCACAAACAACAGAACCGACAGTCGTCCTATGGGAGGTCGTCCTTCAGAGGCAAATCCGCCAAGAAGGGCACTGGCGGCCGCCAGTGACCATTTACTCCAGCCAGTCCCACCACCGTCTCAATCCTTTCAAATTGGAGGAAAACTGACCCACTTCCTCCCCAATTGGCGAAAAATCACTACGGATCGGTGGGTACTACAAATAATTCAATTTGGACATTCCCTCGAAATTGTCAACACCCCTCCCAACACTCCTCCGCTGAAGCGTGCTCACAAACACCTGCACCTCCTTCTCAAGGAAGTATCCGCCATGTTGGTCAAAGGAGCCATCGAAAGGGTCCCAGCGTCCCAGAAGGGGACGGGATTTTATTCCCACTTCTTCCTGGTCCAACAGAAAGGGGACAAATGGACACCGATCTTGGACCTCCGGGCGCTCAACGCCTTCCTGCGGAGTCAATCCTTCCGGATGGTAACGATCCAAGAGATCCTGGGAGCGCTGGAAAGGAGAGACTCGATGGTCTCCCTGGACTTACAGGACGCCTACTACCATATCCCCATCCTCACAAGGCACAGGAGGTACCTGCGGTTCGAAGTAGCAGGCAGGCATTATCAGTTCAAGGTCTTGCCATTCGGCCTAAAATCCGCGCCACGTATCTTCACGAAGTGCTTGGCGCCGGTGGCAGCCTTCCTGCGACAAAGAGGTCACCAGGTATTCCCCTACCTGGACGACTGGCTGGTGAAGGCCCCTTCTCCGGAGGGCGCGACCGCTTCCTCCAACGCCTGCAGCGCACTTTTTCAACAGCTGGGTCTGACGATCAACCTCAAAAAATCCTGCACTACTCCATCAACGAGGATCACCTTCCTAGGGGCTACCTTAGACACGGATTGCGCAAAGGCTTTCCCCTCGGAGGACAGGACCAACAAATTACTGTCTCTGGCCGCGGCGGTGGCCAAGAAGTCTCGCATCAAGGTACGGACATTCACCTCACTGTTAGGGATGATGTCCTCCTGCATTCTCCTCATACCGCACTGCAGGCTCCGCATGCGTCCCCTCCAGGAGGCTCTGGCGAGGCAATGGAAACAGAGTTCCGGCTCGTTCGAGGACATTATCACGATCACACCAGCCATCACAAAGGCCCTTCTGTCGTGGAGAAACCGGAAACACCTGACGGCCGGCTTGCAGTTCCTCCTCCCGCCGGCGCCTCTGGTCATCACAACAGATGCCTCCCTGGAAGGCTGGGGCGCTGTTCTATTGGACCTTCGAGTCAGCGGCAAATGGGAAGCCCAAGAGAAACAACTGCACATCAACCTCTTGGAGCTGCGGGCAGTGTATCTGGCTCTGCAGGCATTCCTGCCACGTATCGGAACTTCCCCGGTGCTCGTCAAAACGGACAACACCACGACGATGCACTACCTGAACAAACAAGGGGGAACGCGATCTCTCTCTCTCTCACGAGAATCGCAAAAAATCTGGAACTGGTTGGTGGCACACGGGCTCTCCCTCAAGGCGGAGTACGTTCCCGGGAAGGACAACACCATCGCGGACGCCCTCAGCAGGCAGACCTCTCTCTCCCACGAATGGGAGCTGAACGGCGACACAGTGGCCCACATCTTCTCGCAATGGGGGACCCCGAGGATCGATCTCTTCGCGACGGCAGGGAACGCCAAATGCCCAAGCTACGCAAGCTGGCATCCCCAACAGGGGTCGTTGGGAAATGCTTTTTCCATCGGCTGGTTCAGCGTGTTTGCGTACGCTTTTCCTCCGTTCCCGATGATACCGAGGCTCCTCAGGAAGATGAAGACGGAGCCGTGCACCCTGATCCTGATTGCTCCGTACTGGCCGAGACAACACTGGTTCTCGGACCTGCTTCGCCTTTCCATCAGGCCCCCGATTCACCTGCGACAACACCCGAACCTCTTAACGATGTCCGGAGGCCAGGTACACCACCCGAACCTCCACTCGCTCAGATTATCAGCCTGGCTCCTGAGCACCGAGAGTTCGGAGACCTAGAGATCCCGCAGGACTGCAGGGCCGTACTAGCCAAAGCGAGGGCGGGCAGTACGAACAAGACCTACTCGCTGAAGTGGAAGAGGTTCTGCTTGTGGTGTTCGGAACAAGGCTTACACCCTCTACGGGTCACCCCGGTGCAGCTGCTACCGTACCTCCTCCACCTGGCTCAATCGGGGCTGGCTCACGCCTCCATTAAGGTTCATCTGGCTGCGATTTCTAGATTCACCAGGACCTCTTCTGGACCTTCCCTATGGTCCAGTCGACTGATAAAGCAATTTCTGAAGGGGCTCTACAGATCCTTTCCGAGGCCTCGGAAAGTCCCTCCAACCTGGCAGTTGAACTTGGTGCTCAACCAACTAATGAAACACCCTTTCGAGCCCATACATCGGGCCACTCTCAAACATCTCTCCTGGAAAACGGCACTCCTGCTCGCCCTGACGTCGGCCAGAAGGGTCAGCGAACTTCAGGCACTGTCTATTCAGGAACCGTATCTCCAATTCAGGCACGACCGAGTGGTACTCAGGCCCAACCCTAAATTCATACCTAAAGTGCCTTCAGACTTTCATCTAAACGAACCAATTGTCCTCAAGTCATTTTTTGCCAACCCTTCCACAGCGGCAGAAAGGGCGCTGCATTCCTTGGACCTAAAAAGATGTCTCAAATTCTACTTGGACAGGACCAAAGATGTCAGGAAATCTTCTCAACTGTTCGTAGCCTACAGCAACCCGCGAATGGGTTTACCCCTAACAAAACAAAGCATCTCCCGCTGGATTTCATCAGCGATTGGCTTTTGCCATGATCAGGCCGGACGGCCTTTGACGGACCGAGTGGCTGCCCACTCTACCAGGGCGATGTCCGCGTCGGCGGCACTCTTCGCTGGAGTAACGGTCCTAGACATTTGCCGAGCGGCGACATGGAAGTCCCCGCACACCTTTTCCAAGCATTACTGCCTGGACATCGAACTGCAGAAGGATGCTGCAGTGGGACAAGCGGTGCTACGCCATCTATTCCAATAAGGTGAGCCTTACCTCGTCCCGCCATCCAGGTATGCACATTCTTCATGGTTTTTCTGCTATATGCATGACAGTATACTACCATGTTTCTCTCATGTTGTCTGTAATTTTATGCAGATCTGCTGGAGGTGAGAATGTGCTTTACCACTATGTATGTATAACTGCTGGCTACTCTGATTCAGGCATGTGAATCTATGAAAGACACCCAAATACTGGATAAGAAATGCGTTACTTACCTGTAACAGCAGTTATCCAGTATTGGTGTCTTTCATAGATTCACATGCAACCCTCCCGCCTCCCCGGTAAGGACTCACGTACCTCTATGTCTACACTGCGACACCCTAGCTGGGTGCGTACGAATATCTGAGGGACTGAGGCTCCTCCCGGGAAGGTTCTAGAGGGAGGTCGGAGCTGATTGGCTAACGATGAGAGTTCGGTCCTTTTTACATAAGGACGTGGAAAGGCCCCAAAGGGGAGGCCCTTCGGCCTATATTCTCTATGTATGTCCTTAGGACATTACTTTTTTATGTACCGGAGGCTCCCGTCTCGGCGACGGGGAATGATTCAGGCATGTGAATCTATGAAAGACACCAATACTGGATAACTGCTGTTACAGGTAAGTAATGCATTTCTTCTGGTGTGGTGAATGACTGAGACAGGGCCTTTTTAAACACCTTTAAAACAAAGAACTTCTTTCCCCACTGTTCTGTAACAGGAGAAGGCCGGAGGAAATGTGAGCCCGTGCTCATTTTTCAAATCTAATGTGCACACACACCCTAACATTTCCCCTAAACTGGGAGGCTGGGACAAGTAATGACAAGCTTTGGCATAGCCAATAGGTCTCCCATTTGGGACCTTGTAAGTGTTTAGCCATGCAACAGTTGGTGTTGTTGCACCAAGGATATTCTGCTGCATAACTAAATACTTATAGGGTCCAAAAAGCGAGACCTATTGGCTATGCCAATGCTTGTTTTGGATGTCTCCTCTGGTGAGACCATGTGGTTGGTTTCTCTCCGGGGGTTACAATTGAGTGTCTACAGTTGGTCCGTAATACATCCTGTCTCCGTACGGGCATCCTTCCCTTCTGTTTCATTGGGTTTTGTAAAGCCTGTTCTTTCATGGCGTATTCTTGCAGCCTGCTGTGCCCGTTTTGTCTGTCTACAGGGGCACCAGCGCCCCTGGGAGGCAGGTTCCTCTGTTCCGTTCCGGAACAGTCTCTTCCGTATTCTGTGAATTCTTGCCATATTGGTGCCTACAGGTCGTGCACTACGTCTTTTCCTGTGGCTCACGTGCTGTCGGGGTTCTTGCATAGGGTAAGGGGAGTTCCCGCCGGCATTGTCTTGGCTGTGGGTTGCCTCCTCTTTCTTGCTCCACCCCAGCTTTTTCTCGGGTCGTTGGTTCTTGCTCACATTTGTAGCACTGGTGATGGGCTCCTCACCTGCTGTTTTCTGTGTGGTAGTTCTTCCTCCCATTCTGGCACAGTTGCTTCTTTAGGTAGCATTACTGTGCATGTATTCTTTCGACATTCTCCTTGTAGGTAGATGGTGTCGGTCTATGGCGGTGTATTCTTTTTGGCGAAAGGCTTCTATATGATAGACTACTAGCCGCAGATTCCATCACGTAGAATTATCCCCAGGCATGAGACTGGATCCGGAAACTTTTTTGCCATAGCATTCCTGCGCGTCTGGCAACATCACGCAACTCGGCCCAGGTGCCGTCCGTGCACGTGACGTCAGCGAGGCCACATAAGACCAGACCCGGCGCGCCTACATCAGAATTTTTTCCTTTTCGGGGAGGAGCAAGATGGAGTCAGCGTAAGCCTGTGTGCGCGGCCGCCACGCCACGCTAGCCACCGGACCCTCAGGTGATCGGCTACCTGCCCTGCACATTGGTGATGCTGGGATCCCCGGTGCATCGATTGTCGAGGCAGCGGAGGTTGCAGCGGGACCTGAACGGAGCCACAGGACCGCTCGGGGCACTCGCTAGAGCGGTGGAGAGACGCTGCAGAAAAGAGACCTGTCACGCGGACCTGTTGCTTTTCTCCGCGGCCAAGCTAAAAATACTTTCACCAAACGAGGTTTCTGTTCGCAGCAGCCGCGGACCCAAGATACAAATACCCGGTGAGCCCTCTGTGAAACGGACGGAGAGGCGCCGTTTTGAACTGCAGGAAGTGTTTCTTCAGGGTTTCAGCGTTCTGGTGCTGGCGTATATAATATCAGCGTTGTGCGGACTCAGGGGGCAGCACAGTGCATTGGAGGGACCAGGTTTTGGCGAGGGGAGCAGAACCAAAAGAATGAGTTATCGTGGGAGCAAAAAAGGCTTAAAGGTAAAGACACCTATCGCAGGAAAGGATTCCTCGGCTGGAGATGACACTGGCAAGACCAAGTCCAAACAGGTCAGTGGGGCTTTTGGAGCAAAAAAAAACACTGGTCGGGCAGGGGCTTCTAGCAAAGACTCTAGAGACAATAAAGATGCCACTTTAGCACAACCTCTTCCAGCCTAAATATTTCTAGTGGCTAAAAATCAGGCTACCATTGCTAAAAGTAGCACAAAGAACACTCAATGCCTTAACAGCCGATGACTCCTCTCAACAGAACAGTAATAATGGCGACATCAATCAAATACCCGCTGTTAGTCTGGATCCCTGTAATGCCCCTCTCAGCCTGGAAGCTCTCCCCATCCTGTCATGCAACCAGCAACGCTTAACGGAACCTTCTCTATCATTGCATACTTCAATCGAAGAACATGACTCTACACTTGGCCCCTCTACGCCCCCCAAACCCCTCTTAACCCCACTCCCTATCGAGGGTGAACACCTAGAACCAGATGAAAGAAACCTTGGTAACACCCTATGTACTCCCTTCGAGAACCTGAATACCAGGGATCACCCCACAAAGACTGAAGCCGCCATCCGCAATTTGGAAGTTCCTCCTGGCTCTACTGCCCCTTGGACCCCAGAAATTGGTCAGGAAGCCTTTTACTCAGTATCAGACAGTACTCCGAGTTTATCAGGGGAAGGGGAGACTGAAGAAGAAGATGAAGGCAATACTAACAGCACTAGCGAAGAGGAAAGTGAGGCTTCCTGTGATAATACTGGCACAATCGTCGGCGCTAAAAAAAACAAGGAACAAGACCAAACGGAGGAGCCAGCTTAAATGGGATTATTCGGACTCGCAGATGTCTTGTCACCTAGAACTAGATGAACCGACCATGTCACAATCACTATCACAGGGGCGCAACCCGAGAAGACTGCAAGACAAAACTAACGAGACATTGGAGCCCTCACTCGCCGCCATACTTACCTTGATTAAAGACTTCCAGGAGGAGGTGAACGGTGAAAATCGGGCAGCTAAAAACGCAGCAAAAAAATTACAGGGTGGTCTCAGATGGCTGAACAAGACTTGTACAGACATTACCGAGAGAGTGGGCATGGTCGAGGCTAGGACTGAACATCTGGAAATCGAGGCAGTGGCAATCAAACAGGTCACTGACTCCAACTCTGCTTGCCTCATGGATTTAATGGTGAAAATTGAAGAAAATGAAAACCGGCAACGTCGGAATAACCTGCGCCTGCTGGGGATTCCAGAAGGAAAGGAGGGGGAAGACCCCAGACAGTTCATTGTCAAGCTACTGCAAGACTCTTTCCCAGAAAATTCTGAATGGGATTGGGACCGCGAAGTGCAGCGAGCTCACAGGTTTCCCTTTTTCTGAAAAAGCAATACAAGAACGGTAATGTGACTGAAGGTCAGCCCCGGGTCTTCCTTGTATACTTTGGCAACTTTCTCCTGAGGCAATTGGTATATGATTAGGCTCCCCCCAACTCAAAAAAAGGGGCTCATGGAATTACTTTTTTTTTCTAAACCGGATTTCTGCCATCAGACCGTTGAGCGCAGATGGCATCTGCGGCAGCTGATCTCTCCCTTACAACAACTAGGTGCAGAGGTGTATCTCGTGAACCCGGCTTGGTTGAAGGTTATCCTACACGGTACTACCAAGGTCTTTACATCTGAGATTAAAGCCAAAGAGTACTTGGAAGAGATTAGACTAAAGAAAGGACATAAAGGGGCAAATTGATCAAATGATTTAACTGGCTACTTTGTCGATGATTCTTTTCTATCCCTCTATAGAGATAGGAGATAGCATCAAATTAGCATCAGACACATTCTAGACTGTGTATGCACATACCCTTTGGGTATACCATTATTTTTTCTCCTAATTGTTACTCTCTCATCTTTTTTCCCTCTCATCCTTTACTTCCTCTTAGAACTTGATTCCTCTGGTGGGGAAAAGGGGAGAAAAGGGGGTGAAAGTAACTGGGGGATGACTGTAATTCTAGATGGCCGACCACTTGAACTTATTGTCAAGCATTCTTACTCTTTCTCAGGCGCCTGGCGTGGTTGGCGGCTGTGGCTTATGACTGACCACCATCATTCAGGCTTTGCCTGATTGCTCACACAAAGGGGGGGGGCTGGAGGGGGGACCCTGGGGGGAGGGGTGGGTAGGGCTACAGAAAGCACACACAGGTACGAACTATACACATACACACCAAACTTTATTGACTAGCTTTGTTTCTTTTCTTTTGGAATCCAGATGGGCACTGCTATACCCTTTAGATGGCTAGGCTAGAACCATTACGAATTGTCTCAGTCAATGTTTGTGGCTTGAACGATGCGTCAAAGAGACAAAAAGTGGCCATGGGCTTGCGAACACTTGGGGGAAACATCATACGTTTACAGGAAACCCATGTAGAACAGTCCCAAATACATCTACTAAACACATTAGGGTTTAAAGTAGTGGGCGCCACCACGCAAGGAGCCAAAACAAAGGGGGTAGGCATCTTAACTGACAGAAAATTTGCTATCAGCAATCCACGAACCAAATCAGATTCACTAGGAAGGTGGGCCATTACTCCGATTCAACTCCCTAATAACATCTCTTTCACTCTTTGCTCACTATACGGGAGCAATGCTGATGATCCCGGGGCCATTAATCAAGTTTCCAGCGAATTAGCACACTTCCCCCCCCCCCCCCCCCCCCTCCCCCCCCCCCCCCCCCCTCTCCCCCAATAGTTCTATGTGGGGATTTTAGCATACACCTACCTGGCAATTGGGATGCTATTACAACCTGGAGATATAAAGGAAGGAAACCCCAAGTCTTTCAAGCTCTAACTAACCTCATACAAACTCACAGACTGATAGATAGCTGGGCGAGCAAAAACCCTTAACTACCTGGGTACACTTTTTACTCGGCCCCGCATCAAGTATTGGTTAGATTAGACTACTTTTTTGTTTCTGCTTCATTGGCTACCAGCTTTACTATAGATATTGCACCCCGTTTTATGTCCGATCATAACCCTATCATTCTTACCATAAAGGAGTTTGGGCAATCCAGAGAGGCTTCCAGATGGAGTTTTGAGAGAGCTTTATTGTACGACCCTAGTTATATTAATCACATGCAAGGATGGATTCAGGTGTTCCTGGAGATAAATATTGGTTCCGCTTCCCAAATGACAGTCTGGGATACCCTAAAGGCAGGGATTAGAGGCGAGACCCTTAGGTTCTCTGTCCAAAAAAACAGAGCGGAAAAAACTCGGGTCAAAGATCTCCAAGAAATATTAAGAAAAATAGAAATAAAGCTAACCCAAATAATCCACGCAGGGCTAGATTGTCAGCCAGTCCAGCAAGAAGCAATTCTGGCTAGGGCGGAAATTGGGGGCGGTGTTTATGGGAAAAATCGCGGCTAAGTGGGCAGCGGCAAGGGAGAAGACATATGAGTGTAGTGACAGCATTGGACATCACTTAGCTGTTAGGACGAGACAACAAACTACCTCTACTGAAATCCACAAAATCAGACTTTCTTCAGGCATAGAGGTTACTGATCCTAGCTGTATTCGGCATGAGTTCCAGGAGTTTTATGCTAAGCTATATAAGGAAGAAAGCTGCTGCATGGCCGATGCTCTAGACAGAGAGGTCTTTGAATATCTCAGCGAGATCGAACTAATCAAGCTTAGCCTAGAAGATAGTGAACTATTAGAGCTTACTCCTACATGGGAAGAAATCCTGGATGCCCTCAATAGCCTTTGATGGGAAGGCTTCTGGCCCTGATGGCATCCCCGTCAAATTTTTAAAAATCTTTGCCAATCAAATCAAGTTCATATTCACAGAGGTAATCACATCCATCTTCAGCGGCGTCTCTCCTCCAGCCTCCTGGTCTAGTGCTAAAATTTCTATCTTTCCAAAAAAGGATAAATCTCCACTAGATATGAGTTCTTACAGACCAATAACTCTTATCAACTGCAATTCTAAAATATTTTCCAAGGTATTAGCCTCAAGAATATCCAGAGTAGAGGAACTCCTTGTCTCAAAATGGCAACATGGTTTTATACCTAAGAAAGGGACCACCGAACATGTCAGGAGAGTTATTAATCTGACGCTGCCCAAGTAGCCGGAGACCCGATGTCACTTATATTACCCGATGCCGAAAAAGCCTTTGACCGGGTCTCATGGCGATTTCTCTGGAAGGTAATGGACAGTATGGGGTTCGGGGGCAGGTTCATGCAGGCGACGCAGGCACTCTTATCACAATCCAACTGCTAGTGTCGCCATAAATGGACAACTGACGGAGCCCTTCAAAATCTCACGAGCCAGTTACTGTTCGCTCTCTACCTAGATCCCCTTATCAAGCAAATAGAGAAAAATTACATTTCTCCAGTAACCTATTTTCAAAACAGCTGAAAAATCTTGGCTTACACTGACAATCTCGCCATTACTACTCCAAATCCTGCCAATTCCACACGGGCACTAGAAAGCGAGGCCCACAAATTCGGGAGATTATCCGGGTGCACCCTAAATAAGAACAAAACACAGATACTAGTAAATAACAAAATCACTTGGGCTGACGCCAGAGTGGTACCAAAGGCCAAATACCTGGGCGTACTAGTTTCACCTAGACTGGAGGAAATAGTCGCAGTTAACCTGGCTCCCCTTGCTGTCCAGACTAAGAAGGCATTAAAACAAATCGATAATTTACATCTAACGCTGGCCGGCAGGTGTAACGTCATTAAAATGACTTATTTTCCCAAGTTACTTTATTTTTTTCGCTGTATTCCCCTTGAGTTTAGTAAAAAAAGACTTACTTAAATTCCAACAAGTTTTTACCCAATTTATTTGGGCATACGCTCAGCCCAGACGTGCACTAAAACATCTTACGCTACCGAAAGATAGAGGGGGATGGGCTTTTCCTAATATCACCCTATACTACTGGGCGGCAGTCCTTCAATACAGTTCAGTTCTACTAGGAGAACTCACCTTTGGAGCTGAACCGTCTCTACCCTCACTCTTTCGGTCCTTGCTAGGGGAACAATACAGGGGCTGTTTAATCCGAGAAACAGCCTATGGATATTACAATTGCATTAAATTTAAGACGCTAATGAACTCTTATAAAGTTTTTCGCCCTGTACGGCGAATTCTTGGAATTGGTAGATATAACTTTTACTCCCCTATAATCAATAACCACTTACCTGCTATATTTAGCTCATCCTACCTATCTGAATGGCACAGAGCAGGGATAACAAAACTAGGGGATCTTATAACAACTAGGGGGATTGAATCCTTTTCAACTTTACAGACTAGATTTAAACTAAAAAGTCAAGACCTATTTAAATACATGGCCGTTTATGACTACCTCTCTAGGAAAGTGGGAGGAGCCAACGGATTTGCCGAGGTTGAGCTTATGAACACTCTCCGGAATATCACCACTGCTCGCATTGGAAGTATTTATCTATACTACTGTAATAAAGCAGAAAATTTCAGGCTTTGAGGCGGGTAAATTCGGGAACCACTGCGCCAATCTACACACCTGATACACCGTTGAAATCGGCAGGGTGTGTAGATGGTTATAGGCTACATAAAAAAAATAAACGTTATTTAAAATTTTAGATTTAAAAAAAAAGTAGTCCCTCAAAAGTAGCGCCGGCCGCGACGTGCGTGGTCACGTTAGGAGCACGGGAGGAGCGGCGTCCGAGGAGCGGCGGACATGGCGCGGGGGAGGAGCGGTGATGTCAGGAGCAGAGGACCGGAGGAGGAGGAGCGGCGGACATGGCGCAGGGGAGGAGCGGTGGTGCGAGCGGACAGGCGGGAGCAGCGCCGGCGGAGGTAAGGGAACTCATGTAGGGGTAGGCGGGGGACGGGCCGGGCCGGGCCGGGCGGGGAACGAGACTGTAAGGGCCGGGGACGGTAAGGGCACTCATGTAGGGGCGGGCCGGGCGGGGGACGGGCCGGGCCGGGCCGGGCGGGGGACAGGACAGGACAGGACAGTAAATTACAGGAGGAAAAAGTGACGTCTGCAGGTTACAAAAGCGGGGTGGGAGGGGGCCCTGAAGCCTAATTGCTCCAGGGACAACGTCGGTACGGGCTGCTAGTCCAATAATAAATAAGGAAACCCCAGACTATTTAGAATCCATTGCTTCCAAATGGCATACCAAACTTGACTCCCCTCAAAGTATATTTTACAACTCCCTGCGGTTATCACAACAAATCCTAATTTCTGTCAAACTACAAGCACAACATTTTAAAACTATATTTTTTCTGTATATGACACCTAGCAAAATCAAATGGGGATTTGGGAGAGGAACATTATGCCCACGCTGCTCTGAGGTAGGTGCGGACTCTATACACATATTTGCAACATGTCCAACTATCAACTCCACCCTAATCAGAATACAGAACTTACTCTGTGAAATAACAAACCAATCAATCCTCCTAAACCCTACGACCATTCTTTTGGGAACACAATCTGACTCTTTAAGAGTTAAGGATGAAGGGCTGATTTTTGTTGCAATGGCAGTATGGAGGATATGTCTCCTCCGGATGGCTAGATTCTGAGTCCCCCTGCTACGCACAATGGTTGGCTAGATTAGTTGCTACATACCATCTAGAAAAATCTGTATATGCCAAGAAAGGACGAAGGAAAAGGAGGACTGGGCTTGAAGTTTGGGGGGGGCATTCTACAAATGGATTGATCAGCAAGGGGACCCACAATCTACAATACCTTTTTTAGTTATATTCTTTTGTCACTATATTTTCTATCTTTGTTGTTTGTTCTTTGTTTATGCTTATTTGTACCTGTGCCACTGGCTTTTAATGGCTGTGAAAGATGGGAGGAGGCTGGGGGGTGGGGGGGGTCCTAAATTTTCTTTCTTTTGTATCTTTGTTAAGACTCCTCTTTTGTGAAAAACAAATAAAAAAAAAAATAAAAAAAAAATGTCCTTTTCCACGTGCAACGTGGATCCGGTCCTTGCTACGGGCCTGTTTCGGGCCCTTTTTTCTCCATTCTTTTGGTGGAACAGTGTGCGAATGCCTTCGGGCTTCAACTTGTACATTTTGTGGGCACCTTATGTCGGCGACGGACCCGCACCTCATTGGTATGTGGTGTATGGGGGAGGATCACAGCACTACTGACTGCGAGGCCAGTCAACAGTTGAAGCCGAAGTCGCGGCAGGAGCGCCGCTTGAAACTTCTTTCGGCACGTCTCTCCAGGTCGACGTCCTCCCCTCGGTCTGCTTCGGCGGACTGCTTCAGGTTCGGCTGTGGTCGTCGTCCTCGCCCTTCTCGGATGTCACGTGAGAGTCGCTCCCCGGTGACTAAGTCTTGCAGTTTGTCCCCGGGGCTGTGTTCCGGCCTACCGGGGGCGAGGACTCTCCCTGGGTGATGCGGCCCCTCGTTTTGTCCTATCCACCATTCCCCGGTGTGGGGGCATTGAGAGTCCAAATGGATACCTACGTGGTGGCATTGCAGGCCTCACTGGGGTCTCACCCGCCTTCCCCTTCTGGGGCTTCGCCAGACCCCTCGCCTTGCGCATGGCCCTCAGCGGCCCCGTCACCGACTTATTCGCATCCAGACTTGGAGGTTGTGGCTCTGTTGGGGTGCGGCTCCGCTGGGGCACCTCCTTCAGGCCACGGTGTCTCTGCCTCGCCGCAAACTCCTGCGGGAGGTCGCCGGGGCTTGTGTCGCATCCCTGAGCTCCTCTTAGTCACTTGACAGGGTGGTCCTATCTAGGGCCGAGGTGACGCCGCTACGGTGCCGGCTCAGCTGGACCGTGTGGAGCCACAGGGGACGGTGTACCCTTCTCGCCCGCTCCGGGGCGAGGCTGGGTAAGGATCCCTCGCCTCTCTCATACTCCCCTGCAGGCGGCTGCCTCGACGGAGGGCGAGTCGGAGGTGGAATCGTCCCTGGCACCGCCTCATGGGTTGCCGAGCGATCTACGCCTCATTCTGAGCCGCGGGCGGCTCGTGTCACTCCCCAGGACCATCTCGTTCCCCGTGCTGATGGCTACCTCGTGGCGGTCGGGTCGGTGCCGTGCCGGCACTCCGCCTGAGGCTGCGGACTCTACGGCTCCACGCAAGGGGTCGTGCCGCGGTTTCATCTTCGGACGCTCCTGCTCCGGAGGCAGCCTGTATTTTGGTGTTGTCCTCCCTGGAGACGGGTCGCCGTGTGGTGTCTTTTTCAATGTCGTTGAAGGGCGGCTCTCCACCCTTCCTGGGGCAGAGGTGTTCGTCAGAAGAGTGGCAGGTCCCTCATTCATCGGCCCCTTCTGACTTCCAGATCTGGCCCTTGCCCGCCCCGCTTGGCCTCTGGGATGGCCGCCTTAGTTTCCCAGCGGCGGGGCCCTACGGAGGCGGGTGCAGCCTTCGCTCACGCGGTGTCCACAGCTGTGGGCATCCTGCGTATGGGTGACCCAGTGGCTCACTTTCCGGCGGACCATCTAGTGGAGGTCCTCCACCAGGGCTCTGGTGGGAGGGAACTATTGCTTTCTTTTGAAGCTTCACTCCTCTCTTCCCTGACGGGGGCTTGGAGGCGTCCTGCCTCAGGGCATCCGGTGCCTCAGCATCTTCTGCACCGGCATTGTGTGAACCAGCGTGCCTTTCCCTCCACCCCTTTACCTCCAGTGCTCTTTTGCGGACTGCTTTTTCCTCCTTGCCACCACTGTTGACTCTGCCTTCCCGAGAGGCCCGCTGGCTGGACTCTTGGGGGTGCAATATGTTCGGCTCTACCAGCGCTGCCCTGAGGACCCTAAACATCTTGTGTGTGCTGGCTTGGGTCTCCTCCGGTTTGTGGGACTCGGCGGAGTCTCTGGGATCCGCAGCCTCCCAGGAGGGTGGTCAAGTGTACTTAAGGCATCATGCGTTTGATGGCCGGGAGCTGGCAGCGTTTATTCTCCACTTCGCCCTAGACCTCTCAGAGGTGTTGGGCCGGGCCATGGCTTCCTCGGTTGCTCTGTCGCCATGCTTGGCTTCGGGATGGAGTATTCCCTGAGAATATTCGGGAGTGACTCATTGATCTTCCGTTTGATGGCAGCCTGTTGTTCCATGCCCCGGCAGACTCCGCCATCCAGAGGCTCTTGGCAGGGCTCAGTGTTCCTCCTCCACCTTATCATCCTCCACCTCTTCTGTCCCCTCCTCAGTGATTCCGAAGTCGAATTGATTATGGGCCTTCTTAGGCCGGTTGTTCTGGCTGTGGAGTGCGTTTTCTGGCCATTGCGTCCTTCTGTGGGACTTAGGCATTGTTTACCTGCTGGACGGCCCTTTTGTTTGTGTGTGTGTGTTAGATTTGTTGCACAGACTTGGCCCTGAGAATATGCCTTTTGCTTGCTTGAGCTGCTTGTCAAGCCTTTCGCGTTTTATTTTTTCCCCCCTGTGGCTCTTTTGTTTGTTCCTCTGCTGCGGAAGTTCTTCCAAAGAGTGTTCCCATGTTTGGGGCTTTTCGTACCCTAGGTCATATGGCTTGCGCTCTACTGGAGGGTTCTGGTCGCCTTCTGGTGCCTGTTCTCCATGGCATTTGTGTAGGTTGCTTTTGCTCCTTGAGGTTGTGTGCGCGGCCACACATGGTGGTGTGCCTGGGCCTCTCCTCCTTTCCCTGCTCCTGTCCTGAGGTCTGGGACGCTCCTGTGTTCTCCCTTGCCAGGTGCCGCCTACTCTGCCTTCCTGGGTCCTCGGACTGTTCTTCTACTTTACTTCTTGCTCCTTGCCGTTTGACTGCCGGTGTTGTTCTGGCTGGCAGGGTGCTCTCCATCTGGACGGGTTTACCCTCTTCTTTACTTTGGACCCTCACCCCCCCCGTCACCCACCTCACCCCCGTCACCCACCTCACCCCCCCGTCACCCGGGGACACCACCCCATCACCCACCTCACCCACGTCACTCTGGGACACCACCCCATTATCACTCAGCACCACAACAGCACTGTCCTTGCTTGCTACCAACAAGCATTGCCATAGCCAATAGGACTCACATTAGGAACGTGTAAGCTTTTGGCTTTGTCAATAACAGTGCTATTCATTTATATATTTTTAAAGCCAAAAAATGTCATTTACAATACCAATCGCTCACACTTTACTAATGCGAGACCTATTGCATTGCAAATACTTGTTTATCTGGGGATTCCGCGTTGTGGTGCGGAAAAGTTCTCTGAAGAAAACTGACATAGGCACGCCGGGGCAGGTCTTATGTGACCTCGCGTACGTCGTGTGCGCGGACGATGCCTGGGCGGACTCGCATGATTTCGCCCAGCTCGCAGGTATGATGTGGTTAAAAAAAGTTTCTGGATCCAGTCTCACGCCTGGGGATAATTCTATGTGAAGGAATCTGCGGCTAGAATTGTCTCTACGAGATACATCGTTACCGAAGGTAAGTAACTCGTACATTCAGTTCAGATAGAACCGTCAAAGAGGAGACTTGGGACTTCCAGAAAGGCAGATGATTGGGCATGGAATGCATGTTGGTCGAGAGGTAGCTCCCTGGATTTTTATCTCCTTCTGTATATTGCGGATTCCATGCTTGTGAGGCTTTAAATATCGATATTTCTAATACAGGAGTGTTTGCATCTGTGACCGCATTAGCTGACAAAGATATTTGGAACTTTGTGCGGTATGTTAATTTTTGTAGAGTATTTGCTTTAACTTAGTAATAGCATTACTGTAGATAAGCAATTTATTCATTACACCTGAACATAATAATTTGAAACTCAGTGCAGCAATTCAAAACATGGAGGTTGACTAACTTGCCAGTTTATATTTGATTTTCAGGCTATTCCGACCTCTTCATTACCATTTCCAGTCCTTCCCTCAGCTGAACCTCTTGGCAGCTCGAGGGTTCAGCCTGTTTGAGGCTGCAAGCCCTTGCAATTCGCGCAAAGACCAAAAACGAAAACCTAAGGAAATGTGAGTATATTGTTACTCGTTTATTTGTTCATGGGGCTGCTGTAAAATTAATCGTTGGTGGGGGTGTCCTTTATGTATGTGTGTGTATATATATATATATATATATATATATATATATATATATATATATATATATATATATATATATATATATATATATATACACATATATTCACTGAAAAAACCATAGATTTCACACCAGTTATAGTTAGGGGGAAATTTCACATACAACTATTGAAATTCCCACGTTATAGTTAGTTGGACTCACTATAACTTGCGCGTGCAATGCACTGCTGATGACGTCACATATTACATCACTCATGACCTGGTCAGTGACATCCCTCATGACATCACTGACATCTCAAATGACATCACTGATGACAACATCCTTGTGACAAAGTGGCGGACCTCCTATCAGCATAAAAAACCTTTGACACACACATTCAAAAATAGAAACTAACATTTTCTTAAAGGAGAAACCAATACCAATTACAACAACTTATTAGGTAATTCCAACATCTACATACACATCCACTCATTCACCAACTGTTCTATATAGTCACTCATGCATGTACTTACTCATCATATGTACTCGTACACCTATACATCCTGTTACACACTAATACTCATCCATATAGTTACTCACACACAAATTCACACATGCAAATAAACGATCAAAAAACCATTTACTTGATTATACTGCTATATACACACCACTACATACTTCTACAGAAACGGAAACATATTTACTCTCAAACAATCCATTATAAAAACACACTCTCTAACCCACACACACAATCATCCACCCATACAGTCTTGCACACATGCTGTCTTCAAAATACATACAAATAGTGAGTCACTCATTCATGCATCTGTGCTCTAAGTAATATCCCCCACCGAACCATACAGATACTGATACTCAAAAAAACAACTAACCCATATACACACTCATGTAGCTACTCACCAACCCATGCATCCACTTATACACAAAGTGAGACCCAGATACAGATATTTAAATATTTAAACATTACTCGCTAATATATGTATTCACTAAGATACATTTAATAAGTCCGTTAACCAATCAATTTTACACAAAAAAAATCCATTTAGACATTTATTTACCCATTTATTCTTCCATCAACCTTTAGATATACATATATAAAAAATATTTATTTGTCAGAAAGATACACATTCACTGGATGATGTCATCAGTGATGTCATTTGAGATGTCATCAGTGATGTCATGAACTAACTGGTGTGAAACCTATGGTTTTTTCAGTGAATTTAATAGGTTTTTTAAATGCTAATTCCTAACTATAACTGGTGTGAAACCTATGGTTTTTTCAGTGAATATATATATATATGTTCACTGAAAAAACCATAGGTTTCACACTAGTTATAGTTCTATGAGTTATATAATTCTATGCATTGGAGATGTATCTATGTCCGGATTGCTGAGACCGGCTGGGACATGCCCTCTCGTTCAGGAGCACCGCATACATCAGCAAACAAACTTTGGAGTGAGTACAGAAAGTGCTATATGCGGCACCCCCCCCCCCCCCCAAGCTGAAGTAATTGCCACTGAGCGGTAATCTTTTGCAATGGGGAGAGAGGAGGCGGCAAGTTGCTGCCTGACTAAGTGATAGGACGGAGGTCGGAACGGGATTTCCTCACCTGAGTGCGCTATGGATGCACATTGCTCACCGCCGAACACTAGGGACATCTCGGGATGTTTGGTATTCACATTACTTAATGGGATACCTCTATGAACTATGCTGACCATCATGCAGTTCACTCAGAGTTGGAAACAGTTAGCACACACCTGCAGTTGGGACGAGGAGCAGAGGGACGACTTCAAAGGGAGTGGCCTCCGCTTCATCCGGGAGATTTCCAGCAGCCTGTGAGACTGGCACTGAAGATGGCCAAACCGGCCAGAAACGCGTCTGCCCATCACTACAGCGTTTCATGGACTGCAAAAGACTGGGCTCTGTTTTGTTCCAATAAACCCTCTGCCTATCCCGGAGCATGTGTCCCGCTTACTTTTTACTGTGAAGGTGAGCATTGGAGATGTGTGTGCGTATATATATATATATATATATATATATATATATATATATATATATATATATATATATATATATATATATATATATATATATATATATATATATATATATTATATATAATTCTATGGCAAAATGAAACCCCTCATTTTGTTCCTTTTCAAATTAAATGTATTAAGTGTTACCACTTTATTCCAATCAAGATGACTTCAGGTGTGCCATACTTTTGTCATAAGTAAAACTGTTATCGTTCTAGGGCTTCTTTAGAACACTCTGGGACATTGTCATTGGGCTATAGTTGGGCTACATCTGGCTGATATTTGGGCTACATTTGTTTTTTTTTGTCTCTGGTGGCCATCTTTGGGCTACATTGGGCTACATTTGGGCTTTAACATATATATAGCCTAATGTAGCCCAATATATATTTTCGTAAAAACCACTGGAGCACATATCTTGAGACATAGCAAAGGCACATCGGGCTACTAGTCCCTACAATTTTGCCAAGTTTGGTGGAAATCCATTTAGCTGTTCGGGCTAAAAGTGAGGTCGACCGCCCTATGGAAATTAACATGGGGAAAACACGTTTTGGGACCCCCTTTTATCTCGGCCCCCGCTTGACGAATCCCCCCGAAACTTTCAAGGAAGGACCGGAGCTCCGCGAGGCTAATTTGAGAATTTTCAGGCAGATTCGTCAACCGGCGCCAAAGTTATTCACAATAGAATTTTGAGATTTTGCATTGAAAAAAATCCTAACTATAACTACCTACTGGCGACCGCCAGTAGGATATATATATATATCTATATATCTATATATCTATGTGTGTGTGTATATATATATATATATATATATATATATATATCATCTGAACTGAACAGGTGAGGTTGTACAGGAAGGTCTAGTTTGTGTTGAATTTTGCTGGCAATTGTGCGTTTGATAAACCTGTAGACTATTTTCACTTGTTAAACTGGATGTCTGACTTAAGAATGTAGGACTATGGGAGGGTGTGGGTGGTGACAGTGGTTCCATAATATGTTTCTGTGTGCTATGGTACGATGCCCCTGATCCAGCGCTCCTACCAAAATTCTGCATAAATGATGTCACCATCTACCACCATACTTACCAATCAATACCAGGCCCATAAAAATAACAGAGCAGCTGAATCACGAGGAGAATGAATCTAATATGTTTAACTATCTACAATAAACAAGACCAGCTTGTCATTTAGTACGTTTATTTAAACATATTCATGAAAACTTAGGCTTTGGAACTTTATTAAACAAGTATTAGAAAATGTCATTAAAGAAAGATTTATTCAGCATTGATAAAGAGCTTGATTCAAGAAATATTAATCATTAACAGAAATAAGTAAGCAAGAGCATTTCCAAACCCTAACTAATTCCCTGTCTCTACCCTCATCGCCTAAAAACAAAGTCTTTTAAAAGTCTCCTTTCCTTACGTGCATTCATCGGTCAGCAGAACACGACCCTCTGGAATCAAGAAGCGTAGGCAAAAGTCTGCTCTTTGAGCCAATTCTTATAGCCTAAAACTAAGGCTTAACTAACTATTTTCACATTCCAACAGCTGAATTCTGGCTCCCCATTGGCTGAACCACCTCACGCCACAGTAAATTGTGAAATCTTCCACCTCAGGTCCGGGCATTTACACAAAGCCATTGTTCATGCACAGAGTTCTGGCGGCACTTCCTTAGGCTGCTACATTTTGTAGCAAAGATGTTTATGAAATGCACAAAAATGCCAGGACTCACATCCTGGCCTTGAGCCTGTCCGTTCTGAGCTTCTCGTGGCACAATTACAAATCTCTCCACAGTCACCTTTTGCAGTTCTTTTCAAAAACTTTTCACAATAAAAGTTTATAGGCTTCTCATCTTTTTCAAAATAAGATTTTTTTCTTGTGGCTTTTCATCAGCAGGCCTCTTTTCAGAAAGTGTCATTTTTCTCCGCCACTTTAACTTGCGTCACTGTGCCACTTTTAGCTTGCGTCACTTTTTCAGACTGCATTATTTTTCTGCAGCCAACTCTATGCTTCTTTTGTAAAACTATTATTTAAACAAACAAAACCTCAATTAATTAAAGAAATTACATCTTTTGTTACCCACCCCCTTTGCTAAATGTTAACCCATTAATTATGTTACATAGCAAAAGCACTTTTAAGCAGCATATATTACCTTTGATGTACCAATCCGATCTGGAACTGCATTTGTCACAGAAAAGACAAGACAAAAGCACATTTAAAAAGCACATGCTATTATTTTTGACAGCAGCAGTTTGTATATGACAAAGACAATAGACAACAATTATTGTATTATTTCTTTTGCATTTTGCACAAATAAGCATAATGTTAATTCCATATGTTCATGTTGCAGTTTATTCTAGGGTGATTTAATAACATGCAGCAAACATATTAGTTTTATTAAAACATTATGGAAGACTGACTTCACAAGCTTGAACAAAATATTGTTCATTAACCCGCTCCATCACCCCAATGAAAACGACAGGCTTAAAGCCATGCAGCGACTGGGGAAAGCATATCGGTAACGGACCCACATGAGGAGTGCTTTTTGGGGCCTGACTTCCAGACCTAACTCTACGTTATGACAAGTCATCCTAATGCACCTGAAGTTGATTAGAGGTAGAGAGGCAAAGTTGTATGTCACTGAACACAAGAAGTCGCTGTCTGTGCAAAGATTCTAAGTCGCGGGCTGACTCTCTGACCTGTCATGGGGATGCTCCCTTGTCCACTCCACTTCCCAATCATTCGTTCACAAACAAAGCAAAGCTAGACTCTACCTCACGAGTCTCCAACCATGTAACCACCGGATTTTCGGACCAGGTAGAATCAGCTCACCAAACACCACCAACGCAGCCGAAACGTAACCACCTCCCTCCTCAGGACCTACTTACCAAGCAAGGCACCTGGGTACCTACCTGAGGATGGGGAATTAGCAATATACAAGCTCATATCATCAAAAACACCACTAAATCTATAAGATTACTAGGAATACTCACTGATTACTAAGGACTTCCATGCTCTACACCACACTCATACCTTATAGTCTCGCGGCAACTCGGACCCAGATTATGCTTCCCTCCTACTCATAGTGAAGGGGTCAGTTCCGATAACTTACCATTACACACTGATCACAATCAGTGCTCGCACAAGCCACAATCCTGTGGGTATAGGCACTGTATCCCCCCAGTGCTCTCACTCTTTCTGTCATACACAAGCCACAATCCTGTGGGTATACACATTGACCACGGTCAATGTTCTCACTAACGCCACTTTCCCTAGCGGCGATCTCATTACACACTGACCACAATCAGTGCTCGCACAAGCCACAATCCTGTGGGTATACACATTGATCACAATCAATGTTCTCACGAACGCCGCTACACAACGACGATCACTGTCCTATGAATACCTTCAGTTTTCTCTCTCTCTGTATTGGGAAGTTCCTCTATCTGATATTTACTGAGGATGAAATATTAAGGCGTTATGTGATGGACAGGTCGATCCTCACACACAAAAATGGCCAAATTACAATATGCAAAGGTTATTTTCTGATGTAAGTGCTCCTCTACTCCCTTGCTCAGTTACCATTTACCTGGACGGGAGATGCATCCGTTCACATAACAGCATCTGACTAGAAGAAAAGTTAACTTTATTATAAGAAAACAGTTATACAATAGTTCACTAAGAACTATGGGGTCCCTTTATTGAACAATAGTAAATTATAACAACAATATAATACTGCAATATAACACATAGCCTGAAAAGCACAAGAAAGAATTAGAATGTGTGCACGCTAATAAGAAAGGGTCGACATCACCTTATGAGTACGAAGTCTGGACTCAGTTGTCATCTGGGTTCCCTTCTCGTCTGTGCCTTGGCTCATCTTAGGATCACCCCTGCAGTCACGGATACATGTCTGCGCCAATCACTCTGCACTGGATTCCTCTCCCCTACGAACTGTCTTCACCTTCCAACTTCAGTCTAATGATATAGTTTCTGCCGTTCTGATAACCGTTCGCTCCACTAGCTTCTTCACTCTGTCTGATTGTTCCAGCTCCAATGTCCAACTCACTCCAGCTGCTCCCACAGAATAATCCATGATATAACTTAAGTCTCTTCCAAAAGGCATCACTCCAAACTCCAGCTGTTAACTGCCTGCTCCAACTGATCACAAATCCTTCTGATAAGTAACTGCTTCTGATTGCTTTCTTCAGCTCCAAAAATCATCTGACTGCTCTCTCCAGCTTCAAACGCCATCTGAACACAACTGCTTCTGACAACTCCAAAAACCAACTGAACTCTACCATTCCAAAAATCAACTGACCTCTCCGCCTCTTCTGCACTTCGCTAATATGGAATGCTCTCTCGTAGTGTAAATTTCCAGCCAGTAGCCTCCTCCCACCAAATCCATGCACCAGGCTCCCTGCTCCAGACGCCCCCACAGTGATCAACTGCTTTTTTCGTCTAGAGACTTGAGCCCAGGGACATTTCCTGATGAGATTCAGCTCCGGCCGGTTCTCTCTAGTTTGCAAAGAGCGAACAACACCTCGTAACTAAAACATCACCTTACCCTGCAAGCTCCTCAGTCAGCCGAGGCAGAAAGCAAAATGGAGTCTCTCTGGTTCTGGGCCTTGTAGGCCCGAAAAGGATGAAATAGACACTTACCTATTGGTAGGGTTTGTGTATAGAGCCAACATAAAGTCAGAACTACAGGATCCACCCTCTACTATAAGTAGAATGATGAAATGACACATAATTATGTCAAAGCCAATAGGCAATAGATAGATTAGAGTCAGGAATAAGGGATCTATCATCATATAAAGCGGCTATCCTCTAGTTTATGCTTCTAGGTCTGAAAAGAGGGCTGAAAAGGACCAAAACAAGCTAAGAATAGGGATCTAATATGGTAGCAAGCTTAAAGTCACCATCTCTTAGAAATAGAGCCAAAAACCCAGTCAGCACAAACCAGCAGTTCATGAGCTACAGGTAACTCTCCAGCTAACTGTGAGTAGTTCTCCGATGTACAGTCTAGCCTACTAGCATAGAAGCTTTTGCTTGGATGAATTATAAGTATGCCAACATTTTAAACTTGTATTAGACACAAATGTGTGTATTTGCTGAACTCCTATGCTGATGTTTGTTGGAGAGACTTATTGCTCGTATTATCACCTTGATCCCAAGGGGGATTGGTGGCAACCCTGCCTAATGCACTGATGTGATCACTGCTGACCATCTCTGATATGGTGGTCGTTTTTTCATCACTAATATTAAACTCTAGATGAGTCTCATTGAATGTAAGTAGCTCTTATTACAGAAACGTTTGAAACTCCCTGCTCTACCTCATTCTACCGCTCTGCCTCCAAAGAGAAATGTACGAGTGCAACTTTCACTTTATCGAGGGAATTGGCCATGGAACAGATTTCTCGATTAGTCACAATGTCTTGACTTTCCTAGCCCATCGTCGACCCTGCTGTAGAGACCTTAAAAGAGGCTATGCTGCAGGGGTCTGCATGCAAGTAAATGGGTCCTTCCTGGCACAGTATGTCCCATTTGAACATATTACCAGACCTGTATCAATTCTGTTAGTCTTCTACTCTGCTTCTATGAGCCACACTGGTTTCAGGCACCAGTACTGTAGGATGTTCCAGAGTAGACACATTGGATCCAAAACAGTTGTTCGCTTGAGTGAGACAGGTGGCGCACTATGAGATTACAAAGACTAAAGCTGTTGTCATGCTCCCTGACTAATTCTGTACCTCTACCGCCCTGCATCAATCAAACCAAGGCTCCATTTATTTAATTTTTGGGAGGATTTTGTATAGCTCAACTGCCACTCCAGACAGTCTCTTGGTGCTCCTTTCTTATACAGGAACATCACATTTAATCATTGCTGGTTAAATAACCTCGTTTTGAGGGTTTTTCTAAATTTTACAAGCAGAGGGATGGTTTGAATATCAATTGGAAATGGAATTTCATGATTTAGCCCCTGGAATAAAAAATGTCGTCCTTACCAGTTTGAAAGACAGCACCACTCGCATCAGTTTGTTGCTAGACCTGCATGATTGGTTGGGTTGAGATTTTAAATATGATAAAGTTGGAATTAAAGACAATTAAAAAAAAAAAAAGTTTGTCAAAGGTGGGTAAAAGTGGAGTCCATTTTTGTAAGCTGGAAGATGGATCTGACCAAGGAATTTTGAAAACATTTTGTTATGCAATAAAAGTTTTGTGGATTCCAAGGTATACAGCATTGCTATAATACAATATTTGTCATTTATATTTTAGTGACTTTAGACATTAGAAATCTAGATAAAGTTTCATATCCTGGGTAATACCCAGATTCCTAGCTTTTTAGAATCGGGGTGTAAAATCAACCAGATTAAGAGGCTTTAAATAACTGTCCCTGAGAATCCGTTCACGAAAGACAGTTTTTGTATTTGATTGTTTAAGTCGAAGGTAATATTGTCCCATCCATTGATTACGAAATTCATGGTGACTTGCCTTATGAAGGTTATCATGCAATTCAACAATCTGTATATCATGTGCAAAAAGATAGAAAAGTGGCTTTGGCATGTTTTAACTGTTCAGTAAGAGGGTGGGGGGGTCTAATAAAGATGGAACAGAAGTGGGATAAAGAGGATCCCTGTGGCACTCATCACGATACGGAGGTGGAGAAAGAAGAGGAGTAAAGTTTGGACCATTTGCGATCTACCTGGTAAAATGAGGCAGCCTACTTCAGGGGTTTATCTCCACTCCCGAGAGTTCAGTTCGCAGGGAACATCTTCTGTTCAATTGTATTGAAAGCTGCAGAGATCCAGAAACAACAAGGCTTCAGATCCTCTTGTAAAGCCCCTAAGGTCCAACTCCATTTTTAAATAGGCCTAACTCCATCTTGAATAATGGGAGTCTCCTTTTTTCTAAAATTATGCAGAATCATTGTTATGTTGGTCATTGACACTGAGGTCTTATCACCTTATTCCAAAAACTTTGAAAGTGTCAAGTGATTCAGACAGTGACCTAGATATCCCAGCTGATGTGACTTGTCTGGGACAAGTGTCTAGTTATCACAATATCCAGGTCAAATGAGAGCAAACACAGACATAGAGCCATAATAGTAGTCTGAATTGACATTCATTTACCTTGTGTGTTCATAAGGATACATCCAGGCCTCACACCTTGATGTACATAATCTGTCAGAAGTTCCAATCTTTGATCAGGTTTAATATAGAATACCCCTTGACAACTTGTTAGAGGTCCTTCACCCAGATTATTGCACAGATCCCGACTGAGTCATTCTGAACAGGTCCAATCTCCTATGTCTCTTTGGACACATCGAATTCTTGGCACAGATTACCTCCGATAACAGAGTGGGTGAAGTTCAAAAGTCTAGAGCGGCAGACCCATGGGGACTCCACCTTAGTTGGCTTCACCCAACAGCAAATAAAACAGGCTGTTCTCTGCGGAGCTCCACAACTCGCAGAATGGAGTATCGAAGCCACCGCTCTCAGTACATCGAAATAACCACACGTTCTCAAACCCAAATACAATCGGTGGAAACCTACATCAATACTCAAAGGCACAATGAATAAAAGTCTGAGGGAGAGAGGAACCCGGGCAACTAAAAACCCCAATAAACATTTCGCACAGGCACGCAGCGCGTAGTGCAGCCGCTCCAGCATGAGCAGGTCTAAATGGAGGACCCATGGCGACAGCGTCCCTAACCAAAGAAATAGCAGCGTCAGTAGAGGATGCCCAGCTTAAATTAGTGGTCAGCAACGTAAATTACCCTTCATTTCATGAAATGACGCAGGGTTAAGCAACATCTTTAGGGAGAAGGCCACACAAGATTACCTTAAAAAGGGGGACATTTTGTGCTTCCAGGAGACCTGGGCCAAGTCAACCACCCCATTTGGCGGCTTCTATGAACATCACATACCAGCGTCCAAAAAGACCATCTTTGGATGCCAGTCAGGTTGTCTATTCATTAAAAAAAAAATAATTACTACTTTGAAAAAAAAAAAAAAATTCTTGCTTGCAAATTTAAACCCACAGCCATAAAAGTGGAAACGCCCTTCCTCAAAGTAATTACAATTGAGGAGCTGAGAAAGGGACATCAGCCCAATTCCCTGCTACTAATTAATTGCTACATTAATCCAACAAAATTTAAAACTCAACAGGCTATGGAATCCTTTATTAGCATCTTGGAAGACATACACATTAAATTTGAGCATCACAATGTGATAATTGCAGGAGATTTTAACACAAGGTCTGGACCAAGTCCTAGCTGTACCCAGCAATGGGAAGTAGGGCACGTTTATCTCCCTTCTTAAAATGTTAAGCTACAATCCACCCATAGAATTAAAAAAATCAGCCGCCCCTCATGGATCCTCAAGTAGACCTTCAGAATTGTATCCACAATAGATTACATTTTAATCAATGAAGGGCAGGCCCACAAACTATGTGACTTTGTAGTGGATGACCGGGATGAAAGCACCCATAGGCCACTTTGTGCAATCTTCAAACTGGCACTGGAACTAGCGGAAGTCTAGGAAACAATTGGCACAACCCTTGGTGAAGAACGATATTTAACCCTTAAAAGATTCAAATGGACTGCCAATCTTCGCTGTAGCCTGTTGGAGTATGTAGCCGCGAAGGAGGAGGCATTTCAGATACAGCACTCAAAGAACATCATAAGTCATTGGGAAAATGCTGATAGTGAATTTACAGAAGAACCAGGGAAATGCCGACCAAGTAAGAAGCCCCAACCCAAAAAAACCTTTGCCGGAACAAAGAGCACCGAAGTGCTTGATACAACATAGACGTGCTCTTAAAAAGGCAATTAAGGCAAAAATTAAGGAGTCCATTCGCCACTGTTGACCTCCATATCTGCCCTGAGAACCTCATATAAGAAAGTATGGGAGCTGAAAAGACAGCGGACGGAAAAGAACTGGCTCAATGTTCTCACTAATTAAAGAAAATGATGATAAAAGCAAACTATGGAGATACATCAATAGCCTGAGCTCCTGAAGCCCGCCTAAAGAAAGTAGGGTTGCTGGCAATGTCTGGGAACAGTATGTGAAAGGTCTGTACACAAGCTTACCATACAAGGTGGGCCCTCCCATCTTAGAGTTGTCTCAGGCCGCACCTGAAGTCAAACCTCAAAGCATGCAGGAATAAACCAGTGTGCCCAGTCAGTTTGACACTTACACAGTGGAGGACACCACCAGGTACTTCAGGGCAATAAGAACCGACGGGGCCCTAGGGCCAAATGGCATTCCCGCTCTAGTTTTCAAGTCTGCTCTAGCTTACTTTGCATCCATCCTTACTTCATTATATAATCACTCAGATTTCACAGCAATATTAGCACAATCCTGGAAAGGCTCTATCCTATTTCCAGTCCACAAGAAGGAAGACCACTTAAACCTTGAGTTCTGTGTTTCTGAGTGTGCAGGAAGAATGGCACCTGGGCTGTTAGCGGTAATTAAGTAGTGAAAGGTTCTAATAATATAACTGTTCTACAGGTCAGAGGAAACCCCTAAACCTCTGCGGGGAGTGACAAGGGCTTACTCAATGAATTGAACAAAAGTCCTGTGCACACGTTGGGTTTAGAATATGGTCAAGATATTCATAGTAATTAAAAAAAAAAAAACATTTAATGAGACAAGGTGGACAAGTCTGAAAATGTTCTTTCAAGTGCAATGTATTTAGCCTTTCCAAAAGGAAGGAATGGTAACATTCTAAACCTAACGTTTGCACTGGACTTTTGTTCACCACTCAAGCCTTGCCAACTCTAGGCTAATAGCTCTGCTTGACATCAAAGCAAAGGTTTATGCCCGGATAGTACTAATAAGGGACTTAGAGGACTGGGTGGGTAAGAAGGGTATCCTCCGGCCCGATCAAACTGGCTTCAGGGTAAACCGCTCCACCATGGACAACATCTTAGCGCTGTCTTACCTCTCGAAGCAAGCCGTAATGAGCAATAAGATGGCCCTGTTGTGCTGCTTTATAGACTACTCCATGGCTTTCAACAGAGTTAATAGAGGTCTATTGTGAGCAAAACTCGAATCCTGGGGGAACTCGGTAAAACCTTTTAAAAGCGATAAAAGCCCACTGAGGGCACATGGGGCTGGGTCCAACTAAGTCCAACAACTGCTACCTCGAGAATCAAAACTAATACTGGGCTAAAGCAGAGATGTGTGCTGGCCCCACTATTATTCAACCAGTACACAGCAGACTTGGGGGAAGTCTTGAAAGACTCCAGCCTAGTACCCCCGAGATTGGCCAAGATGATCCAGGGAATCCTTCAGTATGCGGATGACAGTGATCATGGACCACACCAGGATGGGGCTCCAAAGAGCATTAAAAAGTCTAACCGTGTACAACCAGGAAAACAGCATGCTAATCAATGAGACCAAGACAAGATAATCTTTGGCCAATACACTCACAAAAAGTAAGCAACTTGGTCTCTGGGCGAGTACCGAATTAGGACCGCTACATCCAACCATTACTGGGGGGGTGGGGGGGTACGGGTAACAGAGAGGGCTACAGCAGCCAAACACAAAGGAGCGAACGCCGAAAATCAACAGAATAATTCTGTCACTTAGACGTCTAAGCCCATAATGACACTACTTTGGGTGAAACTAATTCCAGTAATTACCTATGGTCACTTGGCATTCCCAGGTGCACTAGAGAAAGCAATCAGCGCTGCCCGCATAAAGCATACAAGATCGTAATCGTGCTACAGGCACCCAGATATGCAAGGAACACCAGGCTAAGGCTAGAAATAGGACTAAATAGACCGGACTTCGCATTACAGGGGGACTTAATAAAATATATTGGAGTACTGAAAGCCCCCAAAACCCCTCTCAAATACTTTCTAAAAACTATCTTTATGCCACTGGGTTCCACGTGGCACTCCAAGCTGGATCAAGCAATAGATTGTCTGAAAATGGAGGAGGAGCGCATGCCCCTTCATGAAATCCCTTACTCTACCTGGCCTAAAGCTGTGAAGCGCCAAGTCCAAACCATCTTGTTTTAACTGGATCAATCCTCACTCCGGTACAACTCCCTTACACTGGTTCGTGACAATTTATACACTCCCGGAAAAGCTCAACTATACATGCGAGACCCACTCTCAGCTCAAGCGAGAAAGAAAATCCTGTTCTTGCTCCTCACTGCCCTCAAGATCCTGGATTTCAACCCAAAATGGGCGCGAAAAGACAAGTCTCCTGCCGTCTAAGCATTTACCACTGGGAATCCTGGTTACATATTTTGTGCTGCTGCCCCAAGCTGGACAGCGATCGCCATAGTCTGCTACACCTGGCCCTGAGGGATAAGGCCTCAGAACCTGCAGGGAGGCCTCGGAATGTTGCTTTTCAGAAACCACTACCTGCTTACTTGCTAGAGCCGGTAAGTTTACACACCAAATTGGAATTGCACTTGACTCCCAGCAACAGGCTGCAGCTTCTAGGGCCGCAATCACTCTGTAATCAACCCAGCTGGCGCCCTAACTCTGACGGATGTCACCCAACCCAGGGGCTCTCAGTAAGGACAATTGAATCATAAAGTGTGTGGGGTTCAGCAGGGGGCACATTAAGAACTTTTATCAATGACCGCCAATATCACGGAGGATATGTGTGAGAAAGTGCTATCTTTCTTGCATGGGTATGCCCCCTCTTTTTGCTGAATTGCTGATGTGCTTTGACTGAGTGTGCCCTGGACTCCTACCAACCAGGTGCCCAGGGCCGGTGTTCCTTCCCTAAAACTGTGTTAAAACTAAAACCCAATTGGCATCTCTGGCTACCTGTCAGTCCCTAGTAAATGGTACCCTAGGTACCCAGGGCATGGTGACCTGCGAAGACCCGTAAGGACTGTAGCACTTATTGTGCCACCCTTAGGGGCCCTGTACCCTGACACCCACACAGTGCCTTTGCAGGCAGAGTGTCTAGGTACAGAACTAAACGGAGTCGACATCGCACACATCCCTGTGTGCCATGCCCACAAGCTCACTGCTCTGCCATCCGTCGCCCCTCTAGCTGGGTGCCCTATGCCAGTGGTGTGGGCACAGTTGCATGAGCCCTGTGCCCTTACAGTACACAGGGCCATTCCTGGGCACTGATAGTGCAGTGCTGCCATTAAGAGTATATGGTGCTGGGAGGTCGTCATTCCGAACTCCACAGCACCATGATGGCTTCACTGAAGACTGAAGTTTGATATCAAACTTCTCAGCACATCAAACCCGCACTGATGCCAGGATTTAATGTAAAATGCATGACAGAGGGCATCTTAGAGATGCCCCCTGAAACCTAACCAACTCCCAGTGTCCTAACTGTGTGGCTGCCACCACAGACATGTTTTTGCACCCCTGGGTCGAGAGCCTGCCACTCTCGGGGGTGGGGGGCCTGAAACTATGCACATCCTGGGACGAGGTGCCAGGCCTCCTCCCCAGGATGGGCAGGGGAAGCTTTAAAGGCATACTGCCTTTTTCAGCTTCTCCAGGCCACCTGTTGTACTCAAACTGGCCCCCACCGGTTCTGACCCCCACTCTGGCGTGAAGAACAGCGGGAAACCCTAAGTGAGGAAACTGGGTGTGTCAGCCTATGCCAACCCCACCCCTCAGGTGGTAGAGGCGAGGTGAAGCACGACTCCAGGCTCCGGCCATCTTGAAGATGTGGAGCCCTGCCCAATCACAGCAAAGCTCCTGCCCCCCTCCCACAGGAAAGGAGCAGGCTAGGGGGCAGACTCATTGGTCCTTGCCCTTGCCCTACCTGTAACGCCCCTAAACTTAGTATTTGGGGGCACCCTGATCCTTCCTTCCTCAGATCCCGATTGCAACAACAAAGAAGACCAAGAAACAAGAAGTCCTGCCGCGCAGCTGTTGACAAAAGGACTATGCCAACTGACTTGGCCCCAGAACCCTACAGGCCTGTTGATCCTTGAACCTGCTCCTGTGAAACTCCAGTGTCTCCTGCGGACAGCAACCACGACAACCCCGGAGGACCTGCCTGCCTTCCACGTAGCTAGTGCGTGTTACTTCCTAGGTCCATTTTCATTGGCCTTTGCACGCGTGTACTTTTAAAACAGAACACGCAATAGGCCATGGGCGGTCGCGTAGCTCCGCCCATGGCCTATTGGTGTCTGTTACGCGCACCAAAGGCCCTATGTCTTCAATTATCGCGGCCAGACACAGCCGCGATAATTGAAGACATATGCTGCACTTTTTTTTTGTTTGCGTACACTGCTAACCTAATGAACTATCAGACCTGGAAATAAATAAAAACTATTAGAAGCTTCCAGTGCACATTATTTCAATGCGATTAAAAGCACCAATAACAAAAATGTGGCCTTAACATGAGTCATTAAGAACCCCAAAAAATGTTTTGGGAGACAAACAAATTTGCTTTGACACCCAGGCACTCGAATCCGTGAGAACTTCAATTCCCAGCATTCCCAAGCAGTCGTATTCATTAAGTAATTTTATTGACAAGCAGACATTGCAAACACACAAAAATGTGAATAAACGCTAACACCCAGTATTCCGATGGGCCCTCACAAATGATTTAATTAACAACGCCCACAAAAAGGAGCGACTCCTAAATCGGCTCCTACTAGCCAACTTCATTGTCTCAAAGACATGGGGATGCGTGAGAACTCCAATACCCAGATTCCATGTCTGGCGTGCATATGACTTAACCGGGAGTGCCAACAGGAAATGGAGAACCCAGTAAATACAGCTCGCTGATCCAAATTGACCGCTCAGCGGAGGGCTGTAAGTGAACACTAGTTATTTCCATGGTGTCTGTTCTTTGAAGTGTGTGAAAACCTGAGTGTCAGTATGATTCGGACGAGATGGCGAGTGTGACGCATGTGATATTCACTTGGAAATGCTACTGGCATATAAAGGTACGATTGTAAGGATCAGATGGTAACCCCACAGACTTCCTTTATTCATATATTTATAAGTTGTTTTGAGACTACATCTTTTTAAAAGGGGATTATAGCCATCATTGAATATCGGAGTATATGAGACTGCCTCTGGCGGGAGCTTTTCCGTGGCATTTTTTAGAAATGAATGAGCAAGAGAGATCGGATCACAACCGTGAACGAAGGGTGACACCACTCACGTACATATTTTATTATCCACGGGTAACGACTTGTATCGAATAAATAATCAAGACTTCGAGAAACACACTGAACACTTATGAATATTTCATATGCGCATTCTGACATACTACTTTGTATAAACACAAAAAAATGTATGACTGCTGAATCAATTATGGTCCTGAGTGGGCAGGTAGAAACATCTCTCCTTGCACTGACCACGCCACAGTGCTTACTGTGTACCACTGAGGAACCCCCTGCTCCGACAATGTAATACAGCCAGTCCTCACAAGAGGAGAAGAAAAGTTGCCACCCATGCCAAAATGCTTGGCAGTCTGCCCAGGGAACAAGATCACAACTTGTGGGCTGTCTACGCACACACACTCATGCCATCTACCCGCCACGCACACTCACACTCACACACACACACACACTCATCCCATCTACCCACCACGCACATACACACACACTCATCCCATCTACCTGCCACGCACACACACTCATCCCATCTACCCGCCACGCACACACACTCATCCCATCTACCCACCACGCACACACACTCATCCCATCTACCCACCACGCACACACACTCATCCCATCTACCCGCCACTCACTCTGGTAGGTTTCCACTTCTTAAAACCAAGAGCCATCTTCCACATGGGGGTCTTGCAGAGAATAGATACCAGTGTTTACTTTTCAAACCTGTTGGCCCAGCTATCGCTGCACGGGATTTAATATTTCTATAGTGTGCAACAGGGGGCTCGCTTTTGGTACTGGAGTATTAATTTCAGGCTGGAGGCAGTGCTCCTGATAATCCTATTACAGGATAGGTAATATTTAGCTCAGTGCTTAATTTGTAAATAAGTGCCAGAGACCTAGTCATGAGGCCACTGCAGCTTGCACCACCCATGGCCTCTGCCAGCGCTGCCAAGTGTGACAATTCAGACTGTTCCCTGCCCCTGAAGCTATAAGAATGGCTTGGCTGAGGTGTAGTCTTTTTCAATGCACATTGAATTAATAAACAACTGTGTTCGAGGCATGTGGACTGCTTAATTCAAATCTTAGCATAGATAGCCGCCTAGTGTTGGGTCCGGATGTTTGCACTTTATTGTCCTGGAAGAGTCTTCAAAGTATCACGCGATAGGTGACTCCTCTGCTGGACTACGGTGCGCATGGGCATCTTCATCTTCAGTTTTTTTTTTTTCCGCCATTGGGTTCGGATGCTATTCTTCAACTCCAACTTCGGAACCAAAACTTTTCAACTTTCTAAGGCCATAAGCCTTCTACCTCGACGGTATTGTTCTTGTTCGGTAAACCTTTACTCAATAACACTTTCCATCTCGATCCGGTCGTCGACGCGGGCCGTTGGGCCCTTTCAACGCCACGTGGGCCTGCTGCCGATGGAAAGGACCCCATTTAAAAGGTGCCCACAATGTCACTCCAAGTTTCCACATACTGATACAGTATGCAACAAGTGCCTCTCTCCCGAGCACAACGAGGAAAACTGTCCATCTTGGGCTCAGTTCCGGTCGAAGAAAACTATCCGGAACCGAAGGGCCGCGAGACAAGAGATGCAGCGGCAGGCACCGGCACCAGAGAACATTTTCGATGACTAACATGACCTCCCAGAAGCGGCGGACTCCGACCTCGAAATTTTCACCGTAGAAGACCATTCTGACTCCGATGACCAGATCACACCGGGGCAAACCGTGAGTACAACGCCCGCTACCCCGCTTCCACGAGGCTCCGGTCGAAGCATCGCTTAAAGGCCTTAGCCGAGATCGACAAACTCCTTCAGAGACCCTGCCTTCTGGCTCTGCTCCGCAGACCAAACCCAAGCCTTCTGAGACCCCAGGAACTAGCTACACTATTCCCAAAAAGACAGCCAAACCGAAAAAGGTTGTCGAGCCGAAGAAAAACATCAAAACAAAAAAGGTCGTCGATCCCAAGAGAATAGTAGACTCAAAAGGCAGTCGAGCTGAAAAAGAGTGTCTACCTCCCAAAAGCAGGTCACACTAAAATTCCTGGTGTCCCGAAGAAGGCAGCTGAGTCGACAAAAAAAACGGTTGATCCGAAAAAGGTTGTCGAACCAAAAAAGACGGTAAAGACAAAACACGTCTAACAAAAGGGAGTCGCTGACCCGAAAAAGGTCACCGACCCGAAAACAGCAGTCGAGCCAAAAGAAGATCCACAGCCGAAGGCCCTAGAGGCAAAGACTCATAAACAAGTGACTAAGCCAAAATCATTGCGCCAAAACCACGGACAGTTGAGTAAGAACTTTTCCACCCTGATCCAGTGGAGGAAGAACAACCTAAACTGTACATAGACCCTAAAACAGCACGGATGACAGTTTACCACTGGAAGAAGAGACCTTTGGACAGGGACACTTCTTCCCCTGTTCCTTCAAAGAAGAAAGACTTTGCAACATCTCCCTCAAGGCCTTTCACTCCTCCTTTCTTTCCTGACATGCCTTATGTACCTTACTCTCCTTCACATTATGATGAGACAGAAAACATAGGGGACGATCCTCAAGATAACTTTGTAGACCCTGAGGATCAGGATGTACAGGTTAACACCTGGGATGACCAGAATGATCCTTATGATACATACGACCCACAACCCATCCCTGACACCTCTACATATCCTATAAAGCAGTCGCCTACTGACGACACCATTGTCTTTAACCAACTAGTGGATAGGGGAGCTAAATATCATAATGTAGACATGCACACTGACCTAATAGAAGATTTCCTATTCAACACTTTTCCTACTTCAGGAAAAAGCGTACGTACACTTCCTATGTTAAAAGGGGTACTAAAACACGCGCCAGACATATGTAAAGATCCAGCCAGAGTGCGTGTCCTCAATACGGGAATTGAGAAAGTATAAGGCAGCCCCTACAGACCCGTCTTATATTAAATCACAGTTGCCTTTAGACTCATTAGTGGTAGCAAATGCTTGAAAGCGAGCTAATTCACAGACAATAGGAGATGCTCCCCCCTCCTGACCGAGTCAAAGATACTAGAAGCCTCAGACAAGAGTGGCATCCCAAGCAGCAAACACTTGGAGAGTTGCAAACACACATGCTCTATTAGCACGATACGATAAGGCACATTATGACCAGCTGATAGGTTTACTACAACACCTCCCACAACCATTCAAATCTAAAGCTAACTACCTAATACAAGAAGGCAAATTTATAACAAATGCTTTTATTAAGTGTGCACTTGACGCAGATGACACAGCAGCTAGGTCTATTAACACTAGCTTATTACTACGTCGGCATGCGTGGCTACGCATTTCTGGATTTAAAAAATAAGTGCAGTCAACCATCCTCAACCAGCCAGTTAACCAAGACTTTGTTTGGACCTGCAGTAGATACCATCTTGAAGATGATGAAAAAGGTTACGGATACTGCTAAGTCAATGGGTGCACTTCAGCTCCAACAATCCAGCACTTCCTTTCGTCGCTGCTTTCGAGGCTCAGGTAGCGGCAACACATCACAAACTTCCTCTACATTTACCCAGAGTACCTTTAATAAAGGCTCCAACAGAGGAGGTTATAGAGGCAATAATAACAAGGGCAGAGGACGTGGTGGCAACAACCACCGCCACCAAACAGTGACTTGCTCACACTCCCTCCAGACCACTCAACACCGGTCGGAGGCAGACTAACACAATTCCTACCAGTCTGGAACGCAATTACCACAGACAAGTGGGTGAGACAAATTATCTATTACTTTCGACCTGAAGCAGGGACCCCTTCCTGAAGGCAACAGAGGACACAGATAGCAGCACCGGGACACGACAACGCAACCCCCCCCTCCCGCCCTCCTCCAGCAGAGGAATCCTAACGGTCTGGAGGGCTGAGAGGGGCCTGGGACGCAGGTTGCTAGCAAACACAGGGGTATCACATTCTCGAGCAGCGGACCCGCGAGAGCTAAGCACAGCTCAACAAACAAAAAAAGAACTTTTTTATAGGAGTGAATGAAGTGACACATCTACGAAGCGGAAGGGATCATCATCATCATGGTCTAAAGCATTGCTCCGGTATAACTCTACGGGCAAAATTAACAGGCACACAGAAACTTAAGGTATTTACTTCTCCCACCCGCCTGCTCTCTTTTTAAAAACTAACTCCTTTGTTCAAAATGGCTAGAGCCATAGAACTGTAGCAATAAATCCCCTACCTACGTTGTCCACGAGGCCCCTCAGCTTAACTCCCCCACTCAGAGATCAGAATTCCTCCCAGCTAGCCTTGAGCTCTGCCTGCTTAAACAAAGTGTAATCCCATCCCCTGTGCTCAAAGTAATACCAACAGACAGAGGACTAATATCTCTATCTCCCCTTGCCTGCATGGTTGGGAAGGGAAGCTGCTCTCCCCTGCTATCGAAGCAACAGCAACAAACAGAGGACTACTGTCTCGATCTGAACTACCTGGCGGCCATTTTAGACTAGTCTCTATTGGACTTTAGTATTTTAGACTAGTGTGAAAGAATGTCTGCCTTGGACTAGTCAGTATCACTGGACTATTAACTAATTCACTATATAAACTGACACTAAGACCTCACCACTTTAGACTAAGCCCAACTACTGTACTCTGACACACACCTATCCGTGTCTTGTAACCGACTGTTTGCAGATGTATACTGATGTTTATTTCTATATTCTTATATTTTATCTATAGACTTATATTTTATCAAAACTATTCCTCCAATTGTACTCTGCACTACTCGACACAATTCTGCAACCTGCACCCATATAGTGTAGGTTTATATTTTATAAAAACTACTCCTTCAAGTATACTCTGCACTACTTTGCACAATGCTGCAACCTGCACCCACTTATCACTTTTTCTCTCATGTAATTTACTGACTGCTAACTCATAAGTACCTGCCTATGTTTGCAGTCTACTACCTCTACTTGTATCTTGTACACTGCTATTTACAATTAGTTTGTGTATTTAAACACTCGTGTGATTAAGTGCCTGCATTTAGTGCAACATTATACCTCTATTTGTATTGTGTACATTTTCGTTTTTGTAAACTTGCACATTTCTCACTTTTCTTCACTGTCAATGTACCGAGCACTACCTCAAATTGTTCTGGCGAATAACTAGTATTAATATTGCTCGATATACACCGTTTGACACCATTTATATTTTTATATTTTTGTATATTTCGTTACATTGTGTAAGCTATACCGTCTGCTACCTCATATTTCTTCATTCATTAGTGTACACTGTGTAAGCTACACCCATTCACACTGTTTATTTTTGGTTGGCACAGATTGCTACCTCTTTATCTTGATTATTTTGACTATCTTGTTACTCACTAGTGGCATTTGTGTACCACGTAATTTACTGTCGGCATAGTGCTTTACTCAGATTGCTACCCCTATATGTAGGCTATTTTTGTTACTCACTAAGGTCACTTGTGTACCATGTAACCTACTGTCTGCATTGTTCTTTGCGCACGTGTCGCACTATCATCTACCCTCCCACACCCACCTTTACCGCCACACTCACCTACACATATACCGCCATCCCAGTATGGAGCCCATCGGCAAGCACACATATAAAATCAACTACCCATCCGCACTCACCAAAAAAGCCGCTAACCGCTTTAAACACAACTTCCTGAGGTCTCACCCTGAAATCCCCTTTGTCGACACCTACTTCTCACCAGTCAATGGATCCCTTAACATCGATATCATTTTCCACACCTCTCGCAGAGCTCAATGGAGAAAAATGTTCCTCACACTACTCACTGTCTCCACCACCAGGAAATCCGCTCACTGCTTAACTCTCTCCATCACACCTTCCCAAATCTTCCTAGGCAGAACCACTATTACTATCTACAATAACGGGATTGTCCTAATTCAATCCACGGACAGGAACCTGGAACTACTAGACAACCTGTTCCCCACTTTCAAAGACAACCTCTCCAACCATCGGACCTTCACTCACATCCCCTCCAGTATTATCACCCTAGACCTCACAGCCCCAACCGACAACTCTTCTTACCTAGCTCAGCACCAGAACGACATGCACCTCACCTCCTCCCCCACCACACCAGTCACTCACCCACCTGCTGCAACCACCCCACACTCCGCAATCACAGACATAAATAACCTCCCATCACACACCAGCCGGCCCCACACTCCCACCCCGGTGACCCCCACTCATAATACTCCCACCCATCCTCTCCCCCCTGACACCATAGACCCCGCCCACAACCCCTCTAACCTAGTTCAGCACCAGATCGACACACATAGCGACAAATCCCACACCCTGTCCCCCCCCCCCTCAGCCCCCACTTCCACACGCTAACTAACCATACAGAGCACACCACATCTACTATCTTAACTCCCACGACAGGACCATCTCCAACCTCAACTCCCCCCCCCCCCCCCCCCCCCCACTCTCAGCCCTCACTTCCCTTCAGGCTCCCCTTTCACCACCATCATACACTCCACTTCCACCCCGCTCTCTCCGCCTGCCATGAATCCCCGCCTCCACCCTCCTCCATACTTCATCCACTCCCATCGCCCCCTTACCCTCTCTCCCTAACACCAACCCGCACGACGACAACACGGAGCCCTGCATGAACACTAACCCTCCCCCTCACCCGCACGCTAAGTCCCAGGTCAGCCACCCAACCATGACTTCCACCCCCAGCACTAATACTCACCCCACGCTAGACAAGATTATGTCCTTCCTCCTACAACTCAAAGAAGAAATTCACACCATCAAAGAGCTGCTCACCACACCCCCTAGACTCGCCTCACTCACCACCACCCCCCCCTCTCAACCTGCTCCCCTCCCGTCCCGACGACGCTCCTAAGCCATGTCCCTCGCACCGGACCGCGATCCATGCCCACAATCGTAACAAGCACAACCGCCGCACTCACTGGACCGCGATCCCCGCCCACAATCGCAACAACCGCCCCCTTCGTACATGCAACCCTCTCTCGGACCTCGACACTTTCTCCCTCCTCCGACCAAGCTCCCCTAAACCTCACAACTGCCTCGCACCTCCCCATCCCCACAATACACTCAAACCCCCGTAGATCCTCCACTCTTAACAACAGAATATCCGTCCCAAATAACCTTAGAAAAGTCCCCCTCTCTCTAGTACCCTCTTCCTCTCCAGACACACCCCGTCTCAAATGCACTCTCCTAAACTGCAGATCGGCCTCTAAACACTCCTCCGCCATCGCTGATCTCATCCTAAGATTGGACCTTGACCTAATCATCCTGACTGAAACCTGGTTAACCGAATCCTCTACACCTATAAATGGGCATTCTGGTCCCCCCTAACTACCACATCATTAGGCTTGACCCGTCTGGCAAGATAGGTGGCGGAATCGCATGCATATACAGGAACAGCCTTTCTGTTCTGTCAGTTTCCGTGCCGTCCCTACCCTCTCCAACTTCCTACGAATACATCTGCCTCGATATCATCAGTGATGGCAAACCGATATGCTCTCTCCATGGCATTTACCACCCTCCCAGAGACCACCTCATCTTCGCCCAGCAAATGATGGACCTGATTTCAACCAACGCAGGACGACAGCTCACCCAAATATACCTGGGCGACTTCAACCTCCATTGGAACGATCTTAACGATGCGGTGGTAAATAGTCTTAAAAGCTTCCTCAGCGCCCTGGACCTCACACAATTATGCAACAGCCCGACCCACGAGAAAGGCTCTATCCTCGACCTGATCATCGCCAAAGAGGGAGCTACTCAACTTGAGGCTATTCAACCCTGTGACTGGTCAGACCATCATATTGTTACATTTCACATCAATGAAAAAGTCAAACTCAATTCTGTTCAACCCACCAGACCTAAAGTCTGGAAAAGAGACCTGAAAAGACTCAACCCATTATCCTTACCCCCGAACAGTCGCGACCTCCTACTCCCCCTTATGGCGTTACAGATGTCCAATCCCTGACTGACCACTATCTTAGCGCAGTGACCTCAATAATTAATGAGGCTGCTCCCATGCAGCTAAAAAGAGTCTCCGCTAAAATCTCCAACCCATGGTACGACGGGAGTCTCAATGAAGATAGACGAGCCATGAGATTGGCAGAGCGCACCTGGAGGACAGCTCCCTCTGCACTACACCTGAAAACCCTGAAGAAAAAGAGAAACGCCTACTTCAAGAAAATAAAGCGCTCAAAAGCAAACTTCTTCAGCCTCCAGCTCGACCAAGCAAAAAATCGCCCTAGAAAACTGTTTGAGTTAATCAGAACACAAGCCAAGGAACAACCCCAACCTCTCAGTACCTTGCACGAAGCACCCTCCTGTGAAGACTTCGCCACTTTCTTTACCCAAAAAACTGACAACATAAAGAATGATCTCCGCGCTGACGCAAGACTCCACAGCACACTCAACTGCATAACACCCACCGAACCTAAAAACAATGCAACATGGTCAACCTTTGAAACCTACTCCGAAGAAGAAATAGGCAAACTGCTCAACACCTTGAAACCTTCCAATCACCTCTCGGATCCCCTCCCGGCTAACGCTGTCAAAGATTTCATCCCACTGCTCCTTCCTCTCTGGACTAAAATCCTCAACAGCTCGCTCCAAGAAGGAACCATCCCTGACTCCCTCAAAGTTGGACAAGTCACACCTGTGCTAAAGAAACCTACTGCCGACCCATCCGACCTAAACAACTACCGTCCCATTACCAATATTCCCACTCTCGCCAAATTATTGGAAAAATTTGCTCAACTACAACTGACTAAACATATCGGCCTGTTTGATCTCCTCAACCCGCATCAATCAGGCTTTCGAGCAGGACACAGCACTGAAACAGCTATGACTCGCATAATTGACGACGCCCTTCAAATCCTAGATCAAGGTGATACCTGCCTCCTCATCCTGCTTGATCTCTCTTCGGCATTCGACACTGTCAAACATGAGAAGTTACTTGATCTTTTGAGCACAAGAATGGGTCTTTCTGGGACTGTTCTCAAGTGGTTCACCTCCTTTTTACACAACAGGTCGCAGAAATTCAAGAGTAACAACCTGATGTCCTCTCCAATACCTGTGTCGTTAGGCGTCCCCCAAGGATCTTCCCTATCACCAACCCTGTTCAACCTAGTTATGGAACCTCTCACCACCTTGCTCCAAGCATCCAATGTACTTTTTCACATGTACGCAGATGACACCCAACTATATCTCAAATTACAATCCCCCAACGACATTTTACTACTGAACTCTACGATCAGAAGCACCCAATCCTGGCTTGCTGATAATCATCTCAAACTCAATGCTCTGAAAACAGAATTCCTGCTGATCACACCTCCCGCGAAGATCCCCATCACGCAAACCTGGCTTAAAAAGTTAACTGCACTCAATGTCCAACCCATCATAGTGGACTCAGCGAAATCTTTAGGCATAACCCTCGACTCCAACCTTAACATGCAGCATCCTATCAGTAAGGCTACTAAGGGAGCGAACTTCCAAATCAATACACTGAGGAAACTTAAACCCTTCCTACCAGCCAAAGACTTCCAAACTGCAGTACAAGCTCTAGTAATCCCGCGAATTGAATACGGCAGCACCGCCCTTTGAGGTCTCCCGTTAACCAGCACTGCACCCCTAAGAGCCTCTCTAAACGCTGCAGCCAGACTCATCACTGGATCAAAAAAACACTCGCACATCACCCCTGATCTGAAAACACTGGACTGGCTGCCTTTTGAAGCCAGAATACATTTGAAAATCGCCTGCATGACACACAAGGCTCTACATCTGAGCTCTCCCTGATACCTCACTCAGAAGCTGTCAATCTCTGGCGGCTCTAGAAACACTAGAGGCACAGACAATCTTCTGCTAAAACCTCAGATTCCGGAAGGTAAAAACCTATAAACGCTCTTTCTCAGGAATGGCACCCAGGATCTGGAACTCACTCCCTCCTGAAACCAGGCTCATCTCCTCCTTCACACTTTTTAAGAAAGAAGTAAAAGCTATTTTTATGGCCAAATACACTTGACCTATTAGCGTGGATTTGGAAAGACCCTACTCCGACCTGTATTACTTTGTTCGAACTCTATGACTATGCATTTCACCTGAATTATTGTTGCTACTGACTATCTATGCACACATTTAACTGTTATATTTGTATTATTGATGTGCTGTACTACTTATGTGTAACCCCACTCTCTTGCTGGCATTCCCAGCCGTGTAAAGCGCTCCGATATCTGCAAAGATCATGTTCGCGCTATATAAAACTTTCAAAATAAATAAATATACTTCCTTATTCCCAAAAAGGACGAGTCCCTCAGACCAATATTGGACCTCAGACCTCTGAACCAATACATACTCTCAGAGCATTTCCATATGATCGCTCTTCAGCAAGTACTCCTGTTACTCCAACAAGGCTACTACCTCGCTACATTAGACCTCAAGGATGCATACTTTCACATACCTATACATCCAGCTCACAGGAAATACCTTAGGTTCACGATAGAAGGTCAACACTATCAATTCAAAGTGCTCCCCTTCGGGGTAACTACAGCACCAAGGGTTTTCACAAAATGCCTAGCAGTAGTAACAGCACACCTAAGAAGGCAACACATCCATGTGTTCCCCCTACCTGGACGATTGGCTCATAAAAGCCAACTTCTATGCACAGTGTGCAAACCACACATCCCAGACAATTCAGCTGCTGCAGAGTCAGGGTTTTTCAATAAATTACACAATCACATCTGCAGCCCCCCCACAATCAACAATATCTGGGAGCAACAATAGATACCTCAGTGGCAAAAGCCTATCCAAATCCAGCCAGGATAGCCAACATGCAGTCTCTAATTCAAAGATTTCACCCACAACACTCCTTGCCAGCTCGAGTGGTCTTGCAGCTTATAGGCACGATGGCGTCCTGCATATTCATTGTCCTTCATGCCCGACTTCAAATGCGTCCATTGCAAGAATGCTAGCACGACAGTGGAACCAAGCTCAAGGACAACTAAAGGACCTAGTGTTGGTAGACAGTCGCACTTACAACTCTCTGCAGTGGTGGAACCCACAAAACCTTTCCAAGGGGCAACTGTTCCAAGAGCCGGTTCCACAGATAGTGCTAGCAGCGGACACATCACTGACCGGTTTGGGAGCCCGCCTACTTCAATACACATTCCAAGGGCTCTGGACAGTCAAGCAGAAGACACTGCATATAAACCACTTAGAGTTGCTAGCAGTATTTCTAGCGATGAAAGCCTTCCAGAAATACTTGTATAACCAGGCTGTATTAATCCGGACGGACAACATGACAGCCATGTACTACATACAGAAACAGGGAGGGACACACTCTGCGCAGCTGTCTCACCTAGCACAGAGCATATGGAGGTGGGCAATTCCAAAAAGCATCTTTCTCCTGGCAGAACACCTCCCAGGAATAGACAATCCGATCGCAGCTCTACTAAGCAGACACAGCCAACAGATATACAAATGGGAGATTCACCCTCCAGTCCTCTAACCATTCTTCAAAAATTGGGGGCATTCAGAGATAGATCTGTTTGCCACAAAAGAAAACTCAAAATGCCAGTCCTTTGCCGCCAGGTTCCCACACCCGTTGTCACCTTGCAATGCGATATGGATGAACTGGTCAGGCAGATTTGCGTACGTTTTTTCGCCAACCCCACTGATTCCATTAGTGGCACGCTTCTAAAGCAACAGTCCCTCACAACGATCCTAGTTGCTCCCACATGGGCAAGACAGCCATGGTACACAACACTCCTAGAACTCTCAGTAGTCCCACACCAAATGCTGCGCCTATCGCCACAGCTGTTATCGCAGAACCGTGGAGAAAGCAGGCACCCAGATCCCAATCAGATGAACCTAGCGATCTGGCTCCTGAAGTCTTAGAGTTCGGATATCTTAACTTGCCTCCAGACTGTATGAACATTATCAAGGAAGCAAGACGCCCAACTACTAGAACATGCTAAGCAGCTAAATGGAAAAGATTTGTAATTTACTGTAATAATAACCAAATCAATCCATTAGATGCCTCCATCCAAAACATATGTTACTTATTACATCTATCTAGCATACTCTTCCATAAGGCTACACCTTGCTGCTATAGCAGCATATCTCCAGAACAGCAACACCTGTCCCTGTTCAGAATACCACCTATCAAAGCTTTTATGGACGGTCTTAAAAGAATTATCCCTCCAAGACATCCACCTTCGCCAGTCTGGAACTTAAACGTAGTACTTACCAGACGTATGGAGCCACATTTCGAACCACTCCATTCGTGCGGATTACAATTCCTATCATGGAAAGTTGCATTTTTAGTGGCCATTGCCTCCATCAAGCGAGTGAGCAAGCTACAGGCACTAACAATTCAAGAACCTTTCATGCAAATACATCATAATAAGGTAGTGCTCCGTACTAACCCTAAGTTCATGCCAAAAGTTATATCAACATTTCATCTCAATCAGTCAATAGATTTGCCAGTTTTCTTCCAAAACCCGCAGTCAATGGCTGAAATAGCTCTACACACACTAGATGTAAAAAGAGCTCTATTATATTACGTTGACAGATATCAAATATCAATGATCTAATATGCTATCAAAAGGCCAAGCGCACTCTAACAGTTATTATTATTATTATTGTTATTATTATTATATTCTTATATAGCGCCAAATTCGACCCCTGAAGGGGTATCTCCGCGCTTGCCTTGGGAACCCGTCCTGGCTTTTTCCCTGTGAGATAGCCCCTACAGGGCATCCCCAAGGTGAAAGCCAGGCATCCCGCCGCGGGGGGCCGTTGTGGAGATTAAGCAAGCTTAATGCCTAGAGTTGCAGAGTGTGAACCCATGATTAGGTCAGGCCCGAAGCGAGAATTATCGAGTCCATGGACATTTGAGCTCAAGACCCTGCCGCGTCGGGAATTGAACCCTGGTCCCGGGTCTGACCTCTGCTTCAGGGTCTGCCTGCTCTAACCAGTGAGCCACACTTCTCCTCCCAAAAGCCCATTCAACACGCAAAATGGGGTGCATCCATGGCTTTCCTAGGAAATATTCCACTAGAAGACCTATGTAGAGCAGCTACATGGTCTACCATACACACTTTCACTAAACACTACTGTGTAGACGTGCAAGCAAAGCAGCAAGCTGCTGTAGGCCAGGCTGTCCTAAAAACTTTCAACCTGCTGCAGCTGGTACATGTGACCACCGCTAGAGGAGATACTTCCATACAGTCTATGCTAAGATATGAATTCAGCAGCCTACATGCCTCGAACGGAAAATGCTACTTACCAGTATGCATCTGTTCTTGGCATGTAGGGCTCCTGACATTCATATCGCCCACCCTCCTCCCCGGTGCCTGTCACAGCTGCAGTAATTCTTTCTACATACATTTACATGGTCCTCTCTTACTTTTCTATACTCCCATCTTTACCACAATGGCAAAAAATAATCTTAAGATGCGCACTGTTGTCCAGGGGAGGAGTCACCTATCTCGTGATACTTCGAAGACTCTTCCAGGGCAACAAAGTGCAAACATCCGGACCCAACACTAGGAGGCGAGCTATGCTAAGATATGAATGTCAGCAGCCCTACATGCCAAGAACAGATGCATACCTGAAAGTAGCATTTTCCTTACCCCACACACATAAATACACCTAACCAACCACACATACATACAACCACACGCATACACACAACCACACGCACAAAAACTCCACATAATTTGACCTCAATCCACATAATTCAACTCAACACAATAACACAACACACCACATACATCTAATCCACACTACAGAATTCCACATCCTGCCACAAAATTCTACAGCACACCACATAATTAAACTCCACCAAATACCATTCCACAACACAAAATAACATTACACGTAATTACTCAATAACACACAATCCCACTACACACAATTCCAGTAAACTCAATACCACATAATTACTACAAATAACATTCTACCATGCCACATCATTTCACTACACAAATACAATCCACACCACACAATTTCTCGCCACACAATTCCACTACACACCACATGCATACTCTCCATAACACATGGCTAAAAGACATTGCCATTTACAATGCCATTAGCTCGAACTCAAATAAATCCGAGACCTATTGCATTTCTAATGCTTGTTTAACTTTCCCATTGGATAACATTGAGTGCCCGACGGCCCAAAAGCACCCTGCACTCAGCCGCCAGAGTGCCGCTGGAAGTGCAACTTCTACCCTAATCTACTTCCCCCCACTTGACCTGAGTAAGTGACCAGGAGCCCAGCTCCCACAGCCGCATGGCCTGCTTGCTTGCAACAACCAACCAAAGGCCCCCTACCCTCCATTGGATTGCATTGGGCCTACTCTCTGTACACGGCTGCCCCTGTGTCGCTGAGGGTTTAACCACTGTACCTTTCCGACCCTGCCAGAACCTGAACTCTACCAGTCGAGTACTTACCTGAAAGCCGATAACTCCTTTTCCTTCCATAGGTTAACATTGACTGGTTTTCACTGAAAGTGTAGAGTTTTGAAACTTTACAATATTCATCTAAAATCAGCCGAATAACTAATTCCGAATTACTCACCTGTGATCTGGGGAGAAGCCAGTACTGTACCTTTTAGCCCAGTACTGAACCGCAAAAGTAATCCGAACTGTACTTCCCAGTTACCTGCATTTTCTTCCTTAGGAAACCATTGACTAATTCTCTGTGAATTTCTTCTGTCGTTTTTCTTCTGTCGGCTTTTTTTTTTTTTTTTTTTTAACTGCAAATATTTGTTAAAAATCCTACCAAGTACCAAAATGTAATTGCTTACCTGTTTTAGGTAGATATCCCAGTACCGAATTTAGGAGTCCAGTACTGGATTACAATGAGAACCTACTTTACCTGTGACTTGAATTTCCTTCCATTGCTTGTTTTTCACTGAAAAGTTTTAAAGTGTCAACTTTGAAAATACATTTATATTTTTTAAAAATCATAACTGTAACCAAAACACTTTTACTTAACTGTTTACAGCTTAGGTCCCGGGACTGAATCCAGGATCCAGTCCTGGGGTTAGAAAAGTAATCCTTAAAAAAATCAACTGCATTAATGTAGAAAAACCCATTGAGCTCAAAGTTAAATTGTGTTTAGAATTGTGTTGCCTATTGCAACCACTGTAGCTATTGTACTTACAAAGTCTATTGCCTTTCTGCAAAGTAATTACCTAAAGTCACTCACATTGAGAAAAGTATATTTTGATTCCTGTTGGTTCTAAAATAAAACAACTATCTTTTGATTATAAAAACAATTGGCCCAGAGTTCAGTTATTGAGTGTGAAACCTTTTGCTGACTGAGTGGGTACAACAAATGCTTTACACTGTCCTCTGATACTGCCTTACTGCTTGACCAAGCTAACATTTTAGAGAGTAAGGTTATATCTAACGTTAACCTCTGTCATACCTCTGGGGACTCTATACACACTGTACCTTACTTTGGTCCAGTATATATAGAGCCACTTTCTTACAATATGACCCTGATGGATTCTATATAAACATTGATCCTTATAGGACTAAGCAAAAACTGGTAGGAAAAGGAGTTGATCCCACATTTTAATTTATTTTTAATTTGGAGTCTTAAAGGGGCACAAAACAGTAAACTGAGCCCATGCAGACATGGTTCTTTTTTTACTTCGAATGCCGGGAAACTTTTAAGGGGAGGGTAGACGGGAGGGGGGGGGGTTGCTTATGTTTTTTTATACTGTAAAGATATGTGTTTTTATACTGTAAAGATTTTAAGTAATCGTATGGCTAATAAAGAATACACTCTCTTGACTGCTGCCAGCACCCCAGTAGATGTTAGATCACATCTGCTGTGAATGACTAGCTGAATCCAGGATAATGGATGCTGCTGCATCTTGTGTTTTTGTTTCACGGGGAGCACTGCCTTCTTGCCTCTTTGATAACCACAGCTTTGGCTGTCAAGGTATGAAGTGCGTTGCTTCTCTCTAAAGGTCTAGATTGCAAGGTCTACTTTATTCTTTCCGATTGTAGCGCATAAAGGGGTTTTAGGGTGTTTCTTATTAAATGACATTTTAACTATGTTGGAAATGTCTTTATGCTTGTTAAGTAAGTTAAGGCTTAATGTGAGAAAGATAGTTTCTAATCATTTAAAGTTTGTCTTGGAAAACCCACTAAGGTTATCTGCCCGTTGTGAGGGCCCTCGGCCCTCTTTGACTGCAGAGGGATCATGTGAAGACTAAATGGTTTCAAATCGTTATTCAATATTCTGGGGGACTAAAGCTTCCACTTGAGCATCTGTTTGTGGGACTCTGCATTTGCTTGGGTACTATTTGGCTTCCTCCAAGCTTTTTCTGAATTGTGGAGGACATTTCTCTACTTCCATTTGCTCTATGAACCTGTGGCATGTTTGAAATCTAAATTTACGCAAGATATGGGGACCCCCTTCTGAGCAAATTATTTGAAGGTCAGGGAGAAGAGGGGAAAACTACAACACAATCTGAATAAGCTCCCTCGTGACCCATATTTCTTTTGTTAAACTGAAAATTTGTAATTTGTAACTGGGTTTTGTATCGCGCCAACTCACCGACAGGTCTCAAAGCGCTTCTGACCAGGTACAGCAACAAGAAACAAGATGAAAGTATAGAAATGTCTAGAGATGGCGACCTAACTACTGGGATGTAAACGCGTCTTTGAAGAGTAAAGTCTTCAGGGATTTCCTAAAGCGGAGAAGGTTGGATTCTCTACGGAGCGCCTCCGGTAGCTTGTTCCAGATGATAGGAGCCTGAACTGAGAAGGATCTGCCTCCTTTTGTTGCCAGTTTAAAGCGTGGGCAGGATAGCAAAAAAGAGCCGGAAGATCGCAAGGCGCGCTTAGGTTCATATATTTCAAGCCTATCTTTTATATAGGCTGGCGCCTGTCCATGGATTCCCGGAGGAAGACGTTGCTTACGGACACCGGTTCCTCGCGCAAGTGTTACTTTTGGAGACTGCAGGAAGAGCGTGTGACTTGAGCCATTCCTGTGAACCTTACGAGTTGGAATCTATAGATTGTGTTGGGCGGACACACTGTAGAGATTAAGATTTCTCGAGACTTGAGCCGAGCCGGTGGCACCCACCCCACCCCTCTGGGTTGGGTTGGCTGTGGGTTGACCAAGTACTTTTGCCCCAGATTTGGACAGGGCCATGCATATGAGAGTACCCATGTCCTGATGAAGCCTATATCATCTGGCTGAAACGCGACCGCGACTGCGTCGACACCTTTGGCTTTGAACGGAGTCCCTTAGTTCAATATAATAAAAATTTTGATTTATTCATTGATGCACCTACACAAATATAGGTTGGGTATATGTGTTAACCCCCTGGTGCCTGTCTGTTGGGACTACCTTGTTTGTATACTCCGTTAGATCGTAAGAGGAGATACATTTGTAAATTGGTGTATGTATATATATATAATTTTTTCATATATATATAATTCTTTTCCTTAGGGTACATAAAAGTGTTTTTGATACTATATATGTTGTAAATTTGTATAGAATGTACATGTGATGTGATGTATATATAATGTGTTCTGTTGTGCCTCTCTGGCTGCCCGCCCATATATGTATATATGAATTTATGGATACGTTTCTTTCATTTAATTTACTATTCACAAGAAAATTAATTGTTTCTTGTTTGAGAAATAAGTGGATTGATCCCTTCAGTACCATTTTTTTCTACTTCTTTCATCCGTGGATGTCTCCTGCTCAGGTACGGGAGGGTGAGGTGGGCAGAACCCCTAACCATTTTTTCTAGTCATGGATTGCTTTGTGGCAGATGCAATGAATTCAACATGGGCTGAAATTAGACTAAACAACAAGTCCAAAAACATAACCATATTTCAAATTATTCACATTATTTTCTTTGTTTTATCAAAAAAAATTGTACTTTTACATATAAAATCAACATGTTAAACATCTACAAACCATGTTATTAACCCCCGAGTTAAACAAGAAAAATACATTCATACACACTACCTCACATACGTTCCATCTCAAATACACTCCTACCACTTCATCAATGCATATATCTCTCGGGTGGGAGACAAAGTTGTTTTTAATCTCCGCAACCAATTAAAGCAACTGCATTTAGCAGGATCTGAACAGCATGCATGCAAAGATGTTTGCACATGAACATGTCATGTTATTACTATGCAACATTGTAGATGTTTAACATATTGATTTTATAAGTAAAAGTACAAAAATATTTTTGATAAAACAAAGAAAATAAATGTGAATATTTATAGATATGGTTATGTTTTGGGACTTTGTTGTTGTTTAGTCTAATTTCAGCCCATGTTGAATTCATTTTCAGTTTGATGAAAGAAGTATAGGTCACAAGAGAGCTTATTCAAATTGAAATCTAGATTTATACAACTTGACCAGAGCAGGTGCTAAACTAGATCTTCTCTCACACTTCTGCATGCTTAGCAGCAAGTATTCTCAATTAAAATGCCTATTAGCAGTACACACATTGTGGGCCAGAGTGAGGGCATCAAAGGTATTCTTAACGGTCTCATTATTCCTGTTGCATTCTCGATTAGCCACTGGTTATTTGTCAATCTCAAATATTATTCTCCCGTTTAGTGATAAAGATAAGAAAATTATCAGATAATGACAGGGGAAAATGGGAAACCCATCTTACACTTGCAGTGTTTAAAAAATATATTTGTGTGTGCCAATTAATTCTCTAAAGCCTAAGTAACATATATTCTTGAATTTTAGAGTGGCACAATATGGGCAATTGAGCTCCTCAGCTGAAAGATTAAAATCACAATGTAAGCAACCTATATAGTGAGTTCTTTCAGCTATTTAAAGTCATTGGTGATTTTGATAAGACAGTAACCAGTGCTTAATTTGGAAAATGAGTATCTGTGCCAAAATCTGTTTACTTGCCCATTGCTGGTGCTGCGCATTGAACTCAGTCTTGCATCTACCTCCTGCCTCTCTTGTCCACTACCAGATACACCCTTCCCTGCTGTCTCCTGTAGGTTCCTGCTTTCTCCCCTTGTACCTTTATTTACTTTCTCCTCTTCTTTCACCTGTTTGTTTTTCTTGCCCTCCGTTAATGATTTAAAAAAAAAAGTGCTGGGCCCCAAAAATGTGTGATGTTGGCCCCACAGGCAACCACCTCTTGAAGTTAAGCATTGGTAGTAACACGATAACCCTATCAGAAGTTTAGTATTCACTTTCAATGGCTGGAAATTGTAAGCACACTGAAGACAAAATTTGGATATGTTCCATGTAGATTCTACCTATCCACCACCTCGCTTAATGAGGTGGTAAAATCTTGTTAATTTGAAGTGGGGTAATACCACATCTTTTAGAAATGGCAAGCAATCTGATGTGAATCCAGGTCTGATTTTAGGAAAATTTCTAGGTCCTAGGTTTCAGTTAATGCGGGCCTTGATCTTTATGGTGGAGTACACATTGCACTGACTCACCTTGATCGTACTACGGCCAACATAGCACGATCCCCACCTAGGGGGCTGGCATAAGATTAAATTACAAGGCTGAGCTGGAACAACAAAATAAATGCACAGCCTTTGCTACTGGATGCCTGGGTTCAGGCATGGCCCAAAAACTCAGATGTATTAAAATAAATTAAAAAAAGATAAAAGCACAGGTTTGCCTTTTGACATCATTGGGTTTCACCATAAATGAGTTGAATTCCGACTTGGTTCCTTTTAGAAGCTTCATTCATTTGGGTGATCCTGTACATGGTGAAGTTTTAAGACTTGGTGTACTGAAACGAGTCCAGGGCATTCTCTTCTGTGCGGTACGCTAGATGGATGTTGCTGACTGAGGCCGGTCCCAGCTCAGTACGCGGACTCTTCCCGCTCCTGCACGAGCCGTACGGGGAGCGGCAGCACCGGGAGCGACCAGCGGGTACCACAGCACCGAGGGACCGGTCACTGAGACACCAGGGGCCGCATCACTGACCATAGCACCGGGGACCGCTGGGCCATGGAGGCCACTGAAGCAGCGGACACAGAGAAGACTTAGCCAATGCCCGGTGGAGCCGCTTGGATAGGCTAATGGGGAGTCTGGCCCGGGTTTCCCCCTAGGCAGTCTCCTATCCAGCCGGACATCGGGGCATGGATTACCGCACCGCTGATGCCTCTTTCCGACTCTTCCATCTCACTCTGAGGTTACCATCCTCCTGTTGATTATCCAACCTCGGCGCAGCTCTGGCTCCTCCAGATTGCTCCGTATGATGTTGGATTGCTCTAAGGCGTGATCTTAGCGGGACTTCAAGATGTCTTGGCTGATGCCCAGTGGAGCCGCTTGGTTCGGCTATTGAGGAGTCCGGCCTGGGTTCTCCTGCGGCCATCTCCTATCCAGCTGGACATCGGTGGAAAGACATTCCTCGTCCTGCTGCTCCTTCTGTTCTTTCCCTCTGCTTTACTGCCTCTGATCGAGTTGCCGCTGATGAATGATAATGCCAGCCTTGGTGCAGCTTTGTCTCCATCCGCTGCCTGCCACCCTCGCTGCCTCCACATGCTGGCTATCTACCTGGATATGCTCAGCCTCGTGCCCGACTCCTGAGACCCGAGAGAATTTGTTCCAGGTATGGGGGTGCGGGAGCCACGACCGGCAGATTGTCTACACCGATGCCCCAGTGGACCCGAGCCTGCACGCCGCCTCTCCTTTCCTCCCAGCCTTTGTCTTTGGAACTACGTACCCCCCACCGACTTCTTTTTTGCACCTTAAATCACGCTCCCTGGGTCACTTACATGGACTTTATGACTTTTTATCTTTTGCCCTGCCTGACATTTTGTTGCTGTTCGCCGATTCCTCCAGACCCGCCATCTTGTTCAACCTTTGTCCTTCACCCTTTCCCCTCGTTCCCCCCCACCCCCCCTTGATGATCCTCAAACGTTTCTCCCTCTTTCTGATTTGCATTTTCTCCATCCCCTCGTATCCCCGCACCCTCTCTCAAAACACTACTTTTGTCCCCCCTCTACCTTCTCTCCCCCCTTTTGATTTTCCCACTTCCCCCGTTTTGAGTACAGTCCAGGTACAGTAAAATAAGAGTTGCACGGATATTGTTGTTTCCATGTAATCATTATGTAACTTATTTAAACTCTTAACTTGCATATCACTGTGGTGTAACCTAATGTAAAGCGCTCTGATACCTACGGGTCTAATTAGCGCTATATAAAAAACTCATTACATGATCCGATGATTAAGGCTTGATCCTGGACCTTGGCCAAGGTGGCTCTGAGGATTTTTGGCCTCTACGCTCCGTGCATACTTATTTTCAACTACGCCATATGGGGCATGTAAGCTCTGAAGTGCCGGCGAGCCCAGCATTAAGGCTCCTTTTCTGACCTCATCTAAGTCATGGAGAAGACAGCTTAAGATCTGCAGCATTGGCTGGCTAACTGGGTGCAGTTTGTTCTGCAGCAGGCTACCGTACCTTCACATCAAGTGGTAATGCACACATTGCAGATTGGTTCAGGAGGGTCACCACTTGGAGGCAGGGGTCCGGGTATTCTCCACATGAATGTCCCACAGCTCAAGGAATTAATCTGGCCTTCCATGAAGGGGAGGCTGGTGCAGACTCGCATAAGCATCACCATCACAATGTTGTGCTGCAACAAGCAGGACAAAATCCGGTTCTGGTTCCTTTGCCTAGAGACTTAGCGTCAATGGAGGTGGCTGGAACATAAGTGCATCTTTCTGGCCCCCACCACCTGGCAGGATACCTGAATGCAGGAGCAGGGGAACTGAGCAGACCTCTGCATATCACGAGTGCCTACTACATTCAGAGTTTCCAGTGGGTGTCTTCACGAGTGTGTTGAACTCTTGCAAGATCTTTTCGCCATCGTTGAACGTGCCATTTGGAAAGTTTTGAGTGATGGAGTTTTCATAAGAACATTTGCTAAAAGACTTGTTCCCGCTGGAATGGAACAAACTACTTCTGTACACCTTTCAGCAAGTACCTGTCTTGCACGGAGTTCTGAGGATCAAGAACGACTGGGCCCAAGTCATCCTAGTGACTCTGGATTATCCTAGGAGAGTGTGGTACCCTGAACTTCTGGGCATGAGCATCAAGCTACCGCTTTGAGAGGGTCTTCTGTTGCAGTAGCACCGCAGGGTTCTGTACCCAAACCTGTGCAATCTACGTCTCCTTGTATGGAGACAGAGTGGCGGCATTATCCACTTCCTGAGGTTGTGAATGACTGCCTTGCTGCCATGCTTCCACCTGCAAAGTCAATTTATGCCAAGCATTGGGATAAATGTGTGGCCTGGTCTGTATTCCACAACACTGATCCCTTACAAGCAAAACTTTTGGCTGTTTTATTGTTTTTGTTAGCCCAGTGCGGTCTTGCAAAGAGCTCTAATAAGTCAGTTGTTGGCCCTTTCAGCTTTTTTGTGTTGGCCAGACAACCCTCCTTATTTAAATCCCCATTTCTGATGCCTTTTCTTAAAGGTTTAAGTCCTCCCACACAGTTTGTGATTCCAAAATGGGACCTTAATTTGATCCTCCTATGTCTAATGTGTAGTCCTTTGCTCACTGCATCTGATACTGGAGATTGTCTTCATGGTCCTGATCACTTCAGCTTGTTGTGCTAGTCTGCTACGTGTTTGCAAAAAAGCAGCTTGCGAAAGCGCGGAGAGCCCACTCCACCAGGTTTAAGGCTGCTTCTATAGTTTTTGTATGCACAGTGACTGTCCCCGACCTCTGCCAGGCTGTGACATGCGTTTCTGTGAACACGTTCATGAAGCAGTAATGCATTGACAGACAGTCCAGGTGACGAGATTTTGCCCGTTTACTCCTACAAAACTTTTTGGTTCTGAGTCCACTCCACAGACACTCTACCTTGGGGGGTCAGTACCTATTTAGTACCTGTTCTAAAGGTGAGGCATCTGCGGCTAGAAGTATCTATCAAAGAAAAAGTTACTTTTAGTAAAACTCATTCTGGTGCATACTCGATCTAACTGCAGATTCCTCACTGACATCACACCTCCCCGCTTTGTTCTGTGGAGTTGCCGCTTCACCACGTAAAAAGATTCCAAATTGGAGATTTGCACTAGTACTGGCAACCGTTACTTGCTTTGCATTCGAGGGTATGTAAAGAGTCTAGCAAGAAACTTTTTGTTGCGTAGGGGTGGCACTTGTATGCAGCTGGAGCACTGCTGTGAATGTATGGATCCAGTGTGGCACCCCGGAAATATATTCTAAAGGTGAGGAATCTGTGATTATATATTGCATCCACCAGAAAAGGGCATTCCCAAAGGTAAGTTTTTAGTGTAGTTGTCAATCAAATAAAATAACCAGTATCACTTGTTCCTGATTAAATCTACAGATGTCAGGAGTCCTGTGATAGAAGTCCTATATCCCTGTGTTTTTAGTGCTTCAAATGTTGTGGTTAGTTTTCCAACAACAAATAGCTCTTTTAGGCATTGGGATTTTTTTATATATATTTGTGGTCCAATGACTGACACAGGTTATAGGGCAACCCATTATCCACCGGCCTTGGCCAAGGGTTTGTGGGCGTGTTTTTCTTGTCCCTGGACCATTTCTCTTCGCTGTGTCTATGGGGTGTATCCATCTCCTGACTTAAAGGCATCTGACAGCTGCTCAAGGGTAACTTTCGCAATTGCTATGGTGAGACCAGGCAAGTGTTTGGTCCTCGTCCTCCCACCAGCTTTACTAGTAAGAAAAATACTCAAAGTAATAGCGGTTATGGTGCCATGTTTACAGTTTAGATGATGCAACTAAGGCAACGGTCAGATGGCTTTGGTGCAGGTTGGGAATATTTTGTAGGTGGATGCATCACACACACCACCCTGGCTTAGGCAAGGCTGGGGAGAATGTGTATGTCTAGGGTTAAGGAGCTAGATGATGCCTGACAATTCTCCCTGGTCTTTGTGCAAAGCTGTGTTCACACATTCACCAACCTCGCACAAGGTGGGGGAGAAGTTAAAAATGGGTGGGGGAAGGTACAGACTCAAGTCTTTGGGATAGTTGGAGGTGGATTAAAGCGGATAGAGCTGACACAGCATTTGGGACCATTTTTAAAGACCTGAGGTTATTGCATATTTCTTGCTTCACCTTTGGAAAGTCTGGGTTGGATTTTGAAATTTAATCCTGGCTCTTGCTATGCCAAGGAGGTGTGAAGAGTGTAAGCAGCTTTTTAGTTTTTTTGTTCGGGCCTATGACCGGTTTGGCAAAGCTCTTGCATAAGCAGATGTTTTGCTGTTGAGGCCCTTTGTGTTGGATCTTCATATGAAGGATTCTTTTTTCTTTAAAGATTGGGAGGTATGGTGGCATGCTTGAAGTAGCCAGGAAGACGTTACAGAGGAAAGATTAAAGAACAGACTTAAAAGACACTATGCAAGGTTAAAATGTAGACTGGTTTGTTTTTGTGAGTTTGTGTTCGATTGAACTGAATTGGTGGGGGTTTGGAGATTAAGTGTAGGACTATATTTGTGATCTGTATGTTTCAGCAAAAACAGTATATTCTACTACATCTCTAATGCCAGGGCAGCTTTGTTTCTAGCATCACAATGTGGACTTTTTTCTGAATACAGGCTTACCAACTTCTCTTTGCTTTATTTATTCCCTCAGTGATACCAAATGTTGTCCAACGCACAGTGAAACAGAAGAGAGGAGCCCGAAGGTTAAGCTGACCCTTGCAGCGAAGAAAAAGCGAAAGGGGTACTGCGAGTGCTGCCAGGAAGCTTTTGAAGAGCTGGTCACGGTGAGCACACATGATGCTTTGAGTTTCCTCCGTTTTATATAGCTCAAACTTGACCCGGAAGTATCAGAGCGCTTTACATGAGCACCACTTGCGTTACACTAGGACACCTTCATTTTTGTTAGGCACGGGGTGATTAAGTGATTTGCCCAGAATTACAGGATGTTGAGTGTCCTTGCCAAACCAAAACTCCAACCCGGTTTCCTAGATTTGCAATCGGCTGCCCTAGTTGTTAGGCCGCATCTCTTCCCCCCACCCCGAGTTTAAAACCTCTATCTGCTTATGGATGATTAAATGATTAGTCAGCTTTATGAGTATTTCACCTACTATAACAATCCTACGAGCTTACATTCCTATGTTAGTTCAGACATTTCCAGCCTGCTTAATCGAAAATTGATGTTTTCAGTCTAGCCTGACAGTTGTGCATTAGTAATGTGTTATCCAGATTAAAGGCAATAGGTCTTCCTCGATCACCGTCTGGGCATATATATTTCCTTTAGCAACTGCATCCGCTTTCTGTAGCTTTAGTTCATAAAGGAGTTCATTAACACTTTTGAGGCTGTCTTTTTACCTTTAGATAAGATGTTAGACCTTATTATGGGCACATTCATTCTCCAGAATTGAATCTTTCATAGATTCACATGCAAGGAAAGATTGTGACAGACACTTGGATGTTACTTTGTCGGGATAAGGCCTCACAGCTTCATCAATCCCAGTACTTATCAAGCTAAACAATTTTTTTTAGAACCAACCACTAATCTAAAGGAGGAAGTGGCAACACCTTAAAGTAAGTGACCCACTAAGCCTGCTGGTAAGATTGAGCCTTCTTGCCAGCCTTCCATGTTTACCCTCTGCAGAATCATCCTGACGCTCTGACTCAATGTTTCAACAGCATTCAGCACAGAAGACCATCCCAAATCGATACACACCCTGAAAACACAATGATTTCCCTGGTTAGATCCTACAATGGCTCTTATCCTGCTTAAATGACTGGACAACAACTCATTTCTATAGGAATTACCAGATCATAGACTCTTCTTTGCCAGAGAGGCTCCATCCTTATAACCCACATTTTTTACCTTTATATGGAAGGAATGCTTAGGAGCCTTACTTTCAAACATCGAAATCCATCAATATGCTGACGACTCATAACTTAATCTCAAAATCTTCTCAACCAGCTATCTACGTAGAATCAGTTTGCCTCAAAACCATCCAAGGCTGAATAGCAAGAAACTACCTGTATATAATTTGCTGCAAGGGCAGATGGGCGAACAAAGTCTCTTTTCCCAGGAGTTGCAACATCTATGGCCCCTGTACACAAACTGAACATCACAAAGGTGCATGTGCTATGAGTAGACCATGATTGTCATGATATGCAGAGATGACATTGGGTATACAAACACAAATGTGAATTAAGTGGTGGGTAGATTAGATTAGTGTTCCAGTTGGAGTCTGGGAGAGCCACAATGGGAATCTGTTCTCTACCCGCAACAACAAATACTTGTTATTCATGAGGATGCACCCATGGTCGGGTTCTCAAACTATCAATCAAGATTTATAAAGTGAGGCTAATCACCTGGTAGTGTATTTAGGCGCTTGAGATGAGAGAACTTCTAGATGGATTAGGTGGTTTAATTCCTGTGTGCTTTGCTACTGATTCTAGTGATTAGCTACTATGTAAAAGGATGAAAGCTGTCTTTCATGTTAACCTCCGCATGACCAGCAGCACTGGTTTCCAGAACTGTGGGACAGGTCGGTGCAGACAGTACAAAGCAGACCTGTCACTACTGTTAACAAATCAATAAAAAAATCGTAATCTGAAAGACCCGTTAGTTATAGATTCCTTACGTTAGAATTACCCCCAGGCGTCAGACTGGATCCGGAAAGTTTTCGTCAGCAGTACCCCTGCGCGTCGGAAGGTGGCGTCGTGCGGCTCTGCGTCCGTCGTAGGCGTCGTGATCGCCGGGATGATGTCGCGGCAGCTACAAAGACGCCGCCCTCGCGCGCGGATATCAGTTCTTTTTTTTTTCCGCGCCACCAAGCACAGATCCGGAGAGAGCGGTACCACCAGTTTTTTGGGTCTTTTGTTTGTCTTTGAGTTTTGATTTCTGGTGTATAGGGATGCCTGGTTTCAAGTCTTGCAAGGTTTTTCCCCGCATGAGATCGGTGACAGACCCGCTCAGTGTCTCTTCTGCCTGTGGCAGGACCACGACCCAGCGTCTTTCTCCAACTGCTGGGCCATGGCTCCGAAAACTTTGCCGGAGCTGAAAGTTGCTTCAGGCCCGGGAGTCTGCTTCGCTCCATTCAAGGTTCTGGTCCCGTAGGAGGTTGAGGAGCAGTCACAATCGTTCGACGCTGTCTTCGTACTCTGGGTCAGGTAAGACGAAGCACAAGAAGTCGAAGAAGCTAGGTCTCTCTTCGCCTGCCCCTAGCCTGTCACCCGACCCGGCTCAGGGTGCAGGTGGTGCCTCCCCACGGCTCTGGCGGAGCCTACGCAGCTGCCGTCGGCCTACCCTTCTTGGGTCCTTCGGGCCCTGCGAGCGCACCTTCGGGTCTGACTGGGGTCCTTGCCCTTCTTCGGCGGCTCTGGCCCAGACGTCGTAGACTGCTCCGGCCTTGGAGCTGAGAGACCCCATGGATCCATGCAAGGATCCCAGCTGTTGTCGGTTGACCTTGTACAACCTCCACCGGCGGAGTCTACAGCACTGCCACCGGTGTCGCCCGGCTCCCCGGCCGATGTCGTCCCCGGCTTCCATCCCGGCGTGGAGATGGTGCCTGACCGGTGTCGATCAACGCAGATTCTGACGCCAATGGGGAATTTTTATCCCCATCTCCATCCTCCTCCATCTTTCTCACCTGCCCAGCAGGTTATGGAGGACGGGGAGTACTGGGAGGGGTCTGAAGACCCTCTTGCAGGCCAATGCCAATTAGACCCCCCCGGACTGGGCAGAGTATTTGGGGGACCCCAGTGATCTGGATTTCTCACCAGAACCTGGTGCACAGTCTCCTTCTACCTTGGCTACGGAGGAGGTTGGTACTTATTCTGTGGTGTTGCATAGGGCAGCAGAGGCTCTCTATCTCGAGCTCCCTACAGTGGTCGTTAGGACTAACCTCCTAACAGAAGTAGTTTGGCCGGCCGCTTCCTCTGTGGAGCTGCTGCTGCCCTTTAATAAAGCACTTTCAGACGTCCTTTTGGGCACCTGGTCCAGGCCCAACACAGGGGCTCCTGTGGATAGAAATGTGGCCCAACTCCATCGCCTGTCCCCAGGTGACCCCATTTTCCTCTCCCAACACCCTACCCCTGAGAGCTTGGTTGTCCAAGCCTCTGCGTCCCCAAGCACATTCCCTTCCGCACCTCCGGACAGTGAATCCAAGAATTTGGAGTGGTTTGGGAAGATTTTCTCTTCCGCCAGTTCAGGCCTGCGGTCTGTGAACACTGCATGCCTCTTGGGCCATGATTCCAACTCTGTGTGGGATATGGTGGTGCAGATGCTGCCTCAGTGTCGGGACGAGGCCTGGACAGTGTTCTCCCAAGCTATCGCTGAGGGGAGAGATGCAGCCAATTTCACAATTCTTTGTGGCCTTGACGCCGTCAACTCGCTGGGCAGAGCGATTTCCATGACCATGGTGCTCCGCCGTCACCCCTGGCTGGGAACAGCTGGTTTTATAGGGGATGTCCAGAACACTCTGATGGACATGCCTTTTGATGGCACTCCTTCGAGACCACCCCTCCAGCCATGCCACCTCAATACCACCGCATGTCAGAGGATCACTTGGCACTTCTACAGCAGGAAATTGCGGCCCTCTTGGCCAAGGGGGCCATCGAGTGCGTTCCACTGCCAGATGTAGTTCATGGTTGCTATTCCCACTACTTCCTGGTTCCAAAGAAGAACAAAGGCCTGCGTCCTATCTTAGACCTTCGGAACGTCAATCAGAGAAGTTCAAGAAGTTCACACTTGCTCAGGTCTTGTCTGCCCTCGACCCGCAAGACTGGATGTTAGCGTTGGAATTGCAGGATGCTTATTTTCATATTCCCGTCCTACGGGCGTTACATACAGTTCACCGTAGACCATAAGCACTTTCAGTTCACCGTGCTCCCTTTTGACCTTCCCAGGGCCCCTCGGGTGTTCACGAAAGTAATGGCGGTGGTCGCAGCTCATCTGCGCAGTTCAGGGGTTCCAGTCTTCCCCCTATCTCGCCGACTGGTTGTTGAAGGCGGGCTCGTCCCAGGCAGTCGTCTCCCACCTCCAGACTTCGGCCGACCTCCTGCATTTGCTGGGGTTCTCCATCAGCTTGCCGAAGTCGCACCTGATTCCCTCTCAGAAGCTCTTCTTCATCGGAGCGGTTCTGGACACGGTACAGTTTCGGGTTTTTCTTCCCGAACAGCGAGTCCAGGACATTCGGGCTATGATTCCAATCTTTCGGCCCTTGTCCTGTGTTTTGGACAGGATGAACTGGAGGGTGCTGGGCCTTATGGCCTCCTGCATCCTGCTGACCAATCATGCCAGATGGCATATGCGGCCTCTGCAGTGGGAACCAACAAAAAATAGCAAGGGGTAAACTACTATGCAATCCAAATTTAATTACTATGAAATGAAAACCTCGTTCCTCTGAAGTAAAAAACTAATGGTGTGCTACTTAAGTCACGCATAGGGTCTCCCTCCTTGTGAAAAGATTCCCATCAGTCACCACTCGGATCCGCCCCTCATATGGGATCCTTCACACATGAAGGTAGAATGGTAAACCCACTGCGGACTGGCAGATGTTGAAGCCTAGACCTACAAGCGGGACCCAGTGATAGAATTATAACTAGTTTTGACAAGGGTGACTGAAAGCAGTGCTCTAAGTGTGAAATGAAAAGTGAGTGTACATGAATGTGAATAACTGTAAAATTAGGTAGAGAAGAAAAAAGAATTAAACTATTAAAGATTAATAGTGGTTATTTGTTTAGTCCACTACGCACTTTTTATTACTTTAGGATTGAAGAGAAACCTATTAAAATTATTTTCCTTGGTGGTGCAACACTTGGCAGGTTCTTTGAACGCCAGGGCGGGCAAACTCAGCCGCAGGTGCATGATGGATCACAAATGGCGTCTTCACTCTGAGGTGGCGCAAGGTCTCTTTCAACAGTGGGGAGAGCCTTGGTTAGATCTATTCGCCACCAAAGAGAATGGGCAATGTCGCCGGTTCTGCGCATTATAATTTCCAAGGCTGCACTCGCTTGGCGACGCTTTTCGTCACGAGTGAAGTTGCGGTCTATTGTACGCCTTTTCGCCTATACCACTTCTACCCAGAGTGCTGAAGTTCAGGTGCGACCAGACCCAAGTTATTCTTGTGGGCCCGGACTGGGCTCGAAGAGTTTGGGATCCCGAGCTACTCAGTATTGGCATGGATCCCCTGATCATCTGCCTCTACGGGAGGCTCTTCTGTCGCAGCAGAGGACGGTCCTCCACCAGAACCTGTCCAACCTCCACCTCCTTGCGTGTTATTTAGCGGCGACAGTTGATTCCATTTGACTTGCCTCCTGAAGTCTGTGATATCATTCTGGCAGCCAGACGTTCCACCTGCAAACGTATACCGATTTAGTGGCGGGACAAGTTTGTGGCATGGTGCACAACAAAGGCTGTAGATCCCCTTTCTGCCCATCTTTCAGAAGTCCTTTTGTTCTTTCTTTGGCCCGGCAGGGCTCTGCTCTGGGCACTATTAAGGGCTAGCTTTGAGCAATTTCTGCCTTTCTCAGGCTCCCTGATCAGCCCTCTTTTCAAGTCCCCTGTCGTAAATAGATTTCTCAAAGGCATTACTCACCTTTTTCCTCCTATTCAGTTTGTGTGGCCGCAGTGGGACTTGAAACTGGTTCTTACTTATTTGATGTGCGCTCCTTTTGAGCCGCTTCACAACTGTCCTCTTCGTTTACCGACTTTAAAGACTGCTTTCCTGGTTGCCATCATCTCCGCTAGGCGCGTGAGTGAGCTCCAGGCTCTTTCCTGTAAACTTCCTTTTCTGTCTGTTCATCCAGACAAGGTTGTGCTCCGCACTCGTCCTTCCTTCTTGCCAAAGTTTGTTACTGCCTTCCACATCAATCAGTCATTTGTTAAGCGCACTACAAAGCCGTGAGGGTCTCAAGGCACTGGGGGGGAGGTGGGGGCTGCTACTGATCGAACAGCCAGGTCTTTTGTATCCTCCTGAAGGTCAGCAGGTCTTGGGTCTGTCGTAGGCTCAGTGGGAGGGTGTTCCATGTCTTGGCGGCGAGGTGGGAGAAGGATCTCCCGTCTGTGGTTGTTCTTCTGATGCGCGGGACAAAGGCGAGTGAGAGGTCGGCGGAGCGTAGTTGGGGGTGTAGGAGAGCCGTCTGTTTAGGTAGACCGGGCCGGTCTTGTGGAGTGCCTTGTGTGCGTGGATGAGGAGCTTGAAGGATATCCTCTTGTTGACGGGGAGCCAGTGTAGGTTTGTAGGTGGGGGTGATGTGGCCGTGTCGTGGTACATTAAGGATTAGTCGTGCTGAGGCGTTTTGGATGCGTTGTAGTCGATTGAGCTTGGTTGGTGATCCTGCGTAGAAGGCGTTTCCGTAGTCCAGTCTGCTGCTGACGAGGGCCTGGGTGACTGTCTTTCTTGTATCTGTCTGGATCCATCTGTAGATCTTGCAGAGCATGCGGAGGGTGTTGAAGCAGGAGGAGGAGACTGCGTTGACTTGCTTGGTCATTGAGAGCGTTGAGTTCCCAGGTTGCGTGCATGGTCGGTGGGGGTCGGGGCTGCCCCCAGTGCCGTTGGCCACCAGGAGTTGTCCCAGGCTGACTGGTTGGAGCCGAGGATGAGGAACTCCGTCTTGTCTGAGTTCAGCTTCAGACGGCTGATCTTCATCCAGTCGGCAACTGCCTTCATTCCTTCATGGAGGTTGGCTTTGGCGGTGATGGCGTCCTTGGTGAGGGAGAGGATCTGTTGAGTGTTGTCGGCATAGGAGATTATGTTGAGGTCATGCTGTCTGGCAACGTGTGCGAGCGGGGCCATGTAAATATTGAACAGTGTCGGGCTGAGGGAGGATCCTTGAGGTACGCCGCAGATCTCGGAGGCTTCGGAACGGAGGGAGCCGGAGAGGAAGGAGGTGGTCCGTTCCAGAGCCTTGTCTCGGATCCCTGCAGTGTGGAGGCGTGCGCGTAGTGTGCGGTGGCAGACGGTGTCGAAGAGGTCTAGGAGGATGAGTGCTGCAGTCTCCCCGTTGTCTAGCAGGGTTCTGATGTCGGTGGCTGCGATTAGGGTGGTCTAGGTGCTGTTTGCTGTGGAACCCTGACTGGGAAGGGTCCAGGATTCTGTTCTCTTCGAGGTATCAGGTTAGCTGTCTGTTAACGATTTTCTCGATGACCTTGGCCGGGAAGGGGAGCAGAGAGATGGGTCGGAAGTTCTTGAGGTCTCTTGGGTCTGCCTTGGGTTTTTTGAGTAGAGCGTTTATCTCGGCATGTTTCCAGCTCTTTGGGAATATCGTGGTCTCAAGGGAGAGATTGATGACGTTGCGTAGGTGGGGTGCGATGAAGATAGCTGTTCCGATCATGGACGAACGCTGAGGCCGCCAGCTGCGATATCCATGTACCCCGGGTGCTCGCTGACAGACAAGGACAGTGCATAACCGGCAACGAGGAACCGCGGACGAAGCATTATTTTTACCCATAACGTGCTCCTTGTCTTATGCGATCAGGAGGCAATTTCACTTACGTTATCAGACGGCTCCCCCTACTGGCTATATTTATCAGACGGTTGGACCAGATTTTCCTTTAATCCACATCTTCATTCACGACAGATTCTAGGAACGGAATACTGGGACTTTCTCAGTTCATCACATGTATTTTTCTGATCACTGGGACCGTACTGGAATAATCTCACGTTATTCCGCATAGTTTATAGCAACTTCGTTGACAGCCTGCCATCACCTGTACATACTCTCCGGAACAATTTCCTCACCATAAATGACTCCCAAATCTTGGTCAGTTTCAATGGACCCAGAGATATGCTCTGTTAGCCCAACATTGAAATTGTGAACTGATTTTTATACTTATGGTGCGCTATTAAATTTGGATCGCTCCAGGCCGCACAGATTTATGGATTCAATATATGCGCCCTGATGAAGGAATCTCTTAAATAACTTTCAGTTTCCGAAACGCGCGTCGGCGCTTTTTCTCCCACTGTATGCTGCTTTTGATGCTTTGTTGAATGTGAATACTTGGTTTGTCTGATAGAGAGAGTGTGCATGATTGATTGAATGAATGAACGGTGTGTCATGTTTTTATTGTCATATTTACACTTGGGCTGATGTTTCCTCATGATTCCATAATCCAATGTTCTTTTACATTAGAAACTGACCCTTTTCAATGCTGAACTAAATGATTTTATCAAAAATGATCAACTGAAAATAAATTTTCTAAAATAACTTAGCTGTTCTGTGGGTGTTTTTGGTAGATTTCCATTCATTTGATTCTTTATTCCTTGGGGAAGCTCCCTTTCATGTTCATTTAAGTAAGGGGTGCGATGAAGCTGGTTGCTTTGTTGAAGGCGTGGTGCGGGGATGGGTCTGACGGTGAGCCGGAGTGGATTGTGCTCATGGTCTTGATGGTGTCATCGCTCACGCTGGTCCAGGCTAGCAAGGGGATGTGGTCGATGGTGTGCGGAGGGTCTGTTGTGTTGCTGTCTGTTGTGTTGCTGTCTGTTGTGTTGCTGTCTGTTGTCTGTCTGTGAGGGAGTCGCACAGGGCTTGCGACGGCGGGATGTCGGTGTTTGAGCTGGGGTTGGAGAGTTCCGTCACGATGTTGAAGAGCTCCTTGCTGCCGTGTGCGTTGTTGTCGAGGCGGTCTTTGAAGGAGGACTACTTGGCAGCCCTGATGAGGTGGTGGTGGTTGCGGACGGCGGCCTTGTGTGCTGCGTGGCTGTCCGGAGTTTGTTCAATGTGCCATTTCTTCTCTAGTTTCCGGCTGGCTTGCTTGGCATCTAGGAGTTCTGGGGTGAACCAGCTGGCCCTCTTGCTGGTGTCTCTGTGGGGAGGTTTCTTCAGCGGGGCGAGGCTATTGGCGCAGTCCTCGATCCAGCGTCTGAGGTTGTGGGCAGCGACGTCAGTGTTGGAGGGTTCGGTGGGTGGGCTGAGAGCAAGGTTTGCATGTAGTTGGTCTTCTGTGATTTTGCTCCAGCAGCGGTGGGGGATCTGTTGGGTGCAGTGGTGTGTGGTGGGTTTCTGGAAGGTGAAGTTGATGCAGCGGTGGTCGGTCCAGAAGAGTTTGGTGGTGTGGCTGATGGAGACGTGCAGGCTTGAGGAGAAGACTGGGTCTAGCGTGTGGCTGGCGGAGTGGGTGGGCATTGTGACGAGTTGTCTGTCAGAGGTTGGCGAGGTTATCGATCAGGGTTGTGGAGTTGTTGTTGTTCTCAAGGTGAAAGTTCAGGTCCCCGAGGAGGATGTAGTCTGTGGAGGTCAGGGTGTGCATGCTGATGAAGTCAGCGATGGAGTCGCTGAACTGGGGGCGGGGTCCGGAGAGTTGGTAGACGAGGGTGCCTCTAAGGGTGGAGTTGGGGTCTGTGTGGATCTGGAAATTCATGTGTTCCGCTGTACTGAGCGCGTCGTTGGTGCTAGTCGAGACCCTGATGCTGTTCTTGTGGACGATGGCGATGCCTCCTCAGACTCCGTTGGTGCGCTCTCTGCGGGTGATCTTGTAGCAGTCTGGGATGGCTATGGCGATGTCTGGTGTGGGAGTCGTTCAACCAGTCTGTCAGGAAGGCGACGTCTGAGGAGGTTGTGTTGAGCATGTCCCAGAGCTCGACGGCGTGTTTGCGTGCGGAGCGGGCGTTCAGTAGTATGCATCGGAGGTGGTTGATGTCTTTGGTTTGTCGGCTCTGTGGCTGGTGTAGATGCAGTTCCGGCAGGTGAAGGGACCGTGTGTGCGTTTCGTGGCGGCCTTGAAGCAGTTGTGGGTCCGTCCGGGGTTGAGAGCGTGCAGAGTGCTGGCGTCGTAGTGGTGGCGGGGGCCAGGGGTTCTGGCGCTGGGCGCGGTCCAGGCGAGGGGCGGACTCAGACGGGCTTACTGCGTGCCAGAGGCGCGACCGCGCAGCGGCTGGCTTGTGAGGAGGTGGGAGTGAGGAGCAGCTGGGAGGTGGTAGGCGGGGGCAGCGAATGGGCAGTCAGGGGGGCAGAGCCGCAGGGGACGCAGTTGCAGGGGCGGTGAGGGGCGACTAACTAAACAGAAGGCAAAAGGGCACAACAATTGAGGGGGAAACGAGTGGCACTGAGGGCAGAAAGGTCACAAAAAGTTCACAAGAATACAGGGGGAAACGAGTGGCGCAGAAGGCAAAAAGGTCACAGGAAGGGCAAAAAGGTCACAAAAAACGGGAGAAAATGAGTGGCACAGAGGGCAAAAGGTCACGAGAAAGGGCCGAAATGTCACAAAAAAAGCGAGGGGAAACGAGTGGCACAGAAAGTAGAAAGGTCACAGAAATGCAGGGGCAGCTAAGCAACTGAAGGCAAAAACGTGCAGAGACCTGGGGGCCATGAGGGGAGCAGAAGGAAAAAACGGGCAGAGACATTGGGGCAGCGAGGGAAGCAGAAGGGAAACCGGGCAGAGACACGGGGGCAGCGAGGGGAGCAGAAGGAAAACCAGGCAGACACACTGGGGCAGCGAGGGAGAGAACGGGCACAGGCGGTGCTGTGCGGAGGTGGAGCGACCTGCCTGGAATTGTCAAGGGTCGGTTTCCTCAAAGCACATCGGCTGGCCTATATGGGGAGGTGGGAGGGAAGAGCAGCTGGGAGGTGGGGGGCAGAGAATGGGCAGTCAGGGGACGGAGCAGCGACGAAGAAAACGGAAGGCAAAAAGGCACATCTGAAAGACACGTTAGTGATAGATTCCTTACCTTAGAATATCCCCAGGCGTCAGACTGTATCCGGAAAATTTTGAGCATCAATACCCCTGCGTGCCGGCAGGCGTCGTCCGCGGCTCCGCGTCCGTCGGTGTCGTTGGCGCCGGAATGACGTCGTCGGAGTACTTAGACGCCGCCCATGCGCGCTGACGTTAGTTCTTCTTTTTTCCGCGCCAGCTAGCGCAGATCCAGAGAAGCGCTACCACTTAGTCTTTTTTTGACTAAACTTGTTGATCTTTTTGATCATTCTTCTACTAGAGTCTTTGACTCAAACTGTGCCGGTAGGGATGCCCGGGTTCAAACCCTGTTCCAGGTGCGACCGACTGTCGGTTACCAATCCCCATCGCCGGTGCCTCAAGTGTTTAGGCCTTTACCATGACGACCGCACCTGCTCCGACTGCCGGGCCCTGACGTCTAAGGCTAGGCTAGAGCGGTCTTGCAAGCGACTGGAGCTCCGGCAGTAGGCCCCACGCCGCACCCGGTCCCGGTCCGACGGGAGGTCTAAGGAACAGTCCCGGGGTCGGAGCCCTCGCAGCTCCGGGAGTGGTAATCGGTCGTCAGGATCCAAGTCCTCAGGTAAGAGTCATAAGAGGTCCGAGACATCATCGTTCCTCCGACCCACCCAGCCGCTTGCACGAAGCGGCCGGGGGTTCGGGTGACACCACCCACACGGCTCTGCCGGAGTCTCAGTCGTCTCCACCTGCCCCACACCTTCGGGTTCCTGGGCAAGACGCGACGCCTGAGGAGATCGAGCGGTACCTCATAGCCTTGAGGTCCCTCCCTCCTCAGCCGGGGTCTGTGGCGCCTCTAGGCCCAACGGCCCCGACTGGAGGGCCTAGCGGGTCGGGTGCTTCGGCCCCGGCGCTGCCGGCGACTTAGTTCCCGGTGCCGCAGGCCCTCTGGATCCGCTTCCGGATCTGGGTCGTCGCCGGTCGACCTCGCCGACGCCGGCCCTACGGGTGTCGCCCCCAGTGCCTGCTATGTGTGCCGTCCCCGATACTACCCCCGGTCCGGTTCGGCACCGATGGGCGCCACATCCAACGGCATTTGGAGATTTATATTTCCATGAACAGGACCCATCTGTTGAGCCTGTACTACAGGAGATGGGTGACTAGGTTGATTGGGAGGGGTCTGAGGACCCTCTGGCAAGGGAGTGCCTGTCACCACAGGACTGGACATATGAGCTTGGGGAGGCCAGTGGCATTGACACTTTGCCAGACACTGGATTTGTTTCCCCTCCCACCATGGCTACGGAGGAGGGGGCTGCTTATAGTGTAGTGTTGACACGGGAAGCCAAGGCCTTAAACCTTGAGCTCCCTGTTGCGGCCGTGAGGACTAACCTCCTCACAGAGGTCCTTAAACCGCAGGCAAGCTCCAGTGAGCTTCTGCTGCCGTTTAATGAGGCCTTGTGTGACGTTCTTGTGGGCACTTGGTCCAAGCCCGCCACAGGTCCGCCTGTGGATAGGAACGTGGCCAGACGCTACCGCCCGGCCCCGGGCGACCGTTGCTTTTTGTCCACCCTCCCTACCCCCGAGAACCTTGTCATCCAGGCCTCCACTTCCCAGACCGCATTCCCGACGGCCCCGCCCGATCGGGAATCCAAGAGGTATGAGCAGTTCGGGAAGAAGGTGTTCTCGTCCCTCAGTTTGGGACTGCGGTCAGTTAATATTGCATGCCTCTTGGGCCGCTATACCCACACCCTGTGGGACGCGGTCGCAGACGTGCTGCCACAATGTCCGGAGGAGGTCTGGGCAAAACTCACCCAAACCCTTGCGGAGGGTCGAGATGCAGCGCGATATTCCATCCGGTGTGGGCTGGATACCACGGACTCACTGGGCAGGGCGATGGCAACGACAGTGGCGGTTCGACGCCACGCCTGGTTGAGGTCCGCCAACTTTTCGGCCGATGTCCAGGCCACTCTGCTGGACATGCCGCTTGATGGCCGTCTCCTCTTTGGCGACAAGGCAGACCATGCGCTTGAGCGATTTAAGGACCCCAGGGCTACGGCCAAGTCCTTGTGCCTCTCGCCCCCTCGCCAGCAGACAGGTGCCTTTCGCTCCTTTCGTGGACAAGGAAGGGGCGCCCCCACACGTGCCGCCAGCCACGTGCCGCAGAATGTCCAATAGCACGGTGGCGGCAGTGGAAACCTCCATGGCGGTGGTCGTGGACAACGGCGCGGCCAGTCCACACCGTCCCCCGCAGCACCTGCCTCGAAACCCTCCTAGTCCGTGCTTTCAGAGCCATGCGACGCCAGTGGGGGGCAGGGTTTGCCATCACCTCTTCCACTGGAGCACCGTCACGTCGGACAGGTGGGTGCTGCTAATCGTCCGAAGGGGCTACTCCCTCCCCTTCGAGGCGACCCCTCCAGCCATGCCACCGCAATTCCACCGTGTTTCAGGGGATCACTTGCAACTTCTGCAAGAGGAAGTCACAGCCCTCTTGGCCAAGGGGGCCATCGAGCGCGTTCCTGGGCCAGAAGTAGGGTGTGGTTGTTACTCCACTACTTTCTGGTACCTAAGAAGGGCAAAGGGGGCCTACGCCCTATCTTGGATCTACGGAACATCAACGGCTTCCTCCGGAAGGAGAAGTTCAAGATGCTGACTCTGGCTCAGGTCCTAGCTGCCCTGGATTCAGGAGACTGGATGGTAGCGTTGGACTTGCAGGATACCTATTTTCACATCCCCGTCCTGCCTCAGGTTCACGGTAGGCCACGAGCACTTTCAATTTACCGTGCTCCTCTTCGGCCTTACCAGCGCCCCACGGGTGTTCACCAAAGTGATGGCGGTGGTCGCAGCCCATCTGCGCAGGTTCCCTACCTTGACGACTGGTTGTTGAAGGCGGGCTCGCCCCAGACAGTTGTCAGCCACCTCCAGACTACGGCTGATCTCCTGCATCTGCTGGGGTTCTCCATCAACGTGCCGAAGTCACACCTGTGTCCCTCTCAGAAGCTCCTCTTCATCGGAGTGGTTCGGGACTCGGCGCAGTTTCGGGTTTATCCACCCAAACAGCGGGTTCGGGATATTCGGACTCTGATTCCGATCTTTCAGCCTTAATCCCAGGTCTCGGTCAGGTTGGCGCTGCGGCTTCTGGGGCTGATGGCCTCCTGCATCCTTCTGGTGCATCACGCCCGGTGGCGGATGCGGGCTCTGCAGTGGGACCTGAAGTTTCAGTGGGCCCAGCATCAGGGCAACTTGTCCGACCATGTCTTGATCTCGGAGGGCACTGCAAAACCGCTGCAGTGGTGGCTCACGGACCGCGATTGGGTCAGTGGCAGATCCCTCTCCCTACCCCACTGGAGCACGTAGTTGTGACGGACGCGTCTCTCCTTGGTTGGGGAGGCCACATGGGAGAGGCGGAGATCAGGGGTCTCTGGTCTCCAGCGGAGTCCCAGCTCCGCATCAACCTTCTGGAGCTGCGGGCGATCCGACTTGCACTTAAGGCATTCCTCCCCTCTGTCCGAGGGAGTTTAGTGCAGGTGTTCACGGACAACACCACCGCCATGTGGTACTGCAACTAACAGGGCGGGGTGGGGTCGTGGACCCTATGCCAGGAGGCCCTGCACCTCTGGCAATGGCTGGAACATCAGGGCGTGACCCTGGTGGTTCAACACCTGGCAGGTTCCCTGAACTCCAGGGAGGACGAACTCAGCCGTCGGTGCATGATGGATCATGAATGGCGTCTAAACTCTGACGTGGTGCAAGGCCTCTTTCAGCATTGTGGAGAGCCTTGGTTAGATCTATTCGCCACAGAAGAGAACGTGCAATGTCATCAGTTCTGCGCGTTGGAGTTTCCAAGGCGGCACTCGCTCGGGGACACGTTTCGCCACGAGTGGAGTTGCGGTCTATTGTACGCCTTTCCGCCGATACCACTTCTGCCCAGAGTGCTGAAGATCAGGCGCGACCGGGCCCAGGTTATCCTGGTGGCTCCGGACTGGGCACGAAGGTACTGGTATCCCGAGCTACTCAGCATGTCAGTCGATTTCCCCCCCCCGATTCGTCTGCCTCTTCGGGAGGACCTTCTGTCGCAGCAGCAGGGGACAGTCCTCCACCCGAACCTGTCCAGTCTCCACCTACAAGCTTGGAGATTGAGCGGCGACAGTTGAGGCCATTTGACTTGCCTCCCGAAGTCTGTAATGTCATTCTGGCAGCCAGGCGTCCCTCCTCAAAGTCGGTATACGCCTGCAGGTGGAACAGATTTGTGGCATGGTGCACAGCAAAGGCTGTGGATCCACACTCTGCCCCCCTTTCTGAGGTTCTCCTCTACCTGCTTTCTCTTGCCCAGCAGGGCTCTGCTCTGGGCACTCTCAAGGGCTACCTTTCTGCCCTTTCAGCCTTCTTAAGGCTACCTGATCAGCCTTCTTTCTTCAAGTCCCCCATTGTAAACAGATTCTTAAAGGGCATCACTCATATGTTCCCTCCTGTTCTTTTCGTGATGCCCCAGTGGGACTTGAATTTTGTACTTACCTACCTAATGTGTGCTCCCTTTGAGCCGCTCCATAACTGTCCTCTCAGTCTTCTTACCTTGAAGACTGCTTTCCTGGTTGCCATCACTTCTGCCAGGAGAGTGAGTGAGCTCCAGGCTCTTTCTTCTACAGCTCCTTTCCTCTCTGTTCATCCGGACAAGGTTGTGTTGCGGACGAGGACTTGGTTCTTGCCCAAGGTTGTCACGGCCTTCCACATCGGGCAGTCCATTACCTTGCCCACCTTCTTTCCGCCTCCGCATCCCTCGAAAGAGGAAGTGAGGCTCCACCGTCTGGACCCAAAACGTGCGCTCTCTTACTATCTGTCTCGCACACGCCAGTTCCGGGTGGATGACCAACTCTTTGTTGGTTACGTGGGCGCAAAGAAGGGAAAGGCGGTGCACAAGCGGACCATCTCGCGGTGGATCAGCTTGTGTATCCAGGCGCGTTACTCCTTGGCAAAGAAGGAACCCCCTGTGGGACTACGGGCTCATTCTACCCGGGCCACGGCGACTACCACTGCCCTGGGCCGAGGAGTGCCCTTGCAGGATATTTGCCAGGGATATTTACGTGGGCCTCGCTGCACACGTTTGCAAGACATTATTGCCTGGACAGCCAAGTCCGGAGGGATGGCTTCTTTGGCCGTTCTGTTTCTGGTGTGCTTATTGGTTCGCAGACCCACCACTGGGGTTGGTATTGCTGGGGTATCTATTCTAAGGTAAGGAATCTATCACTAATGTGTCTCTTTTAGATGCACAAGTTACTACTTGTGTAACGATATATCTGTAAGACATTAGTTGGTGATAGATTCCTTACCGACCCACCCATCCTCCCCGTTCTGCGAACCGATATCTAGGGTTAAGGTCATCCCCTTTCAGGGCCCTAGTTTCATGGCACCAGTGTTGGTTCTATCATGGCACTGCGTATCTGGCGCGGAAAAGATGTGTATCAGAACTGACGTCAGCGCGCATGGGCGGCGTCTAAGTACTCCGACGACTTCATTCCGACGCTAACGACACCGACAGTCGCACAGGGGTATTGCTACGCAAAATTTTCCGGATCCAGTCTGACGCCTGGGGATATTCTAAGGTAAGGAATCTCACTAACTAATGTCTCTTACAGATATATCGTTACACAAAAAGTAACTTGTGCAACAATTCAGGGTGAAACAAGTGGCACAAGGTAGAAAGGTCACAAGAAAGAGCAGAAGAGGTCACAAAAAACGGGGGGGGGGACTAGTGGCACAGAGGCAGAAAGGTCACAAAAAGTCACAAAAAACAGGGGGGAAACTAGTGGCACAGAGGCAGAAAGGTCCCAAGAAAGGGCAGAAAAAGGTCACAAAAAAAGGGAGGAAACGAGTGGCACAGATGCACAAAGGTCACAAGAAAGGGCAGAAAAGGTCACAAATGGGGGGACACGAGTGGCACAGGCAGAAAGGGCAGAAAAGGTCACAAAAAACGGGGAGGAAAGAGTGGCACAGAGTAAGAAAGGGCAGAAAAGGTCACAAAAAACGGGGGGAAATGAGTGGCACAGAAGCAGAAAGGTCACAAATGCAGGGGCAGCTAGGCAACAGAAGGCTAAAACAGGCAGACACGTGGGCCGTGAGGGGAGCAGAAGGAAAAACCAGGCGGAAACACTGGGGCAGCGAGGAGAACCGAAGGGAAACCGGGCAGAGAGACACGGGGGCAGCGAGGGAGAGAACGGGCACAGGCGGTGCTGTGCGGAGGGGGAGCGACCTACCTGGAAGGGTCAAGGGAAACTTTCACCTTGCCCACTTTCTTTCTGCCTCCGCACCCTTCCAGAGAGGAAGAGAGGCTCCACTGTCTAGACCCAAAACGTGCGCTCTCAGTTTACCTGAATCGCACACAACAGTTTGATCCTTGCCTTCCGGGCAATTAATGGAACAGGCCCGGCCTATCTGAGCAAAAGGCTTAAGATATCATCCTCAGTAAGACATCTGAGATCAAACAGCCTTCGCTTGCTGAACGTCCCCAGATTCTGGCTCACTCGAAGTGGCGGTAGAACTTTCACCGTTACAGCAGCCAAGCTCTGGAACAGCCTACCTCTAGACCTTAGGTTTATCGAGTCTGAGCAAGTCTTCCGACGCAAACTAAAAACCTGGCTGCTTACTAAACGCTAATTAATGAGCTCTCCTGCAGCCCATGGTTTTCTTTTCGGATGGACATGAACTAGGCATCCTTCTCTTGTGTTAAACCTGTAGTCTTAGCGCCAGGACACCCCCGCTGGAGGTAGCCGCGCGCTCTATAAGCTTCGTAAATAAATAAATAAATAAATAATAATAAACAGTTCTGGGTGGATGACAAGCTCTTTGTTGGCTACGTTGGCACCAAGAAAGGTCGGGCTCTACACAAGATGTCTATCTCCCGCTGGGTCGTCTTGTGTATAAAAGCATGTTATTCTCTGCCTAAAAAGGAACCTCCAGTAGGGCTACGCGCCCCTTCTACCAGGGCAACAGCTGCTACTACGGCATTGGGACGTGGTGTCCCCCTGCAAGACATCTGTCAGGCAGCCCTGTGGGCCTCTCTGTGCACTTTTACTAAGCATTATTGCCTTGACAGCCCAGTCCGGAGAGACGGCTTCTTTGGCCGTTCTGTTCTCCGTGACTTTCTGGTGTGATCTTGCTTTGCAGACCCACCACCGGGTTGGTATTGCTAGGGTACTATTCTAAGGTATGGAATCTATCACTAACGTGTCTCTTCAGATGCACAAGTTACTTACCTTCGGTAACTATATATCTGTAAGAGACATTAGTTAGTGATAGATTCCTTACCGCCCCACCCATCCTCCCCGTTGTGCGAACTGATTCCTAGGGTTAAGGTCATCCCTTTCAGGGCCCTAGTTTTAATGCACTAGTGGTCAGTATCTTTCATCGCTCTGCGTTCCTGGCGTGGAAAGTAGTGTACACGACTGACGTCAACGTGTGAGGGCGGCGTCTAAGTAGCTGCCACGACGTCATCCCAGCGATCATGACTCCTACGACAGATGCGGAGCCACACAACGCCACCTTTCAATGCATAGGGGTACTGCCAACAACTTTCCGGATCCAGTATGACTCCTGGGGGTAATTCTAAGGTAGGGAATCTATCACTAACTAATGTCTCTTACAGATATATTGTTACCAAAGTTAAGTAACTTGTGCATCTGACCAAAGACTCAATATATTTAACAGCTACAGCTTGGCTGCTGAAGATTTCGAATTATGGGACTTGGAAGTTCTTCACCAGTATCAAAATCATGGGGTCAGGCAAAACTGGAAACAACCATCACAACGCAACTTTCACAACGCGCTACCATTACAACAAAACTTTTACAACGCAAGAGCCATTACAACGCAAGAGCCATTACAACGCAGATGCTATTACAACGCATGCCATTACCACGTAAGTATAGGTATTTAATTTAAATAATAATTGAATTTAAATTTAATTTTCTTGAATTTAATTACTTTAATTGCATTTTAAATATAAATTAATTTACATTTTAATTTTAATTTAATTGTAATTTAATTTACTTAAAATTATATTTTAATTAAATGTAATGTTTTATATTTTGACATTTTAATTTACATACATAAATTTTAATATTTTAACAATTTATTATTTTAATTTAATTTTCTTAAATTAAAATAAAATGTAAAAATAATTAAAGTAATTTAATTAAATATAAATGTTACTTAAATTTAGAAAATGTAATTACATTTTTATTTACTTAAAATAATTATATTTTAAATCAATTTAATATTTTTTCAATTTAATTTACTTAAATGTTGAAATTTTAATTACATTTTAATTTATTTTAATTAACCCCCCTGCGCCCCCCCCCCCTACTATATCCAACACTTACCCTACTATTACACCCCACTGGAGTTAGAATAGTAAATTAAAATATATATAATTATTTTTTTTTATTAATTGAAATAAATGAATAAACATTTTCGTAATTATATTAAAATTAAATTAATACTAATGAAATTAAATACTTACCTATACTTACGTTGTAATGGATCTTGCGTTGTAATGGATCTTGCGTTGTAAAAGTTGCAATGTGATGGTAACCTTGTGCATGTATGCGTTGTAACGTCATTTGAAAAACAACAACCTAGGCAACTAATATTTAGAACACAATAACAATAAAAATGAACAATTGGCTACAGCTGGCTACAAAACTTGGTATTTTAGTAAGTAAAAAATAGACACATCAGTGGCATAACACAATAATAAGGTTAAAATTTCACAACACATTATTGTAAAAAACATTGTACAAAAGTTAATGAAAACACAAGTTAAAAATTATCTATAGTAGATAGGTGGCACAATGAGTCTCTACGCACGTTTTGGCGGCCAGCGCCTTCTTCCTGGAGTAGCCACGCAATTTCTATAAAGTGAAAGTACATATAGAATATATAATTATACATTTTGAAAATAACATATTTATACAGATTAAAATTCTAACATCAAAGATTTTAACTTTTGTAGCCAGTTAGTACGTTTTGTAGTTACAAAGTTACGAACAATCTAATTTCTATTATTCATCCTTATCATTGTCATTTCCTTGCGTTATCCTGCCTAAGTACATGGAGACATAGTCTTGAAAGAGGGATAAGAAGGGATAAGTAGACCTGACGGTAATGGGCATATTTATAGCATCCAAAAAGTTATCTCTAGGTTTACTATTTCTACAATTTGGGAAAACTCAATAATAATGAGTCAGTTTATAGCAGCCATAGGGTTGTTTTTGAGCTTGCTATATGTAATATTTAATGAGGAAACAGGTGTATGATTTGAATGGCAATAATAGTATGAGCTCATTACTACAGTTCAAACGGTCAACTCAGATTTTTTGTTTTTAATTATTAAAGTCAGTTTCTGTTATTACCGGGTATATTCATGTTGACTAAAAGTCTTCTATTGTCTTAATTCGTTTATCTATAATACTTACTAGTAGGAGTTTTTGTGAAAATAATCGGATATAGTTCCTGCTTCTTGTTTGATTCCTTTTAGTCAAGTGTTGCAGGAGCTTAGGGAGGAGAGATCGTACTCATTATTAACTTTAGAGTCTTTCAATTATCGAGTCTCTAGTTAGGATTATTAAACAAACATGTTTTTCAACCGTTTTTACCTGATTAGTTAGAAGTTATAGAATTGATTCCCGCCAGCCGGAGCCCTTTGTGTAGAATGGCACTAGATGATATCAAAAGTTGAATTCTTCCAAGGTATCTCTGGATATCTATTTTTTGGAGAATATATAAACAAAGGTATATATGTTTCTATTATTTCTATAGTCTTTTTAATTAAGTGGGGTTCCTCATAGAATGTCATAAGGAAACTTTAATATTTCTTTATCTGTACTTGATCTGATCTTACCTATTGGCTTTTAGAAGTAGGTGTTGGTACTATTTTTTGATTCGTTGTACAGTGTCTTGGGCCCAAGTTACGATCTGTGATATAATTTGATAGCGATGAGCTGCTTTAGATAGCTTCGTATCAATCCAAAAAAAGGGATTCAGGAGTTAGGTTTATACTTTCTATTTCTGTTATAAAACTTTTTTTTAAAAAACCGGGGCGAAAATGCCTAATTTATCAATAGTCTTACCCAAGAAAATGGAGTCTTGTATTCCAAACGTATAGATGGTGTTTTAGGTTTCTCGAATTTTGGACATGAAGGAATAATATTAAAAGATCTCCCTGCCTGTGGATGTAAAAAGGGTATATCAAGTTACGTTACGAAGGGATCTAACTACAATTCCTCGTGCATAGCGACTTGTTTAGTTTCAAGTCTTACCTGAGGATGATCGGCAGGGCTCTCTATGTCCGGCGGCGGGTTATTCTGTCTGGCGATACAAACGCGGGAAATGGTAATAGATTGCACGTTCGCGAGTCACGTATATATGCTGATATTAATTGGTGTAAATTATCTACACCTGTTTTAGGTTTCCGTTCAAGTATTCATATGTAAGGAGTAGAAAGAGGACTCAAAGGTAAACAAGTAATGACAGAATTACCGCGCAAGTTCCAATCAATGGAGGCGGGGCTTCGTATGATTTGTGTTGTCAGCGCTTGCAAGGGAAAAAAGACTCTAGTTCTAATTTATTCTTTTTGCATTGGCCTATCGTCGTAGGCATTTGCGGAGGAAAGAGACTTATAGTTTTATAGTTTCAATTAATTTTTTATTATTCTTTGGCATGTCATTAAAGGCAGAATTGCCGCGCAAGTTCCAAAGAATGGAGGAGGAGCTTCGTATGATTTGTGTTGTCAGCGCTTGCAAGGGAAAAAAGACTCTAGTTCTGTAGTTCTAGTTAATTTATTCTTTTTCATTGACCTATCGTCGTAGGCACTTGCAGAGGAAAGAGACTTATAGTTTTATAGTTTTAATTAATTTTTTATTATTCCTTGGCATGTCATTAAAGGCAAAAAAATACATTTTTTTACGTGGCTTAAAATATTAAATCAGTAACAGCCACTTGTTTTATAAATGAAGGGGGATGATTGTTATCCCCTATTCGAATTATACTAGCTTGTAGATAGGGGAGATTTTTTCATATTTTTTTGACTAGGGTTATACCTAGATGATTGTTACATCAATATTTCTCTCTAATTATTATTGCATTGTAACTTGGGACATATGACTATATTTTTAAGTATGTTAAGTACATGTGTGCTCTAAATATAGAAATCTTCAGCAGATTGCATGTTCCCATGTAATTTCGTTATTCAAGCCTTGGCGGAAGGTATTGAAAACGAAAATCCAGAAAACTTCCCTTTTCTTTCGGATAGCTGTTCCTCCTTTGGAGTCTGGGGTATGATTTTTTTCTAAAATTCTCCATTTGAAGTCCTCAGCACAGTGGCTCTTTTCTATGAAGTGCTTTACCATGGGGGAAGCAATCTTTTTGGTTCTTATAGCTGAGCGATGTTCGCTCAAACGTGTCTGAATCATGCGTGAGGTTTCTCCCACATATCCTAAAAGACAAGGACATTGTATGAAGTAAACCACATTGGTTGATTTGCAATTCCACATTTCCTTTGCTTTTGTTTTATGATCATTATGTTCAAATTCCTCGCCTCGCAGTATATTTCCACATGAAGTGCATGAGGAACATGGAAAGGTCCCTTTGACTGGATTATTCGTTAGAATAGATCTTGGAGTCAAATTTTCTTCGTTTGCAGTATTTTTAAAGCGTGAATGAACAATGAATTCTTTTTTGTTTTTATTTCTTTTATGTGCAAAGAGGGGCTTCATCAATTTCTGTTCACTAGAGCAGTTGCTATTTAGTATATGCCAGTTTGAATTTATCACTTGTTTTACTTTTTCGTTCATAGTCGAATGTTTTGTTATACAGACTATTTGGTCACTGAGTTTTGGTGGTTTGGTTCTTAGAAGGCAGTCTCGGTCATAATACCGTGCTCGTTTGTAAGAATCTCTTACTAAACGATGGGGATAACCCCTATCAATAAATTTTGATCTCATTACCGAAGCTTGCCTGTCAAAATCACTCAGGTTTGTACAATTGCGCCTGACGCGCAGGAACGTCATACATTTGGCAAAAATGCCTTCACGCTTAACTTGTTCGCTTGTACCTAGTTACAAAAAAGCACACTTAGACAACTTAAATATTGCCAATTGCTCCTCATAGATTTCTCCCTTATTTAGTACTCCTTGCTAAATCAGGGTTTAAACTTCCATCTCTGTAGTTCAATTATTAGCAAAGTCCAAATACTTGAGAAAGTCAGGTGCTCCATTTTTATTGTCAAGTGGTAGTATTCGTGTTTGAGTGGTTAATTTTGAACATTGTTGGCCAGTAAAAGACCTATTTGGGAATTCAATTCTGCTTTTGCTACTTTGAGGAAGGGCACTTATAAATATATGTATTAAGAGGAAGGACACTTGAACCAATACGCAAGTCTACAATTCAGAAATTATCCTGGAATGACTACCTTTGCCTATCTTAATTTAAAGATAAAGTTAACCTGAAAACTAACCCAAAGTTTGTCTAGGATACAGTGTTCTTTTCACTCAAATGAGCAAATAAGATTGCCTACTTATTTTCAACAACCATTGATAGAATCTGAAATAAGACATTGTTTGAAAATCAAAATATGCAGAATTAAGGTCCATCTCGGTAGAAAAGCATTCCACTTCGCACAACAGAGAATTTATAATGGTTGGTACTTACTAAAGATTCCTCACCTAAGGATACTCCTCAGCTGCCAGGAAATCCGGACCTGGAAAACTTCGCCATAGCAGTGCTCCTGTGCTTTGCTAGGTGGCGTCATGTCTACCGGCTGACTCCATACTGCCCTGAAAGTGGAGTGGAGCCTCATGTAAGCCCCACTCCTGAGTGTCTATTCCTTTCTTTCTATACATTCAGACGCAGATCATAAAGCTCCGCTGTCAATTTTCTTGGTTTTCCTAGGACTTCAAATCTATTTCACTGGTGTGCTAGTTAATGATGTCCCCACTCAAACTCAAGGCTTTCAAACCATGCTGTGACTGCAGTAAGCAGTTGTCGGTCATGAACCAGCACAAAGTGTCTTTGGTGTCTGGGCTTGAGACATTACTCAGTTGCGTGATAAATATTCCCTCATGTACCTAAAGGCAATCTGAGACCAGGAGGTGAGGCTTCATATATCTGAACACAAGACAAGACGTTGCAGCCTTTGCGTATGTTCTGCTTGCTCTGCAAAGCACAGGCGCAGACTCTCTCCCAAGGCTGTTCACATGACAACTGTACTTCACGCTTGAAGTCCTCCTGTAACTTGAAGTTCAAGGGCAAGCATAAGACAGCAAAGCGGGTCCCCAAAGAGTAGGCACCAGGGTGTTATAATGCATGTGCAACCATTAGTAATAACCAGCCGTAAAACAGATTTCCCAGTTTTCATGTATGTGCGCCGAATTTCTCAGACCTCCTTGTTCTAAAGCAGATAGAGGCCTTCAATGAGGCCATATTGCAAATGTTTGCTGTGCACCTTCAGGCCCCTATGGAACTGCGGGCCCCTGCAGTCTGGTTACTACTGGTGGGTCAGGCCCTGCACTGTCTGCCACCAGGGGAACTTACTGGTTCATACTAATGCCAACACTGACTTCTACTCCATACCGAATATGGTCCCTGCTACCCCAGTGCTGATGCAGACATTAATGAACTAGAGGATGATAAAGTACACCAGTATCACACCCAGAACAGTCTTTGACTCGTGCCCGACCAATGTCCCACTACAAGATAAAAGGGCAACCAGTCATCATGCACTGTAACTAGCCTGTGCCATGTTGCATCTACCAGCACAGGCTCCATTAAATCTTTGAATTGACTTTTATCCCAAAACAGAGCGGGGGGCACTTTCAAGATGGTGTTGACTTAATGGATATGGCTTGCTACCTATGCTGATGATGCCTTGGACATTGATTTACAAAATGCCAGTGAACTTGATATATTGACTGAGACAGAGCTGGATTCACTACTTGGACCAAAACAGAAGAGTGCCTCATTTCAGTGATGATTCGGAGGGCAGCTGAGTCATTAGAATTGTAGCTGTCATCTGTTGAGACTAAAACAAATGTTTTAACAGATTTGCAGCCCCGGCCAGCAACCTGTGAGACCTTGCATGCGTTTAATGATGCCCTCACTCTGTGGCCACTTGGTTGAAGCCTTGTAGTTGCCTGCATGTGATTAGGCAGATGAAGAGATGTCGGAGGCTGGCGCCTTAGGATCCAGACTTTCTCATCAAGCATCCCACTCCAAGGACCCTAATCATACAGCCATCGAACAGCAGATCATTTCCAGCCCCTCTTCGGATGGGAAATCCAAGAGAATTTATGCTTTTGGTAAGCGCATGTTTTCTTAGTCCATTTTAGTATTGCGTTATGTGAGTGTTATTTATTTGCTGGGCCGTGACACATGCCCTTTGGGAAATGGCAAGCAAGATCTTGCTGGTGATACTGGAAGATCTTGGGGCCTCTTGGGCCCAGACGATCCACAATGCTCGCAGGCAAATATTATATTTGCACAGGTGTGGTTACAACGGACTGTCTGAGGAGCACAGTTGGTTTAGTGTTGGTTGTCAACATGCATTCCGCAGGACTTCTCGGTAATGTACAGGCCTCCCTCCTGGATATGTCTTTTGATGAGTCCCACCTTTAGTGAGAAGGTGGACTCTGGAAGGGGTCTGTGCTCCATAGGTTTCCTGTCCTTAAAGCGCTACAATGCAAAGAGTTCCCACATCTCATTAAGGTTAGAGTCCATTTCAGAAGGCTGGTGTATAGACTGAGACCCCCTCAACCTGGGATGCAGCAGACACCCAGTCCTTTCGAGGACGTTGATCTGGCAGATATTTGTTCGCCAACAAAGGCATCAGTCTTCAAATTATACTTCCTTTGCTACAACCGTTATCAAACTTCTTTAGTGTGCTATAAGTGGTGTAAACCTAACCAGTGGGGGGCAGGATTCGACCTTTACTCCCAGGTTGGCAATCCATTATGTTCAATAGATGGGTCTCAGATCTTTCAAAATAGCTGTGCCCTTCCTTTTCCAAAGGAGAGTAATATGCTGAAATTTGCCATCAACTGCTGCGGTGGGTAGTTGGCGACACTCAACCTGAAGCTTGGGTCCCTAGAGATAGCTGGCCCGCCGAAATCTGCATCTGAAGATCGGCCGGTGGCGCCATCGGAGACTGCCTCCCGAGGGGACCGGTCACGGAGATCTACTCGAGGCCGCGGCTTGCCACGGGGACACAGGCCCGATCCTCGCATTTGATATCTGGCGCCTGGGACGCGTCTGGCTCTGGACCCGAGCGGCTTTGCACCTGGCTGACATCGCTGGCGGGGGTCTGTCCCTCGTGCGAGCTCGCCCCCCGTGCCTGGCTCGTCGTGGGCGGCCCGACAGACGCCGCTTCTGTCCCTGTCTGGCCTGGAGGACGGTGGGACCCTTGGGGTAAAAAATGTGACTGCTGCTGCGGCTCCCGTGGTCGCCGGGGAGTGCTGGAGGACCGTGACACCTACCGCCGCCAAATAGAAGGTGAGAAGAGTCTGGATTCAGCGGGGACCATCCTCTCCCTGGTGTCCGCCGGGCGGCTGCAGGTTGCACGTGAATGCGGGCCTCTGGGATATTGGCTGCCGCCGACCCCGTCGGCGCTCTGGGCCTGTCCATGCTTCGATCCTGCAGATTGGTGGTGACTCGCGTGCGCTAGAGGCCACATGGATCCTACTGACCCGGAGTGACTGCCGAGGCTCACGGCTGCGATTGCTTGGACTGGCGGCAGCTTCATACATAGACTGAAGGGACTTGTTTTTGCACCAGCCTTGGCCCCGCTGCTTGCTTGTTGCTTGATAGCTTGCTTCTGTGACCGTTGTCGCCGATCTTGGGGCCACCCTCACACGGTGCATCCATGGACAAAGCCTATTTTCTGCAGTTTGCTGATACTCTGCCTCTACACGGATCTTTCACTATCCTTCAACACGCGCGGTGGCAGAGGGCTGCTGACCCCCCCCCCCCCCCACCGGTGTGCCTCCTGGTTGGCATTGGACGCGTGGGCACGTGAATATCGGCCCATCAACAATCGCTATCCCCCTGCTGCTAGAGTACTACGGGGGCAGGGACATCGCTCAAGAGAGGTGGCGGAGTAGCCACGTTCGTAGGACAAGATGGTTCGCCCCGAAAACCGCCAAACAAAAATCAGCTTTGATGGCGCCAGGAAGGGCGCGAAATCGTTACCTGCTGAATCAGGGCCCAGTGACGCTAACCCGACGGCTGTTGTATCCCCTGCCAAAGACATGGACTTGCCCCGCCTGTTCCAGGAGATGAGACAGGGATTCGCCATGGTGGTGGAAAAGATGGATGGCATGACGTCTAGGCTAGATGCCCTGGTGCATAAGGTTGGCCGTCACGAGGAACAGATAACAGCTACGGAACAGCGAATTTCGGACACCGACGATGTCACATCGACTCACACCACGCAACTGGCCCGTATGGATAACTTGCTCCGCATCATTGCAGCTAAGAATGAGGACTTGAAAGCCCGCAGCCGACGCAACAACATATGCGTCACGGGCATTCCGGAATCCACAGACACAGGCAAGATGGAACTCTATATTGAAAAGCTCCTCAAGAGCTCGATAGGTGAGGATGCATTTTCACCCCAATTCTTCATCGAAAGGGCGCACCGCTCATTGGCGCCTGTACCTAAGCCCGGATTGCCGCCTAGGCCGATCATTGCTAAACTATTGAACTATCGCGACCGAGATGTCGCACTGAGAGCGGCCCGGACTCAACAAACCTTGCAATATAACGGTGTAACTTTTTCCATCTACCCTGACTTCACCCCTCTGGTGCAAGAAGAGAGGCGCAAGTTCCTTCCAGTGAAGAAGCTGCGAGAGGCCCAGCTGGAATATGCCCTTCTTTATCCGGCGAAGTTGTGAGTCACACACCAGGGGAAACATCGCTTCTTTACGAATCCTCAAAAAGCTGAAGATTTTCTAAAATCGATTCGCAAGACTCGAAGAAATGGTCGTAACGCTGAGGAAGACCTGGAAGATGACGACCCAGCCCCGGCTGCGGATGAACATTGAATGAACGATCTCGGCTAGACCAGACTCCTTGCTGATTGGAACTACTGACTCTAGCCCTTGCTGTGAAAAGTGGGGGCCTTGGACTACATGCTGCAGAACTGCACTACCTACTATCTCCGATGGTAAAGTATGCCAGGGACCACTCTCACTGCCCCGACCTCCACCGAGGGCGGTACAGATTAGGAGGCCGGTGGCGGGAAGAATGGCTGTGCGCTCTTGATGTTGTTTCCCTTGTGGGTGATCCCCAAACTGAATTTTGGGTTGTACAAGTTACGGGTAGGGGGGTGGGAGGCGAGGGGATTGGGGAGGGAACAGTTGGCTGCTGGCATAATTGGGATGCAGTAGTGGGAGGGGGGGATGGTTCGTGGGGGGATGGTTCACACACAGGATGGACACTCAAGTCATGAAATCTTATGTTCGCAAGTATAGTCTTGATGGTGCGATATCTGTTGTCTTACCACTACTAGGGTGGGACGTGCTGGTCTTCTGCTACTTATGGCGGTCTTAGGGTCTGCTGCACAACTAAACTGCTTGTCATGGAATGTTAGAGGGCTCAACAATGCTAAGAAATTTCATAATGTTATCACTTATCTTAACAGACACAATGTTCAGATTGCCATGCTTCAGGAAACCCACTTGTCACCTCTGGTTAAGGCTATCTTTGCAAGCAAATGGGCTGGACTTCGCACATTCTCCTCCTATTCCGCATACGCCAGAGGAGTTACTATCCTTCTTAGACGCAGGGTGCCTTTCCAGAAATACTGTGACTCGACAGTGAAGGGCTCTATAGTTTGCTGTGGGGACGTATGGGTCGCGACACGGTCACGTTCGTTAATTGCTATGCTCCCAACACTGATACACCTGCCTTCTTCACCACACTCTGGGGCAAAGTCCTGGATGCAGGATCCCGCCATGTCATCTGGGGAGGGGACTTCAATTTAGCATTGATACCTCAGTTAGATCGATCAGACGGAGCGCACCACTACAAGCCCAGGGCCAGGGAGGCACTAGAGGGGGTCATTGCTGAGGGTGGTCTTGTGGACATATGGCGACACCTACACTCGCTAAGACGGAGGGCACACATTTTACATCGCAAACGGGTACATGGGCACGATTGGATTACTTCCTCATTACCAAAGGTATTACCTCAGACGCTCTGGGAGTCACGCACTTACCACGATCTTACTCTGACCACAGCCCAGTCCTATTGCACACACGCATTCCAGGTTGGGACAACCCCAGGCCGCAATGGAGATTACAGCCGGCGGCACTGTTAGACAACTTGTTCCGAACTGAACTGGGGGAGGAGATTGCCGCTTTCTTCCGCAGGGACAAAGGGTCAGTGCCGCTTTCTTCCGCAGGGACAAAGGGTCAGTGGATTCAGTCAAACATATCTGGGAGGCCTTCAAGGTCACCATAAGGGGGTACTGCATATCTAAAAGTTTTGGGGTCATACGCGCCATACAAAACACTATTCACTCGCTACACAGGGAGCTGAGAGCGTTAGAACTTCGCATGGTGGAGGACGGCGGTCCTGATGTGCATGCAGAATTCAGGGACAAACTGTCACAATATGAGGAAGAGGCTAACAGGGAAGCAAAATTCCGGGGGAAACACTGGCAGGCCAGGAAATACTGCGAGGGGGACAGACCGGGGAAGGCACTAGCTGTCTTTACACTCGCCCCTCGTGACCACAACACCATCCTAGGACTAACTGATGACCAAGGACACACGATCAGGGACTCTGATGCAATACTCGATGCCTTCACCTCCCACTACCATACCCTCTACACCACTAATGCAACACTGGATGCGCCATACGCAGACTTCCTGGGCGATGTGGCGCTATGCTGGCTCAGTGATGGAGACCGGGCCTTCCTGGCGGCCCCCTTTGAGGTGGATGAGATCCGCGAGGCCATTATGTCATTGAAGAATGGCAAGGCGTCTGGTCTAGATGGCATCCCTGCCGAGTTCTATAAGGCTTATATAGACATCATGGCCCCAGTCCTTCGCGAGGTCTACGAAGAGTCTCTTGCCGATGGCATCCTCCCTGTTCCATGAGGGAGGTAGTCATTACTTCGCTCTTGAAACCTGGCAAAGATCCTGAATCTTGTAGTTCCTACCGCCCGCTTTCCCTGTTGAACTGCGACGTCAAGATCCTCGCTAAGGTCCTGGCCAATCGGCTGTCCCTACTCATGACCAGGATTGTTTTACCTGACAAGTCTGGGTTTGTTTCGGGTCGGTCTACCTCTCATAACCTACGCACACTGTTCTCCCTGCTTCGCTCTATTCACCCTGACCTACCAGTTGCTGCAGTCTTTCTGGATGCCTCCAAGGCATTTGACTCAGTCGAATGGCCTTACCTGTTCTCGGTTCTGGCGAGCATGGGATTCCCGAGACTTCATCTCCTGGGTTCAACTACTTTACCCACAACCCACGGCAAAGATCCTCATTAACGACCGCCTTTCTCACCCAGTCGCCATCACCAGAGGTACACGTCAGGGATGCCCTCTATCCCCCCTATTCGCAATTGCAGTCGAACCACTGGCTTGCAGACTGTGTCAGCTACATCGGGATGGTACGGTACGATGCCTCAAGCGCCAAATTGACGTGTCTTTATACGCCGATGACATTACCCTTTATGTCAAACACCCTGACCTCCACCTCAATCCCCTATTAGGAGAATTTGTAGCTTTCTGCGGGTTGTCAGGAATAAACATTAATTGGTCTAAATCGCAATTCTTCCCCCTTACAGGCGCGGTCACTGACTTCCCCCTCGACTATCCCCTCGAGTGGTGTCGGACAGATCTCCGATACCTCTGCATACAGATCCGGCGTGATAAAGATGAAACGCTCCGCTCCAATTATGGAGTGGCAATCACGAAACTCACGACCACAGTGGATCGCTGGATCACCCTACCACTGTCAATGGCTGGCAGAGCGTCTCTTATTAAAATGGTGGTCCTGCCCCAGTTCCTATACCGCTTTCTCAATATCCCATACTATCCGGGTGCCTTCTTTTTCAAAACCCTCAAATCAGAACTCTGTCGGTTATTCTGGGGAGGTAAAAATCCACGACTGAAATGGTCCATGCTGACCCAGCCTTACGAATCTGGAGGATTTGACATCCCCAACTTCGAGGCTTATTACCTCTGTGCGCATGCGCATTACGCATATCACTGGCTTGTCCCGACGCCCTTCATGCCTCAGCTGCCTGTGGAGGACTGGATCGTACATCCCATTCCGCTTAATGGCCTGCTCTTCTGCCCGGAACCCCTCATACAAACACCGAACACTTCCGTATCCTGCACGCTGGATGCATGGCGCCGCATAGCCAAGAGGTTGTCCAGCGATCTACCGTACTCCCCTAAATTGCCATTGACATTTGACCCTAACCTTGCCCTCCTACAGGAGCGAGGGTTTCAAAAGCTCTGCGAACGGCTGCAGATCGCCTCATGGGGCGATTTTGTTTGCGAATGGAACATTCAAATCTGAGTTGTTCTTTTCCTCTCATGCCCACACCCCGTTGGACATATTTTACTACCACTGCCTACCCAAGGGATGAGAGACATCTTACCCGCGTTCCCTGAGGAACCCGAGATCCTTCTTCCACTCCACTTTCTAATATGCTCGCAAGAAGGAGCACATTTGGTCGCCGTTTTTATCGCCAACTCAGATCTGCCGCCATGATGCCGGAGGCGAGGGCTCGAGCGCATTGGGGCGCTGATCTGGCCATCGAACTCACAGACGATCACTGGCAATACTGCTGCGCCTTAACGGCTCGTATATCAGCCAGTAGTAGACTTAAAATGATACACTTCAAATTCTTGCAGCGGCTGTATTATACCCCAGTAAAAAAAAAACAGATTTTGCCTGGCCGACAACAACAGGAGTGAGTGCTGTCACGCTGAACAAGCGGGCTTCCTACACTTTGCCTGGGAATGCCCTTCTGTCCATCTATACTGGCAGCAGGTGGCCGACGCCCTTACGGCGATGACCGGAGAGACCATCGCTATGGAGCCACTCCTCACGCTGCTCGGACACTCACCACACATCCCAAAATCCTGCAGGAAATTCGTAGATATTGCTTTGCTGTTGGCAAGGCGTCGAGTGGCGTGTCGTTGTGGCAGAGGCAGAGCACCCAAATTCAAGGAGTGGCTGGCAGATATGATTTACTGTCAGGAACAACACATCACCTTTACTGAACTGGTACCGATCTCTAGCCGACCTAATGACATCTGGGGTCCGCTGGTTGACTATTTACTTGCTCGAGTAGACGACGATGACGTTCCGGAGAGAGGTCCTGCTAGCGGCTAATTGAGTTAGTACACTTGGCTCTGCAGACGGATACCTGTCGCCGCCCACACCACTCACTACTTATCATTCTGACATACTGCCCTATTGATCACAAACCTGCACAGTACTCTCCTGTATATTATTCACGAACACTACACACGCAGACGCTGCCGGTAGACTCTAGCCCGTCCTGCAATTCCTGCTGCCCTGCTGCTTCCATACACCCACATCATTGGACTCGGCACTACCCTATAGTACTGCACGGAACCCGCACCCTGCAGGTTACTATGTACAATCGAGATTGTTGATATATCGAGGCATACAATTAAAGACTATGGACACATAATGCTATCCTGGTGTCCCTAAACCCCGTTCCCCAGTGTGTTTGTGAGATATCACAGTTTTGTTAACTGTTGGAAACTAAACAAAAAAAACAGAAAAAACCTTGTTCTACTGCATTGCATTCTGATTTATATTACTTTTTGCACTTGCTACCGGACTCGCATTACATGCTTCTATTTAATGCTGCCGAGCCTCCGGGATGTCGGTTCTAATGCTGTTATACCCAGTGCAACTTCCTCATGGCTATCCACATGGTGCTGCCGGCCTCCGGGTTGTAGGCATACGAAGCAGTGTAATATTTGTAACATTCAATAAAGCAGTTTGAACACCAACAAAATATATATAAATATATATATATATATATATCTGCCAACTCTCTTACAGGAGGTGTGCTGTTGCCCTCGAAGGGTGTTATCAAGAGGGTTCCAGACTCAGAAAAAGGACGGGGTTGTTGCATTTGCTATTTCCTGGTTCCAAAGGAAGTCTCTGAATGCCTTCCTGTGGAAAGACAAATTCGAAATGCTTATGCTTGTGGCTGTGCTTGATTCGGTTGACTGAAAGGTATCTTTGAACCTGCAGGACATACGTTTTCATATACATGTCCTGCAGTCCCACAAACGTTCCCTGTGGTTCAGGGAAGGGCCGGGAACCGTTTTGGTATGCTGTACTCCTTTTTGGCCTCACCAGTACTGCAGAGCTATTAACAAAAGTGATAAAGGTGGTTGCTGTCCATCTCCGGATGTTTGGGATACCAGCGTTCTTGTACCTTAACAACTTGCTGTTGAAAGCAAGCTTACCAGTCATTTGTGGACCACTTTTGGGCAATGGCTTTCCTCTTGTTTTGTTTGCAGTTCACTTTCAATGAGCCAAACTTCCACTTGACTCCTTTGTTGGAGCCTTCTAGGAGCAATCCTGAACATGGTGAAGCTTGGGTCTTTTCACTCTGCCACAACGAGTCCATTGCTTTCAGACTGTGGCTCTGATGTTTCATTCTTGATTCTAGATCACAATGAGGACCGCTCTACCTCAAGCATCCTCCCTGTCTGCTCTGCCAGTCGACGCATGCAGGCTCTGTAATGGAATTAAGTTCCAGTTGGCCCAGCATCTAGGCGTTCTGACCAGGTCTCTGGGGATACGCCTCGTGAAACGCAGTAGCGTCTGCTCAAATGTATTTGGTTCAGTAGCAGGATCCTTTACCTTCCTCACCCTGAGCTAATGGTGATGGCGTGAATGATGGCTCGGCTGGGCTGGGATGGGGAGGAGGTAACTTTTCTCCTCTGGAGGGCTGGCTCTGCATCAATCTCTTGGAGATGTAGGCCATTCATCTGGCTCTAAAGGCCTTCCTGACATATATCAAGGAGAGGCTGGCACAAATTCTCAGGAACAGCAATACCGCCAAGTGGTACTGCAACAAGAAGGGTGGAGTGAGTACTGGGTTCTGTGTTAGGAAAGTCTTCGCCTCTGTGGGTGGTTGGAGCCCTATTGCATTTTCCTGAGAACAAACCAACTGGCAGTGTCCCTAAGTGCCAGAGTGGACGAACTGACCAGGTGGCATCTGGTAGATCACGAGTGGAGCCCACATCCTACGTTTGTGTGGCGTGGCAGTGGGGACAACCATGTGCACCGTTTGCCACTGTAGAGCGTGCAGTGTGGATAGTTTTGTATGTTGGAGTGTTGACAAACACTCATGAGAGGCCTTTCGGTTGGAATGGAAAATTCGGATTTTTGATACATTACTAAGAGAACCTTGCGGCATAATTTAGTCTTCTATGCCACATTCTTCAAATAGCCCAGACCGAATTAAACCTCTACAGAGCTGTTTGAGTGCTGTCATGAAATCCATATTATACAAGGAACAATGAAACCATTCCGATATTTCACGGTTCACTGAAATTTGGGTTTTTATACTATTGCATTTCTGCAATAATAGCACCAAAACGTACACCTATGTATAGAGTTTATTTGGAGGCACTAGGTTAACTTGGGCCCAGTCTATCAGTTTTTTAGAACTCTGGGCGAAAGAGGCATGAGTTGCAAGGCAGGAGAGAGTTTTAGTTATGCTGCATATTTTTTGACTGCATTTGCATCAATTTTAGGTATAAACATATTTTTGGGTGAAATCTACACATTTTTTAAAATGTGGCAAATGCAGTGAATCCATAATTATGTGGTTGATCCTGCACCGTCGAAATTGCATACATTTGCTCTTCTCACCAGAGTCCATGGAGTTATAAAAAATTGGTTATTGAACATTAAACCTAAATGCTCCAGTTAAAATTACTGTTCCTCTGCAATTTGAAGAACACAGCTTTTTTTTCAAGCTAACCACCCGAAAACAAACATGCATTATTGAAAATATGTAACTGGTAAAGTGTAATTTGGTCCTATGTTGCCATCCCAGGATTCTGCTGACGTTTACAAACCACCCAGCCTTTGGACTTGTGCTTTCATATCACCAGACCACCTTATGGCAATGTTGGATCATATTCCTCAGTTATCTGTTATATATACATGGGAGCCTGCAACGTAAAGGCAGTCCTTAATATGTTATGTTATAAAGTCTTGTATAGCACGCAGCTGCCCCAGCTAAGGGGCGTCCCGGCGCTTTGGTAGACAGGAAAAAGTTGGCCGCCGTAGAGAATGGAACTTACGGCTATAACATGACACTGCCGTTAACAAAAAAGGTAGGTTTTGATGGCCTTTCTAAACCTCAGAAGGTCTTTTAGACCACGGACCTGGGGTGGCAAAGCGTTCCATATTTTCGCTGCTAAATAGCGGAATGAGCGTCCTCCCATCCGTGCAAGCTTTATTCGAGGGACCACTACCAGGTGCTGGCCCTCTGAGTGTAGAGTACGCCGGGGAATGTAACGGGTCAAAAGGGAGCATAACATAGGAGGGGAGGCAAGTTTCAAAATTTTAAAAGTCAGACATAAGGTTTTGAATTTGATCCTCTTGTCCACGGGCAACCAATGAAGTTTGGTCAGGGTACTGGAAACTGAAAGGAAGCGGGGGAGTCCTATCATGGCTCTCGCTGCCGCGTTCTGCACTCGTTGCAGTCTTCCCACCTCCGCCTGGTTGGCCCCTAGAAGCAGAGAGCTTGTATAGTCCAGTCGAGATAGAATAGAAGACTGCACTATGGTTTGGCGGGTGGGAGAGTCAAAGAATTTTAAAATTGGCTTGAGGTTCCGAAGAATCCCAAAGCATGTGGCGGCAACCTTTTTTGTATGGTGTACAAAATTAAGCGATGAGTCTAGCCAGACTCCAAGGTTTTTTACCTCATTTTTTGGCTCAGGAGGATTCCCGAGACTTTCCGGCCACCATTTGTCACCCCAGGCGGAGACATCCTTACCTAACAGTAAGACCTCGGTCTTATTGGCGTTAAGCTGTAGGTAATTGGATGTCATCCAGTTGGTGACTGCTGTTGGGCCCAATTTAAAATTGGACGCCCTCAGCCCTGTGTCATCACTCAGCAATACCACTAGCTGAGTGTTTTCTGCGTATGAGACTATAGAAAGCTCCCACCGTTTAGCGACCTCAGCTAGTGGCTGGACGTATAGATTAAAAAGCGTCGGGCTGAGGGCAGATCCCTGGGGTACTCCCTGCTCGATTGGGCGTTCTTCAGAAAGAAACGGGGGGGGTGGAAACCCGGAATGACCTTCCGGTCAAGAACGCCTTAAACCAGGCACGTGCTTGCCCACAGATTCCCGCAGTCTCCAGAGGGTACAGCAACACCTTGTGTGAGACCGTGTCAAAATATCCTTATTACAAGCAACTTCTGATGTCCCTAGTTGCCCTGATAAAGAAATAACTTAGCTGCTAAAACTGTAATAATAACTTATTACTGTTGAGTTCTGACATCACAGCGCCTGTCACAGAGCATGCATGACTCTTGTCCTTTCACTTTCCTTACAAATTTTTTTATACAAATGTTTTTTGCCATTCTTTATTTAGTCACTTTAACATAAAAAATAATTTGGCTGTTTTTAATAATAAAAATAAATGAGTGATCAATAGAGCCTTCAATAGCCTGTCAAATGATTTTTTGTCAGTTTTTAATTGTTTTTACTCAGAAACGTATATATTTATATTATGTATAGTGGTATTTGTTCCTGCTCTTGGGTGGAACAACTTTGTGCTTATGATTTCAATGCTTTCAATGCAGATTACTTGGAAAGCAAGTGAAGGGTACAAGAAAGTAACAGATCCTTTCTTATTAGCCTTTGTTGATGTAAAATGTATGCTCAGTTTAACCTGAACTCCCATTCAATATGCTTGGATTACTTGTTCAGCAGTGCTGCTTTCTTAATGTCTGTACTTGCTTTAGGACCTTGGCAGCTCTTTAAATGGAGGACCCTAAACGTTATAAGACTAATGTTTTAATGCAATATCTTATTCACCACTGCACAACTTTGACTTACCAGAACTATCCACCGTGTCATTGCTTATCACCACACGCCTGGGCTGTTTCAAGCACTTCCTCTGTCTCCACTTGTATTGCTTTCTCCATTCGTTCTGTTTTCAAACACATTGTTGAACATTCTTCATCCATGCCTACATCTTGTGGCTTACTCGTACAACTAAAATAGAATTACATGTTATGTGGCATGAATTAATTGGTTATGTACAAATGCTGCAATGGCAACACATTTATACCTTTTGTGATGCTGTCGCTGCTCACCTATTTTTGTTGCCATTTATCTTTATTCCTCTTATCTTTGCCTTGTTGTTGAATTTATTTCCAACTTGCACCCACAACTGTCCTACTTTAAGCCACTCCACTCTTCCACTTCATTCTAGGCCACGTTACTCTTCGCACCCTACGCCCATCCACTCCACGCCAATCCTCTTTACACCACTCAACGCCACTTTACAACACTCCGCATAACGTTACACCACTCCACTAACTTTTAGCCATGTTGAACATGTCTAAAAACCTTGGCAAGGACAATAGCTCTCCCATAGTCTAAACCTTTTGGATTTGCCAATGGTTTAGAGTGGTATCAGTGGGAATGTGTAATTGGCTAGGCTAAGTGTAGCAGATCTATTGTAGGAGTACATCTTTCTTCCCTTATAGTCACATTTCTTTATCTACTCTATACCCAACCGACATGCCCTGCATTCTTCTAGCTCTTTTTCGGTGAGACATTCAAATAATTTTCCACCCTCAAAGAGCTGGGGGTAATATTTTAGTCATTGCTGCCTCCTTGTGTTACCTTGCTGAACTCTTCTTTTCATTTTCAGCATCTCTACAGTGAGAAGCACAATCGCTTTGCATTGGATGCATCACATTATGCTCTTGTTGATCATGTCATCTCTCAGTTCCCCAACGACTTCATAGAACGTCCACCAGCCTGTCCAGATTCTAGGTAAGTCCACTCCTCCCTCTTAGCAAACATCCTGACCTCGCCTTTCTGTGTGCACCTATCTTGTCTGACTGCAGTTTTTGCGAAGCTGTACTTTAATAGCAGTCTTTACTACTTTGCATGTGAATAGAAATGAAATTGCTGTGGGCAGGCAATCTTATACGTTGCATGCATTAGGAGTGCTTTTCCATCACAAGATCTTCATTTGCATGCAACGTTTTTGCCAATGTGTGGTTTAAAAAAAATATATACATTCCTGTTTATAAAGGAAACATTAACTGATTTGTGTGAAGCAAAATGTATTTAAGGTAACCAGTTTAGTTGGAAGTCTCCTCTCCTTTCTGCACTATAGCGTTTTTTTTTCCTTTTGGGTCTAAGATGATAAAAAAATTATTTCGTTCCTGCACTACTGGTTAAGTTTCAAATAATTTGATTGGGTGACCATCTCCAATTATTGAAAAGATGGATGAGAAAGAGAGGAAGAGTGACAGCTGAATGGGAAGGGGGCCTGCCCTTAGGTGTTCCTTGTTAACCAGTAGATTTTGAGATTACTTTTTGATCATTGGTGTGGGTGATTGAGGCTGGAGATTGTGTTTTGGTGACCAGCAAAAAGATGCCTCCTGCCATATTTTTTTTATAGACTATGTATTTTAAAACCGTTCAATTTAAAGTGTTCCACGTTTTCCAAAAACATTTTTTCCTGGGTACCCTAACCTATGAATTTATCTTTTTGGTGACTACTTCCTAATCGGCTTTTGCCCAGAGCAGTCTTTTTTGGGCATTCTTTCGTAAGGACATTTTTCCTTATTAATGGGTGATTTTGTGTGAAGAACATTCTTGCTTTGTGGCAGCTGTCCTAGTGCAGTAGCCTTTGCCTGATTGGGAAGAAATGATTCCTCAGAAAGCACTGCCAATGTGAAATCCTTCTTAAGCAATCGTAACTTCTCATTAGACTATACTTACTGCGCACCCTTTCCTTTTGAGGAAGCCATTCCTTCTGCAGCGCATGTTGTTCATTAGTGTATGTGTAAGTGTGTGTGTGTGTATGTATGATGTGTGTGTGTGTATGTGTATATATAGATTACACACACTTACTTTCCACTCAAAATGCCCTGGTATGTGGAGAGAGGTTGTCCCGGTCCTTGGATGTGATGTAGGAGAGCTTGACCTCCTGTTCTCTCTTTGTGGATGGGGGGGGGGGAGGGGCGCTAAGTTTAGGTGTCCGGTGGGTTGGTGAAAGTAATGGTTTTTGTTCAGGTATGTTGGTCTGATGTTGTGCAGTGCCTTGTATGCATGTGTGAGGCTTTTGAATTGAGTGCATTTGTGGATGGGGAGCAGTGGAGTTCTGAGGTGTGGGTGGGTCATGGGAGATTAAGAATAAGTCTTGCTGCTACGTTCTAGATGGTCTAGAGTCATGGAGGAGATGTTTGGACATCCTGGCGTAGTGTGTTGTGTGATGGGGTATTGCGTGATAGTGCATCTGGTGTTCAGGGTCAGCTATTTGAAAATCTTGTAGAGCAAATGGAAGCAGGAGGAGCGAACTGTGTTTACTTGTGCTCCCATGTCTTCTTGTCATCCAGAATGATTCCCAAGTTTCTGACATGGTCAGTTGGTATGGGCTCGAGCTCATATGGCCACCAGGTCCCAATGAGAGTTCTTGTTCCCGAAGATCAGCTTTTCCGTCTGGTCGGAGTGGAGTTTCAGGCAGTTAGAACTCATCCAGTCTGCTACACTGATCATGCGGTTGGAGAAGTTAGTTCTGGTGATGGTGGACTTATCAGTCAGAGAAAGGATGAGTTGGCTGTCATTGGTTTAGGATATGATGGAGATGCCTTGTAATCTGATGATATTGGTGGACGGTACCATGTAGATGTTGAACAGGGTTGGGCGATGAGCCCTTGGGGACTCCACAGATCAGATTCTTGAATTCAGATGTGTAGGGTGGTAGTTTGATTCACAGTGTCCTTCCTGTGAGGGAGCTTATCCATTTGAGGGTCGGTTGCTGGCTGCCTTTGTCGTGCAGCCGTCTGAGAAGGGTGTGGTGAGGACTCTTTTGAAGGCAGAGATAGAGTAGGATGAGGGGGCTACGGTTTCTGTGGGTGTGGATGTACTCTGTGGCGACGATGAGAGCAGTTTCTGTGCTGTGGTTGCTTCAGAATCCCGATTGGGTGTGGTTCAATAGTCATGCAGATCAAGGTGGTTGGCGAGTTGTTTGTTGATGGTCTTCATAACTTTGGCTGGGTATGGGAGTACAGAGGCGCCTGGCTGACCCCGAGCGAGTTAAGCAACTTCAATCGTTTTTTTGAGGAGGGCCTTAACTGCTGCATCTCTCCACTCTTTTGGGAAGGTGGCGGAATTGATGGAGGTGTTTATAAGGGTGAGCGTTTTGCTGATTGGTTGTCCTAGTGGTCTTCTATGTTGCAAATGTGGTGGGCCCCTTAGAGTACTGTTCTCAGGATCGCTGTGGTGTCGTCTTCAGTGAGTGCTTTCATTAATCAGGCTATTGTCTCGGTTGGTGGTGGTCAAGTTAGTGATGAGATCTTTGGGCTCTGATTGTTGTTCGAAGTTGCAGTAGATCGTTTCTATTTTACTGTGGACGAAGTTTTAAAAAACTGTTGCCGAGTTCCTGATTTTTCTTGAATTGAATTTTGACCGCATGTACCCTTTGACCAGCACCATCTGATAACTTTTTTTCTTATTGTTTAGAATGTTGACTGCAGATGACGTGGGTGCTGGATTCCCTGAGAACATGGTCTCTCTTTCAGAAGAGGTGAAGCTATCTTCGACTGGCCTCGGCATCATAAAAGACTCTCCTACAATCAATGGATGCCTGGAGTTTCTTAGTGACTGCTTAAAATTGAATATGACTGGTGTGGAAAGGCCAGATGAGTTGGCAGATAGGTCTGCCCCAGGTGCTGGAAAGGAGAACTGCCACAGAGTCGACCCATCTAGTCTTCATCTGCATAAGGTGAACTGTCCGGTGGAGACGTCATGGAGGAGAAATGAATTGTCATTCCGGGCCCTGTTAGAAGTTGGCGTACAGCAAACTGTGACTGATCAAACCGGAGGCATTCAGGAAGAAACTATTTGCTGCAAACAGACAAATAATACATTATCCTCACTAAATCATCATTTTGGAGGATGCGTTGATAGGGAGTCTGCTGCAGTCAGCAGACTGCCTGGTTCAGTTGGTGAACAGATAGAATTTTGCCATGACACACCCTCTGCTGTACTGGAAATAAATGTTGCTAAGCTGCATCTTGAGAGTAAAGGCCTTATGGGATCTGACTCTGAATTGAATGAAACTACCTCCTCAGTCAAGAAACGTAAGCGAACTGGCCATTCGAGTCCCAAAGCACTAAAACGGCGGCAAATCGAGCGTGGTGGTTGTTTGTCTGGCCCGCTTAGTGCTCCTTACCAACGTGATGAGCAGAAACCTGTACATACCCTAAGCTGCTCTAAAGGAAATGTGGCAGGCAGCATGCTGGCTTCAGTTGTGGGGCAGTTGGAGGTATTTCCTAGAATGCCCTGCAACCTTGTGCAACCTCTTTCAGCATTGACGCATCCCACGCTGCCAAAGGACCTTCAACACTATGAGCAACTTTTAGGTCTATGGGAGTGTTTTTCCCCCAGAACGGATCTTGATCAGACAATGCCCTCCGGATTTACTGGTGGTAGAGATGAGTGGGACCTGAACACTGCTTCTCCCCAGGGTCCCACAGCACTGGTGAAGGAGCAGGGATGTTCAGGTGGTATGGACAGCCCAGCCTTGAATGAACTGTCCTTGTGCTGCAAAAATTACGATAAAGGACGATCTGTGCTTCAAGAAGTGCAGCAAATGGAACGAGTGCAGTGTGCATCGCCTGCAAGCCCTTTGCATTCCTTTCCTAGTGGTTGCGGTGTCAGTCTGCAGGCCTCACCCAAGCTCGTTTGTACTGTAGGTGCAGCTGATGCATTGTGCATCGCCCCCGAGCATGTTGTAGCATCTGGTGTTAAGAATGGAGCGGGTGTGACCTCAGTAGAGAGTGTTTCCTCTTTATCAGACTGGGATGTTCAGCTGATTTCTCGATTGGGCAGTCTTCATGCCATGAAAGAGCACACACTGGATGTGGAGGATCTGCGGCGGACTTCTGTCAGCATGCAAGACACTGGCTACGAATCTCATCTCTGCTCCATCTTAAAGCCAAAGTCTGAACTGGACTGGGTACACAAGGAAGAGAGTGTTAATGCCAGCTGTTGGGCAGAAGCAAATGGTATCCCCTTGAATTTGTTTGAGGCTTGCCTCAATGGCTTGACCAGTTGAACACTAATAATTCTGCAGAGTTAGTAGTCCCTCAGATTTCTCTGGTGCCTCGAAGGCTGCCAAAGAGCTCTTACTTTTCAGTTAGTTACCTTGCAAAGGGCGACAATTGAACCTGCAGCAATATGGGTGCTACCAGGAAGGAGTGGAGATGCGGATTCATTGCAATGAAACCAAAGAATTCTATTTTTGAAATACTGGGAGGGTAACTAGTGTATTTAGTTGTTGATTAGTAACCTATGGGACAAACAGTGGCTCAGATTTTGACCTGCATTCGTCTAAGTGCACACTGTACAACAGGCCTGTATTAGCCATTTCAACCATTGCCCCTATTGCCATACCAAGAGAAATCACAAATTGCGCTTTCAACCACCTATGAATAGTCAAGAAAATATGTACGTATAAATGCTTGCTGCACTTGTCATATTAATTTGTAGCAGACATTCCATTGTCTGCTTTTGAGCTCTGTGATAAGCCCGCAGATCAAGCCCAATATCTCTCGTACAGTAAGCAAAATGGAAATGCATCTTTGCGTCTGTAAAGGAAATCCTGTGTTGCACTGAAGCAAAAAAATGCCTGTCAGTCTATTTCTGAAGTTTCGTATGTTTTCAAATGTTTGCATTCCAGCATTTAGTAGTTTAATTTTTTCGTTTTTGGTAACTACTTACTTGATGTGAAGAGTATTATCAGGTGTAAATTAACAATCCAATAAGGACGTGTGGGACCGGATGAGGATACCAATGACTGTTCCAGTGTCTGATTTTTCTCACATGACCGTCGAAACTCTGAACTTAATTTTTCTTGATGTCTGTCGGTCCTACTTCCCACGTTTTAGGAAAGGTCTATTCTCATGATGTTATGGGGGAGGGGGGCGTTCGACTGGACAATAGTATAACAGCCAGAGCAAATTGACTGCAGCAGGTGAATTTTTTAAAACTATTTAGGCTGCCGGCCCAATTTGTGCCGGTCTTTTTGAAAGCTTTATTTAGCACAACTAACCTGTGGAATGGGCTTTGTCATGTAAAATGTTTGGAGAACAGAGCTGACTGGTTGCTGTACATCACCAAATTATATAAACGCTTGTCTACCTGGGACACGTAAGGCAAACTTTTCCGGTTTGTGCCATGGCGAACCTTTAAATAAGTGTACAAACAGGGAAAGTGCGCCCTATTAAAAAGAATGTGCTACCCCTAGGGCAGCGCAAACTTGTGCTGGCATGAGGGCAGCTCATTCAAGCTCCTCTGTTTCACAGCACAGTCAACCCGCCTGCACTTTGAGGAGCCATCAGAGATCCCTTTGCAGCTGGGTGCAGTGAATGACTGCACCCGCCTGCAGGGGAAGGGTGTCTGGGGGGCATGGGGGGGGGGGGGTGGCTGGTATGCTCTGGGAGTTTAAGACAAATATTGTTGTAAGTGGATATACCTTAGATGGGACTTGAGGTCCACTAAATAGAGGAAGAAAGGGTAAAACTCCTAAATACAGATCACCTGTCCACGTTCTTCCATTGTACTCCATGATTGTTCCAGAGTTTGCGTATTGAACCTGTTACTTCACATCATTATGAAAAGTAATTCACAGTGGACCGGAAGCAGTAGTCAAAGACCTGCATATTCCAAGTACTTTATTGCTAGTCTAAAAACCATTTTAAATGGGTATTTTAAACTTTTGTGAAACGTTGATGCACAAAGATGTGTATAACCTTTCTTACAGCAAATACAATTTTCACATGGATTTGCAAGAAAGCGATCTTCCAAGGCTGAGTAGGTCAACGGCAGTTTCTGATTAGTGTTGGTGTGTGGCTTTCATAGGGTGAAGGAACCTTGCACACTCATTCATTCAAAACAGCCCCTTCAGAAATAGTAGTTTTATCTGTTTGAAGTGTGAAAGGATGATCGGTTTGTTTTCTTGCTTCCTCCCTCTGAAAACCGTTGGCATTGTTAACAATATTCTATTGTCACTGATGGAACTTGTAGTTTTGTTGTTATTTGAGGGGGGGGGCTTGTTTTCCTTGCTCACTGTGGCCCACTTGGACTGGGCAGGTGCATTACACTGACAGCTGGGTTATATTTTTTATTTTGTAATCGTCAAGGCACTATTGACCTTTGTGTTCTATGCAGACTGTTACTGTATGTTCCTATGGCCCCTGATCAAACGGATACTTTCGATGTAGTGAAGAATTGGTGAAATGTACCTGGCCCGCTCCATTTTTTTTATCTTAGGGTGGTGTGCACTCGCCTGTTGATAAGCTCCTCATGCAGCCTTGAATTTGGTGGTAACAATCTGATTGTTTTTTGGAGGTAGAGGGTCTGACAGCATTGAGGCGCCTATACCCCTGCAGTCAGATATTGCCATAATAGACTGGTTTAAGGCGTCACATGTCAGAACTGTGTATAATCTTCATTGACATCTTTAACCTGTCCGTTACACAACTTTTACAGCCCCCGTCCTTGTGAACCTTTAGATGCATCCTCTGAATGATTATGTAATGGGGACAGTTACTGGACAACGTTCCTAACAGGCGAGCATTAAAAGGATCAGGCCTATTGTGGTATTCCTCTTCTATGTATTCTTTGTTCCTGTGTGTACTTTCTAAACATTACACCCATGATCCTGTAGGTGGGCATTTCCGGCCTGTGTCTTACATCTGAGACCTCCTAGGTAGCCCTGTACAGTACACTTACCTTTAGCAAGAATGCAGGGGTCAGGTCCTCTTTGACTGCCAGTACTTTAAAACATATACATCCGAGTCAATTCTGGCCTGTGCAGTCTCCATCCACATTTCACAAAGGTCTTTACTTTTGGCTTTGATGGCAGGCAGTCATAGGAGTGAGAAGAAATACCCCTGGCATAGTAACGTCAGTACTTTGCTATTCTCACTTAATTGTAGCAGCACAGAAGAAGCTTAAAGTCCTGATTGGTCAGCTGTGGTGAACGGACTGCGTTGAATGACATATGGCTGCTGAAGGAATGTCCTGGACTCGAGGGGTGGGAGTTCGAGTGTACCCCATGCTCTCGTTGCATGTTGCTTTCGAACATTCTGTAATTCTGCCCATTCCGAATGAGCATCCTAGGTGCTTACCTTTACTTTTATCGTCTTCCTTAAAGCACAATACTCATGTTTTACATTATAAATCTGGTACCATAAATAATGACCTTGCATCATACTGTACATCTTCGATTGGTAAACGCCTAAAGACACGTGCACCCCAAACCCTGAGGGATCGTTCTGTAGCAAATGTTCGGTTTCGTAGCAATGTTGTTGCATTCCTGCAATATGGTCCTAGCCTAGGAGTCCTCATTTGTGTGGTCCTGGAAGCAGGCCGCAGCTCCCAGCCCATCCGCCTGGGTCACAAGAAGTTGTAGAGTGTTCGGACTGTTGACTGCCGCCTGCCCCCTCTTGAGTCCCTGCCAGGGGAATGACTTGACCATGTATACACGGACTACAACTAATATAGCCTGTTGAATGCAGAGGGACCGGTGCACAATACTGCAGTCTCTGGATGGATTTATTGTAACTTCATTTGTTTTTCTTTCTATAAACTCGTTCTGTTTTTAAAGTTTACATATATGTATTGTAGAGAAGTCCGGTGCTTTAACCAGAGCCTTTCAAATGCAGCCTATAAAGAGTAAAACATGTGTTTTTCGTCTCTGCGTAAACTTAGTTCCTGCAGTGAAATAGTCCATCAACGTGTGCTGCGAAGAATACCGAAAAGGGCGATCTGTCCTTTTGTGACCTTCCTTGTTTCCCTGGCTGGCCCTTTAAGGTCTCACCTCGTTGGAGGCATGGGACAAAGTGAGCTGTTGAGACCAGATGAAATAGTCGGGCCGCTTTTGCCTACTGGGTTTTGGATGTGATTATAGATTGGGGTTCTTACCTTGACCCTGCTGCATCTGGATGTGACGATCCTTTCCAGCTATTGTACTTGACGGTGGGTCGGAGGTCCTGTAGTAAACGAAGAAAATATTGCAAGAAAATGATTGCAGTAATGCAAACTCATCTCGTTGATAAAAATAGCTCGCAGTCAATATCGTCTATCATAGAGCGCTGAATAATTTAAAAGCGGTGTAATGGCGCTTCTCTCCACTCGACCGTATATGTATCTGGATCGTATATAAAGGGGAGATGGGGGAGGGTGGCAGGTAGGCAGGTGGAGTGTTCCACTGAAACTCCACACCTCCAAGCAGAAGGCAGCTGTGCAGTGATGTGCACCTTCCACTTTGGCTACAGGGCAGCCAAGAGGACGGACGGGCTGTAATTTAAAGGGCACATGTCCGTTTCTATCCGCCTAGGAACATGGGAACGCTTACCATTTTGCACCCTCCGACCAAACCCCCATTGAATGATCTCGTCCCCCACGTGGCATGATTTGACCCTGCAAGAAAGGAAAGGTTACTTCAAAGTCGTAAAGATAAGGAAAGTCCTTCACAATAGAAGTACAAGCAAAGGCGCGGCTTTTCGAGAGTATTTTTCTGGTGGGTCCTCGCTTAGGAAGCGAGCGGTCAGTCTGTACCAATGGTCTGATCCCCCTTATCTGCGTGACAAGTCTAGCTGCTGCGAGAGGCCCAGTGCTCATTGAGGTGGGCCTAACTCTCCAAGCGCTCAGAAATGCAAAGCACCGACCTAGTTCAAGAACCGGAGTATATTTACTGAAATAGAAACGAACTGTTGTCTTCGAGTTGAGGCGTTTCATCTCCTTCATACATTGAAGCAGAAGAATGCTGATCATATTGAGAGCACGTTGAGCAGGGGCGATACAACAGCACCCAGTACTACCTAGAATTAGAGTGCCCAAAGCGATTACTGTGCAGAAGCATGAGCAAGCAGTGTACAATTTAGGGGCACTTGTAGTGTGGAATGCCTCGCGACAATTTGTGATATTAATTCATGACTGGAACTGCCCCCTGGACTGGTTTTGCAGCAGCATGACTTTGAAATATATTAATTACCAAAAATATGTTTTCAAATTTGTAGAGCTGCTGCCTTACAGAAAAGCCTCAAGTCTGACCAGCGGTACATTCTTCTGAACCTGCTAGTGCAGATGTTAAGTAATGTGACCTGGATGCTTCTTGTTTACATTTAACCTTGGAGCCCTACCTTCCCCTTTCACACTACGTTGTGGTGTCCTCTGTCTCGTGGCCACTTTTTGCTCAGAGTGCCACTCCCTAGAATATCTCAAGAAGTGTCAAAAGCCTCGCATGTGCTTTCTGGAGTGAGCGCTTCCAGCCAGCACGCTCCAGTGGGCTAGGTTTCTGTTCACTCCATCTCTTTGGGACTCCAGCAATGTCTCTTGGCACAGGGAGTGGAAACATTATTGTGATGTTAGTTTAGGGGCGCTGTGCACCTCTGTGTGGCTTTAGGGATGCCAGTTAGCTATCTCCAGTCCATCTAGTCTTAGCTGCTCCCTCACTCAACCCGTAATCTCTGGCAGTGCTTTTACTACAACATGGGGAACTCAAACATCCATAAGGAACCGGTGCATTGAATGCTTTTGCCTACCCAAATAACCCATAAATTTGATGAGGACATATGTATTGTGGTCTTCAGTTCGACTAGAGGCACTTTAAGTTAGCGTTTGGCAACAATCTGCGTCACTCCCTAAGAAATGACAAAGATTAAAGCACTATTTCTCTTGCGTTCTTTCCTAGGACTTTTGTATGGGAAGTTTATGAGTAGGGAAGGGAGACTGCTAGCTCTTTTTCTGAAGCCATTATCACGGATTTGTCCAGGTCTAACATTTCAGCAGGATTATAATGGACTCTAATGGTTTATGGTTGGGGAGGGTTCATAACTTTTTTATTTTCCTCCCCATCTTCGCAAGAAGATGGGCCTTTCATCACTAACTGATACATTAAGATTGGCATAATATAGTGCAGATGCAGACGAGGTGCTCTCAAATGGAAGGTCCAAGAGCTTTCTGGTTCCCATCACAAAAGTCTTCCGGTTAATATGATTCTCCGCAGCACTTATCCTGTCCCAAAGGCCCCCTGAGCTGTAACATTAACCTGCTAATGCACTAGCGCCATTGATTTTTTTGTTGCTATAATATGTTTGTTTTTCCTAGCTTCGTGCACATGGATTTCAGGCAGAGCGGCTTGGCCATTGGCATCCACCATGATTTCAGTTTTTTTGTGTGGCTTTTAAAGGCTTCTGAATGTCAGCGTTGTCTTTTTTAGAAAATGTTCATAATGCAGGAATCTCATCTCCTACTGTTTGGTTGAATCAGCGGTTACACTTTTTTTTAGTAATTTCTATTTGCACAGTTAGCCTGCATTACCTGTTACCACAGAGTTAGTGCTGTCAGCTACACACTTGTGCTGTTTGAGGTAGGGCTTGGCAAACCGTCAACGGTCTGCAAGGGCTACATTTGTCACCAGCTAATCGACACGTGTGACCTTTCCTGTCCAATCAGATACCACCATCTGTAGATGAATAGGCAACCTGCATGACTTCTCGGGTCTTTAGAAAGTGTCACTGTTAAGACCAGTCTGTGATCGGCTCTGCCATCGCTGCACAACGTTTTGAGACCATTAGTCTTTCAATGGCTGCATTTCCAGTCTGCTGCTTTGTGAACAAACTTCTTTTACTTGGGCAAGTGACACCAGGATTTCTTTCGAGTATGACGTTTCATGTTCCTGACCTGAAGCTTTAACTCACGTTGTCTAATAGTGAATGTGGCAGCTCAGCTTTTTTCACAAGGTATTTTATGCTGTATAACCGGGTTGTCAAAAAGATGCGTTGCCGTTGTGTAATTTGCTGAGTCTGGCTCTGAGGTGAAGATGGCCGATTTCGAGTTCTTTCAAAATGCAGGGGTGCGCCTTGTTCGAAAGCATCTTCCCAGTCCTAAATCCTACTGGTAAGATCAGTGGCTTATGCACAATCAAGCCCTTTCCCCCGAAAGTTAATAGCCCATGAAAGGCTTCAGGAAGTATATTTTTAAATGCTAACATTTTCCGTTTCCTGGTTGTAATGTGTGTAGGGTACATCATCGTTACACGTGTATTCCATTTGCAGGCCGACGATAGAAAGACTGTTTTGAACGTGGTCCCTTACTCGTGCCAGTCTCAGAATCGAGATTCCTTGCGAGGGGAGCTGCACTCTAAACACGATAGCAGTGCACTGTGGAAAATGCTTTCTTAAGGGGAATTTTTAATAGATTGTATTTAAAGTGAATGCATAATAAAGCTTCCTACTGTGGTTTCCTTCCCTTGAATCCCCATCCAACTCACTCCACATCTGATTTAGTTATCTCTGTCCCCCTGCCTCCCTCCACGCCAGAAGAGATGTATTTTTTGCAGAATAAGTAACTCCATATCTCCGTTTGAAATGCCTAACAAAAGGTGCCTTAAAAGACAGGCGTTTCTTATCTGCAAAGGGCGCTTCGTACTAACACTGTTTACTAGACTGGTTGTTGTACATTTGGAGCAATAGCTGACAACTGAGGAATTTGGGGGGTTCGTTCTGTCCGAGCAGTCTTATTGTCATTGTGTCTGTCTTCTGTCCAATTTTTATTGTGTAGTTTATTTTAATGTGTATATTGTAAACGTTTCAAATATCGATTTTATGAACTGTGAAGACTTTTTAATATTAAAAGCCCAAATGTTAATATTAAATGAAGTGTTATAATAAAGTGCTTTTAAAACGTTTTATGCCTCAGCCATTATTGTTTCCTATTATTCCGCCTGCCCCTGCTGCCCTTTAACTCTTGTTCCTACATTAAAAAAGCTGATAGCTATTCATACCTTATACACATTTGAGTTGAGACGGGGATCTCATCTATGTATGAATTCTACTAGGTCTATGGATAAAGTCTCAAGCGTGCACCATCCGCAGCAAGAAACACTATGCTGATGGAGTGGTCATTGGTTGGGTATTAACAGGAGAGAGTAGGATTACTGGAATCACAAGAAAGGTAACTTGATCCCTTTTCTATATTTAGGTCTTCACCTGTCCTCATTTAATGTTTGGGGCAGATAAAAAGCAGAACTGCGTAAAGAAGGTGGGACTCTGGAAACTATCTTAGAGTATGCTCAGAAGCCAAAAGTGTCTCACTTGTCTTCTCTTCGAGTATGCTCAAAGGCCAAAAGTGTCTCACTTGTCTTCTCTTGAGATTTGTCGTATGGCAAGTGTTGAAGGGTTCCGATATTGCCTAATCCCTGAATTTACTCTGATCCTCCGTAGAAGGTGAGAACAACGAAGGCTATATCAACGTGCAAAGCAGAAAATCCATGCATTAGTAACTTTAAAGGAGGATTTGCTGGTCTGTGGCTTGGTAAGCCAAGTTGGCGGTCGCATTCTTGGAGTGCTCCGGATCCCTTAGTAATCTCTCATCATCCTGACTCGCCTCCAGTGAATTTGTCTGCTGGTACACATCCAGCTTTGAGGTGCCTCCCCTGCAACAGCCCTGGGACGGACGCCTTGGGGAAGGGAATGTAGGAGTCTGCCAACTACACCTCGAGGAGCGGCCCGTGCCGAGCAAAATGGCAGCTGGGTGGCTTACCTTCTTAAGGTTAGCCCCATAAGCCTGATGGGGGGTGTCTCACCTCAGAGCAATGCGCCGGACAGCCTGCTGATCGATGGGCTCTTGAGGTGTGAAATCTCCACGCTATTCCCATTCGCGGCTCTGAAGACATATAGGCGCCGCAGCGCCCGGGATGGCAGCTTGCTGCTGAAAGGAGCTATGCGGATGCTTTAGGTGAGGAGGGCCCCTCCGACCAGTACAGATGCTGCTGCGTTGCACCTGAGACAACGGTGACCCATGACTGTATAAGATCCAGCCTGTGGTCCGCAGGAACCTCAAGAGGGCCAATAATCCGTGTGGGACCTGTGGCGGCCGACCATCCCAGGGACCTGTAAGACTGCAATGGGCTACCTGGGTAACAAATCCATCCCTCTCCGACCCCACCAATACTAGTGAGAATGCCACTTGACCCGCAATCGGCAGACCTAAACACAGAGCCACATGTGGCCTCCGGAAGCCTGCTGATGCTGTGCCTTCTGACGCTACGCCTTCCGACATGGCGGACGACTGACTGGGAGCCTGCAACAACCTCTGTGGTGGGGAGGAGGCACTGAGGGAGGAATAGAGGAGCTGCTGCTTGGCCTTCGGGATGGCATTGACCCTTAGAAGGCTCCCTGCATATGGGCACTTCGAGGGCTAGCGACCTGTGATTGGCAGTGCATCTCTGGGTGAGCTCCCCCATTAGCAGGCCCTGACTCAGGCACCCACTGCGGATCCTGCCCGGCTCGTGATCGGAGCGACTGCCACCTGGGCTGCTGATGCACCGGGGCTACATCGACTGAACCCCCTGCCCTTTTATTGCGGGGCTAACCTTCTGTGGTGACTCTCTGGGGCCCACCTCCCGAGTCCCTCCGGGCCGTGAGGCCTGCTCACTCCGGTCGGTGGGACAGACTCACAGGTGCCATGGTTCGCTGCCACTTCAGAGGCCATCGACCGGCGGGGTCCCCCACGGTGAGCCCCCTTTCACCCCGCTATAGCGGGCGCTGCCTTCTCAGGCACCCGCCTGCGCATATTTGGGGTCCCGACCTCCAGTCGGCAGGACAGGGATCCTTGCTGCTGGGGCCTCCTGGAGCTGCATCCCCTGGAGCCCCCTGTCCTTCTGTACATACAATGTTGGGGTAGTGGTGGCCCCAAAAGGGAGATTTACCACACCTCGTCATATAGTATTAGTTCAGAATTGAAGTATGAGAAACATAACTCAAATATGCCAAATGTAGGCAAGAATAAGCATTGGCATAGCCAATAGGTCTTGCCTTTGGGACCTTATGTGTTTAGCCATGCAACAGTTGATGTTGTTGCACCAAGGAGATTATGCTGCATAACTAAATACTTATAAGGTCCCAAAGGCGATACCTATTGGCTGTGCTAGTGCTTGTAATTATAGTGCATTGGGATTTGATGCTTTGGTCTCATTAGCTATACGCTACCAATCAGAAAGGACTGAAGAGGAAACTGATTCAAGAGTTGTTGGCCTGAGAAGAATTTCAAGCTGGAAAGTTATTTGCCTGTAACAGAACACCCATGTTTACAGCTCTGAAATAATTCAACACGTTTTGAGAGGGCCTATTTCATTTTGACATGGTGACAGAGTACCATGTGCTAAAACAGTCGCATTCTTGTAAAATTAGTACTCCAGCAAGGAATTCCTCTCAGACGGACATCTCTTCACCTGCCATCCGGGAGATAGTAATGAATGGTTCAAGAAAAGTGAATTTCACAAGGATACTGAGTTACCAAAGTGTTTGATCTGCAACAGTAACAATCCTCTGTGTTAATCTTGGTATTTAGCGAGTTCAAGCTACTCCTTGCCATTGGAAATGGCCTAAAGCCCTCGGCGATGGCATGGCCAAAGGAAATCTATGGTTATGAAATACACTACCCTACAGAAGTACTGGATTCCTGTCTGTAGCAATGACACTCCCGCATAAGATGCCTCTTTGGTATTACGGCTTGTTTCCAATTTCCCCCTTGTAGGGCTTCCTTGGGTCGCCTGCCAGACCATGGAAGATACCAAGAGTCTGAGAGGGACTTGTGACAGGAATGAGTAATCTTTACTAAGTCCCTGCTTTGAGTGGATCAGGGGTAGACCCTGTAATCTAAGAATGACCTCACACCAGAGAAGGAAAGTTACACACCTGTAGCAGGAGCCGTGCAGCAGCATAGATACATTGTACAAAGCATGAATGACCCCCACATTTGAGGATGAACGTGCTGGATCAATGTATATTAACAACAGAGAGTGCTGCATGCCTACACCCCCACCAGCGCCGGATGGCGTATGTATTTGCCCTGGATCTGGTCCTCTGTCAGCTGTACCTCTGAGGGGGCGCAAGGTGGTGAAGTTTCCACCAGGGCCACTCCTTCACCACCTTGTTCTCCTTGATTTTTTTTCTACATGCAGCAAATTGCTAGGGGCTGGATCTGAGCAGGCAACAGAGAGAGGGGTGAGCCTTGCTGTGAGATGGAGCCGGAGCCTGATCTCCATACATGGGTATAGAGAGAGGGAAAGAAGGAGGCGAAGAGCGTGCGGCGTCCACTCAGCGGCGGCGGGTGGTGCGAGGACATGAAGAGGAGCGACAGGCGTGGGCGTGAGACAGGCTAATGAGAGCATTAATTACCCTTTATCGAACAGGAGCAACAGGAAGATTAGCCCATCAGTAAAATGTATTCGATCATCCATCATCAAGTTTGTAAATTAATTTGCTTTTGGTTTCATTGCTCTTGTCAAGCTGTCAAATGAAGTGGATTGTGTGATCAGGGTGGCAATATCTCCTAGGAGAGCTGCGCCAAGGAAATCAGATATACATCGCTTTACTTTCGGCTGGTGGAAGGGAAGAACAAACTAATGTTCAAAGACCAGCACAAATGCGCGCCTCGCGTGGTGGCGGGGTAGAGAAAGGGGTTGGTGCGATTCACTTGCAGGAGCGATAATTGCTGCCAGATGGTGGCGCGTGCTCCTGTGAGTGAATCTCCTGATGTGCATGCGTTGCCATTGAAGGCAATGGAACACATGCTTGGCTGAAAAGCCTAAGCGATTGGAAAAGGTCTTTTTCCTTTGCAAAGCATGCGCGTTGCAAAGGCAAGACCTAAAAATTGAGGTGCTGCTAATGCTGCAGCAACCTACTACCCAAGGTTGCACTTGCACACTACCAGAGTTAATGTGTTCAACATACCTTAAAGGAACTCGAGAAAAGCACTCTCCTTCCAAGTCACACTACCCAACACAGTTGTCGATAATGAGTCATAGAACACAATACATTATATCCTTTAGATAAGTTTTCAATCATCCACATTTCAGTCCATTTCAAAAACACAATTTCTGTACATTGTTTATAGGAAAACACATTTCTCTTTTTCATTCCAATGGCATTAAGTCTAAATATGGGTCCTTTTCCACTATGAACACAATCCCCTTTTTATTTGACTTTTGTTTATTTTGTGAAAAAAGTCTCCAGGAAGAGTTCAGCCAACACTTGTTTCATCCTCCTTGACTTTTTCAAGGCAGGTAAGTAGAAACGCGAATGATTTAATGTAGATAATTCCACGACTTGATCACCATGCGACTCATCCGTAAGGATCTCAGCAGGTCTAGTATTTGTCAAATATTTGTATAAAAAAAGGAGTAAACCACACACTACTAATAGAAAGAGCAGTCTGGGAGTCTTCTCCTGATCGATATCTAAAAGTGGTACCCCTCAGGAAAAAACAGCCCAAGAGTCCTGGACATATGTATGTTACCAGAAAGCAGCGGTGTCCAAAAAGAACACAGTAACATAGGAGATCAACCTGGCACCCCATTAGGCTTCTAAGAGTCCATGATAAGCTCCAAAGCCTTTTGGTTCCCAGAACGCCCAAAAACCGCACGCGAGGTAGCCCGATTCTGCTACTCAGTCAGAGAGCTGAGCTAAGTCTCCTGGGTGACTCTCTGTGGCCGGGACGCGCCTCCTGAGTCCTGCTGGGCTTTGAGGCCCGCTCACAACATTTGATCTGTAAACCACGGGACCGTCTAGCAGGTGACCTGTTTAGCTGCATTAGTTGTCTCCATGCCCAGGCCCCAGGGTGCAGCTAGAGATCAGTACGAGGCCCTTGACTGGCAGACCCGGAGTCCTTTGATCCTAGTGAGGGGGTGGCAGGTCCAAATCCACCTGTGGGACTTCCCTGCCCACATGAGACCACCTCTCCTCCCCTAATGCACTGAGTCTGGGCTTGAAGGTGCTAGCAGACGGAGGGTGCCCAAGAGCTGGGTGTGACGGTGTGGCTGTCCCTGAGGCGTTCAATGCAGTGGCACGGAATAAGGCAGTTTTTGGCTGGTGGGGTAGGGGGGGTGGGGCTGATGAGGTGGTGACCTGATCTGAGGGTGGATTCCCACCTAGATCTGTGACTGAAGGCAATACCACTAGAACTGCAATCGGCAGGGGGGGCAACAACAGCAACTGCAAGGAGGCACTGAAGCCCGGGACAGATCCGAAGAACCCTATAGATCCCCAGCCCACAGCTCTGAAAACTACCGCGAGCAGTCTGCATCCCCTCAATTATACAGACTAGCTTCCTCTGAAATCTCCCGCAATTTGGACCCAGTGCAAGAGCCGCACACTGCCGAGGCTTGCACAAATGTATGCATGGACCCTAACAATCCAGCCTCAATAGGCCGCAGAGAGGATCTGGGACCCCCCGGCTCAATCGACAATTTTCCCTGGGACTTCAGTGACAGAGCGCACAAAGGGATCGGGCTCTCCCCCGAAGGAACGAGCAACCATGGGCAAAGATAGAGGGGCTAAACCCCCTTCGACTCAGACTTGAATGGAGCAGTGTGGAAATAATGGCCCTGGACATGGGGAGAATGCACCACCCCAGCAACCAGCCAGAGGGAGACCTAGCCACCATCCAGCAGGCCATCAAGTTCTATCAAGAGTTAATGGAGACCAAATTCGGGGAGCTGCGGGTAGACATGGCCCTTATTCAACAGGACTCTGCAGTGCAACTGCACGCATCACAGAAACGGAATCCTGCATCTCAGTGGTCAAGGATGATGTGTCCAGCTTGAAAGCCCAAGTAAAGCAGTTACTGTGCCACATGACTGATCTTCATAGACGAGCGGAAGATTCTGAAAACCGATCACATCGGAATAATCTTCTCATGATGGGCCTACACAAAGGAACGGAATACCTTTATCGAAGATTGGATTAAGTCCTGGATGTCTCCGAATGCCCTGTCATCGTGGTTCGTGGTGTAGAGGGCCCACTGGGCGCACTCACCCAGGCCATCTCTGGGTGCCCCTCATCAGCCAATAATTGCAAGGATACTAAACTTCAGGAACCGCAATGCCATCCTCCAGGAAGCCCCGTCCGAGTTGTTCCACAAAGATGCCAAAATTATGATCTTACCTGATTACACAAAGGAAGTGCAAGCCCAAAGATCATACACTATTGGGAAACAAACTGCGAGCCCACAACCTGCCATACAGACTCCTCTTCCCAACCTGTCTCAGTCATCTTCCAAAATAAATCGTACTACTTTGATACTCCGGAGGCAGCGTGGACCTGGGTGACCGTGGAAGGCCCAATCTGCCCTCTGAGAAGTGCTCCCCAGACCGAACTCCAGAAGGAGCCTCAGGTAAATATGCCAGCAGGCACCCGTGGGTGGCATGCCAGGTCCTGAAGAAGGTGCAGTTCCTGTGGAGCAACCTCAGCCTCACCCGCAGGTTCTGCCCCGTGAGAGGAGCAGAACGTCTGCATCCCTGGAACTGGCAAAAATCAGTGAGATCTAATGGGCCAGACTCAACACTGAGGTGTGCTCTGTCAATTACCCGGGGCTTATCTCTGAAGACACCGACCATTCACGCAGCCCCATATCTAAAGTACTCACATTCGTTATTTTAAACTGGAGGAAAGCTAATCCTTATATTTAGAGGGTCTTAATGCATCGACCTACCCTACGCTTCCATAACTAGTTTCTTACACGCCAAGTCTTTGTTGTAACTCCGCGACAGATGCTTCAACTGGGGAAAGGGGGGTTGGTTGGGATTGTGGATAAGGAATGGTCTCACTGCTGATGGTTTTGTTAACCTGTTTCTCTGCGAAACTGTGTACAAAATTCATGATGCGCCCCCACATAGTCTGTGTAGTAAAGCAGAATGCCTCCAGCCGCTGCCAGGGCCCAAGCATTAGGAGCACTTAAGCGCCCCAGACTTCTGGCCTAGCAAGTCCCTACTCTACCATGATGTCAAGACCATATAGCAGAGGTGAGTCCCTTAGAGTCCTTTTGTGGAATGTAACGGACTCTTGCATAAGATTAAACGGACCGCGGTCTTAGTGTGCATGGAGGGTGCGCCCAGATGTCCTTTTATTGCAATAGACGCACGTCTGGGCTTTGACAGGGTTTTGCACTTTGGGTTCTCTAGAGGGGCCTGAGTAACGGCGATCCTCCTAGAAAGCTCCTTCCCCTTCATACAGACCCACATGGTTGGCGACCCCCCAAGGGCGATTTGTCATCCTTGCAGTTACCCTTGGAGACACCACCATTAATTTGATGTCTGTAATCTTAGACACCACTCCGAACAGCCGTAGAGACTATACCCTCTCTCCCCCAGGGTCTGAGGGTGGTTGGAAAAGTCTTTAATGCTGTCCTTGACCCTGATGCCACAGGCTCACCATCCTCCCATAGAAGGCTAGGGGCTAAAGTCTCAGACTAGATCTCTAAACTGGGTCTCTGCAACATCTGGTGTGAGGTGTATCAGACCACTCAACACTCCTCCTGCTGATAGGGGGCTCCACTGGAGCTCTATGCCCTATATAAAGGGTAAATGCATGGTTTCTTCAGGATCAAGAGTATAAAGGAGGGATTAAGGAAGAACTGATGCACTACTTTCACGCTAATGGGAGCTCAGTCCAACATCAGAGCACACTATGGGAGGCCGGTAAGGCCACAATCCGTGGGTATGCCAAAGGGTTCCTCATACACAGATGGCAGCTCCAGGAACGCCATCTCTCCCAACTTGGTTTTCTGCCTGGAAATTACTAAAGGCACTGAAAATGGAGAGGCAGAATGCCGGCAGCTCCACTTAGTACGGGAAGAGATCAGGACTATCTCTCTTGAATCTGCCAAAATGATCTGGAGGTCCTCAGGGGCCTGGGTTTATGGCTGGGGAGAAAAAAATGGAAAATTACTGCACTGTCTCGCCACTCATCCCCTAGGTAGCCGGATAGTCCCCGATATCCGAGACCCCCGAGGTCAAATCCTTCACACCCCAGCAGAAATTGCGGAGACCATCTCTAATTATTTTGCAAGGCTTTACTCGGCAGATTACTCACGCTGGCCACCTGTTCCCTTTTCCTGAGGGGTGTCCCCATTTTGCAACTCCCAGAGGATAATTAAGGCCTTGGATGAATCCATTATAACTGAGATCGGAGTCGCGATCTCAGCACTGGCTACCCGCAAAAATCCCGGTCCAGATGGCCTCCCCGCAGAATATTACGTGGCGTTCTGTTCCCAGTATTATATGCCCTGTTTAAGGTTCCAGAAAGAGTCACCTTCCTCCCCACTGACAGACACAGCCACCATCGTGGTCATACCTAAAGCGGACCGTTCCCCAGTCTCCTGTCCCAACTACCGCCCAATTTCGTTAATTGACACTGATTAAAATCTATGCCGCAATCCCTTCCCCCTACCCCCCCCCCCCTTCCTCCCCCCCCCTTCCTCCCCGACTGAAGCGGGTGATCCACATACTCGTCCACCTGGATCAGTGTGGCTTGAGGCCACATCGTAGCATGCACCACTGCCTTAGACGCCGGCCCTCGTTCACCGTCGCCTCCTCACTCCATACTTAGCCTTACTGCTACTTGACTTGGAAAAGGCTTTTGACACTGTCAATTGACACTTCTTGGGTGATGTCCTGGAGAAGGTGGGCTTTGGATCCCAGTATTGTAAGATGGTGGGAGTCCTCTAGTCCAACCAGTTAACTAGAGTCCTTGTAAACAGGGCTTTGCTTGATGCCCTCTCTATGAGGAGAGGTCCCCGGCAGGGCTGCTCACTCTACCCTCTCCTGTTTACTCTGGTAAAAGAGCCTTTGGCTTGTCTCATACTGGCTGATGACTGGATACAGGGATGGCGCTGGCATGGCTCCCATGAGTACCGAATTGCTCTGTATGCAGATGATGTCCTGCTCTTTCTGGCTGATCAGGCCCAGTCAAGACAGAGATGCCTCCAGATCCTCCAATCCTTCGGGAGAGCATCTGGCTTAAGTCTTAACCCGGCTAAATCCAACCTAGTGCCTGTTCATGCCTCGTGAGAATGTGTGGACTGCCAAATAACCATCTCTCTAAGGAGACTTGGTGTATGGGGGGGCCTTTCTGCCAGTGCTTAATGTTGGCCCGCTGTTCAAACATACAAAGGAGGACCTTTGTCGTTGGCAGTCTCTTCCGCTCAACCCCCTCGGTAGGATCGCCCTATTCAAAATGATGATCATGCCTAGTCTCCTATATGTACTTTATTATTTCCCACTTCACCTCCCCGCAGCTGGTCCTGTGGGCTGGACGAAGTGATCACGACTTTCCTCTGGGATGGCTCGAGATTGCGCCTGGCTCTCGCTCACTGCCAGCGCCCCCATAAGATGGGGGAATGGGAATGACAAACCCCTTTCTATACAACCTGTCCACCCGCCTCTTGGTGATCCATGACTGGTTCAATGGTGGATGGTTAGACCCAGCCCCCGGCTAGAGCTAGAAACTTCGGTTTTACCCAGGCAGGCCATGTTATATGGGGCTCCAATTCCTTCTAATTTACCGGCAGTCACCTGAATGGCTCTCCTCGCATGGGGGTCTGCGATTCGACACACTCAGTGGGACGCCAAACTTACACTACAGATGCCCCTATGGCATGGAAGTTGGGACATTTTCAGGCTTTCAGTAATAGGATCTGATAGGTATCACCGGTTTGGGAGATGTGTAGAAAGGCAAACAGCTGGGCCCTTCCAAGAGCTGCAGCAAACCTATTCCTTACAAACTACTCAGTTCTACAAGTACCACCACTTGTGACATGCCGTTGCCCTCCACATCTCCGACCACATGGCAGTCCCGGAGTTTAGCCCAATGGAGCCTAAGCTGCTTATGGGGAATCTGGGGAAAGGAGGAATATCCCAGATCTACTGATCCTTTATGAACAACACCCCGTCGAGACTTGGCTCCCTTAGGACCCTCTGGGAGCAATGGGTTGGCACTTTAGAGGAGGACTGGAGAGATACATTGATGGCCCCCAGGGTACTAACCAATTTGGCTAGATTGTGCCTCATTCAAATTGATTATCTTCACTGTGCATATCCTACTCCTGTGAGTCTGTACAAAGCAGGATAACTCCTGTATCCAAAATGCCTTTGGTGTGAGGCGGACCCAGCTGATTTTTACCACATGGTCTGGACCTGCAGCACCCTTTCTAACTATTGGGCGTCGATTGTAGCTGAAATTAGTACATCCTGGGCTGGGCGGTCCCCCTCAGTCCCCTTGCTCTTCTTCTGAGGGTGATGGATGGCTCCCGTGCCGACAAGCTACTCCTCGGAACAGCCATAATGTTGGTCAAAAGACATTGTGGCGGCATGGAAAGACTCGACAGCTCCTTCTAGTGCGAAATGGCGTATAGGAGTGGACTGGTGCGCCGTCCAAGAAAGAACTGTGTATGAGGTGAGAGGCTGTCCTGCCAAACACTGACCTATATGTAGCAAACGGTTGGGCTTACTGTACTGATCTGTCACAAATGAGGGTTGGGAGGGATGAGAGCCGTTTTAGACAATATCTGTTGCTGGACCAGACGAGGGAATTTCATGTGATTGTAGCAAAGTCTTATTTCTGTAGTAGGGGATCTCTGTGTATAGTCATAATCTAGTGAATAGTCCCGCCCATGTGCGTGGACCCCGCAATCAAAAATAATCTCTTAAATTGTCAAAATAATCTCTATCATTCCATATCTCTATCATTCCAGAGTCTTTTACTGGGGGAGGCAAGTTTCTCTATGGTAGAAACTGGGCAGGCTGTATTATGTGTGGTGTTTTTTGGTGGAATTTCTAGTTGAAGTACTGGACAGTGTAGCCTGTGGATATAGGCTGCATTATTTGTCTTTAAATTCTCTCTTAAGTGTCTTTGCAGTTTCTGCATGATTTTGACAATTTAAGAGATTATTTTTGATTGCCGGGGTCCACGCACATGGGCGGGACTATTCACTAGATTATGACTATAACAGAGATACCCCTACTACAGAACTGGAGTTACAGGACAGAAACTACTCCATGTCAGTGATGCTCTGCGCATGTTCGTTGCTTAAAAACCCATAAAATTGTTTTTTTTAAAGGAGGAATTGCTTGCCATTATGAGACCAATAACTGGGGTGAGAGTAGAGGGGGTGATTTGAGAAGTTATAGAGTAAACTTAAGCGGAAATATTTGGTCTCTCTTGCATCCAGCATTGACTTTTCAAAGCTTGAAGGGTGGTGATGTTGAGCTGGTAAGGTGCACTGCAGGAAGTTCTGGAATGACTCAAAACTTGCATCGGATTCATCATCCAGGCATGTTGTCGTTTGAAAAGGACAGGTCATTATTTACATGTTCTAACTGGAGGTGAGCTAAATTGATGTTGTTCAAAACAAGCTAGGATATTTGGCCCCTTCTGACAACGAGATAAAACGCTAAATGTATTTCTACTGCTTAAATGATTACACTTTACTCAAAACAATGTGGACTTAGGGCAATGGTATCCAAACCTAAAGTGTCAAATTGAATGCTGCAATGTATAAAATATGCTATTTTATGGCTGCCTTTTGTAACTAGTCTGTCCTTGGTTTCAATTCAAGCATGACCGATATGCTTGGGTCAGAATACGCAGTTGAGAATCTGTTAAAGGTTTCATAAGGTACATATTTTAAACATCCAAAACATACCACCAAAAAGTAAAGACAAAGTTTGTCTCTTTTTAACACAATCTCTGGACTGTGTTGGGCGCTTACATGGGAAACAAAACAGTTCAATGGGAGACATTTACTTCTCAAAGTAGTCTCAAGACCTGTTTGCCTAGGTTTATGCAATATAAATGCCACGTACGTACATAAACAACCAAACCGCATGCACTCATGGATAAGAGAAAGAACCCCTGTTATGGTGACAGTAAATTTTCCCCCAGAGGGTCAGTCAACATAGGACCCATCGTCTTGGAATACAATTAAGTTCAGTGCTGTATTCGCATCCATGCTACCCTCAAGTGTCACACATATCCTCGTTAGGGTGCATTAGCTCTTCATTATGGGTGGGGGTAGTCTTTAGGAACACCCCTCTATTAGAAGAACATGGCACTATGTGGTTGAGCTACACAAACATGAAGCACCTCAGGTAGAGTGACTGATTGGCCCAGTGATTTTCCCAAGTGGACTCAAAGAGAACTGAAAGGGTAGGTTGATGCATCCATCCACATAGTTTGGTGACATCCCATGTGTCCAAAATGCTGAAGGAACACTGGAGCAAGCCAATATATATATATATATATATTCACTAAGATACAAATCGTAACCCTAATTTCAAATGGAAATGGTTGTTCTAACTATTTTTCACCCAGATAAATTGAAGTATAGTTTGAAACTGCGCATGTCATTAGGTTTGCTTACTAGTGCATTGGTGTTTTCCAGGTATTATGTCTTGAGGCTGCATGTTAGACTTGACAGCCTTATAGTGTTCACCCCCAAACCTTTTGCCTACCTCCTCTGCTTATGTGAACTTGTTTTTGCTGGCTCTAGAACTCTGAGCACTTCACCGCTGCTAACCAGTGCTAAAGTGCATGTACTCCCCCTAAAACATGGTAACTTGGGTTATCCCCTATTGCCATATTCAGTTCACTTATGCGTCCTGAGTTTGGACCCAGGGCAGGAAGGGAGGACCTCCGTGCACTTCAAAGACCTTTCTTTGATGTCTTCCCCCCACTTCAAAGGCCCAAATGGGTACAAGTACTGGAATTCTGACACCCTCACTTCTGGACTTATGAAGATTCTGCCTGGAAGGACTGCTGTGCTGTTGAAAAACTGACTCTTTACTGGACTCCTGCATTGCTGTGCTAGCCTGCTGTTCCCCTCATGAGTGAAGACTGGACCTGCATCTCTTAAATCAGGAGGGACTCAAAGGGCTAGCTGTCTGACCTCCTAATATCAAGTCTCTAGGACAAAAACTTCCAACCATCTTGCTTCTGCATGGACTCTGTCTAAGTCTGTCCTGCCAAGGGGTGCAACCCCAGTCCTGGATCCTGTGAAGTAGGCCTAATGTGTCTTTTTTAGCGGCATCGACGCATCCACTATTGTACTGACTCATCGCCTCTACTGTGTGGTTCAGAACTGATGCATCGCCTCTGCTGCGTGGATGGGTGGCGCTGCGTGGATGGGAGGCGCTGCGTGGATGGGACACAATGCATTGCCTTTGGAATCCTCACTCTTCTGGCGCCAAGTCCTCACATTTCGATCGATGGCCACCTCGACGATGATACTGAACCTCTGCATTGCATCTCATCATTAATCAAAGCTGACACCTCACCACTGCTGCGTGGATCAGGACCAGCACCTTGTCACCCAGGATTCAGCTACGTTTGGTCAGTGAGCCTCACTGGGTCCCTGTATCCCACGTGTGCTCCATTGTGGTCGGCTTGAACATTTGACTTGGTCCCTGTCCAATGTGACCAGATATTCCAAATAGCACTTTTTGCTTCTATGTGCTATTTTCACCGAAAATATTTTTGGGAACATCAAGTTCTACTTATTTGACATTTTGGTTTGGTTTAATTTATTAAATTAAGTTCTATTTTTCTCACCTGTTGTGTAATCTTTTTGTATGATGCAAACATTGTTCCACTGTTTGAAGTGTTGCATAAATCTTTACGCATTGCCTCGAAGTTATGTCTGACTGCTCTGTGCCAAACTACCAGAGTGAGAACAGGTTATTGTAGGTTTGCCTGCTTCTTAACATGATTAGGATTGTGGTTGCTGCTTGACTAGGGCTCATACCCTAGTCAACCTACAACCCAACTTCTGGTGATCAGTGTTTGAGGATAGGACTTGTATTTGTGCTGTGCAATACTGTTCTTTGGTGTTCACTAATATTCCACATCCAAGACCAATTCAAGTTTTAAATTCTCCCTAATTGTCATTTTTTATTTTTGTTTTTCTTTCTAAATGAATTTGATCATGTCTGTGGCTGCTGAATCTTCAACCAAAAGCTTGGAATTTGAGCTAGCCGGCCTTGAATACACCGTGGCCCACTCAAGGAGTTTGGACTTCCTGACGAGCACCTTCAGGAGGGTGGCATTGAAAAAGGTGCTGAGGGCCTGAGCAGAAGCTCGCGCTGTACTTGATGAAGTCCCAGATGAGGATGATGGGCTAGACAATGGCCCTTTTGAGAAACCACCTATGGTGGAGAAGGGTGTGATCCCAGATTTGGAGCTTCCTGCAAAGGCAGGGAATTAGTGTCTCTTCCTTCGGCCTGTCCCTGTATGAACTGGTGAAGAGGAGGGAAGAGAGGGACTTTGAGGAAATGAAAGTATTATTGGCTCATGAACGGAGTCTAAAGGAGCTGGATATCAAAGCCGGACAGAAAGATTCTAGCAGTGACGGAGGCAATATACTTGCAGAACTTGGAGAGAGAAGGGTTCGCATACCCAAGGATTTGGTGCCCAGTTATGTGGTAAGAGATGGGATTGCCAAATTGTTTTTTGCTTATGATGTTGTACAGAAGGTTCACAGGGTAACTGAGGAGCACTGGGGGAGTGGTCTATAGAAACAAAGGCATATTCTGGGAAGGGACCCACTTCTTACACAAGACGTTGGGGACCAAACCAAGTATACCGCTATGAAGACCATTTCAATTGTTAAATTTGGACTGTCTCCCGAGAAGTATAACCAAAGATTCAGGGACAGCCAGAAGCTCCCCAACCAATCCTGGGTAGATTTGTTTGGAGGGGGAGGGACGGGGGGGGGGGGGGGGGGTAACTACTCCAGCAAGGCACTGAATGGTTGGGTGTGGGGCAGCAAAGTTTAATGTTTGTTTTGGATGTACAATTTAGTCATGTGAGAGTGCATACTCCGTTTCTGTTTTACAGAGTTGTGCCAGCACTTAATTGACAGTAAGCTGAGAGGAGGTAGACGTCTGGCCTAGCACCAGTGTGTCCAAAAAGGTATCTGACGAGGGCTTCCACAAAGGTGGTCAGGGTTCCAACCAGAAGAAAAGGGAGGGGGGGTAAACTTAAAAATAAGGAGTTTGCGGGGCAAGGCTTAGGCGGCGGCTGGCTTTTAGGGTTGCTTCTGCCTCCCCGTATTATTCAAGCCCCATCCTACCTGACCGCAGCAAATTTGTGGAGCACTGGAGGCTTTTTGTTGTGCCCAGTGGAACAGAACAAGTCAGTCCTGATCCTGTGCAAGGCCACCAGACTGCCTAACCGTGACAGGGAACTAGTCGGCCTGCTGAGCTGCTGTGGGGGCTTCGGAGCCGCCGAGCTTGGTGGGGCAACCCATCTCACCATCCTGACTGCGCGGTCCAATAAAGTGATGTCGATCCAGAGGGAGGAGTTCCGATCTGGAAATTAACCCTGTTCGGACAGGGCCTGGTGGTGGCAAGGGGGGGCGGGGGGGTGAGGCGCAGACCGATCGGGCTCAGCTGACGCCACAGAGAAGTAGAGACCTGGTTGCTGGTGGCCCAATAGAGAGATTAAGGCCCATACCTGTATTTGAGCGGAACAGAAGGTTCCTGTGTACCCCTGGCGGCAAGTGCCTGTGGTCCTCTTCTGCTGGCCGGCCGCAGGGTGGAAGAGTAACTGGATGCCGACGGTGCCCTTGCCTGGAGGCTGCACTGGGAGTCAACTGAATGAGGCTCTCCCCCTTTTGCCTCCTGCCCATTGCAGCCTGATCCACAGCTACTATGTTCCCGGGCACCTGTTGGGGGTGTGGGGGGGCTGACCATAATGGTGGCTTTGGTGTGGCAGGCCGGTTGCTGGTGACCGAATAGAGAGATTAACGCCCATACCTGTATTTGATCGGAATGGAAGGTTCCTGTGTACCCCTGGCGGCAAGTGCTTGTGATCCTCTCCTGGCCAGCCGCAGGGTGGAAGAGTAACTGGATACCGACGGTGCCCTGGCCTGGAGGCGGGGGCTGCACTGGGAGTCAACTGAATGAGGCTCACCCCCTTTTGCCTCTTCTTCAGCTCTACTGTGAGGTGTCCGGGCTCTGGTTTAACGAAAGCAAGTCCTGTCTAGTGGAGGTGTGGTGCTGACGCCCTGGAGTGGGTTGGTATCCAAACATTCTGATCCGGTAACAACTCGTTCAAGTATATAGGGATTCAGGTGCTAGCCCTCGTTGGATCTGGCCTGGGCCCTTAATTTCAGTGAGCTGCATCTGCAGCTCGACTGCGACCTCTGCTGCTGTGCCAACTTCCAGCTGAACCCCATGGGCTGCACGGCCTGTTTAAAATGGTTGTCTAGCGCGTTATTTATGCTGGGCAACTGCTCCTATACCATCCCCTACAGGTGGTTTCACTCCCTGACAGTTATGTTCACCAACTTAGTCTGGGCAGGTGGGAGGCCCAGGGTGGCCTTTTGCTTTCTGTGTAGATCCCCCATTTGATGGTGGCCTGGGTTTGTCGGATGTCTACCTCGCAACTCACTTAGTGCCGGGTAATGACTGGTTCAAGGGGGAGAATGACCCGGCAAATCACCTGGAAATTCATTCATTGGGTATAGATGGCCGGCTTGATCTTTTGTATCAATCGCGTTTGTCCATCACATTACCCTCTTGTATACGTGTGTCTCATTGTTGGAGTACAGCTCTTAGGCTCACCGTCTGGAATTGCATCTTCACTGGGATGACTCCTTTATGGAGGGGAACGTAGCTTATTCAACTTTCGACCCTGCAAGGTTTGTCACCAGGGATCGCATAGGGATTTCTTCTATACGATTCATTTACAAGGGGGTTAGCATTGTGTTGTTTCAAGATCTAAAGGCTAGATATGCTCTATCCAATACGCAGTTCTTTTGTTGCCTCCAACTACACCACGCCTTGCAGTCTCACGAGCTCCCGACTGACTCTGTGCACGAATTCAGTCTGCTGGAGGCGAATATTCTCTGCAAACTACTACTCACTGGTCATTAATGTCCTGGATGGTCTTGAAAAGACCCAGCAGAGGTGGGCTGCCTAGGTTGGAGTATTGGATGATGAGGAATGAAGGGAGGGAGTCCTGCATGGTGCCTCGAATTGGCAATTCAATTCCGGCTGCATGTGGCTCCATTTAATTACTTGCATGTGACAAATCTTACCCTGCTGCTCTTACCGCACATGCTCCCCAACACTCAGGTGGAATGTGCGCGTTACTCGCTTCCAAGGCCAGACTTTTCCCATGAGGCTTGGGAATGTCCAGTATTGAGACCCATGTGGGGGTGGGTCAAGCACTCTTGTCTGTTTTGGGCCTCACCCTGGAGCTAACACTCCGCATTTATTTATTCCATTTGTATAGCGCGTTATCACCGATTGGTCTCTAAGCGCTTGTACTTGAAAAAGACTGATCATTACAGAGAACAGGCAACCAAATTATATCAGACCCCACGCTTCTCGGAAGAGTACCGTTTTTAACATTCGCGTAAAAGGCAATAAATTCGGTTCCTTCTGTAGGCGGAGTTGTAACTTATTCCAAGCTGCCGGTAGGGTGGTCGAAAAAGCACGTCCACCGAAGGTAGCCATGCGATAGCGAGGGCTAACCAAAAGAGTGTCCTCAGACGAGCGCAGGGTCCTTCTAGGGATGTACTGCACCAGTCTAGCTTTAATGTAACTAGGAGCATTACCGTAGACTGCCTTATGCGCGATGCACAGACCTTTGAATAAAATCCTCTGCCTAATAGGGAGCCAATGTAATTGGCATAGAAGAGGAGAGGCATGCGTACTTCTAGATTTCCCAAAGATCAGCCTAGCTGCATCGTTCATCACTATTTGCAGTCTTAAAAGTTGTTGCTGAGCCAGCCCAACATAGAGGGCATTCCCATAGTCCAAACGTCCTAAAATCATTGCGGACAACATAGTCCTTAAAGTGGAAAAAGACAGCATTTGAGAGATTTTCCGCAATTGCCTTAGGAGGCCAAAGCATGTGCCCACCACCGACGACACTTGGGTTTTTCATAGATAGATTACCATCAATATGGATGCCCAAGCTTTTCACCACCCTAGCTGGTGCCGGGGTCCTACCCAACTCCTGAGGCCAGAAGCGATCGTTCCATGGGTTGCCCAAGATGGTAATGGGCATCACTTCGGTCTTCTCTGGGTTGATCTTCAAGGAGTTGGTGGACATCCAGTTACTCGTGAACTTTAAGATGTTATGCAACCTGGCTTGGGCTCCAGATGAATCCTCAATTTATATGATAATCTGTGTGTCATTGGCATAGTTGTAGATCTGACACTCCATCTGATTAAGAGCAGAGATCAGTGGCTGTAAATATATATTAAAAAGGAGCGGTGAAAGGGCAGAGCCCTGCGGAACTCCACAGGTTATGGCCGCTGATGTAGAAACCAGGTCTGACAACTGGACCCTCTGTGATCTTCCCTGCAGGAATGAAGTTAGCCAGCCTAGCGCGTTCCCCCCGATGCCCAGATCTCTCAGGCGTTTCAACAGTAAGTTGTGACACACCGTATCAAACGCAGCGGAGAGATCTAAGAGCACCAGGGCCCCGGGGATCTTTTTGTCAGCTCTGCATCTTAATTCATCCAAAATGGATACCATCACCAGCTCTGTACTATGATGTTTTCGAAAGCCACCCTGGTTTTGCTCTAACAAGTCGTTGATCTCCAGATGTTTCGAAAGGTGCATCAGAACATGCTGCTCAATCATTTTAGCTAGAAAGGGTAATTGGGAAATGGGCCTGTAGTTCTTTAAATTTTTAACATCGGCCCCAGGTTTCTTAAGAAGCTGGCATTGCATTATTGGGGCTGCTGGAGGAGGTGGTGGCCCTAGAGTTGAGTCTTTTTGGGGTTGGCCTGTTTGTGGCCCGTGCGTGGAAACAGCATAAGTCACGGACTGTCAGTTACTGGAGCAAAGGGTGCGCCCACCAGGAGAAACCAATCTGCGAGGCATACAGCTGTCCTCAAAAGCATGCACAAATTAGGGGGAAATGGTAGTTATTGTCAAATTGATCATGAAATGCTTTACAATACTACTATTTGAACTTGATGTAATGATGTGCCTCTGCATCATTATTGAACTGTTATGCTGTGCTCTGCAATACATTTCTCAAAGTTGGTTAAAAAAAAAGTTCTTTTAAGGCCCCCAAAATAATTCTCAAGGGAGTAGTGGTAACGAGTCTGTCTGACACCTCCAGTGTTACACGACCTTCCTATTGGGTTTGGCTCACGATATCCCCCTGGTAGGGAACATAGAGCAAGACAAAACATTTGCTAGGCTTGTCTCCCACTTTTATTGACCTCGAATGAAGACTGTATTCTGGAGGCTGTGTCCCACCTGCCAGGCCAGTGGGAAATCGGAGAAAAAGCACAAAGCTACCCTGATCTCATTACCAGTCGTTGGCACCCACATTAAAAGAGGTGGGGGGGGCATTGACATCATTGGTCCCTCGGACCCCAAGGCAGCCTTAGGCAACTGGTTTGGCCTCGTGGATCACATCACCAGGTACCCAAAGGCCTTCCCTCGGAGGTCATTGACTGCACCTGTGGCGGCTAGAGCCCTAACGGAGATCTTTGCCCAGGTCTCGTTCCAAAAGGAGGTAGTGTCTGACAGAGGAACTAACTTCATGTCTGCGTTCATGAAGTCCATATGGGATGAGTGTGGTGTAACTTACAAGTTCACCACACCCTTTCGCCCTCCAACCAATAGTCTTCTGGAGAGATTCAATAAGACCATAAGGGCATGATTGTGGGCCTGCCTAAGCCCATGAGGCGCAAGTGCCACGTCATCCTGCCATGCTTTCTTTGCTCACAGGGAGGTGCCACAAATGACGGGTTAAGCGCCTTTGAACTCCTGTATGGCCACTCTGTTAGGGGACCTCTAAGCATTGTCAGGGACGACATACCAGTGAAGAACAAAATTAACTGATTTTCAGACCGGGTGAGGGCCAGCATCAAGGTGCAGATTCTCTAAAATGATAGCATTAGGTGTAATTGAACCCTCCAGTGGTCTTTGTTCCAGCTCTGTCATGCTGGTAATAAAAGCTGCCCGACTTGTCCCACTCCAGAACTCAGGTTCTGTGTGGACTACCAAGGATACAATTCCTTCATCAGGACTGACACCCACCCCAACCCCAGAGATGACAAGCTTGTTGAAAGGCTGGGTGTTGCCAAATTCCTCAGTACTTTTGATCGGACATCAAGGTATTGACAGATTTCGCGGAGTGAGGGGTGTGGGGTTAAATAGAGAGCCGCATTTTCAATCTTCGAGGGCCATTTCCAACTGCGGGAGATGCCCTTTGGATTGAAGAATGGTCAGGCATCCTTCTCCATGTTGGTTAATGTGGTCCTTGCTGGTAAGGAGGCCTTTTGTGCTGCCTAATTTCATGAAAATTGCTGTCCACAGTTCCAGCTGGGAAGAACACCTGCATCACCTCCATGAGGTGCTTCAGGCTCTGTAACAGGCAGTACTGACCATTAGGGCCAGTAAGTGCCAGATTGGGCAGGGTTGCGTGGTGTACCTGGGTCACCTAGTAGGTGGGGGCAAGGTGCAGCCCCTCCAGACCAAGACTGAAACTATTCTGGCCTGGCAACTACCTAAAACTGTCAGACGTGAGAGCCTTCCTAGGCCACAGGCTACTACTGAAGACTTGTTAAGGGTTATGGCACCACTGTGGCCGCCTTAACTGAGCTAACTTCCAAGAAGCTGCCCAGGTTGGTGTTCTGGATAGAGACTTGTCAGAATGCCTTTGATACCCCCCATGGGAGCCCTGCGTACAGCACCTTTACCCAAGGTACCTGATTTCGCCAAACAAGTCAACGTGCAGACGGATGCTTTTGAGCATGGCATGGGGGCATTCTTAGCACAGCTGAGTGAGGAGGGCCTAGACCAACCGGTAACCTCCTACTAATGAAGGCTACTTCCACGGGAACAGAGGTGAAGTGCCATTGAAAGAAGCTTTTTCTGTGGTCTGGGTACTGACAAAGTTAGGGCCATACCTGTTTGGGACTACTTTCCTGGGTCAGACCAACCACAGACTCCTCAGATAGCTCATACAGATCAGGAGTGAAAATCCCAAACTGTTGAGGTGGTTCGTCTCTCTACACGGAATGGAGTTTTAATGGTGGAACACCGTCTGGGGTCAGACCAAGCCAATGCAGATAGTCTCTCCAGGATTTTACGCCTTTGGGAAGAGCATTCCCAAAGGGTTGGGTAGCTCGCCACACTTTCAGTTGGGGTGAGGGAACACGTGTTAAACCCGACTGCCTCAGAAGGTGGTCTTCCCACTCAACATTTTGCCTACCTCTTCCACTTTTCAGACCTTGGTTTTTGCTGGCTTTAGGATTCTACATGCACGTTAGCACTGGTAAAGTGCTCACGCTCTCTAAAACATGGTACATTGGTTCATCCCCAATCTAAATATTTAACCCCTTCGATGCTCTTGACGGAACCATTCCGTCATGAGTCCATAAGCCCAATGGAACGTTCAGCACAGCGCACAAATTTTCGCAGCGCTGATGATTTTAATGCACCTAAAAGTCCCTAGTAAAATGGTACCCCCTGTACCAAGGGCCTGTGTAATTTAAATGCTACTAATGGACCTGCAGCAGATTGTGCCCTTTAACCAGGTCTCAAGCCTGCCACTGCAGAGCCTGCCTGCGCAGTTTGCACTGCCATGTCGACATAGTAAAACAACCCTTTTGCTGGGCCCAAATCTTCCCTTTGTATACATGTAAGTCACCACTAAAGTGGGTCCTGGACATTTCAGAGGGCTGGATGCAGTGTATTTAAAAGGTAGGGTATGTATTATTATTTTTTTTTAAATAACACATTTTATTAGGTTATAGTGCATTATGAGGGTCACAAGCCCTACGATGACCTGTATAAATACAAGTATAATATTTGCATTGGTAACCATTTTTATGATAATAAACAATACCTGCCGAACATGCAGGCATAGCAATAATACAAACATTATGCAGGCAGTTTTCAATCTCCTTAGTAAAGCTTATGATACACTGGATTCAAAGTATATATCATAGCCAAGCAACAATATTACATAATGATACAACACAGGGTGATACACATCGGGGATCAAAGGGTGCCACTCATGGATCCACCTCTGGCAGGGGGGGAGGGGAGGGCGGCGGGGGGCTAGTCAATTCCTAGATATGTTGCCCACCGTGTCCAGATCTTACGATGTTTCATGGGGCAGCTCCAGGCCTCAAAGACTGCAATCTCGGACCCCATACTAATTCATTCTTCCATTTGCCTACGGTCGGGGGAGATGGCGCCTTCCACCCTTCTGCGATATCCTTTTTGGCGATAGTAAGAGCCAGGAAGAGCAGATGCTGTTTATATTGGCTCCCCCAAATATTGTCAGTGGAATGTAGTAGGAAAAGCTGTGGATCAAGTGGAAGCACCCATGCCAGCACTTAGTTAAGAAATGACCGAACCATGTTCAAAAAGGGCTGCAAAGCTGTGCAGCTCCAAACTGTATGCAGTAATGACCCCGCCTCTCAGCCGCATCTCAAATATGAAGAGACTGAATGATGCCCATTGGCCATAGCCGCACTCTAGTGTAGTACACTCTATTCAGATATTTAATAAGCCGGTAGTGTGTGGAGACTGCTGCACCCCTCCGGCTGGCGATCACTTTGGCCCAATTGTCGTCTGTTAAATATGGAGTGTCAGCTGCCAGGCAAGTCGGGTCTTTTCGCGGGTGGTGGGTGTGTGCGTCGTCAGCGTCTGATATTTTTGTCTGATCTTGTGTAGACCAAGGTCACCCATTAGCAGGCAGCTCTCCAGGGGCTGGAACTCTGGGAGAGTCTCTAGATTGCGGATCTGGGGTGTGAGTATGTGACAGAGCCGCAGGAATTTGCAGAATTGCGATTTATGGGAGCCGAAGTCAGTCTTTAGTTGTTGGAATGATTTTAATGTGGTGCCCCGTAATACATCCTCAAAGGTCGAAATTACCACCAGGTCCCATACCTGGAACCCGCCCAATGTGGTCGCTGATTGAAGGTGTGTACCTTGCCACAGGGGAGTTTGCTGAGTGAGTTTCCCCTTCCATTCCATTTGTCTTGTCTTGGCCCTCCACAGATGGTTGACCACTCTGCCTGCTGGCAGTAAATGCTCTAGGCGTGTGGAGCTATACAATAATTGAAGAAGAGAGACTTGCTCCATTGCGGCGTGCTCTATGGCATATGCCGGATCTGTGTGTTTGACAAGGATGTGAGATGCAACATAGTAGGAGTAAATATCAGGTGCCGCAATCCCCCCTCAGTACATGGACTGTGCACACTTGCGGAGTGCCACACAAACCGCCCGGCCGCCCCAGAGGAATTTGTTCTGTATAGCATTCACTTGCGCAGACCATGCACAAGCGAGAGGATATAAAAAAGTTTGGAGACGTATAGGATCCGAGGTAAAGAGAGAGGGGAAGAGGACCATATCGCCATTTCATTTTCAAGGCCAGTTAACAATGGGATGATATTGTGTGCCCAGGAAACTTTGGGGCATGGGGGAGATGTATTTGGCGGGATTGGCGTGAAGGCTCGTGGTGCCTCCAAACACCCTAAGAATTTCCAGTATATTCGGCCCAGAGTACCAAGGTTCTGTCATGAAAAAGAGAACGTTGTCTGCATATAATGCTATACAATTCCACTGTGATCGGGACCAATCGAACCCCCTAAGCACCGGGTTGCTTCTGAGCCAGGCCGCCAGAGGCTCGACTGCGAGGGTGCACAACAATGGGGACAGAGGGCAGCCCTGTCGGGTACCTCTCTGGATTTGGAAAGAGTGTGAGCGATGTCCCGCGACATGAACTGTTGCCATCAAGTCTGTATATACCAGGCGTATATATGTCAGGAAGCAGGGTCCAACATTTATTGCCTCGAGCAGCTAAGAGATACACCCAGCTCAGAGGGTCAAAGGCTTTATCGATATCCGCTAAGAGAAGGGCATTATGGCGTTATGGACTCGCCTGATAATGTGTCTGGTGGCTCTCTATGGCATGAAGCCGGACTGATCGGGGTGGATCAGATCCGCAACACCCCCCCGAAGGAGATCCGACTAGCAATTTAGGTTAAAAATTGATAAGGGAGATGGGGCGATATGAAGAGGGGTCGTCTGGAGGTCAGCCAGGCTTGAGAAAGCACAATTTCAGCATGACGCCAGTCCTCCAACAGACTTGCTAGGTCTGTGGCTTCCTTGATAGTAGCCATTAAATGAGGCCCCAGGAGGTGCATGTGTGGTTGGAGAAATTCCATAGGAAACACATTGGGGCCCGGGGTGCGATCAGGATGTAGTGCATTGATGGCTCCAGTCAATTCTTCCAACGTGATTGGAGTCTCTAATTGATCCCGGAGAGAGTCGGGGAGCCATCTAGGCAGAATGTCCACCAGGAATTCCGCAATGAGTTTGGCTGAGATCTGCTCTTTTCGGGCATACAGGGATACGAAGTGCCTCGCAAACTCCCCAGCAATACCCTCCGGTGTCGTGTATATGGACCCGTCTGGACCCTGAATAGTGGGTCTAACTGCAGGGATGCTATCTGCTTGGCACAATCTGTGGAGCATTTTACTGGATTTATCACTGATATATCCAATGTTGTGACGCTTCCAAGATCTCTTTGGCTTCGCTAAGTAGGTACTAACGCAGCTCCTGCTGGGCGAGTACCAGGTTACGGCAAAGGATGGGGCTAGGGTTTGAGCTGAATTGGGAAGATAGTCACCTGGTGCGCCTGTAAGATCTCCAGCTGCTCTCAATGCGCACATTTCTCTTTAGTGCGGTAGCTAATTTCGGTGGCACGGATGGTCGGTTTGAGAGCTATCCCAGAGAATGCTATGAGAAGGGGTGGGAGGGACTGTTATCTTCCAGATAAGTAGTAATCGCTGTACGGAGCATATCCTGATAGGCGGGATTACGGAGATGCCAAGGAGACCTCTTGCGGGGGGCTTGCGGGAGAATGTATGGAATTGCATGGGGACTGGGGAATGATCTGAGAGTCTGCTGGGTTGGTGTAGTATCTGCGAAAATCTATGGAGAAACACCAGAGGGACATAAAAATAATCCAGTCGGGACTGTGACCCATGGACAGCGGGAAGGTATGTGTAATTATGCTCTGTAGGGTGAAATTTGCGCCATATGTCAGCCCATCCCAGGGTAGAAGCTAATGTATACAGTTTAGTTGGACCCGGTGAGTGTGGAGTATCTAAGTTGCGCTGTTGGTCTAAGGGCCCCATAGTGTCATTCCAGTCGCCCCCTAACAGGGTCAAGCCTGTAGGGATAGTTCCCCCCCATACAACCAAAAGTTTATCAATAAATGTAGTCCCTTATGGAAGGGGCATAGATACGGTCAACGGTGACCTGTTCTCCATACATCGTACCTGTGACAAAGAGAAAAAGGCCCCCCGGATTTACCCTATGTGCTGCGTATTGAAATTGAACCTGACGGTGGATAAGAACCGCCACCCCCCCTGGAAACCCTAGTAAACCCTGCGTGATAAATATGATGAAAGCTGAATCGGGCAGGGCAAGGGACTTTTGTACCCAGTAAATGGGTCTCTTGTAAGAGCAAGATATGCGCTCCATACCTTTTTGCTTGGTGTAGGACTCTACCTCGTTTCACCTCATTCGAAAGACCCTTAACATGCCATGAGACCTCCGTTAGGTCCCCAAGTGGGGTCACATCACCGGGTACCATTAAGTCCTAAGTAAGGGCTGGATAGAGCGAGGACATCTGCATCGTAAAAAAACAAGAAAACATGTCTGCATGTAACTAAAACTCACTAACATTGTAAAACTACATTCCCTGAAAAGCCCTCTCCCACCAACACTGCCAAAAACAAGGAGCATCTGTTGCGGTGCATAGAAAAGGAGACCCTCACCTGGGGGACTCCCAGCTCCCACACCAAAGGTTCCCTTCCTGCCCTATAACCCTATGAACACAGGGGGTGCAAGAAGTCCTCCGCTTAGCAGCTCGTGATCCAGCTCCCACGCCATCCCAGAGAAAACAATACGGATATAATCTTCTAACAATTACAGTGCCCTATAACTTGCAGTTTGAACGCTGGAATAGCCCCAGGATATTCAGGGAGGTCGCTCCTGGCTTGCTGACGTCCTGTCCAATCCCGAACCTCGCCTCTTCTGAGACTTATTACGTCGCGGCCGTTGACTTTGTGGGCCACAAGAGGAGTCAGTCTATGGCAGGTGGAGAGTTCGCTCTGAGTTGTGGGCGTTCATCAGTTCAGGTAAAGACAGCCGCAGGGGTGTCGACGAAAAAGGACTTGGAATTATAAACCACACGCAACCTGGCTGGGTAAAGCAACATATAATGCTCATTCCGTTCTCGAAGTCTGCGCTTCGCAGCAGTGAAGGATTGGCGTTGTTGTTGAACGAGGTGCGTGTAGTCTGGAAATACCAATATAGATCGGGATTCATGTCTAAAACTGTCTTTATGTGTCCTAGCATATCGCAGAATAGCGTCATGGTCTGCATAATTCAGGATCTTTGCAATGACTGGCCTGGGAGCTGCACCTGTGGAAGGGAGGGGGGGGGTGGGGTTTGTGTCAGGGCCCTGTGTCCTGTGTGCTCCCTCTACCACAAAGGCCGAGGAGAGGAGATCATTTGGTAGGATCTGTGAGCCACTTATTGATGAAGTCTGTCATGGAAACCCCTTTGCAGCTCTCCGGCAGGCCTACAAAGCGTAGATTGTTCAATTGGGCACTGCCTTCAGCATCTTCCACCCTAGATGCCAGTTCTTGTGTTATCACCGTGAACATGTTCACTTTCGTTTGAAGGGATGTAACCGTATCCTCCACTGTTGAGACCCTTTTTTACAGCCTCAGTGATTAGATCTACTGCCTTGCGGAGGTCTTGACGTAAAAAGGATACCTCGGACCCCTCTGCGCCGATCTTTGCGTCCAGCGTGACCCGGGCATCGTTAATCGCCGCCAGGAGAGCTAAATTGTCAGGAGCCGAGCAACCCCCATCTCTGCTCATAGCACCCCCTGTAGCTGTAGTAAATTGGTCAATGGGGCCTTGTTTAAGGCTGGCTCCACCCGGCCCGCCTTTACCCATCTGGAGGGATGCCCTGGGGCAGGTGTAGCCGCACAAGGGAGGGGGCGGGCAGCCGGGACGCTGGGCCCACGCCTCCGAGGCAGGTAGCCTTTTCGCGAGACAGGGATGGCCAAAGATGTATAGGCCCGACCCCTGGTGCAGCACCAGGTGTGGATAAAGGAGCTGTCTATCTATTTAGGATCAGGTAACAAGGAGGGCAGCAATGACAGCCTAGCGCGTCAGGCCAGGCAATGAAGTCCCGGGGAGCCCACCAAGGAGGATGCCAGTAGGGCCAACCTACACCAGCCAGACGTAAGCACTCAGCGATTTTGGAATGTAGATCACCTCTCACGTGGGGCAGCACACAGGCTCAGCAGCCGAACAGGACAGCCGGTGGGGGCCCTGACAGATCCCCACCTTCTGACAGTTACTGTGTTCCCAGGGCCTTAAGCACGGTAGTTGGGACCCTGTCCCCAAAGCGGGCACGACTGGGCAGTCCAGGCCAGCCCCTGAGGCATTCCCAGGCTCTGGTGCTCACAATTTGAGCCTCGCGGCAGGGCAATACCCTCGGTGACAAAGGGAGGGAGACAGGTAGGAGCGTCTGTAACAAAAGCGCCGTATAACACGGGTACGGGCCTCTCCCTCACATCCTTAGGCCGCGACCAGGCCTCGGCACCACCAATTTCAGCTGCTCACGGTCCGATCTTCCAAGGCCCAATCATGCCATCTGCGCAGGCAGGGCAGCACCCCGATGACATAAGGGGTGCCAGTCAGATGCAGCCCCTATGGCAGGTCTGTCTTCCAGGACCTGGGCGGCACCTCAGGATCGGCGCTGCTGCACACCCAACCCCGCGCTTTTTTTCTTTAGCCATTTAGTGCCTTCTTCCGGTCTCTGATCAGTCTGTGGTGGGTGACAGCTGGGCTTTGTGTATTCCCCTAGACAGCCACACACAATGGGAGCTTAGGTGTGACTTGATGGGTCATCCTGGGAGGATGGGAGGGGTGAGCTGGACCCAGATTCACTTTTACTTCAATAGGTTGTGTCCTGGCCACACACAAAGGGCTCAAACCTGCCCTCTCGTAAGCCTGGAGCCATTTGCAGGAAGGAAGGACCTCTGCACTTCAAAGACCAGTCTTTGAAGCATCCCTCACTTTAAAGCCCCAACTGGGTGTAAGTACAGGATGTCTGACATCATCACTTCAGGACGTGTTTGCTGGACTCCTGCCTTACTTTGCTGCCTGCTGTTACTGTGCCTGGGTGAGAAAGACTGGAGCTGCATCACTTGAACCCAGAGTGACTCCAAGGACTAGCTGGCTGGCCTCTTGATTTAAAGTCTGTGATGTAAGACTTCCAACCACCCTGCTTCTGCACCAGAACTCTGCCCTCTGTAAGTTTACCAAGTGGTACCATCCCAGTCCTTAACGCTTTGAGGTGGGCCTAAGGTACATGTTCCCAGCGCAAATGATCCACGCATCTCCGTCAACAGCAGCTTCAACGAGGATGCCGAAGGTCTCCACCACCTCTTATTGCTCATTGGAGCCAACACATTAGTACTGCTTTTGTGGATCAGGACAAGCGCATCCTCACTGCTGCATGGACCGGCACCAGCACATCGCCTCGATTGTACCGCACATCCAGGATTAAGGTACTGCTGTTCAGTAGGCCTCACTGGCTCCCTGCATCCAGCTTACGCTCCATCGCGGTGTACCTGAACTTTTTGGTTTGCCCTGATCCGGCACGGCCAGCTATCCCAAATAGTGCTTTTTGCTTATAGGATCTATTTTCACTGGAGAAAAAACAAAAAACTTGAAATTCAATATCTCAAGTTCTACCTATACTAGACACATGCTTTACAAAAACAATTTGTCTGTCCATGTGCTTTAACTAAACAAGAGCCTACCTTGCACTCTTGAAATACTTGAGAGCAAATCACCCTTTCATAAGTGGCAGATGTACGATTTCCATGTCTTGTAACCTCCACCTGAAAGTCTAAGACATATCTTCGTACATTCTAATCCAGCAGAGATGTCTCCCCCTCCTGCCTGTACACCACAGAGCAGTCACTGAATCTTTCTCTCCAAACAAGCAAAGTCCTGCACCACCTGTTGCCTCCTCTAACATGGGGGCTGTCCATATTTTCTCATTCCTCCACCCAAAGTACACAGACTACAAAAGGGAGATCCAATCAATAATCTTTAGGAGAGCACCAAGCAAAAACATAATACCTAGCTTGTAGACAAAGTGAAGCGATTTGAAGTTACACAAACTATTGCACAAATCAACACCGCTCCCCCGTGAAAACTATTGTCTCCACTACTAAAGAATCAAGCTGTCACAACTCTTGAAACAAGATACTCATGCAGAGTTTATGGCTTTCAGCAGAGCCACAAAGATTATCTATTTCTAAACCTAAATTTTGCTGCATGAATCTTTCAGGCTTCACATGCTCTGTGCATTATTCTACCATCTAGTAGGTGGGTCTGAAATGGTCTGTCTCCTGTTTTTGTTTGTGAGCATGTGTCCTGGTTGACCACTTTGGGTCCCTTCCTGATGACATATGTCCAGCCAGGAAGCTCCATTGCGTAGTTGCCATCTTCAGAATCTTTTATCTGCTGTTGGGTCAGGATGTAGTGCAGGTAGCCACCTGGACAGACATGGGGAAGAGTTTCTTTTGGAGGGGCTGGGGGGTGGGAATCAAAGCAAAACCAAAGAAACACTTGTTGGACACCATAGAACAACAAAGGTCACCACATGGCTGAAGAGTGCTGGTAGGGAATGGAACACATGCATTCAGGTTCTGTCTGAAGTCTCACCACAAGTTCGCACAGAAAGACAGCCATCAATTGTGCAACTTGTGTCTGCCCAAGGACCTCACACACCAGAGGGCTGCGATGCCTGCAGCGAGTTACAGCCTAAAACCCTCAAAGCAAGAGAAACGCAGAGATCGGTGCATTACATCTTGGCACGAGCCCAGAACGAGGGGCAGAGGAGACCTACAGCGATGACAGAAGTTTTCTTATAGCTGAGATCCCTGCACTTAAACGTTCTGTCACTGCTTTGGTAGGTCTTTCAATCCTGAAGGCAGGGTGTGGGGTTATAAGTCGGAGGGTGCCCTGCATGAGCAGGACAAAGTTTCCAAACACTGGAGTCGTGACTCGATTCTCCAGGCTTTGTAAGTGCGACCAGCTATTTTGATACATATAGTGGCAATGCGTCATTCTGTAATGGCTAACTATATTTTTGCTGTGCCGAACCTAGGCATGTAGAACAATAGGTTTCCTGTTACAGGGAGGTGTGACCACCTCCCAGACAGGGCTTAGTGTATTGGACTGGGGTGGGGGCGCTTGTCAGCACCACCAGACTGTTCTGAAGGGCACATTTGATGTCCTCCTTGCATACTCTAGTTAGAACCAGTTCTAGAAGCCTGGGCAAAACTGGAAAAAGGACATGGGAGTATCCCCCCTCTGTCTAGCCCCGCTTGAGTCACTGAGTCGGCCTAACCCCTTTCTTCAGGTATAAAGGGCTTACATAAGGGTTGGTCCTCCGATTCATCATGGGACAAGACTCAAGCCTGAAACCACGCCAATCTTTGACCGTCTGGGCACATGGACTTCGCCTGGAACCGAGATTGCATCACGGAAGACTCCTGCTGCTCCTCGTCTCGCTGTTCTGCAAGTCATCTTAGTCATCTTTGTCCGGACTTCAGCAGACCTGTGAGCATCAAGGACACCTAAAGTAATCCCCCTTGGAGTGAAGGAGTCATTCCCCTGCATCTTCAGGCACCCTAACGAAGCTGACTGACCTGCTGCTCCTAACATCCCACATACTTCGAAAGGCTCAGCAACACAGGTGGTGGTTCTGCAACTCCCTCGATATGTCCTGATCTGTCCTCTGCAGTTTTTCAGGCGGCTATCCCTCGTCTGAACCGCTGGGACCGAACCACTGTGTACTGCGTCGACTTGCCTTTGCCAAGGCTTGTTGGCTGTACACTCCAAAGATCCTCAGGCTACAAAAAGCTCCAGCTTCCAGCATCTCTCCCTACCTGTGGGTCCTCTGGAGGATCTGCTCTTGCTTTGGTGGGCTCCCTTACTTGCTCAGAGCCTGCATTTGGTGAGTCCCTTGGACCTTGCTGGTCCCAAAGTTGTTGTTTCATAGTTTTCCACGTCTGTTGCTGCTGCCAAGGCTTATTGGTGCTCCCTGCGAACACTAATTCCCTTGGTTCTCGACTTCCGACGTGGGCCAGCTCATGAACAGCTCTTGGTCTGCCTCAGCATTACATGGTCCTCACTCCTGCAACAACAAGGTCCCCGTCGTCACTCCTGCATCTTCCATCATCAGTGGTCATTGCGTTTCCTTGCCTCCTGGTCACCTCGAGTGGCATAGACTTTATCCCCTCAGCTTGCAGGTTCTTCTCTTCAAGAATCCACCCTTGGATTCCACCGGACTCGTGCAGTTTTCACCAGCGGCATCTTTCCTGCAGTCCTCCATTGTGGTCTACGGTGGTTTCCAATGTAAATTCGCACCTATGTAGGTGTAGGTATCCTGGATCCTGTGATATCCACGGGTGAAGTGAATCCCCAACCTTCTGTTTTCCACGGGATTTCTTCACGGTCCACTGGGAAGAGTTCTTCTTCAAAACTGCAACTTTCCCTTTGACTTCTATTGAGTACACTGCTGTGTTTCCACTGTGCACAAAACTGTGCCCACATTTATTTTAACATTTTCTTCCGGCGGGAGAGCGGCCCGAACTCCCCTTAAGTGGTTCAGGCTCGCTCGCTACACTGCCTTAATGTGTCCCAAAGTGCTACATCTCCAAAAAGTGTTGCCAACATGAAAAGTTTCGAAAGCTGTGCTCTAGAGAGAGCTCCATCTTTGATATTTTTTCATCAAAGAAATTTGTAAATTTGTCACATAGGTCTTTCGAGGCCGGAATTGCAGAGGGTGGTGGTTTGGATATTTGCTGCCTAATTATATTGAAGAGTTCTTTGGTGCGATTTTTAGCATCATTTAGAGCACCTCAGAAGAAGGTGGATTTTTCATTTTTGATGTGCTTTTTATAATTACTACTTTCCTTTTTAAATTGATCAAGGTGGGTTGTCGAAGGGTTGTTGTGCCAAAGTTTTTCTGCAGCTCCTAGTTTTCTTCTTTCCGAGTTTTGGTCAGTGATGAACCACGATCCCTATGGAATGTTCTTGATTTCTTTTTTGTTTCAGGGAGCTATTTGGTCCAGCATGGCGGTCATAGATGCATTGTACTGCGAGGTAAGTTCTGTTGTGGACCTGTCGCATGCAATGGAGGGGAGTGTACTTAACCTTTCTTCTAGTTCTTCGAGGGGGATCTGGCTCACGGTACTCATCCAGTGAAAGTGTTCATTTGTGTGAGGCGGTCGCTGGGTCTTTTGATTAATATGGAAAAGAATGATATGGTGGTCTGACCAGTCAACAGGGAGGGTACAGTCAATGGTGATTGAGTCTCTGTGAGCTAGGATGGCATCTAGGATTGAGCCTTTGTGAGCTATGATGGCATCTAGGATTGAACCTTTGTTATGGGTTTGTTCGGCGCAATGTTAGGTCAGATTGTTATTGTGAAGAAATTCATTTAAAGTTTGTATCAGCAGGTTGTTTACCTCATTCCAGTGAAGGTTTAGGTCTCCTAGTAGTAGGTTGTTCATGTGTGAGTGAGCAGTGTGTTATCAGGTCGGCAAGATATTCTCCAAATACAGGAGTGTTGCCTGGTGGATGGTAGAGGAGGTGGCAGTGAAGCGTTTTGTTGTCTGATGTCTTGACGGTGGCGGTTAGGTAGTCCAATGAGTTGTATTCGAAGGAGTGAGTTTCTGTAATAGAGATGTTACTTTTATGTATGATTGTGGTCCTCCCACCTCGCTGGTTCTTTCTGTATTTATTGATGATTGAAAACCCTGGGGGGACAAGCATATTGAAGATAGGGGGTGAGGATTCGTTCAACCAGGTTTCTGTGATGAACGTGATGTCTATGTCGTAGGTTAGGATGGTTTCTGCCAGTTCTGTTGCGTGTTTGTTCGCAGATCTGCAGTTATTGAGCATGCAGTTAGTCATCCTCTTGTTGTTGAGTTTCTCATTTGGGGAGCCATGGGAATATTGGTGAGGTGAGCTAGAGGTATCACCGTTCGTGGGGCGGTATGGTCTCTACCAAATCCAGTGATTACTTGGATCACGGAGCTGGGGGCGACACTAGGAGTTGCTTTATAGGATTCGGTGAGATCCCTAGCCTCTTTCATGGACATTATCGCACTAGTCCTTTTGGGTCTGTGCGGCTGGTTCCTGAGGGGGTTGTGTTCTGAGTAATTGGGCCTTGTGATGGTATGTGTGTTTCCTGAGGGTGTCTGTGTGTGTGAAGAGTGGGCGTTGGGTAGTGTGAGTGATGCGGTTAGATAAGATTTTATTAATGCCCTGTATTACTATTTCTAGCTGGTATTCCAGTCATGCCAATCTTTGGGCTGTATTCATTGCAGAAGGTGTAGGGGAGTTGGTTATTAGTGTGTCCAGAGCATGGCCATCTATGGATGGGGGTGCTCGACTGTGTTCAGGGATGGGGGAGCTTGTCTGTGGGGGTGTGGCTCCTTGTTCTTCTGATATCTCTGTGTTTCTTGAGGGAAGTTGTGGGGTGAGTTGTGACAGATTGTTTTGGGAATTTTGGGAATTGTGTGTCGACTTCAATGGGATTTCATCCGCCATTCAGATTACTTTCAAATGGGAGCCATTTGATGTTGAATGACCAATGTTGCTGTGGAATGAAACCAGGAGTGTCCTATGTGATGACGGGTTCCAGGGTCGTGGCCTGTTGTACAAATGTGCTTTTTCCATCTGCCTTTATAGTTATAGAAGTGATGATATGGCCTTCAATTTCTACCTTTGAAGTGAACTTTGATGGTCTGAGCATACTGAGACCCTTATTGTTTCAGAAGGAAGTTTTCCTAACATCTGCAAGGGAGACGTTTGATCTTCAAGTTGCAAGGTCTTCTTCTGAAATACTGTCAATACTATGCACTAACCCCCCACAATATTTCAGAGAAATTGTGCACCACATTTTTAACACCTCAAATACTGCAGAAGCAGTGCAAATTTTTGAAGCGATTGTATCTGGGTTTTTTAGTACTTTCCAGACTGTCTTCAGAGGCATTCCATCTTTCATACACGCCTTGGTGTCCAACCTCTTGTCCAGTTTCTGATCGTCTGGATCTTGATTCTATTTTTGCTGCTCCGCAAAGGATATTCTGCAATGTGTCTAAATGAGATTAGCATTACCATATGTGCTACTATGTTGTGAATGCATGATGTATTATTTTGGCGAATCCTTACTTTCCTTCAGGAACTGTAAGAGAACTGGTCCTTGTCGTTTCGGTCTATCTGGTTACATTGCGAACAGCCTGTGTTCTGCTGTCTGCAGTGCACTTTTGAGTGTGCCCTGGATATATGCCTTGGAATTCAATTGGTCCAATCTACAGATATAGAACTGCTGATGGATCTGTTAAGAGTCCACCGGGAAATATGTTTTGCTTAAATGCCATTGCTCCCAAATGCATATTATGAGCCTTCCGTGGATGCTTTGACTCGTTCTCTGTGGATACACTACTGGCTGTCACACAGTCAGCGGCAGCTGATTGAGTTGGATATGACCAAGTTTAGTCTTTGGAACTTGTGTCTGGGGTTGCCAATGGAAATATCGTCTGCAGAAACAATTACATTTTGTCTGACTCTCAGAACATTTATACAATCATGCAGTTTCAAGTAGAACTTTTTTTTTATTCAGCAAACTTTTAAATATACGTTGACTTTTTTTTTTTATTAAAGTGAAATCCCAACAAAACAATGTTGGAGAGCACCAGCATGATACATAACAGTATTTAGTCGTACCAGTGAAGAAGATGACAAACATCAGTCTTACATGTCATTGCGTTTCTACAATACATTGGTTATTTCATCGCCTCTTCAAGTGGGTCGTCAACAGGGGCAATTCTTGGGGGCTCACAAATGTACCCTCTGTACTCACACCACTTGCGGGGACACCCCCTTGCTGTATACACAGTTTTCTCCTGCAGCATGCACCAATCCATTTCAGTCTTCCAAGAGGAAAATTTCGGCGGCAACACCGCCCCCCATAATCTGGCAATGTTTCTCTTTGCTATGGTGAATCCCAACGTCGCCCACAGTCTCCCGCGGGAAGAGAGGCCAGTCGGCTCCCAAATATTAAGCAAACTTCTCTTTGGCTCGACTCGGAGCTCCACCTCCCATATCTCGCGCATACATTGGTGTACGCGGCGCTTGAATGGCTGAGTCAATGGGCAATCCCATAGGATGTGAAAAAACTTACCTAAGTCCCCGCACCACCTCCTACAGAGCCCGTCACCACTGCATCCGATGAGCTGCAGCCGGGTCCCCGATATATAAATCTGAGGAAGTATCTTGAGTTGAATCAACCTTAGGCGCGAGGAAATGGCAACCTCCTTGGGTGAGGCGAGCGCATAACTCCATTCCTCTTCGTCAATTAATAACCCATCTTGCCCCCATTTTACTTTGACACCAGCAGAAGGTCCGGGGAAATGCATATAATTTTTTGGTATGTTAGGGCGATGGCGTGCTCCGGGAGGTGGCCATCCAGCAATCTGTCCTCAAGCGGGGAGGAGTCGGGGGGCTTAGTCCCAGGTGGGATATTAGCCTGGAGTGAATGACGAACCTGCAGGTAGCGAAAATATTCTGTTTGTGCAAGTTCGTACGTTTGTTGGAGAGTGGCAAAGGAAACTACCCCTTTTTAGACCCCATGAGTCCCGAATATGGAATATTCCTATTAGGTCCCAATTCTGGAACCCTTTGGTATTACCCAGGTTACCCAATCTCTGCGACACCCATAGTGGGGTGGCTCCAGTGAGTGTATTTGCCCAACCCAGCTTGCGTTGGACCAGGTGCCATATCTGCACCGTGTGGAGGGTGGGTCCAGTGAGTGGATATCTACCAGGCCTGGAATACAGTGCCGCCTCAAAGTTTCCTCCCGGGAGGAGCCAGCAGTCCATCCCATATCCTGGGTCGTTGCCATCACAGTAGGTGCCGTGGTTGACCGCCACAAGTTGTGCAGCCCAATAATATTTACGGATGTCAGGGAGCGCAATACCGCCATCATACCACCCCCTAGTAAGCTTTCCCAGAAAGATACAAGGGGCGCCCTGCCATAGTAGTTCCCTTAACAAAGTTTCAATACACGCGAAGTAGGAGTTGGGCACGAGATCAGGGCATTTCTGTAGGGCGTAAAGGAATCTGGACAGCGCCATCATCTTAAAGAGTGACGCTCTGCCAAGCAGAGACAGCGGGAGCCTACTACAGGAAGAGGAAGCTCTCCTGAACTGTTGCAATGGCGGCAAAAGGTTTCTCTCGTATCTTAAGGTTCTGTCCTTAGAGATAAATATCCCTAGGTATCGAGACCCGTCGGTGGCAATTGTGATCGGGCAATTTCCGGGCACCCTCTGAGGGTCTCCATGGAGGACATAGAGCACCGATTTTTCCCAGTTGATCCTATAGCCGGAGGTGCGTCCAAAACTAGCAAAGACATCCATTGCAACCATTAGGGACTGACGAGGCCTAGTAAGATAAAGGATATCGTCAGCGTAGAGCAATATCTTGTCCTCTCATCCATCTCAGCCCTCATACAGAAATATCCTGCCTGATCCAGGCTGCCAGCGGTTCGAGCGAGAGGGCTTCGAGTAGGGAAGACAAGGGACAACCCTGTCTCGTTCCTCACTCCAAAGTGAAAACCTCTGAGACCTTATTGTTGACTGTCACATGCGCCAGGGGTTCAGTGTACAGGAGACGCACCCAGGCCATGAATTCGGGTCCGAAGCCCAATTTTCGGAGCACCGCCATCCTATAGGGCCATTCAAGGGTATCGAAGGCCATCGCAGCGTCGAGGGACACCACAACCGCATCCTGCTGGATAGTATGGCAGCTCCATGAAGACGACGAAGATTGAGCGCCGTATTGCGATGGGGCATGAGCCCCGACTGGACTGGGTGGACCAGCGTGGGGAGGTTGGGTTTGAGCCTATTGGCCAGAACCTTAGCTAATATATTCGGCTCCGCATTCAATAAGGAGATGGGCCTATAGGAGGCGCACGAGTCCCCGGGCTTTCCGTCTTTGAGAATCGTCACGATCGTGGCAATATGTTGATTGCGCGGCACAATGCCCCTCTCCTTACTCTCATTTCATTTTTCATTTCAAAAACTTTTATTCGATTGACACTTGGTGAATCATAAAAAGTACATCATACAATTTAAATAAAATTTGCATAAAAACACGTTATTACAGTGCAAAATGTCATTTAAAAAACTTTGTATAAAACCAGTTTACAAATTGATTCTGATAAACATGGGATCAGAGGGACGATAGCCCAATTTTACTACGTGCCTTCAAACATGATTTTAGGAAAAGAGCTACGTTTTTAGCTACATATTGTGAATCTACTAGCTGAAGTGCCAGGTCCTCAACCCCATTTGACGGAGAAGAGGAATAATCCAACGCTTACGTGATTGCTCATAATATCGGCAAAACAAAGTAAGGTGGATGGTCGATTGGGGAGAAACTCCGTCACACGGGCATTTGATCAAATCGTGAGACCAGTTTAACTCAGTGGGGAAAGTAACAAGACGGAAAAATGAATTAAAACGAAACCTGGTTAGTACATATTTTTCATGATTGGAAAGATAAAAAGTAAGATAAGGCTGAATACCAGGGGAAACTTGGACCATTAATACTTGCACGTTAGTTTGCTTGGATACTTCAAAGGAGAGGCGCAATTCCCTTAGGTGATTTAGACAAAGATTTTTTAAAGCGCCTCTGCTAATTTCAGCTAATGAGGAGGGCTCCGTGAAGTAGGATGTGCGGTTCAGGTCCTTTGAAAAGTTGGAAACATACATTAACCATGAGATTTTTTTCCAACACACCATAGATAGACAATCAGATATCAGAGAACGAGTTAAGTGGCATTGTGGTTTGTTCCAAATACGGTGCCATAGGAGAATTGGTTGACATTTGATGTTATCAGGTAAATAATCAATGCCTAGCTCGATATGGCAACCGTAAATTGGAGCACTTTGTGGGAGTGCCAGTAAGTATTTTAAAAAGCCATTTTGGACTTTTTGTAAGTCGTCTGCTGGTGCATAGCCCCAGACGCCTGCGCCATAGGTTGCTATGCTATGGCATTTAGCATGGTAAATTTTAAGCAACTCAGATGGGGCAGGTTTGCCCAATTTCCTTGAAAAGGAAACAAGAGCCGAGGTTGCTCTCTAATAAAGCAACTTCTTGCATGCCTCAGCTCGTTTCCAAGATAATTGATCGTCAATTAAAATACCTAAGTATGGGTATTCCCTGGCTCGTTCCAATCTGACTTGCTCAATAAAGAGAGGTTTGGGTTTCTTTACCTTGGTCCGAGTATACATATCAAAGGTTTTGCTTTTGTTGACTTTTAGCCCCAAGGAGAGCATAAACTGGCAATATTTGTCCAGTTGTTTTTGTAGCTGGACTAGCGTTCTTGCTAATATGACTGAGTCGTCTGCATAAAGTAATGCAGGTATGGGGCGGTGGTTAATAGATGGTAGGTCCTGGTTCCTTACTAACATGGCTGTTTCCAGCCCGTTAGTATAAAGATTAAACAGGAAAGGAGCCAGGACACAGCCCTGCCTAACTGCTCTTGATACTGAGAAAGAGGGCGAAAGTTCGCCGCCAATCCCGTATCTTACATATGCTGTGGCATCGGAATAAAGCTCACGAAGAAACTTAATAAGGGAAGGATCGACTCCCAGTTCGCCTAGAATGGACCACAGCCTAGAATGTATCACGCAGTCGAACGCTGCACTGAGGTCGACATATACTAGATACAGATTACCTCCTCTTGCCCCGACATACTTGCCTATTAAGAGGGTTAAATTCAGTGCCTGCTCAACAGTACCAAGTCCCTCCTGGAATCCGTACTAAAGGTCGGTCAAGACGTTGTTCTCCGACGCCCAATCCTGGAGACGTTCCAGGATCAGTCATCCCCCGACCTTCCCCAGGAATCCAGGAGGGAAATGGGCCTGTAACAGGCTGGGTTGTTTCTTTCGCCCTTTTTAAAAATAGGGAGCAGGATGGAAGAGGACCAGGAGTCTAATAGGCCAACTTTGGAAACCGCCGCCATCACCTGTGTGACAATGGGAGACCACAGTTCCATGTTGGTAACAAAGATGTCAAGAGGGACTCCGTCAGGGCCTGGGGCCTTTCCGGTTTTCGAGGACGTTAAAGCATATATGACCTCGCTTAAGCTGAAATGGAGGTCAATAGGGTATACTTATATCTTGGAGTCGTCGGCTGTCGGCGTGGCCCGAGCTATGATATCCACAGGGGTACCTCCAAAGATCTTAGAGAAATGGGTCACCCACTCATCCGCCGTCACAGCCACATCTAGGTGCTGGGGGGTATTTACGTCGGCCAGAAAAGGTGATTTGACTATGCGCCAAAACTGAGAGCCGTCTTTACTTCTGCAACTCGCATGTAATTGGGCCCATAGATTTTTCTTTTGATCCTTTTTACAGTTATGTTGAGCCTTTTTATACTCTGTTCTGAGTTTGGCTATCTCAGCTTTGTCTCTGATTGGGTTATGTAATGCCTTTTTTAGGGCGGATAGCGCTTTACGACAGGCCGAATTGAACCATCGGGGAGATATCTGATTACCAGGTTTATGATGACGGAGTAATTCAGCCCTCATAACTCTTAAGATCTCCTGAAAACTAGATAAAATCAGCTTGGGTGGGGACTCATCTGCCAAACAGATATTGATCCAGGGGAGAGCCTTGGATATAACCTTGCTAGTGATTATTGTAGGATAAATTTTTGACCATTTCACAGAAAAGCCATGGGTTTTATCCATAGCCAAAGATTGCTGGGTCAATAAACTAATCCTATTAGGATGAAAATCATCTGTGGCGACCAAGAGAGAAATACTATTTGGGAAGTGGTCCCTTGAAATGTCTGTACCTGTGGTAAACTTTTGGAGTTTGCCCTTTAAAATATGTGAGCATAAAATAAAGTCAATAGTACTTGACAAACTCCTACCGTGGAATGTAGGTCTGAATTCAACGGGGGGGTCCACAAGATCATTTGCATACATCAATTCTAGTGAGAAAAGACTATCATTCAGGGTATTGCCTAGATGGGTGTGTGAAAAATGCGTCAAAGGACAATCATCTTCATCTAGAAACCCACAGATGCCTTTCTTATGATTAATACACAAGGGAACATTGAAATCCCCCCCCCCCGATCACGTTACAAACAAGTGATGGTTGCCTATTTTGTTGCTCATTTATAAGAGAAGAAAATTCAGATACAGTTTTCACACAGTCTACAGGGGATAGATTATTATAAAAATTAATTAAACAGTATGACATACATTTGTTAAAAATAACCCTTATGATTTGAAAATTCGTAGTGGTGTGAAGAACAATAATTTTCTTTACTGGCAAATTATTTGAGATGTACACTGCTAGACCTCCCTTGGATCTGCCATGTGTGGTAATTCTGGATGGAGTATAATATGTTTTGTAGCCCTGTAAGTGTATTGGGTCTATTGCCCGGGTCTCCTGGAGGCAGACTATCTGGTGGGTGTTTACTAAACCCAACCATGGTTTAAGATTAATCTTTGATCGGAGACCTGCCACGTTCCAATATAATGCGGAAAGCGTCAAAGTAGGGGGAGCTGAATTTCTGACGTTCATCAAGATGTTGGTAGCTGGGGTTCCTGGTCGGGGGGGAGGTATAAGATGTGATCTGAAAGAAACACGTTAGTATTAGATTCCTTACCTTAGAATATCCCCAGGCAGTAGCAGTACCCCTGCGCGTCGGTAGGCATCGTCTGCAGGCGTCCCCTGCGGCTCCGCGTCCGTCGTCGGCGTCGTACGCCGTGATGACGTCGCTGGAGTATATAGACGCCGCCTCCGCGCGCTGACGTCAGTTCTTCTTTTTTCCGCGCCAGTAAGCGCAGATCCGAAGAGCAGTACTCCGGTCTTTTTTTTTTCAAAACCAATTTTATTGAGCAGAAGAGTATCAAGAATGTGGTATCTTCACATACCAAGATCCCCACAACAGTATCAATGCACAGTGATATACTCGTTAATCCATGAATCAAATGATGAAGCTCAGCTTTAAAGACATCCTAACTGCCCACCCCAACCCCAACTACTCCCCCACCCCTACCCAACACCCCCCCCCACCACACATGTACAGAGGCAACATAAAGACGGTACACATAAAGGAATCAGGTACGATGCAACCAGGGCTTTGCCATTCGGGCCAGAAATGTCACTGCGATCAAATGTCCTCCTCCTGTTCCGCCGGGGGTTCCAAGGACAGGCCGCGGTAGTCGGCCCACCGCTTCCAGATTTTGAAATGTTTGCGCGGGCAACCTCGCGCCTCAAAGACTGGCTTCTCAAGGCCCATGAAGTAGTCCAGCCCAGCCTTCCATGCAGACAGGGGGGGAGCCCTTACAGATTTCCAAGCCCGAGCCAGGTCACGCTTGGCCACGACCAGGCCCAGGAGCAACAGGTGGCGCTTATAGACGTTACCCCCTACCCCTTCCATAACGTGCAGCAGGCCTAAGCGGTGGGTACGAGGAAGATCCCATCCCAGGACCTCAGCCAGGCAACTCCATACTCCCCTCCAGAAGCCAGCCAGGCGACCACACGACCACACTGTATGCAGCAAAGAGCCAGGCACTTCCCCACAACGCAGGCACTCCGAGGACGCAATCAAACCAGCCTTCCACAGGCGTTCACGTGTGTAGTAGGCACGATGCAAGTATTTGAATTGTATCAGGCGGAGCCGAACCGCAACAGCGGTGCCACGTGGGGACTCCAGTGCCTCCCTCCAATCATCCTCGTCCAGGGCGCCCACATCCACCTCCCACGCTTCCCGAAGGGAGCTGAGAGTGGAGGAGCAGTGTGTAACAAGGGACTGATAGATCCTAGAGACCTTCTTATCTCCCAAGTCACCCATAAACACTTTCGCCTCAATGGGGCTGAACTCGGGCAGGGGGTCGAGGCCGGCGATACTCGGGGCCAGGGCATGCCTCAGCTGGAGGTAACGGAAGAACTGGGAGTGAGACATCTGGAACTCCGCACGGAGGTCCTCAAAGGACTTGAGGGCGGTGCCCGACATGACCTGGCCCAGTTGTGTAATTCCAATAGCTTCCCAGCCCTCAAACCCGGCCAAAGCCGCCAATTCCGGGAGCATGCCATTGTGCCACAGCGGCGTTTCGGCTGTCAGTTTGCCCCACCAACCCATACGGCGCAGAGACTGCCGCCACACGGCAAAGACCACTTTAGTGACCGACGGCAACCCACGGCGTATACGAGCTGAGTAAAGAATGGTGTGAAGTGTGCGATCTCCCATTAGGTGTCTCTCTAGGGCATAGGCCGGATCACCCCTGTCTCCATACCACCAATCATTGAGGACAAGGAGGTGCGACGCCTGATAGTAGGAGAGAAGGTCGGACGTGGCCAAGCCCCCACAGTACGTGGACAGAAAGCACGTTCTCAGGGCCACCCTGGCAGCTCCGCCATCCCACAGGAAGCGGCCCAGCACCGAGTTCACCTGACGGAACCACTCCATGCCAATAGGGTGTGGGAAGTTCTGGAGTTGGTACAGCAGCCTCGGCAGCGCCACCATCTTAAAGATGGCCGACCTCCCATAGATCGTAAGGGGCATCCTGGACCATGTTTTGACATCGGTTTGGACTCGGTCCCATACCGGTAAGACACTATGTGTCCAGGCCACTGCCCGTGAAGTCGAGAGGAAGACGCCCAGATATTTCAGGCCGTCCGTCGCCACGCGCAAGTCGGCGGCCCAAGGATCGGCAACCACTCCGCCACGTAGAACCCACAGGGTTGATTTAGACAAGTTAAGATGAAGCCCCGAGACTTCGCCAAACCCACGCATGATCTCCAAGACTCGGGAACCCGAGCGCCGCAAATCAGTAAGGAACAGGAGGACGTCGTCAGCATAGAGTGCAATCCTATCAGTTAGATGGTCATTCCAGACAAAGCCACGTAGATGGGCATCCATTCGGACCCGCGCCGCCAGGGGCTCCATGGCCAGGGCAAACAAGTAGGGGGAGAGTGGACAACCCTGTCGGGTACCACGGCCGATCCGGAAGCGCCCAGAGACCGCACCGGCGACACGGACCGAGGCCGTGACATTGGTGTACAGGAGGCGAATGTAGGACAGGAAGACCGGCCCTATATTGAGGCGGGCCAGCAAGGTGAACAAATATGCCCAACTCACCGAGTCGAAGGCCCGGTCCATGTCCGCAAGAAGGAGTGCGGCCTGTTCATCCCTGTCTCCCATAGCGTCGATCGCTGCCTGTGCCCGTCGGATATTATGCCGGGTAGCCCTGCGCGGCATGAACCCGGCCTGATCAGGGTGGACCAGGTCGGCAATGTGGGGCAGCAATCGGTTCGCAAGGGCTTTCGCCAGAACCTTGGCCTCTATGTTGAGGAGAGAGATCGGCCTGTAGGAGTCGTGCCGATCCGGCGCCCTGCCCGGCTTCAAAAAGACCACAATCTCGGCGTGGCGCCAGTCAGGTGGCAGCTCGCCCCGAGACCTCGCCGCCTCCAGAGCGTTGCGGAAATGGGGTCCCAGTTGAACGTGGAACTTCTTGTAGAATTCGGCAGGATAACCGCTCGGGCCGGGCACCTTCCCGGTGTTCAGCTGGCCAAGGGCCTCTCCAAGTTCTTCGGAGGTGAGCGGGGCCTCCAGGGCCGCCCTAGTCTCATCCGGGACTGCCCGTGGGAGAAGGTCATCCAAATATGAGGCTATGTCGCTCTCCACCACTGGATCTCGGGGAGCATATTGTGCCGCGTAATAGCGGGCAAAGCTCGCCGCCAGTAAATCCGGGTCGGACATGACCGACCCGTCATCCGCCGCAAGGCCGGGCAGTTCTAGGGGTTGGAAGGTCGCCTGGCAAAGCCTATGTAACATGGTGCAGGACTTGTCGCCCCACTGGTACACCCTGCTACGCGTGGCGAGCCACGCCTGTCGGGCCTCCTCGTATAGAACCGAGGCATACGTCTGCTGGGCCTGCAGGAGCCGTCGCACGACACCCTCGTCGCCCCCGAGTCGGCTACGCTGCTCCAGGGCCTCCACTCGGGCCGCGGCGGTCACAATGGCCTCCCGATGCTCCCGCCGAGCGGCCGCACACCAAGCTATATCGATGCCCCGTATCGTAGGCTTCAGCGCTTCCCACACAACAATGGCATCGACACCCCCCACCAGGTTCTCGCGCCAAAAATGGTCGATCGCTTGGCGTATATGCGTCACGTATTCCGGCCGCTGTAGCTGCCAGGCGGACATGCGCCATCGAAATGGCTGCCGTTTAGAGGGGAGGGTCACGGTGGCCAGGACAGGGGAATGATCCGAGAGGCCCCTGGGGAGTATCGCTGCGTCCCTGACACGGCTCAGACAGGCACCCGGTACAAACAAATAGTCGAGCCTAGAGAAGGACCCATGCACCGCCGATACATACGTGTAGGCCCGCTCCGCGGGGTGGAAATGCCGCCACACATCAATCCAGCCCAGACTACGCACTGTCGCACACAACTGGGTGGGAGCAGCCGCGGGAGGGGGATCAGGCACCACATGCACCCGTCGCTGGCAGTCCAGGCTCACATCCATGACTTCATTCCAGTCACCCCCCACCATGGTCAGGACCTCAGGGATTTCATCCCACAGCGCAAACAACCGCTCAGACAATGCCCACTGCAGGGGGGAGGGGCGTAAACACTTCCAAAAACCACCGGCTCGGAGCCCAGCAGGCCTTGAATAAAGACAAATCTACCCTGAGGATCAATCCACTGTTTCTCATGAACATAGGCCACCCTACGATGTACCAATATGGCCACCCCCCGTGAACCCCTCGCAAAGCCAGCATGGTAAACCTGTTGATAGCCGAACCTCTGGAGGCTGAGGGCCTTGGAGCCCAGCATATGAGTCTCCTGGAGCATAAGGACATCCACCATCTCCCTCTTCCCCCATCGCAGCACAGCCCCACGCTTGATCTTGTCCAGGATACCCCGCACATTCCAAGTACTCCGGTCTTTTGACCAAGTTTTGTAAATTTCTTCATACTTTTTTGGTGCCGGTAGGATGCCCGGTTTCAAGAATTGTGACGGTTGTGACCGCACGATGTCGGTCACGGACCATCACCGACTCTGCCTCCGGTGACTGGGCCCCGACCACGACGTGGACGCCTGCGTCGATTGCCGGGCCTTGACAAATAAGGCTAGACGGGAGCGGTCCCGCAAGCTGCTCGAGCTCCGGGTGTCGGCCCCGCATCGAGAGCGGTCCCGGTCCGGCCGGAGGTCCAGGGAGCGTTCGAGGGAGCGGTCGCGGAGCCGTGCCGAGCGCTCCGGAAGTAGTCACCATTCGTCTTGTTCCTCAGGTAGGAAGCACAAGAAGTCGGGGCGTCGTCATCGTACCTCCGACTCCCCCCGACGCTCGCGCGACGCGGCCGGGGGCTCGGGTGACCCCACCCCCGCGGCTCCGCGAGAGTCGCCGGCGCGGCCTGCTCCATACCCTCCGGTCCCTGGGCTAGGCGCGACGCCCGAGGAGATTGAGGCGTTCCTCATGGCCATGAGGGCGCTCACTCCTCTGACAGGGCCTACGGCGCCTTCGGGCCCAGTGCTACCGTCCGGGGGCCCTAGCGGTTCGGGTGTACCTGCCTCGACGCCATCGGGTGCTCCGGCCCCGGTGCCGCCGACGGCTCCGACCCCGGCGCCGCAGGAGCCTTCGGGGTCGACGCCGGCTGGTCTACCGGCCTCTCCGGCGCCGATTCCATCGGGGTTACCCCCGACGCCGTCCCCGCGCGGCGCCGGTTCTCCAGTTCCGGCTCCGGCCGGCGCCGGGGCTCCGGCTCCGGTCGGCACCGGGGCTCCGGCGCTGGCTCCGGGCGGCGTCGTCCCCATGCCCTCCCCGAATCCGGACGCGGAGTCGGACCGGCGTCGCTCGACGCCGATGGGGCCGGTGAACCCCGAGGAGCCGGTCTACATTGTTGACTCCGAATATGGAGATGATGTAGAGTACGGAGAGGGTTGGGAGGGGTCTGAGGACCCTCTGTCACGTGAGTGTCAATACGACGTGGACTGGACAGGTGATTTGGGTGATGCCAGTGGTCTGGACGACTCTCCTAACCCTGGCTTTGTCTCGCCTCCTACCGTGGCATCGGAGGAGGGGGCTGCTTATTCAGTGGTGTTGATGAGGGCTGCCAAGGCCTTACACCTTGAGCTCCCCGTCGCGGCCGTGAGGCCTAACATCCTCACTGAGGTCTTCAAACCGCAGTCATGCCCACAGGAGCCACTGCTGCCGTTTAACGAAGCCCTGTCGGACGTTCTTTTGGGCACGTGGTCCAGGCCCTCTTCGGGTTCGCCTGTTGATAGGAACGTGGCCAGACGCCACTGTCCGTGCCCGGACGACCCCAAGTTCCTGTCCACCCATCCCACCCCTGAGAGTCTGGTGACCCAGGCCTCCACTTCCCAGACCTCATTCCCGTCGGCCCCGCCTGACCGGGAATCTAAGAGGTACGACCAGTATGGCAAGAAGGTCTTCTCGTCCCTGAGTTTGGGACTGCGGTCTTGCAACACCACTTGCCTCTTGGGCCGCTACACCCACTCTGTGTGGGATACGGTCGCGGAACTGCTGCCAGAATGCCCCATGGAGGTGCGGGCGAAGCTCGGCAAGGCTGTGGCTGAGGGCCGAGACGCAGCAAAATATTCCATACGGTGTGGTCTTGATACGACCGACTCGCTGGGCAGAGCAATGTCCACGACGGTGGCGATTCGTCGCCACGCCTGGCTGAGATCCGCCAATTTTTCGGCAGATGTCCAGAATGCCTTGATGGACATGCCGTTTGATGGCTGTCGCCTGTTTGGTGACAAGGCGGACCACGCGCTGGAGCGCTTCAAGGACTCCAGGGTCACGGCCAAGTCCTTGGGTCTCTCGACCCAGCAAACGGGTTCGTTTCGCTCCTTTCGTGGCCAAGGAAGGGGCGTCCCCACACGTGCTGCCAGCCACGTGCCGCAACAATCTTATCAACGCGGTGGCGGCCGTGGAAACCGCCGTGGAGGCGGTCGGGGTCAACGGTGGGGTCAGGCCACACCTCCCCCCGCAGCATCAGCCTCCAAATCCTCCTAGTCCGTGCTTTCAGGCCCATGTGACGCCAGTGGGTGGCAGGGTTCGCCATCACCACGCCCACTGGCGCGCAATCACATCGGACAGGTGGGTGCTGCAACTCGTCCGAAGGGGCTACTCCCTTCCCTTCGAGACCAATCCTCCAGCCATGCCACCGCCGAACCACCGTGTGTCAGGGGACCACTTGACACTTCTGCAAAAGGAAGTTACGGCCCTCTTGGCCAAGGGGGCCATCGAGCGCGTTCCTGGGCTAGAAGTAGGGCGTGGTTGCTATTCCCACTACTTTCTGGTGCCCAAGAAGGACAAAGGGGGCCTACGTCCTATCTTGGATCTACGGAACGTCAACGGCTTCCTCCGGAAGGAGAAGTTCAAGATGTTGACATTAGCTCAGGTCTTGGCTGCTCTAGACCCGCAAGACTGGATGGTAGCGTTGGACTTGCAGGATGCATATTTTCCCATCCCCGTCCTGCCGGCCCACCGGCGTTACCTGCGGTTCACGGTAGGCCAGGAGCACTTCCAGTTTATCGTGCTCCCCTTCGGCCTTACCAGCGCCCCACGGGTGTTCACAAAGGCGTTGGCGGTGGTCGCAGCCCATCTGCGCAGGTTAGGGGTTTCAGTCTTCCCCTACTTAGACGACTGGTTGTTGAAGGCGGGCTCGCCCCAGACAGTCGTCCACCACCTTCAGATGACGGCAGACCTCTTGCACGAGCTGGGGTTCTCCATCAATGTGCCGAAATCACACCTGTGTCCCTCCCAAAAGCTCCTTTTCATCGGAGCGGTTCTGGACTCGGCGCAGTTTCGGGTTTATCCTCCGGAACGGCGGGTCCGGGATATACAGGCTTTGATTCCCATCTTTCAGCCGCTATCCCGGGTTTCGGTCAGGTTGACGCTGCGGCTGCTGGGGCTGATGGCTTCCTGCATCCTTCTGGTGCATCATGCCCGGTGGCGGATGCGGGCTCTGCAGTGGGACCTGAAGTTTCAGTGGGCCCAGCATCAGGGCAGCTTGTCCGACCACGTCTTGATCTCGGAGGGCACTGCGAGACAACTGCAGTGGTGGCTTACGGACCGCGATTGGGTCAGAGGCAGATCCCTCTCCCTTCCCCAACCGGAGCATGTTGTCGTGACGGACGCGTCCCTCCAGGGCTGGGGAGGCCACTTGGGAGAGGCGAGATCAGAGGCATCTGGTCTCCGGCGGAGTCCCGGCTCCATATAAACCTGTTGGAGCTACGGGCGATTCGTCTAGCACTGAAGGCATTCCTCCTCTTTGTCAACGGGAGTGTAGTGCAGGTGTTCACGGACAACACCACCGCCATGTGGTACTGCAACAAGCAGGGCGGGGTGGGGTCGTGGACCCTTTGCCAGGAGGGCGTCAGGGCGTGACTCTGACGGTTCAACACCTGGCAGGTTCTCTGAACGCCAGGGCGGACGAACTCAGCCGTCGGTACTCGATGGATCACGAATGGCGTCTGAACTCGGACGTGGCGCAAGGCCTCTTTCGGCAATGGGGAGAGCCTTGGTTAGATCTATTCGCCACAGAAGAGAACGCGCTATGTCATCAGTTCTGCGCGTTGGAGTTTCCAAGACGGCACTCGCACGGCGACGCCTTTCGGCGCGAGTGGAGTTGCGGTCTGTTATACGCCTTTCCGCCTATACCACTTCTGCCCAGAGTGCTGAAGAAGATCAGGCGCGACCGGGCCCAAGTTATCCTTGTGGCTCCGGACTGGGCTCGAAGGTACTGGTATCCCGAGCTACTCAGCATGTCAGTCGGTCCCCCGATCCGCCTGCCCCTTCAGGAGGACCTTCTGTCGCAACAGCAGGGGACGGTCCTCCACCCGAACCTGTCCAGTCTCCACCTCCATGCTTGGAGATTGAGCGGCGACAGTTGAGGCCATTTGACTTGCCTCCTGAAGTCTGTGATGTGATTCTGGCACCCAGGCGTCCCTCCACAAAGTCGGTATACGCCTGTCGGTGGAACAGATTTGTGGCATGGTGCACAGCAAAGGCTGTGGATCCTCTCTCTGCCCCTCTTTCCGAGGTTCTTCTCTTCCTTCTTTCTCTTGCCCAGCAGGGCTCTGCTCTGGGCACTATCAGGGGCTACCTTTCTGCCCTTTCGGCCTTTCTGAGGCTGCCTGATCAACCTTCTTTGTTCAAGTCCCCTATTGTAACGAGATTCTTGAAGGGCATCACACACATGTATCCTCCTGTTCCGTTTGTGATGCCTCAGTGGGACTTGAACCTGGTTCTCACCTTCTTGATGTGTGCTCCCTTTGAGCCACTTCATTCCTGTCCTCTCCGTCTCCTGACTTTAAAGACGGCCTTCCTGGTTGCCATCACCTCTGCCAGGAGAGTGAGTGAGCTCCAGGCTCTTTCTGTCAAACCTCCTTTCTTGTCAATTCATCCAGACAAGGTGGTTCTGAGGACTAGACCTTCTTTTCTGCCCAAAGTAGTTTCTGCTTCTCACATCGGGCAGTCCATCACCCTCCCCTCCTTCTTCCCGCCTCCGCATCCTTCAAAGGAAGAAGAGCGGCTCCATCGTCTGGACCCAAAACGTGCGCTTTCATTTTATATGGATCGCACACGCCAGTTCCGGGTGGATGACCAACTGTTTGTTGGCTACGTGGGTGCGAAGAAGGGACGGGCGGTACATAAACGGACCATCTCTCGGTGGGTCATTCTGTGCATCAAAGCGTGCTACTCTTTGGCTCGGAAGGAGCCCCCTGTTGGGCTGAGGGCCCATTCCACTCGGGCCACGGCGGCTACTACTGCCCTGGGCCGGGGAGTCCCCTTGCAGGACATTTGCCAGGCGGCTACGTGGGCCTCGCTGCACACCTTTGCGAGGCACTACTGCCTGGACAGTCAAGTCCGGAGGGATGGCTTCTTTGGCCGATCTGTCCTCCAGGACTTTCTGGTGTAGGAATGTATTGGTTTGCAGACCCACCACCGGGGTTGGTATTGCTGGGGTATCTATTCTAAGGTAAGGAATCTAATACTAACGTGTTTCTTTCAGATGAACAAGTTACTTACCTTCGGTAACGATATATCTGTAAGAAACATTAGTTAGTATTAGATTCCTTACCGACCCACCCATCCTCCCTGTTCTGCGAACTGATACCTAGGGTTAAGGACATCCCTTTCAGGGCCCTAGTTTCAAATGGCACCAGTGTTGGTTCTCACATGGCTCTGCGTGTTCTGGCGCGGAAAAGCTGTGTACAAAGAACTGACGTCAGCGCGCGGAGGCGGCGTCTATATACTCCAGCGACGTCATCACGGCGCACGACGCCGACGACAGACGCGGAGCCGCAGGGGACGACTGCAGACGACGCCTACCGACGCGCAGGGGTACTGGTACGCAAAAGTTTCCGGATCCAGACTGACGCCTGGGGATATTCTAAGGTAAGGAATCTAATACTAACTAATGTTTCTTACAGATATATCGTTACCGAAGGTAAGTAACTTGTTCATATGGTCATCATTAGAAACAATGGCGAATTGTGCTTCTGTGGGTGGAAGAGGAGGAACCTCCGCTAGAACGGGTATACCTTCCGTGTAGGGTGACATCGGGGAACTGAAAGATAAATTCAGTGATATCGGTAATTTTGGTGATTTTGACCCAGGGGAGGGGGGATTTATGATTTCCTGGATGTTATCAGATGGTGGTCAATCCACCATCTCCAGGCAGTCATATCTATTAGACAATGGGACGCCCCTCCAACCGAAGACTGGCGCGGGATCTCTACCCCCATGACCCGCCCAGTCTAACCAGTCGGGTCTTCTGTTCCAATTACCAACCTGGGTCCAATTCCATTCTGGACCTGAAGCTTAGTGGTTTAATGGAGGGTAGAAGTATGACAGTCTTTTAGTGCCTATTCCGTCAGGTGTGAGGTGGGAACCCCAAGAGCAAATGTGCTCAACTGTATGGGGATCTTCGAAGTTGATGATGACACAGTCACCCTGGATTGTTTTTGGCTCTTTACCTAACCAGGGGACCCTACGGACCATTGTAACTCTATTGTTAGGGTAAGGAGGAAGGGGCCTATTGGCGGATAGCCAGTGTAACACTTTATTTTTTAGGGACCAACCTGGTTCCTCAGAGTTTGAATTCAACTCAGGGACCCCGGTCATGATAACAACGAACGGGGTGGCTTCTGGGGGAAGGTGGAAAGAACGACCACCTTTCCGTCTTGTCTTATAGGTGGCATTTTGGATCCCTGGAGTTTTTGCTTGAATGGGAGCCTGGGAGGTAATAGGGGCTGAGGCTGAAACTGATGGTATGACAGGGCCTTTCTTCGCTGCTGTGGGTGGTGATTTTTGTTGCACAGCTGTGATTGATGGTTTTTGATGGACAACTGCAGATTTAGTAGCCAGTTTAGGTGCTTGTTTTGATGCTACCGCCCCTGCTTTGGTGATTTTAGGGTTGGGTTTTTGGGCCACAGGGTGAGTAGAAACAGAACCCTTGGATGATTTAGGTTCTGAAATTAGCATTTCCACCATCTTTTCAACTTTGGCCAGGGAAAGCTCGATGGGTTGCACGTACAACTTAATTAATGCCTCTAGTCTATCCAATAGCTGGATGTCTGAGCTGCAGGTATCACGCCCTCTTCCCACGTTACTACTAAGGCTAAGGTTAGGCATAGTGCTGGAGAGATTTATTATATCGGGTGGTAAGGGATTTGCCTCTTGCTGGAGTAAAGCTAGTTGGCTGGTACTTTGTATAGCAGATGGAATTTGTGATCCAGGTTGATTCAAGGATTGTGTCTGAACAGGAGAATTGTTTTTTTGAAGTTTCTTATATTTCCATTTTTTCTTCGGTATCGCACCCTCCCTAAGACCCGTTAGTGGTTGTATTGGAGTCATCCCTTCTCGGGCTTGTAAAAAGAGTCGGGGTTCTCTCCAATGATAGGGGGGATTGGGATAGCTGGGTGGCTGATAGATCAATAGATACTGACAAATCCACAGTGCCTGGAACGGTGTGGGAATCCGTTGGTGCGCCATGTTCTGAAAGGCGCTGAGGAGTTCTAACTGCAGCCAGAAGGCCCAATGAAGAACGTTTGGCCATGGCCAGTTCTTGAGAGACCCTCCGTTCCAGCAAAAGGGCGCCTTGATTAATTGCGTTGTTGGCCCAGGAGATAAATTGGTCAATTGGACCGATAGTCTGGGCGGCATGTGATGGCTTGCTACTTCTAGTATTTCTAGGCGACATACTCAGAATGATGCTGCTAGGATTGGAGAATTACTAGATAACTCCGAAAAAACAACAGTACAAAGGTGGTTAAGCAGGAACAGAGCGGATGATCAAGCTACAATTGTCAATAGGGTGGCCCAGTCCAGTCTTACCCGGTCTTTAAAGGGCTTAAACGGGCCCGCCCTTGGCCCGGGCTTAGCCCCGGGCGCTCCCGCGCGCTCCTGCGACGCGGGTGATGACGCCGATTTAAAGCGCCTCCTGGCGCGTGCCTGACGTGTCCGCCGCTAAGTCCGCTGGGAAAGGTAGTCCCCCACTCGGTGGCCGCTTGGTTCTAATTGCGGCGGCGGGGGGACTACAGGGCAGGGCCAGCGGCAGCAAGGCAAGGTTGTGGCAAGAGTCCCAGGCAGCAAGGGGATTTACAGCGGAGCACCCGCTCCAACGCTGAATGTATGCGAAAGTGGAACACCCGCTCTTCCGGCGATTTAAAGCGCCTCCTGGCGCGTGACTGACGTGCCCGCCGCTAAGCCCGCTGGGAAAGGTAGTCCCCCACTCGGCGGCCGCTTGGTGGTAATTGCGGCGGCGGGGGGACTACAGGGCAGGGCCAGCGGCAGCAAGGCAAGGTTGTGGCAAGAGTCCCAGGCAGCAGGCAGCAAGGGGATTTACAGCGGAGCACCCGCTCCAACGCTGAATGTATGCGAAAGCGGAAAACTCTCTTCAAACATAATTTTGAGGTAAGGGCTGAGGCCTTCCGGCTGCAGCTTGTATAATTCCATCGGCAATCCATTAGGACCCAAGGCTTTGCCCGGACGGAGATCCCTGATGGCTAGATTGAGTTCCTCCACCGTAAGCGGGGTCTCGAGAGTCTCACGTTCTTCCTGAGAGAGTATGGGTAAACGGATATCAGTCAACAGATCATCGGAGTCCTCCTCTGGTCTGTCAGAGACTCTGCTGTATATCTTCTGGTAGTGACGGGCAAATTACACAACTATCTCACGAGGTTCCATGAGTATAGTCCCCGACTCGGCTCTAATCTCGGCAACTACCCTACGTTCCTTCGGTTTCTTGTCTAGCCATGCAATGAGCTTACCCGCCTTGTCGCCCTGGTCATAAACCCTCCCTTCTTTATCTCGCAACGCTTTTTTGGCAGCGTCGGTAGCCACCGCTTTATATTCTGCCGCCTTAATTTGCATACAGTGGGTCGTCTCTTGACTACCGTCAGTGTGTGCCATAGTCTCAAGCGTTCAGAGGTCTTCCTCTAGTTGGACGATCTGCGCTTCACGTTCCTTGCGCCGCCCCGCGATCACAGAGAGAGCCTCACCCCTGATCACTGTCTTAAAAGCTTCCCAGAGTATTCCCGGGGATTCAACTGTGCCCTCATTGTCCTCAAAATAGCTACCTGTAGACTTTAGTAGTGTTTTCCTAACGTCTTCATTACGGAGGTGCCAAGCGCTAATTGGCGCCTGTTAGAACTGGCTATTTCTGGTAGGCTAAGGCTGACGCCCAAGCCAGGCAGAAACCACCATTCTAGTCAGGGCAAGGAAGTCACACGCCAAGATAACCCCTGCTCACCCCCTTGGTAGCTTGGCACAAGCAGTAAGGCTAAACTCGGAGGCAATGTGTAAAGCATTTGCGCCAGCACCCAACGGCAACAACATACTAGGCACACCACCAAAGAGACTCCACACAAGGTTATTATAAAAATAACTTTTGTATTGTAAAAACACATCAGATAAAATCACACATATACATTGTGCCAACTGGCACGGGTAATATACACATGGATTATGTACGCAAGTCAGGGCCACATGGGCGCCTGTCAGAATCAGATATAGTACTTCTAGATAAAATGTAGAATATAAAATCACTTCTAGAATAAAGAATAAATGTAACATAAAATAATAATCAAAGATAACAACCAGTTGTAGGAGGGTACCTCCTGACTATGGTTGCCCCCAACTTTTTGCCCTGTGTTTTAGCTGGTTTTTGACATAGTCGACCTGGGGCCCTGCCAATCAGGACCCCAGGCCTACTGCTCTCTCTGTAAAATGGATTCCATGTACCCTAGGTGCATTTCCAATTGGTACTGGGCCACCTTATCAGACCCTGTAACTCAGGGCATAGGTGTACCCAGGGCTGCCAGGGGCTGCAGCATGTATTATGCCACCCCTGGCTGGCCTCCTAAATTTGACACAACTGGCTGCCTGACAGCTGGGGCAAAGTCGTGTAATCACCCTTTGCTGTAGGTGTAGGATACCTATACCTAACCCTAAAATGGACACACAGATTCCTATCAGTCACTCCTATGGCAGGCCTTGACAATCCTGAAGGCAGAGTGCTTAGAATCGTGTGAGATGGTGCTCTGGCATGAGCTGAGCTTGTCTGCAGCTTGCGGAACCAAGTCCTAATAGCTGTTCCATGATATCGCATACCATATACTCTTAAGTGCATTATAATCCTCGCAGTTAAATACTAACTTTGGTATTGCTTTATCAAAACATGTCGAGTAAGGTGTCATACGAATTGGAATACTAACCCCTCGCCAATTCTGGCGACGGGGTTAGCATTCCACCCTTCTAGAGGGACACAACATGTATGTAACTGTGAACCCCGGTTAAAGTTAACTGAAGCCTCAGCTCCACAAAATGGATGCTGCCACCACAGACACGAGTCTGACCTCCTGCTGCTGGGAGTCCTTCCAGCGAGGGAGGCCTGGACAAAGGGTTTCCTGTCCGGGGCGGTGCTAGCACCGTCCCAGACATGGTTTTGTGTATCCTGGGTAATCAGGGCTTTTCATGAAGGTGACTGCTGAGTGGCACCCCGGTGCTCACTACGCATAGGCCAGTCAGAACCAGTTCCAGGGGCACACCAGCCCCTGGCCTGGGGAAGTCCGGCAGGGGAGAGGGGTGTAACCACCCCCCTCCTAGTCCCACCCATAGGCAGGACCTAGTCACCGGGTCAGCCCCTTTTCTTAGTATAAAGATAGGAGCGGGCCCCCTGTTCAAATTAGATCATCTTTGGAATCAAGACACGACTTTCTGCGAAAGGACTTCAAGATTTCTTCCTCAAGATTCTCCCTTGTGGCTAAGGAGTAGTCACCCTGCATCAAGCGGGCACCATCCTAAGAACACTGCGGTCTGCTGCAAGTCCTTCTTCACGAATCCGACGACCCAGCTCGACGAGACCCGGCTTCCCTGGCACCTCTGACCTCTACTCACCTCTGCAGCAAAGCTGAGAACCGTGAGTGCGACGAGACCTCGAGGGACCGACGATCGCCAAGACTGCACGACTTCTTTGTAACAAGCCCACCGAGTCTTCCACTGGTGAGTGCTTTGGGGTCCGAGAAGCCCCAACCCTGCGCAGCTCCAGCACCCAAGATCAGCCTCCCTGCATCTCCACGATCTGCGTGGGGCCCTTCTGCTGTTTGCTGTGCACCGCGTTGTTTGGCTACTAGCCGGCTGGCTTGTGGCCTTCTGAACGACGCCCGACGACATCACTGCTGCTGGTCTGGTTGCTCCAGACTGGCCCTTGCTTCCTTCTTTAAGAGAGGCACCCCGGACCCTCCTGGTCCACTCCAGACGCCATTTTAGGTCCACCGCGTGGGCTTGAATTTGCCAAGGCTTTGTTGCCCAATCCTGGGTCCAGCGACGCCGACAGCTTTTATCTTCGTGGGACAGCTCGCTCCTCCATCCTGGTCGCCGACAACGCCTCCTGGTCCGTGAGATCCCAGAGCACAGCGTCACCCACTCGCCTAGTCGAGGTGGCTACCATCCGGTGCCCTCCTGATGCCCACTGACTACTGGCTAGTAGTCACGAACTTGGTCCCCTCTGCTTTCAGGTGTCATCTTCCATCGATCCAGGCTTGGATCCACCGAACTTTCTTCACTGGTCGCCTGCCAGCAACTTCTTTCTTCCAGGCTCCTGGTCCGTCAACGAGGATTCCCGACGTCCTTTGAGTCCTATGCAGCTGCAGCCCCTGGGCTAGGTAACTCCGGCATTTCGGTGCCCCAGCATAGCCTCAGTATCCAAGGGTCAGAATCCACTTTCGTTTTCTTCCCACCAGGTCGGGTTCGCCCGAGAACACTAACTTTGCAATTCCTAGCTACCATAGACTTTGTCCCGCATCTCGCGTGAGAGTGCACACACTGCACCCGAGTCCCCTGGGTCTCCTAGAAGTAATGTAACGATTCTATAGTCAAGTCCTAGCGATTCCAAAGCCTATTAGTACTGTACTTACCTGCTAGTAATTTCGCATTCCACTTTTCAAGTATATGGTTTTCCGTGCCCCTCGGGCATTTGTATATACTGTGCTAACTTAAGTATTTTTGTAAGAGTTTTGGTTTGTGCTTAGTACCCTGTCCTCATAAAGAGTACAGGGCTGTTGTGATTCTTAATAAATAACTGTTTATTTTCATAACACTTGTGTGGTGTCCTTTCACTTGGTGTTCAAGGGGTATATGTGGTATAACAGCTGGCTTAACACGCCCTCTCGAGTCTTTAGCCTTAGACTGCTCGTATCCACGCTACTAGGATAGCTGGTCTATAAGGTTGACTTACAACCAATCATCAATAAGGGTTGCTGGACTGATACATAGTGTTCACTAGAATAGTGAGCACTGCATATCAGGCCACCTTCTCACACCAGTAACCACTGGTAACAGGAACCAGGACTTTACTAGGACCACCTTTACTAAAAAAAGAAGAACCACCTAAGTATCACACAGCATTTAGGGGTCTAAGAAAGAATACATTACTCATGATGCAATAAACCTACATTCAGAGGAGTAGAAAAGACAACCACCTAAGTATCACTCAGCGTTTAGGGGTCTAGGAAAAGAACACATTACCCATGATGCAATAACCTACATTCAGAGGAGTAAAAGAGAAACACATGATGCCATAAACATTCAGAGGTGTTAAGAATAAAGCACATGATGCAATAAAATACATTCAGGGGTGCAGCGCAAGAAGACACATGATGACTAAACATTCAGAGATGCAGCGCATGGAAAGAAAGACACATGATGCCTAAAAACATTCAGAGGTGCCAGAACAAAAGTCAATAGCGCAAACAAAACACACAGTAGGCAATTACTATTAAAACCATAGAAATCACATTGCGCATGACTTACATAAGCCACCACCTGTGGCAGTCCCTAGGCCAACTGGCCTTGTGGGGCAAGGATGCCCTGAGTCCAATGTCAGAGCGCGCTGCCATGCAGCGCCAGTCCAAATGTACAAAAACCTAAACGTGGCAGCCGCCCACAAAGTGCTGGGCAGCTGGGATCAAAAAGCTGTGGCAGGGCTCTCAGTAGCCCCTAGAACAAATCTGCGCCATCTGAGCCACACAGGCTCTAAAACAAACACTGCGCACGTTGGAGCCACACAGGCTCTGGCCAACACTGGTCAAACGTTGGAGCCACACTGGCTCTAAAGCAACATGCCCCCTGGAGCCTCCCTGGACTCTCCAAGCGTTGGGGCGACCCACTGCCAACCGGGGCCGCCCTTGAAGCCCTCGTGGCTTCACACTGACCATGAGCGCGAGCTCGCGCTACTGGGGAGGGGCGGACACCGACAATGTGTCCCGGCGCCCCTCCTTGCTCTTCTGCCCCCTCATTGGAGCCTTGCAGGGCTCAACACAAACACTGGCCCCCAAGCCCCTCACAGGGGCTTCTGCAACAACTGCGGGCCCTCAGGAGCCCCTCGCAGGCTCTACAACCACGGTGGGGCGACCCACTGCCATTCGGGGCCGCCCTTCCTTGGTGCCTCGACCGGCACCAACATCAGTGTCCTCTCTTCGCGTGGGAGTCCCGCTATAGCCAGGGACTCCTACGCTGTGCCTCGCTCTCGCGCCCCCCTCTCCACCTGGCAGCTTCACTCACCGGACTGCCCGTGGGGGACGCTGGTCTGCGGGTCTCTTCCTGCAGCATGGAGGCCTCGCGGCGGGGCGGTCGAGCTTCTCCCTCTCTCTGCAGGGCTCCCTCGGCACACGGGAGCCCTGCCAACCGGCCGCCTCGTCTCCTCGGAGCTCCCTCAGCCGAGAGGAGCCCCGCGAACAGCCGCCATCTCCCGCGCCTTTCTTCCTCGAGCTGCGGGGGCGGGAATTCCGGCCGGCCACGCTGGGATTGGCCGGCCGGCCGGCCGGCCAGGTACTTCCGGGTCGCCGCGGGCAGCGCGGCGGCCCTCGCTAGGCAGGCAGGCGGGCGGCAGGCAATCAAAATATCGGCGTGGACAGCCGAAGCAACAAAAACGGCACATAAGCGAGGTGGGCACTCGCAGACCAAACAACGATCGAGTGGGGCAAATCCACTCTGGGTGGGCACCGGCTCCCAACAATAAAGCGCTCCTAGCGCTAAACACGATCCACAGCGCTACGGGCAGAAAACGAAGCGCTCTTCCAGGGCTGCAAGCGCCAAAGCGCTCCCAAGGCGCTGCGGGGCAGAACATAGCGCTCTCAAGGCGCTAGGGGCATAGACAAGCCCCCAGGAACGACCACTGCATCAAGAAGGGTCCCAGCATCACAGGTTAAGGTCTCCAGGCAGAACAAAGTCCAGCAAAAGTCCTCAAAGATGCAGCCAGGCAGGGGGACAGCCAGGAAGATCCCCCCAGCAGTCCATCAGATGTCCAGGAGCTGGGCAGGGCCCAGGGATTCCCCTGAGCCCCAGCAGCAGCATGCCCCTGGCAGATTCAAGTTAGAAACAAGAACATTTTGGAAGGGGACACAGCCCCTTCTTATACAGTGAAAAGTCTTTGAAGTCTTTGAAGTCTCAGTGTGAGAACCAGCTGGACTGGTTTAGAGGGAAGTCCCTTCAGTATCAGGGACAGAGGTGACAGTCGCCCAGCGGGAGGTGGAGCCAGCTTTGTAGTTAGGCAGGCACAGCCCTTCACTATCAGGTGCCATCTCCTCCCACTTCCCTGGCAGCAGATGCTGCCTTTCATCCATGGGCTGACTCAGACAACCTCCTGGGCTCTCCAGCCCCTGTCATCCTCAAACCAGACAGTCAATCCACAAGCAGGCCCAGGCACTCTGGGCTAGGCTCACCAGCCAATCACACGCCAGCACCAACTTACACAAATATGCCAACTTCCAAAAGTAATACTTCTAGACTAGACAGTCATTACGCATATATAATTTTGCAGCATTCATTCTCACGAATTCATACATATCAAACTCGCCCGTGCACTCCCCACACATCAGGAACTACCATGGGCATACATATTCCCCATTCATTCCTATGGGAGGGCAGGTCACCCACCACTCATTCACAGAGAGCTCAAGCACTTTACACTGTACCACAGTGAAAAAGTGCGCAGAGGCCTAAAATCACCAACACCAGGTTCCATAAACAGGCTAGGAAAAAGCAAAAATTCTAGGGGTGAACCTGCCCAAAGGGCCGGGTCCAACAGCGCCACACACCCTTCACGCCTCTCCCCGATCGTGAGGTGAATCAGTAACGGGGAATGTTCCGAAACGTCTCTGTAAGTGCGTAGCTTCCTGAATAGTGATATTGTAGTGCAGGGGTGCAAGAATATAATCCATTCTCGAACACGAGTGATGGGGGCCCGAGAAAAATGTGAATTGACTATCTTGTGGGTGCCGTAGGCGCCATAAATCTGTGAGCCTGAACACCTCCACAAAGTCGGCCAGCCACCTCTGTGTTGCCCGCAAATTCCTGGGCGGGTGTCTATCAAAGTGCGCAGAGAGCACTGCATTAAAGTCTCCTCCCAGCAATAATTGTCCCTGCGGAAGGGAAAGGAGCAACTTGCCCAGGTCTTGATAGGATTGCGATTGCAGGCCTGGCGGGACGTAGCAAGAAACCACGTTAATCTTACGGCCCTCCCAGGTTCCGGATATCGCGGCATACCGCCCTAGGGGGTCAAAGTAAGTGCGGTTCACTACCAGTGGGAACCCCCTTAGTGTTAGAACTCCCACCCCACGTGAGCCTGACGTGAATCCTGCGTGGTGTATGAGAGTGTATCCCCATCTGTTCAGCGCCTGGCACGTATTGCCCAGCAAGTGAGTCTCCTGGAGGAGAACCACATCAGGCTGTTGTCGTTTAATGAATTGCAACACAATGGTGCGCTTCAACTTGTCCCTCAGCCCGTTGACGTGCCAACTTAACAGCTTAAGACTTTTATCCACCGCATAATGGAGAAACCCTACAGACACAATGACATTAAGGAGAATAGCGGTACGGTACACATCAGCATAAACTTCATCCTGCACAAACTCCACCAAACAAATTCCAACACGCTCCCAACTCCCCCATACCTCTCCCTCCCCACCAACCCTGCCCAACCCCCCGTCCCCTACCATCCCCCCTCCCTGCTTCCCTGCTTCGTAGGTTCCAAACTACCCACATCCCCAATTAGCAGGGCACCTATCGACCCAAACTAGAAGTAAGAAAGAAAAAACCCTTAAACAGGCCCCCACTCTATCCTCCTTCCCTGTGGCGCCTTTTCTATGGGGAGTGTGCACAGGCCCCAGCTCCCCTCTCCCCTCCCCCCACCCCCACCCCAGGAAACTTTAAATTGTTGCCAAGTAGGCCAGTTACCTAAAACCCCTTAAGAATTCAATGTCTCTCTCACACCCTCAGTCCTGTGCCCTGCTTAATTACCATCAGCTAACCTTTATGGGTGAGGCCAAAACTGGTACGCTAAGAAGAAAAAACGTATAATCATGGCCCATCCCAGTCTTTGACCCCAGTGTACATTACGGTTACTGGACGATAGTGTCGGAGTGGCCGAAGTTGTCACTGGTCCGTCGCTCCCCGCTGCGTCCCCTACCGAGGGCTGGTCGATCTCGACCTCCATGATTGTTGGCTTTGCCCATCTCCGCCCGTTTGGCCAACCGATGATGCCTGCGAGGCGACCTGGTTGTCTCTCCAGTTATCCCCGCCAGTGCCGTTGCTGTCTGTGGGCGAGTTCCGGTCCAGCCACTCCTGCACGTCAGATGGCGAGGTGAAAAATAAAGACTTGCCTCCCGCAATGACCTTGAGTTTAGCCGGGTAAAACATCATGTATTTCACTCCTTTTTCCCCCAAGGCCGCCTTTACGCCCATGAAGGAGCGCCTTTCCCTCTGGACTTGTAGGGTGAAGTCTGGGAAAAACCGGATCGTGGCATGTTCATACCTTAGGTCCCCAGCTTGCCGGGCTGTCTGCAGGATTGCATCTCTATCCCTATAGTTAAGGATTTTAGCAATGATGGTTCTTGGTGGGGCCCCGGGCTTGGGCCTAGGGACAGGCGCACGGTGGGCACGTTCCACTGTAAAGAATTTTGAGAGCCTCAGAGGCTTGAGGTGGTTAAGGATCAAGTCCTCGACAAAGAACTCCACACTTGGCCCCTGCAAATCCTCCGGTACGCCAACTAGGCGGATGTTGCTCCTTCAGGCCCTCCCCTCCTGGTCGTACAGTCGTACTGCCATCAACCGGTGCTGATGAACTAGGTCATTAATACGCTGTTCCATATGCTTTGTAGTAGCCTGGAGCTCCTTGACCGCAGTTTCGTTAGCTTTAGCCTTTTCAGAGGTCTTACCAAGATCAGATAGGAGCAAGTTGACCTCTATCGAGACTTTATTGATTTTCGTCTCCAAGTTCGCACCCAGGGACTGGATGGCCGCCATTATCAATGCCAGCGACGGCTCCTTGGTCCCCAGCCGGGTCCACAGTCGCCCCCCCGTCTTGTTGCGTTCCTGCGGGGACCGTATATTTATCTAGCTTGTTGGTCTGCGTGGTGGTGGTCGGCTTCGGCCGCATCACGACTCCGGAGTGTGCCCCTTATACTACAGGAGTTCAATGGTGGCGTTACGGCCCGACTGCAGCCCAAGGAGCGGGCACTCAGACAACAGAGCCTCCGGTCTAAGGGCAATTCGCAGCAAAAAGGGGCGTGTGCCTATGTCGCCACCTCAGGGGGTCACAGAGCACATTACTCCCAAGCGACTGTAAGTCCTCAAACACGCATATCCCACAAAGGAGTCACTGCGCAGTGTGCACTAGCCTGCAATTAATTGTACCGTTTGTGACGCAGTTCAGTGCCGTAGTAGTCCAGAGCCCCCTGGCTCCAACACACGGGCGCAAGATACAGCAGGAGGGGTCACCCTGCACCCCTAGTCGCTCCACAGCCACAGCGTGCCCGTGCCCTTCAGGCGGGCCGACCCTCAACAGTCCACGCTCCCCGCCACCGCCAAGGGTCAAGCTTCTGGCAGGTCGGGGATTAATACTGCTGCCCCTGGGGTCCAGAGCGGTCCTTGTTGTTACAAAACGATGTGCGCTCGTTCCCCCCTCTCATTCACCTCCACAGGGGCAAGCAGGTTTCTCACAGCGGCGGGCCACCCAAGGCCACAGAGCCGGGGTCTCGCCTGAGACCCGGCCCGCCCGCGGTTTCCGCAAACTCAGGCTGAGGGACAGGAGAGGTGGCGGAGGCCTCCGAAGCGCCCACCTCTCTCGGATCAGTGCAACGCGGTCCCGCAGTCCTGTCGGCCCCTTCGGGATGCACTCTTCACCTGGAGTCACTCATGTGGCCCAGGAGCTCCAATGACGATGTGTCCGGGTGGGCCCCCGAGCCGGGACCTCACTTGCCACAGAAGCCTTCTACAGGGCCGCCCGCTGTTTCCGCTGCCCCGGTGTTCGTACAGAGAAGGGGCAGGGCCTCAATTCAACACCTGCTGCTCCCGTACTTGTGCAGCAAATGTCACAACCTCACCAGTCGCACCGGTGCGCTCTCCTCGCAGTGGGTCTGTCTGGAGCCACAAGAGCTCCGATGGCAGCAGATCCGAGCGGGCCTCAAAGCCGGTTCGCCGCCTGCAGCTTAGTCCGTCATCAGGGCTCCGGCGTCACACCCTACAAGCCGGTGAGCAACAGACCGCCCGCGATTCGGGCCCCGGATCCAGTAGAGTGCCCTATATGTTACAACGGGCGGAGGAGCGCAGCAGCATGCCGCCTATGTTGACCTTTAATGCAGATAATAATCCTGTATTTTTTTTAATGGATTTTGACTTTCTTTTCTGCTTCCTTATTAAAGTGCAAGATATTTTTGGGATTTTAGGTTTTATGATCACTTGATATTTTATGCTTAGTTTTGAAGTTTTAGTCACCTTACAGACACGTTGTGGATATTGTGAGGTTACATTACATAGGCCCCTGGGCACAAACACTTCAATTTTACATATTCACGCTTAGAGTTTACATCTTTTTAAACAATGACTTTTAAAACACATTTGCTTGTGCACTGGTATGGGACAGTGTTGTCAGAAAATAATTTCCTTATATTTACACTTCTTCATAGGAACATTATCAGGCCTTGGAACATTCTGTACAACGGCTAGGTACACTGGGCAAATGTTGTTGTATGTTGTTGTCTGTTCAGCGACAGCTCTGGGTGGGTATAATCAACAATGAAAGCTGGAGTACAGCTCAGCACAGAACAAATGGATCTTGTTCCTTATATATACTGGACCAAGCCTTTGTTTAGACAGAGGAGCATCTCGATCTTTTGGAGAGTTTGCCCCATGCCGGAATTCTAGCCCAGCTGAATCTGGTTATTATCTTTAGAAAAACGGTGGCCTGTTCTGCACCAAGACGAGCTACCAGATGACACCCACCCACATGTAATGAGGAGTTAGACCATTCTAAGGTAGTCTGACAGACCCATACACCCTATGCTTTAAAGGATAGGCAGCGCTAGGTAATATAATCGAATGCAAATGCACAATGGTTAAATTGTTCATTCTTTTCACCATTTTTGTAACGATGGTAGCATTGTTTTTTTCCATTCTAATAATCATTGCAGCACACTTATTTTTCTCAAGAGTACAATTGCTTCAATAAACATCTGAAATGGCAGCTTGCGTACTTCTTGCGTCTCCCTTTGGGCATACCTGAGTTACTAACAAAAGGGTAGGATCTGTTTCCACAATTTCCTTGAGGAATCAGGGTTGTCATGTTCTTAGTTTGATGACACCATCTGGTACCTTGTAAGGTTTAGAGGTCCGGATGGCGCACTGTAAGCTAGCCAGGAATAAAGACAACATATTTTGATGGTATGCTAGGACTCAGTCCTACATATTTGTTATGCTCATGTGCCCAAATACACAGTCTTACTGAAATAGTAGGAGCTGTACAACACTACAGGGACCCAGTTAGGCTCGCTGAACAAAGTAACTTAGGTCCTGGCTGCGGAGCATTGGAAGTTCCCACACTGAGGCTGTGTTGCACAGCGGAGGAGGTGACTGTTTTGAGAAGCTGGGGAGCTGAAATGCGAGGCCCCTCATCGTCGCCGAGGATCCCATCGACGAGGGATTCATGAAGTGAAGACTGCTGTCTGCATGTGTTGCACAGTCGTGGCAGTGTGTTGGTTCCAAGAAGCTGTGAAGCTGCAATGTGAGACCCCATGTCGTCGTTGAATCTACCATGGGCAAGAGATATTGCTATGCAATGGCCTGCACAGGGAAGCCTTCACACTGGCGCTGGTTCGAATGCGGGCTGCGAGGTCGGTGCAGAGTCCTTTGCGTCGGGTGAACCCTCGCAGCAAAGGTGATCCATTGGTTCTGCTTGGGTGTGCTCCGTACAGAAGAAGGGATGCAACGGTTTTGCTATGTCCGAAAATGGGGGGGGCATGGCAACTTCAGGCCCACTTCCAAGGGTGCAGGACTAAGATGGGACAACGTGGCAGGTTAGGACTCTATTTTTTTTATGGTCTCTCAGAGAAGTCAATGTATTTCCTCATAAAAATAGTGGATGTCTGGGAGTGATTCTGGATCTTGGATTTTATTCTGTTCCTTAAGAAAGAACAGTTAAAAAAGGTCACATTTCTATATATTCTCTCTGCCCATTTATTTCCTAAACTGGCTATAATCATGGTGCTTGTGGTGACCATCTTCAGTGTACAGAGGAACAACAGCTTTGCGTAACTTGATGATTGGCTACCCTCACATTCTTCAGCAGTCTCTTCAGAGACACCACAATTTTGCATGGTTTTAGATTTTTGATAATTAGGAAGTCAGTTTGATATCCTTGCAGCACCTTCCAGTTCATTGGGTTTAATGCTAAATAATTGCCAGATGTGTGTCTTCATGCTGTAGGAAGGTTGCTTCATACTCAAAGGACGGTATCACCTTTTTCTCAATCATAGCAACTGGCTGCAAAAGTAATTCTGAGACTACAGAACCTGATGGGTTCTTGTAGCTTTCTTGTTCAGCACACACATCTCTACATGAGACCCTCAGTGATTGCTTCGGCAGCAGTAACATTTTCTCTATGGCATTAACAGCATCACATATTTCAGGATGCGATGACTGTGGAACCTATACATTGGTAGATGATTCCATTCAATCTTATCAAGCACAATCTTATTGGAGCACTGTCAGACCGATTGGCCTTGGATCATCTTAGTGGCTAATGCTCCATGCAAGTCCTTTTGTCTTTCAGAACTTTCTGCCCACAGAAGGAGCAAGGAGTCTACATTAACCAGTTAGAAATGTGGGTCGAGAGGTTGGTGCTTAGGGTTTTCTTACAGCACATTTAAGACAAGTATCTTAAAGTTCTTATGGACAACTTCTGTGCTATAAACTACATGAACACGTGGAGGTGTCTGTTACCTTTCCCTAAAAACCACACAACTCTGGCCACAGCAAACGGATCTGTCCTGTCAGCAGCTCAACTGGTGTAGAAGGAGAATCAGCTATCACTGTTTCTGAGCAGGTTATTATTAGCCAGACCACTAATGGGAACTGGCTCCACAGATTCTAAATCAAATCTTTGTCAAGTGGTGCTTTCCATATATCTATCTCTTGGAAACAGCAGTGAACAAAAAATTCCCTCTTTTCTGTCTGAGACAATATGTACAACAGGACTCTCATGGATGCATTCAGCCTCTCAAGGAAATTTTTCTTATGGGTCATCAAATGTCTTCTATCCATTGTATCAGCTACGTGAGTAAATGAATTCCATGCTCTGTCAGCTTGTCATCCCTTCGTGGTATTTTCACAGCAAAGCATAGTTTTAGGGGTACGTCCCTCTTTTTGTCCTAAAGTACCTACAAACTTCCAAATGTCTGAAGTAATTTGGTTTTCTCCACCACATTCATCTAAGGAGGAAGATCATCTTTATTCACTTTTTTCCCAAAACGCTTTAAGTGACTGTAGTCATAAAACATGGATTCGTAAGAAAATTCTGTTGGAAAACCAACAATATCTAGATAGTTTTCTCTTTCAATTTGTTACTGCTCTGAGTTGATGAATAAACCTTTACTGGAAGGTTTCTGACTCTCATTTCACTAATGTTATGTTGTCCACTTCTGCTCTCTTGAATTCTGTTCCCAACCAAATGTTGAGACCTGGTCTCCGGTACACTTCCTCTCTACGCATTTTTATCTAATGCCAAATTTGGCACAGGTTCCCTGTGTGTACATTACCCAGGCAACATACACAAATGTTTTCCTGTTAATCTGTCAAATTGAGCGGAATGCGTCCCCGCATCGAGAAAGTGCAAGCTTTCCATCGACGACCGCCTGCTTTCAATCTATGCGATATACATTTCTGAACTAGATGGTATTGTCAGTTTGACCTCCAAAGCCTACTGCTCGTTTTCGAATAGGTACATTTAAGTTATTAGTCGGAGGGCGTACATCGGACTATTCATGAGTTATAATTTTATAAGTAGCTATACAGTCAGCGGTGTGTTTCTACCTTCACTTGAAAAAGTTCATAATAACTCCTCTGGGAGCTGGTGTCATCTAGGAACATGGTGGAAGGGGTTGTTAACTGAAAGAAACTTAGGAGTGTCGGGGCTGGAGACCTCCCTCCTGCTGTGTTCTCTGAGGGTACTCGGCTCGGTACCTGTAACGCATGAGGTGGTAGATCTACGCATGAAGCAGTCTCACTTCTGTCACAGTCCTCATATTTGTCACAAACCTTCAGATGGTCCAGTCCCTTATACATCCTCACTCTAGGGACACGGCCCCTGTGAGCCTTCCCCACAAGCCTGCACCTGTAGTCCCTCAGGTGCTCCAGCCTTCTACGCCTGTACCCATGCTAAGGCCCTACACGTGTAATCCGCCACTCACCCTCCAGACACTACCTGCTGTAGGTTCCGACCTCCGATACACCAACAATATGCAAATGTGATACAATGAACCCCTGCGCTTCCTGTGGCTTTCGTCTGCCTCGGGATGAATTGTGATGTGTGCGGTGCCCACCAGTCCCCACCCTCTCTGCACCCACAACGGCACTTCTTTCAGTTTTATAAGCCTGAACTAGACCCAGAGGTATCGGGCGCCACATTATCTCCTACTTTGCTCTTCTGCTCAAAGTAGCCTTAATGATGTGTCCAGTAGGTACAGCGCGCATGCATGTGTGTCCATGGGTATAGCACGCATGTATGTGCATTCCCCACATATGTGTGACGTTTTACATCGAGTTTATGCCGCCACCCGCCACTTCAGAGAACTTACAGAGAAGAAAGGGGGTAAATGTGTAATTAACGGAGCAGAGAGAGTGAAAACCGGGCACAGGAATGTGAGAAGCCCATGGCACACATGTTAAGCTTCCCTTATATACCACTCACCAAATCGGGTTCGAGGAGACCCCTGTTCCTTGTGTGCAGTAGGGTCCAACGTCAGTGGGAGGGAGATGGTTGAGAGGTAAGAAGAGAGCACGGGTGTGCGGGTGCGCCAGTGGCGAAGCGAGGATGTCATGTGCTCCACGAAAATAAAAAACGGGCTTTTTGTCCACGTTTACAGCCACAATAGGTGTGTAGTGAAGCTATTCCCAAGCAGACCGCTGTGCACTGTCCTGTGCTGAATAAGCTATTGAGCAATAAACAGACCACGCAGTGTCAGCGTAAAAGGCCATTTTATTAGACCAGGCTGCGTAATCTGTACATAACAATAAACGTAAAACAGTTAATAACATCAAACCCCCACTCACACTCCCCGCTCATTCGTTTCACTCGTTTCACCTCATCACAAACCCTTAGAAGCTCCATACCACACTTTATTCCTGCCCCTCAATCACTTGTCATCCAGCCCGCTCCTTGCGTCCTTCCGGTCATGCCTCTATCCGCCATTCAAACTCCCCCCCCAAGGGATGGGTGTGCCCGCTCTTGACCCCCCTGTCCCTTCAAAGTACCGCCTAAAGCAGCTCTGGGCTAAACTGGCAACGCTACAGACTGACCCAAAACCACACCTCCAATTGCCGGGTGGGTGGGAGGCCTTTCTTTTCCCCTCCCGATGGTGCCAGGCGCAGGAAGAAGTTCCCTTCCTCCCCTGCGCCTATATACCCACCCCCTAACTCCTCCCCTTCCCCTGCCTGTCCTATCCTGGGTGAATGACCCCGGGGGAAGACTAGTCTGCGACTGTGCTTCTCCCGGGGCCCGGCATCGCGCAATAAACAGACCACGCAGTGTCAGCGTAAAAGGCCATTTTATTAGACCAGGCTGCGCAATCTGTACATAACAATAAACGTAAAACAGTTAATAACATCAAACCCCCACTCACATTCCCCGCTCATTCATTTCACTCGTTTCACCTCATCACAAACCCTTAGAAGCTCCATACCATACTTTATTCCTGCCCCTCAATCACTTGTCATCCAGCCCGCTCCTTGCGTCCTTCCGGTCATGCCTCTATCCGCCATTCGAACTCCCCCCCAAGGGATGGGTGTGCCCGCTCTTGACCCCCCCCTGTCCCTTCAAAGTACCGCCAACCAGGGAACCCCCTGTAGGGCGGTTCCCTGCCCCACCCCCCCCCTAAGGTCCGTCAGCCCGCACCAGGCACACCCGCACTCACTCCCTGCGACACCAGATAGCCTCATTCCATAACTTGCTCACCACATCTCTCATCTCCATCATGTAATAAGCATTGCCCAGCTGGGACAAGTGCACCCCGTCATCCCTAAAAACTAAAGGTTCCTCGAGTCGAATCCCTCCGTGTGCAATTACTTTAATGTCCTTGTCAACACAGTGAAGTCTCATTGCCCTGTTGAGCTTCCTTCGTGCCTTTTCGATTGCCCCATGCTTCATCGCCCCTCTCCACACTTTCCTGGGGACCAACTCTGTCCAGGCAATGCAGGTCCCTGCAAGCCTAGCTTTCAACACCTCCAGGTCCCGTTGCATAAGCTGTAAAAGCGCCAAGCCTGACAGCTGCACCAAGTCATTTTCTCCCAGATGTATTATCAACAAATCAGGGCATCCCCGTTGGGGGACCATCTTCGCGAGCCAGGGGAGTAGTGCCCCCCATCGCATGCCACCTTTGCCCCACCATTGTACCTCGTGCAAGTGTCCTTTCAGTCCCAGGTTACGGCCGTAAACCTGTTGCTCCGCATATTTTGATGCCCAATGCACGAAGGAGTGCCCAACAATCCATGTCACCGTCTTACTGCCCGGTCCACCCACGCAACCTACGAAGAAAAAGATGTTAGAAACAGGAACAACAACATGAATCAACCAACGTCCTGCCTGGGACCACCTCATTTCCTCACATACCTCTCGCAACAGCGTGACTTCCACCGCCCAATCCTTATAATCTAGTCCCAGGACCACCCCAACCTGGCCGCAGCTGTCGAAGCTCCAATCCGGAAGGAGTGAGTCCCGAAACCAGGTACATCCAACCCCAATCGCCGCAAAGCCTTGCGCAACACAGCCAACAATTGTCCCGCCGTCAACCTCGCGCCCGATGCATGACAGAAAATTTCCCCACGCACCACACTCACCGTCCCCAGGAAAGTCCGCCACTCAGCCACAGGGCATACACCCCCACCCTCCGTCTCCCATTTACCCCTGCCCAACTGATCAGTCTTCGAGAACCGCAACCAAATACCCAGGCGACCACCATCCACTTGAATCTCCTCGAACAATCTGCCTGCCATACTCCTTGTACCCAGCAACTCAGACACCCTGAACGCCCCGAAAAACATCCACACCATACACAACCGAAAAAGGCCAACCTCAACCAGGTCGTAACAACATTCCGGCAACACCCCAACCAGCCGGACCAACAACTCAAAAGTAACCGCTTCCCGCAGCCTCCCCCCCCCCACTCCTGCATTCCCTGCCCCAACCCCGCAACATCCTGCTCATGATCACATCCTTAGTCGGATCAAAACCCAGAAACAAGGCACAGTAAAAGGATATCCCGGCCAATTTGCCAGAGATTGTGGCCGCAGTCAAACCCCTATCAATACAGTCCAGCACAAACCGTCTCAGCCCTTGTTCAACCTCAGACTCATCCCCCATGACGCAATCCAGATTCCAACCCATGAAAGCACTGAATTCAGACCATGCCAGACAATACGTCCGTCTCGTGGTGTCTGCTACATAGCCCTCCACCAGGCCAATCATCCTCACTCCCCCAAGGCCCAGATGCCGGCCGGCAGCTCGGTCTTGCAAGTATCCGCTCCCGGTGCCAGGTGCCGAAACCGCTGCCACTGCGAACGAGACAAAGCATCCGCAATGCCATTATTCGCCCCAGGGACATGCTTTGCTCGAAACACCACATTCAACCGCAAACATGCCAGCATGAACCTCCGCAACAGCTGCAGCACTCTCAGGTCCCTTACCCTCTGATGATTCACCAGATCCACCACCGTCATGTTGTCCACATGGAAGAGCACCGACCTGTTCCGAAATTCCTCCCCCCACACTCCCAGTGCCACCAGCAAAGGGAAGAATTCCAAAAAAACAATGCTCCTCCCTTGTTTGAGCCAGGAGGCCGGCCAGCTCTCCGCACACCACCTGCCGTCCCAGAAAACACCAAACCCCGCTGACCCAGCCGCGTCAGAGTAAATTTGGCATTGCCAGACCGCCCTCTCCTCATCGAAGTCCAAGGACACACCGTTAAAGTCTTGCAAGAATGTCGCCCAGGTCCTCAAATCTGCCCTCACACCCATGGAAATCCTGACTCTGTGATGTGGAAGCACCGCCCCAGACATGGCCATGCCGAGCCGCCTACAGAACGTCCGCCCTGCACGCACCACCCGACACGCAAATTTAAGGAAACCCTGAAGTCTCTGAACCGCACGCAAAGGAATTCGCTTATCCACAACCGCCCAGTCCAGACATGCCAGTATCTCCGCCACCTTGGCCGCAGGGAGGCGCGCCAGCCACTGCACCGAGTCCAGCTCGATCCCCAGGAACGTGAGGCAACAGCTGGGACAAGCCGTCTTCTCCGGTGCCAGAGGCACACCAAACTGAAGGGCCATCTCCTGGAATCGCGACAGGGCCCTGCCGCAATCCCCGGAACCTGTCCTCCCCAGGAAGAGGAAATCATCCAAGTAATGAGTGACCTCACGGCACCCACTGACTCGTACCATGACCCACTGCAGGAAAGTGCTGAAGAGCTCGAAAAGTGCGCAGGAGATGGCACATCCCATGGGCAAACCTTTGTCCACGTAGATGGCCCCCCAAACTGCATTCCTAAGAGCGAAAGATCCGCCGGATGAATAGGCAGTAAACGGAAGGCTAACTTGATGTCGCATTTCGCCAATTCAGCCCCTGCCCCACACACCCTCACCAGACGGATCGCATCGTCCACCGACGCATAGAGCACTCTAAAATCCTCCTCCGCAATAAAGTCGTTCACAGACTGGCCCTCCGGCCATGACAGGTGGTGTATCATCCTGAACTCACCCTCCTCTTCTTTGGCACCACCCCCAACGGAGAGATGATCAGGTCCGCCAAAGGCCAGTCAGTAAACGGGCCAGTTACCCTTCCTTCCTCAACCTCCTTCTTCAATTTTGCAGCCACCACACTAGGCAATACCTTAGCAGATCTCAAGTTGTCGGCCCACCGGCACTCCCTAGGACCTTGGTAGTCCACTCTAAAACCCTCTGTGAAGCCCCAGAACAGCCGTGCCGCTGCCTCCTGATCCGGGTAGCACAAGAGCCAGGGGGCCATCGCCTCCACCCTAACCGGTGTAGGCGACCTTCTGTCCAGGGTGGCCCGACCTCTGGCGTTCCTCCACTGTTCGGAGGGCGTAGCGAGGGTGAGGCACTGAGTAAGGGCATGTTTCCCGCCGCATTTCGAGCACTCATGCTTGAACTTACAGGGGTACCTGGAACAATACCCCTTATTGTAACTCCAACAGGCCACTGTGGAATATCCCCCTGGCTTGGACTGTTGACCCGAGTCGATGGTGTTGGGCACTGTTCCACCCCCGCCCCGCCTTGGGCGGGACGCGGCGGAAAAGACCGATACAGCACCGGCAAGCCGCTGGCCGTGTGTGTGGACGCAGTGGAGTGCGTGGACGCCATCCACTGCGCCCAGAGTTCCTGATCAACTTCTCCCCAACTCTTCTCGGGATTCCCACTGACCCTAGCTCTAAACTCCACATCATAGCTCAGCCAGGCAAAACACCCGAACTGCATCTGGGCCTTGCGAATGATGTCCATGTATTTGAAAAGCGCAATCACCCTGTCCAAATACTTCTCGCAGTAAATACTGGCATAAATCAAGAACGCTGACGTCCAGTTTTCCATCGTCACTGGCACCCTAGGGCGCCTCGTCAGCTCCCACTCCTCCTCCTTGGACCCCTCTTTTGCGTGCACCTCCCTTTGTAATAGTTTAAAGACATCCACAAATTCATGCCTCCAAATCCGTGCCCTTAGTTTCTCTGAGAGATGCGAACCCAATGGCATAGCCAGACCCATATACGGCAGTTTCTTCGGCACCTTCACTCCTTTCTCCTCTTTACCCTCCCCTTTGTCCGTCTGCACCCCCAATGTCACCGACTTACCGTCCACCTTCTCACCATCCTCAGGTAGACTGCCCGATGGCTTCTCATTCTCCCCCTCCCGCACCGAACCATCGCCAACTCCCACTGACCTGCAAGCCCTCTTACGCCCCCCCGGGGACCGTCATCCCAGGCTGCCCACCAGGATCCCTCACCTGTGAGTGCCGTGTTCCGTTCCCTGGGCCGTCCTCTGGGCACTGTCACCTGGACCGCCGCCGTCCCGGCCTTGGTCTTCGTCGACGCCGGGGCCTGCAAAACACCAAGGTCGCCGTTGTCCGCAGCGCCCCCCTAAGCCTTCTAAGTCATCCCGCACCTCCCCTTCCTCCAGCTCATCACTCTCCGCGCCATAATCCAATTCAAGCACCGGTTCCTGATCCACAGGCATACTCTCCACCTCCTTCACAGCTCTCTTCACGCCTTTCTGCACACCCCCATGCACAAGCATGCCAGTCTCCAAACGTGCCGCAGGAGCCCGAACCCTCGGTGGAGGGACAGCCGCCGCAGACTGCCCTACTCCTTCTGTCCTGCGTTTCGGAGCCGTCTTGTGCCCCGCCAGGCACCCCCGGGCTCTGCCGACAGCCGCCGGCTTGGATCCCCTCCCGCCCCTAAGGTCGCTCCAGCCTGAGTGGGCCCCAGCACCATCGGGCCTCAAAGCGGTCCTGGCCGTCCCTACGCCCGCCATAGCTCTCTGGGGTGGGGGTTCCACCACGTTCTTCCTAGCCCTGACTCTCCTACTCTCTTCCTCCAGCTCCGCCTCCCGTTCCTCCTCAGAGGTCGGGGTGGGAGGGCCCTCAACCTCGTGACCCCACACCGCTCCTACCCTGGCCCTGGTCTGCTCAGCCCACCTGGCCTCCCGGATCTGTTCGAGGATCCTCTCCTCCCTGGCCCTGTCCTCCCAAGATAGCGCGCCCCAGATCTGGGGGGGGCGGGGGCGGGCGGTAGCCCATAAACTCGTCCCCCGGGGGGAAGAAACCACCCTGACCAAAACCAGGAGCCCACCCGGGCATCCCACCCATAGGAATCAGAACCGCCGCCCCACCCCAGTCCACGGCTTCCCCGGCCGGCTCCTGCCTTGCCAGGGCAGGGGTTCCTGCCCTGGAGCTGGTGGACAGGTCAATAGGGGCTTCCTCACTCTGCCCCTCCTCCACAGGCTCAGTCTCCCCCTGCAGGCCCTCCCCGATGGCGTGGGAATCAGCCTGACCCTCTGCCTCAAGGGCCTTGGACACCTCCCCTGGAACCAACGCCGGCCAAGGGGGCCGCGGAAGGCTATCCCCCTGCCCCTCCCCCCCGCTCCAAGCGGAGTGTGAACAGGCCCCAGCAGCTGAGGCGGGGGGCCGCGCCCCTCACAGCAGCCCCAGAGGCCCCAGGCAGGAACTCGATCGGAGGGTAGGCCCGCGGAGTCAGGCTCTTACACTTCCCGCCCCTCGCCGGGTCCCTGGGCGCTCCGCCCCCCCTCCGATCGGTTGGCTGCCCACGAGTATCAGGCTCGTCGTCAAGACACGCCACAACCGCGGCCTTGACCCCCGCTGAGGCTGCCCGCGTGCCCCTGGTGGCCCCCACCCACGCCTGCCCCAACACACCTGGCTGCAACAAATCTTCGCGGCCGGCCCGCGCCAACAACAGCAAGGCCGACCGGACCTCCTCGGACGTCACACCCGACATGGCGTAAAATCTCACGCTTCCGGCGTGTAAAGTAGATCGGCTGCCGTAGCAACAGCCCCCGACGACAATGCGTACACCACAGTATACTAACTTCGCTAAACTTCACAAAATGCCCTAGACTAGAGAGATCCCTTTCTTTTCCCCTCCCGATGGTTCCAGGCGCAGGAAGAGGAAGTTCCCTTCCTCCCCTGCGCCTATATACCCACCCCCTAACTCCTCCCCTTCCCCTGCCTGTCCTATCCCGCGTGAATGACCCCGGGGGAAGACTAGTCTGCGACTGTGCTTCCCCCGGGGCCCGGCACTGGTCTCAGCTGAGTTACCAGCACACCAAAGTTCACATCACTGAAAGCAACATCGCAACTGACGTTAGTTGGAGCCTCGGCTCGGTTTCCTTCCTAAAATGCGCCTACCTCGAGACTCAGTTGGCCATCGTTTGTGTCGACATATCTGCCTACCAACAGATATCAGTGCACACTTTTCCACCAGGCACACACACCACCAGCCTTCAGTGCACGCTTCCAGACACACACACCACCAGTGCACACTTTGCCACCAGGCACACACACACCACCAGCCGTCAGTGCACGTTTTCATCAGGCACACACACCACCAGCCCTCAGTGCACGCTTTCACCAGGCATACAAACCACCGTCCGTCAGTGCACACTTTCACCAGGCACAGACACCATCAGTCATCAGTGCACGCTTTCACCGGGCATAAACACCACCAACCATCAGTGCACACTTTCACCAGGCACAAACACCACCAGCCATCAGTGCACGCTTCCACCAGGCACACACCACCAGCCGTCAGTGCAGGCTTTCACAAGGCACACACACACCATCAGCCGCCAGTACACGCTTCCACCAAGCACACACGCCACCAGCTGTCAGTGCACGCTTTCCCCAGGCATACATACCACCGGCCATCAGTGCACACTTTCACCAGGTACAGACACCATCAGTCATCAGTGCACGTTTTCAACGGGCACAACAACCATCAGCCGTCAGTGCACACTTTCACCAGGTGCAAACACCACCAGCCGTCAGTGCACGCTTTCACCAGGCACACACCGCCAGCCATCAGTGCACGCTTTCACCAGGCACACACACCACCGGACGTCAGTGCACGCTTTCACCAGACACACACACACCACCAGCCGTCAGTGCACACTTCCACCAGGCACAAACACCTCCAGCCGGCAGTGCACGCTTTGCCACCAGGCACACACACCACCAGCCGTCAGTGCATGCTTTCAACAGGTACACACACCACCAGCAGTCAGTGCACGCTTTCACCAGGCATACACACCACCGGCCATCAGTGCAAAATTTCACCAGGCACAGACACCATCAGTTGTCAGTGCATGCTTTCACCAGCCACAAACACCACCAGCCATCAGTGCACGCTTTCACCGGGCACAAACACCATCAGCCGCCAGTGCCCGCTTTCACCAGGCACACACACACCACCAGCCGTCAGTGCATGCTTTCACCACTCACACACACACACCACCAGCCATTGGTGTACGATTTCACCAGGCATACACACACCACCAGCCCTCAGTGCACCCTTCTACCAGGCACACACCATCAGTCGTCAGTACACGCTTTCACCGGGCACAAACACCACTAGCCGTCAGTGCATGCTTTCATCAGGCGCAAACACCACCAGCTGTCAGTGCACGCTTCCACCAAGCACACACCACCAGACATCAGTGCACACTTTCAACAGGCACACACCACCAGCCTTCAGTGCACACTTCCAGACACACACACCACCAGCTGTCAGTGCACGCTTTGCCACCAGGCACAAACACCAGCAGCTGTCAGTGCACGCTTTCAACAGGCACACCCACCACTAGCCGTAAGTGACTCTTTCACCAGGCATACACACCACCAGCCATTAGTGCACACTTTCACCAGGCATACACACCATCAGTCGTCAGTGCACGCTTTCACCGGGCACAAACACCAGCAGCCATCAGTGCGCACTTTCACCGGCCACAAACACCACCAGCCATCAATGCACGCTTTCACCAGGTACACACACGCCACCAGCCATCAGTGCACGCTTTCACTAGGCACACACACACTACCAGCCACCAGTGCACAATTTCACCAGGCACACACCACCAGCCGTTAGTGCATGCTTTCACCAGGCACATATTGCCAGCCGTCGGTGCACGCTTTCACCAGGCACACACCACCAGCCGTCAGTGCATGCTTTCACCAGGCACACACACACCACCAGTGCACGCTTTCACCAGGCACACACACACCACCAGCCGTCAGTGCACGCTTTCACCAGGCACACACACACTACCAACCATCAATGCTTGCTTTCACCAGGCACACACCACCAGCCATCAGTGCACGCTTCCACCAGGCACACACCACCAGCCGTCAGTGCATGCTTTCACCAGGTGCAAACACCACCAGCCATCAGTGCACGCTTTCACCAGGCACACACCGCCAGCCATCAGTGCACGCTTTCACCAGGCACACACACCACCGGACGTCAGTGCACGCTTTCACCAGACACACACACACCACCAGCCGTCAGTGCACACTTCCACCAGGCACAAACACCTCCAGCCGGCAGTGTACGCTTTGCCACCAGGCACACACACCACCAGCCGCCAGTGCATGCTTTCAACAGGTACACATACCACCAGCAGTCAGTGCACGCTTTCACCAGGCATACACACCACCGGCCATCAGTGCAAAATTTCACCAGGCACAGACACCATCAGTTGTCAGTGCATGCTTTCACCAGCCACAAACACCACCAGCCATCAGTGCACGCTTTCACCGGGCACAAACACCATCAGCCGCCAGTGCCCGCTTTCACCAGGCACACACACACCACCAGCCGTCAGTGCATGCTTTCACCACTCACACACACACCACCAGCCATTGGTGTACGATTTCACCAGGCATACACACACCACCAGCCCTCAGTGCACCCTTCTACCAGGCACACACCATCAGTCGTCAGTACACGCTTTCACCGGGCACAAACACCACTAGCCGTCAGTGCATGCTTTCATCAGGCGCAAACACCACCAGCTGTCAGTGCACGCTTCCACCAAGCACACACCACCAGACATCAGTGCACACTTTCAACAGACACACACCACCAGCCTTCAGTGCACACTTCCAGACACACACACCATCAGCTGTCAGTGCACGCTTTGCCACCAGGCACAAACACCAGCAGCTGTCAGTGCACGCTTTCAACAGGCACACCCACCACTAGCCGTAAGTGACTCTTTCACCAGGCATACACACCACCAGCCATTAGTGCACACTTTCACCAGGCATACACACCATCAGTCGTCAGTGCACGCTTTCACCAGGCACAAACACCAGCAGCCATCAGTGCGCACTTTCACCGGCCACAAACACCACCAGCCATCAATGCACGCTTTCACCAGGTACACACACACCACCAGCCATCAGTGCACGCTTTCACTAGGCACACACACACTACCAGCCACCAGTGCACAATTTCACCAGGCACACACCACCAGCCGTTAGTGCATGCTTTCACCAGGCACATATTGCCAGCCGTCGGTGCACGCTTTCACCAGGCACACACCACCAGCCGTCAGTGCATGCTTTCACCAGGCACACACACACCACCAGTGCATGCTTTCACCAGGCACACACACACTACCAACCATCAATGCTTGCTTTCACCAGGCACACACCACCAGCCATCAGTGCACGCTTCCACCAGGCACACACCACCAGCCGTCAGTGCATGCTTTCACCAGGCACACACACACTACCAGCCGTCAGTGCACGCTTTCACCAGGCACACACCACCAGCCATCAGTGCACGCTTTCACCGGGCACAAACACCACCAGCCCTCAGTGCACGCTTTCACCAGGCACACATCGCCAGCCATCAGTAAACGCTTTCACTGGGCACAAACAACACCAGCGGTCAGTGCACGCTTTCACCGGGCACAAACACCACCAGCTGTCAGTGCTCGCTTTCACCAGGCACACACACACCACCAGCCATCAGTGCACGCTTTCACCAGGCACACACACCACCAGCCATCGGTGCACGCTTTCACCAGGCACACACACACCACCAGCCATCAGTGCACGCTTCCACCAGGCACACACCACCAGTCGTCAGTGCACGCTTTCACCGGGCACAAACACCACCAGCCGCCAGTGCACGCTTTCACCAGGCACAAACACCACCAGCTGTCAGTGCACGCTTTCACCGGGCACAAACACCACCAGCCGTCAGTGCACGCTTTCACCAGGCACACATCGCCAGCCGTCAGTGCACACTTTCACCAGGCACACACACAACCAGCCTTCAGTGCACGCTTCCAGACACACACACCACCAGCCATCAGTGCATGCTTTGCCACCAGGCACACACACCACCATCCGTCAGTTCACGCTTTCAATAGGCACACACACCCCACCAGCCGTCAGTGCACACTTTCACCAGGCATGTACACCATCAGTGCACACTTTTACTAGGCACAGATACCATCAGTCGTCAGTCCACGTTTCCACCAGGCACCAACACCACCAACTGTCAGTGCACGCTTTCACCGGGCACAAACACCACCAGCTGTCAGTGCACGCTTTCATCGGGCACAAACACCACCAGCCGCCAGTGCACAATTTCACCAGGCACACACACACCACTAGCCGTCAGTGCACGCTTTCACCAGGCACACACACACCACCAGCCGCCAGTGCACGCTTTCACCAGGCACAAACACCACCAGCTGTCAGTGCACGCTTTCACCGGGCACAAACACCACCAGCCGTCAGTGCACGCTTTCACCGGGCACACATCGCCAGCCGTCAGTGCACACTTTCACCAGGCACACACACAACCAGCCTTCAGTGCACGCTTCCAGACACACACACCACCAGCCATCAGTGCATGCTTTGCCACCAGGCACACACACCACCAGCCGTCAGTGCACGCTTTCAATAGGCACACACACCCCACCAGCCGTCAGTGCACACTTTCACCAGGCATGTACACCATCAGCCATCAGTGCACACTTTTACTAGGCACAGATAACATCAGTCGTCAGTCCACGTTTCCACCAGGCACCAACACCACCAACCGTCAGTGCACGCTTTCACCGGGCCCAAACACCACCAGCTGTCAGTGCACGCTTTCATCGGGCACAAACACCACCAGCCGCCAGTGCACAATTTCACCAGGCACACACACGCCACTAGCTGTCAGTGCACGCTTTCACCAGGCACACACACACCAACAGCCGTCAGTGCACGCTTTCACCAGGCACACACACACCACCAGCCGTCAGTGCACGCTTTCACCAGGCACACACCACCAGCCATCAGTGCACGCTTTCACCAGGCACACACACCACCAGCCGTCAGTGCACGCTTCCACCAGGCACACACACCACCAGCCGGCAGTGCACATTACCACCAGGCACACTCACCACCAGCCATCAGCTGCACAATTTCTACAGGCACACACACCACCAGCCATCAGTGCACACATCAATTGTTAACGCATCCACAATTAACTATTGTAGCAATTGCAGTATGGTGCACTTTACTTTTAAACAGATTAATCTAAAGCACAGCATGCCACCATTGCTACAAAAATAAATACACATTTTTTTGGCCTACAATTTATAGACTTTTGTTGCAATTGGTGTAGCAATATTTAGCAATGCCAATAGCTCAAACTTAATTAATGCGAGACCTATTGCATTGCAAAAGCTTGTTACTAATTTAAATTAAGAATGATTTGGATATGCGATTCAGACTCTGATGGAGCAATTTGTAGTGTGGAACACACATGTTGGTCTATCAATACTATGAAAATAACCCTTAAATTTACATTTTTCACTGCCCCTTGCATTTCGTTTTGACACTTTTTTCCTTTGGTACCAGAGAAGTGGGAGCAGTACCAGTTTGTGAAAGTAGTTCTGCAGTCCATACTTCTAAAAGGTGTGATGGATCTTCAGAATTCCTTCTGTTAATTGTAAATTGATGGGTGCATCTAAGGAACCTGCGAACCTGGCATCCATTAAGTAACGTTATGTATGATAGATACCAAAGCACTCTTAGGCTCGTTACTGCCCTACCACCTCTCCTCTTGAGGTAATTTTTTGTTTTGGTTTCTGAAAGTTTTTTCGTCTTTTAACACCCTATGCCTAGAATACATGGGAGGGGTTCAGAAAGAAATATTAGAATTGATATCACTAGTGTTTGGAGTCAATTTAGAGGATTTCTGGCAAAGTCACTTGCCATTCCCCAAGAGTGCAGTAGTTGCTTTTAAATACTGCTGACTTAAAAGTTCTGAAAATTGTTTCCAGGTCGATTCTGGCTCCTGGGAAAGGGCTCATCTAAGGAATCTTCAGGAGCTTCTATATCTATCAGAAGAACAATACTAAAGATAAGTTATTCACTGTTGAAGAAGCTAGAACCTCGACAATTACAGACCATTGACAAATGGTTTCTTGTGTAAACTAATCAAAAGAGCTGAATTCAAACCACTGACCTCATCTACGACAATGCAACATGGAATGACTTTGTCCCAAGTAGGTAAGAATGGAGCTTCTTTCCTTATACTTCTTGACCTCTCCACAGCATTCGGTTTGGTTGATTTAACCCTCTTCTTGGACACCTCCGAGATACTGGCATCCAATACAAGGGTCTCAACTTCTTTTGTGCTGCTTGCATATCCTGTCTCTCCCACCTTTATACTACTCTCTTCATTGTTTCAGCCACAGGTGGTTGTCAGTTGAGGGCTCTTGTGTTTCTCTAAATCATTTTGAACAGACTTCTACCTTATCTTACCCCATCCTTTGATGTAACTTGTTATAATAGAACAGTGCTGTAGCAGGAACCTCGATCAAGTAATGAGTTGTCTGCAACCAGTTTACGCCACCTTCAAGTGGATGACCAGAAACCATCTGCAACTGAATGCTGGAAAAATACAAAATCCTCACTATTGGATTTTGGACTCTCAGGATACCAGCGCCTCGTTGCAAATAGAATTTGAAATATCTCCCTCTCCAGCAACGCTAATAAAAACCCTTGCAAACTAAAGTGACCTTGTTCTGTGGCCTTAGACCCAGACTATAGACCAACATGATGGCCAAGACCTCCTTCACAATCTGGAAAACTCTTCAGAGAATATTTCCAATCCTGGGTTGTCTCATTGGGTTCACTCCCTTGCATTGTCCGCTCTGATACGCTTAAATGCACTATAGCTTGGGGAATTAGAATATCTACTGTGCATCCAAATCTCTACAGCATGACTTCTCCTTTATTGGCAACTACAGCACTAAATCACTCTCACATTGTACCTCCAACATTGGCCTCATTCACCAAGATGAATCTCCTTCAATTCCCTCTTCATCTTCCTCTGTCTTCTACATGGAATGGAACTCAATCTGCAGAGGTACCTATTTGGGGATACAACAACATTGAAGGTGTGCATGGGGCTGGGGAGGATCCACACCCCTTAATCGAGGCAGACACAATGTAATACTGCAGCAGCTGAGATAGGATTTTCTACAGGAAGGCACTGTAGGCACCAAAGTAGAGAATCGTTCTACTCAATGATGTTGGTTGTGTGCTTTTTGAGATTCTGGCACTCGTGCTGTTTTGAGATTGATGTTATGAGACTGGTGGTATTCCCTGACCTCCCTTCACTGAATTGATTAGCCCACACTTCACACCCTGCATCACCATGATGGCCTCTTTCCTGGCAGAGTTCTTTGGAAGATGTGCTTCCTGTGGAGGAGACACTAGGACACCGAATTTCCTTTTGAAATCCAGAGTGAGTGTTGCATGGGGGGACTCTTTGTTAGCTGCTTGACCTGCAGCACGGCGAGGAAGGTGTCACGTCAAACCGGAGAGGTTGTGGCTTTACTGCCAGAGCTGCCGACTTTGGAGATGGGGAACCTGGCACGAGCCTTGACATAGGCTCAGCTTTCTGTGATTCTGGGCAAATCACGTAATCTCCCCATGCCTACCAAAAAAATGAATGTGTCCTTGTGCAACATTATTGGCGCTCATGCAAAGTGCTCAAATACCTTCAGGTCGAGTTCACTCTATATAAATCTGCAAAAAATAACTTGGTCAGTAACACCCACCCCGTTCTTCAATGTGTCCAGTCATTGCCATAAAGAGGATGATGACCGTAGTGATTGCAGAGGTGAAAATAATGTTTTTAGAGATTCTTCATTATCATTATCAAGTGGAAGTAGTGGGAACAGAATACACTCATTGGCTTCATGGATGAATGAATGAAAAAATTACTTTTATTTGATTTAGTTTCAATCACAAAAGGGCGGCACGATCGCCAATGCAGATAATATTCAAAAGAAAACATGCTGGTTTGTTGGTTGGTTTGAACCTCATTTAAAATTTACAATAAAAACAAGTTAAGACAAATACAATGGTTTCCTACTGTCTTGTTGGTAGCCAGCCATGCTATAAAAGGCATGCTTATTGTGAGGTTTTTCTTAAGCTATGCATGGCCAGGCTAGGTATGTGATCTCTCAGAGAAGCCCTAGGACAATAGGCAAATATAGTTGACGGTGTTCATTTCATTAAAAAAATATGGTTCTAGAAAATGAAGTCTTTGTATTTATATTTCTTTTATGAAGAGCTGTGGCTAAAAATAGATTAATCTTGGTAATCTAATATGAGGTGCTGATACCGTTGATGATTTCCTGTTATTTCTCCGAGGTAAAGTGCATTGTGCTGTAAACAAGTAGACTGCAGAGTGTTCAATTGCACTTTATCACCATGTGGGCCCGACTGGTTCGAGTTGTCTGTCGCTCTTTTCAAGTTCATTTGTCGCTAAGCTCAGAAACTTTATTGCCTTGCATGCCAATTGTACTGTTGAGCCTACTAAGCATTTATTATGGCAGATCTGCAAGCCCTCTTTTGTTCTCTTTTCAGTGTTGGCCGTAGGAGTACTTTCCAAATGGATAATAGTGCTGGACAAATGCATAATAGATGGAGCAATGACTCATCTCCTTGTCCACAAAGGCGGCAATCCATTGAGGGCCAGGTCCGTTTCCATTTTGGGATAAAATATTTTGATGGATAAACTCCCAGTCTCAATAAAATCAGTTTCCCCTTTTTGCGATTTGGAAAATGCTGTGACGGGTATGGTTGAGGTTTTAGCGTTTTATATGTTGGCATCATCATCCATACGTTAGTCTTTGAGGTCAAAGAGGCTTTATCCATTTCCTGGGATTGTTGCTTGATGGTTTTATTGACTATTCGTTTAAACTCCTTTATGGTTAAGCTTGCCAGCATGTACTGCGTAGCCTGCCTGCAGGTCTTCCCTGCACATAGGAATGACACCAATGTCTTGCAGACGTCAGGACACAATAATGACGTCTCTCTTACCCCCTGCGCAGGTTTGCGAAAAGAGGGCTTGACTATGTAGGTAACAACAATATAATTCACATAAAACAATATTTACTTACTATTGCCCTGTGGTTGGCAGAGTGAGGCGCCTGGTGATATCTGAAGGCTGTCTTCATCTGTGTGGTGGAGCATATAGGTTTGGTGTGAAGGATCTGCTCTGGTTCCCACTGTGCAAGTGTTGATGCTTACTTAAGTGTGAATTCTTTGGAGTGTGAAATTCCTTACTCTGGACAATGATACACATTGACAACATGTCTCGGTGCGGCAATCTACAGATCTGTAAGGAAAGAGGCTGAGGACTCTAACATCCTTTGTTTGTGCAAATTCTTAGTTATGAGGAGGATGAAAGGTTCCATACACTGCCCCGCTGACAGAGATATGTCTTGTTCTAAGATAACCATTTGATCCTGGTCCAAGACTTCGTGTGGAGCAGTGTGCTGCTGAAACTGATTACCAAAGCACTATCCAAAATTGATCTGAGATACCGTTGAAAAGTCTCCTGTAGCCTCATCACAAGAGGTTGAAAACCATATCTGTCAATCCAGGAATTCAAGACCTCGGCGAATCCAAGTATTCCACTGGAGTCTACCAAGGGAGCAACCAAGAAGGCAGAGTTTTTTCATGTTGCAGGCTTTCTTTCACATAACATAGGGGGAACTAACCCACGCATTGGTATATATTGTGGAACCCTCTCTTTCCCTGAAATCTGTGACTCATTAAGATCGAACTTTCTTAGCGACTGAGACAGATTTGTTTGTGATGTGTTGGCACACCCAAAGTGCTTGATTTTCATGTCCATTAAGAGGCACAGCTATTACAAGTGAATGCTATCAATGTCATTGCATTCCCTGTGCTTGCGTCATTGAGTTAATTAGTGGGGGTGGAATGGAATGAAAGGTACCGCACTGAGAAGCGATGTTTGACGAGTTGACAGCTCTGCGAACCTGGGAGCCACTTCATGAAATAAAACACATATTTGGAGATACTAGCTAAGCGTCTTTGCAGATATGGGGATGTTCCTAGACCCCAGCTATACCCGTGAACCACACTTAAGGAAATGGATCCTTGCTCAGACAAACCCGATTTAGCAGCAGAAACGTTGAGATCACTGTGGAATCACTCCATGGCACGTGGTTGTAACTACGTGCCATGGAGTGGATACTAACCATTGTTGAACACGATTCAAATAGCTTAAATGAGACTTTAAAAAAATTAAAATAAAACAGAAATTTCCCATGCTGCCCGCATCTTCGGATTACGTTTGAACTCACGTTGCATCACAACCATTAGCTCTTGTGAGATGCGTTTCCTTCCAGCTCCAGGGTGCTATAAAAGGCCTCACACTAATGCAGCAACATGGGATACCAGACGCGGGTCAAGCAGGGGTCGGGTGAGGGATGTGGGGGCGTGAGGGAGTATGTAAAGGGCACCCTCCTGAATAAAGGACGTATCTGTCGAGCTCTGCTTTGCCGTGGGCGGGCTTCTGCCTCGAGGAGTAAACCTTCTGCATTCGAGAATGTTCTCGGGCCTCTGCATATTCATTAGTTCTAATCAGGGATCCAATCGGCTCCAGGACAATGGCCTTCAGTGGGAAGCAACAACCGTCTCCTTGTCTGCCTTTGGACTGCTATAGAATGGAGGCAGTGTACCCCCCATGGGCCGCAGTCAGTCCTGCTGAAGAGTGGGGGCGGTTGGGGGCGGTGTACCCCGCCCCCACCTCCCCCATGGAGTCCAGTCCACTCCACCCTATGTTGTGTACTACCGGGGGACATAATGTCTTCTAAAAAGAGAGATTGGAGCGTGGCTGTAGCAGTCTGTGACTGCTGCAGGGGTGTTTGCATGAAAATAATACGTATACATGATTTGTATACATATTCAGTAACTGCGTAGTGCGGTGCTGTATGGTGCTGTATTTCCATCGAGGGGTTCTGGTGACATCATAAACCACGAGATGCTGGCAGAGTAATTTGTAAATGTCACCAGAACCATGAGATTGCAACATTGAACCATATTATATATGTTTATGTAGATTTTTATAGTAGGTGTTTATTTGGTTCCAGTTATCATGAAAAAGCTGCTTCTTTCATGCAAGAAAATATTTATTGACAATAGTAGATGAAATTCTAGACTTGGTTGTCTGTAGTGAAAAAGTAGAGAAAACATTGTTCGTCTGTAGTTCAAGTATGTAGAAGTTGTAGAATTTGCTGATGGCTGCTGGGTTCAGGTAACAGTGCAACTGCAATTACCATGTCAAAGTTTTGTTTACTTAGAGTGGTTTAGCATTGTCACCTTTTCCAGCAACCCGTACTTTTCTGTTCATTTGTATTCTGTAACTTGGAAGGCTCTGCCCGTCAGACCAGATGCACAAATGTTAATCGCCTGTATTGTACACTGATGGTTGGCTTCCAGAATAAAAAGTGTGAACCATAAACCCCCAGGTCACTAAGGCAGGGTCTGGCAGGTTATCAGCCCATATGCCCTACATTCAGCTCTATCAGAAACCTTGTTAGAAATTAAGCCTAGTTCTACAATAGATCTTGATGTAACCTTTTTTTATTTGTAACATTTTTTATTGATGACATGAGGTCAGAGTAGCAGCAAGAGGGAAAAAAAGCAAAACATAATAAAAACAATCATACATGATGAGAAAAAAACAATAAGCCAGCAAGCACGAATATCAAACTACAAAGATTAATACATATTGGAAGGACAAGGGGAAGATTACCTTCCAAAAACTGAACCATTTTAAACAAATATAGCTTCCTGTAAGCAGCTTGACCAGATTCCTATACAAATGATCCCCAAATTATTCCAAGTTTATATAGTGCCCTTACACCCCGAATTTCAGCTAATGCATTTTCCATGTTATATGTATCCTTGACTATGGCCCACCATTCTGCCATCGATGGTGGATCTTGTGCGATCCATGCTCGAGCTATAGTTCGTCTAGCACAAGCCACTATAATACTGATAAGTTCTCTCTGGCAATGGCCACATGATTGTGGACCCAATAAAATATCCGTAACCGTAAATGAAATCGATCTTTTACGTTTTTGAGACATAGGCCCAGGTGTAGATAATAGCCAATTACCGAATGGTAAATACTGAATTTTACCGATTCGGTATTCACTATTCGGTAATTGCTATGTAGGTAAATAATTCGGTAAAAATACCGAATCTGTAAGATTCGGTAACAGAATCGGTATTTGCCATTGATTCCTATGGGCCTTGAAGCCCATAGGATTCAATAGCAAATACAGATTCGGTAATTACAGAATCGGTAAAATTACCGAATTTACAAGGGGGACAGGGTGTCACTTTGACACCCTGTTGCACCCCTGTTTCTGGCTTGTGTGCCATGTGACACACATACATGCCCTTAGGGCATGTCTGTGTGCCACATGGCACAGGTGTACATGCACAGATGTGCATGTACACTAGAATTCGTTATTTACCATGGAATAGTATTCCATGGTAAATAACGATTCGGTAATGGCCTGTGACACTGATTACAGTGCCACCTATATCTTGATTTACAGATTCGGTATATTTACCGATTCGGTATTTTACCGATTCTGTAAATTTACCGAATCGGTAAATATACCGATTCTATAAATATAATGCCCCCTACATGCCAATTCCCAAATACCGGTCGGTGACGGCCGAAATCGGCCTTTACCGACCGGTAATTGGCAATCTACATCTGGGCCATAGTCCTTTCCAGTCCACCCCAAAATAATAACAATGATGGGCATGAACAGAACATGTGCACTAAATCAGCAGCTTATAGATCACATTTCGGACATCTAGGGGCCAGATGTAGATAAAACCGATTTACCGACTCTTAAATACCGAATCATACCGATTCGGTATTTAAGAGTCGGTAAATCAGAAGGGGGCAGATGTAGGTAATTCTAATTTGAGAATTACCGAATCTGTATGATTCGGTAATTACCGATTCTGTAATTACAGAATTGGTATTTGCCATTGATTCCTATGGGCCTTGAAGCCCATAGGATTCAATAGCAAATACAGATTCGGTAATTACAGCATCGGTAAAATTACCGAATTTACAAGGGGGACAGGGTGTCACTTTGACACCCTGTTGCACCCCTGTTTCTGGCTTGTGTGCCATGTGACACACATACATGCCCTTAGGGCATGTCTGTGTGCCACATGGCACAGGTGTACATGCACAGATGTGCATGTACACTAGAATTCGTTATTTACCATGGAATAGTATTCCATGGTGAATAACGATTCGGTAATGGCCTGTGACACTGATTACAGTGCCACCTATATCTTGATTTACAGATTTGGTATATTTACCGATTCGGTATTTTACCGATTCTGTAAATTTACCGAATCGGTAAATATACCGATTCTATAAATATAATGCCCCCTACATGCCAATTCCCAAATACCGGTCGGTGACGGCCGAAATCGGCCTTTACCGACCGGTAATTGGCAATCTACATCTGGGCCATAGTCCTTTCCAGTCCACCCCAAAATAATAACAATGATGGGCATGAACAGAACATGTGCACTAAATCAGCAGCTTATAGATCACATTTCGGACATCTAGGGGCCAGATGTAGATAAAACCGATTTACCGACTCTTAAATACCGAATCATACCGATTCGGTATTTAAGAGTCGGTAAATCAGAAGGGGGCAGATGTAGGTAATTCTAATTTGAGAATTACCGAATCTGTATGATTCGGTATTTACCGATTCGGTAAATACCGAATCGGTATTGCCCATTGATTCCTATGTGCCTTGAAGCCCATAGGAATCAATGGGAAATACCGATTTGGTATTTACCGAATCAGTAAATACCGAATCCTGCAAGGGTGCAGGGGGTGTCACTTTCACACCCTCTAGTACCCCAAGTACAGACTTGTGTGCCCTGTGGCACACATACATGCCCTAAGGGCATGTCTGTGTGTCACATGGCACAGGTGTACATGCACAGATGTGCATGTACACCTGAATTCTGTATTTTACCACTCAATTGGATTGGGTGGTAAAATACCGAATTCTGAAGGCCTGTAGCACTGTCAACAGTGCTACCTACATCTGGAATTTACCGAATCGGTCAAATTACCGATTCAGTATTTTACAGAATCGGTAAATTTACAGATTCGGTAAATTTACCGATTCTGTAAAATAAAGGGCGCTACATCTCAAAATCCAATTACCGGTCGGTAACGGCTGAATTCGGCCGTTAGAGACCGGTAATTGGCGACCTACATCTGGCCCCTAGTCCGATCATTACTTAAATTACTTGAATTACTTGCTGCCCATTTCGAAATATGTGCAGGGGTGTAATAAAGAAAACAAATAGTTCTATATGATTGTAGCCTTAAACTGGAAGAATATACTGATTTTCGAATATTATCCAATGCAAGGGATATTGAATTAACAGTGATGGTAGACCCCAGTTTCTGACTCCACCGTATAGCTAATTTCCCAGAATCACCTTTTTTTGAGAGTTAAATCTTTTGTATGCAAAACTGATCAATGATCTGTCTTTTGCTTAGTGAATACATTCCCATATTCTAGAGTCAGTCAATTCAGTAAGTTTAAGGTTACGTAGAAAATAATCTCGAATTTGATAATATTTTTAACGCATGCTCTCCGTAATATTATAAAGAAGTTGGAGTCTCCCAAACGTTGAAAATCCAGTACTATCATATAAATCCCCTAAATCTTTAATACCCAAATGTGTCCGTTTCCTACCTCCACCATCGTGGAAAATTCCTGGGAGGGCTGGATTGTCCCATAAAGATAATTTAGGATGATATATTGGCATTTTAAATTTACTGCCAATAGCCTTCCAAATATATACTGTATCTCGTGCAGTCTTAAATTTGACCCGCTTAAAATAATTCGGATTGTTGATACGATATAAAAACATTTTGGACTCTATTCCCAACATAAATGCATATGCATAATAAAAAAAGGTTCCTTGTCAGGATGTATCAAGCTGCGGATACGCCCTAAAAATGCTGACCAAAAATATGTTTTAAGATCAGGAAAGTCCAAGCCGCCTTTTCCATAGGGTAGTTTAAGTATTTCAATTGCACGACGTGCTTTTTTATAGCCCCAAATGAAACTAATTCGTATACCATCTAGGTGCTTAAAGAAAAGGTTATTAATACGTAGTGGAATAGATCAGAATAAATAAACACATTTAGAAAGAATCTTCATTTTAATTAAATTAATTTTGTCAACTAAAATAAGTAGAACCATGTGCCATTTTTTTTTAAATAATAGCTGTGTCTTTTAACAATAATTCGTAATTCAGCATAGCTATCTCTTCTGGACATGCATAGATTTTGACTCCCAGGTAAATTGCAGTTTTGCACACTCCCTGAATTGGGTCCTTTGATTTGTAATTCATTATTATTAGTGTTTTATTAGTTTTCAGCCTGTAGCCAGAGACTGTACCAAACATCCTAGCCTCTGTGGAAATCCCTGTCATTGCCTCTGCTACATTCGTAGAGTAAACCACAATATCGTCTGCGTATACCGTCATCTTAAGAGTGTCTAAATCAGATGTGAACGGTATTATGCATGAGTTATTTTGTAATGCCACTAAAAAAGGTTCGATAGACAAAGCAAATAATAAAGGTGATAGCGGGCACCCTTGAAAGGTGCCACGCAAAATAGAGAATGTACCCGATTGTGCCCCTGCGTAGCAAACTTTAGCTCGAGAGTTATCATAAAGAGCCTTTATCCATTGCATAAATGAGCCCTTGATGCCAAATCTGTTCAGCACAGCCCATGGATAATCCCATCCCACTCGGTCAAATGCTTTAACAGCATCTAGTAATATCATACCGAGTGGGGTGGATCTAGCCTTAGCAACATCAAAGGCTATAAAAGACGTATTTATATGAGTTATAGTAGCCCTACCTGGTACAAATCCATGCTGTTGTGGAGATACCAAAGAAGAAATTATTGGGGCAAGTCGGTTTGCAAATAATTTAGCAAATATCTTTTCATCAGTGTTTATTAACGAGATTGGTCGGTATGAACCGCACTCATTCGCTGCTTTATCCTTCTTTAGAAAAAATATAATTTGCGTAATATTCCATGACTCGAGGGCTTTCCCCCCTAGTCCCATGAATCCAATCACTTGGCTAAGTATAGGGGCTAGTTCCTCAATACAGTGTTTATAAAGTTCTAACGGAATCGAGTTTTCCCTTGATGATTTACTAGAAGGCAAAGCCGAAACGGCTAATCTAATCTCAGCCAAAGTGATTTCTTTATTCAGCATATCTGTTTGATCCTCGCCGATACGGTTCACTGCATTAGTTTGTAGATATGTATTAATATTGTCAAATCCTGGATGGCTCTCAGGAGTATATAAGTCCTTGTAGTATATAGCAAACTGTTCCAGTATTTGAGAGTGATTATTATATATATCACTGTATCAGGGCCTTTAATAGTCCTGACTAGTGTTTTAGCCTTACTTTCTGCCACCTTGTAAGCTAACACTTTCCCTATTGTTTCACTACCCTCATACTGAGAGAGACGATATTTATGCAATTTAATTAAACTTTTTTCTCTCAGCGACTGTTTTAAAGCAGACTTGAGATCTATTAGAGTATACAAGTACGGTGGGCCCATTTTCGGTTCCACAAAATCTGCTCAGCCAAGTTTCTGGATTAAATCCAATGAATCAAGTTTGTTACAATCTTCTTTTCTTTTAACTTTAGCTCCTCACATTTAAACCATGCTTTATCTTTAGTTCAATTAATTTTATTCAATCTGTGTTTTCCGCATATTAAACAGCACTCAGACGCATGGGGTTCATTCCATGTCACGATTTATTGCCTATGGTCCAATGCATTTCGGGAGGAACCCTCTCTTCTGCAGGGACATCCACAATTGTAAACAAATACATAATTTTAAACACAGTGTGCCAAAATAACTCTGTCATCATATTACGATCTAAAAGTTACTGAGAACATATCCATTTAAACATCTAATTCACTGACATTTATTACATTATAATGTGGAACGTGTTCAAACAACATGCTGGGTTAATCATTTATGCAATAAATATTCTGGTAGCCCTCTTGAAACTTCACTTAGTTACTTCAAAGAAATCCCACTATTGACTCAAATCTAGTTTGTCACCATATAAGAACTTGAGTTTAAAATCTATGCTTACCGTGACATTTAGACAAATCATATATAAAAAAGGGCATCCCCGCTCAACCATCTCTGCGCGAACAGTCTCCATTTCATTTCATTTTTCTAGCGTACCATCGCGACCAGCTTCCTTGTTCTAACAGGCTGATTCAAAGAGCTCTCTTGCTCTGCATTTCAAATGTGTTCCCATCCTCCTTAATGATCACCAGGTGCTGTTCTGCGAAAACCTTAATCACTTCCGCCCTCATAATTGAGAATTCCTTGTTCTACCAGAATGCATTATTCTTGTGTGCCTTAACCCTCAAACACTTTGTACAGTAACATACTTTTTTATGACCATTACACTTTAGCTAAAAACATACTATTACAACTAATTCACTCACGCGAAATCTCCTCCTGATATGTAGCATAGCTACTTGTAAATAAAACCTCAAAAACAACTGCGATGCCTGCAACATTTAAATAGATGGATCATCTTTTAATGTGGCATGTAGAGTATAACCTAACTCTTCTTCTAAGTTGGACCCTTGTAGGAGCGCGGCCGCCAGTTGTTTTTCTACATGTAATATTTTCGCTAAAGTATCATCTGTATTTTTATTATTTTTGTAGTTCTGTCTAAAAATATACTGCTGAGTGAAACCCCTAATGCTAGCCTTGCAAGAGTCCCATACCATGTTATGCATAGCTGAGCCAATATTACATTTCAGGAAATCTTTTATATGAACCTTTAATTTAGTTATAAAATCTGCATTAAGCAGTAGATGTCTTGGAAATGAAAAAAAACGGTAGTTTAATTTCTTTGTTAGTGTTTTAAAAGAGAGAATAATGGGGTTGTGATCTGATGTGACCCGCAGGCAAATCTCCATGCTATTTGTTTCCAAGATATTATCTGACGCCCAGGCCATATCTATGCGGGGTGCTGTAAAAAACACGGGTTAACCCAAAAAGTCGCTGGGACCTGGGTGAATAATTGGTACAGACAAAGTGGTCCCAGAAACTAAAACAAATAAACCTTGGCTAGGTCACTTAAGTAAATACAAGAAATTTGTAACAGCATTGTTTTTATTCACGTGTATAGTAAAAATCATTCATAAAATAGATACATTGTATATCACATTTGATGCCCCGAGAGAAATGGACAGGGAAGGGTAGTGATGGGATAGTGAAGGTATTGGACAGAAATGATAAAAGTGGTCACTAAGACCTCAATAAACCAAAAATAATAATAAATTGACACAATGGAAAATACAATTCATCAATTGGTTCAAAGAATCATGCCTCAAAAAAAACAGAATCACAAATGATAAATCGGGGAAGAGGCTGAACACAAGAGAAGTGTCGACGTTTCGACCCAAACAGATGCAGGCGTGGTGTAAACCTTTCTGGAGGGTCTTCATCAGGACAAAGGGCGCAGAGGGGAGGGGGCAGCGAATCTGTGGTCAGGTAGGAAGTCCTCTTCGAATACCGTTCCCCTATCTCTCACGATTACCAAATCTCTCTAGGGGCATCAAATGTGATCTACTATGTATCTATTTTATGAATGATTTTTACTATACACGTTGTGAATAAAAACAATGTTGTTATAAATTTCTTGTATTTACTTAAGTGACCTAGCCCATATCTATGCGGGAGCATAATGTTTGCGCGGCCGAGTAGTAGGTATAACCGGCAACATCAGAGTATAATACCCTCCAAGCATCTTTAATATTATGGATTTGTCCTATTTCTCTAATAGCAGCGCGTGTTTTGCGCATCCTTCTAAATGCCCCTGTCTGGTAGTATCAATATTGTAATTCATGATGCAATTAAAGTCAGTGAATACCAGACACTCCCCCTCCCATTCAAGAAGTTCCATATTAATTTTATCCATAAAAGTGGGATCACCTGTATTTGAGCAGTAAACCACACAAAACATATATTTCTTGCCTTCTATAATAAATTGGGCAATGGCCCATCTACCATTTTTATCTGTCAGAGTTTTAGTAGTCTCAGCTTTAAAACATTTATTTTGTAAGATAGCGACCCCTCGAATTGACACATTTAGGGCAGAGCTTATGATAACATTGTACCCTAGTTCTTTAAGGACAATCCGGTTCTTATAGCATGTATGTGTCTCAGACAGTAAAACTTTTTGCGGTCTATACATCCTTAACTCCTCAAAAACTAAGCGCCGTTTGTTCCTGCTATTTAGCCCTGCCACATTCCATGCTAGACACCTTACTCTATCCATAACAATGATTTTCCCATCTCCCCTTGCCAGCTACAATTTAAGGATGAAAAAAAGATTAAAAACGTAAAAGAAAAACCTTGCCACTTATTGTCTTTCTAAAAACTCGCCTCATGTCAATTTTACTGATTTTACCCTCCCCTAGAACCCTCCACACCCCTAAACCCACCACCCAACCCATCCCTTGAGAACACAAAGTCAAAGAGCAGCTCCCTATTAAAAATACATTTTTAAGTCAAATATCAAATACATTTCTTACGCCTCTACCTACAACAATTTGACCCTTTAGCATTTTTAGATCATTATATATAGTCAATCACTGTATTACTTTTCTATAGATTTTTCAGTAGATTCTCTCTGCCATTTATTCAACATTTTATCCACTTCTTGGTCATCAAAAAAATGAAATGTATGACCATTCTTGAGGACTTTTAGGCATGCGGGCTCTTGTAAAAAAGCTTGGCCACCCACAGCCTTAATTGGGTCAATATATTGCCTTAACTTCCAACGTGTCTCCATGGTAATTTTGCTAAGATCTGATCTTACAAAGAAAGTTATTGACTCAATAATGACTGGTTTGTTAGGTCGAGCTTTTAGTGACACAGCTTGTCTTAACAGAAAGTTACCCACATAGAGCAAGAAAGGCCTGGGGTACTGGTTATCCTTATTTCGTTGAACTAGGGGGAGTCTGTGAACCCTTTGCAACTGTAAGTCCCAGTCCCAGTCCGATAAATCTGGGAATGGCTTCTGAAAAAGCTGAACCATAAAAGCTTGCTGGTCTCCACCTTCAGCCCCTTCTGGTATTCCAAAGACGCAAAGATTTTGTCTTCTTTGTCGGTTTTTCATATCTTCGATTTTGGTTTGCAAATTTTCAATCTGGGTCTCATGCTTACTGACACATACTTCTGTATGAGTAGAAGTTCCTCTGTATCTGCAACCCTTTGTTGTAGCTCTGTCATCTCTGATGTAAGGCCACCTAATTTATTTTCCAGAGTGACTAAGGACCGTTGCATTTTATCGTTATCTTCACACATTTGTATATAGTGTTGCTGGGATTCATGTCTCTTCATTAGGGAGTTGAACTTTCAGATAGAGCGATATATCCTCTTTGTTAACCCCCTTCTCAGCCCTGTTCTCAATCTGTGGCTGTACAGTTACTCGATTCAGTCCTGTATTCTGGTTCTCCATATTGTGGGTCATACCATCAATATCACTAGTGCTAAGTGTGACCAGGAGTGGGCTTTGACCAGACAGGGTTAATATACAGTTGTCAGATGCATTTATATGTTTGATCTTATTTCTGTGGGAGCTCCCCTCCCCTGGACTATTTCCTGATAGCCGTAGTACCATCGTCTTAACCCCGCCTTTGGCTTGCACCCATTTTCTTAAAGGACTCTTTTCAGCAATTGTTTTAGCTTTTATCCTGCTTTGACCATACATAGGTTTCTTAGTTTTGTTTTTTGATTTTCCTCTAGCTTTCTTTGCAACAGAACCTTTACTCATGCTGTGAGTTTTCTTTGATATATCCTCCTCCAGTTCGTCAAACTCATCATCATTAAGTTCATGCGTCGATTTGAGAATCTTCACCTGCTATAGCGCTATCTATAGCTGTGCCCATCTTTTCCCCCCATCTTTGGCACTGAGTTTGTTCCATAGTTATTGGGAGAGAGTTGCTCGTATCTATTGGAGGTGGATGATATTGAAGAACCCAGATAGTTAAGCAAGGCATCCCCACATGCAATTACTCCATGTGCACCTACATTTGCCACAGTACCGCAGCTTGCCCCACAATCTCTTTAGCAGGAGTTTGAATTGGGGCTGAAGAAGAAGCCCCACTATGAGATGGGTCTTTAGATGTTTTAGCTATCCCATTATTGCCCTGTTGTTCCATTAGAGTTTCAGCATTGCTATTATTAGATGCCCATTGTTCCACAGCCTGCCCATTTCCTCCTCCATTTTTACTACCTGAGAAGACAGCTGCTTTTGGAGGTTGTAATATTGGGGGCTTAATTAGAGGTGAACCTACTTTTTCATGTGCACCCCCTTCGCTACCGGAATTGTTAACCTCTTCGGTTACCACATTCTTACCAGCTCGTGTGGCTCTCTCCGGGTTTTTTGGCGCCATCTTCCAGGGCTGAGGATATTGCTTACTTATCTGTGCACTATTCTCTGTGTTAGTCTCTGCAGAAGTCCAGATCTGGGCAGAATCAGTGGAATTAAAGGCCCAAAAGCAAGGCTCCAGTCGACCTGGTTTTCTTGTCAAAGACGGGTATTTTACCCGTATCAACAACCACACATGGGCCCCACTCAGTCGCAGCATCCACTGCTTTATGTTCGAAGTCTTCCTCCAACGTTAATCAGCCTGCCGGTATTTGCCAGTATTTGTCAGGTTCTGACTATTAATACAGACTCCGCCTCCGCACCTCCTCTAAGTTGTTCCACTATGCTTGCAGAGCAGATCCAAAATATCGGCAAAAGGGAAAGGATTCCTCGACTGTCAGCCAGGGAAACTCTCCCCAAGGCCGCAACTGTTGCCAGCTCGTGTTGTAGTATGGCGGCAATGTAGCAGCTCGCCAAAGCCGCAACTGTTGCCTGCTCGCGTTGTAATATAGCGACAATGTAGCGGCGGAGTCAGTTTCTAACACAACTGCCCAGCAGCCCACCCGTGTACAGCCTCACTCTTGTCGCTCTTGTTGCTCTCGTCGCACCCTGCCGCCTGGAGCAGAGAGCATGCCGGCCGCTCCTCCTTCTCTGATTCCGATTCCGGGCAGCTTCCCTGTCTGTCTCAGTTTTTCAAGCTGCTCCCGCAGTGACAAACAGCATTAAACCTGGTAGCAAGTCTCCAAGCTGCTCCCGCGGCTCCCGCTCCCGCTCCGGTTACCAGTCCGGTTACCGATGGGCCCTCAGAAAAAGCTGATGACGACGGGTTTCAAGTGGTAAACGCGCTGGTAAGAGTTATCATTAGTTTTCTACAGGTGGTGCCTCAGTCTGAGCGTTGCATTCTCGGTGTCAGCGGATATCGATAGAGGAGAGGGTCTCTTGCTGCTACTCTCCGTGGCGGCTTCAATCCGCCATCTTGCTCCTCCCTTTCTCAGTGTCAGCAGATAGATCTTGATGTAACCATACAGAAATATTACGCCTGGATAAGAAGGGCGATCAAGACCCTCATGCCAGAAAACATCTTTATGAATCGCAGAAAAACTACTTCAGAACCATGGTTCTCCGAGAGGCTGAGCCCAGAAACAGCTGTGTAGCAGGAAAGCGCGAATTTGGAGATCCAAATATGATCCTTGGGATAGAGGGAATTATAAGCAATCCATTTCAGAGTATAAAAAGCGGATGTATGACGTTACAACGCATGCTTTTACCACGCATGCCTTTACAACGCGGTTTTTACACCGCAAACCTTTACAACGCATAGCGCTTAGAGGTGCTGGATAGTGAAAAGTTCAATTTTCTATTCCAACTCCAGTCCCCGTGGACACTAGGGAAGGTGTTGGATAGAAAATTAAACTTATTCCCTATCCTAGAGCGCCCCCCAGCGCAATGCGTTGTAATGGTTTGCGTTGTAATGCCTGCGTTGTAATGGTAGTGCGTTGTAAAAGTTTTGTTGTAAAGGTTGTTCACCATAAAAAGCTTATATTAGAGGGAAAAAAACAAATAGTTATTCAATAAGATTCTGCAATCTAAAAACTCTGCAAAAATGCTTTTTAACACTGTAAAAAGCCTTGCAAAGATTGCTGTGCCTAGCAATGATAACAGAGTTTTCCAATTCTATAGCCAACGTCTTTCAGGCAAAAGTAAAGGATGTTTTTGACACCTTTGTAACCAACAGACAGCAGTTTGCGACCTTCACCTGCCATCTTTGATACGTTTTCATTGCTCAGTTCTGAGCCTGTTTTTAACCTAATGAAATCTACCAAATTGGGATCCCCATCAGACCCTTGCCCCCTCAAACTTGTGCATCTTGTCCCAAAATTCTTAGGAACTCCACGGACCACAATTTTTAACGAAATGATTAACACTGGTAATTTAACTTTGAGTGGAAAAGGTTTCCATTCTGCATTTACAAAAAAAAAACAATCTGGATCCACAAGAGCCTCGCAATTACAGGCCAATTTCTAGGCTATCTTTTCCACCCAAATTACTGGAGAAGGCTCTGACTATGGAACCTATGTCATTCATAGATACTAAGATCTTGTTGGAGTGGATGCCATATGGATTTAGAAGGGCGCAAAGTACGGAGACAGCGCTGGTAGCTGCATCCGAGGAGCTGAGGTCCATTATGGATAGAGGTGGGAAGGCCGCACTGATATTATTGGACCTTTTGGCTGCCTTTGATACGGTCAAGCATACCATCCTGATTGACTGGCTAGCAGAGCAGGGAATAGGTTGTTGTACTCTCAGCTTGATAAAATCCTACCTAACGGAAAGAGTGCAACTGGTTGCCATGGGGGAATTTATGTCTTACCAATTTTGTCTGCCTTGTGGGGTGCTACAGGACTCCTATTCTTCAATCTTTACGTCAACCCACTGGCAAGACTTGACAAATCATTTGGATTCTCGGTGGTGTCATTTGCCGACGATACCCAAATAGTGGTATCAGTATCCAGTAATCCAGAAGACCCTGCCTCAAAATTTAGCTCCTGTATGTCTCAGATAGTTAGCTGGATGAGGCTAAACTGTTTAAAACTTAATTCTGGAAAAACGGAGGTCATTCTCCTATGCAAAGACAACTCATTTTGGTCTCCAAGCTGGTGGCCCCAGGAAATGGGGGCACTACCCTCACCAGTGTGGAAAGTGAAGAGAATGAGGATTGTTTTGGACAATAAACTAAATTATGAAGATCAGGTTAATACTCTGGTTTCATCAGTATTTTTTTAATCTTAAGAATTATTCATTCCCTCAGACCTTCAGAATAAAAGTGGTTACAACACTTGTCCTAGCCAAATTGGAATATGGCAATGCCCTATAAGTGGGCATCCGGAAAAGTCTTCTCCATGCACTTCAAATGCTACATAATGTATTGGCCTGGCTCTTGTTGGGAATACCAAAATATCAGTCTGTGTCCCCTGCCTCGATTAAGCTGCATTGGCTCCCAGTGGCTGTGAGAATAGAATTTAAGGCTCTCTGTATAGCTTTGAAGGTACTGCATAACATTGTCCCAGATTATCTTCAGGAGAGATTTATCTGGTACACCCTGTCCCGGAAGCTCAGATCCTCGGAAGCCAAGCTCCTAGTGCAGTCCAAGGCCAAACGAGCATCATGGGGAGGTAGGAGTTTCTTTTTGGGGGTGGCCAGATTGTGGAACTCTCTCGCTATGAATCTAAAGAACTGTCCAGACCTATAGTCCTTTAGGAAATCTCTCAAGACCTGGCTCCTCCATCACAGGTGTAGTGTAGCTCTCTTTCTTTTTCCTTCACTGCTTTCTATCCATGACAGAAGAAGCGCTAAGACGCACCAGGGCATTCGAGTGATATATAAAATTAAAAATTAAATAATTCCAAAATGCACTATCATGCTTGGAGTCGAATTAGCTGGAGAAGGATTTCAGAATAGGGCCAGGCCTCTGATTTGATTAAATTTGCATTTCACTGGAATCATGTCAAGATGTCATATTTACAAAATACCAGTGACTGGCTTGTAAGCATGTCATGTGTTCTGTATGTGGATCATGATGTCACTGCAGAACTTCAGAGGTAAAGAAGGATCATGTGAGTTGGGGAGTCTGCATAAGACTTATCCAGCTCCTTCCATGCTGTGCCTTATTGAAGTTGGACGCTGCAAATCAACAAGTACTGGATATTGTTCGTTTCAAATTTGGCGACAGGCACCCCTAATGACACAACCAATGTGAATCCAGCTTTCATTATACAAACCCAACATTGATTCATCAATCAACGTTTCGATCTCAACACGTTATCTATGAGTGGCCAACTCAATGAAAAGTCAAGCACTCTGTCTTTTAACTTTTGAGGTGACTACTATCTAGATATTTAAAAAATTCTGGGGAATTGTATAATAATTAAAATGTTAAGCCTCTGCGTGAGCTAGCATCTATATTTGAAACCTCAGCTGTCTATGCATCCTCCAAATTCTCATCACACTTCAAGCAGTATTACACTTGTACGCCTGCTGGATTCTTAGTGTTAAAGCAACCAGTACCAGTTCTAGTTTTTCCCTAGTTTTTGGTTCCCTTCTGCCTTCTGTTCCACTCGGTTTTTGTTCCCTTCTGCCCTCTGTTCCACTCGTTTTTTTGTGCCCTTCTGACCTCCGTTCCATTCATTTTTCCCTTGTTTCTGTGCCCCTTTTTCTTTCTGTTACCTTCGTTGTCCCTCACCACCCTCACCGCTGCGTCCCCTGCTGCCAGCCCCCCTGACTGCCCATTCGCTGCCCCCACCTCCTGCCTCCCAGCTGCTCCTCCCTCCCACCTCCCCATATATGCCTGCCGGTGCATGGCCGCGCCTTAGGCGCGCCGAATGCACGCCTAAGGCAAGCCCCTCTGCGCCGGCCGTGCCTGGACCGCGCCCAGTGCCAGAACCCCTGGCCCCCGCACCCGCCACGATGACTGCCGCCACTATGATGCCAGCACTCTGCATGCTCTCAACTCCGGATGGAGCCACACATGCTTCAAGGCCGCCCCAAAACGCACCCACGGCCTCTTCACCTGCCGGAACTGCAGCTACACCAGCCTCAGAGCCGACGAACCACCCGCCAAGAAAGATCCCAACCACCTCCGATGCATACTACTGAACACCTGCTCCGCACGCAAGCATGCCATTGAGCTCTGGGACCTGCTTGACACAACATCCCCGGACGTCGCCTTCCTGACAGAGACCTGGTTTAACGACTCTTCCGCACCGACATCGCCATAGCCATCCCAGACGGCTATAAGATCACCCACAGAGACCGCACCAACGGAGTCGGAGGAGGAATCGCCATCGTCCACAAGAACAGCATCAGGGTCTCGACTAGCACGATGACGCTCTCAGAACCGCCAAACACATGCATTTCCAGATCCACACAGACCCTAACTCCACCCTTAGAGGCACCCTTGTCTACTGACACCCCGGACCCAGCCCCCAGTTCAGCGACTCCATCGCCGACTTGATCAGCACGCACTCCATGACCTCCACCGACTACATCCTCCTCGGAGACCTGAACTTTCACCTTGAGAACAACAACGACAACAACTCCACAACCCTGATCGATAACCTCGCCAACCTCGGACTGAAGCAACTCGTCACAGCGCCCACCCACTCCGTCTGCCACACGCTCGACCCTGTCTTCTCCTCAAGCCTGTACGTCTCCGTCAGCCACACCACCGAACTCCTCTGGACCGACCACCCCTGGCCCCCGCACCCGCCACGATGACTGCCGCCACTATGATGCCAGCACTCTGCATGCTCTCAACTCCGGATGGAGCCACACATGCTTCAAGGCCGCCCCAAAACGCACCCACGGCCTCTTCACCTGCCGGAACTGCAGCTACACCAGCCTCAGAGCCAACGAACCACCCGCCAAGAAAGATCCCAACCACCTCCGATGCATACTACTGAACACCTGCTCCGCACGCAAGCATGCCATTGAGCTCTGGGACCTGCTTGACACAACATCCCCGGACGTCGCCTTCCTGACAGAGACCTGGTTTAACGACTCCTCCGCACCGACATCGCCATAGCCATCCCAGACGGCTATAAGATCACCCACAGAGACCGCACCAACGGAGTCGGAGGAGGAATCGCCATCGTCCACAAGAACAGCATCATGGTCTCGACTAGCACGATGACGCTCTCAGAACCGCCAAACACATGCATTTCCAGATCCACACAGACCCTAACTCCACCCTTAGAGGCACCCTTGTCTACTGACACCCCGGACCCAGCCCCCAGTTCAGCGACTCCATCGCCGACTTGATCAGCACGCACTCCATGACCTCCACCGACTACATCCTCCTCGGAGACCTGAACTTTCACCTTGAGAACAACAACGACAACAACTCCACAACCCTGATCGATAACCTCGCCAACCTCGGACTGAAGCAACTCGTCACAACGCCCACCCACTCCGTCTGCCACACGCTCGACCCTGTCTTCTCCTCAAGCCTGTACGTCTCCGTCAGCCACACCACCGAACTCCTCTGGACCGACCACCCCTGCATCCACTTTGCCTTCCAGAAACCCACCACACACCACCGCATCCAACAGATCCCCCGCCGCTGCTGGAGCAAAATCACTGAAGACCAACTACACGCAAACCTCGCTCTCAGCCCACTCACCGAATCCTCCAACACCGACGACACTGCCCACAGCCTCAGACGCTGGATCGAGGACTGCGCCAACACCCTCGCCCCGCTGAAGAAACCCCACCACAGAGACACCAGCAAGAGGGCAAGCTGGTTCACCCCAGAACTCCTAGCCTCCAAGCAAGCCTGCTGGAAACTAGAAAAGATGTGGCACAGTGACCAAACTCCGGACAGCCACTCAGCACACAAGGACGCCATCCGCAACCTCCACCACCTCATCAGGGCGGCCAAGAGGACCTCCTTCAAAGACCGCCTCAACAACAATGCACACAATAGCAAGGAGCTCTTCAGCATCGTGAAGGAACTCTCCAACCCCAGCTCCAACACCAACGACATCCTGCCGCCGCAAGCCCTGTGCGACTCCCTTGCCACCTTCTTCCACAGCAAGATAGCAGACATCCACGTCAGCTTCAACACCCAGACAGCCCCAACAGACAACACAACAGACCCTCTGCACACAATCGACCATGACCCCCTGCTAGCCTGGGCCAGCGTGAGCATCGATGACACCATCAAGACCATGCGCACAATCCACTCCGGCTCTCCGTCAGACCCATTCCCGCACCACGTCTTCAACAGAGCAAGCAGCTCCGTCGCACCCCACCTGCGCAACGTCATCAATCTCTCCCTCGAGACCGCGACCTTCCCAGAGATCTGGAAACACGCCGAGATCAACGCCCTACTCAAAAAAACTAAGGCAGACCCAAGAGACCTCAAGAACTTCCGGCCCATCTCTCTGCTCCCCTTCCCGGCCAAGGTCATCGAGAAAACCGTCAACAGACAGCTAACCCGATACCTCGAATAAAACAGAATCCTGGACCCTTCCCAGTCAGGGTTCCACAGCAACCACAGCACCGAGACTGCCCTCATCGCCGCCACCAACGACATCAGGACCCTGCTGGACAACTGCGAGGCTGCAGCACTCATCCCCCTCGACCTCTCTGCCGCCTTCGACACCATCTGCCACTGCACACTACGTGCACGCCTCCACGCCGCAGGGTTCCGATACAGGCTCTGGATTGGACCACCTCCTTCCTCTCCAGCAGAAACCAGAGCATCCGCCTCCCCCATTCCATTCCACAGCCTCCAAGATCATCTGCGGCGAACCCCAGGGATCCTCCCTCAGCCTGAAGCTGTTCAACATTTACATGGCCCTGCTCGCACACGTAGCCTGACAGCACAATCTCAACATAATCTCCTACGCCGATGACACTCAGCTGATCCTCTCCCTCACCAAGGACCCCACCACCACCAAAGCCAACCTCCACGAAGGAATTAAGGCTGTCGCCGACTGGATGAAGAACAGCCGTCTGAAGCTGAACTCGGACAAGACGGAGGTCCTCATCCTTGGCTCCAACCCTTCAGCCTGGGACGACTCCTGGTGGCCGACGGCACTGGGGGCAGCCCCGACACCCACCCGCTACGCACGCAACCTGGGAATCATCCTCGACTCAACGCTGCCAATGACCAAGCAAGTCAACGCCGTCTCCTCCTCCTGCTTCAACACCCCCTGCATGCTCCGCAAGATCTACAGATGGATCACGACAGATACAAGAAAGACAGTCACCCAGGCCCTCGTCAGCAGCAGACTCCACTACGGAAATGCCCTCTATGCGGTAGCCCCGACCAAGCTCATCAAACGACTGCAACGCATCCAAAACGCCTCGGCTCGACTGATCCTCGGCATACCATGCCATGGCAACATCACCCCCCACCTGAGAAACCTGCACTGGCTCCCCATTAACAAGAGGATATCCTTCAAGCTCCTCACCCACGCACACAAGGCACTCCCCAAGACCGGCCCAGCCTACCTCAACAGACGGCTCTCCTTCTACATCCCCAACAGCCAGCTACCCTCCGCTGACCTCTCACTCGCCACCATCCCGTGCTTCCGAAGAACAACCACCATTGGGAGATCCTTTTCCCACCTCACCGCCAAGACATGGAACACCCTCCCACTGAGCCTACGACAGACCCAAGACCTGCTGACCTTCAGGAAGATACTCAAGACCTGGCTGTTCGATCAGTAGCACCCCCCACCCCCAGTGCCCTGAGACCCTTGCGGGTATGTAGTGCGCTTTACAAATGATTGATTGATTGATTGAGTAATATTATTCTGCTGCACAAAGTTGTTGGAGTATGATTTTAAGATAGAGTACATACCAGGGTGCCCAAATGTGGGAGAGGACTGTTTGTCTAGGTTACCAGTTAAAGGAAATAATGAAAAATGTACCCTTGACTGTAAAGAATATTTCATTGCAACTTGGGAGTTTAATGAAGTACTTTGTGACAGTAAAGAATGGTGGCAGTTAGAGTTCAATTGTGATCTTGTGTTGCAGGAAGTTCTCAATTGTTTGTGAAAGGGTGGCAGGGGGAGAGTGTTTTGTTGCAGAAGGTGCACCCTTTCTGAGAAGTTAGAAAAGAAATGTCAGAGATATATGGTATGTTGTTGCACTGTGAAAAACTTCTCCATCCGAGAAATTCTGTGAAGATTTATAGAGCTTGCAAGCAGGGGCATCTTGGTTCAACACTATGAGACATATCATGGAAGACTATTGGTGGCTTAAGACGGATAATGATGTTGGGACCTTTGTGTATGAATGTGTACAGTGCTGCATTAGTGATAAACAACTGGTTTCAGTGACGCCTGCAGAAACCGCTGTATGCACTGAGGTTCTGGCAAAAATTAGGATTAGATTTTTTGAGTACTTTCCAGACTCTACCAATGCAGCTGCAATATGCACTTGTGCTTATTGATAATGTGACAAGACAGCTGAAAACAGTGTTTATGGAGGAGCGCTTTTACAGTGTAGGGTTGTAGAATCGAATGGAGTAGGGTTGAGTTGCGTAACATATGGTGGAGCAAAGTGTCATACAGTGGAATGGCATCTCCTAAAGTGAAGTGGTGCTGGGTGCAGTAGAATGGCCTGGTGTAGTGTAGAGGCACGTAAAATGCCATAAACTGGAGTGGTATCTTGTGGAGTACAACAGAGTGTTATGTCCTAATGTGTTGGAAAGTAGAGTGTTGTATATTGGAGTATCTCGGGATAGAAAGGAGTACAGGGGAGTGTACAGGTATAGAGTGGAGTAGAGTGGCATAGAATGTAGTACAGTTTTGTAGTGTGGGGTTGCATAGAGTGGAGGAGAGTGCCGCTGAGTGAAGTAGTGTAGATTGAAGTGTCGAACAGCGGCGTAGAGTGAAGTAAAGTATAGTAAAGGGTAGTAGAGTGACGTGGAGTGGAGTGGAGTTGTGTAGGATAGAGTGGAGTTAATTGTCATAGAGTGGAGTGTTATGTAATAGAGTAGAGTGGCCTGGCATCGTACACAGTGGAGTAAAGTCAGAGCTACTGGAATTATGTGACAAATTATGTCGCAGTGTTGAGCAAATTAGGCAGCAAGAAAATGCAAATATATGCGGCACAAGGCAGCACGTTTTCTGATATTATTATTCCACTATTGTGCCATTTTTACACTTGTTAAAGACGTCTGGGAATAGGTTGCACCTCATTAGTACTAGTTTAACACTCAAAAATAGCCATAAGCAACAGAATGGTAACCAGTCAACCCTTACAAAGGGCCTTCCACTGCACTGCAACATGTGTTGTTGGTGTTTTAGCAACTTTTGAACCGTTTGAGCTAGAAATAGAATATTTTTTGGGTGTGAAATCTGCAGATTATGCATTAGATGATGGATTGTGTGGCAAATTCGGGAGATCCATAATTATACGAAAAATACAGAGGCCACACAATAGCATAGGTCCAATGGCCCTGAGTAAATTTTCCCCGGATTCTGGCCTGCTTTTTCCCCTTACCATGGCTATGGAGGAGGAGGACATTCCTACGCTAAGGTGGCGAGAAAGGTGGTCGAGTTCCTGGATCTTCATCCCCCTTCTGTGGATGTCAAGATAAACATCTTGACGGAGATCCTGCAGCCGGGTGTCTCCTCCTCAGAATCCCTCCTGCACTTCCAGCTTTCACAAAATGCCATCATTTTAAACCTCAAATTTAAATGCAAGCCTAACACTCATAGAGTAATACTTCGAAAATGCAGTGAATCAAGCACCAGCATCACATGTGTAAAGCATACCTGGCATATACAGATGTAGCTGGAGGAGAAACAGGAGGGGAGTGACTTAGAATGCTTGTAGACACTGAAACGATGGACCTTTTTACCATGTTACTCCTTCATCTATGCTCACTTCTCTTATGGTGTAAGGGCACTTGTCCCAATAGGCCCTCGAGCATGGAGGGTTCTAATCTACAAGCAGCTGCTTTGAGGAAGATGCTCAACCGCTTCTACAGCTTTTTTGAAGATAGTGAGGAGGAGTTTGTCTTTTAATTTCAGGGTTCATCCTGCTTGAGAATTTGACCCTCTCTCGCCTGTGTCTGACTTAGAGAAGATCAAATTAAGTGTGTGGTTCCCGTTAGAGTAACATACATGGGCCGCTGTAGGAATTTTTTTTTTATTGCAGTAGTCCCCCCACTTTTTTCTGGTATCTGATGCAACTTTGACTGAAAGTGCACTGGGTTCCTGCTAACCCGATTCTGAGTGCCAGTGTTCTTTTCCTAAACTGTACCATTGTTCCACAATTGACACCTCTTTAGTCCCAATGCCCTAGGTACCAGGGGAACCACTACCTAGGGGCTTACTTGGAGTCTAAAGCAGTAGCGGCCAGCACAGATAAGAGTGGTGGGGAAGGGGTATGGTATGGGGGACAGACGACAGGATAGGTAACATTAAATAAAACATTTAAAAAAAATACTTTCCTTGCGCCCGGCGATGTGGCCAGCGCAAGGTAAGTAGTTTTATTTGCTGTTTGTGTTTAATGTTACCTATCCCATTGTCTGTCAACTAACCCCCCACCCTTCCCTGCCCCCACCCCACTGCTCTTACCTGGGCTGGCCGCTACTGCTTTAGACTCGATCTCCTCGGGATGTCTTAACATCCCGAGGAGATCATCGGCCTCACAGGCTCTCCAAGATCTACATTGGCTCAGGGTCTCTAGCCGTATTAAATATAATGCCCTGTGTTATCTTTTTAAAATCAATCAGGGCACGGCCCCAAAATACTTGCAAAGTCTTGTTCAACCTTACAAGCCTAGTCACACATTAAGATCTTCCGCCAATTGCGACTTCGTTGTTCCTAGATTCAAACTTGCAAGGATGGGGGGAAGAGCCTTCTCCCATCTAGGTCCCAAATATTGGAACGCGCTACCAATTGCCCTGAAATCTGAGACCAACCTATTTTGTTTCCGGAGAAAATTGAAAACTATGCTTTTTCAATAGATCCATTAGCTGCTGTTATGGTATTGCTGCTTTGTCCTTTCTTCTTCAGTCTATCCCTTGCGCCGGGAAACCCACTGCGGGTAGCTGTTGCGCATTACAAATTCAAATAAATAAATAAAATGATTTGGAAGCTATACCGATCCTTTAAGGAAGAAAAGGGAAGGAAGAAAAAGGCCATAGAAATAAAAAAAAAGGCAAAATAAAAAACCCCCTCCAACCCCCACCCTGCACCCCTGCAAATGGCTACAGCCTAACCCCACTAGCAGTGTGCCTGTCGCCCCTAATAACTAAAACCCTAAAAGTAGGAAAAAGAATGGAGGAGGGCTTATCCATTTGGGCTCCCAGCCCCTATATTCCCCCCACCAGAAACAGGCACACCCTATCGCAAAAAGACTAACGTATGAAACCACTTATAGGAGAAATTAGGGGGCACTGTGATACACCGCCCAGCCTCGTAGATCAAACAGTTGCAGGTCGAACACCCGTAAAAGCCACTCCAACCCGTCCCGACCTAAATGATCTTAACCTTGACCCTTCCGAACCAGCACACAAACCCCCCCCCAGCGAGACCCAAAGGCACACAAAGGAGTCATAAAGGAGAAGGAAGTCATCAAAAATCAATCCATGGCAACTCGTAGACAGAGAGTCTACAAGAACTTCAGACGCAGACAAACTCTCTCTCCTAGATGGACAGTTCCAATGTATCTTGCCCCGGAGTCGTAAAGTCACCAAGAAAGGAGAAGATGACCACAAAATGAAAGAGAAGTCAAGAACAAAAGTCTCCGGGCGGGGAACGCCTACCGATACCTCCAAAGTCGATAGTGATGGGAGGTTCGGCAATACACTGACGACTTCGGGAACATCGTCCTCCAGGGCACCATCCAATGGCTTCAATACTTGCTTCCTTACGGGGTCCTCGCACGGAGTCAAAATGGCCGCGGCTTGAATGGCTGCAGATTGCTGTTCCAACAGTGAGGCAGGGTCCGGTTCCTCAAGGAGCATCTCAGATAGGCGCGTATCCAATTTGTTCAATAAGACATCCACATGTGAATGAAACTGCCAATATTGACCTCAGCCAAACTCAAGCACCGTTCGATCCATAGTCTCACGCCCGACACCAATCACAATCACCTCCCCCGGGAATCTGGCATCCTCGGGGGGGACAAACAGGATCACGAACGGGCAGATGCGTAGGGTGACCAGTCTTTATTCGCAGCCACGGTCAACCCGGTTAATGCCGCAGGCCAGAGACCCCGACCCACCGAACCCCGGCGGGGTCCAACACCGGGTCCACGGGACGGGGACCCCCACCCAAAGTCACCAGCAAGCAGAGTCACTCCTCCATCGATGCTGAGCATTAGAAACGATCGCCGCCAAATTCGGGCTTAAAAGAAGTCTCCACTCCGATTGACCGGACCCAGCCTGGGTCTCCCGGCCGATGTTGTTGCACTGCAGCCCGGCTGTGAAAGTACTCGAGGCCCCGGCTTCCCCGCTGGAGTAGGCCGCAATCTTCAACTCGATGCAACTTCGTCAAACCAGCCGATATAAGTTTCTGGATTTCACCATCGGAGTGCAAAACAGTTCATTCACACAGAGGCTAGGCGTAAAATCAGGATAATGTACAGGATATTGTGGCGCGATACGGAGGTCGGCGGAGCCGGGAGCCTAAGCAGCCATCTTGTTTGCAGGCGTAGCTCCTTCGTGTCCAATGGTTTTTGAGCATTTGTTTGCCTTCAACAGGAACTTATTACTAGCCACTGTACAAACAATCTGTTGAACATAAAAACAACTACAAACAAACGTCATTTTCCATACATTCGTATAAAGTTCCTTTTGCCAGGGCAGTGTTTTCTGTTGTTAATTCAAACCTGAAACACTGCGTTGCCGCCTCTTCTCCCTCTGCATCTCACTGGGTACTCTTCCCCATCCGCCATCTTGAATCTCTGGTTTACCAATGGATCCCTATGGCAGCCTCTGCAGCTGTTTTCTATGTGTTCCCTATAATATTACTTCCATTTCCATGCTTCCTATCAGGAGTGTTGTGTTGTATTTATTAATTAGATGGACTGTGTCCTCTTTGATGTTTCATTATTTTTGTGCATCTCCCATTCTTTACATAAATGTGTTTATAAATGTAACTTCAATCACTGGATGGCATTGCTCTCCCCCCCCTCCCCCCTCTGTCACCCCCTCCCTCCGAGCTTTCTTTAGCCCACCCACCCTGCCGAATACAGAGCACGACTAAATAAGAATCGATGTTTATGCCTGCCAAGTGTTGAGTGGAGGTTCTGTGTTCTTTTCCTTTTTTCTCTCTCTTTTTCTTTATTGTTTGCGTGTGTGTTTCTGCTTATATGGGGTCGGGCTCTTATGTTGATGTTCACCTGAGTTGATGTGAGAGCAACGATGACCGTTTGTGTTGTGTAAGGGGCACCAGTTCCATACTCAGCGATTTGTAATTCCACATAAATACCTTGTGACTGTTGATTCCTGGTCATGCATACCCTTGATGGCGCATGCGGCCCTGACCTGTAATTTTTGTGTCTGTAGAAATGGCAATACAATACGTTTTATAAAATTTGGTTTTATAAATGTATTGTGTCTGGCCTTTGCCTTTTTTTCCCCTTCATTCGGCCACAGTATTTTTTCTCATTCTCTGCAACTCATATCTTCCTTTTGATTATCCTAAGGGTCTGTCTTCAGAGTCTTTAATTTTAATTATTTCTCATGTTACATTTTTTCCGATAGACTGCGCTCGTGTCACTATGTTTTCGAGCTCCCCATGCATGATGGCCCTTCATCTTTGGCTCTGTTGAAAGGTAAGTCCCTATGTCAAACAGAGCAAAAACTCACTTCTCCTTTCGACTTTTCTAAAACTGTTTGTAGTTCCCTCTCAAATAATTGTTTGTGTACTGGATCATCATAAGTACCCCGGATAGTGTTTTCTTTTCCTGCTGGGTGTTGTTACTCTGGAGTATATGTCGCAGTTGTTTCTGCATTACTTCAGCTTCTCTGGTTTTGAAAAAAACATTGCATCGTCGCTCAATAGTCTGTTGTCCTGTTTCTGTGTTAGCTCAACTTCTCGTGTTCATACAAACCACTTCATCTCAATTCGATGCTTATTTTTTTCTGGTTGTAGGCTTTGTAATGCTTTTTGTTCAGTACATTTCCTATATGCTAATGATATATCGGTGTTCCAATCTCTGTTCTAAAATCTGGAAGTTAATTTGACCTATATTGTGTCATTATTCTGTGCAATATATCATCAATGGTGAATTCTCGTAGTTTATTCTCATACTATATTTGTGTTCTGACCACCTAATTTTTGCCTTTCTTGAGGGTTTTCTCTGTAGCCTTTGCCACACAGGCATTTGATTATGTAAATGCAATATGCTGTATTGCTTGTGTAGTATCCCTTTACCTTGTACTTCATGCTCATTCTCTGGTGACTGGCGTATGTTCCTTTTATTATATTAGCACAATGTGTGCAATTCAAAATTTGCGAACATACCTGACAAGAATTTTCAATTCTATTAAGGACAAGGAGGCGAGGATTATGCTATTCTCATTTCTTTAATGGAAATGCTCAGCAGCCAATAAACAATAAAAAACTACAGTACCCATGAACACCAGGGTAACAACCATAGAGACCATAGTATAAAAGGTCATAATGATAGTCTCTCTTCCTCTTTCTTTGTTGAGGAAAAAACAGTTCAGATCCAAACAGGAAATCCAAAAAGTAGACAATCAGGAAAGGAGATAACGAGCGCCGCAGATGTCCAAGATGAACAGGATGCAGGCAACCGAAGAACACTGGAACCAGAATTCCATGGAATGCAAGCGAAGGCAGCTGGTACAGAAAAACCTCTACTTCGGGTCAGAACCTGAAAAGAGACATATAGCTGTAAGTGTGAAGAAGTGTGAAGAAGTGTGGAGAAGTTTGGAGAAGTGTGGCTCACTGGTTAGAGCGGCAGACTCTGAAGCAGAGATCAGGCCCGGGACCAGGGTTCAAGTCCCGACGCGGCAGGGTCTTGGGCTCAATGTCTGCGGACTCGATAATTCTCGCCTCGTCGCCTACTCTAATCATGGGTCCCACGCTGCAACTCTGGGCAATAGCTTGCTTAATCTCCACAACGGCCCCTACAACACTGGGATGCCTGGATTCACCCTGGGGGTGCCCTGGAGGGGCATCTCACAGGGAGAGCCAGGAAGGGTTCCACAGCGTTATACATTGCCGGGACGCCCCGTTGGGGCAGCTGTGCGCTTTACAATATACACTACATTTACAAAATACACTACATACACATCCAGTACACAACAGTGTAATCAATATAAGGGGGGGAGAAGAAAAGCAAGGGATTTGAAGAAATCCGTAATCAACAATGAGCACAATAGCAATATATATATATATATATATATATATCGCATACAACTTGTCCTGTCACAGCGGGAGCGCTGTTACAGCCGGTGCTTGCGATGGGACCAGGGCAGTGTCCCAAAATTTTATTCAAAACCAAGAAATCGCCGCACTCGCCTTGGGTTTCAATTTGCAGTTTTATTATTCAAAACGTGACAACACGTTTTGAATAATAAAACTGCAAATTGAAACCCAAGGCGAGTGCGGCGATTTCTTGGTTTTGAATATATATATATATATGCAGAAACAATAATAATGGGATTATCCTCGCCTCCTAGTCCCTAATAGAATTGAAAATTCTTGTCACGTATGTTCGCAAATTTTGAATTCTATGTCAGGACAGGAGGCTCCGATTATGCTTGTTTAAAGCTGATCCACCACTACATCCACAATCTGAATATAGATTGGTCAATGACACACAGACCAATGACTAATTGGCAGAACTGTTAAATCTAGGTTCTAAATGTAAACCATCAAGTACACCTTTGGGTTTTTGTCTTATTGTGTTTAGTTCTTGTATCTATGTTGTTGGGTATGTTTTTATACTATTGCAAATGTATGACTGGTATGTAAGAATGGATGCATGTATGGTAGGAACACACTAGATTGTTAGGGGTATATTTTTTCTCATTTTTTTCTCATTTACTTAACCTGCACTTTTTTCTTATTATACAAACTGTATTATTAATGTTGATGAACTTCTGTTAACTACGTTATATGATCAAATGAAATGTATAAATGCACAAATATTTTCAAATTAATTTCTATATAAAAAAAATAAATAAAAATATGTTTGATAATACTTTAAGGTTCTGGTTTCGCTCTTTGGCATCCTGATACTGTGAACTTTATTAGGATTCATTCCTTGTAAAAGAAATATAGGTCTCTAGAGGTACCCCTTTGTTCAGTTCATTTTTATCTCCCCCCTCTGGACCTTAAATTAACTGGGAGAACTCTTCCTCTTCGGTTGCAGACAGTAATGCCAAAAATCTTTGGCTATCTCCGCCAGTACCCTGGACCTTGTGCCGCCCAGTTTATTGACATAGCGGACTGCCGATACGTTGTCCATGCGGGGAAGTATGCAGCAATTGGACTGAAGGGGAGTGAAACATCGGATCGCAAAGAACTTTGCAAGGAGTTCCAGGCAATTGATGTGGAGAGACAACTCTTGGGAAGACCAACGACCCCCAGTCGAGACAGGACCCCATCGGGCTCCCCAACCCCATAGGCTGGCATCGGACTCTATCACTAATTCCGGGGACGCACCGAACAGCGCTCGACCATTCCAAGCATCCATGTGGTCCAACCGCCATTGCATCTCCCACCTCGCTTCCTCCGATAGAGGAATCAGATTTGAATATCGGAGGCCTATGTCAGGACAGGAGGCTCCGATTATGCTTGTTTAAAGCTGATCCACCACTACAGAAGCAATATGATCAATCGGTTTATAATAAAAACGTTTTGAAAACAGAATCAGAAGACCAATCTGCGGCCTTCATAATGTCAAAAAGAGTGACACCCATGGAGAATGCTTTGGAAGCCATCGCCCCTCGTGCTGATTGAGCACCAAAAACGGAAACATCAATGCCAGCCTCTGACATGAGCCATCGTACCCAGCGAGCCAATGTAGCTGGGTTAACAGGGCGAAAAGGTTTCTGCAAAGCAATCAACAATTTACCCTGCATATCTGAACGTAAAGGAGCAGTACTTACATCATAATCCTTGACACACTGAACAACACAAAGGTTGGGATGAGTGGGAAAGGCAGGATAGGTAATAGAAGTAGTATTAGTTTTGGTACGTCTGGAAAGGAGAAACGTAACACCTTCGAGGGTAAAGCTGCGACCTGCCAGGTCCAAAGCCCGCACATCAGATACCCGTTTGCAGGAAATAAGGCATAACAACATAGTCAGTTTTGCTGACAGTTGTTTACGGGATAATAAAGAATTAGGAGGCCAAGCCTCTAGAAATCGTAGTACAATGGAAACATCCCTTAGGACATGGAGGTTTAGCCAGACGGATACCCTTAAGCAATTTGGCAATCAAAGGATGCTCACCCGCAGGTTTGCCAGCAATATGTAGGTGGCCTGCCGAAATGGCAGAATGGAAATTGTTAACAGTCCGATGAGCCAAACCGGAGGAAGCAAGAGAGGCCAAAAAATTAATGATCATGGAGACATCCGCCGAAGTGGGATCAACTTCCCGTTGAGCACACCAGTCGCACCATCGCTTCCAAGACCCTGTGTATCGTTTGTGAGTATTGGGTGACCAGGCCTCACTAATGAACTTGGAAGCATCTCGAGAAAGGCCTGGGATCAACCAGCGATTCCCGAAATTCGCCACGCCAGCAGCTGGAGATTGCCTGACAGAATCAGGGGATGCGGATCGTCGAGAGGATCCAGCAAGAGATTCCACTTCTGGGGAAGAAGGAGTGGCACTGCACAACACATCTCCAGGAGAACCGGGAACCACGCTTGTGCCCTCAATAGAGGAGCAATCAGAATCAATTCTGAGTGATAACGTTTCGTGTAAGCCAGGACTCTGGGAATCATCATGAACGGGGGAAATGCATAGCACAGACCCGACGGCCAAGTCTGAAGAAAGGCATCCGTGGCCAGGGCTTCCGGGTCCGGCCTCCAACTGTAGAACAGCGGGAGCTGGGTGTTGAGGCGAGAGGCAAACAGGTCGATCTGACACCTGCCCCAGATCCGGAGGAGAGAACGGGAAACTCGAGGATGTAGCCTCCAGTCGCTGAAGTCCCGAAGATGTCTCAAATGCCAATCCGCAATCTGATTGTTGCGGCCGGGAAGATATTCTGCAATAACAGAGATCTTTTGTTGCAGACAGTAATGCCAAAAATCTTTGGCTATCTCCGCCAGTACCCTGGACCTTGTGCCGCCCAGTTTATTGACATAGCGGACTGCCGATACGTTGTACATGCGGGGAAGTATGCAGCAATTGGACTGAAGGGGAGTGAAACATCGGATCGCAAAGAACTTTGCAAGGAGTTCCAGGCAATTTATGTGGAGAGACAACTCTTGGGAAGACCAACGACCCCCCGTCGAGACAGGACCGCATCGGGCTCCCCAACCCCATAGACTGGCATCGGACTCTATCACTAATTCCGGGGATGCACCGAACAGGGCTTGACCATTCCAAGCATCCATGTGGTCCAACCACCATTGCATCTTCCACCTCGCTTCCTCCGATAGAGGAATCAGATCTGAATATCGGAGGCTTTCGGGAGATGACGGATCTTCAAACGCTGCAGAAACCTGTAATGCAGAGGACCTGGGAAGATTGCTTGAATGGAAGACGCCAACAGATCTACAATTCGTGCTAACGACCTCCATGACACAGTCTGTTTGGAAATAACTGAAGTCAATTCCCTCTTGATATACCGAATCTTTTGATTGGGTAAGAGAAGTTGACACAAAATCGAGTTGACCTTGAAGCCCAGAAAGTCTATCACTTGCGTTGGAGTCAAGACGGATTTCTGAACGTTCACCAGAAATCTCAGAGATTGTAAGAGGTCGATAGACCACTCCAGATAAGTCAGGAGTATGAGCGGACAGTCCGCCATAATCAAAATGTCGTCCAAGTAAATAATCAGGCGAACACCTTGAGCGCGTAAATGTTCCACGACAGGCCTCAGAAGTTTCGTGAAGCACCAAGGTGCTGACAAGAGACCGAACGGGAGAACTTGGTATTCGAACCAAGTCCCCTTCCAAAGGAATTGAAGGAACCGACGATGAGGACCGAAGACGGGAATCGACAAATACGCGTCTTTGAGATCGAGGCGAACCATCCATTCCCCCTTTCGAAGAAGATCTCGCAATAGATGGATTCCCTCCATCTTGAAATGCCTGTAAACGACCCCTCCGTTGAAGTCCTTTAAATTGAAAACTAGGCGGGATCCGCCCCCTTTCTTTTCGACCAGAAACACCCTGCTGACGAACCGCTTGGGATGACGGACAGTCGGAATTATCACCCCTTTTTTTAGGAGAACGCCTATTTCCGTAGAAATGAATTCCCGATCTTGAAGGGAAAAACATAGTGGTGTGGGAGGTTGGGTTTGACGCTGGGGTTGGTAAAACTCTATTTTGTAACCCTGAATAGTTTCCAGCTCCCAGGCATCGCTGGAGATCATACGCCAATTGTGAAGAAAAAATCGTATCCTGCCCCCCAGTACCACATCGCAAGCTGGAATCAAGCTCACCTGAGGTGTTGGAATCCTGGTAACCCCGAGTGGGCTGGGTATGCTCAGACATGAGTCCCAGGCTCTCCACATCACTGGAGTCAAGCTATCCAGACTGAAGAAGGCTGATAGCCAGAAACTGGTCCTTGGATGCTTGATTCCGGTCTAGGAAAGACATGGCTTGGTAGTTCGGGCTGGACTGTTCCCATGAGGCACAGGGTCAAGGCTGATTTGCATATAGCCATTGTCTGACCTAGGGTGGTGTGGAAAGCAAAAAAACAATGGATTTAGGACCAGATCTTTGTACTGGGATGAATGTAAGACATTGTTCTGCATTCTGTCCATCAACTGTGTTTTTTGCAATTTTCACCCCGAGTGGGCTGGATATGCTCAGACGTGAGTCCCAGGCTCTCCACATCACTGGAGTCAAGCTATCCAGGCTGAAGAAGGCTGATAGCCAGAAACTGGTCCTTGGATGCTTGATTCCGGTCTAGGAAAGACATGGCTTGGTAGTTCGGGCTGGACTGTTCCCATGAGGCACAGGGTCAAGGCTGATTTGCATATAGCCATTGTCTGACCTAGGGTGGTGTGGAGTGCAAAAAAACAATGGATTTAGGCCCAGATATTTGTACTGGGGTGAATGTAAGACATTGTTCTGCATTCTGTCCATCAACTGTGTTTTTTGCAATTTTCACCCGGAGTGGGCTGGGTATGCTCAGACGTGAGTCCCAGGCTCTCCACATCACTGGAGTCAAGCTATCCAGGCTGAAGAAGGCTGATAGCCAGAAACCGGTCCTTGGATGCTTGATTCCGGTCTAGGAAAGACATGGCTTGGTAGTTCGGGCTGGACTGTTCCCATGAGGCACAGGGTCAAGGCTGATTTGCACATAGCCATTGTCTGACCTAGGGTGGTGTGGAGTGCAAAAAAACGATGGATTTAGGCCCAGATCTTTGTACTGGGGTGAATGTAAGACATTGTTCTGCATTCTGTCCATCAACTGTGTTTTTTGCAGTTTTCACCCCGAGTGGGCTGGGTATGCTCAGACGTGAGTCCCAGGCTCTCCACATCACTGGAGTCAAGCTATCCAGGCTGAAGAAGGCTGATAGCCAGAAACCGGTCCTTGGATGCTTGATTCTGGTCTAGGAAAGACATGGCTTGGTAGTTCCGGCTGGACTGTTCCCATGAGGCACAGGGTCAAGGCTGATTTGCATATAGCCATTGTCTTACCTATGGTGGTGTGGAGTGCAAAAAAACGATGGATTTAGGCCCAGATCTTTGTACTGGGGTGAATGTAAGACATTGTTCTGCATTCTGTCCATCAACTGTGTTTTTTGCAATTTTCACCCCGAGTGGGCTGGGTATGCTCAGACGTGAGTCCCAGGCTCTCCACATCACTGGAGTCAAGCTATCCAGGCTGAAGAAGGCTGATAGCCAGAAACCGGTCCTTGGATGCTTGATTCCGGTCTAGGAAAGACATGGCTTGGTAGTTCGGGCTGGACTGTTCCCATGAGGCACAGGGTCAAGGCTGATTTGCACATAGCCATTGTCTGACCTAGGGTGGTGTGGAGTGCAAAAAAACGATGGATTTAGGCCCAGATCTTTGTACTGGGGTGAATGTAAGACATTGTTCTGCATTCTGTCCATCAACTGTGTTTTTTGCAATTTTCACCCCGAGTGGGCTGGGTATGCTCAGACGTGAGTCCCAGGCTCTCCACATCACTGGAGTCAAGCTATCCAGGCTGAAGAAGGCTGATAGCCAGAAACCGGTCCTTGGATGCTTGATTCTGGTCTAGGAAAGACATGGCTTGGTAGTTCCGGCTGGACTGTTCCCATGAGGCACAGGGTCAAGGCTGATTTGCATATAGCCATTGTCTTACCTATGGTGGTGTGGAGTGCAAAAAAACGATGGATTTAGGCCCAGATCTTTGTACTGGGGTGAATGTAAGACATTGTTCTGCATTCTGTCCATCAACTGTGTTTTTTGCAATTTTCACCCCGAGTGGGCTGGGTATGCTCAGACGTGAGTCCCAGGCTCTCCACATCACTGGAGTCAAGCTATCCAGGCTGAAGAAGGCTGATAGCCAGAAACTGGTCCTTGGATGCTTGATTCCGGTCTAGGAAAGACATGGCTTGGTAGTTCGGGCTGGACTGTTCCCATGAGGCACAGGGTCAAGGCTGATTTGCATATAGCCATTGTCTGACCTAGGGTGGTGTGGAGTGCAAAAAAACGATGTATTTAGGCCCAGATCTTTGTACTGGGGTGAATGTAAGACATTGTTCTGCATTCTGTCCATCAACTGTGTTTTTTGCAATTTTCACCCCGAGTGGGCTGGGTATGCTCAGACGTGAGTCCCAGGCTCTCCACATCACTGGAGTCAAGCTATCCAGGCTGAAGAAGGCTGATAGCCAGAAACCGGTCCTTGGATGCTTGATTCCGGTCTAGGAAAGACATGGCTTGGTAGTTCGGGCTGGACTGTTCCCATGAGGCACAGGGTCAAGGCTGATTTGCATATAGCCATTGTCTGACCTAGGGTGGTGTGGAGTGCAAAAAAACGATGGATTTAGGCCCAGATATTTGTACTGGGGTGAATGTAAGAGATTGTTCTGCATTCTGTCCATCAACTGTGTTTTTTGGAATCCTGGTAACCACCTTGGTTTCCTTCGGAACTTCCTTTTTTGTACTGGCCTCTCCCCTTGCGAGAGGGGTAGAAATTGGATCTGGTGTTATAACTGGTGTCTTGGCCTCCTCCTGTCTGGGATTGATACCCTCTTTGGGACTGTTGCTGGGAACTACGGCCGAACGAGCGTCCTCTATGTCATCCGGCCCTGGTAAAAACCAACGCATTGCTCGCCGCAGCGAAGCCTGAGCTTTGTCCAAACCACTGAAGGCGGCAACAAACTTTGTTAGTTCCTTTAAAAAGGGTTGACCAAATAGCAGACCTTGTGCTGCAGGACCAGATTCCGGGGTAGAGAGCTCAGCCAACTTCGGATCAAGTTTTAGAAGGATGGAACGGCGTCTCTCACACGAAATTGCACAGTTGGCATTACCCAACTGGCAAATGGCCCTCTGCGCCCACTCAATAAGTTTGTCTGAGTCCACGAGGGCCGACGACTCCTTAGCCAGGAACCCAAGATCCTGGATTTTGGTGAGAGGACCCAATAAATCAAGCAACTTCTCTTGACAGGAACGCCAAGATCTGTCAAGACCCTTCTTCGGATCCTTGGCGTATTTCTTAAGATAGGTGACCATTGTGGGGTCAACCTCAGGAGTCTCCGCTAGATGGTCTGCAAGATCCGGCCTAGGGCATTCAGAACGAAGCCTGGCCCTAACATCCTTTTTGAAAGGTTGACGGATGTGCGTTTGGACATACTCCGCTACAGCTGGGGAAGGTAGCCAGGAAGTTGAGTGGGGATGAACAATATCCGAAGGATCAAAAGTCAGGACTGGTGGATGCGTGGGGGCATCAACAAAATGTTCCTTGCACACCTTCTTCCTAGGTGGAGGATCCTCATGATCCGAAGAAGTAGAGGAATGAGTGTTGTCGGTATCAGTAGGTGGAGGAGCGGACGTCGACGCACTCACAGTGGATTTGGACTTTAGCCGCCAAGCTGTTAGCCAACTTCTGAAAGTCAGACTTATGGGGATTTACAGGAGACTTAGAGGACTTACGGGAAGCAGGCAACCAACTGTGTTGCTGCAAATATTGATTTAAATGACGCTTCAGTGGATTAATGGCACGCACAAGCGCCTTATTCACGGAGTGTTGCACTCCCTGGTCTAATGCCTCAACCAAATCTTGCTCCAACGAGCCAGAATCATCCTCCCCATAGTAGTAGTCATCTTCGTCATAATACTCTTCCATGGTACACAGCGTGTAAATAAATGCCCACAAGATGACTGTATCTATATAGATAAGAATGCCAAAGGCACAATGCAGGGGAAGTGTCAAGAACCCCACAGCAAGCCAAAAGCAATGGCCAAACCTGCACACAACAAGAATTCAAAAGTGGAGGAAGGGCTTGCTGTCAACCAAAAAAACACACTCTAGGCAAACCCTATGCAAATTATACTGCCCAATGCACTCAGGAAGCAAAAGGCGTCACACGGGGTTAATTTCCTCAGAGGCTGTGGGCATTGACGTACAAGATGACTTTTCTCTCAACCGGCGCCCTGGAAACACGAAAATAAGCCGGAAATGGCTGCCGGGCATGCGCTGTAACAGCCGCCCTGGGAAATGCACAGAAGAGCTTGCGCACCCAGCGCGAGCCTCGGAAACCCCTCTTCTCCCGCTCCACAAGTATAGGGACACGGGCAACAAGCGCCCGGCCACACGGGAGGTGTGCACACGCTCCCCGTCACCCGCACGCAAAAAGGCAGGAAATGCGGAACTTGGGATCAAACAAGGGGAATAAAAGTTGGACGATTTTTAATGGGGTCCAATGTACTCGTCCTCGAAAGCAGTGAACAAAGGGTATTGTACAGAGTTCCCCTGTGGGAGCCAGTAGTTTAGCTCAGGTTAACTTTTCTCTCACAGATTAAGGGGGGGTTTTGAGTGCATGGTGTAGACCCTTTTCAGAATGTAAGGATACCTCACACAGGTTACCGGCAGGATGGCAACTGACATCCCAACCGATGACCGTCCAGCGTCATCATTGGTATCCTGCTCCTACGGCAGGCTGGCGGTGCAATGCCCGTCGGGCAGCGTGGGGAGCTGCACTTTGGCGGAGATCTTCTATTCCGAGCCAGCGGGTGACTGTGTGTGAGGGGCCTAAAAAAGTGCAATAGTGAGCGTGAGGAAGTGAGTTTAAAAAAAGTCAGTAGAGTCCTATGAAGAATACTTTACTGGTCAGGCTCACTGCTTTATTAAAAATACAGGGGTATTAAGGAGTGATGGGCAATGGGACCAATCCTTATTCAACCCTTAATGTGAGTGCGGTCGACATGTTTCTTGCCCGAAAGGGCAATTCATCAGGACCTTGGTGCTCATATAATTGCTGGAGTCCTCTGGAAGTAGAGGACTCCGGTATACGACCTGTACCGTGTCGCACAAAAAGTAGTTCCTTGCGGGGGACCTCCTGGGAACTAGGGAGAAAATAAGCAAGAATTACTGGTATTAACGTAATTTGTGCACGGAGTACATCATAAGGTGCCTACATTGACAGTGGCAGTGATGTGTGCTCAGTGGATAAAACTGCATGGTTCATGGCAGTGTTTAGAGGTACTGTGAGAGAAAAGGGGGTGCCAGATACAGAGCGGGAAGGACTACGTTCTGTAATAGATCGGCAGGCTGTTCATTATCAGCATGCATCATGGCAAAGAGGCTGAATTCACGGCGGTGAGACATGCTGGGTAGGGTGTCCCAATTTGAACAACGTTGAACCCTAACAACAGTCAAGTGGCGTGAGCAACCTGTGTCTACAAAGGAATAGACTGAAGTTTAAAAACAATAACAAATTACAAAGACAAAAACCGCACAGCAAGATAGATCAAGATTGATTTGACACTCTGTCTATACATTAAGGTGGGAAGACGGCGCCAGTGTGATGATTGCGCGCAATAACGAGGGATCACACGTGACGTGCCATGCTTGCCGTGTGCCAGTGACAACACAATAACACAATAACAGGGATACGCTTACCCGTTTGGTTCCTGCTAGGGGTCTCACGAGCTGTCCAGGTGGGGCCAGCAGCAAGTGAGGAGAACCTGCAGGGAGATTAAGGTATTTCGCGGGACCATTAGGGAAGTAAAGTCATCCGGTGGCCCGTGGAACGGAGTGCAGCTGGGAAGGTAGCTGCAGCGCGTCTGTTAGAGCACACGCGGAGTACGGGGAAGGGGGTCCACACCTTACCTCAAAGTATGCTGATGGCAGGCGTCTAGGCACCTACCCCTCCCACGAGTCCGCCGAAGTCGGGACAGCCAGCGTGAGTGTGGAACTCCGACCGGAGCAGATAAGGGGAGTTTGCGCGCGCACCAAGGGGGCGTGTCCCTCTGGTTGCTGGGTAGCAGCACGCAAAAGGAGAAAGCAAAGAGGGAATTTGCTCGGACAGCAAGGCAAGTGTGAGCCAATGCGGGGGCCATCTTGGAATGGGGAAAGATGAGATAGGCAGGCGTATTGGAAATCGTCTGAATACGGACAATAGAGTCCTGATTATAGATTATCTGGCGAGAGTCGTCCAGGGCACCCCATCATTCAGCCCTAGTTCATCGCAATGCAAGCGATGGACCCATCTTTGTTCTAGTCTGAACAGGGCTTGTGGGTTGGTGGTTGGTAAACACTCGAGGACAGTCCACCGAATGTTTTCTGGGAGATGATTGTTCTCTTTGCAGTGTTCATACAGTTTGGTGTGCGTCCTGTGACACCGAATGTTGCTGTTATGCTCCATTATCCGGTGTTTCACAGGACGCATGGTCATACCAATGTACAGCATTTCACAGGGGCAAATCAGAACATAAATGCACCTGGAGCTATTGCAATTGGTGTGTTTGTTCATTGTCCAAGTAAAGTTGCCTTGGAGTTCAATGGTCTTGCCCTGAATGGTCTGGGGGCACACGACGCAGGAACCACAGCGATAATGTCCGGTCACTGGCGGGAGATCCCAGAGAGTATTGACTGCTTGGGTACTAGATTTCTTAGGACGGGTGTGGATTAGAGTGTCCTTAAGATTCGCCGTCCTTTTAAATGCGAAACGTGGGCGCGGCAGCTCCATCCCCGCAGAAGTCAGGATGCCCCAATGAGAGTTGATTGTTTTTTTAATGAATGTTGAGTGTTTCGTGAACGAAGTTACGCAGGTAATCATGTCGTCTTGCTCTTTGGGATACACCTCAAGGAGGGATTCTCTATTGTTGTTGAGAGCTCTTTTTGTGGAGGTTTTAAGAAGACGTGTGGGGTAGCCCCTGTCCCGAAGTTTCTTTTGTAGGGAATGAGCTTCCTGTTTGAAGTCAGCGGTAGAGCTACAATTTCTCCGAAGCCGCAGAAATTGACCGAAAGGTAAATTGTCCCTCAAGGATCTTGTGTGGTGGCTTGTATATGGCAGTAGGCTATTTCTGTCGGTGTCCTTCTTGTATAGAGTGGTACTGATAGTAGTTGATTCCAGGGATATGGTGAGGTCCAAATAAGGTATTGATTCATTGGAGATCGTGCCTGTGAATTTAAGAAATGGATCTTGTTGGTTTATCCATGCGCAGAAGGCCTCACAAGTCTCTCGGTCACCTTTCCAGAACACCAGGATGTCATCGATGTATCGTCGCCAACACGTGAGATTTTCACGGAAAGGGTTGTGTTCTGGGGGGTAGATGTAGTTTTTTTCAAATGATGCCATGTAGATACACGCCAGGCTCGGCGCGAAGGTCGAGCCCATCGATGTTCCACGCACTTGATGGTATAAATTTGATTCATATTTGAAAAAATTCTCAGTTAGTGCAATGTGTGCCAGCTCCATTATGAATGATATCGGAGTAGGGGACGCCCAATCCTCTTGTCGTAGGAGGGAGTCTACTGCTTCAAGCGTTGCTTGTTGAGGGATGTTTGTATACAACGCTTCCACGTCGAGGGTAAGGAGGAGATCGATATCTTCTCTGCCATCCATATCGTCAATGAGGCGTAGTACATCTCTGGTGTCTTGTAAATAAGACCGAATGAGTTTTACCAATGGCTGGAAAAATGCATCGCAAAATTGAGACAGGGGTTCCAGAATAGACCCGATGCCGGACACGATTGGTCTCCCTGGGACAGGGGTAGTGCCCTTGTGAATTTTGGGCAGGGTATAAAAATACGGTATGACAGGATCCGTTGTCACCAGGAATTCTGCCTCTCTCCTGCTAATCCACTCATTTGTCTCTGCTTCAATTACAAGCGCCATCACGGTAGCGGTCAGTCGTTTGGTGGGGTCCTCCGTCAGTAGTCTGTAATGGGTTGTATTGGCTAATTGGCGTCTACACTCTCGGTCATAATCGTCATAGTCTTGTATGACAGTAGCTCCCCCTTTATCAGCTTGTTTGATCACAATGGAGGTATCCTTACCGAGGGAGGTTGCTGCCTGTCTTTCAGCATTGGAGAGGTTGTTAAAGGGTTTGATAGAAGGTTTATTCTGCATGGTTCTCAGGACTGCTCTTTCGAAAGTCAGGACTTCCGGTGGTACCATCCCATCTGTAGGGGTGAAGGTGGAGGGTTTCTTTAGACCCGTGTCCTCCCTGGGGACCTCAGGCCTGTTGTCAAAGAAGGCCCGGAGGCGTATCTTTCTGAAGAACTGCTTGAGCTCAATCATTTCCTGAAAGGAGTCGGGGATCGGGGTGGGGACAAATCCAAGGCCTTTTTCCAGGACGCTCTTCTCTGTCGGGGAGAGGGTTCTTTTTGATAGGTTGACGATCAAACCCGTCTCCCTCTGGTTGTTGCGCTCCTGGTTTCCACCCCTGTTGGTTCTGGTATCTGGTCCTGCCACTGTACTCCCTTGCGCCCGCCTCGCTTGCGCAAGGGAGCAAGTAGTTCCCAGGAGGTCCCCCGCAAGGAACTACTTTTTGTGCGACACGGTACAGGTCGTATACCGGAGTCCTCTACTTCCAGAGGACTCCAGCAATTATATGAGCACCAATGTCCTGATGAATTGCCCTTTCGGGCAAGAAACATGTCGACCGCACTCACATTAAGGGTTGAATAAGGATTGGTCCCATTGCCCATCACTCCTTAATACCCCTGTATTTTTAATAAAGCAGTGAGCCTGACCAGTAAAGTATTCTTCATAGGACTCTACTGACTTTTTTTAAACTCACTTCCTCACGCTCACTATTGCACTTTTTTAGGCCCCTCACACACAGTCACCCGCTGGCTCGGAATAGAAGATCTCTGCCAAAGTGCAGCTCCCCACGCTGCCCGACGGGCATTGCACCGCCAGCCTGCCGTAGGAGCAGGATACCAATGATGACGCTGGACGGTCATCGGTTGGGATGTCAGTTGCCATCCTGCCGGTAACCTGTGTGAGGTATCCTTACATTCTGAAAAGGGTCTACACCATGCACTCAAAACCCCCCCTTAATCTGTGAGAGAAAAGTTAACCTGAGCTAAACTACTGGCTCCCACAGGGGAACTCTGTACAATACCCTTTGTTCACTGCTTTCGAGGACGAGTACATTGGACCCCATTAAAAATCGTCCAACTTTTATTCCCCTTGTTTGATCCCAAATTCAGCGTGCGTTCTGCACGGGAATCCTTTCTCTTAGGGTACCAGAGGCGAGGAGTTTTCGCCACTCTGGACCAAACCGCAACAGTATACATTTTGATAACACCACTCTGGTTTTGACACTCTGTTCTGGCTTACGTGGTACAGGGCACCCTATCCATACCACACCTCAACATGGAGGATGTCCCGGGTCTTAGCTTTAATGAAGACACTATAGCTGAAGCCCTACGGAATACGCCATCACTACTCAACAATCCCCCTGCTGCCACATCTGGAGCATCCTCTGATGAGTGGTCTATACTAAGTGAAATGAAGAAAGAACTCATCAGAATAACGATCCATGGGATTATGATGACAGAGTACCTGAGGAGCAACATAGCACCACAGGGTTTAATTGTAAATATCATCCCTAGACTTTTTCTGGACGATAAACGCTTCAAAGTAGATTGGTGCCAGGTTTCCTGGAAATGCACCAAGGACCTACTTTTCCTGATTAGCCAAACTGCGAAGCGATTGTCAGAAGCATTACAGGAGAAAATCTCTGCTTTGGAAGCAACCATGAAGAATGCCACTTCAAAAAACAACAAAACAGCATTTACCACAAAACTCTCTGAGATCAATCAAGAGATGGCGGACCATCATGAGTTTTTACTCAAGCAGAAAACTACTAAATTGGAGAAGGACATAGCCAAATTCGCTAAGGAGAAGGTATATCCCTACCTTAAGGATGATTTTAAAGGGAAGAAGAATAACTATTCCTCAGACGATAATTCTGGCACTGATACCAGACGTGGGTCCTCAAGCAGTGACTCAAGCGGTAGCTACCCGGCGAGGAATGCACGACCTACACGTCCCTGGCAACAAGGATACCACCAAGGACCAGTGTTCCATGGCCCACCCCATCTAACACCACCATGGCAATACCCCTTCTACCCACAAGGCCCCCCGCAATTCTACCCTCTTAATCTGCCTCCTTTTCAAGGCAGAGGTTGGGGCAGAGGAAGAGGGCGCAAGCGAGGCGGGCGCAAGGGAGTACAGTGGCAGGACCAGATACCAGAACCAACAGGGGTGGAAACCAGGAGCGCAACAACCAGAGGGAGACGGGTTTGATCGTCAACCTATCAAAAAGAACCCTCTCCCCGACAGAGAAGAGCGTCCTGGAAAAAGGCCTTGGATTTGTCCCCACCCCGATCCCCGACTCCTTTCAGGAAATGATTGAGCTCAAGCAGTTCTTCAGAAAGATACGCCTCCGGGCCTTCTTTGACAACAGGCCTGAGGTCCCCAGGGAGGACACGGGTCTAAAGAAACCCTCCACCTTCACCCCTACAGATGGGATGGTACCACCGGAAGTCCTGACTTTCGAAAGAGCAGTCCTGAGAACCATGCAGAATAAACCTTCTGTCAAACCCTTTAACAACCTCTCCAATGCTGAAAGACAGGCAGCAACCTCCCTCGGTAAGGATACCTCCATTGTGATCAAACAAGCTGATAAAGGGGGAGCTACTGTCATACAAGACTATGACGATTATGACCGAGAGTGTAGACGCCAATTAGCCAATACAACCCATTACAGACTACTGACGGAGGACCCCACCAAACGACTGACCGCTACCGTGATGGCGCTTGTAATTGAAGCAGAGACAAATGAGTGGATTAGCAGGAGAGAGGCAGAATTCCTGGTGACAACGGATCCTGTCATACCGTATTTTTATACCCTGCCCAAAATTCACAAGGGCACTACCCCTGTCCCAGGGAGACCAATCGTGTCCGGCATCGGGTCTATTCTGGAACCCCTGTCTCAATTTTGCGATGCATTTTTCCAGCCATTGGTAAAACTCATTCGGTCTTATTTACAAGACACCAGAGATGTACTACGCCTCATTGACGATATGGATGGCAGAGAAGATATCGATCTCCTCCTTACCCTCGACGTGGAAGCGTTGTATACAAACATCCCTCAACAAGCAACGCTTGAAGCAGTAGACTCCCTCCTACGACAAGAGGATTGGGCGTCCCCTACTCCGATATCATTCATAATGGAGCTGGCACACATTGCACTAACTGAGAATTTTTTCAAATATGAATCAAATTTATACCATCAAGTGCGTGGAACATCGATGGGCTCGACCTTCGCGCCGAGCCTGGCGTGTATCTACATGGCATCATTTGAAAAAAACTACATCTACCCCCCAGAACACAACCCTTTCCGTGAAAATCTCACGTGTTGGCGACGATACATCGATGACATCCTGGTGTTCTGGAAAGGTGACCGAGAGACTTGTGAGGCCTTCTGCGCATGGATAAACCAACAAGATCCATTTCTTAAATTCACAGGCACGATCTCCAATGAATCAATACCTTATTTGGACCTCACCATATCCCTGGAATCAACTACTATCAGTACCACTCTATACAAGAAGGACACCGACAGAAATAGCCTACTGCCATATACAAGCCACCACACAAGATCCTTGAGGGACAATTTACCTTTCGGTCAATTTCTGCGGCTTCGGAGAAATTGTAGCTCTACCGCTGACTTCAAACAGGAAGCTCATTCCCTACAAAAGAAACTTCGGGACAGGGGCTACCCCACACGTCTTCTTAAAACCTCCACAAAAAGAGCTCTCAACAACAATAGAGAATCCCTCCTTGAGGTGTATCCCAAAGAGCAAGACGACATGATTACCTGCGTAACTTCGTTCACGAAACACTCAACATTCATTAAAAAAACAATCAACTCTCATTGGGGCATCCTGACTTCTGCGGGGATGGAGCTGCCGCGCCCACGTTTCGCATTTAAAAGGACGGCGAATCTTAAGGACACTCTAATCCACACCCGTCCTAAGAAATCTAGTACCCAAGCAGTCAATACTCTCTGGGATCTCCCGCCAGTGACCGGACATTATCGCTGTGGTTCCTGCGTCGTGTGCCCCCAGACCATTCAGGGCAAGACCATTGAACTCCAAGGCAACTTTACTTGGACAATGAACAAACACACCAATTGCAATAGCTCCAGGTGCATTTATGTTCTGATTTGCCCCTGTGAAATGCTGTACATTGGTATGACCATGCGTCCTGTGAAACACCGGATAATGGAGCATAACAGCAACATTCGGTGTCACAGGACGCACACCAAACTGTATGAACACTGCAAAGAGAACAATCATCTCCCAGAAAACATTCGGTGGACTGTCCTCGAGTGTTTACCAACCACCAACCCACAAGCCCTGTTCAGACTAGAACAAAGATGGGTCCATCGCTTGCATTGCGATGAACTAGGGCTGAATGATGGGGTGCCCTGGACGACTCTCGCCAGATAATCTATAATCAGGACTCTATTGTCCGTATTCAGACGATTTCCAATACGCCTGCCTATCTCATCTTTCCCCATTCCAAGATGGCCCCCGCATTGGCTCACACTTGCCTTGCTGTCCGAGCAAATTCCCTCTTTGCTTTCTCCTTTTGCGTGCTGCTACCCAGCAACCAGAGGGACACGCCCCCTTGGTGCGCGCGCAAACTCCCCTTATCTGCTCCGGTCGGAGTTCCACACTCACGCTGGCTGTCCCGACTTCGGCGGACTCGTGGGAGGGGTAGGTGCCTAGACGCCTGCCATCAGCATACTTTGAGGTAAGGTGTGGACCCCCTTCCCCGTACTCCGCGTGTGCTCTAACAGACGCGCTGCAGCTACCTTCCCAGCTGCACTCCGTTCCACGGGCCACCAGATGACTTTACTTCCCTAATGGTCCCGCGAAATACCTTAATCTCCCTGCAGGTTCTCCTCACTTGCTGCTGGCCCCACCTGGACAGCTCGTGAGACCCCTAGCAGGAACCAAACGGGTAAGCGTATCCCTGTTATTGTGTTATTGTGTTGTCACTGGCACACGGCAAGCATGGCACGTCACGTGTGATCCCTCGTTATTGCGCGCAATCATCACACTGGCGCCGTCTTCCCACCTTAATGTATAGACAGAGTGTCAAATCAATCTTGATCTATCTTGCTGTGCGGTTTTTGTCTTTGTAATTTGTTATTGTTTTTAAACTTCAGTCTATTCCTTTGTAGACACAGGTTGCTCACGCCACTTGACTGTTGTTAGGGTTCAACGTTGTTCAAATTGGGACACCCTACCCAGCATGTCTCACCGCCGTGAATTCAGCCTCTTTGCCATGATGCATGCTGATAATGAACAGCCTGCCGATCTATTACAGAACGTAGTCCTTCCCGCTCTGTATCTGGCACCCCCTTTTCTCTCACAGTACCTCTAAACACTGCCATGAACCATGCAGTTTTATCCACTGAGCACACATCACTGCCACTGTCAATGTAGGCACCTTATGATGTACTCCGTGCACAAATTACGTTAATACCAGTAATTCTTGCTTATTTTCTCCCTAGTTCCCAGGAGGTCCCCCGCAAGGAACTACTTTTTGTGCGACACGGTACAGGTCGTATACCGGAGTCCTCTACTTCCAGAGGACTCCAGCAATTATATGAGCACCAAGGTCCTGATGAATTGCCCTTTCGGGCAAGAAACATGTCGACCGCACTCACATTAAGGGTTGAATAAGGATTGGTCCCATTGCCCATCACTCCTTAATACCCCTGTATTTTTAATAAAGCAGTGAGCCTGACCAGTAAAGTATTCTTCATAGGACTCTACTGACTTTTTTTTAACTCACTTCCTCACGCTCACTATTGCACTTTTTTAGGCCCCTCACACACAGTCACCCGCTGGCTCGGAATAGAAGATCTCCGCCAAAGTGCAGCTCCCCACGCTGCCCGACGGGCGTTGCACCGCCAGCCTGCCGTAGGAGCAGGATACCAATGATGACGCTGGACGGTCATCGGTTGGGATGTCAGTTGCCATCCTGCCGGTAACCTGTGTGAGGTATCCTTACATTCTGAAAAGGGTCTACACCATGCACTCAAAACCCCCCCTTAATCTGTGAGAGAAAAGTTAACCTGAGCTAAACTACTGGCTCCCACAGGGGAACTCTGTACAATACCCTTTGTTCACAGGAAATGCGGAACGGCAACCGGAGCCGACAATGCAAAATGAAGGTTCACAAAAGCGCCACGAAGACGCGCCGCAAAGCGCGGAGAAAGCGCCAAGCATATACAAACAATAAAGCACAATAATACAAGAAATTCAAGAGCATAAACAGGTAAGAAGCAAATAAGCACTTAACTGGATGCGGAGCAGCAAAGAAAGAGGAAGAGAGACTATTGTTATGACCTTTTATACTCTGGTCTCTATGGTTGTTACCCCGGTGTTCATGGGTACTGTAGTTTTTTATTGTTTATTGGCTGCCAAGCATTTCCATTAAAGAAATGAGAATAGCATAATCTGAGCCTCCTGTCCTGACATAGAATTCAGTTATGAAATTGTGCCATTAGTCTGCTATTTTGCTGGCCTCTGGGTTGTTTTCTGAGTAGAGTGTGTGCTTTGACTATTTTATCTTTGACGTTTAGTCCTTTTTTATTGGCAAACCTGATTTTATATTAAGTATCTTACACGATTCTTCATCCACCTTAATAAGTTGTCAGTTTCTCTGCATAATCTTTTTCATTTTCAAACTTTGTTCTGAAAATTTTAATGGTTATACTAGCTTTCTGCCTTCTGAACTCCCTGTCCCCCTTGTTTTCCATTTTTTCTGTGTTGCTGTCTCTATAATTTTTTCGGAATATCCTATTTTCAGAAAAATGTCTTTAATCGTTTGTTATTGTGTTTATGGGTCCCTCTTGCCTGAAACTATTCTTTTGATCCAGAGTGCTTGTGATAGAGGTAGACTTTCTGCTAATGGTTTTGGATGGACACCTTCATATCTTTGTAATGTGTTTCGGTCTGCTGGCCATGTGATGCTTGTGATGCACCACATCATCTTGTGGCAGAGTGTGTTCTTCAGTAATCAAGGAACAGTGCCTGGGGATGACTATGCCCCGCCTCTTGACCCCCCTGATTTTGGTGGACCCTGTGTTAGACTGCATCCAGCCAGAGAGGGACAGGTTTTGGTTTCAAACTGGTCCCTTAGTGTGAGCCATTGGTCAGGTTTGGTCTCCCTGATTCCTGCCACATTCATCAGAGTCAAACATCTATATATAAATGATGCCAAAGATATAATTTTTAAACTCTAAACCCCAGTGTTCCACTAGGTACCATTAAGTCTAGTGGGGACTTCGAGCACTTGCAAACAGCCGTTTCCAGATTTGGCTCCATGCAGTTTTGTAACTCCCAAAAAAAGGTACTTTTGGGGTCTGGGGCAGTCAGGGGTTACTGGACAGTGTCGTTTACCAAAGGTGTCCCAGGGCCACACATACTTGTGCTCACTGATTGCATAACAAATTAACTTCTTATTGGAAGTTGCTTGTGCAAGAAGAGTGGAATCATGCTGTTATGCATTACTGTAGTGTTAGTGAGTTTGAACTCTGATGCAGCACGACACAGTAAATAATCCTGATTTCATACACATTTAGTCAGAACTATTACTTTACAAGGATTATGCATGTATTCCAGGAAGGTAAGGTGGGGCAGGTAAACATATGCCAAACCCAGAAAATAGAAGCTACTTGCCAGATAGGGCTCCAAACACTTTGTAGCATCTATGTGCAGGGTGCTAGATTTGAATACTTGGGATCTTGTGAGCAACGTAGTGCTATGAGGGTAACGTGTCCTTGAGGACTTATAGAAGTCCTTAGGTTTGCTACTGTTTTACTCTCATTGAGTCGGTGGGGCAGAGGTACCAAACCAAGTGCAACTATGTGTTACTTTTACCATTACATGTCTGTCATCTTCCCTATCTTGTCCTAAGCTTTTGCTTGGAATCGGTGTGGAGACTGCCACACATATCCCACCTACACTTGAACAGAGGCCCTGCCCAAGACCAAAATTGGTTCAAGACGCCAAAGATAGTCAAGAAATAAGCTTTCCATCAAATTTAATTGGACTACTGGAGGGGTCTCTTGACAGTGGTATGCTTCTTTCCATCCTCCTGGCAGTTCAGCTTCTCTTCTTCCAAGACATGACTCAGTAACAGGGTCTCTTCTAGATTATAGGCCTGAATTTGGCTTTGACAGGTTATCCTGTCCCTGAAAAACATCCTTTCTGAGCTAGTGCCCAAATTCTTCTTGACGTGTACCTGAATTACAAATCACTGGGGGAGGTTAGACCCAATATAGTCTTAGCTTCATTAAACATGAAAACATCCTCACATCACGGGTCAGGGGCTTTTGTGCCTCACCTGGGTCCTTTTGGAGTCTCTACTTACCACACCCTATTCCCTTCTGCTTTCAACCACACCTCATCACCTGGAGTTGAATGTAACTGTTTCCCACTCACAGAATAGCCTCACATCTATAATGAGAAACCTGGTATTAATAGCTGTTACCAAGTATATACCCCAAACACTGCACACAGGAAGCCCCTTAGTAGACAAAGTTCCTCTAAAAATAAGGACTGCACCATTGCTCTGCTATAGACATATGCACTGACACCACTTGTGAACTAGCCTTCTGCATTCACTATCCTTAAATCCTTTTTCATCTGTAACCATCCCCTTCTCACAGTCTTTGGGGTGCTTCCGCCCTTTAAGAATTGTGTTCCATGTGTAGGGTTGTATTTTGCTCCTTGAGTTGTAATTTACAAGTGATGATGTAAAATAAGGCTCTTAACTGCTGTGATTTTCCATTTTGCTATTTGCATTTAGAGCACCTGGAATGATATTGACCATTCTTTCTTTACATTGAATATTTCTTTCTTTATTCTTTCTAAATTGTCTCCTCCATAGTCAAAGTCAAACCACTAATTGGAACTGGGTCATAATAAAGTGTTAAGGAAACCAATACACCATATAAACATATTTCCAGTTAGAAATGAATTTTTTTACTGTGGAACATATGGTATTTGGCCCGTGGAAGAGCTGGGTTCTGCAGATTGGACTTAAGCTCCATATCTTCTTCTCTAAAGGTGAACAACATTTTTGTGTTACAATTCCCATATTTGACATGTTATAACTCAGCTGTCATTAGGCAGAAAGATTTTGAAGTGCTGTACAAAGTTTAAATATGGGATGCAAGTTTAAGGAAGGTGTTTTCCCCATTTGAATCTTAAAACAAACACTGGCAAAGCTGATAGGTCTTGTCTTTGCTACTTGGTGCCTACCTATTGCCTTTTCCAATGTTTCTTCCCCCTCCCCACTCCAGGAGGGATACCAGGCCTACCATTTCATGCACAGTGGCCATCATATAATGGATGTTGATTAGTTTTTGATTCGTTTTTAGGTCTCGCCTAGCGTTGCTGTGCACATGCGTAGCTCGCTCGGCAAGATTTATTGCAGATAAGTACTTTCTGAAAAGGGCTTGAGAGCCCCGCCCCTTATTCCCATTGGCTTGCGTCACCGTTTATGCTAAACGGTGCGCTGCCATTAGAAATAAGGCTTCCGGGGTGCCTCCTTTTTGCTTTTTTTGGCCAGCCTCCTCGGATTGGCTCGCCTGCAGTACGGCTGTCGTAACAAAGTTTCTTATAAGAAGCTCTGTCACGCTGCCTTGCACGCGCCAGTCGGGCTCTCTGATTGGGCTGGACAAAAAAAGGAGACATGGCGCTGCGTGTTTATATTTGCATCTCGCTTTCACTTTTGAAAGCGTGATGCAAAACTAAACAGCAGATACCTGCGTGTTTATTTTTTCATCTTGCTTTCACTTTAAAGTGTAAATGTGATGCAAAAATAAACAGCGGATGCCTGGAGAGTGCTTGTTCTTACAAGTGTAGTGCGTGTGCAGGGTCTACCCACCACTTACACTATGCAGTACCACACTGGCCTGGTCCCCAAGACTGGATAACCAGACAACTCACACTTACTACTGTTCTAAGTCTTGTCATAAACGTTTGGTGTTTTTTCCTTTTCTTATGAGAAACGAAGGTTCAGGCACCAGAGGATTCCAACAAATATTTATCTATCACTGGTTGTATTGATTTCCAATTCATTCCAATTTGTATTCTGTATTAGCAGCGTGGAGTATCGTCCTAAAGAATGACTTCACATCTGAGACAGTGTACTTAATATTATGCGGACCTCTAATATCGAATCAACTAACCCCAGTCTTTTTATCTTCTCCATACCGGGAACAGGAATAAAATGTGTAGAATCCACCAAAAGGTAGTTTTAACGATTTATTTTCCCTCTGCAGCCTATCTATTCATACAAACACACCTATCCCTACAGAGGACCCGCTTCTGTTTCCCCAATACCTCAAGTTCGCAATACCACTGTGGAGTCAGTGAGAGGAGCACCCTAATGATAAAGCAGCCACGGGGAGGGGGATTTTCTGACCTTTACATTGAAAGGGCCAACAGACAGACATTCTGTTGCCTTGACAGTCGAGACCAGGTGTACTTGTTATTGGGAAGTTGTGGTCCCTCGTCATGGCATTAATATACCTTTCTATGCCAGCAAAAGCGTGCGTGGGTACTCATCACTGCTCGAGCTTGGTCAACTTCAGATCGTTGTGGCTCAAACTTCAGTATAGCTCGGGACCTGTCGGGTCTGACTTACTGGAACTAAGTAGCCGTCAACCAATAACTTACTTCAATAGTTTCTTCTGTGAACTCTGCATTAACATAATTTGTAAAATGTTGAGAGCGATGCTTCTTAAGTACACTACTCATACGTAAAAAGTCTCCTAAAATCAGTTTCTCTAACGTGGGTTACTTTGAGTCTATGCACAAGATGCACAAACGTTCAGAGCCACTACAGTTATGTTTCTTCAGCAGTTCCCTGTAACTCCGATGAACTATCCAAATGGTCCAAGTTGACAAGTTATTAAACAGTGTTGAAAGACAACACAGCCATTCAAAGATGGCTGCCAAAATCCACCGTAAAGCCATTCGCATTCTCCGACATCCCGATAAGTCGGGTTACAAACAGGCATTAATAATTGTTGCCTGTGAGCTAATGATATAAACCAGCGAGAACTAGCAAACTGGTTTTGATTTGTCTCTAATCAGTCCATTAGTTTGGTGTGTCATCTGCACTTTGGAGCAATCATCGAACCATCCTCTTCAATTTGAAAGCACATCACTTCCTTTATCACGTAGCACTAGTTAGGGCAGCGCTTGATGACCAACAGGAATCCCACATGGCAAAAGAGGGGCTGGTCAAGGACCCACTTTACGTCACCCGCCACTAGATGTCCTCGAATAGGATGCCTGTATTCGCCATTTGACTGAAGTCATAGCCACGCCTCCCAAGGGGCGGAGAATCGCTGTGCACGAACGCGATTGTAGCAGTCTGGGCAGTCAATTACGTTGCTGCTGGTTACTTTAATCACTGCAAGTCAGAGCCAAAGTTTAAACAAGGAGCAACTGGCCCAGGTGAAATCAGGGCTATTATTAGTAATGAACCTATACCAAGGAGCAACTGGCCCAGGTGAAATCAGGGCTAACGAGGATGTGTTTGCTGATGCCTCCTGTGAAGTCAGGGTGCCCTTGGAACACGTAGTTCACAATCAGGCCTCTGCTGCTTTTATGCCTTAGAGCGCCTCCACCCTCATGTGAGGTGGGTTAGTTCCTTGTGGCGGGATGCCACCCTCACATCTGATATGCTCTTATGCTAGAGAGGTGCATCTCTCGGACACGGGGTCATCGAAGCCTCAAGAGAGGTATGCTTCTCATACACTAGGAACACTATGCCCCCAAGTGAGACAGTGATAAGTTTTAACCGGGGTACACCCTAAAACTATCTGACCTGGGTCAATAATTAGGTACATATGAAGGGGTCAGTGTTAATTTCTTTCAGAAACATCAAATGTCAAATATATACATTATGTATCTTAAATCTTAACCAGTCCAGTGTATTCAATGCACAATTTATTTAGCACAGAAGTGAGCGGACACTTAGCATCAATCAATAAGTTCCATGAGGTATTAATTCCATTACACTTATAGCGAAAAACATAGAGAAATTATTTTGAAAAAACCTGTATGAACTTTTATCAATCAAAGTTATAACAAAGTATTTGCATAAATGTACATTGGCGCACTCTCAGTGAAAAAGAGAACGGTAGTTAGGTGGGATAGGTGTGATGGGATAAGTGTGGGGACTGGGTAAAGGTGTTGTGACCATAACACAATCACAATAAGACTCAATAGGACCTTTACAGTCTGATTTAGATTGACAGTTCCATATATCTCTCTTTACATAGGATAGGTTTTATTCCATTTGTTTTCCTCCTATGTTTGGAGAAGTAATGTAGTCTGGTCTACGTTTCGACCCCGCAAGATGTAAGGGTTAGTTGAAACCTCATTCTGGGGTCTTCATCAGGACATTGAAAAGACGAGAGCGCCTACAAGTGATAAAATTAGAGTGAATGTATCGGTCCCCTATAAAAAGTCTAAAATATACAAGGACTGGCAAATAGTCAAATACATACTTTACATTTGGCCATCCAGTGGCCATTGTAGTAGGACCATCATCGGTTCCTATAGTGAACGATTCAACCTGCAATTAATTAAAAGAACTTGAATTACAAGAGGGTACCAAAGGATAGGACCTCCTATCTAATGGTAGGGTCACGAGAGTTGGAAAGAGGGACACTTACTGGGATATGGCAATCATCCAGTTCAATCCGGTTTCTTTCCAAATGTTTAGAAGCAGCTAAAGGGGCGTGCAAGCCGTCTCAGTTCCCTGGTGGGGGCAGCCTTCGCTCCAGACTTGGCAATTCTATATATGAGTGACTATGAACAACACTGCATTCTTTCTCCCCACAACCCATACCTCAATAAGATCACGGAGTACCGCCGATACATGATGTCGGGCGGAAAGCCTCCTCCCGACAATCGGAATATCCTCGACCGTGTTGGAACCCTTCTGACTGACTCGGTCTGTTTACTTTCCGACCGACCGATTACAATGTTTGCGGTCGGAACAAAAACAGGTCTGTCATTCCAAATCGGTTCCAACTGCCTCTCGGAGTATTCATGTCAGTCGGAACCACCTGGTGCACCTCTATGGACAGCGTTTCTGACTGACCGATTACAATGTCGATATCCAACAGCCTTTTTGAGTCGGCCTGACCGACACGAAAAGACTGTCAGAAAGTGACTTTGGGTGTGCCTAGCAGGGCCCCCTTGCCTCCGCGGCCTACAGTTGGTGGTCAATGGGGTACCTAAGGGACCCCCCTATAAAACCCTGCACTGTGTGGCAGGCACAATGGGGTTCCCACACAGGGTGCAGGGTTTTACACACACACCCCATTTCCCCATAGGAGTCTGTGTTGTCGGGGGGGACACGAGCTCCCAAAGGGAACAACGGGACTCAGACCAAACAGTGTTCGGTCGCATTGTAATCGGTCAGGCAGAACCGCCGACTGAGAGTCGGTCGGTCATGATTCCGAGAGGGTGAAAATTTCCCCCTGACATCGGAATTGGGCCCTAAATGTCCATAGTGCAGAGATAAAATAAAATTGGGAGAAAGCTGCCAAAAAGATGATTTTCCTACACACACCCTCCTAGATGGAAGTTAGAAGGAAGCTACCCATCTCCTTGGGATTTTACATCATTAAAGTAATAGAATATAGACAATTTATCGAATTTTATGTGAAGTTTGTCGTTTCTTCACCTGCACAGTAAACCTACTGATCTGAGAACCCCACTTCTCATGTATGGACACCGCCCAGGAGGAAAATAACTGCAGTTTGCTCTGTATAGTGAGAATTGCCCCAGGAGCCAATCTAGTGATGTGGCCAACGGTGCCTCCTGTTTCACTTCAATTCCCAAAACACAAGAGCTAGATCTTCTAAACAGGGTGAGCATAGAAGCGAAGCTGCATATGGGATCTCACAGTAGGCAATTTGTGGGACAGAAGTACCATCCATCCACTCATGTGTGGCTGCTTTATTCTATCTATCCAAGTATTGGACTCTCATGTTAGAGTCAGGCACAGTACCTAACACCGCTCAATCACTCAGATCAGCACAAGGGCCCCATAGTAAAGGGACCAAAAGAGCCCCTCTCACTCCCAAGTGTAAGGAACAACCCACTATCCACATTGGTTAGGGAAGCACTTCACACTAAAGGCAGAGGGCCTGATCACGAGTTTGGCGGTCCAAGAGACGGCCGAACCTGTGGTGGAGGCACAGTAGCAGTCGGGGACCTCCGCACCAGTAGTCCGACCGCCGTATTACGACCGCTGTGAGACTGCTCCAACCGCCGGGTAACCCCAGCACTCTTGAAACTGCAGTATGCAGCGGCACTGCCAAGCATATTACGAGTTTCCTCACCCCAGCAGTTTCTTGATGGTGTGCCCCCTGTTGCCTTAGGCCCATGTGATGCATGCAGGGGGCACATGGTGTGTCCCCCTGTGTGCATGCCCCCCTTTCCTGCACAGCATGAACTTGACAGTCCATGCCGTGCAGGAACGGGCTTTGACATTTCCATTGTGGTGTTTTTTTGAAAGGTACCACCCTGGAAATGCTAAAGAACTGCCCGCCAGACTACAAAAATATTTGTAATCTGGTGGGTGGCTGGAGACCCTGTTTGGCAGTCCTGGAGCCGGCAGTGGTCGGCTCCAGGACTGCCAAACTCATAATTGGACCCATAGTCTTTTTAACTAAGCCAGTGTGGATATTTCAGGTTATAAATGACCTTAATAGTATTTCTGTTTTGGTCAGTTGTAACATATGCATTGCGTGCATTTCTTTAAGGGTAGCCCTACTGCTTAAGCCAGATTCCTGGGGTGAGGCAGATATTCCTCACAGAAACCATTTTACCTATGGGAGAGCTAATGCACAACTTACATTAGGACTGTGACCTCTTTCCATCCTAGGTTATAAATCTGGTTTCCTGTATACTATGATTCTTGTAATTCCACTACTGTTTAAATCATGCTAGTTTCATTACATGAGAAGTGTTTTTATTTTTACCCTTTCTGTTTACTTTCTCCAGGGGATTGCCTGGTCTAAAGTGCGCATATTGGGCTGGCTGTAGCAAACCATCCGGCCAATCCGACGTGCACACTGCAGGGGCAGCTGTAATCCTGTGATTGCAGGACTCAGCCCAGCCCCTGCACTCACACTGCGACTTATAAGTAAAATGCCATTGACATGCCATTAAACTTATTTCTATGTGCCAGCTGCTCTCACAGCTGGCAGGGCGACACTCCTCGGCGCTTGAGGAGCCGCCGCCCTTTGTTCGATGGTGTCCTGGTTGAGAGTGTGCATAGACCCACCAGAGGTAGTGAGCGTGGCAGCCAGATAGGCAGGGCTTGTGGATGTCGTGGCTTTGTTGAGGAAACAGCTAAGTTTGTAGATAGTGCTGGCTGGCAAGGGGAGCCAGTGGAGGGTCATCAGGGTGGGGGTGATATATGGTCATCTTTCTTTAGGTTCTTGGTGGGATACTGCACCTTGTAGAATGCTCCTAAGGAATGCCGCTCCAGAATCTGGGTGGCTGTAGAGCACAGCCACCATTCATGTGCAATAGCACGAGAGTTTGAATAGCTGTTCTGAAGTCACTTTCTGAGAGAAATGGTTTCACTTTCTTTAGTAGAGTGAGGTTGTACCAGACTGTCTTCTCCTACAATGGTGCATCTTCGCAGCGATGCATATAAAAGTTGATGCTGTGCACCCCCTTTTCGTTTTTCACCCTTGGAAGCTTCAAGTATTGAGCCATCCGCACAGGATTTGAAAACACCACCTGATGGCTGCACAGGCTCGCGTAGCAGCAAGCGCTCAACCGTCTGGTCTACCTTCCAGGCTGGGTTTTCAGGTTAGCAGCTCAGTGGGCTGCAGCTGTCAATCAATTTAGCGCCATACAAAATCACATTAAAATACATGATTGGCATTTGTGACAATTCCCATAAAGGTGAAAAACACTACAGACTCCAACTCCCTTTTTATGTATTAGAAGGAGCGTAAAAACATATTTTACGTCAGTAAAAATACCAGCCAGGTGGCAACCCTATCCCGCTCCCCTCACGGAGGCTGTTCAGAGAGCAGGTGCTGAAAGAGGCTGTGAACGAGAGCAGCTTTTCGCGAGCTGGGCGGGAGTCTCGGGAGGAAGGGGCGTGCTCCGCCGCCGCCCCCTCACGTGCCCCACGCTCCCCCTCCGCCGCCCCTCGCGCACCTTCATCTCATACTCTGCTGAAGCGCCTTCAGGATGCAGCTCGACGGAGGGGGATTGGCGGGACACGGCCCCGGGGCCCCCAGGAGCCGGGGCTCGGCATGAGGCCTCCCCCCATCGCCGCCGCAGCCACCCTTCTCCCCGAGGCCTCCATGCCAGCTGAGCCGGGCAGCTCTGGGATGAAGGAAACATGAGGATCGCGCAGTGCTGGCTGTGGACAGCCCTCCTGTGCCTGCAGCCCCTGCATCGCCACGGTGAGTACCCCCGGCTCCGGTCGTGTTTTATCTCAGCTCGTACAACCCGCGGCAAATTCCAGTTCACCAGTTGCAGATGGTTTCAACTGGATCCACATGTGGCTCATAGGTTTTTAAAAAATACTGGCACGTGTTGCCAGAGAAATTGGAAACAAATAAGAAATCTACCTAGTAAATAAAAAACGCAGCCTAAAACACCAGGAGACACGTGAACGTTCAGCGAGGCAACTGGAATTTTCTCCCCAGCGGTTCAGCATACCGCACTGTAGCTGTTGGATTCAGCGAAATCATTTGCAACGAGTTACCTGGAAGTTTCGGCCTAGCATAGCGTGTCAGGATTTACCTGTTTTGGCGCTTCATGATGTATTCATACATATTTATAATGTACCGGAGATACAGGCAGCTGCACTAACTACCGTAGGACAAGAACGATGGGGCCTTGCAACCCAGTAAGCTAAAGTGTGCATTAGCCTAACAGGTGTATTATCAATACTTTATCAAGTATATTTTCTTAAGGTCACCAAATAAATTTATCTGTTGTTTTTTATTTGACTGGCCGTGCAAACTGTGTGCCTCGAGTGTTTAGAACAGTGCTACAAGAACGGGGAAAGAAACAATCTGCCGTCCGCTGCCTGTCTGCCCTTTTGGGTAGGGTTCTTGCTTCGAGTGGGTTCCTGATGTGTTTGTCTGTTTTAATTTTGATCCATGTAGAGGAATTTCACAATTATTTTCTTCATTTTTAGAGGAGAATTTTATAAACGGTGCGTGGATAGATAACATTTTTTTGCATGGGGTGGGTTAAAGGTTAGTCAACGTGGTGGGTTAATGGCTAAAGTCAACGTCGTAGGTCAGCTCAGTGTGTCAGTGCTCCTGCTGCTGATGTGTGCACCATCCTGGTTTATGACACATCTCTCTGCTCGTTGAGGCCACATTCATTGCTGCTAAATGATAATCGAATAGATAATCCGAAACTGAAGGGGTTAATTCCATGCAGTGAGATACAGACCCATCGCATGTGGGCACGTTAAAATATGTGGTGCCTTTTGGGCCACATTTAAGAACAGAGCAAGAGATGTTTACTGTTAATTTGGAAAACGATAACTCTTTTTTGCGTGGCCGTCATTATAATCCGCTGTGTGGTGCAGTTTGTATAAATTACTCTAATAATTATTATCGTCACGCTCTCTTTCGGCCGCGCGCGCCCCTCCCCGCCTCCTCGCGGCTGTTGCTATCCAGTGAATGTCTGCATCCGCGCCGCAGCTCCTTCCTACCTGCTGCAGCCTCCACCTGCTGCAGCCCGGCACAGGTGGACAACCGGTGGGCGTGGGAGGGGGGCTCAGGTCCCCCTGGGCTTGTCTTGTTGGGAAAGGGAGGGGGGGTCTCCACCGGATCTGTCGATCTGTTTGCAAAACAGACCCGGCTTGAATTTCCCCCCATTCCGCGGTTCTGCTGTGTCTGCAGTGGTTTCTGCTGCATCGACACATTTGCCTGCAGTGTCTCCCGTGGTAGGTAGGGGGATGGGGCGATCATTGCTTTAAACCCACTTCACACGGAGTCCTGCACGGGCGATCGATTAACAGCGTTAGATTGTGTTCCGTGAGCGGTCCAGGGTAGCGTGTAAGAGCGAGCACGGCCTGGCGGGTGCACGGCTGCTCACCACAAGTGTCTCCGTTCATAGTGAGAGCACTCTCCTTGTACAGAGATAGATAGGCCTGTCTCGTAGGTGCAGAGCACCAGCTTCTCCTGACATCTGCCTGTCTCGCGCAGGACCACCATCTTCACATTCTGCCCCCAGATTCTGACAGCTACGTGTCTAGCGCGTGTTTTTGTTTGTGTCAGATTCTGACAGCTGGCTGTCACTCTCTCGTGTTTCTTTGAGTCTCTGATTCTGACAGCTACCTGACTCTTACTTGGAGTCTCTTAATCTCACAGCTGCCCGTCTTTCTTCTGTTTTCCTTCGAGTTCCATATTCGGACAGCTATCGGTATCTGTCAGCGTGAAACAAAACATACTGGTCAGACAGACATCCGTCCTCACTTCTCGGGTGGTCGTCAGTCCCGCGTATTTTGTGTCACCCCCCCCCCCCCCCCCCTTCCTGTGTCTTTAGCAGCTCTCCCTCGCTGCCCTGCTGGTTTGGTCCTCGGGGTCTGACAGCCTCCCTGTAGCGAAGTTCACACACTCCAGATAGTTGCAGCAGAGTCTGTAGTGCAGCCACGGCGGGACACAATGTTGCTTTCTTCGGTCAAGGTCTCCTGCTGACTTCTTGTCAGAGTACAGAACCTGCAACCTTAAATGTCACCCCGAGATCACAACTTTCCAGCCAAGCCAACTCTACACATGTTTATTTCCCTTCCTAACAAACAAAATAAAAAATGCTTCGTAATTATAAGTAACTAACAAATTAATACAAAAAGAATTACATGACGGCCATAGTACATACCACCACAGCAAGAGTAAAGAAAGTACGAATAGTGCGCTCAATAAAAGAAAGAAAATAACAGTAAAGGATAGTGTCTCCCACTTAATAATGATCAAGTTCATTTTTAGGTTTGTTGATAAAACAACCAGGCTGATCTCTTAAATGAACAATTAAAACAACTTTGAACTTCTTTTGCAATTACGATTCAGCGTTCATTTATTTTGGACAGTCTTTGAATACGAACTTTGTCACCCACGCACAGTGGAGACTGAAAACTCTTAAGCGGTGCTTTTTCAAGTTTGATATTAGTATTGATAAAACAACCTTCACGAACTTGCCAGGAACAGGGACGGACTGCTGTTTGCTTTACAGCGTTTCACCAGGAGCCTGCTCTCTCCAACGTTGCTGCTAGCGGAACCCGCTTCGCGGGTCCCGCGTCGCCCTAGGACCTGGGCTAAGGATTACCTTGCTGTTGACCGGGACTGAGGGCTGCGAGCGTCGGGGTGTGGACTCCGTTTCCCAGGAGCCCAAGGAAACCCCGCGCCCGTGTCACCTGGGCTGCTCTCCCTCATCGTCCCGCCTTCACACCTGATTGGAGGTAGCGCCCTATAACGACTGAAGAGACCTGCTGCGCGGGAGCGCGCGGGAGCGCCCGGGGCTAAGCCCGGGCAAAGGGCGGGCCCTCTAAGGCCCTCGTAGGCCTGAGGAGGCTGGGCAGGGCCATCCCCCTAACAACCGCTGCAAGTGGACCCCGTTTTGCCACATTTGGGTCATGACTACCGAGGAGGATACCCCAGGGAGAAAGGTCAGTCTGCGAAATGGGTCTCTGGAGAACTACTTCCAAAAAAAGAGTGAGGGTGATGAGGACTCTACATTAGCAAAGCGTAGGGCAGAGCGTCGCCGTTCTGTCGAGAGTATGAAGCATAAACCTCTCTTGGATAGCTCCTCGCATTCCACAAATCAGGAAGTAGGTTCTATACACTTGAATGAGGCCAACGCTAGTTTAGAAGACGTCCCTCTACTGTTCCGTGATTTTGCATCCACACCTTCTTTACTTGAGGATAATATTACAATTGTTTCCCCTACCCATGGTCCCAGTCGCACTAAGATAACATCTAAACCTAGGAAACAGAAACCTAAGCCTCCACCTGCGGTACAGATTCACCGCCCTCCACCAAGTAAAAAAAGGAGGAAATATAGGGAGGCCCTAGGCAAAGCTAAAATCTCGCTCTTAGATTTTGGGAATAAGGCCCAAACCCCCCTTTTAAATGAGATTACCTTAGTAGATGCTCAGGACTCCACACCCTTAGTAGATCCAACACTGATTTGTAGCTTACCTGAAGCAGCCGCACAGGTTGGGTCTCCAGACAGTATTACTAGAAATATTGTAAGGGACATCACACCTTCCCCCACACTGATGGGAAACTTGGAGTTTATGTTAAGATCTCTCCTTGTACCTATCAATGAGTCGATTAAAAAGGTGGAAATTAGACTCACCATATTGGAAGCTGCTATGACTAGTTTAGCTACTCTGGCAAAAACTCAAGGGAGTGGGGTGGTGCAACCTACATCTGTAATAAAGCCCCCCCCCACGAATGCCCAAAAGACCCCACATGTGTTAGCCCAGTCGACCAAGGAAACAATTCAACTTCCAGGTAGAGCCGACCCTCCCCCTGAAAACCCAAAGCCTCCTAAGAATGTTAGGTTACCTGCTGTTGAACTAGGTGGTGCCCCAAACACATCAAACCCTAAGGCCCCGGCAAGCATCAGTCAGGATGAACAAGGGGAAAATAGTAAAAATAGAGTAACACGCAAAAAGGTGCCGCCAGTGGAGATTCCCCCTGAAGCGGTGCCCTTTGTGGTGGTACTAACAGGGGTTCCTGAGTTAACTGTTAACAAGAAAGAGGGATATGTAGACCTGAAGAATAAAATCATTCATTGGTTAAGAACGTACAGACCGATAGCGCCGAATATAGATGGAGATATAGTCCACGTTAGGCGCATTAACTGGCTGGGCTCTAGAACTAAAGACCTGGAGGGGGATCTAGTTGTGATTAACTTTAGAGACCCTCGGGCAGTCGACTACATTCTAAACTGGTCATTAGGAAATGGGGGAACTTGTATAATCCCTCGGGCCCTTACATATTTTTACCCTAGGCAAGAGGATGCTCCTTTTAAATATCCAAACAAGCCTTATTCCCTTAGGCCTCCGCTTATACCACTTATACTGCCCCATAACAACAATTATAATTATTTTGGGCAACATTTTCCCCTACCACCGGATCAGTTCTCTGCCTGGTCTACTGTCCCTTACAGGCATACGACGAACCATGGTAATAGGATGAACCATCTGAGGCTTTTCACACCACTGGACACTTACAATCGGTTTTCCCAGCTTTCTAGGCTGGAGGATTGTGATTGATGTTCAGCTCCAGGGGGGGAGGTCTGTGAACCTCTGGGCGGGGGGGCTCCGATAAGAGCTCATGGCAGTATAGATACAGGAGACGACTGCCCCCTTCTAGTTCAAATTGTTAGCACATGTGACATTATAGAGGCTCCTCCTTCCGTTGGGCCAATGTCCAGTGTGGTTGGTCGCCCCACAACACCTACTCTCCGGGTTCAGGAGGGGGGGGGGACGTAAGAACAGGGCGGATAGGATAGGTGTAAATGGGGGGGAGTTAACCTTAGCACCCAATGGTCGGCAGGTAATAAATTTCCTTTCATGGAATATTGCGGGGTTAAAAAGGAAGCTGGATATCCCAGAATGGCACACATTTATTGAGAGGTTTGATGTCTGCCTTTTTCAGGAGACTTGGTGCCTATTACCCTTACATAAATCAGGGTACACTACTTATTTCCTACCAGCAGTAAGTAAGGGGAAGGGCAGACCTGCGGGTGGCCTTATGGTATGGATCAAAGTGGAATTAAATTGGGAAGCCACATCTCATAACCTTGAGTGTAATGACATACTCCATCTTTCCCTTAATGGGAAGTCAGTAGGTAGCAGGCTTGACATCTTTAATGTCTATGCGAGAGGGACACCTGGGGATTCGGCTTCTTTGACATTAGCAGCCCTGGACTCCGCCCTAGACAATTGCCCTTCAGCAGCAAAAATTATTGTGGGGGGGGATTTTAACTGCACGTTTGAACCCCTCCTCGGGGATGACCCCTTGGGTATCGAAGAGGAGGATTCAAAATGGACCATCCCAAGTTTATCTCTGCCCCCATCAGGAAGTGGTCGGCTAGGGCAATTCAAATTAATACACTGACCAGGGTCCATAAGCTCAGAGCCCTCAATGGTAGGACTAAATCCGATCAGGCTGGGACACTGACCGTTAATAGGCCCACCGGGCCATCTCGTATTGACTACATCCTAATGGATATTAGTTTTTGGCCGGAGCTTATAGATATGGAAGTCCTCCCAACCCAGGATAGTGACCACAACCCCTTGTGCTGTAAGTTCTATTGGGGCACTCTTAAAGATAAGAGGCTGAATGGTTCCATAAAATCATCCAAAGAGATTATCCCCTATAGCAACAACCGAAGATTAAAATGGGATAAGGTTAAACTTAAGGAGGAAGATCTCGGGGCGATAAAGCAGTTGGTGGAGGGTTTGACCTCCGAGCTGGAAGATGGGTTGGATGAACATAAGAACAGCAGGGTATTATACCCCCCTCTTGTCTCAGTATATAAAGATACAATTGATCATGTTGGTAATTATTTTATCTCGAAAGGGAAAGATAATAGGGTGACCTTTAACCCCCCCGCTACTAGTAAACCATGGTATACGCATTTGTGTAAGGGCAAAAGGAATCAGCTAACAAAAGCCCTGATCTTGGGGGATCCTTCGATGGTTAGAGCGGCTAGGAAGGAATACCTCAAAGTTCAATTAATGGCCAAAAGTGAGTGGGAGGAACAGCATTGGCAGGACTTATCCAATGCCGTAAAAAGTAGGAACCCGAACCTCTTTTGGGACCTGATCAATGGTTCTAGACGTAGGAAAACGCAACCCTTGGCTGTCCATATAACTAGCCAGCAATGGTTTGACCATTTCTCACTACTGTATGGTGGTAATGAGGAAACGCCCAGCCGTGAGGTAGTTAGTCTGAGGGATGGTGATCTCATAGGGGTGGACGAGCCTCCCTTCACGACTATAGAAGTAGTGATGGCGATTAGGCATCTAATCCCGAAGAAGGCAGCTGGACAAGACGGGATCCCCGGAGATCTGTTGATAGCAGAGCCTCAGGTTTGGGCAAAATTAATTGCCACAATTATGAATCTGATCTCCAGGGGTCACCAGGTTCCTGACTCCTGGAAGGGGGCGGAGGTAGTAACTGTGTACAAGAAGGGGGCAAGAGAGGACCCTGCGAATTACAGGCCTATTAGTCTGATTGATATAATTCAGAAAGTAGTCGGCAGGGTCATCATTTCAAGAGTAGGAGATTGGATAGAGGGGGACAGTATTCTCTCGCACCTACAGGCGGGTTTTAGAAGAAAGGTAGGCACGATGGACCAGGTCTTTCGCTTTTTTGTTATCTACTGGAAGGAAGTCACCATCAAGAAAGGCAGTTTATATATGGCCTTCATAGATCTCAAGACTGCATTCGACCTGGTCCCCCGTGCAAAATTATGGGAGATTTTAGGTGAGATGGGATTCCCGAGTGGCCTCCTGACCCTTGTCATAAGGCTCCACGAGGGGAACTATGCAAGGGTTAGATGGGGATCCCAGGGGAATTTGACTGAGAAAATCCCTGTGCGAAGAGGAGTACGCCAGGGCTGTGTTATGGCTCCGACTCTTTTCTCCCTTTTTGTGAATGGAGTGGTGGACCACCTGAAGGGGGAGGAGTCGGATGCCCCATCCCTGGCGGGGGAAAGAATCCCCACTCTCCTCTTCGCCGACGACACCATATTAATCTCCAAATCCCCGGTGGGCTTACAAAAACTCTTGAATCAGTTTAGCTCCTTTTGCACCGCCCGAGGCTTAACCATCAATACCTCAAAAACTAAACTGATGGCATTCTCCCCCTCTAAAAGATTTAAAAATAATTTCCTGCTGAACGATGTCCCCTTGGAGTTGGTCGAGTCCTTTGACTACCTTGGAGTCAGGATAAACAGCCGTATGACATGGAAGGATCACTTGGCCAAAATGTTACTCAACCATCAAAGGGTATCGGGGATGGTCCTGAGGGAATTCCGTGAATCCAGCAGTAAACCTATCTCCCCGGCGATGGCCATTTATGAGGGCCAGATCCTCCCAGCTGCACTATACGGCGCTGAACTATGGGGGTTCGAAAACGTATCTGATCTAACGACTGCGGAAAATAAATTCTTAAGGAAGGTGGTGGCTCTCCCTGCTTCCACCCCATTAGTTCCCCTGAGACTAGATCTGGGCAGGAGAGCACTAAAGGACCTGGTAAGACTACGCCCGTTGCTCTACTGGACCCGCCTAAGAAGGACGGAAGAACTTGCCAAATATGCTGAGGGGTTGGACGATCTCCTCCTATTGGATACCGGAAAAAAAATTGGATGGCTGTACAAACTGAAGGACTTAGTGCTCAAGTTAGGCCTAAGAGACGCTTGGGAGACACAATCGCCGCCACCAAAGGATGCGATCAAAAAGCTATACTGGGACTGGGTTCAGAGTAACATATGGAGGGACCTGGGAGGGGGCACTCTTACGGACCAATTCTTGCTATTTAAATGCACGAGGAAATTAGAGCCCTTCCTGGATTTGATAACCAAACCCCTTGATCGCGCTCTATATATAAAATTGCGTTATGGGACGCTTCCGGTGCACGACTTTACGTCGAGATGGTCTAATTCTGGTGCCCCCCTGCGTTCATGCCCTGGATGTGCTGCACCAACTGAGTCTGTGGCCCACGTATTTTTTGCCTGCCCTGCTTATAAAGGGGCGCGCAAATTTTGGCTGAAACCTGTGTGCAGAGAAATGGGCCTGAGGTGCCACAGATCAGCTCTTCGGGTCCTCTCTACAGACTCCTCATCTCCCTTTATGATTTGTGGGGTAGCAAAGTTCTTGGGAAGTGTATGGATGACACGATCCCGCCTATTGAAACTGCAGCCAGTGAGCTTAATGGACTGACGGTGTGTCCGCTAGTATTACATCGGTGTTGGAGTTGCAACTCCTTTTTATCGTATTTTAAATATTTATATCTGTTTGGAAATGTATTTTACATGTTTTCTTTTATGGTGACTAATGTCGCCGAATAAAGATTAAAGATAAAACAACCATGTTTACTTGTACTTTCATTCCCACCACGGTCACTCTCAAGTGACAGAACAGGACCAACTTTTTCTTTGATGAAATGTGTCTCTCTGCTTCTTTCCTCTTCCCCACCCAACCCGTCATATTTACGCTTATTTCCTGGTGCATCGGCAATGCTTTTCTTACACCTAGGCACTCTTCCCACATACCAACACATGCCATCGCTCAATAACACTGAATTACCATATAGTTCTTCCACTCTCAAATGTTCTGAAAACCGACACTCTCCTTTCTTCAGGATACCACTCCTTTTTAATTTGAACTCATTTTCCTACCTTAAGATCAACTACCTTCACTTGATGTCTAGCATCATATCCCGTTTTATAGACCTTTTGAGGCGTTTCTGTATTCACCCATATCTCTACGAGTGACCAGGTTCTTTCCTGCTTTCCCCCATTACAAAGATGTAATCTTGAAATAAATGAGATTAGATACATCCTTAAACAGTGTAAAAATAATTTCCTGAAAAGCTGCAGCTGCTGAAGCTAACCTAAACGGTACTCGGCAAAATTGGAAACACAGAAATTGTGTATAAAAGCAGTGAGTTTCTTACATTTTTTAATATAAAAGTACCTACATGATGGTACGCCTCTGTTACAATAGTTGAAAACCATTTTACTCCCTTAGCCATGGACAAAACGTCCTTTTTTTTTAGACAAGGGAAATCAGTCAGTAAAAATATTCTAATTTAATTCTCCTAGGACTTAGGTAGACACATGATCGCAACGTACAACTGGCCTATCTTGCCACCACCAATGGCGAAATACAATCAGATGATTCTACAGGGTCTGTAATGCCAGCTTCTGCATCCTTACAACTGCAATTCCCTACTCAAAATAATAGGTACACTCCTCACTTTATACACACATGGTACTGCATAGCATTCGCCTTCAACACAATGCGTAAAGCCACCCAATCTACCTGCATTTCTAGAGAATACCTTGGGAAATTCTATCTGCACTTGTGCTTCCACCATTTCACTCCCTGTCACAACTAATAAAGGTTCAGGGCTATTAGGATCTAAAATCATAACAAGTGTACCAAGAGCCATCCAATCAAGAACTCTTGGGTGTTCTGCATTCCTGTTTTTGAATTCTAATAATAATCGCCTAAATCCTAGCATTTAATAGACGCACCACTAAAACTTTCTTGCTTGATGTCAAAAGGTTTAAGTTCCTCACCCATGTTTACCACAAACTTCTCTTTCCATTCATTGTTGTTGATACTTGTGCATGGGGACCCAAAGTCTGCACTATATCCAAATGTATTCCTCCAAACACCATGTCACAAAATGGTTTCCTTATATTACTATAACCAACAGCTTTAATAACACATAGTGCACAACCATCTTCCTTACTACCATCCAACCACTCATGGTATTTTCTTCCCCATAAACACACTTGACTCTATCATTTCCCTTAAGCTGGCCATTGCTACTTCTTTTCCAACAAACCTTTACACAATTACTCATGACCACACCCTGAACATTTTTGTTTTAGGGCTGGTCAAGATTAACTATGAGCAAAATGTTAATAACTTCCACACCTATAACATCCATTTACACATACCACCTTTCCTAGGCTCAAAATTATTTCTGGTGTTACTATTGTTGTTGGCATACTTCTTTACTTTACATCCTTTTGCCTCTTAACCCCTTCCATGCGGCCGCGATTCTGCGCCTGTGCGGCAGAATCGCAAGTGGGCGGGTTTATGACGGCCCCCAGCCGTCATCAGCACACGAGAACCGTAGTGCATTACGGCTGGGGGCCATCATCAGCATGCAAGGGGTTAAGCTATTCTTTGCCGCCCTTAATCTTTCCCACTGCCACAATCTCATTTACCACTGCTTTAGTGCACCTTCCTCTCAATTTAGCTTTTTGTACTATCTATACTACATCTTTCAACGACGACTTGCCATCAACCCACAACCAGTCTTGTATACTAGGATCATTAATATGCATCACTACTTGATGCCTCATTTGTTTGTCATGTAAAGTACCAAGTGATGCAACATAAGCTATCATTTCTTTATTCTTTCCTTTGAAAAAACTTATAGGGGTCTATAGAAGCACACACTGTTGGTGAAAAATATGTATCCAAATATTCCAAAGCATGTTCTGAAACAGTTCCTTGTTCAGGTTGTCTAGATTTCTTCTCCATTGTGCTATATACTTTTAAACCATTTGGGCCCAGCCAATGATGTAAAAGTTTCTTCTTCCTCTTCCGTACGGTGACTTGTCAAATTCTTCAAATGTAGAGCCATCCTTATAAAAGAAATTCCTCCATTCTTTCCATTTTATGGATGGTTCAGAACCAGAAGATATAACTGGTTGTTTAGGTGTGAGATTTAATGATTGTACACACCTTTTGATTACACAATTTATTTCAATGTACTATGTAACAGAGCTCTTATAGGAATTGCAGAAGAACTTAAAGCAACCCTTGACAAGGGCGGGATCACGGCTCTCATTCTCCTTTATGTGAGTGCAGCATTCAATACTGTTTCCCACCTGATGTTACTTAGACAACGTGAGGGGTGTAGGATCACTGGCATGGCCTTGGGATGGTTTTCCTCCTTTCTGGATCGTCGCTCCATTCAGGTCACCTCCAAACCTTTCCCCTCCACTACTCAGCCAATTGCCTTTGGTGTTCCACAAGGCTCCTCTTTGAGCCCTATCCTTCTTTAAATGTATATGTTTGTTCTCTTGTGTACTTTGTGGAAGCCTTTGATTCCTCTATACTTTCATACGCAGGCGAGACTCAGATCATTATTACCCTGTCCCCAGTTTCAGGCAAAAGTTCCTCTCAATTTAAACTCTGCCTACAATCTATTGCACAGTGGATGGGCAAGATCTGTCCTAAACTTAATTGGCAGTAAAACAGAGACCATTTTAGTCAAGAACCAGCCTCGCTTATGGGGTCCCCAGAAGTGACCATAACACGTGGTCTCCTGCCTGTACCTAAACACTTCCCATAGAAAAAACATGTATTTTAAGGATCTGTGTTTCACTTACAGAGCCCTGAGCCACTCATGCCCTTTATATCTGAGATGTCTTGTCAGTCCTTACCGGCCTACAAGAGCAATGCCTTCCTCCCAGCTCCAACTGGCGTAGGTATCCCGGTTTAACTGGGTAAGCAGGGAGACTTTTAGTTTAAACATCTGGCACCTACACTACGGAACTCGATTCCTCTTAATTTATATCTCTGCCCTTTTAAGGGCTCTACGAAAAGAAGGCCTGGCTATTCTAAGGGCTACGGTCCCTGTGGCTGTTGAGGTTTTTTCTTCTGTCCGCCAGGGCTGGGAAATAGAAATGAATTAAATAAAAAATAGAAATGTATAAACATCGTGTCCAAAAAAATAGCTAAAATCACCACTTTGGCACGAACCAGTATTATACAAAATATGTGAAGAAAAAGTACAGGTATACACCACGACTTTTAGCCCCCCCAAAAATATTTACAGTACTTTGGCAGGTTATTTTCTTCAATCCAAACGATTATCTTTTAGAGTATACTTGGCCAATATTTAGTGGTCCCAAATGACTAAGCATTAGCAGAATATACATTCGTTGAATGTTCACATGAGTTGAAATAGTTTACCAATTTGTACTGATGCACACACAGTCCAGATACTTAAAGTAACGTCTTTATTGCAGCCCTTGTGGTCACAGTGTCGCTGTCTTCAGGCAACAGACTTCTCCTAGTTATTGAACAGAACCTGGAACCTTCTGATGCCAAAACACAGCCTCAAAACCTTTAATCTAATCCATCTCTGCACTTAGTGGCTGTGTTTCTGTCTGTCTCTTTCCCTGGCCTCATATTCCAACTGTGACAGCTACTTGGCTCTCTCTGATGAGTGATTGATCCTCAAGCCTCGAGGTACCTGTCTGTCCCTCCCCCTGCTGCAATTGTGACAGCTGCGCGTCTCATGCATGTGTGATTGATCCTCAGATTCTGACAGCTGCCTGTCTCATGGTGTGCTTGATTCTCAAATTGTAGACAACTATTTTTTGTTTGTAGGGGCCGATTTAGAGTTTAGCAGACAGTGTACTTTGTCACAAATGCAATGGAGTACCCGGTCCGCCAATCCCTCTATGTCCCTGCTCAGTTGTGATTCGGACAGAACAGAACGTCAGTTTACTGTCGCTGGCGCCCCCCCGCTGTCCACCATCAGAAAACTTCCTTCCACAGCCCTATGGAGTAGGGGCCATCCGAGTAAGAGCATCAGACCTCCTACCCTGCTTAGAATGGAGGGTCTGATGTCCTTTTTCTTTCGAACAAAAAAAGGCCTCCATTCGCTGGGAGAAAACGCCCGCTTTGGGAGTTTGTTTCTGAAAAACAAAAAAGTTTGATACGTGGTTGTCAGAAATGCGCACAATTTTTTTTGTACCTTCAAAAGAGCCATCCCAGTAGTGGCTACTGTGCAGGCACAGAGCTCACTCCAGGACTGGCTGTGATCTCTTAATTTGACGTGTGGCAATGCAGTCGGGTTGGCGGAGGAGATGACTCCTGTCATCTAGATAGATGGCCAGCTACCTGCCAGAGTCTGAATCAGCCCCTTTGTGTCTGTCCCTCATACTATGGCTGTTGCTTGACTTTCCTGTGTGTTTTATCCTCAGATTGTGACAGCTGTCTGTTTCTCTCTTGTTAAGTTTTATCTTCAGAATGCAACATCTGACTGTGTATTCCATGTTAATTATCAGATTATTGACAGCTGCCATTTTCTCAGAAGGTGTTTGAATCTTAGATGCCTGTAGTCGTCTTCCTCATGTTGTGCATATCCCCAGTTTCTGACAGGTGAATATCTATAATTGTGTCTGTGCCTCAGATCTGTCAACTGACGTTGTCTCCTGGGGGGAGGGAGTGAGGGAGGAGGTGTTTGAGCCTCAGCCTGTGACATCTCCTTCTCTTGCTCATGTGGGTTGATCCACTGCTTGCCTTTCAGTTGGAGGTGTTTCATTCTGATACTCTTCTCACAGCCATACTCTGGCCGCCTGTCTCATAGGTTACTTGATCCTCATTTTCTGGACATGGCACTATGTTCACTGCACACACGATACAGGAATATCCAGTATTGGAAATGTATATCGAGAAATTATGTGAGGCGATGACATTGCAGCCACAAATACGGGAACAATTTCTAACATGGTCAATCAGCGATTAAACGATTCAGTTGATCTTAAAGTACATACTGGTGAAGCCAATTCATTCACCCAATGGCCCCTAGATCTCTGGCTTTTGATGCTTTCTCAGATTCAGAGTTCAGGCCCCTGAATAAACCTTCCACCATGATGTATATCGGGATTGGGATTACTTCTAAAGTTCAAAGTTCAGGCGTCTATCTTGTGTTTATGCAGATAAATTCCCATGTTCAGATTGGTTCATCTTGAACTTCTGATACTCCTTACACTGCATCACATACAGTGATTGCTCCTTAGAAGCAGGGGTGCATCTACTTGCCATCTTCAAACAATTTGGAGCTCAGACTTCAGGTAATAGCTCCTGTAGGAATTTAAAGTTCCAGTAGCTCACCAGATCTTAGATTATTTGTAATGTTCGCCTTGACTCTTTTTATTGACATTGGATGGGAATAGACTTTTTAGAGCTCACATTCACTCTAGTGGATCTTGGATGTCCCATAACCCCTCACATTTCCATGGCAGAGCTCAGACTTCTTATGAGTCTTGGTATTAATCATTTTATAACTTAAGATTTCTAATAACCGTTTATGTTTACCCTGTGGAATCTCAGGTTTTTCATAACACGCTTGTATTGGTGAATTTCTGACTTTCCCCTCTTGTTTGTCTTGGTGGATGTCAAATTTAGGATCAAATCTCTTTTTTATTGGCAAGTAATGCGGACTTACTATTACACAGCAAGCCGCCTACAAACCGTACAGGGCTGGCCGCAAAGTCAGATGTGTGGTAAAACTGAAGTGGCTGTACAACTGCATGTTATTGCAGTAGGATATTAATGTTACACAGCATTTCGCCTACAACCCCAAGGGGCCGGCCGCGTAGTTTGTGCGAAGTGAAAGGAAACTATATAGGATCAAAGGAGCGTATAGCGGTCGTGGAGGTCAACTTTGGCAAATTGTAGTTAGTGATTTCGCCACAGGTGCCATTCACACATCAATACATCTTTGCAGTAAGAAAAATAAAAGATCAAAGGCTTTAGATATTATGGAACAGCATCTAATAAAGTTGAAATATTGCAGGAGATTGGATTCTGTGGTGCTTTGGGACAGTTTCTTTCACTGTGTTCACTTCTGTGTTTTCTTCTTTTTGGTCTGCACCTCTGATATGGCAAGTACTTTGTCTCTTGCTGCCCAGCTGCTTCCCAGATATTGTCGCATCGCTGCATTTGACATCTTGCAGAGGAAATAGAACACTACTTCCTAATTGTTCTTTAGCTATTGGGCATGATGAGATTGTCTTCTTCCCTTTTTAGTGGGCAGTTAAAGAAGATGAAATTGGAAAAGTCTTCTTTCTGTACACACACACAGCTGTCCGTGTGGACTGGGTCTCTTTTATTAAAAAATGTTCCTAGGAGGAGGGATCTACTTCTGGCCAGGGCACACAACCTCCTCTCCTGGGATTTGTCATGCTCATTAGGTAATGCAGGGCACATAACAAGGCGTCAAGTATATACTCCAACATGAATGTTGTGTAGACCCTTCAATTTTCTTTCTTAGTAGCACTGTTTGTATTTTTTCTTCACCAAAGTGTAAGTATTTTTAATTATATAGTTCCTAAGCTTAGCTCTAGAGTTTCTGCTTGAAGGCCTAGGAGTAATTATTTTATTTATTTATTTTGTAGTTTTATAGAGCGGGAACCAGACCCATGAGGTTATCAGAGCTCTTACAGTATTAAGGGTGGTGTACAAAGCGTTTGGAAGGGAGGGATCAATTGGGTAAAATAGAGGATACATAATGCAAGAAAACACGGTAGATACATTGTACAAGAAGGCACATAGACTCAACTCTTGGGGGGATGCCCAGGAGTGCAGGAACAGGTATCGTCCATAGAATGTTAATGTTACGTGTTCATTAGATGAGGTATTTACCCATTAAGAAGGTTTTCGTCTCCTTAAAGTGTGCCAAGGACGAAAGTCTTCTGATGGCGGGTGGGAAAGAGGAGGCTTTTGGATCAGTTTACGCTCCGGGTGCACTGCCCGTTTATACGCACACAATACAGAAATGCTATTTATTAAGGTGCAAATCGGCGAGTGGAGAAACCCTTAACCACTCGATTAGAGTAGAAAAATCTACCCCTTATTTAACAAACTTGGTTGCCGATGCACTCAATATGGTACACAAATTGTTAAATAACAATACACAAGCATTATAGTAACAAATGACAGAAGTGTTTCAACAAAAACTCTCATGAATATGTGTACCGTATTGAGTGCATCGGCAACCAAGTTTGCGGGTGGGAGAGAGTTCCAAATCCTTGGCGCAGCCCAGGTGAAGGCCCGATTGTAGGTTTTTTCTTCCGAAAGCGTGCTGGTTGCAGCAGTAGGTCTTTGGCAGATCAGGAGTTTCTGTTTTCTCCTGATATCACGAGTTTTTGTGCGAGAGATGTAGGGGAGTTGTTATAAAGAGCTTTGTGAGTAATGCAGGCCAGTTTAAATTGGATTCTGGCCTCTAGGGGAAGCCAGTTCAGAGCTTTGTGATGGGAGAGATGTGTTTGAATGTTTCCATTCTGCATGACAGTGTGTATTTAGATGCTGTGCTCATATTAAAGTGCTCCTTCTAGGCTGGTTGACATCCGGTGCATACTTTATTGTTGATAGTCAGCATCTATTTAAGATAGCTCTATAGTTTACATTGGATTACACTGGTTATGTTAGAAAATACAGACGCCTGGTTCATGGTGGCACGTCCATGTCTGAATCTTGGATTGGTGAACCTTGGATTGGATTTAGTATTTTGTGTTAATCTAGATTAGTGCTAGTTTGCAGTATAATTTGCAGTCTAGATCGATGAAGCTGAATGATCTCTAGGATTTCAAATTATTCCTGGTGCCTTTCTTGTATGAGGGAATAATGATGCTGTTCAGCCATCAAGCAGGGCAGGCCTTGTGAACTGAGATCTCGAAAAAATTTTGCCAGAATTGAAGCTCGCATTCTGGTTGATGTTTTCATTTTTTTTTTTTTATTAATTCTTTTTATTGAAATTAAAGACCAAACGTTGGCCACCCATGGTCACACAAACGGGTTACAAAGGCATACAATAGATCACACAGGGATTAGAACATTACTTCCGTGTCATCACAATGGGACTGCAGTCAATCGATACATTTAAACATCTACCTCAAGTACTGATCGTCGAGGCTGGGGGGGTGCACATATGTTGCCTCTGTAGTCATTCCATTTGTCCCATATCTCCCCCCCATTTTTGGGGGCACCCCCGGGCTACATACACGGTTCTTTCTTGCAACATGCACCAGTCCATATCACGTTTCCATTCAGCGTAACTGCCCCCCAAAGTCTTGCGATGTTAGGCTTAGCCACCATCTGTCCAAGTGTTGCCCAAAGCTTGCCTCTGGCTGATAGGTCGATGTTTTCATTTCTGTGGTGGAATTGCGTTTTCTCTGGTGGAACCCAGATGACTAATATCTACTCCATTATATCTACTCCATTTCGGCTTCAATTTGTTAACCATTCCTTTTGCTACAGATCTGTTTAATTCCCAGCAGGTTAACTCTCTGGTCAGAGTAGTGTTAGAAACTTCCCCAATGAGGCAGTAGAGTTCAGGACTGAGGATACAGATAGACAGGTCAGAGCTATTAAGTTCTCTAGAAATATGATTCAGGAGTCCCTTGTTTGAGAGTTTCACACATGAAGGGGGTGGGGGGATACTTAGCTAAAAGATATTGTAGTTGGAAATGTTTGGGGAGTCTGGTACCTTAAACAGATCTGTGGATGTCTTCTAAGCTCACCTATAGAGGCACTCATTCAAGTTAGTATTAATACTCTTCCTACATCTTTTGCAGTATATGTATTGTCTGTAAGAAAGGTAAGTGCTCACACACACACACATGCAAACACACACACACACATGCAAACACACACACCTCTCCCCCCCCCCTAGTGGTTGCCACTGTTAGTTATAGTTAGGTCCTAGTTACCATAAAAAATATTTTTTGTTTTGCTAATGATTTTAGCAAAGTTTGACAAATTGTCGTGAAATTTCCTCCCAAAAACATTCGTCCACCTCCGCTCCTTCCAGGAAAGTTTTGGGGTAATCCATCCAGTGGAAGCCGAAGAAAAAAAACACAGCTTCCCCCTGCAATTTCCATAGGGATTTTTGAACACTGATACAGAAAAATATGGATGAACAGAAATTTGGCAGAAAGCTATAACTTCAACCAGAAAGTTTGATTTGTTCAGTAATAAAAAATAAATGGAGGTTCAAACTTTATAAATACACAGACAGTTTGTAAAAAAAAAGTTTTAATTTTACGCACATAAAAGGCAGCAACAAAGCAGATAAAACAATAATGATGACATACATACAAACAACACCCCCATGCAGGAGTACCAAGATCAATCAATCAATCAATCAGCATTTGTAAAATGCAACTCTGTCACCCCTTGAGGTATCGGGCACTGTATCTCGGTCGATGAGCCAGGTCTTGAATCTCTTTCTCTTAGAGACCCCGGGGTGATTACGCGCTATATAAATTAATTAATTAGATAAATAAATAAATAAATATATAAGTTTGCCAGCTTGGGGGCTGTACGGAGCTGGAGGTCATTCCAGGCCTTGGCTGCGATGTAGGAGTAGGAGTGGCTGCTGCGGGATGTGTGTGTGAGGGCGAGTGAAAAAGAGTGCAGGTGTCTAGCGGCTGTTGGTGGAAATTCAGCCGATGGATAAGGTAGGCAGGTCCTAGGTCATGGCAGGCTTTGCAGGTGTGCGTGAGGATCTTGAACTGGCATCTTTTCTGGATGAGGAGCCAGTGTAGGGCTCTCAAGTGGGGAGCGATGTAGGCTCATTTGGGGAGGCCTAGGATGATTCTGGCTGAAGTGTTCTGTATGGTCTAGAGTATTCCAAGAAGCTGGATTGAGATGCCGGTGTAGAGGGTGTTGCCGTAGTAGAGGGGGCTTGTGACGAGGCCCTGAGTGATGGTCTTTACGTTGTTTTTTGGGATCTATCTGAAGATTCTGCGTAGCATGCAAAGTTTGTGGAACCAAGAGGCGGCGACTGCGTTAACTTGTCGTTTCATGGTCAGTTGGCTGTCGAGGATAATGCGAGGTTGCCTGCGTGGTCGGTCGGTGTGGGTCTGAGTTCTGCAGGCCACCACCTGTGGTCCCACGTGGAGGTGTTCTTCCCAAAGATCAGTACTTCAGTTTTGTCAGAGTTGATTTGGAGGCAGTTGTCTCTCATCCATTTGGCCATGTTGGTCATGGCTTTGCAGAACTTCGATTTGGCGTTGGAGGGGTCTTCGGTGAGCGAGAGCGTCAGTTAAGTGTCATATGCGTAGGAGATTATATTGAGTCTGTGGGATCTGACAACATCAGTGAGGGAGATCATGTATAAGTTGAAGAAGGTGGGGCTGAAGGATGATCCTTTTCCGCATATAATGTCGTTGGGTGCAGAGGTGAAGGGAGGCAGTCGGATGCTCTGTGTGCATCCTGTAAGGAAAGAAGCAATCCACTTGAGGGCATTGCGCAGTACGCCTGTGATGTAGAGTCTGTTGATGAGGGTGTTGCGGGAGACTGTGACGAACATCCCAGAGAGGTCGAGGAGGATCAAGACCACCATTTCTCCACAGTCGAGGAGTATTCTGATATCATCTGCATCGCCAATCAGCGTGGTCTCAGTGCTATGGTTGGCACGGAATCCTGATTGAGAGGCGTCCAGTAGGTGATTTTGTGACAGGACTTTAGTGAGCTGATGGTTCATGGCTTTCTTGAGAACTTTGGCTGGGTAGCGGAGATCTGACGATAACTTTTGAGACCGTTGGAATCAGCGTAGGTGTTCTTTAGGAGTGGTCTGATATCTGCGTGTTTCCTGGAAAGGTTGCTGTGGAAATGGAGGCATTGAGGATGCTGGTGAGTTGTGTGCCGATTGGGTTTGTTGCAAGGTTGTAGAGGTCAGTGGCACCCCGGTGTGAATGGAAGATGACATTATGGCTGAGGGTGTGAGGGTGGTAAACAGTGACTAGGTGGTGATGGTTTGACTGGTGTTTGCTGGTTGGTTGAGTTCATCGGGTTGATGGTGGCAGGTTGGATGTTGAAATTGTTGTAGATGTTGGTGTTCTTGCTGGGGAAGAAGCCTGAGAGAGTGTCACAGAGTTCGTGGGAGAGGTAGATGGTGTTCTTTATGGCTGTCGGGTTGGAGAATTCTATCGCTATTTTGAAGAGTTCCTTTGTGTGGTTGGCTGCTCTCTTGGTTTCTTTGATGTGCTGGTGATAGTTGCTGAGGGCTGTTTTGTGAACTGTTCTGTTTGCGGGGTTCTTGGTGGCGCTGCATTATTTAATGATATCAGTTCAAGGCAGTACACTTACAATGCAAGATGTAAACAAAAGTACATACTCAAATTAGAGCATTTGGTGCCCAATAAGCACCAAGCCTCCTTCATCGGTAATAGTGTCCCTTAGAGAGCATGGAAGCAGAAAAATCTGTGTGCAAAGTTCCCTTACTATACCTTGCCATGGAGCTTCACTAGGGGCCCTGGCTTACAGTAGACCCCCTCATTAGTAGACCAAGATACCTAGACTAGACAGTTAGGTATTCGGAAGAACTGTGGTAGTCCAGCAGGCAAGTAACCTTAAAAAATAGAGCAATCCGATTGGCCGACAGGGCTTTTTGTTCCTCATTGGCTGCCTCGTTCCCATGGTAGCATGAAACTCCAGCCAGCCCAGCAGAAGCTTGCGCTCTGATTGGCGGGCTGAAGTCTGTTCAAAAATGTTGCACTGCCATTACAGGATTAGTGGACTCTATCTCCGTGTCTTGAAAATCAAAATAAAATAAGGTATAGGGCCATGGTAGGGGTACGCTGACCCCCCTGTACCTTGTGGGGAGGTTCAGAAGCCCCACCTGGGTCAAATAAAAACATTTTTTGAGGGTTGGAGGCTGGAGCTGCAACCTTGCGGGAGCCAGCACAGCCCCTGTATACTCCAGCAAGAGTCACTCAGGACCCATCATGACCCTTTGGCTCCCACAAGAGTCCCGCCAAATCAGACAATCTAAAAAAAGGGTAGGTTAGGGTCCACTGGTTTTGGATGGGTGGGGGTTGGCCGGCTTCTGAGGGGTAGGCAGGACCGCTACGTAGACCAAACCATGCTGCCATTCCCACTCCGCACACAGGCAAAGGCCGTGCTTGGTGTTGAGTTAACAGAGTTAGGAATGGTTATAAAATCTTACTTGATGTTAAAAATCCCTAGGAATTCACTGACAAACCAAAGGCTAAAGTAATGTTATTGTAAGGTATGGGAAAATATCTTACTTTAACTTCAATAAACCCTCCAAAATTCACTGAAAAACCCAAAGGTTAAAGTGATGTTATAGGTAGGTAAAAATGTAACAATTTAAACTAAAAAACACTGAAATTCACCAGTTATAGTTAAATAAAGTAAATATAACTTGCGCACTTGCCATGCACTTCTTGGGACCTCACTTATTACATCACTCATGACATATTTTATGAAATCATTGATAAAGTCACTGATGACATCGGAAATTACATCAGTAATGACATCATTGTCATGGCCGGTACAGAGAAGCTCAGCTTTTTTTTTTGTTTAAAACTTAACTTACATTTTCACCAAACTATAACGTCTCTCAGAGCTTTGTGTTTTTTTTCAGTGGATATATATATATCTATAACTTTTTGCTCGCATCACCAGCATATATTTCAAAACTATTGGGGCCTGTTGGAGACACTTACCCAGCAGTGGTGCCTGCTGGCAGCTGTAGTTCGAAATCTAGAAACTACAGCAGCACTCATTACCAACTAATCAGGGCCAGCTGGACTCCCCCCATTGGGAGTGCTGTGGGAATTTCAAAAAGGCCGTTTGGGGCGGACTCCCGGTACTAGCGGCAGATAAAGAAGGCACAAGTTGCTGAAAAGCGTTAGCCCAAGGTACTTCAATAAAATGGACTTACTGTTGTTCCCCGCTGTGTCCTCCAATTGCTTTGCACTAAAGAGTTCTTGTTTGGGATATTACACGCGCTGACCAGTGGTGCGTTAGGAGGACCCGTCCTGATGAGTCGCGGCATCACTGGTGTTGGCTTCTGCTTAATTTTTCCAAGGGATTGGATGGACCTCGGACCGCCTCGACCAAGCACAGCAAGAGGCTGCTGCATATATATATATATATATATATATATATATATATATATATATATATATATATCTTGGAAGGAAAGTTCCCCGACGTGTCAGCTCCACTCCTGACGGGGTTGGTGCAAGTCCCGGATGTCGGGAACCCGGTAAATAATCCTCGAAGATTCTCCCGGTAGATCCACCATGGAAAATAAAGACTCACCCACCAGGGTCCGTGTTATCAAAGTGTGTACACTTTGATAACACGGACCCTGGTGTGCAAGTCTTTATTTTCCGTGGTGGATGTACCGGGAGAACCTTCGAGGCTATATATATAATATATATATATATATATATATATATATATATATATATATATATATATATATGCCAATCCAACCCATCAACAAAGTGCTTCCTGCACAGAAGGGTACGCAGACTACTCAATTAGCACTCCAAGGCGAAGTAGGTTATTCAACTGCTGGTATTTTATTTCACAACATGTGGGTAAAATACTGCCATCAGACGCGTTTCGGGCACGTCCGTGCCCTTGCTCACTGATATATATTTCAAACATCCACTGAGGGTCCTTCTGGAATCCCTCCCATCGCCAGGTGATGCATCTGCCGGCAGGTGCCCCCTAAGCCGGTTCGTAATCTCCAAAGTCACAAAAGGTAATGATGCACTCTCGGAAACGAAAGTATCAATCCACCAAGTTTTTTAATTCAATATACCGTTACGCGTTTCGACACAGTCTAGTGTCTCTCTTTCGCCGCCTCTTCTTCTACTTCCAAGTTGGATGTCTCGGTCTGTCTTGTGTTTGACTTGCGGATGTACTCCCAGATTTTACCACTCTCTCTATCTGCTTCTTCCAGGTCCCGTGAAGGCGGAGATGCCACCTGTCCCTCAGCAGTGGGAGGCTCCCAACACGCGGTGGGATCCAGGGCCTCCTGCCTCTGAAGTTACCTATCCCAGCCGGTTGGTAGCACTGAGTTCAGGAGGAGAGGTGCAGACGCAGCAGCTGGACACCCGGGTCAGGAGTGATACTGAACAGGTATGTGAACAGCACATTATATTGAGGTTCTTAGCCAGAGCAGAGATCCTCGGATCTTCTGACATCCGGGATTGGATAGCACAAATCTCTCTTCTAAGCTGTTAATTTGATGTACACATCGCTAACATGACATAACACTGTCTGTTTTCTCTTGTGCCTGCTATATGTTACCTTGCTCCCCTTTAATGCTGTTCTTGTTTGGCCAGTTCCCCATAGCACTTTGAAGCACCCTCTGGTCAACATGAGCACAATACAAGCAATTATCAGGACAGAGCATCCTTCGCTTCTTCCCGTTCTTATGACTCTCCCTCCATTCCAAACCCTTCAGCATTCTGTTCCCCACAGATGGTAAAGTGTCAGAGGGACATGACATCTAATTGAAGGTCAGACGTGAGCGCTCTTCTATGGAGAGATGTCCAGAGTGTGCTCCTATTCATTCAAGGTGTAGAGTTAGAAGGAAAGTCCTTTGGAGAAAAGTTGGAATCTGCAGACGGTCAAGTGCCTCTGAATCATAGGTCAATATTAATTGTGCAGAGTTAGTCACATATTGAGTACTGTCTGACATCCATCAGCGCTTTAATAAAACAAACACAATGCATACCTTGGACGGTCTAGGTTGTCAACAGCGTGTTGGTGATTCTTAAATCCCGAGAGTTGGATGATATTGGGCAACCTCTGGGCATCCTCCATCCCTGGGTATAGAACACCGAACAGAGTAAGACTGGACCATCTTAAGGAAGTAGCCCAGGCCAATATGGGCTCTAAGGAAACTGGAATGGCATTCATATTATTTTGATGTATAAGATGTATTACTAGCACTTACTGTTTTGCCTTTAAAGATGTGGCTTCTTTTGTACTTTCGAAATTTCTCTCATCTCACCATTCATTCCCCCTCCTAGTCTTACTTTATTATCAATTCCTGTGGTCCATCAACCACACTTGTCCTCTCTCCTCCTGTCTATTCTCTTTCTGGTACAACCGCCTGCTCTTTTTCCAGAACGTTTACCTCTCTCCCACCTATAAAACAACAAAGCCCAATATGAGAGATGAGATTGTCTAACTTGTCTCTACCTCATCCTCCCTGTGCACTCCTTCTACTAGTTTGCCTAGTTTTTCTCACTTGTCCCCTTTTCCCTCGAGACCTCTTCCATCCTCTACTCGGCCTATTTTACGTTGGGCAGACCGCCGGGTTTAAATGTACTCGGCATATGCCTTCCTCTGAAGGCCCAAGGAAGTACAGGCCGTCTGAGGTAAACCATCCGCCCATCCACTGTATTTAGAGTAAGTAGTCAAATGGCTTTTTTTACTGTCTGCCACCACGAGGAATATTCTGGTGGTAAGGGACAGGAGAAATTTAAAAGATACTGCCACACTATGGGAAAAAGCTCCTTTGATTTTGGGGCTACTTGATTTTTCTTTTCCAAAACAAACTTCTGCTTTGAGAGTTTGTTTTTGAAAAAGAAAACAAATTCTGTACATTTTGTTGCAAGTGTCCATTACCAATGATGGAAGCTTACCATACTTGTAAATGGCTTTGTACGAACCCATATGATGGCGGTTCATACAGACCGATAGAGGCCACCACAGGGCGAGTGGTGAACTCTAAATTTGGTGAGTGGAGTAAAGGCATGGTGGCTGACATAAAATCCTCTGCCACCTTGTTGGCCTTGATTCTGTCCACCAAACTCTAAATTGAGTAGATTTTAGATGTTGGGATTCCAGGTTAAGACCCTTTGACTTATGACTTCGATTTTGGTGTTATAATTAGGCTGATGGATTTTCTTCTTGGATCTTAGTTTTGAGGTTTAAGGCTTAAGGGTTAGGGTTATGCTTATATGTACTGTAGTATGCATTTATGTGTTTTAAGAGGTTGACTGGTAGGATTTGGCGTAGGAGTTTAGATATAGTCATTGGCTAAGTTTCAGACTTAAGGTTACATTTCAATGTTTACGTTTAGTGTATAGGAATTTAAGTTTGTGACTTTAAGATTCAAGTGTAAGTTTTGGCATAGAAATTTAGGATTTATTTGATAAGGCACTCCTGTGGGTATAGAGTTCAGTTTAGGGGTTAAAATAAGGGTTTCAGTTCATATTTATATTTAGGAGCTTACTCTTTGGTTTGTAAATTTGATAGTGCAAGTGTTTACGTTATGGCAGGGAGGCTTGCTTTAGTGCTATAGATTAATTTTTTACAGCTTTAGTGTCCAGGTTTAGTCTTAAAGGTGCTTAGGCTTACAGGCTTAAGGTTTAGGGACTGAGGTCTTAGATTATGGATTTAATATTTAGAAGGTTATAGGTATTTGTGTGTTGGGTTGAACTTGTAGTTGTAGGTTTAGAGTCTGTGGATTTAGACTCCGGGGTTAGAGTATAAGGGGCCTGTTCTCAAGCTGCATTTTGTAGCACGTGCATCAGTACTACAAAACGCTATTCGTTAATGTACAAACAGGAACCACCACCTCTCCTTTATTTTCTGTAGAGAGATCCATGGAGTCTTAGATCTCCACATTTGTAAGCTTATATTGTATTGGTAAATGTGGGAGACATAAGGGGGAATGGCTGTTAAATGGAAGATGCGTATACAAAAAGGAAGAGTTTAAGAGTGACTACATCCTCAAAGTTGACAAAACAGCAGCATTGGAGTAAGTCAAGCACCCATTTAGCCACTCATAGGTTACACAACACACTCACAAAGCAAATATTGGAGGAGAAAGGGGCTAAAAATAACACCCCATCGGAAATAATATTAAATATTAAATAAATAACATTATTTTGACTTTTTAACGTTTTCTCTGTATATTTTTTTTGGGGGGTTGGGGGCTTTATATAGCACAAACTCGACCCATAGATATCAGATATCCGAGCGCTTTACATATGCACCAGTTGCGTTACAGACGTGCACATTAATTTTGTTAGGCATAGGGAGATTAAGTGATTTGCCCAGAATCGCAGGATGTTGAGCGTCGTTGCAGAGACTCGAACCTGGTTCCCCAGCTTCGAGGTCGACTTCTCTAGCCGTTACGTCACAGCATTATTTATACATACATACATGTATGTATATATATTATATATATATATATATATATATATTATAAGTGTATGTATACACATAAAAGCTTCTGTTTGAGGCCTCAGCCCCATGAGGGAGTGGCACACGCCTGGAGGAGCGTGCCAGCCCACAAATATATCCTCAAAGGTTTCCAAGAGAGGCGCACTCACTCGGGAACAGTTCTGGTACAGCAATTGTATTTTTGGGTGACACAACTCATGACACATTTATGCTTTGAGCAAAAGTTAAGCTTAGTTTTTAATTTAGTTAGGCCTAGTTTTAGGATATGAGGTTAGGCTTTGGGGTGGGAGTTTGAGTTGGAGGCTGTGACAGTGCTTAGAGGTTGAGCTTAGATTTAGATTTTGCTTAGAGAATTGGCTTGGATTTAGATACAGGCTTGTGTGCCTGGTTGGTTTATAGTTTCTATTAACCTCTATGCCAGTTCATTTTAAAATATCTTTGTTAGATTCATGAAGAATAACGATACAGCAGTACATTAGCAAATAGAGGCTTAAACTACTAAATCACCTCCACTCCCACGTTAGGATTTTAACTAGGAATGCTTAGACCTTAATGTAAACTTAGTTCATAAATCAAATCAGGAATATGGGGAATCTGTAGGTTGAAATAGTTATTTACGTTACTGTTGGGGTTTCTTACAGATGCATACATATTGAGGGGAATATAAATATGAAAGGAGTGCCTACAGTGTTTGTGATCCAAATACATTTTTAGACAAATTAAGTAGAGTTTCCTGCTTCGCTGTAGGGTTAGGGGGATGCAATCCAGGCCTACTTGGAGTATCGCTCAATACTGCACGCATCACCTCAATATCAACTTAAATTAAATGAATCCACGTGATATTAGTCCAACTACAAAATGCTCAAACAAATAAGAATACAAATACATAGGTGATCCAACTAAAAGTAGTAAAAAAGAACCACATTTGCCATATCCTGAAGAGACTCTGGAACGATGCAGCGTTGGCTTTGTGTTCTGTAACATGAGGTGAATTTTGGGAGCAGCGGTTGTTGGTTGGTGTATTCAAGGAGATTTGCCTCCAGCAAATCTGGGCACTCATTATGTAGCGGGTGCACTGTTCATGTTTATGCCACGACACACCTTTAAACAGGTGCGCTGGGCGCAAACATGAACAGTGCGCCTGATTACAATGAATGCGCTGCCCTCAGGGCTGCTGTGAACTTGGGGCTGCCCTGGAGGCAAAGCATTCCGTGAAATGCAGAGCGGCTGCTTTAATGAACTGCTCGATTTATCACTGTGCAGGCGGCAACCACCTACAATTCATAGAGGGTACAGAGCTCTCCCTGCAGGCGGGTACAGTGAGTGTCTGCACCCGTTTGCAGGGAAATGTCTGGGGGACCCCATTTATACCAATCAGAGGGCTGCCCTCAGGGGGCGCACTGATAGAGCACCACCTTTTTGTCAGGGTGCCTACTGATTGCTTTTTTGAGTTTGCATCCACGCCCATAATATGGCGCAGAGGCAAAGAGATTTGCTAATTTGTATCAGGCCATGCCCCATGCAAATGAGGGAATGCCCTCTCGAGATGTGCGCACAGAAGCGTCTGCGGCCTTATCTGTAACAGCAAAGTGTCCTGGGGCGCACAAAGCAGGCAAACATGCCGTTTGCCGCCCCCCCCCCCTCATTGCACTTTGTGTAATACTGTCCCAGGTGTTTTGTGTTATCTGAGAGAAAATGAACTGTGCCAGTGTTTTATAATTCAAGTCGTTTGGTGACACTCTCTCTGGTTCCGTCCCTACTTCACAAATCTGCTTGTCATGGCAGATACAGAGACTGCAAGCAGAAACAGCTTCACGAGGCTATCGGTGCAAAGAAAAAATAGTATTGTCTTGGCCCAATCCTGCATCTCTAATAGTCAGCACAAATGATGTTTCTTTGTTGGTATCAGCTGGGATTTTTAGGACTTTTGTGACTTCTTTCACCAGATGGGGCTCCATAAAAGATGAACAATTCCTGCCTGAGGGAATATGGGCAGAATCAAGTCTCTCCCCCCTGCACCTCCCTCTTGCATCTCCATGTAGCTTATCAGGATATAGTGGCGCAGACTTTATCTTTTTTTGGTAGATGTGGTCCAGCTGAGATGGCTGGATGTGTGAGTTCAGATGCAGATTAGCACAATATTTATAAAATAACGATAAATATTTAACCAAAGTTATGTTCTTGCACAGGAATACATCACCAGCATCAGCGTACAAATCACAAATGTGAAAGTACATTAGCCTGTTTGGTGAGAAGATGACTCCATGTGACAAGGACACTTGTTTTTACAGTGCCACTCTTACTTTTAACATGCCGGGTGTGTTAGTCCAGTTGGTTCAGTTGTAGGAAAGCAAGAATACAACTTCTCTTGTGCACTGTTTTGTTTCATGAAAGCCCAGGCTGTAAATAAGATTTCCCAAAGACTGTCATCCTGGTACCCTTTGCCGCAATTCGTGCATATACCAATGCTGTATGATAGAGACAAATGCAGGTTTTGTGGTACAAATTCTAAAATTTAGTGGGTGAATGGACTCCTGCACTTAGATAAGTTGGGCCACAGAAATCGTCTTCTGCGGTCGACTCAAGTTGTTTAAAGGACCTTATGTTCTAAGACCCCTTCATTGATGAGAGGTGTCAAGCAAGAAGTCAAATAGGCCTATAACAGCTAACAAATACTTTCCAGGACAACATGAAATCCAAACATTGAGATCTGAAATTCGCATGGTTCTCTTAACGGTGTAGGAGGTTGGGTTTCTTGTGGCCAACGGAGCACCACTGTGATCTTGATAATAAGTGAGAGAGACAATGGTGCCCAAATTTGAGTGCCCTTTCTAAGAAATTTTATAAGCAGATCTTCCTAAAGGCTTTTGTCAGTTGAGCTGCAATGTATGCGATGGGGTGCGTGGCAGCAACATGGGATAGGGCAGAACCATGACATTTTGGACCCTGAATGTGGTATCTAACATCAAAGACGCCTAGGTGTCATGTACTGGGAGTGCTGTATGGAATCACCTAGTGTACTATGAAAGAGGACGCAATTAGCCAGACACATAATTGATGAGGCTTGAGGTGTGACCATAGATGTTTTGTATGAAATACTTTGTCATCTGTTCCTGTAGGTTGCGTAAGTAACGTGGGAATACAGATTGGTTTGTATAGAATCAGAATTATGAGGAAAAATATTTAACCAAATTATATATACTCTGAGGTGTAGACCCCAATGAGTGCATTGTGTGTTCCAGATGCCAGTAAGATAGCTCAGCGAGCCAAGCCCTCACTGCTGAAACCTCTGGTCTGGTAGGATTATTCGAGTCAAATTCTTTCTGGAACATGATTCTAACTAAGAGTAATTGGCTAGGCTAGTGGTAGCCCCATACACAATGCTTGTCTTCATCGCACGCGATGATCACATTTGTTTGTATGGTTGGATCAGTTGGTTTAGTGTTGTTTCTGGAAGCATGAGAATATCGGTAGAGAATGCATCCCTGGTGCTTCGTTGCATACACCACTTCCATGGCGGCAACGGTCTTCCGCTTGGTGTGCCCGGTGTAGGTGTCGGCGTCCCAGAGCACATTCTCTAGGAAGTCCTGGAGCGCACGCGGGTCTCCTCCTAGATGAGGCAGGAGAAGCGCTAAACTCCTCCACTTCAGGCAAGACGGCAAATGGCGGTCTTGGTGATGCCCAGGATGTTGCCCCGAAGCAGCTTCTTGTGCCTCTCTGGGCTCCCTTTCCTCCTTTGCTGCGTGCAGACATGGCCTTCTCTCGGCTTAGAACAGAGCTATGGGTTTCTCAAGGGCTCTCACACCCTGGCTTGCTCTGCAGTGTGAGCTTTCCTTCAGTGTGTATCTGCTCTCATTGTCATTGGTAGAGTTACATTTTAACCACTCTGCTGTCCAATAAACCCAAGGCACAAGTCCTAAAAATAGAAGTAGAGGGGACTATCCTAGTTAGTTAGTATGCAAGCGACATCACGGCGCATGACATCACACATGGCATCACAGGAATTGACATCATAGAAATTGGCATCACAAGCCACAACTTTATAGGAAGTGGCATCAATAGCACAGTGAGATGTGGAAGATGATATGTGACTTCTACACCTTGCAATCCCCAGCTTTTTGTAACACATCCTGTACATTCATTTACAAACGTATATAATTTATTGTACATGTAATATGCACGTGTTGATGTACAGCGTTCTGATCCCCTGCATTGGGATGAGTAGGACTATACAAGAAAAAATAGTAGTACTTACATTATTTCAATGCCTCCTCAGGTGTGGTAAGCTGCTCTATATAAATGCAATTTGCTTTGTGTAAAATATGGGAAAGACCAGCACATCTGACAGTCTTACAGTGCATGCATAACTCCTAAACAGGGACTGAACAAAGCGAAAAGCTGCCTCTCTTAAGTATGTGTGAAGTGCTAACAAGGTGTGAGCCTTTGTTTCCCCTCTAATCATTTGCATCAGGTGTGAGGCTCCTGACTGCTCCCAGCCAAGAGATTCGGACAAAAGGAGGCCTGATGACCCCTCAAATTCTGCCTTAGTTATTGGCCCAAAAGGGGGTGGTGATGGACGGAGCATCTGAACCAATGAAACACTCACCCCCAGTCAACAGATCTGGGTTTAATCCATCACTGTTCTTTAGCTCACTCTGCCACCCCAGTTCAGACATGGCCATATGCAAATCAGTCCGACCCTGTGCCTCATGGGAACAGTCCAGCCCAAACTGCCAAGCCATGCCTTCCCTGGACCGGAAACAAGCTTCCGAGGACCGGTTTCTGGCATTTTAGCCGTCTTCAGCCCGGCTTGCTTGAATCCAGTGGCAAGTGAGCAAGGGACTCACGTCTGAGCATACCCTGCCAACTTATGGCGAACAAATCGGTACAAAAGGGGGTGGTGATGGACGGAGCATCTGAACCAATCAAACACTCACACCCAGTCAACAGATCTGGGTTTAATCCATCACCGTTCTTTAGCCCACTCTGCCACCCCAGTTCAGATATGGCCATATGCAAATCAGTTCGACCCTGTGCCTCATGGTAACAGTCCAGCCCGCACTGCCAAGCCATGCCTTTCCTGGACCGGAAACAAGCTTCCGAGGACCGGTTTCTGGCATTTCAGCCGTCTTCAGCCCGGCTTGCTTGAATCCAGTGGCAAAGTGAGCAAGGGACTCACGTCTGAGCATACCCTGCCAACTTATGCCGAACAAAGCGGTACAAAAGGTGATGGTGATGGAAGGAGCATCTGAACCAATCAAACACTCACACCCAGTGAACAGATCTGGGTTTAATCCATCACCGTTCTTTAGCCCACTCTACCACCCCAGTTCAGACATGGTCATATGCAAATCAGTCCGCCCCGTGCCTCATGGGAACAGTCCAGCCCGAACTGCCAAGCCATGCCTTCCCTGGACCGTAAACAAGCTTCTGAGTACCGGTTTCTGGCATTTCAGCCGTCTTCAGCCCGGCTTCCTTGAATACAGTGGCAAAGTGAGCAAGAGACTCACCTCTGAGCATACCCTGCCAACTTATGGCGAACAAAGCGGTACAAAAGGGGGTGGTGATGGACGGAGCATCTGAACCAATCAAACACTCACACCCAGTCAACAGATCTGAGTTTAATCCATCACCGTTCTTTAGCCCACTCAGCCACCTCAGTCCTAGGATGCTTGATTCCGGTCCAGGAATGACATAGATTGGCAGTTCGGGTTGGACTGTTCCAATGAGGTACAGGGTCAAGGCTGATTTGCATATGGCCATGTCTGAACTGGGGTGGTGTGGAGTGCAAAAAAACGATGGATTTAGGCCCAGATCTCTGTACTGGGGTGAATGTATGACATTGTTCTGCATTCCGTCCATCAACTGTTATTTTTGCATTTGTCACCCCGAGTGGGATGGGTATGCTCAGACGTGAGTCCCATGCTCTCCACACCACTGGAGTCAAGCTATTCTGGCTGAAGACGGCTGATAGCCAGAAACTGGTCCTTGGATGCTTGATTCCGGTCCAGGAAAGACATGGCTTGCCAGCTCGGGCTGGACTGTTCCCATGAAGCACAGGGTCAAGGCTGATTTGCATATGGCCATGTCTCAACTAGGGTGGTGTGGAGTGCAAAAAAACGATGGATTTAGGCCCAGATCTCTGTACTGGGGTGAATGTATGACATTGTTTTGCATTCTGTCCATCAACTGTTATTTTTGCATTAGTTATTGGACCAGCAAGAGTCTTAAATAAGAACACCCCCTCCCAGCCTGCATGTTGTTGCTTGTTGCAGATGGAAAGCAGACAACGTGCAGGCGCTGCTTAAAGTATCCCGATGTTGGGAAATTACAACGGGACGAGTTCAGCACATTCCATGGGGCCCAAATTCGTGGCTGGGTGGACGGCGTTCCCTGTAAAAATCGGTGCCGCGTGTACCCCCGACTCGTGCCCTGAATAAACCAAACATTGTTCCAGTTCTTCTGCACATGAAGGTGTTGGAGTTCAGTGTGTTTCAGAGGTGGGCGCATCGTGGTACGCACATAAAAACCTGCCTGTCCTGTTAGAGGACGGACTAGGCAGAAACAGAAGCCACCCTTGCATTCTCCAGGCACCCTCTTCATGGCACTCTTCCATCTCCAAAGCCACGCTCGGTACAGGCCCGCCCGGCCCCTGAGCCACAGACCTGCGCAATCATATCCATTTCAAGGAGCCTGCGGCGCGTGGGCTGACGCACCGCGCCCACTCAGCGTGACCACCTCCGCGGCGCGCGCCAGCTGCTGCTGCTCAGCACGGGCTTCGTGTGGAGGTGTTTCCTCTCGGTGAGGTGTGAATGAAAGACGATCGGCTCGAGGCCTGCTCTTCAGATAAGGTGTTTTTTGAACGGGCGGGGTCGAGGAGTGGCTGGGATGCGAGGACCAGGTGCGCGGGGAGAACAGGTGTGAGAAGGCTTGGCCTGACACATGATCCCTCTTCCCGTCCCTCCTTTAGTACTAGAGAAATGAATTCGAGGGAATTTCAGAATAGAAGCGATGGATAGAATAGAGATAGAAATAGTAGAAATACAGGAGAAATATAAAGAAGAGAACATTACACCCACCCAGGATGCGTCCTCCCTCCCCACCCAGGATGCGTCCTTCCGCGCCATCTTTTCTGCTCTTTTCCCGTCATCCAACCTTCGCGATACTCCGTCTCAACCTCTTCACATAAACTCTTTAGTGAACAGGGTCCGGCCTTTCTCCAGGCCCCGGGACAGAATGTCATGACGTGTCCGTCCTGTGGTGGGTTACCTGTCATCTGTCTCCAATGTCTTTGGTAGTATTGCACTGCTGACTGGATTCAGGTGACCAGATTCAGAGCCATTTACAGCCTTAAATGCACATTAATGGCCGTAAATAGCACAATTTACGACTGCATCACCCTCAAAAGGTTACATGCAGGCCATGTTTTTACTACTGCATCGTCTTCTGCCATGAGTGCGCAGTGACGCAGCTGTTACACCACGCAAGGATGGCGGTTGGTAGTTACAAGGAATTATTTGCCATGAGTTTGTCAACGCCTATAAACTCCCGAGTCTGTGAGCGTTCACAAATGTGGGAAACGGCAGCCTTTACAAACACCAGAAGCTCACTAGCACCCCCGGGCGGGTTCTGCCGGCTGAGCTCCCCAGGTGCACTGCTGTTGTTGAGTTTTGTCTATAAGGGAAACTCGAAAACTTCACGTGTGTGGGATGGTCCTTCTCTGAGCACAGATCTGTGATTCCCTTTGTGAATGGGCCCCACAGTAGCCGTATATGGACCTTAACTCTCCAAGTGTTTTGGGGGTGATGAGGGTTGCAACTTTAATACTGAGTGACAGAAAATAATTACACGCATTAAACGTCACTGTAGCACCAAAGCTGTGTAAATATGGTCTTTAATTTACATCAATAAAATATAGGCTGAATAACAGGACAGGGCTAGTCAAGAATACCGTTCTGTGCTTCAGTAGTGCTCTCAAGTGGCTCCGCTGCTACCAATCAGCTCTTTGCAAAACATTCAAATTAATAAAGCACTCAGCCATCACCAAAACCTTCGGGTCTCGTTTTTAAAAAATACTACTGATAACCGTTTCCAGTGATTTTTGTTGCAGGAAAAGTTGTACAATTATATCAGGTGAGCTGCTATGACAGCACTCTCTTCTAGAATGTTTTGGCCCTTAATCAGTAAGGCTTCGCCAATAATATGAAGCGTACAACAACACACATGCCAGTCGCTAATTACTCCATAGGATCACAGGTGACACTCGATGTGACCACATTTTTTTTGTGTGTTATATTTCATTTCTTTAAATCTTAATTTCCAGTAGAAACTACATTTTTGAGGGTTTGAATGGTTTACACAAAAACACCATGTCAGACAAATTTTTAAACAAACCACACGTAATTTAACACATATTACATATATTTTACATCATACTCAAACATTGAGTTTCTACTGGAAATCAAGATTTAAAGAAATGAAATACATTTTTTTTCCGGTCACATCGAGTGTCACGTATGATCCCATGGAGTGATTAGTGACTAAGTATCAGTACTGGCATGTGTGTTGTTGTCAGTCTCTCTTCTAGTTTCACAGCAGGCCCAGGTGCAGGGTGGAAATATCTGTGGATTTGTGCCTTGATATTAAGGACGTCACCAAAAACTCAAGAAGCCAACTGACAACCCACAATGTTGATGTTTACTGATTGCCAGCTGGTCGTAATGTTAAAGTTCCTATTTTAAGTTAAAAAGGCTAATGGGGTTTCCATCGCTGATGATGGAGGCACTGGGCACAGTTCAGGGGCTCAGTTATACAGCCAGGGCTTTAAGTGGAATGCATAAACTAGGGGGTCTCTACAAGGGGCTGGCCGTTGCAACTTAGGGTGTGGCTTAAAAATACGCAAGCTAAAAATCTGTGCTTATTATAGTGTGCCGTTTTGCTGTTTCTGTCATTGCATAAAAATGTATAATACAACAAGTAACATTACACCTATAACAAGTCATGGCTATTGACTTTGCCAATGGTTGTTAGTTGTGTAAGATAAATAACCAACCACTATGGCATCGTTGTATATAATATTGAAAATGCTTCAGTTTTGAAATGATGAGACTGTGAAAGAACTATAACAAGTCTCTTTGAAGTTACATTAAAGGCAGTGAAGGGTGGTACTGCTGCAGAGTTAAGATTTTTTTTTCACCCTGAGGGTTAGGGCAAAAATGGAGAGCCCAATAGGGACCCGTCTCAGCACCTGCTTTTAAGAACTGCCGATGCGGAGCACCGGGAGGACCTGGCCCACTTAAAGCCCTGGTTATACCCAACAACTGATCCTAAAGCAATACTAATATATCATCCTGCTATGGCTGCCCCTTCATTTCTGACAATACTTCCACCCCTGTGGCTTTCTTTCTCCCTCCACTGTTCCATCAGCACCTTGCCTACCCTGGAACTCCCTCCTCACTGCCTTCTCTCCCTAGTCTCAGATGTCCCTCTACTCTTGGCCAGCAGCCAGAGTTCTTAATCGATTGGGCACAGTGATGCTGAACCCAATGGCACGATTCCTGGGCTAATTGGATGTCAGTGAAGACACAAACCTTCAGCTCTCACTGTATCGAGGCAGGATGGGCTTTGCTCTGCCAATCTGGCATAATGTCGAAGTGTTCCCGTCAGTCAGGGAAATCTTAGATAATGTGTTGGCAGCGTCTGCCGGGCTGCGGGACACTCGTTTCTATCGCTTCCCCTTCTTCAGAGCCCCCACTCTCCTGGAGATCGACCATATCTGCCTTCGAACCTCCTGTGTCTCCAGCTAGCGAGGGAAGAGCCCTGCCAGCTCTCCTGCCAGCACTCATCTTAGCTCCCTTGATAATCAGACGCATCCTATCAAGCCCCATTATCTTGGCCCCTTTCCTGCTTCCGCTCGTGCTGTCTTTCGTTAATGGACTGTTAGTGACTTACATTCTTCGTTTGTTTTATCGCCAGCATACTATTCTCTCTGCTTTGCTTTGCTTCACTGCCTTCCCTTCCAGTGATTTGCCATACCAAGCCCACAAATACATCCACCTGCAGTAGGTGGGCACCATGATCGCTGCAGGCCTCTTCTAGGCTTCAGGGAGTGTTGAATCTTGATGAACTAATTTGTCTCACGAGACGGCCAAGTGTGGAAAGGGAGGTATCAGCAGGCGCTTGTAGACATATTCAAAGAGGTGCTTCATCAGGCTTTTATGACCTGTTAGATTTTACAGGTATCTAATACCTACTACTATGTAACATTCTCTTCTCAGCCACTTCTTTGAAGAACCATACTTGATTTTTTTGTTTCCTTACATATTTGTTTTTATTTTAATATTTTATGTGTTGCCGCTTCAAGGTCACTGTTAGTTTCTCCTCTTTTTATCGGTCTGCTCTGCTATCTGCCTCTTTCCTCCCCTGTTTCTCAGCTAGTCATGCCTTGGATGTAGTGTGAATTGCCAACCATGTCACTTCTTGTGGCTGGTTTGGGATAGGACTAGGTTAATCAGTGTTATTGCGAAGGAGGCACTTTTGTCATGACGGTAGCCCTAGGTGGATGAAGATAAACTTGTCTGAGCAAGGGTGATGGTTAAAGCTTACAAGTCCTCCAAAGGATGACATGCTACAGCCCTTAGGATCTTTGCAGGTATTGGGTGAAGACTCTGAATAGGTTAAAATGCTACATGTTATTCTTTCTGGGGCCTTACAAACAGCTCTGGTAGTTTGGAGGACTTGGTTCGGTTACACCAGAAAGAGTCCCAGTAATGTTTCACACTTCCTGGGAATTATCTCTTAGGGAAAAAGTAAAAAGACTTTGCCACATATTAACAGCCCCCAAGATGAATTTTTCCTTCTTTGGGAATTCGACAACAAGTACTGGCATCCACTTTATTAATGCACTTTTATGACCTAACTACACCTCTTTCCCAGACTACCTTCTATGCAGGTTCCAGTGGATTCAGCAGTAGGCTGTTAGTTAGCTACTGTGTCTGTGATCCTAGGACAGGGCCACTGAAATTATGCAATTTAGCAGCCGCTGTGTTTCCTACATTTTTATGGATTTTGCCACATAATGCATATTCTGCAAATTTGAAAAAAAAATAGTTTGTAGCTCAAACAAATCAAAAGTTACTAAAACTAGGCAATGTTTGTGGCCACGCCATGCCAGCCCCTCTATGAAGGTTGATTTATGTCCTTTCTGTTACTTATTGCTTTATTTGTGTATTAAACTGGTACTAATTATATGAAATCTTTGCCCAGGTATTGTTAAAGTGTAAAAGTGAAGCAATAATGAAGTACTAGTATCACGAAATGTTCCGCATTACACTGCATCATTTGGCTTTTCTTGCCACATAATTTAGTAAACCCTGCTGCATAATGTTGTCCTCCTCACCCACATAATTCCATTTGACCTGCCCTTGGGTCACATCCCTCAGCCATTGTCATTCCACAAGGTGTGCAATTGCCTCATATCTCATTCTAGAGGCCTTGCATTGCACATCAGTGCGTTAATAATGTTGATACTTACTTCCCTCAACACAACCTTTTAATCTAAGATCCTAGACGGACTCTCAGATTAAAACCCACACTTCAAATCGACCTCCTAAGATCTGCCAAATTTTGCTTCGCAACTACATTTAATTAGAGACATTCAAGCCTTTCGCAACACCGCTGATCCACATTTGGTCCTGTCACAGTACAGCCAGAAGAACAATTGAAACAAGACCCACTTGAGATCCCGGCACCCGATGTGATCCCCAAACAACGCATTTTTCTGCCTTAGGGCCATGCATGACCTATATGTTGACCGGTACATGTGAATCCACCCGAGGGACTACATGTATATTTATTACATCACTTCAGGGGCCCAGTACCAGTACCCTAACCACAAACCTCTTGATGCTTGTACATCGGGCTTAGATACTTAGACATCCCATTGCTCAATCTCCGCTAGAGCAGGACTTCTGAATACTTGAGTCGAATCTGTTCTCTTTGGCTCCCAAACCCACCTACGTTAATGCAAACTCACTAGTGGCTTATAGGATAATTCTATGCTTTATATGCATCAAGCTGCTAACAACACCGGATTAACCCTCCCTCCACAGCCAACTTGATAACCTCATGGACTTAAGACCGAGCCTGACATACATATTGATGTGCGATCCTATTCGCCTCCTTATTCTTCATGACCCTCTCACAGTACTTCTCATAACCCAAACAAATTCTTCCAATATAGGCCACGATTCACTCAGACATTCTTCCTTCCAGTCACGCATGCATGGTCTAGCTTGAAGGCAAGATTGACAATACCAGCAGAATGCTGTCCAGTTGACAAATAACATTACCAATCGCTCTTGTCTTCCTTTGTGAAAATGTTTTACATGAGAATTTGGTGTTAGTGTACAGACTTCTCCCTTAGTTTGCTCTGCCTAATTGAAATCCTATTTTAGCTTGCTTTGAGTAAGGAGGTATTTTTGTGTAGGGATATTTTTTATCTTTGCTCGTTCTGTAAAAGGGGAAACATCATTTACCACGAAGGCATTACCACTACTCACGTTTACCACGTGACACTTACCACGCAGGGTGCCTTCCACGCAGGGTACCTTCCACGACGTCTTTACCACGGGCTAGGGGGGAGACGTGGTATTCCTTCAAGTCGATCTGCGTGGGCATGGGGGGGCAGAGGGAGGGGGGGGGCTCGGAGGGGGGCTGGGGGGGTCTCCCCCCCAAAAAATAACAAGCAGGTTACTTTAACAAAAAAACGAACATAAATTTAAAAGAAAGAGGAAAGAGCCTCCCCCAAAGACGTGCCGTGTACGTCAAAAAAGCAGTCCTTTTTTTATTTTGGTATACGTGTTTTGACGCTTGTTTCAAAGGAGGATGGAAGTAAGGGCTCGTGGAGAAAGACGTGCAGGTAAGACGTTTCTACTCGTAGTAAAATGCTACGTTGTAAATACCAGCGTGGTAAAGCCACTTGCGAGGTAAAATTCGCGTGGTAAAGCCATGCGTGGTAACTGAAATCGTGGTATAATCATATATTCCTGTAAAAGTATATTCTTTTAAGAATGAGGTATATGCCAGTCATCTATCTGTATTGGTTTGAAACACCTTTCCATCATTTGTGAGATTGTGGTCTAGTCCATCTGGCTCTCGGCAAGAATGTACCCTCTAGTTTAGTTTGCAAAGACTAACCTCCATCTTTTCTCACTCCTCGTAAAAATCCTCTCCTGTAATGTTTTCCATGAGAACCACCTCTAACCTCGCCCTTGCTCTTTAAAAGCTCAAACTTTGTATGAATGCGATTTATCTTGGCTAGCTCTGTAAAAATGTTCTCTTGCTTACCTCATTCGGTCAGGAGGTTCTCTGCCCAAGCGTTCCGTTTTTAAGAAGATGTTTTGTCTTAGTTTTTACTGTGGAAGGTAATTCTCAAATCTAGCTTGCTTTGAAGAAACAACCACTACCATAGCAGTCTCTGTGTAAGAAGTTTGGCAGTCTGTGCTGTGTGTGTTAGTACAATCTCCATTTAAGCTTGCTCTGGATAGGAAGCTTCCTAGCTTGGTCAGCTTAAGAGTGTTCTCTCGTGCGATATGGTTTTATAGCTTACCTACCTAGGTGAAATGACAACCAATTAGCCAAGCTTGCTGCTTGTATGACCTTTGTTTGACCTAGCATGCTGCACACACAAGAATGTCCATCCTAGCTTGCTCTGTGTAAAGGTTCTGTGTTTCAGTTCCATGTGTAGAAAACAGTCTGTTTCAGCTCACTGCTAGTAAAATGGTTTTAATATGTAGCTGGCCCAGTATATCATTGTAGGTCAATTTGTGAAAGAACACACTATAGTTTTGCTAGCCTCTAAGATAGGGTTCCCTTAAAGTCATTACAGACAGAAGTCTGGAGGCTCCTGGGCCAAAGGCCTTCATCCTCGTTGACTCGAGACTGTGAATTCAGACATCATGTATGTATGGGTGTGAGAGAAATGAGGGTGACTAATGTAAATGTAAATGTTTTTGTACTTGTATAGCGCACAGCTACCCGCAGTGGGTTTCCCGGCGCTTGTACGAATACCGCAAGGGAACCCTTCCTGGCTTTCCCTGTGAAGTGTCCACTCCTGGGCACCCCCATGGTGCAGACCAGGCATCCCTCGCGTTGTGGGGGCCGTTGTGGAGACTAAGGGCTAGATGTAGGTAACTCTGATTTGCCGATTCATAAATACCGAATTTTACCCATTCGGTATTTATAAATCGGTAAATTAGAAGGAGGGAGATGTAGATAAATCAAAAATCTGATTTACCGAATAGGTGACATTCGGTATTTACCGATTCATAAATACCGAATTTTACTGATTCGGTATTTATGAATCAATAAATTAGAAGGAGGGAGATGTAGGTAAATCAAAAATCTGATTTACCGAATAGGTAACATTCGGTATTTACCGATTCGGTAAATACCGAATCGGTATTGCCCATTGATTCCTATGGGCCTTGAAGCCCATAGGAATCAATGGGCAATACCGATTCGGTATTTACCGAATCGGTAAATACCGAATGTTGCAAGGGTGCAGGGGGTGTCACTTTGACACCCTCTAGCACCCCAATTCCGTACTTGTGTGCCATGTGGCACACAGACATGCTCTAAGGGCATGTCTGTGTGTCACATTGCACAGCTGTGCATGCACAGATGTGCATGCACACCTGAATTCGGTATTTTACCACCCAATAGGATTGGGTGGTAAAATACAGATTCTTAAGTGCCACCTACATGTGGATTTACCGAATCGGTAAATATACTGATTCAGTATTTTACCGATTCGGTAAATTTACCGATTCGGTAAATTTACAGAATTGGTAAAATATAGGCCCCCTACATCTGAAAACCCTAATACCGGTCGGTAACGGCCGAATTCGGCCGTTACCGACCGGTATTAGGGCTCCTACATCTGGCCCTAAGCAAGCTATTGCCCAGAGTTGCAGCGTGGGACCCATGAACAGAATAGGCACTGAGGCAAGAATATCCGGTATGGGGAATTAATGAGCCCGAGACCCACCGGGGCAGGACTCGAACCCTGGTCCCTGGCCAGAGCTCTGCATCCTCTAATCATTGAGCCACACTTCTCCACTAACAGGCCGCTTGTTAACAGCAGATGAACACAGCCTGAGATACGGAGGAATTTACCTTTGTAAGGATGGTGGTGGTAGCTCTCTCTGTGAAATAATAATCCAAGTCCTAATTCTCTCCTTACAACACCCTCTAGCCTAACTCCTTCTGTACAAGGGTCCATGTGTTAGTAATCCTCCTCCCCTTCCTAAGCGCCTTGAAACCCTCTGGGTATGTAGTGCGCTATACAAATTTTATGACTTGACTTGACTTTTCGGTATGATGGATTGGTCTGTGTCATACTCTGTTCTAGTTTGCAGTGTGTTGGAGCATTTTCTATTATGGCTCTATTAATAGGAACAACTAGTCCGCTCTTTGAAGGTATGTTTTCTGCCCTAGCTCATTCCCTAAAGGAGCCCTGTGATTACCAAACTACTGAGTTAGAACAATCTGCATTTTAGCTCATTCTGTATAATAACTTTGTTTTGCATTACTCTCTTTGATAGAATTTTCTTAGTTCACTGCATGTAAGAAGGTTCGGTATTCTAGTTTACTCCAATAAGGAAGTTCTCCATCGTAGCTTGCTCTTCCTATCCTGCATTCTATATGAAGGTTTTTTGCCCTAGACTGTCCGAAAAAGGTTCTTTCTGTATGAAGATGATGCCTGTCTTTACATTGGTACATGTTTTGGAAGAATTCTGTATTAGCTCACTTAGTGAAAACATGTCTGTCCCTGTTCACTCTGGTCATATCCCGCTCTGTGGAAGTCAGCTTCCTGACTGTCCTAGCTTGAAGTACCTCTAGTCTTTCTTGGAGTTCGTTTGAGTGAATGTGTTCTTTTCAAGCTCTTCGTTAAGGAATGTTCTGTATCATCGCTTGTGCCATGTAGCCTCACTTGTTCTCTGCAAGAGGGTGCTCTCTCCTCACAGAGCGAATAGGCAAGCAAGTGCTGTAACTAGGGCATGAGTGATTTCAATTTTTAGAAGGGTGAGTGCTTTGTGTGAATGCAGTGGTCGGTGCTCTAGGCAGAAGTGTTGCACATTGTCTAGTTGTCGGGGGGCGGGGTAACTGCAGAATTCCCTTAGCCGCAGGAGAGTGACGTGGGAAGTGCCTGGTTTGCAGAGCGAGATTGTGATTGGCCAGGGCGATAGGTGTGTGTGCGCCTGAAGTCTCCCTTGCTCCAGATCGTCTGGGAGGGTGAGCGGGTTGTGAGAGTTCAAGGGAGAGAGAGAGACTCTTGAGGAGGTCTCTTTACTGCTTGCCTTTGGATGTGTCTACCGCAAAAGCCTCTCTCCTGGGATGGCTCCCTTCATTACTGGCATGTCTTTGATTGTTGTCTGTAAGACTCTAACCTAGTCTGACTTGCTTTCTTTAAAGGACTATGTATCCTCGTTCACTCTCCGTGAAAAGTCTCTGTGGTAGCTCATTCTGTGACAGAATGCTCCCTAGCTTCTGCTTTAGAAGGTTTTGTACATTAGTTCGCTCTACAAATGTTCCTTCTTCTGGCGTGCTCTTTGTAGTAAAGTTCTTGACCCAAGCTCAGCCTTGTTAACACGGTTCCTATTCTAGCTCTATCTGTGAAAGAGCAATCCCACTAAAAGCTTTACCATGTCTTTCGTTGTAATTGATAATTTGCACTGTTCCAGCTTACTTTTTGGAACAAAGCCCTGCCTTAGCTAAGGTTGTGTAAGTAAGGTCCCTGTTTTATTTTGTAAGAACCCTCTCTTTTTCTCATCAAACTTCTTTTCATCTAATTATAAAAGAACAGACAGAATCACAAGTAATGAGCATAGGTACTTTCAAGCATCATAAATTACAGATCATATAATGGGGACTAATTATTCACTCATCCAGATGGGTTCCACGTCTCGGCGGGGAACTGGGGTCTGCTCGCTTTAAATGGTTTCCGGTGGTTGTGATGTGCAGGTCCAGCCCGGTAAACACTGTAATAAATCACTGCAGATATTCATTCCGGTGCATGTGTCCTAGAGGGATTGCGTTAATGTCCTTCAGCCTTCGTCCTGGATGCGCATTAGGTTTGAGCCTACAGGTCCACAGGGAGTATTTGGTTACAGGCAAACTCCGCCAGTGTGGCGTTCTTGACCATCATTGAGGCAAACGCTGTGAGCCTCCACTGGTGTTCTCAGCAAGATAAAGGACCCACAGTAAGCAGAACATCACCAACAGGTAACACTGTAACACAGAAGGCTCTCAAAGTATCAAATCAATGATAATGAACTGCAAGCATTGGTCTTTGGACATTTTACCAGAGGATGCATAGTAAGATGTCTCCGGGATATTGCTCACCAGGAATGGTTGCATGGTGCATCGTTATGCAGTCCTCAAGGTGTGAGATATTTATAAGTACTTCATCCCAGATGGTTGGGTGCAAGAACTTTACCTAGCTTTGTTCAGGGTAAGGACATGCTCCATCCTAGCTGCTCTGTGTAAACACATCCCCCTCCCCAGCTTAGCTTGTGCTGTGCAAGAAGAGCCTCCTGCACGGCTTGCTTCGTGAAGGAAGGTGCCCAGTTGTATCACATTTATTGTGAAACCAGACTATCCTGGTCCGCACTGCCTATAAACGTTGCTTGTTTGCAAGAGGTTCTTCTGTTGTATCCCAATATTTACTGATTCTTTATCACAGCTCACTATATGTAAGAGCTTTATTTAGGCTGATTATTTTGTAAACCGCTCATACCACTGTCACCCTCTGCGGCGCTGAGAAGCAATGTATTGGAATGGGTTAGTATTGTAGGATCAGATGGATCTCCAGTACAGCCGACCTTAGGTTGCAGCGTTCAAGTGGTAATCACAGTTGTAGGGAGTTGCAGAGGGATGGGCCTTGGTGAGCTGGCATTGTTGGGACGCTGCGGCATTAGTTGAGTTAATGGTCATGGTAAACCGGAGGGTTGTTGTAGAGATGCATTGTTTCATCAGCAGACAGTACAAGAGTGTCATGAGCGTAGGATTGTGGCCTCACCTTCTAAGCTGGGAGATATTTGCCCTAAACAGCAAATGTGCAGCACTACCCTGAAGGCCTCCAAAACGTAACCCAATCTTGGTGGGGCCCAGTGTTGCCTGCACATTCTGACAACAATGTAAAGAAAGGGGAGGGCAACACATTTGAAAGAGCAGCCAGGGCTCAGAAGGATCTTCTGAGCAGGAAGAATAAAGGCCTATACAAGCCCCACTATTGGAATGATCACCCTGTGTAAAGATCTGTGGGCCTTGGCACTACTTAGAGTTTTGTGGTAACATTTTGGTATTCTTGTACAACTGTTCTGTACACGGTCAGCTGGCACAGGACATCTGTCACTCAATATTTTATTTAAGGTGAAAAACCAGCTTGCCAGGTCTCAGTTCTAGATCAAGTGTCTCCAAGGCTACTTGTTGTCCAGGGTTGGAATGTTGTAAACAATAGATCTGGGCACCAGAATGAAAGTGGCCTCCGTTAGCAAATTAGATCGCTCAAAAATGGCCCTCATTTGTAAACTTGAGCCATTTTAAACTTGTAAAAAAGCACGCTATAGCTGTCTGTTTTCCAAATTATTGGGGACTGCATGCGTTTTTGCTCTCCGCAGGCAATGTTTGTGGTTAATAAAGGCAGTAAAACCATGCCACACCAGAGGCCCAGGGACAGCCGAAAAACACGGACCCTCACACTGGCCTTTCAGACCAGCTCTTTGGGCGCTGCAAGATTGTATGTATGCAGGCCAGTCCGACGCTGGTGCAGAATGCACAATGTTGGCTTGAATTGCGCATTTGTTGAACGAGGGTTTCCTTTCGAGTGGAATTCGTCTGTTAACTGTATACAGGGAATCCATACATTATTACAGTAGTGCTTTCAATGCACTTCTCCCTCTTCTCTGCAGCTCTGTGTGCCTTACACTTTGCTCTCCGTGTGTAACAAAAAAGAAAGCTTTGAAACTGTAGATGTGCGTCGTGACGTGACCCATTATGTACAGTTTTGGATAGTTATTTGATAAAAACAAGTTTCATAGGTAAGTGGCACAAGGGTGGAGCAGAGAGCTGACAGTCTGGGCACTGCTGCGGCCCCCCAATAGTCTTGCTTGAGGTCAGCGGAATGATCTTTAAATTCTGTTTTATCACGTTGCATATGCTGATTGTTAGAGAGAGATCAAATGTCAGGCAAAGTTTCCTGCCAAATTGCTTTTTATTCTTTTAACATGAGATTGCTGGCTGTTAACCTTTCCGTTCCCTGGTACGTCAAGGGCAAGGAATGCCTCGTGTGGATCAGATGGCCATCTTGCTGGGGTGCAGGGAAAGAGAAAACATTTGACACACTACCGCCTTTCCTTTCAAACACACAACAACATTTAAATAGCTGAAAATCAGCTAAACGAATATACCGAAATGTAAGCTACAAGGAGAGTACAAAAAAGACATGTTGGCTTTTTTTGCAAATCTGAAGAGTGATAGAAACAAAAGATTTAATAGGAACAAACTACGCTAAACCGAGACACTTGTGTGATGTACAAAAGATATGCTCTGAAACACGTTTTCACTTGTTATCTTTTGTGCGCCATATATGTTTAGAAATAAAACTGCATGTCTGAGGCAATTTAGTAACCATTTCAATGGAACATTTGCTCTTTGTAAATGGCGGTACCCTACCGCACCATGCTTTGGTGACATATTCGGAACAGTGTGCTCTAAAGGGCACCACTGCACACATACTGCTCCCTTCCACCCTTCTGCCGAATGGGCATGGCTCATTTGCCACCCTTGTTCTTTGTGTAACACTTGGATTTTGTACTATCATACTTGTGACTTCTGTGACGTAACATTGGTGGCAGGACCCCCACTGTGAGAGTTGTTCCCCCACCATTGGATGCATAAGCACACTATATAAACCTGAGTAATGTGGTCGCGGCTCAGTATCCAGACATAAAGTGCGCTGCTCAACAGTCTGGGTCTACGCTGTAAGTGCTGGCAGTCACTCACTCCTGTTCACTTTGTAGTAGTGCAAACTCAGAGTGACTTAATGCCACAGCGTCTAGTTATAGTGCTTAAGAGTGGGCACTATGTGCTTCCATAGTCTACACTAGTGTAGGAACCGGGTGAGGATCTCGGGGGCACCCATTTTCCATCACTGACACGAGAACAAAGAGACCAAACTAGTGAATATTTCCTAGCATCTCTGACTTGTAGGACCTGGGTCTGGTGGGTCTCTGGCCTAGAGTGTTGTGTGCACGTTGTCTTGTCCTAGTTGTGTGTGTAAGACTCGGCTCTGTAGATTCCATATATACCTCTTGTAAGCGTGAGGTGTAGAGGGCCCTTTATCTATCCTAGCTTGCTGTGTGTGAGAATCCCTACCCCGACTTGTTCTGTGTCTGGATGGACTCTAGCTAGCTCTGGATGCCAGCCGGCACGCACACCTTTGTAAGTGTGGCTTCTGCTGTTGGCTCTTTGTAAATGTGGCCCCTGCATCCTTCCTAGCTCTCTTCAAAGGACCCTCAATGCTGCTCTGTATCATGGCTTAGCTAGTGCCTAGAAGAAGGTTGATAGCATCGCACTCTTAACGTGTTCACAATCTCAGTGTGCAAGTGTGAACACCAGTTGACTCCGAGATGGCGCCATATGGGCTAGCTTAACATGTAGGTCCGTTCAGTGTCAACACCGACAAGAGAAAGGAAGCACTGGCAAAGCCAATTGGATGGGCTTTACCGTTCTAATGCATGCAAATACAAACATGCACACATGTGGGTTGCATGCACAAATGCGGCTTAGCATGTTAATGCCAGATTTATTGCTTGGCAATACTGGGGGTAAACAAGCAAAACATTACTTTCTATATAAAATGGATATAGGCGATGAACAATTGAATGACAAATAGTGTGACGATAGAGTGCACGTTTCAGATGTATATAGCCTGTTATGCATTCCAGTGGAAACAGTTCCTAGATTGTTGAGTGATATAGCCAACATCCAATAGCATGAGGGGGAAAGAGAAGTACTCCTCTGGATGGAGCGAAGGCCCACTGCTATGCATATTGTAAAGAATTGATAACAAGAGGTATGCAAACAGTTGTGCTAGTGAACCGGACCTAAAAAGACAATATGCTCTAGCAACACTGACTGGTAAGAGTGCACTGTTGGTGATAATGTAGTGTAGGTTAAGTATGAACAATATGTTCTATCTAGCTCACCATTCTACTTGGCTAGCTTTTCGTTTGTAGTGTTTACGAGCAGGCTGTAGGCGTCTGTATAGGATAGCTTATAGTATGCAAGAGTGACTGTTAGCTAGGTCTGAGATGTACGCCGCTGGGTGTCTGCGAGACCAGCCAGCTCCCTAGGTGAGGGACACTGAGGGCCTGATTTAGATCTTGGCGGACGGGTTACTCTGTCACAATTGTGACGGATATCCCGTCCACCGAAATATAAATCCCATCCATACTAATATAATTAAGAGAGAGCCCAAACCTTTGAGGCGGGTAATCTCAGGAACCACAGCACCAATCACAACACCCAATACAGCGTTGGAAAGGGCAGTTGCAGCAGAAGGACATAGGCTATGCAGACGCCCACCATATACATTTAGAAGCTAAAAGAACCGTGCCAGCAAAGTAGTCCCTTGTGGGCGTGCCTGCGTTGTGCTGTGGGCGTGTGCTGGGGGGCGTGACAAACGCTGGGGGCGTGTGGTACGTCCTGCCCTTCATGCCATGTCTCATATCGTGTGCTAATCCCACCCTGATCCCTTTAAATACCCCTGCACCCCAGAATCATAACCCACCCTTACTCCTTAAAATACCCCAACACCCTTAAACACTAACCCATCTTAACCCTATAAATATATCCTGTACCCAAAACCCAAACCTATCCCTAAATCCTAAAAATACCCCTGTACCCCAAAACCCAAAACTAGCCCTGAACCCTAAAAAATACCACAGTGCCCCAAAACCCAAACCTACCCCTGAACCCTAAAATACCCCTGTACCCCAAAACCTAAACGTAGCCCTGAACCCTTAAAATTCCCCTGTACCCCAAAACCCAAACCTACCCCTGAAACCTAAAAATACCCCTGTACCCCAACACCCAAACCTAGCCCTGAACCCTAAAAATAACCCTGTACCCCAAAACCCAAACCTACTCCTGAACCCTAAAATACCCCTGCACCCCAAAACCCAAACCTAGCCCTGAACCCTAAAAATACCCCTGTGCCCCAAACCCAGCCCCGAACCCTAAAAATACCCCTTACCCCAAAACCCAAACCTAGCCCTGAACCCTAAAAATAACCCTGTACCCCAAAACCCAAACCTACCCCTGAACCCTAAAATACCACTGTACCCCAAAACCCAAACCTAACCCTGAACCCTAAAAATACCCCTGTACCCCAAAACCCAAACCTACCCCTGAACCCTAAAAATACCCCTATACCCCAAAACCAAAACCTAGACCTCAACCCTAAAAATACCCCTGTACCCCAAAACCCATACCTATCCCTAAACCCTAAAACTACCCCTGTACCCCATAACCCAAAACTATATCTGAACCCTTAAAATACCCAAACACCCAAACACCCCAAAACATATACCTCAGTACCCCAAAACATATACCCCTATACCCATACTTACCTTATCCAAACATTAAAAAAACATGCATTTACCATTCATGCATTTACAACGAATTTCGTTGTAAATGTATGCGTGGTAAAAGCACATCAAATGTAATGCCATGCGTTATAATGGCATTGCGGAGTCATGGTACTTTCGTAATGAAAGTATGCGGAGTGATGGTATGCTGAAGGAAAGTTGCGGAATAATGGGTGTACATTGGTGGCACGGCGGCCCACATCTCCAGCAACATACTCATATTTTTTCACCACCCATTTGAAAAATGCACAGGTCTCTCTCATTGATGGCCAGCACCTACATGCACTTTTAGACACACCTCCCGCCACAAGTTCTAGAATTGCGAACTTTAGAGCTGGGGAGCTACGTTCGAATCTCGGCATCAGCTCAACATCCTATGATTCCAGGCAAATCACTTTGTCTCCCCGTGCCTACCACAAATAAATGTGTTCTTCTGTAATGTAAATTGTGCTCATGCCATGTTGTTGAGTTCGCGCTATATAATATTCCAAGGAAAAATAAAGCAGGGAAACTCGAGTTCACACACTACTGAACGCGCACTCTTAAGTGCATCAGCAGTGCACTGTGAATTGGAGCGTTTCACAGGCCTGTCACAGATAAGAAATGCAATCTAAACGAAATCCTACAAAACAATATACTATTGGCTGGCAGCAATTCATACCCGGACAACGTCGGGACGGGCTGCTAGTAGTATATAATGAGATTTATATTTCGGCGGATGGAATATCCATCACCATTGTGACTTAGTACTCCACCCACCAAGCACTAAATAAAGCACTGAATAGTTACTCTGTGCAAAGTGTCCTTTGTTGTAGGTAAGCTTCAGGTTCACGTCAAAAACCCTAATCATTCGATCCTCACGAGTTATGAGAGAGGCCGCTTTAATTCACACCTCAGGAATAGGCTGAGCCACTCAGCAGCATGAGTGACGCAAAAGCCCATCGAGTGGCCTTAGCATATAGAAATGATTGAAAGCATTTTAAGACAAGGACGAAGTGGACAAGTGTGCGGGGCCCCATCTTCAAACGGGCCTCTGTGAAAGTGAACTTTTTTCGATTGTACTTCTATTTTTCTCCCAACCTATAACCTATAGTTCAATATTGTTTGGCATCAATATTGTTTGACATCATGGAACTTAAATTAGTAAAAAAGAATGGGTAATACAATGTTCGAGGCATATGGGCTGCAGATGGTACATTATGAATAGATCGCCATCTGGTGTTGGGCTCGGATGATTGCACTTTGTTTTTCTCTTGGAGAGTCTTTTGTATCTTGGTGACTCCTCCCTTGGTTGGTAGTGCGCATGGGCATCGGCTCCATCCTTAGATTGTTTTTTTCCGCCATCGGGTTCGGATGAGGATCGGGACGCTCCAGATCAACTTCAGAGAAAAGTGATTTATCGGCGCGTATTCCCTTTCCAATTCGACGGTATTGTTATCGAACGCGTTTCATTTCCATTCCGACGCGTTGCAAATTCAAAATCGAAGAAAAAACTTGGACCTACGTCGACGAACAGGAGACCTTTCTCGACACAGTCAAGCCCGGAGTCCATGGAAAGGACTCCATTCAAGAAATGTCCAACGTGTGGTGCTAAGTTCCCACACAAGGACCTACACGAGGTGTGCAACCTCTGTCTATCGCCTGAACACGAATCCAGGGACTGCGATGCCTGCGCAGCATTCTCCTCCAAGCTAACGATTAGAAATCGTCGAGCTCGAAGACACGAGGTTTCAAGAATGCAGGCGGAGGCGATCCCGGAGCTGTTCGGAGACGAGCAAATGGAAGAAGAAGAAGATCAGTCGGGGTCGGAAGGGGACCAGTCGGAGGTTGAAGAACTCAACGAGCAACAAACCGTGAGTGACGACGTCCCCTTACCAAAAAACGGACCCCGTGCGGTAACGACCCCGCCTTCGAGCCCGGTCAAACCGCAGAAAAAAGTTTCCGACGCCCCGTCCTCGGGCCCGGCAACGAAACCGAAACTGAAACCGAAACACTCGGACTCCCACCATGTCGGATCCGAGAAAAGGGCGACATCGACTTCGACACCGAGGCTACATACAAGGGAAAGCTCGGTATCGAAACATTCCATGTCGAAACATAAACATGGTTCGTCGTCCAAGATTCACTCGATACCCAGGAAGTCGGAATCGAGTAAACACTCGGTGCAGAAAGCACCGAACACTGACGATCGAAAACATAAGCACCTTTCGCAACCAGGGCCTTCGGTACCGATTCAGGAGCAACAGACAGATCCAAAACAAAAGATCTTGTTTATCGATCCGCAAACTGGCAAAGTAGTGACAAAGAAGAGAAAGAATGAACAGACAGAAGATAAATCTCTCCCTTCAAAAAAGAGAACACTGGGGACAAATACAACTCCTCCTACTTCTCCTAGACATAAAGTCACACCCTCTTCTCCTATTCCTCACACTATGCCAAATATTCCTACACCTTCCACACCAAGACCATCTACACCTCAGTCTGATGTAGACAGTGATCTTGGGGAGGGAGAACCTCAAGGGGATGACGAAACCATCCCAGATGAGGATGACCCATGGGAAAATTATGACGTAGGGTCAGATGAGGACAACGACCCAGAGTTATATCCAGTGCTTAATTTGTAAAATATGAAGTCCAGGTGCTCAAATGTTTGTCCGAGGCCACACCTACTTTCTCCAGACTCCACCCACTTCCTCCACTGGCTCCACCCACTTTATTGATTACACCCACATCCTCATCTCGCACTGCTAAAAGTCAGATATAATAGCTTACGCCTTCTGATAACAGTACGGTAAGTTAGGGGTTAAACTATCGATCTGTTTGAATAGAGCTGCATGGATTCTTAGCCAAATTAATTGGAAAATCTGCAACCCCCATCCTTCTCACTCCTCCTTCATTACTTTGGATTGGCAGCCGCTGGTCCATGTCCTGGTCACAGTCACTGTAATCTTCTTTCATGAAAGCATGGTCACCAGAAGGCTCAGCCATTTCCCCACCTTCCTGATATGAGACGTGTCCATAATATCTCACATCCTGTTTCCTGCCTCACTATGCCTACAACTTCCCAGATTGTGCCACTGGGTGATTTCCAAAGAGAACCACCTTTAAATAATTAAAATTAAGTTAAGTTAAAATAATTATTAAAACATGTAAAAAAACAAATATCTGGAGGTGGGGGCTTGAGCCTAATGAAAATGGTAAGTTATCCATTTACCACGTTACCAAACTAGTTACCAGCTTTATGTCCTTTTAGGGTATTGATATTGCATGCCTTGCTGCACAATGTGCACATTGGCAAAAAACATTGGTGTGACCGTGGAGTGTATAATTTCTAAACTCCTTGGTGCTGACAACTTTTCCTTACATTTTTTGTTAAACGACTATGATGGAATTGTGGAACAGTAACATCTGTTGTTTTTACTGTACCTTGGGCCTGCTGCCAGGCCCTGCCTCCTGGTGGCTGGAGCTGTTACTCGCGGCACTCACTGCCCAGAATCAGATTCAGTGGGTACTGTAGTATGTAGTACTCACTGCTGGTAGCGGCTACGCCAGGCCCGGGCTACTCCTCAACTCCAACAAATCGCCAATGCACGAGCACATCGCACGGTCGCACCACAACAACGTCGTCCGGCCTGGCGCCCGTTTGTGCTTGCTGCTTGTGCTGGCTGACTTCACTTAGACTAACTAACTTTCACTATTCTATTAGACTCTTTTTAGTGAACCCAACCAACGCTGCTGAGCGTTTGTTGGTTCACGGGCTTCTGCTGTTCAGGGGGTACCAGTAAATACTCTTAAGAACCAAAGGAGGGGATTCTGCCATTCAGGGGGGTCAAAGGAGGGGTTTCTGCTGTTAAGATGTACACCAGTGACGCTTCTCAGGGGCAAAGCAGAGGAGTTTGCAGGGGTCCCACTTTCTAACATCAACTCTCTCTAAACTGAGCACTTGGATGCTTGCACCAGGGCTTTAAGTGAGGCGGGTCCCGCCGCTGCTCCGCACCGGGTGTTCTAAATAGCAGGTGCCGAGACAGTTCTCTATCAGGCTCAGGGTTAAAAATTAAATCTTAACTCTGCAGCGGTCCCACCCTTTACTGCCTTTGATGTAATTTCAAAGTCTCGCTATAGCACTTTCGCAGTCTCCTCATTACATAACGGAAGCATTTTCAATACTCTATGCAACAAAGCCATGGTTGTTACTTATTTATCTTGTGCAACTAACAAATCATTAACGAAGCCAATAGGCCTGGGTTGTTGTAGGTTTAATATTACTTGCTGTATCATATATCTGGATGCAAGGACAGAAGAATCAAAATACCAGGGAAGCACAGGTTTTTAGCTTAGATGTTGAAAAAGCTCACCTACTCGGACTATTAAAAAAATATTTCCACTTATCTACAGCTGTATGTAATGGGCGTATTAAGTCAACAACCTAACATTCTGGCAAACATAATGTATTAACGACTTCAAAATATAGACCAAAAACTCCTGCCCAGGGAAAGCCAAAGTGCAGGAGACACTGCAAATACGGGTCTCAGTACTCCAAGAATCAGCGAGATTACCCATCACAGCAGGAGCGCATAACAATATCCTAGCTCACTGCAAGACAGCGAACAGGACAGGCCATTTGCAGCAGGCGATTCATTCATTATAATAATTAGGCAACTCTTCCAACCAATGGCCCGTGCACGGCTACTCCGCCCATTTACCCCTGAAAACGTTTAAGACCACTATGACTCGAACAGTGGTGAATTTGCGCGCATTACAATGGGAAAAAAAAATACGCACACTGCTTGCCTCCCACAGCCCCACCCCGCAGATTTGTTGAACCAAAAGTAAAACTGAATCCAGGTAGCCCACGCAACATTATCATTAGACATCAGTGATCATCATCAACATAAAACATTTATCCCCATATGCCATCATCATAAGACATCAATATAAAACATATATTCACTAATGAGTCGTATCAAATTATAATCAAATAGTCGGAGATATTTGAGATTCATTCATTCTTCGTGAATCACAATACTGCTCTCTTGGCTTACACAGGCGTGCCCCACACTACCCGCAAAACAGTCTTTTGGACTATGGGACCGTCACCCGGAGCAGTAAGTAGTTAATGAGCGGGACTGTGGGGGTGGGACGGTGGTACAACCTTGATGCACGGGGGGGAGGGGGGAGGGGTTGCGAGATGACCATTATTAGGCTGCCGCACAGCTTGACATTAACGGATTAGGCCGCGGCGCAGGCCCTGCCTCACCTGGTGCTGCTGCAAAGCTTTATTTGTTAACTCAAGAAATGATTAGGCATGCCAGGCCCTGCTACTCTCACGCTGCCAAAGTCATCCGGTCTTGCTACTGTCTACTTTTGAGTGGCGGCCGTTGAACCACGATACTCGCTGGTGAGATGCGATGCGACCCTGCGGGTATACTGGGGCGTGCCAAAAGCAGCGAATGCGCGCGCATTGCATGCCATCTGGAAAAAATCTGCGCCTGCTGCCGCGCACAGCCCCAACGGCCCAACCCCCGCAGAAGACCAGGCGCCCTGTCTAACTCAGTGTCCCGCCCACTGATCCGCGGCCGCTGGCCCACCAGTGCCTGATTGAAAAGAAGAAGAACAGTTCTTCAAAATCACGAGTCTTTCATCAACAACACAACCAGTACATAACACAGCAGCAGCACTTCTTACAGACGAGCAGCACTGCAGCACACACTCTGTGCTGTGCCACTAATTATACATCAATCACTGACGTGCACTAAATGCGTATAGCCCCGGCCCTGATAATTAAGTGCCGGTGCTAAGCACCGGCAAGCACCGGCACAAATTAAGCACTGGTTATATCCCTCAAAGCCTTCACCACCTGATAATAACACAGGGTTTGCGCAGCTCATTAATAGGGCAGCAAAATATCATAAAGTAGATATACATACAGAACCCCAAATAGAGGATTTCCTGTTAGAGACGCTACCTAATGCACAAAGAACATCAGGTACTCTTCCTATGTTGAAGGGTCTTCTCAGTCACACAGAAGAAATATTCAAAGACCCAGTGAGGGCTAGGGTGTTAAACCCAAGAATTGATAAAAAATATAAGGCGGCTCCAAAGGATCCAATCTTTATTAAAGGGCATGTACCCCTGGACTCGCTGGTGGTCTCAAACGCTCGTAAAAGAGCAAACTCATTATCTACCGGAGAGGCTCCTCCACCTGATAAAGAGTCAAAATTAATAGATGCATCAGGCAAGAGAGTAGCATCACAGGCGGCAAATAGCTGGCGTATAGCCAATACACAAGCACTACTCGCACATTATGACAGGGCACATTATGATGAATTAGAAAAACTCATCACACATCTCCCCAAAGAACATCAGAAAAAGGCAGATCAGTTAATACAGGAAGGTAAAATAATAACTAATACTTCCATTAAGTGCGCCCTAGACGCAGCAGACACTGCAGCAAGATCCATAAACACCAGTGTCATGTTGAGGAGACATGCATGGCTTAGAATCTCAGGATTCAAACAGGAAGTACAAACGGCACTACTGAACAAACCATTTGATCAAAAAACACTGTTTGGTTCAAGCACAGATGAGACCTTAGAGAAAATGAAAAAAGATACAGAAACGGCTAAGTCAATGGGAGCATTGCAACAGCCAACACAAAGAGGTTCCTTTCGTAGATCCACCTATAGAGGGGGCTCAAAGAATACAGGAACAAATCAGCAATCCACATCTTTCACACCAACATCACCCAGAGGTAATTCAAGAGGTAGTTACAGAGGTAACAACAACAAGGGTAGAGGCCGCGGAAATAATAACAACCGCAACGCCTCAACCCCAAAACAGTGACTTCATAGAACTCCCCCCAGACCACATAACACCGGTCGGGGGACGTCTAGCACAGTTCCTACCTGTCTGGGAAAACATCACATCAGACAAGTGGGTGAGACAAATTATCCAACATGGTTATTGCCTGGAACTCACAGCTACCCCACCAAACATCCCCCCCAAACAGCGTCCAATGAGTCAAGATCATCTGACATTATTAAGAGAAGAAGTACTAACACTTCTACAAAAGCATGCAATAGAGAAGGTCCCAAAAGATCAACAGGGAACAGGAGTATACTCTCTATACTTCCTAATCCCCAAAAAAGACTGGTCCCTAAGACCAATATTAGACCTCAGACCTCTCAATGCTTACATAAATTCGGAGCATTTCCTCATGGTCACGCTCCAACAAGTACTCCCTTTACTGAAGAAAGGGGACTTTCTTTCTACACTGGATCTAAAAGACGCTTACTTTCATATCCCAATTCACAAAGCCCACAGAAAATACCTAAGGTTTGTTTTAGAAGGACAACACTATCAGTTCAAAGTCCTTCCGTTCGGTGTCACAACAGCACCGAGAGTGTTCACAAAATGCCTAGCTGTGGTGGCAGCACACCTAAGAAGACAACAAATACATGTCTTCCCATACTTGGACGACTGGCTAATAAAGGCCAAGTCAAAAGAGGAATGTCTTCACAACACACAGAAGACAATTCAATTGCTGCACCACCTAGGGTTTACGGTGAACTACAAGAAATCACACCTGCAACCAAACCAGATTCAGCAATACCTGGGGGCTACGATAGACACAGAAAAGGCAATACCATACCCCAACCCAATCAGGATACAGACAATGGTCGGGTTAATACAAAGATTTCAACCACAACACTCACTACCAGCACGAGTGTTTATGCAACTATTAGGCATGATGTCCTCCTGCATACTGCTAATACCACATGCCAGGCTACAAATGCACCCACTACAGGAGTGTCTAGCGACACAGTGGAATCAGGCTCAAGGTCAGATTACAGATCTGGTGTTGGTAAACGACCGGACGTATCGCTCTCTGAAGTGGTGGAACACAGAAAACATTTCCAAGGGACGGTCGTTCCTAGAGCCAATTCCACAAGTGATAATAACAGCGGACGCATCGCTCTCCGGATGGGGAGCGCATATGGACAAATACACAGTGCAGGGGAAGTGGAGTGTGCAGCAAAAGAAACTGCACATCAACTACCTAGAACTATTAGCAGTATTTCTAGTACTAAAAGCTTTCCAAATGCAAATAACAGGCAAAGCAGTCCTGATCAGAACAGACAACATGACTGCAATGTATTATATTCAAAAACAGGGGGGGACACACTCTCTCCAACTATCCAAACTAGCACAGGACATATGGAGATGGGCCATTCCTCAAAAGATCTACCTGTTAGCGGAACACCTACCAGGAGTTCAAAATCAGATAGCAGACATCCTAAGCAGACAGTCAGAACAAGTACACGAATGGGAGCTGCACGACCAAATACTGCAGCCATTCTTCCAAAAATGGGGGCAACCAGAGATAGATCTGTTTGCCAATCATCAGAACGCAAAATGCAAAAACTTCGCATCCAGGTACCCACACCAACAGTCCCAGGGCAATGCACTATGGATAAATTGGTCCAACAAATTTGCTTACGCGTTCCCTCCTCTACCACTAATTCCGTTACTGGTTCGGAAACTGCAGCAACACTCAATGACAATGATACTAGTGGCACCCACGTGGGCAAGACAGCCGTGGTTCACCACGCTGCTACAACTCTCACAAGTACCACATCAAAAGCTAAAATTATTACCCATGCATCTTACACAGAACCATGGAGAAATAATGCACCCAGATCCCAAACAACTGAACCTAGCGATCTGGCTCCTGAGGTCATAGAGTTTGGATATTTAGATTTACCACCAGAATGCATGGAAATCATTAAACAAGCAAGACGTCCTACCACCAGAGCATGCTATGCAGCAAAATGGAAGAGGTTTGCTATACACTGTAACAGTAAGCACATCAACCCTCTGGACGCATCCACTAAACAAATCATTTGCTATTTACTACACTTGCAGCAATGTAACTTAGCATATACCTCTATCAGAGTTCATCTCGCAGCCATAGCGGCGTACCTACAAAACAGGCAACATCTTTCACTGTTTAAAGTACCAGCAATTAAAGCTTTCATGGAAGGACTCAAAAGAGTCATTCCACCAAGAAGACCACCTTCCCCAGTCTGGAATCTCAACATAGTACTTACCAGACTAATGGGGCCACCCTTTGAACCTATGCATAGGTGTGAAATACAATTCCTCACATGGAAGGTGGCCTTCCTCATAGCTATCACATCACTTAGAAGAGTGAGTGAACTGCAGGCTTTTACGATTCAAGAACCATTTATGCAGTTACACCAAAATAAAGTGGTTCTTAGAACAAACCCAAAATTCTTACCAAAGGTAATTTCAGCATTCCACATCAATCAGTCAGTGGAATTACCGGTTTTCTTTCCAAAACCACAAACAATAGCAGAAAGAGCCCTACATACATTGGATGTTAGAAGGGCCATATTGTACTATATAGAAAGAACACAAACTTTCAGAAAGACAAAACAGCTATTTGTGGCGTTTTCTCCTACACATAAAGGCAATCCCATCTCCAAAGCGGGCATTGCCAGATGGATTGTAAAATGCATTCAAATATGCTACTTAAAAGCAAAGAGAACATTAACTGTTCCTCCTAGAGCTCACGCTACACGTAAACTAGGAGCATCTATGGCATTTTTGGGAAACATTCCACTAGATGACATATGCAAAGCAGCTACCTGGGTTACACCGCACACCTTCACAAAACACTATTGTGTAGATGTGCACACAACACAACAAGCTAGAGTGGGACAAGCAGTATTAAAAACCTTGTTTCAGACAGTTGCAACAGACACGGGCGACCACCGCTAGGGAGAGAACTGCTGTATAGTCTATTCATAATGTACCATCTGCAGCCCATATGCCTCGAACGGAATATGCTACTTACCAGTATGCATCTGTTCTTGGCATAGAGGGCTGCAGAGTGGTACATGCCCTCCCAGCCTCCCTGTAAACCTGTGTCTGTTCCAACATTATCTTATTTAGATACACTTACATGGGCATTCTTATCTGTATTCTACTATACTACTCCATCTAACCCTACTATGGCAAAACAATCTAAGGATGGAGCCGATGCCCATGCGCACTACCAACCAAGGGAGGAGTCACCAAGATACAAAAGACTCTCCAAGAGAAAAACAAAGTGCAATCATCCGAGCCCAACACCAGATGGCGATCTATTCATAATGTACCACTCTGCAGCCCTCTATGCCAAGAACAGATGCATACTGGTAAGTAGCATATTCCTTTAAGTTGTTCTGGAAAAGGACTCAAAAATATTTTTTTGCCCAGGCCCCCAAAAAGCTAAAGATGAAAACCCCTGAAACGTACTGCCTATTGACCTAAAGTACGAACCCTACACCAGGTAGGCTTCTGACCCTGAGCAGAAGAAGAACAAAGAGTGACGTGGTCCCAGGGCTGCAGGAGAACATAACCGTGAAACATGGAAAAGACATCCTTGCATGCAACAAGCAAGAAAGAAGAGGATGTTTCCAACACCCTGTCTCTAACCATAGCTGTCTAATTTTGATGAGAACATTCTTTAATCAGAGGAGGATCGAGCGTGGTCTAACCTGGAGCAGGAATAGCTGAAATACTGTACTCCTGACACTAAGGACCATTGGTCGAGGCTCAGAATCAGAGCCATTGACCCCTGGTCTGCAAAGCGCTTTGGCACCTCGACGAGAGGTGGAAAAGCGCTATAGATATACTACAGTTCAGTACCATGGCTGGATGCTGTACAGTTTCTGGATCTGGGGAGGAACAGACTTTCCTTGCCGCCTCCAGTGCTTGGAGCAACAGCGAGCCAAAAAGGAAGAGCACCAAATGTTCCAACGCTGCTTTCTGGAACTTGGAGCTACACCGAGAAGGATGGAACAGCACGACCAGGCAGACTGCAGAACAGAGGGCGGGCCCTGCAGCTTGCTGCTCCATGGAGAAACGGCACGCTCTCACGCAAGCCACAAGCTTGAATCCCGGAGAGGACAACTCGGGCTTCCATCCTTCAGAAGTCTGTGTATGAGTACAATTGAAGTGGAATATAGTAATTAGCAGTGTGAAAACTGGCAGCAGGCAGGCCATGCTAGTTATTATCAGTGCTTAATTTGTAAAACAGTAAGTGTCTTGGCCTTTCTCAGGAGGCAAGGACAGTACCAACACAACTACTAACCATTGCACTCCTAAAAGTGTGATGATTCATACTTCCAGAATAGCGTGGCTGGCAGGTATTATTCATTTGATAATGTATATTGAGTTATTAAACACTGTTGTTGAGCTGTTTTCAAAATTACACAGACAGCGCCACCATGTGCTGGACTGTCAATATTGCCAGTGTTAAGAATTAAGTGCCAGTGCCGAGCACTGAAAACCACTGGCACAAATGAAGCACTGGTTATTATTAATATAAACGGTGAACTGGAACTCAGGGAGGTGGCTTCAAATTCTAGCCTCTGCACTTTACCGAAAAGCATGTGAAGGGCTTTAAGTGGGATCAAAAAAGTGGAGGTCTCTAAAAGGGGTGTGGCGTATGTAATTAAAGGTGTGGTTGGAACATGTAAAATACATTTTTGGTGATATGCATAGAGTGCCACTTGAACATTATTTTGTTTTCTTTTTTATCTTTCTGTTACTGCATCTAGATATATAACAACCATGAACATACACCTGAAAGCAGTCAGGACCATTGTTTTTGTCATTGGTTGTTAGCTGTTCAAGCTAAATGAGTGACAACAATGATTTTGTTATAAATATTTAATTTTGACCATATTTCAATTCTGAAAATTGTGGGACTTTGAATTAAACATTGCATAGGCCTGTGGAAGTGATTTTCACAATATCTCATTCACTGCTATGTTCACTCTCTTAGACATGGATGCTCTTTCTCTTCCCTCCAACTCGTCCATCTGCATATCTTACACCTCATCTCTTTCCTCTTTAGCACCCTCTTTTCACTCTCCTAAATGGATTTCCACTGTATCTCGTCACTCTTCACCCCCAAGCACAAAACGCACCCACTCATCTGTAATCACTGCATTTTCTTTTACCTTCGCTTTGTCAATATTTTGACAACTGTGTATTTCCCTCACATACATTTTTACAGAATCACAATTGCAATATGTGACCAGTGGTCTGTGCTCTCTGCAGAGAGGCAGAGGGAAAAAATCATAACGTTCTAGTCTATACCTTGCAGTTTTCATGCAGCTCTCTGAGGAAGGTTAATAGCTCACTGTTCTATGTTAGGATTGTAACTTATAAACTGCAAGTAACAAAAGGATCTCTTTGACAAAAGCAGTAACCCACTGACCTATTTAATTATATGCACTTTGTGATCTGCATGATACACGTTTTTTGCAGCATATTAACCCTCTGCCCTACCTTACTTCCACTATGTAAAACTCCGATCTGTCTTCAGGAAGAACATTAATCAGCAGAGTTATTTTGACATTTTTATTGTTGCCTGAAAATTGTTGGAGGCCAGGAACAAGGCAGCAGGTGCTTTTAAAACCATAATATGCTTCCAAAAAAGGAACTCTCCACCCAAAGTCAGTGCCCGATGCCATGGCACCAGTCGCCCTGCCCTAGAACCAACCCTATACCAAACACCCTAGTAGTCCACTGGCAGGCACTGTGAGAAACTCACACAGTCTTCAGCTTCAACCCCAGAACTCGCAGTTGTGGCTCCTTTATACACACCTGGAGCAACTCAGTTCAATGTATGCACTATGCAAGAGTAATAAGCGACACGAAAAAAATAAAGAAACGCTCTTAGGGAATGCAAAATCAAGTAAAATGTGAAACAAAATTTAACTCTATTGCTGACATTGATTAGCTTAATGTTTTTTACATTCATTGTTAAAAAACCGATCAGTATTTTTACAGTTCAAGTGAAGAACTGTTGTATGGTTTTTGGGCCTCTTTTGTGTGTATGTTAAGTTAGCATGGCTTATTCGAAGTTTAAACACCACTTTTCCCTTTTGCTACTTTTGCACACAATACTGCTTAGTTGTTTTTGCTGACTTAGGCTGGATGAAGTTCTATACACGGGAAAAGGGTTGTTTTTCGACATCTATAGGCATACATCGTATCCCCAATCTGTACAGTGAGTGCTAAGCCGCCAAGGTTATCATAACGGAGCCTGTTTATTGGCTTGTCCGTGTAACACATTCTAGACATAACAATTTGGCAGCTGCAAGCCGAGTAGGATTCTGGCGCCTTTATCATAGCACACTTGCCAGAATTGCACACACTTGGAAGATTCCAGGCATGCTTAGAGACTAACCGATCCTGCTGTAACTTACACTTACTGAGCGGACAGGTAAATGGGGTACCCCTAAGAAAGCTCAAGAGACCTTCTATAGTTTTATAATACATAGTTCCTAGATAGGGAGGGTGTTTGAATAGGCGCTTTTTATCACCTGTTTGCACTATCATTGTAACATGATTCCTCCTTTTGTATTTTATGGAATTGTAACCATGCTGTCCGTATTATTATTATCCATATGTATGCTGATGTTGATTAAAATACTACGACTGAGATCACGTCGTTAAAATAAATACTCCTGTTGTGGACTGGTATGAACGTATAACAAAAGAGTGTTCTCACTTCCCACCATTCCTGAGATGGGCCTAAGTCGCACGTTCTAGGTTGTATAATTATTGGTTTGTTTGCTATAGGACGAAGAGCTAATGTGACACTGATTGCTAGTCTGGTAGGGGATTTTGGGTACTAAGGTGAGTTTTGGCACACCCTAATTCACTGAGGTCCCAAGTCTTTGTGCACAGTTCTGTGTTTGCGCAGAATCCCTGTAACAGAACCTGATAGGGACCCGTTACTACTGGGTCTGAGACCCAGACAGACCCGCCTCACTTACATTTCTGAGTGTGTTATCCTGGGCAAATCATTTAGTCTTCCTGTACCTAAAATGTGAATCTGCAAAATGGAATTGTAAATATGTGCATTGTGGAATTCAAAAGATGTAGATCCCCTCTTGATGCACTTAATCTTGTATTATCAACGAACAGCCAACATAGGACCTTATGTACATGCCCATAACATTGCCTTCAGGTGCTATGTAAGAGTGAGCGCCTTTTGGGCATATCCTAGCTGGTGCTGTGTAAGAATGAGCTCAGTGTCAGCCTTTCTTAGCATTGTAAGACTGAGCTGTATGTAATCCTATCTTAACTAGACTGAGCTCAGTGTCAGCCTATCTTAGCATTGTAAGACTGAGCTGTATGTAATCCTATCCTAACTAGACTGTGAAAGACTGACCTCCATGTGGGCCTATGCTCGTTGGAGCTGTGCATGGCCGAATTCCGTGTGGGCCTATCCTAACGGGGACTGTGTAAGACCAAGTTCCGTGTGGGCCTATCCTAACTGAGACTGTGTAAGACCAAGTTCCGTGTGGGCCTATCCTAACAGAGACTGTGTAAGACCAGGTTCCGTGTGGGCCTATCCTAACTGACCAGTTTCAGATGAGCAATTGTGGCTGTATCCTAGCTAGGGCTGTGTAAGACCGAGCTCCTTGAGGGCCTATTCTTCCTGGTCGGTTTAAGACTAAGCTTCATGTGGGCCCATCCTAGCTGGGACTTTGTGTGACCGAGCTCCGTGTGGGCCTATCCTAGCCGGTTTGTGGAAGACCAAGCGCCGCGTGGTCTTACACAATTGTGGGCGTATTGTGGGCGTGGGAGCTTGGGATATCTAAGACTGATCTCTGTGTGGGCCTATCCTAGCTTGTCTGTGTAAGACCAAGCTCCACGTGAGCCTATTCAAGCTGACCTGTTTAAGATGAGCAATTGTGGGCGTATCATTGCTTGGGATATCTGAGACGGAACTCTGTGTCGGCCTATCCTAACTTTTCTGTGTAAGACCAAGCTCCTCGTGGGCTTATCCAAGCTGACCTGTTTAAGATGAGCAATTGTGGGCGTATCCTAGCTTGGGATATCTAGGATGGAGGTCTGTGTGGGCCTATCCTAACTTGTCTGTGTAAGACCGAGCTCTGTGGGAGCCTATCCTAGCTTGTATGTGTAAGACCGAGGTCTGTGGGGGCCTATTCTAGCTGACGAGCAATTGGGGGCTTATCCTAGCTGGGGCTATGTATGACCGAGCTCCGTGTGTGCTTATTCTAGTTGGGACTGAGTAGGAGTGAGCTGCCTGGGCTTCTTCGCTCACATGGTGCAGTGTAAGAGAGAAATCCGTTGGCTTCTATCATATTTAGCGCTGTGTAAGGGTGAGCACTAATTGTCTATTGTAGCTATTTCAATAAGATCAGATTCCTTCAGTTTTATGTTTTTATTCTTTGCAGTTTTATATAGTGCGGACTTGGTCGGAAGGAATCGTGGCGCATTACAAGAGAGGCAGATAACTTTACACATTTTTTTAGACACCAGAGATTAAATGATTTTCCCGGAATTACAGAATATTGAGCCGAGGCTGGAATTCGAACCTGGTCCCCAAGTTCCAAAGTAGTCAGCTCTAGCCAGGAAGTCAGACCTCCTGAGATGGGGCTCTGTAACTGGGAGGTGTATGTGGGGCTATAATCTAGCTAGTGGTATGTAAAAATGGACTCTCTAGAAAAGTGTTGTAAGAAAGTGAAACCTGTTCTATCTCAGCTGTTGATGTGTAAGAGAAAACTAAAGAAAATGTATTTCATAGCTGTGCTATACAATGAGTTTTACTTGGTTCTGTGTTGTACTCCGTGTGAGGAAAGTCCTTTAGGATTCACGGTCTAGCTTGCTCTGTGTTTGACAGCTCTTTATTGTTATTCTCCGTGCTTACTGTTCCCTACATTGCACCTTGTTTTAGCTTCTATGAATGAATTTTCCGCAACCTCAATGTTTGCACTGCTGCACATAGACTGACACCCATTGCGTACACAGCCATACCTCTGGTGCCTCACTCCCCTGTGACTGCCCACCCTTTTCTTACCACTGTCCTCAAGCCTCTTGGTTTGCACCCCTAGCCTTGCACCCTGCCCTGGGTTTTCTTTCTGTACTCATTCTAAATGACTTCAGCTCTGTGCCTCATTCCCGACTCAAAGCCTCAATGACTCCACCATGAATAAATCAATCAGGATTTATAAAGCGCGGCTAATCACCCGATAGGGTATCCAGGCACTTGCAGGTCCCGAAGGATTATTCGAACAGTCAGGCCTCAAGGGGCATTAGGGATGTGAGGTAATGGTCTGGAGGTGCGTGGGGAGGCTGTTCCAGGTCTTTACTGCGATGTCGGAGAAGGAGCGTCTTCCAGTTCTGCATTGGTAGATGTGGGGAGTATGGGCAAGTGAAAGGTAGGCAGAGCGTAGTCTTCTCAACGGTTGGTGGAAGTTGAGGCGGTGGTTAATGTAGGCAGGTCCATGGTTGTGTAGAGCCTTGTGTGCGTGGGTCAGCAGCTTGAATTGGCATCTCTTCTGTACGAGGATCCAGTGGAGTTTCCTGAGGTGGGGTGTGATGTTGGTTCATCGGGAAAGGCCAAGAATTAGCCTGGCTGTGGCGTTCTGTATGGTCTGACGTCTGTGTAGGAGATGTGCGGCGATTCCTATGTAGAGGGCCTTGCCGTAGTCCAGTATCCATGACCTCAAACCCTTGCGTCCCCTCTGACCTCCCACTTGGGGCCATCCGGTTGTTTCCACGCATGTACCTGACATCTAGCCCTCACCACATCTATGCTTACTCCTCAGTGGCTTCATCTCTGTCACTGTGCCTCTCTCTCCATCAGTCATTTTCTTCCATCCGCTGTATTGTTCACACTCCCCTGTTGTGCACTCTAGTGGTACTGCACACTGTGCAGTTTGTGAAGTTAACCTGTTGGGTTTCATGCTTATCGTGTGTTTTTTTTTTGCAGCCTGTACATCTCGCAAAAGTGAGCTTCGTCATCCAAGCCTTCGGGTCGGACTTCACCCTGGACCTTCATTTAAACCAGTAAGTCTCTTCTCCTCATCATCTCTGTGCTGCCACAGAGCAGTGTAGATGAAGGTTTCTGACAGGTCTATCTACACGTGTGTGCGTGTGCACACGCATATTCAGCACACTGCAACTTTCTTACAAATAGCTTCACATTTCACATACTGTGAGACACAGTTCTGTAGTTATAGAAGATAGTTCAGATCAGTTACATCCATCCAGACCAACAGATCAATGCAACCAGAACCTAGTGTGGGTTTTGTCTATAAGTTTCTTTGTATTAAATGCTTATGTAAGTGTAGCTTTTGTAGTGTGAGTGCGATAATTGCCTGTGTTCTATACTGTAACCATTACAGTATGTTTTTCTGTGAGCACAGCCTGTGTGCTGTGGGAGCAGCAGCCTCGATGAGTTGTAGACACAAGCATTGTTCTGTCCGTGAAACATTTGCTTTGTGGGCACAACCGGTCTGTTGTGGGTGCACTCTGTGTTTTCTAGGTGCATCCTTTGCCCAGTGGCTGCAGTCTGTGCTACGTGGATGCAGTCTGTCCACAGTGATTGCAGTCTGTGCCCCATGGCTGCAGTCTGTGCCCCTCTGCCCTGTGACTGCAGTCAGTGTCCTGTGGATGAATCCTGTGCCCTGCGGCTATGGTCTCTGCCTTGTGGCTGCAGTCGGAGGCCCGTGGCTGCAGTCGGAGCCCCCTAGCTGTAGTCAGAGCTCCCTACCTGCAGTCAGAGCACCTCAGCTGCAGTCTGAGTCCCCTGACTGCAGCCTGAGCCCCATGTTTGCCGTCTATCCTATCCACACTGGCAGCAGACTAAGCACTGTGGCTGCTGCAGCCCGTGTCCTATGACTGCAATTTGTGCCCCATGGCTGCAGTATGTGCCCCTCTGTCCTGTGACTGCTGTCTATGTCCCGTGGCTGCAGCCTGGCCCCTTGGCTGCAGCTCGTGCCCCGTGGCTGCAGCCTGTGCCCCGTGGATGCAGTCAGAGACCCCTGGCTGCAGTCAAGAGTCCATATCTGCAGTCAGAAACTCTGGCTGCAGCCTGAGTACCATGGCTGCCGTGAGTCCACACAGGCAGCATCCCGAGCACCCTGGCTGCAACCCGTGCACTGTGGCTGCAGTCTGTACCCAGTGGGTGGAGTCAGAGCCCCATGGCTGCAGCCCGTGTCCGTGGCTGCAGCCCGTGTCCCAGGGATTCAGCCCGTGCTCCATGGCAGCAGTGGGTGCCCTGTGGGGGTAAAGAGTCAGAGTATCGATTAGGTCGACTTGCACTAATATCGAGATACATAAATATCTACTGCAAGAATATCGTGGTCAAGATTATCGAGTTTCAGATAAAAAATATTGTTTTCTAAAATATCAAAGTCATTAATATCGTTTGCAAAAATATAGTTTTTTTAGTTTGTCTTATGTATTGTAGTATGTATTTGAAATACATGTGCTCTATTTTTTGTCTAAATATTGCATTTGTTTTTTAATATATGTGTTACATTTTTAGAAGTTATTAATTTTATTTTAATCAAATTTTGCGTTTTAGTTCCGTAGCGGGTTGTAGGTTTATAGGGGAACAGGTTGGGAAGCATTCTAATTATAATTCATTTATTAATATTTTTTATTAATTAATATTGATTTATTTCATCTTTTATATTGTTAATTGTGGGAATTAATTTAGTATTAATTATGTATTAATTGGTTGTTAATTATTATTAATTAATTGGTAATGATGTTGTGTAATTTTTTTAGGAGCAGGTTGTGGGTTGATAGGGGAGTAGGGTGGGAAGTAATTCAATTATAATTAATTTATTAATATTTTTTATTAATTAATATTGATTTATTTATTTATTTATTATTATTTTTTTCTTCTAAAAACCTTTATTGCACCATCAAGTTACACAGCGGAACGCCTACAACCCAGTGGGCTGGCCGCTATAGCAGTTTGTAGGTCACATAGCAACACTATAAAATCAGTAGTACATTCTTCAATATTGTAGTCAGTAATTTAGCTGCTATGATGAAAGGGTGTAGCACATGCATATGTATCTCAGAGAGTATTGGTTTTTGGTTTTTCTTTTCTTTTTTTCTTCCCCCCCCCCCCCCCCCCCCCCCCCGAACAACAACAAATCAAAGTAACTGTTAGGAATAGTAATGTGGTCGTGTGTATAATAATACTGATCTTTTGTAGCCACCTCACCGAAATACCCCTTTCTGGTTCCCCTCTCATTCTCACCAACCGCCCCCGGCTGCCTTGCTTGTGCTAGAGTAGACATCCCTCTCAATTGGTGATCCATGTAATCCCTCTACTGCCTATCCTGCATGCTGATGTGGCGAGACGCCACTTTCCCCGTCCCTGGTACCCCTTTCTCACAAGACGCCCAGAATACTAGCCCTCTGTCTCTGCCTCGTCTGACTCATCTTGATCGTCCTCTGGCAAGGGATCACAAATCTCCCCTCTGTGTACATTCCATTTGGTCCAGATTTTATTCCACTTCCCCGGGCAGGCACGGTTAGAGTATACCGCTCTTTCCGTTATCATTACTTTATCCATATTTAGACACCATAATGACTTGGTTGGCACTTCCGCCACTCCCCATCTTTGTGCAATATCTCGTTTCGCTATCATCAACCCCACTGTAACCCAGAGTTGCCCATGCCTAGAAATATCTGCAGGTTTCCACACGTTTAAAAGGCATCTTTTCGGTTCTGGCAACAGTGATATTTCTAGTGTTTGTGAGATTGTTCGCTGTATTTGCCTCCAATATTCCTGAATCCGGGGGCAGTCCCATATGGTGTGAAAAAACGTGCCTTCCTCCCCACACCCACGAAGGCAGTAAGGGTGTTGTGTTCAGTTAATACGATGCAGCATTGTCCTTGTGTAGTATACCCTGTGTAGTATTTTCAATTGTACTAGTCGCAGCCGCGCTGAGATGCCCACTTCCTTAGGTGAAGCTAGTGCTTCATTCCACTCATGTTCGTCCATCTCACTGGTGTCCCCCTCCCATTTCGCCTTCAAGGATAGTGTTGGGTCTGGTAGGTTGTTGAGTATTTTGCGATATGTGAGAGATGTTGCGCGTTCGACCATAAAGTCAGTAAGGAGGCGGTCTTCCAGCGGGGAAGACTCGGGCAGGTCTGTGTCCGTGGGCAAGGCCGCTAGCAATGCATGTTGGATCTGGATGTATCTGTAGAGCTCCCTTTCACTGAGTTCGTATAATTCTCTCAGTCTATGGAAGGGTATCACCCCTCCCCTTTCCCAAAGATCGCCCACCGTGGAAATTCCTATTGTGTCCCAGTGTGAGAATCCCTTGCTGTTCCTCATGTTGCCAAGGACTCAAGAGTCCAACAGCGGGGTTAGCTTGGTGATCCTCCCCTTCCAACCCAAAGCAGCCGTCGCTGTATGCCAGAGTGCTACCGTTAGTCTGGTGGGTCCCACTAATGCGCGAGTTTTGCGTTGGTCATATAACGGGGCCAGTAAGCTGTTAGTGCCCAGTTGCGCCCTGTCGGCCTGGAATGCCGGCTCGGTTTGTAGAGTATGGATCCATTGGTTGATGGGTTTAAGGTGTGCCGCCCAGTAGTACAATTTTAGATTGGGTAAAGCAATACCACAGTCAAACCACCCTCTATGCAATTTGGATTTTGCGATACGAGCGGGGAGGTTCCCCCATAGGAGGTTGGATACCAATGCTGCAGCCTTTTGGAAAAACCTAGGGGCTACCGGGTAGGGTGTATTTTCAATGACATATAAGAATCTTGGCAGGGCCATCATTTTATAAAGTGCAGCTCGCCCCAAAAGCGTCAGCGGGAGTCCCGACCAAAATTGAACGTCATGTTTGAGCCTTTCTAAGTGGGGTTTCAGATTTTTGTCCATGAACTCCGCAGGGTCAGTGGTGACCTGAATGCCTAGGTACTTAAACGATGTACCAGCTATCCTCAAAGGACATTCCGCGTCAAGGACCGGGGCCTGCCCCTTCAGGACATACAATTCTGATTTGCTCCAGTTTAGTGTATATCCGGATATCCTTCCGTGAGTATCAAAGAGGTGTAATAGAGCAGGGATTCCGCTGTCAGGATTGGTTAGATATATCAGCATGTCGTCTGCATACAGGGACAGCCGGTCCTCCCATCCCTCCTTCCAGCATATACCCTTAAGTTGGGGTGAAGTTCTAATAAGAGTGGCAAGGGGTTCCAGCGAGATCGCGAACCATAACGGTGACAGGGGACAGCCTTGTCTTGTGCCCCTGTCCAGAGGGAACTCCCGTGATATATGCCCATTGGCCACCACCTGAGCTACCGGGTCGGTGTACAGCAATCTTACCCATGCAATAAAGCGGGGCCCGAATCCTAGGCGTGACAACGTCTCAAACAAGTATGCCCACTCCACAAGATCAAAGGCCATCTTAGCATCAAGTGCCAAGATCACTGCTTGAGTCGCCACTGAGTCTGCCCGTGCCAGTACTCCGTGCAATCTGCGTAAATTTAGCGCTGTGTTGCGGTGGGGCATAAATCCGGACTGGTCCGGATGTATAAGAGACGGTAGGTGGGGCAAAATTCTCGTTGCTAGGAGTTTGGCAAGAATTTTGGCTTCTGCATTAAGCAGTGATAAGGGGTGGTAGGAGGAGCACTCTTCAGGTGGTTTGCCTGGCTTGGAGATGGCCACTATTGTCGCCGCTCTCTGATCCGGTGGAAGCGTACCCTTCCCAAGACATTCCTTAAACATCCCTAGCAGATGTTTACTGAGGGTCTCAGGCATCGCCTGATACCATTCCACAGGTATTCCGTTGGGTCCCGTTGCCTTACCCGGATTTAAAGCACGGATCGCCAGTTGTATTTCTTCCGCGGTAATGTCTGCTTCCAACTCTTTTGATATTTCCGAGGTCAACGTACTGACCTCGATTGGAGCTAATACTTCTCTGGCCATCTCGGGCGTTACTGTATGTTCAGGGGTCTATACCCGTTCGAAGTGGTCTGCGAGCAGTTCTACAATGTGTCCCGGGCTAGTGTGTACCCCCCCCTGCGTTCATCTTTCAATCTTTGGATCCCCCTTGAATTCCCTTCTCTTTTATCGAGCCACGCCAGCATTCTCCCCGCCTTGTCGCCCACCTCATAGATCCTATTTTGAGTATCGGCTAGGCTTTCTTTGACATGTATGCGCAGGTGATCGTTGTACAGCTGCTGTTGTAATGTAAGTGCGTGTAAGGTGGATGGAGTGGGATGCTGTTCATGAGTTTTAGTCAATTCCTGCAAAGTTAATTCCAGGTCAACTAGTTCCTGAGATCGTTCTCTTTTGTAGCCCGTGATGGAGTTTATGGCTTGACCCCTTAGAACCGTTTTATATGCCTCCCATAGTACCTCGGCGGTGCGCACCGAGAGGACATTCTCAGTGTAGTATTGTGTCGTTGTCTTTTTAAGAGCCTTGCGAACCTGGGGGATCTTGAGGCAGGCAGCATGTATGGGGTATATGCGTTTACGTGTTTGTCTCTGTGAGGAAAGTGTGAGAGTAAGTGGGGAGTGATCGAGATCCCTCGAGGGTGAATCGCCATTGCATCTATATAATGGAGACCATCTCCCAGGGTCAGGAAGTGGTCGATTCTAGACAGACTACCATGTACTGCGGAATGGAAAGTGTATTGCTTCCCCGCGGGGTGAAGGTGCCTCCAAATCTCAACCAGTCCCATGGCTGTCAGGACCTGCTGGAGGCGGGGGACCCCTCCCGTGGAGACTGGTGTTGGAAACCTGTCAAGTTGTGTATTCAGAATTGCGTTGAAGTCCCCCCCAAGGATAACCTCCCCCTCTGGGAGAGACAGAATAAAATCACCCAGTTTAGGGAGGTGCACCGAGTTTAGCGCCGGTGGGATGTATACCGAAACTAGGTTAATAAGTCTCCCTTCCCACTGCCCCTGCAGTGCTGCGAAGCAGCCTTGATCATCAGTCTTGGTTTGTAGGGGGATAAACCGTGTGTTTTTTTGCATCAGGATTCCGGTCCCCCTGGAGCCGGATGTGAAATCAGAGTGGACCATCATCCTGTATCCTCTTCTATCCATAGCCTTGGTAGCCCCCCCTGTTAAGTGGGTTTCCTGCAGTAGCGCTATGGTGGGTTTTTGTCTCTTAAGCGCGGTTAGTACTAGCCCCCGTTTCACCTTGTCTCCCAGCCCTCTCAAGTTCCAAGTCATTAGACGTAGGGAGGGGCACTGTATCTCGGTGTCTACATTCCCTCTTTCAGGCGTTGGGATGTCAGCCATTCGGTACTATGGGTTCCATGGGATATCGGTGGGTAAATGTGTCATACGTGGTGGGTGTATAGTCGTGTAAGAAGAAGCTGATTGTCCTCGTGGAGGCTGTAGTCCCCCTCTCTTTCTTCCCATCTGGGATTAACTCAGGTGGAGGCCTAGTCTTTGTCTGTGACTTAGCATACAAATTCCTAACTGTAAAAAAACAACCCTTCCCCCCCTCCCTGCCTCCCTGCCTAACGGACTTTCATCTGCCCGCCCCCCCCAACTGAGCAGAGTGCTTAACCCATCCCACAACCAGAGTACTTGCGTGTAGGGGGGAGAGCGTCTCCCCGAGCAGGCGGCATCCCTGCGTGCTTCAGGGGTAGCCATGCCGGAGTCCTTGTGCAGCAGTTGAAATGATAAGTCAATGGTCAGCGATTGCCACTAATACAGATCCCAGGGTAGGGGTTATTCCTCTCCGCCCGCCCCTGCAAATCCACGGGAGGGAGAGCTCTCCGCTCCCTCCCCTCGACCAGACGTTTGTGAGCCATTCCTGCTGTCTCCTCTGCGTTCGTGATCCGGTCTGTGAGTTCTGCGCTGCCGGCCAACAGTGTGCCATCCCTCCAGCCAGTCCCGGGCAGTTTCCGGGGAGTCGAAAAACCACACCTTTTTGTCCGCTACTACTCTCAGCCGAGCCGGGAATATCATCGAGTATGGCAGTTCCTTCTCCCTCAACGTTTTTTTCACTTCCAGGAACGTCCTCCTCTTCCGGAATACCTCAGCCGTATAGTCTGGGAAGAAAGCAATTCTCGAGTTCTGAATTTGAATGGCCGGCGCCACTCTTGCGGCCTGTAGAATGGCGTCGCGGTCCCTGAAGTTGAACAGTCTTGCCAGTATTGGCCGAGGTGGGCCTCCTGTCTTCGGTTTCCCCCCCGGAATTCGGTGGGCCCTTTCTACTGAAAAGAAGTTCGAGAGTCCCTTAGGCTGGAATCGGTTTTTGATCAGGTCCTCCACATAGAGATCCATTGCCCCCGTGTCTTCCGATTCCGGCACACCTAAAATTCGGACATTGTTGCGCCGGGAGCGGCCTTCTTGGTCATCCAGTTTGTCCCTGAGTAGTTTGTTGTCAGTTTGCAGTCGCTCCATCGCCGTTTGTAGTTCGGACACATCCTCGACCAGTGATTTAATGACTACTTCGACCTGCTTGACCCTCTCGTTCATTTTCTGAAGGTCCGCCCGTATCAAGGTGACTTCAGTGGCCGTAGCTCCCACCGTCGCTTGCACCTGGGCCAATGCCGCCAGGACATCTTCAAGTGTGGCCTTTTTAGCCCCCTCGGTCTCCGTCGCTTTCCCCGCGTTCTTGCGTTGCTCTTGGGGTGGCGTCTGCCTTTCGTACGCGAATTTGTCCAGCTTGGCCTGGGTAGTGCTGTGCTTGGGGCCCCTGTTTGACATGGTGCAGTGTTTATCAGCGTTGCAAGATGTCACAGTGGGCCAGTGTTTGGGCCGAGCAGGGCCGTCCACGCATGCACCGGTAGTCGGCTGTGTAGCGGCCACGTAGTTTGGGTCCACAGTGAGGGAGAGTAGTGTCCCCTCGCAGGCTTTCAAGAGCTGAATGTCACCTCAGGAACGACTTGCAGGGTGTTATCTGAGTCTATGATAGTCTATGCGGCACCTCACCCAGTAGTGCTAATAATTAGGCGGTCTGCCGAGCCCTCATACCTGCATTGAGCCCGTTGATAAGTCCGGCGGTGTGCTGTGGGTCGCAGCTAGCGCTGGGTCATGCCTCTGCATTTTGCCGAGCCTTAGCGCCCCTTCAGTATGCGTGCTGCCAGGGCCCCATCCGCTCCCATCAATGTCCTTCCAGTGGAGTGCCTTATGAGCGCTCGTTCATGCCACAGAAGGGAGTCCGCAAAGAACCGCTGTCCCCCGCTTGCACACCCGGTAGGTTGTAGTGATCGCTGCTCTGTGTGAAAGGCCGCTGCTGGGACTCGGGGTGATACTCGCGTGCAGTGTGTAAAATGGCGGCGTCGCGTCTGCAGTCCGCGGTGCTTTCCGCGCCCCTGGCCTGATCCTGCGGGCTTGTAGAGTACCGCTGGGTGTCGCGGGGCTCCGCTCGTGTATTCGGGCCGCCGGAAGAAGTTCCGCGGACTTTCTGGGCGACGCGTCCGAGGGGCCGGCACTTCCTGCCACTCACCGCCGCCATGAGGCCACTTCCGGCCGGCTATAGTCTTGCCGCAACTCCGCTGCTTTCAAGCTGAAGATAGGCCCCTCTCCTCTCCGGTCTCCGTCCAGCGTTTCGAGGCGCGTTCAGGCCGTCACCGACCCCAAAGTTGCTGCGCTGGTTGCCGCACGGACTCCGGGTCCGGTCCTCCCCTTACAGCTTGTGAAAACAAAGGATAATTATGACGGATTGCCGCGGGAAGCCGCCTCGTCTCGGGAGCCTCTCTAAGCTGCGGCCGCCATCGTTGGCTGCTAGCCACGCCCACCAATATTGATTTATTTTATATATTATATTGTTAATTGTGGGAGTCAATTTAGTATTGATTATTTATTAATTGGTTGTTAATTATTATTAATAAATTGGTAACTATGTTAATTGTGTTCTTTTTATATGAGCGGGTTGTGGGTTGATAGGGGAGTATGGTGGGAAGTAATTTAATTTGAATACATTTATTAATATTTGTAATTTAATATTTAATTAATTTTAATGTATAGTGTTAATTATGTTAATGAATGTATTAATTATATATATTTTGCTTGTTAATGTTATTAATTATTTATTCATTAATTGTGTTAATTGTGTCATGTTTTACAAAATTGGTGGTGGCATTTATAGGGGACTATGGTGGGATGTACATTTTTTATAATTAATCAATTATTTATTCATTAATGCTAATTCATTAATTAAAATGAAAATATGCCAATTGTGTAATAATTTTGATGTGCGAGTTGTGGGGTTTATAGTGGTAAATGGTGTGAAGTAATTTCTTTTAAATTAAATAATGATTTGTTGTTTTTTTGTTTTGATTTGTTGTTAATTGATATTAATTTATTATTGTAAAATTAGTTATGGAAATTGTGTAAACATTTTTAGGTGTGTATTTTGGTGTTTATTGGGGTAGAGGGTGGAAAGTAATTTCGTTTAAATTAAGTAATAATTACTTGATCATTTATATTCATTTATGAATTGATCAATATTTTTGGTAATTTTGTATTTTTTATTTTGTTTGGGTATTTAGGTTCAATAGCTGTAGTTTAGTTTGTACATTAATTTTTACATTTTTAAATGTGTTTTATAATTATTATTATTGGTTTAATTGATAATTAATTGTGTTCATTATGGAAGTACACTGTTTGTTTAACTTAGATGTGTGTTGTAAAGTGTGTGGTGTTATAGGGTAGGAAAATAAATATTACATTTATGTAATTTTTAATTTATTGATTAAGATTATTTTCTGTTATACAATATTTATTATTAAATTGTTTGTTACATTTTAAGAATTAATATTTTTTTGTCAATTTTAGATTTTTACTGCCTTAAAATATTTTTATATGTTTTGTTAATTGTTATATTTTTATATATGTTTCATTTTTGTGTTTTTTATTATATTTTGTATTGTACTTGATATTTTGTTTGTTTTTAAATTTGAATTTTGTTCTGTGGGTATAGTCATTTTTACCATTCCGCTATCCAACACTCCCTACTGTTGCACTTGCTGGAGTGGGAATAGTAATTTTTCCCCCCTCCGCTATCCAACACTTTCCCAACTGTTGCACTTACAGGAGTGGGAATAGAAATGTTCTCCCCTCCGCTATCCAACATTTACGCTACTGGTGCACTCATTGGAGTGGGAATAGTAAATTAATACCGAACTGCTATCAAGCAGTTTCCCTACTGTTGCAATTATTGGGGTGGGAATAGTAATTTGCACCCCTCTGGTATCCAACACTTTCCCTACTGTTGCACTCCCTGTAGTGGGAATAGTAATGTTATTCCCTTTGCTATCCAACACTTTCCCTACTGTTGCACTCGCTGTATTGGGAAAAGTAAATTATTCCCCTCCGCTATCCAACACTTTCTCTACTGTTGCACTCCCTGGAGTTGGAATAGTAATGTTAATCCCCTTTGCTATCCAAAACTTTCCCTACTGTTGCATTCATTGGAGTGGGAATAGTAATTTTTATTACTCCGCTGCACTTGCTGTAGGAATAGTAAATTATTCCCCTCCGCTATCCAACACTTTCCCTACTGCTGCACTTGCTGGAGTGGGTATAGTAAATTATTCCCCTCTGCTATCCAACACTTTCCCTACTGTTGCACTTGCTGGAGTGGGAATAGTAAATTATTCCCCTCCGCTATCCAACACTTTCCCTACTGTTGCACTTGCTGGAGTGGGACTAGTAAATGATTCCCCTCCACTATCCAACATTTTCCCTGCTGTTGCCCTCGCTGGAGTGGGAATAGTAATTTCTTACCCTCTATCCAACACCTTCCCTATGGTGGAACTCAATGTAGTGGAAAATGTAGGTTTAAAAAATCTTACATATTTTAATATTTTAATTTATATTATACTTTTTTTAATGTTACAGGTGTATGTATAGATATATTTATCTTTGTCTTTTTTTATATATTTTCAACATTTTATAATTAGTTAAAATATTTATTAATTATTTGTAAGTAAATATATATATATATATTACATTTTATATGTATATTTAATTTATTTTTAAATTACATTTATTATTTATAATTATTAACATTTACAAATAAATCTAAATATTTTTTTTAGTAAAATGTATTATTGAATTTATTTTACATTATTTATAATACATATGAAAAACCCGATATTTTGTACTTCGATATTTTTAACAACAATATTTTTTTCTGATATTTTTTGTATTTACCATTATGAAGATAGGAGGTCGATATTTTTGACAACGCTATTTATGTCTCGGTATTTCTGTAGGTCGATATTAGTGTTGTCGATATTCTGTCAGTGACCCCCCTGGCTGCTGTCAGAGCCCCCTAGCTGCTGCATGAGCACCGTGGCAGTAATCTGTGCCCAGTGACTGCAGCCTGTGCCTGTGGCTTCAGTCATGAGCCCCATGACTGCAGCCTGTGCCTGTGGCTTCAGTCATGAGCCCCATGACTGCAGTCTGTGCCCTGTGGCTGCAGTCTGTGCACAGTGGCGGCAGCCTGTGGCCCATGACTACACCCTGTGCTCTTTGCAGACTACAGTCTGAGCAATGTGGCTGCAGTCGGTGCACCGTGACTGCTGTCCATACACTGTGGCTACAGCTTGTGCACCATGCCTGCACTCAGTACACCGTGGCTGCTCTCTGTACACTGTGACTGCAGTAAGCGCCCTGTGTGCCGGTCGGAGCCCCTTGACTGCAGTCAAAGCCCTGTGGTTGCAGTCTGTGCACGCCACGGTGTAGTCCGGACCGTGCACCGTGGCTATTGCCTGAGCACCGTGGCTGCAGTCCGTGCACCGTGGCTGTAGTCTGTGCACCGTGGCTATGGCCTGAGCACCGTGGCTGTAGTCTGTGCACCGTGGCTGCAGTTCGTGTTCCCATGTAGCAGTCTGTGCATACCCACTTGATACCAGTTAATATTTCATGCGCCTCCCCTTCACACGGCTGCTCTGGTAATTAAGATGGCTCCGGTGCTGTAGTGTAAGGTGACCCCAGGCCTGGGGCTAGGAAGGGGAAGTTGAGCCCCCGGATTATATGCACTCCTGCTCCCGCACGCCGGCACCTGCCCGGCCTGCGTCCATGGCCTGGGACTCTGAGGTTTGTGAATTCAGAACACAGCACAAAAGGATCTCTGCTCGATACAAACCCCACCCTTATCCGGTGCCTCTTTATTATCTGTGTTTACGGCTTATTTCCCTTCTCTCCTCCCTCTTACAGTACCAGAGCCACGGCAAGACTGCCTGTCCCTTGTACACAGGAGAGATGTAGGCCTCTCTCCAATGCCTGCTTTCCTACCGTGGAATATCTCCAGAGCCTCGTGGAAAAAAACACTTCCGGAGTCAAGCTCTCAACCTGCCAGGACCATGGACTTTGCAGCTGTATCTTCGTTAAGATGCGCTTTCACAAGGGGTGGGTGGTGGCGCAGTGATCCTCGTGCTCTGCGCCTCTTTCGTGCTATCATCAGCTTCTTGTCTCTAGGACTGGTCCCATCGCGTAGCTCTTCCTCCTTTCAATTCTGCGCCTGAGGCCTGGACCTCAGTTGGGTACCGGAGATCTCAGGTTCTATTCTGTTCATGAGGTTTTCTAAAGCACCTGGCTACCCCAAAGGGTCTCCCAGCGCTAATCCAACTGCAGGAGATCCGGATTAGTTCAGGAAGGTTTTTAGCAGTTACCTAAATTTAGGGTCGGAGCCAGAGCTTTGGGGTTCAAGAACTGAAAGGAACTTCCTCCACTCCTAGTTCTCTTTATCCCAGCTACTGTAAAGAGCTGTGGGCTGTTATAGAGCGCAGTGTTCTGGCGGTGTTATCGGGTGGAAGTCTTTGGATTAACATTGGGCCCATTGCTCGATGAGCTAAGCACAGTGCTTTCATATGTATTCTTTTACTCTCTTGTAGCCAATGCAGGCTTGCCGGTGCAGAAGCAGCGGAATGTTATTGGGTGATTTTTTTCGTAGAATACGATGAACAGCATTCGGGGTAACCTGTAATCTTTTTTGGGACTTCCCTCATGCAGTGAGTTCCAATAATCAAGACGTGAGAGGATGAATCCTTGCACCCCCACTATTCTGCGCGATGGCTCAGGTAGCCATCTCAGAAGCTTTCTCAATGTTCTGAGTATGCCAAAGCACGTTGCTGCTAGTTTTTTAGCTTGACTTGTCATGGTGAGATTGTCATTAAGCTAGAAACCCAAGCTCTTCACCTCTGATTTTGGGGTGGGTTGGCTGCCCAGTCAGGCTTGTCAGTTCATCTCCATCCACCTAGCGGGGTTGTGTCCCACCACTATCACCTCTGGTTTTCCTCATCCAGTTTTAGACTGCGTGCTGCAATCCAGTCTACAACATGTTCAAGATAATGGTTTAATAGATTTGAGGTTTTGTCGGTTTGTGAGTGGAGAGAGGTGATCTGATGTATCATTGCGTAAGAAATTAAATAGAAGCCGTGAGCCTTTATGATCTCCGTCAGTGAGATGACATAAAGGTTGAACAAGGTGGAATGTAGAGAGGAGCCCTGAGGTATCCCACAATTTAAGGAGTGAATTTCCAATTTAGTGGCTTTCTCACAGACTTGGAATGTTCTGTTTTGGAGGAAGGAGGTAAGCCATTTAAGGGACTCGACAGATGAAGCTGAGAAAAAAGTTGTTATTTATTTAATTTACCCTCGTCTGTCAAGTCTCCCCCTCCCCCCCTCCCCGCTCTTGCCTGTGTGGGACGCTCCTGGTAAGATTATCATGTGCTTCCAGATAAAGGGAGAGATTCTTGTTGATAATTTTTTCAAGTATCTTGGACAGTTCTGGTAGGAGAGAGCTAGGGTGGTAGTTTTTGCATTTAGAGAGATCAGCTGATGTTTTTTTTCAGCAGCGGACTAGTAATCCGGGCAGCAATACGCGCTTTACTTTAATGGCATGCTTCCATTCTGCTGGGGCAATCCCTGACTCCAGTGACTGATTAAACATTTCGGTCAACATGCCAATAATGCCCTTGCCACCTTTAAGCATGATATCCGGAGGGTCACAATTTGATTTTGATTTTGATTATTGGATTTGTAGAGCTCACGAATGCCCGTGGGCGTCTTGGCACTAAAAATGACTTAAGACTGCCGGAGGTGGGAGAAGAAGATACAACAGAGGTGCCGGGAACTAATTTGAAAAGAGCCAGGTCTTTAGCGACTTTCGGAAAGATAGCAGTGATGGTCTGCTTTTTATTGCTACCGGTATCTGATTCCAGGTCTTTGCTGTGTGCAGGACAAAGCTCCCCCCCACCCCATCTTAATTGTTTAAATCTGGGGGTCTTGAGAAGCACAGCACTGCTAGACCTGAGAGTCCTAGTTGGGTCATATTGTTTTAGGTTGTTTTTCAGAAAATGGGGGCCTGAACCATGCAAGGCCTTATATGCTAGGCATGCTGACTTAAATGGAATTCTCTTCTCTATTGTTAACAAGTGGAGACTGCTCATTCTGTGGGCCACCGGCTCAAATCTGGGTATGTCCAGAACTAACCTGGCTGCAGCGTTCTGGAGGCGCTGGAGTTTTAGTAGTAGCTGTTTTTGAAGCCCTGCATACAGAGTGTTTCCATAGTCCATTTTAGATAATGCCAACATAGTTACCAGAGTTTTCCTGGTATCTAAAGGGACAAATAGCAGGAGCTTTCTTATCGGCTTCAGAATGTGCCATACTGAGGAGTAAAGTTTATTGATCTGGGCCTTAAAATTTAGTTTGGAGTCAAACATAAACCCCAAGTTCCTTACGCTGTCCACTGGTGACGGACAGCAGACCAGACTGTCATGCCACCAATCCGGTGACCAAATGCTGTGTTCAGCCTCCAGCAGCATTATCTCTGATTTATCACCGTTTATTTTTAGGCAATTTGATTGCATCCAGTGGCTAACCTGGCCCATACAAAGCCTAAAACTGTCTGCTGTCTCACCTGTGTTGTTCGAGATGGACACCCCTATTTGGGTGTCATCAGCGTAGGATATGGGGAGAAAACTACAGTTCCTAATGATGTTTGCTAATGGGGCAACATATATATTAAAAAGAGTAGGGCTTAGTGACGAGCCCTGTGGTACCCCCCAAAGGGGTTCTGAAGGGTTTTGATGAGAATTCCCCTAGCTGAACCGTGAAAGATCTTTCTCCCAGAAAGGAGGCCATTAATGCAACTGCGGATGCATGCAGGCCTATTTCTTCTAGACGGGTCAGGAGTATGCCATGATTGACGGTGTCGAAGGCTGCCGACAGATCTAACAGGATCAGGGCAGCCTTCCCACCTGCGTCCAGCACACTCCTGATCTCTTCTGCCGCCATAATCAGAGCAGTTTCTGTCCCGTGTTCCTCCCGGAACCCGAATTGTGAAACATCTAATGCCTGAGAGGCCCTAATGAACCCGGAGAGTTGTGTGTTCAAATGCTTTTCTAAGATTTTAGCCGGGAAGGGAATTCTTGATATTGGTCTGTAATTAGCAGGGACCGACGAGTCCAAGTTGGGCTTCTTCAAGAGTGACCGTACAGAAGCAGCTTTCCATGCCTTCGGGAAGCAGTTTGCCTGTATTATTTTAGCGAGGAGCAGCTGGAGTTGATTGCTGAGCAACTCCGGGAACATGTGCAGGACCCTAGGTGGACATGGGTCCATTGGGCCCCCTGACTTGGTTGTCCGTATAAGTTGACATATCTGATCTGCGGACGGCTGAAAACTGGAAGTCTGCAATAATCAATTCTGAGCCCCTATTTGGGTTATTCTGTATATTTCCTGTTTAATGGCAGTTACTGTTAAGGGTATTGATAGATTCATAAATGAGTTTCACTTTGTCAATGAAGAACTGCCCCAGCTCGTTACATAGACCTAAGCTACCTTTTATGTGTTTAGATGCTGGCTCTGTGACTTTTTTGACAGTGGCAAAGAGTACTTTACTTGAGTTTTTGGCCTCCTCTATTTTTTTTACAAAATAGGCAGCTTTTTCTTCCGCTATAAGTTTCTTGTAAGTTGACAATGACCTGCAGTAGTTTACTTTCTCCTTTTCCTCATAGCTGCGCCTCCATCTCCTTTCAGCCCGCCTGCATTTTTGTTTTTGTAGTCTTAGTTTCTCTGAAAACCAAGGCTCAGAGATGTTTTTCCTTTTAGCATTTTTCTTTTTTAAGGGTGTGACTGAAAGAACCGCCCCTTTGATCCAGTTGTTAACTTGGTCTGAGGCTATAATGATATCACGATCTAGCCCTAGAACAGTCGTACTGAGCTGTTCGTGTAGTTTGGGTATATCAATTTTATCCCATTTCTGATAAGTGAAAAGGCTACCCTGAGGAACTCTTAAGGTTTTTGTGTATTCTATAATTAGGGTAAATTTAACAACTTTGTGGTCCGACCATGGGACAGGGATGTCTTCCCCTATTTTGATTTTGGGATTGGAGGAAAAAATCCCGTCCAGGGTGTGACCAGCAGAGTGTATTCCTTGATGAACTAGTTGAGTCAGGCCGCAACTTGCCATGGTCTCTGTGATAAGTATTGTATTTTTGTCTGTGGCTTTTTCAAGGTGTATATTAAAGTCTCCAAGTATGGTGTAGTCCACCTTATTTAGACTGGACTCAAGAGCAGGGCCCAGGGATTGTGATAAGTTTTTTTTGCCTTGGGTGGCCTATACAGCAGGAGGCCATCAAAGGTGTAATTCTTGGTGATGCAAATTTTAAAAGGTAGGGTCTCACAGTCTAGGGTGCTCCACCCCCGCCAAGCATCGCACCTGGAATTCATCTTTGCTGATGATGGATAGCCCTCCCCCACGTTTCCCATTTCTATCAACCCGGTGGACGGAGTAGCCTCCCGGGACTGCCAACGCCAGATCAATGTCTGAGGAATTATCTGCCCAGTCTCCGTGATGAACAGTATATCGAGGTCATGCGTGTCAATCAAGTTGGCTACTTCTGTGTTGTGTTTTACAAGGGCCCTTGCTTTTAGCAAGCTGCATTTATTAGTTTATTTAGCATGTTTCTGACCTGCAGGCATTGATTAGCTGCTGATCCACATGGGGTGTAGTTGAGGGTCAGCGAGCAGCTCCGGCAGTGTTTAGTTTCTAACATAGGGCTGAGTATTGCGCAGCTCTCTGTAGTCCGCAACTCCATAAGTTCTATGTTGCTGTAAACCATCCTGAGTGGATTCTTACGGTTTTGGGCAGGTGTTCTGGCCCTGGGCCCGGGCCAGGCGTGGAGGGGCACAGACAGGATTGCCTTCGGCGCTCAGCCGGCGCGCCCGCTGCGCGTCCGTACTATCATGGGTTATATGGCCACTGGGCTCCAACAACTAGCCTGCTCACCCCCGTAATTGGCTTCCTACCGGAAGTGAGTGCGTGCTGACCGCGCCCTCCGTCCCCTCCATGCAATCAGCACTTGCCGCGACGGACCGGGGGGCATAGGCGTGCATCTACTGCCTGAAAACAAAGCCCGTTATACCAGGTGAGGCAATAGTGAAAAAGGTTACAAGTGCTTTTTAAAAACCCAAAGGGTGTTTATTAAAAAAGGTTACCAGTGTCGAGCATCGACCACCTAGAAGCGCTAGCTACGGCAGTCTGAAAGCATTAGATCTAGCGCGGAACTTGATTTAAGAGATTTGAGGATCTCTTGCATGTCTTCCTGGGGCTTTTCTTGAAATGTGTTCAGTTTTTCGTGTTGCAATGCAGGCATTTTCATGATTTCTTTATCCCCTCTCAGAGAAAGAAGGATGTTATTGACTTTTTCTAGAAAAAATATGGCTAACATGTTACAACGGTAGTCTAATGGTGGTGGACCTGATTTACTGCTTGCTGGTGTTGTCAGGCTGCTCACCAGATTAAACTGCTCCTTGGGAGTTTGGTTGGAGGAAGATCTGTCCTTTAGGACCCACGCCAGGAAGACCGCAGGGGTGTGCTTCGGTTTGCTGCGGTCAGCTTGCAAGGTTTTACTACTGCTCCCTGATTCAGCGAGGAAGCTTTTGATTCGTGGTCTAATCTTGTCGAGGCTTGACTACGGGAACGCGGTGTTTCTCGGTGCTCCCGAAGCGACTTTTAAAACCCTCCAACAGGTACAAAATGCAGCCGCTAGAGTGTTGATGGATGTTCCCAGAAGACATTCAGCTGCCCCGGCCCTGAAAACGCTTCACTGGCTCCCCGTTAGGGAACGGGTGAAATTTAAAGCGCTGTGCACGGCCCATAAAATTTTGCATGGTAAGGGCCCCCCTATCCTTTCCCCCATGGCACGCCCCTATAAGCCCACACGTCTACTGCGTTCGGACCAAAGACATCTCCTGCAGTCAGCGAGAGTAAAGAGAGCTCGCTCTGGGGGCAGGCGTTTCTCAGTGCAAGTGGCGGCACTGTGGAACTCCCTTCCCTTTAAGATCCGTTCAGAGCCTAAGATCCTACTCTTTAGGAAACTTCTGAAGACCCATCTGTTTCCAGTGTAGTGATTGAGCGGTGCTTCTTTCTTGTTCTGTACTGCGCCGGGATGCCCCTGGGTAACTGAGCGCGTTATAAATTTTATATAATAATAATAATAATAGAGGAATTTACTGCCTTATCAATCTTGGAGGCAAAGTAGTTGATTCTTCCTTCCCTAGTGGCGTAATGGTTTTCTTTTACTGCCTTCTGTCCTCACTTTCAGTGTTTACATGCTCCACTTGGTTAAAATCATCTGCTGCTTTTGGTTAACTTAAAAAGTACGCTGATGACACCCAGCTTTGTTTCATCAAACTTTGGAGAAAAGCATCAATTTTTGAGTTTGAACCTTTTTGATGCTCATGACGAGCTGAGCTCGTCAAGAGGCACGGTGCTTCGGTGCTCATGATGGGCTCAGCTCGTCATGGGCCGTGAAACGCTCAGGTGCGGGGATAATTCCCCTGCTGTGCTGAGCGTTTCACGGGAACCAATGCACCTGTGACGAGCTGAGCTCGTCATGAGCACAGGAGCACTGTAGCTCATGACGAGCTCAGCTCGTCATGAACATGCGGGCACTGTGCGCTCCCCACTCCCGCAGCGAAGGGGTTAATCGGTGTTTAATAAGTGTTATTGCTTGGATGCACTGGAATAAAATTAATTAAAAAACCCAGTAGAACCTAGATTATGAAGATAGTTAGACACTGACTAATTGCGCCAAGAAGTCCGGCCGGAGGTATTGGCAATTGTCCTTACCGGCAGTTTATAAATCTTAGGAATACGCCTGGCTCCTGGCCGTTTCTCATTCTCATCCTCTGGGTAGGGCACCTCGAAGTGGCACTTGTGGAAGCTACTTTTGTGTGTGTGCCCGGTGATACACATGGGTGTGGGTCATGTGTGGTCACTGCCTCCTTCCCAGCGCCGGTGCAAACCCTCGATAGTTCACTTGCCTACGTCCATTGGTGTGAAACTGTTCCTACATCTCTTGTGCTCAGCCACTCCCTTCATAGAGCTGCACCCTAATTTTTTCAGTAACTTTTGTTTTAACAGTCTAATCTGTCTTCAGCTGTGGAAGGTTAATTCCAGTATGGTTTCATTTGAGCCATGTGCGTTGTGTCACTTCTTGCAGTATCTCACTCGTGTAATCTATACCTGCACACTTGGGCTTTGTGGGCTGGTATTGGATCAGGCGCGGCGCGTCCATTGGGGCGTTGGGGCGTAGCCCCACTAAGCCACATGGACGCACGCACGCTAAGCAGGCAAAATGCAATTGTATTTGCCAATGCTCCTTACCTTGACCTTCCGTCCTCGACTCCTTCCTCACCTCACGCGTCACGCTGCTGAAGCCTGGGGATGGGGCGACATCGGCTGGGCTGCGGCAGCTTGTCTGAGTGGCACAGGGCTATAACCAGCCCGAGCATGCGCAGAGCACAGGCTTCCACCTTTACAAGGGACCCAAAGTTGCTGGTTCATGCCGCCAGGGCCGCGGCAGCCCCCGGGTCTAAATGGGCGATCAGGGCGAATGCTAACTGTGCCCCCCCAGGCGCAGTGCGGCCACGTCACCAGCGCACAGAGTCACGCTAGACCTTGTGCTGGTGCGTGTAGTGAGTTCAGTGACTGTCTGCTGAGTCTGACTGCTGGCTGGCTTCGTCACGTCGTCACTGTGACCACCTCAACTTTTCTATCTTGCAATAAACTTCACACTTGAAGTTATTCTATTTATGTTGTCCTTCATTGCAACACTCGCGCAGACTAATTGCCGGCTCGCACCACTTATGATAAAACTCGTGTCAGCGCGAAACGGAACATTAGGAGGAGGCCTGGAAAACTAACTATGAGGCCTGCGAGACGAGTGCCAGGTCCCCTTCTGGAAACGGGAAGAAAGGAAGGGAAGAGAAGGAGAGGAGAGCTGAGGAGGGGAGGGGACAGGATGGGAGGGAGGGAGGAGAAGGAGAGAAGAGAGAGAAGAGTAGAGAGAGGAGAATTGAGGGGAGGGGAGGAGAGGAGGGTAGTGGGAAGGGTAGAAAAGTGGAGGAGAGTACTTGAAGGAAGTGGAGCTAAGGAGAGGAGGGGCGGGCTGGGCTGGGGTGGGTGACCGGCAGAGGAGGAGAGGAGAAGAGTGGTAGGGGATGGGAGAGGAGAGGAAAGGAGGAAGGAAGAGAGAAGGTAGGATGGAAAGGCCAAGTACAGAAAGAAGGGCAGGTTGAGCAGAGAATGAAGGGAGAGATGGAGGAATTAAGGCACCCACTTCTACAGTTTTTAAATATTACCATTCTACATACTGTGGTAATTACTGTGCAGTAATACCTGTGTACCTGTCATTACAGATTTATGGCCAATCACTGTGTGACTTCAGTGAAGCCATGCAGTAGCGATTGGCCATGGCTGTGTGTGTGGTGACGTCCCAGGCGCAGCACAGCCCACGTCACCGGCGCACACAGTCACACTAGACCTAGTGCTGTGCGTGTAGTGAGTTAGTGACTGTCTGCTGACTGCTGGCAATTGCTTTATTAACCTTCCTACTTTCTCAAATTTGCTTGAAAGTGCACCATTTTTCTTCTCTTTTTTCAAAATTTTCTCTTATGGTGGTTCGGGCTCAAGGCGCAGTATGCCAATCATTTTACGCCCTACCACTTTCAGATGTCACCAGCCGCCCCTGGTATTGGTACAGAATCCTACTGGAATCACCTAGCATGCATGCAGGGTAAGGACCGCCCAGTCACACTGGAGAAAATCCATCACATCATCCGGAAGAGACGTCATTAGGCAGCTAAAGGGAAGGGGGAAAACGCCCTTTACAAGGCAGCTTCAAACACGCGTTCCGTTTGACCGCAACCTAAACAACGTTTCCCTTAACCATGCATATGCCTGAACCACACATATGCGTGGTTCAGGCAGTTGGCGTTCTAGCTTACTAAGTGGGCGGGAAATGGAACAGGAAGGGAGTACCTGCACGAATGACACGGACACTGCAAGGTAAATTGGGCTGGGGGGGAGAGATCAGGGCACAAGTCCTATAAAAAGAAGTGGGGGACTGACATTATGCAAATTACCTCATGACGTCATGAAAAGCAGAGCTTGAACGTTTCCTACGTCCAGTCCAAGTTTTTACTCTGTATTCTGGAACTTGCAGTCCTGCTTATGCCATTGGAAAATGCGCAAATAAAGGCATCCTATACAAAGTAAAAACCAGGTCTGCTGGAACTACTCACGCAAGACTCTGGGAAAGCTCGGGGCTCTGCATTACTAAAGGAAACTGCCCCGCGGCTAAATCGAATACCCACACTAGATAGCAAAGAATCGCCGTGAATGCTGTGCGATTAACCCAGTCCTTCGCCGATTTGTGTTTTAAAGTCACAGGACGGCAAATGAACGCCGTTTCATATTACTGCAATAAGTACAATACTGCTTACACGAACGGTTTCCTTTTTCATCCACCCCCTTGGGGCCCAAGTTCGTAGCAGGGGGGACGGCGTCCACTCTGTGAAAAGAGTTGGGGGACGCCGTCCACCCGTGTGGACCCCTAAATTGAGCCCTGGGAGAGATTAAGGGAGTGGCACAGTTTTAGGGCTCAGGACAAGAGGGTTCGGGGGGGTAGGTTTTAAGGGAGAGGGACGATTTTAGGTTTTCAGGGAGGGAGTGGTTTTAGGGCACAGGGTGTGGGGCTGGGGTCAGGGTACATTTTAAGGTAGGGAGCAGAGTATTAGGGAGAAGGGCAGGGAGAAGGGGCAGTTTTCAGGGCGGGCAGTTTTTTGGGCTCCGGGCGGGGGTGTGGAGGTAGGATTTAAGGTAGGGGCAGAGTTTTAGGGCCCAGGGCGGGTGGAATGGGGCAGTTTTTAGGATAGGGGAGGAAGTTTTTAGGTCTCAGGGCGAGTCGGGATAGTTTAAAGTTTTAGGGGTGGGGTCGTTTTTAAGATTCGGGTCGGATTATAGGGCAGAGGCCAGGATTTTAGGACTCAGGGCAGAAGGGCTGGGGTGTGAACTTTACCATACATCCTTTACCAAACCTGCTTTTACCACGAAATTACGTGGTAAAGGCATGTGTGGTAAAGAAATGCGTTGTTTAGACGCATTCATTGTTGGGGCTGCATGGTAGAGGCACGCGCAGTTCAGCCATGCGTGCCTCTGTCATACAACTGCTAAAGGGGCTTAGACAGAGCCCAGTAGCTGAACCTTATTATCAGTGATGCATCAGGCACGTTGTCCAGGTATCCTCCTTCTGCCACAGTTAGGTCAGCCTCACTGGCCTTAGGCTTGTGGGGCGAGTAGCTCTGGGCTAAGCAATTGGACCTGTTTGCATGACAGGGCATTGACCACTTGCTTCAGGAGAATCCAGTTGTCTGAGTACAAGGGACGGAGCGGAGTGCTAGGTGTCCAGGTGTCTAAGAGTTGAGGAGGTTCAGGGCCAAATGTCACTTACTTCAGAGACTGTATTGCACCTCAGTCCCAGTGCCTATGCATGTCTGGATGCAGAGGTCCCGAGCCCCACTTGCCCCATGTGACCCAAGCTAGTTTCTATATCAGGGTGGGTTTCTGCTCTTTCATTGCATGCAGAGAGAAATCACACTTCCCTGCTTTGGTGGAAGTGAGGGAATCCAATAGCATCTATTGTGGGTCTTTGTGAGCCAAACCAAATCTTCTGTGCCAGAGCCTGCCCTGCATGCCAACACAACTTCAGCTGTGGCTCTTTCGCCAGATTTAGCTTCAGATGCTCCATTAACGCGCCGTTACTTTCAGCTCAGGGCAGCCTCTAAGCCAAAAAACACATAATTGGTCTTAGTAGGGTATAACACCCCAGTCATTTCACATGCAGTACGCAGCTTCAGTATCGGTGCATGACAGCTGCGTAGATGTAGACTGATAGAGATTGAATGCTGCATTAAGGAGTTAGGCTGGGTAGTCACTGAACAGGGGTGTATAGAGAAAAGGGGAGATTTCCATATACACTGGGTTTTCTGGAATACCAGTATGTCTGGGGCGAAGTCTTTTACATGCCAGACAAGATCTTCACTCTCGCCTTTGCTCTTGGGTAACCTTGGTGGTTCTGCATCATTCTGTTTCTGTTTGCCTATAGCGAGTTCTCTTGCTGCTGGAACTTTGCTGTCCTGACTGTCTTTGTTGCTGTACTCCAGAGAGGAGAAAAAATGGCATTGCTTACCAGTCTTTTCTGGAGAATGGGGCTGTGTGATCCTGTATTAACCCCTGTGGCCTCACCATTCAGCAAATGATGTCATTAGCTAATGACTCCCCAGACCCTTGTTCCACACCGTCAGCCTGAACAGAGATCAACCTCCCTCCCCTAATATCAGTCTACCCAGCAACAGTGACTGCCCCCAACAATACCATGACCCTTGAAACTGACTGCGAACAACTGTACCTCACACACCTCCTGTGGCGTCTTTATGTGCTCATTCAGCCTAGACTCTCTAGAACCTGTGCATGCCCTGTACTGTGCCGTAGTGCTTTAAAAAGGGCTTTAAAGTGTTTTGATAAACTGAAGGCCATTCTTGGCACCTTCGGGAACTCCACATTTGTTAACTCTGCCTTAAATAGCGACAGTAAGAGCACATGGATTGTGCAATGGGCGTCTGCATGTTTTTGGCTGCTAAAGAGCCAGAATCTGCACATTTTATTTCACATTTTTATAGAGTGCTGCTCTGCTTGTGTTGTGGGTGTTGGGGAGGCTGAGAATACAACAGCAGAGGATGACCTCTTCACGGTGTGATGATCGCAGAAGGTTCAGTAATTCCTTCCTTCGTAGTGACCTTTCTAGCAGCGATTTGCCAGCTTCTAGCCACTGGGCCGCCAACTATTAATTCTAAAAGGTGCACATTTTCCTAGTGTTTTTTGGAACATCCCAGAAGTTTTCTATCACTTCCAAAATTGATCGTGAAGGTTCAGCCAATGCAACTCTGGAAGGTTCCGTCGCTCTTTTAAAGAACTTTCCACCGTATAAATCTATGAGTGTTCACCTTATCATCCCTCTGAGTCCACCCTTAGTCTGTGACAAACCAGAACAGGTTACAGAGCCAAAGAGAGTTGTCCTTGCATGCTCATTAGCAGAGTATGGTGATAATATAGTCGTAAACCACAGCAAATACTTAGTGCTAACAGGAGAGAGATGCCACTTGCATTTATGAACAAGAAGTTCTCAGCCTGGCAACATCCACGTGATTCATTTGCTTCTGTAGTCCTTATTACTACAGGTTTAGCGAGGCTACAACATAAACACAACCAACCTAAACATCGAAGCGATAAATCAATATATCACAAAGAGCAATTCATTCTCACATTACGTTTTTCAATAAAATCCAGCTATCAAAATGTGCAATATTAACAAAAAATGGAATGATTTTATCGTTTTGATATTGAGGTTAATTGTGTTTGTGCTGTATCCCCACAGAGACTGGTCCCCAGTGGGATTATCTGGTCTTTTTCGGGAAGAGGATAGCAGGGCCTTCAGAACTGACAAAAACATCCCAGTCCTGTATTGTTTCTGAAGCCCATTTCTTTCTCTCTCCACAGCCACTTGCTGTCGTCACACTACGTTGAGCGTCACTTCGACCACGAAGGGAATGCCACCCATACACCGGTAAGTGATGGACTGCAGTTGAGCGAGGAGACGGGGCTTTTCTGCCCTGTTGTTGAGGGTAACGGTGATTGGCAGAGAGAAAGGTGACCCTGCTAGTTGAAGTGCACACACCCAATGGGATGGCAGCTCCTTATATAGTGAAGACTGTAGCGGGAGGAGTCAGCAGGCTGAAGGGCAGAGGTCCAAGTAGCTCTACCTACTCTTTTCTTCTGCCGTTGAGACCCAGACTGTCCTCTCAAATTCTTGATATCACAGTGAACAACCTGATCAGTGCTTTAAATGGGAAAAAATGTGTGCTGATACTCATTAAAATGGGTTAGAGGTGAGGCAAATAGGCAGGGCTAGGGGCGGGGCTAAGGGCAAGATATGATACATAATGACCTCGCTACCAGTTACAACACATATCAAAACGAATGAGAAATGCGTTTATGTAAACAAAACAGGTTAACTCATTACACAAAAAGAAAGCCAAACAGGGTTATATGTTAACATTTCCTTGTTTTGTAATATTTGCTGCTTCTTAATGCCATATGTTATTTGTTGTTGTTTTGAAAATACAATATATTCTGAAGTGTGCACACACATAGAGCGAAATAAGCTGAAATGAACACAAAAGCCCATTCCCTTTAAAATATCTCCTGAGAGAGTCCTGATTATCTCCCTCTTTCTCTCACATAAAATAGGCACACGCAGGTCGGCGAGCACAGAGACATATTTATATATATGTATAAATGATTATTAAAGTTAACAAGAAATATACAGGATTTTTAACTGTACACGATTTTGTGTTAAAATACCATTTCAAAGCCCAGTCATGATTTCAGAACTCAACAAATATCTCTTTTTTTATGTGAAGAAAGTGTCAATCCTAACTTCCCCTGTCACCTCACTTCTATACATTTATCCCTCCCCCTTCCTTCTATGCTTGTTTTGTATATACTCATCATCTAATATTTTTCCATATCTTTATTTCATTGTTAGACTATTGTTTAATATGTCATCTGTTGGAACGTTCATTTATCTTTATATAAATAACCTTATAGAATGTTCGGCGGATTTTATCTTTTCAGAGTTGATCTTCACACGTTACTGTTTCCACCTACATGTAGGCCCTTATGATGTTACTACTTGAATAAACATAATTTATCCACTTTACATCTTCGTTTCCTGCTCTAACAGCAGAGCACACATAGGAAAGCAGCCTCTGTGCTGAACAAAAAGATGGAGAAAAAAACGGCTTTGGGAAAGGTAGAGGATTGTCTGTGGCTGCCGCTCACTTTAGTAAGGCCAGTACATTTCCTTAAATATGACAGGATTACCGACTGGCAGCACCAGCCCATTTCACGCACCTGATGGAGGAAGGGGGTGAGTGGGGCCTTAAGCACTTTAAGCCTAATAGCCATTGCGCACCTGATCAACAGTGCAGGGTCTGTCTAGACCCTGTCCTGTTGTTCACAGCATGACGCAAGGCAAGCCCTCTCAACCCCCTGCAGTCTGGGGACATTCAAGTGGGTGCTGCTGGAATCTCCAGCAGCGACTCCACTAAAGGCCACTGAGGGGCTCAGTGACTTGCAAGCTCCTCAGAAGCAGAGCTGCATCTGCCCTGAGCTGGAGGAGATACCGAACCTGAGCCTGCTGTGCTCTCAATGAGGGTACCGGTACTCTCCCTCACCTAAGAAAAGTGCTGGTACTGTCTGCCAGAAAATTCTGACGTGCCGTTACTTTGTACCGGTGAGTATCGGCCCATTTAAAGCACTGAACCTGATAAAACTGGCACTGGTAAACCTCCAGTGTTGCGCCTTCCAGGCCGTACCGTCATAGGGTGGAAGTACGAGATAAAATACCATAATATACCATCTCTTGCAGCCTGTATTGCCCTTCTGACACTGGGGAAATACCAAGAATTAGTGTTAAATGCTTCTTGGATACTCATTGATAATCCATTCGCCTTCCGTAGATGGTGCGTTTTACAGCTTTGAGTTGTCGTTGTCTACAGACTTGCAAATTATTTGTTTGCTACTGACATTTTGTTTGGTCGAGACACAGACAAATACTGAAACGAGTGGGGTTAAGAGGAGTACTGCCCTGCTGTATGTTGGTAATTTATTATATTTAGTGCAGGCATGTACAAACTTCCCCATTTGAAAGAGACCTGTGAATATACATCTGCCCGTCTCCCCATTAGTCAACCCTTCTTGATGTGTGGGTCTAACCTCCCTAACTCCAGTGCACAATTCCAGGTGAAAAAGTGGCCAAATGTCCAAGGCTCCTCCTTCTCGTAACGGGTTGACTGTTGACATTTTATCACTTTTGATCCGCTAAAAAGTGCAAATAAGATATACTTGTAGAAGTTACATCTAAAATCAAAGTCTTCAACTCGACACTAGCGTTTATTGATATGCATTCTTTCTTGTTTTTAATTCTGAAACTGCAGATTCCTCCCCTTTAGAACAGATACCAAAGAAGGAATGGTTTCTTACCTGTAATCATACTTCTCTCTCAGGGGAATATCAATTGAAATCATAAGCACTGAATAGTCCTGCCCATGTGCTTCTTTAAGATATATCTACTTTAGTGTAGACATTCGCCTTACTTCATGAACGCCAAGACTAGGACGCAATTTGTTAAAAACCTTTTGCAGCCACAGAAGAAGCCTATACGGGCCAATTACATTAGTTTATATTTAAAAAACACCAAAGTTTCATTAAAATAGGAAAAATAGCAAGGAGCTGAAACCCTTTTTCTTATACATATCCTTCATAAACATTAATATAGGCTGCAGGACTGTTGTTATACAAACTGGCACTGCACCTTTAAGTGCTCACTGCCCTTCAGTACCCCATCATGCCCAGCAGGTGGCAGTTACCCCAGTTCTTTTTACTGAGCAAAAAATAGCACACATAATGAAAATAGAATGTGAATTAATAATCTTTGTCTCTTTCATTGGGGGAAGAGGGAGTGTTGCTTATGATTTCAATGAAGATTCCCCTGAGAGAACTAGGATTACAGGTAAGAAACCATTTCTTCTGTCTGAGGGGGTCTCCAATGATATCCATAAGCACTGAATAGACTAGCAAGCCCATCCCTATCAACAGCAGTGGAAAAGTAAAAGATCATCTATCTAAGCAGCCAGGCAAAGAGATTCTTTACGGAAGCTTGTCTTACTTGAGCATCTGTACTAGCATCTGAGTCTAACCAATAGTTCCTCTTAAAAGTGGGAACAGACTGTCATGTCGCTACTTTACAGATTTCTATGATGAGAATGTTCTTCATTAAAGTGGCTTCTTTCCCGCTGATAGAATGAGCCTTTGCTCTACCAGTCAGGGTTTTGTTTGCTTTCTAATAGCACCATAGATTGCAAGTGGCTGTCCATCTGGATACAGGCAGTTTAAATGTGGCTAGACCTGTATGTAAAGGACCATAATATACAAACAATTGTTTCGATTTGCGAATATCCTTTGTTTTGCCTACTTTCAATTTACGAGCTGTCCCACATCTAAAGTGTGGTGAGATCTTTCTGCTGCAGTTGAAGGATTCTGAAAAAAAGTTGGCAGGGAAATGGTAATGTGAACATCCGAAACAACTTTGGGTAAGAATTTCGGATGTGTTCTCATAACTGGTTTATTGCTATGAAATATTGTGTGTGGTTCATGGAAGCATAAAGCTTGAACCTGACTAACCCTATGTTCTGACGTGATGGCAACCAGAAAAGCAGTTTTCCAAGAAAGATGCTGTAATGAGACTTTATGGATAGGTTCGAAAGGGGCTGCCATCAGAAGTAAAAGTACGACATTCAACTCCCAAGGAGGATAGGTACGCCGTATTGGGAACAAAACCTTCTTGATGCATTCTAAGAAGTCCTTAATAACTGGGACTTTGAAAAAAGAGGTTTGTATAGGATATTTTTTTTACGCAAATATAGATTCCAAATGGACTTCAATAGAAGAAAATTGTAAGCCAGAATTAGCCAATTGAAGTAAGTATGGTAGTAAAGCTTCTTCTTGGCACGTGGTTGAATTAATATTCTTGTCAGAGCACCAGATACAAAATCTCTTCCATTTGAAAGAATAAGATGTTTATGTTTATGGGTGTTTTGCCTCTTTTAGAATGTCCATGCATTCTTGCTGTAAATCCAAATGTCCATATTGTACGAGTTCAGAAGCCATGCTTCCAAACCCAAAAAAGAAATGTTGGAATTAACTATCTGGCCTCCGAACTTCATGAGAGGGTCCGGTCTGCACAGCAGTCTTATGTGTGGTCGTTCCAACATATGTAGGAGATCTGTGAACCACCACTGTCGGGACCACTCCAGAGCTATCAATGTCATTCTAGCTTTCAGGTAAGACAGTTTGATGATTACCGCTGGACTCTGGGGTATCGGTAGAAAAGCGTAGAGAAATTGGCTGGACCAGTTGATCCATGGGACATTTTCTAATGTCCCTGGTTGCTAAAATGTTGAGGTGAAGTCTGGACATTTTTTGTTTTCTGCTGACCCAAATAGATCTGCGCGAGTAAAACCCCAGGTGCAAAAGACGTCTTGAACAACAGAGTCATTTAGTACCCACTTGTGATTTCTGCTTAGGGAGTTTATTCTTTTTTATTTTTTATTTTAAACAGTTTTTATTTTTTACACATCAGCCAGAACATCAGTAGATGAACCTTGTACATAGTAGATTTTACAATTATTACAGTCAATAGTTACTTTCAGGGAAACAGAGATTAAAATGAGGGAGTTCATTCTCCAATACCACTCCCCCCCCCCCCAGATTGAACGTGGCCCTTTCCATTGACATATTCTTAAAAAGTCAAGAAATCTGCCGACTACTTGCTGACCCTGTACGCAGGGGTGTGTATTGTCAATCTCACCCCCCTCGATTTCAAGATTGTAATCTCTCAGCCATAGCTGCCATATTTTGGTATACATTTTAGGGCATCCTCTTGCCATGTACGTTCTCTTCTGGCCCCCATATTTAGATCCATACTGGCTCGCCATTCCGCAAGTGTGGGCAGGCCCTCAGCTCCCCAGTGCCTGGCTGTGGCTCTTTTTGCAACTATTAACCCTAGGTTGCTCATATAGGAGTTTGTTCCCAGGGAGATCAACATCTGTAGGGATGCCGAGTATAACATATTTGTGGTCCATAGGTATCTGTGCCTCTAATATATAGTTAAGTGCCTTTACTATTCGTGAACAGTTGCTTTGTCCATGCTGACATTCCCATAACGTATGTTTGTAGGTGTCTCAGTCTGTTTTACAGCGTAGACATAGTTAACCCGTGGTTTCCTCCAATTTAGACCTGAGGGATATCAGTCATTCAGGGATCTTGTTAATTAGAGTTTTATATGTCCAGGAAACCCCCTTTGCGATTAATTCCTCTTGTAGAGTCTACCTTACAATGGTGCAATTTGGGGATGCCTGTAGTGCCAATTTTTTGTGCCCTCCATGTATGTTGCAGTTGTAAGTATTTGTATGTTTGAGTATGTGTCAACTGATATTCAGTTTGAAGAGCCGCAAAGGTGACTAAGGCCCCGTCTTGAAATATGTCACCCACTGTAGCGATCCCAACCAAGCCCTGCAGTTTTGCAAATTCTGGCACTGTCCTACCCACCCATAGTGGAGTTGCTTTTGTCAATTTCTTTTCCCATCCCATCTATTGCTCCACCCCTTTCCAGGCCTCAATCGTCCTCTGTGTGGCAAGTAGTAGATCTCGGACACCTGTGCCCCCATGGAGATAGTGGAGGTGGGATTGTTTCCGAAATTGGAGCCTCTCCTAAGCATACGTGGGGTGCTTATCTGCAGCGTGTCCCCATTCATTACTTACAATTAAATGTGCAGCTCAGTAGTAGGCTTGGATATCCAGCAGGACGATTCCCCCATTGTATTGGTTGTGCTGCAACGTTTGCAGCGCTACTCTTGGGTGGCCCCCGTTCCATAAAAGTGTACGGATTTCATCATTAATTGCATGAAAATAGCCCCTGGAGCTCTGTGGAGTGTGTTTTGGAGTATGTATAGTAGATTAGGATGCATTATCATTTTAAACATAGCCGCTCTCCCCAGCAGCGTCAGATGGAGCCATCTCCACCTAGCCACATCTTCACGGAATTCCATCAGAACCCGCTTGATGAAGGAAATCAGCTTCATTTACAGAGATGTACATCCCCAAATATCTGAATCCCTCTCTGGTAATGTGGAGGTCCGCCGGTTTTGAGTGTGTATCTATGGGACATCCCACCGGGTATAGACTTGACTTTTCCCAGTTTATATTGTTTCCCGCGTATTTGCCACATTCCTTAAACAGGTGCAGAGTCAGAGGAAGTGTGGTGTCAGGGTTGGTGATATAGAGCATGATGTCATCTGCATAGAGATATGTCTGTTCGTCTTTGAGGTAACCTTCTGCATCCTGGAATCCACTGAGCTTCGAATCACCTGGGAGCCTTGATGCTTGTTTTCAGCCTGAGGCCAGGACAAAGAGCCCGATTAGGGTCACTGCCGACATTCACGATAGGCCAAATCTGGGGGTGAACGTGGATTCAGATACTGGGAGGACAAGCGAGGCTGTTGCATCCTCCTCCCCAAAGAGCACAGGCACAGGCAAGGGTCTGAATGCAATTGTGACACCTAGGGAAATACAGAGGCCAATCCCCCAGGGTACGGAGGTTCCAACAACTTCGTTCTTACTAAAATTGGAACAGACCATTGAACGAACACTTGAAACTACCCCTATTAATTTAGGAAGAGCTAAGGCCCCGAGAACTGCACAAACGGAGAGTTGGAGTCCGCTGAGTTTAACTCATCACCAAGACCTAACCGACCCAATTGATGAACCCACCTTTAAAGACCTTAACTTGTCAGCAATAAGATAAGTCCAGGACACAATGGCCAGGGCACTGCTATGGCAATCCGCCAAGATGGAACTCCAAATCGATCTTTTGCAGTCGATAGCCCAGCATTTGGTGTGCCAAGATGATAAGCTGGCAAAGCTGGAAGTCCAACTTAACGTCCAACAAGCTCATGCCGCCAGCACCAATTCCTGTGACGTCTTAATTGATAAATGGGCAAGTCTACCTGAAGTCTTAAAAGAGATGCTTGCATTAGCCAAGGGTCAGGGCGAGACAACCACGCAAGAACAAGCCGCACAAAAGCTACCACCACAGACGACAGAGCATGCCGAAACAGCAACCCTTAGCACAACGGGCAATAGCGCCTCAATGGTTCCCCTAGTAGGGCCCCGCATTAACTTTACTTTGGCTAATAAAGGGAATGGTGACCCGAGGTCTCGGATCTCGAGACCGTTAGTGATGACCTGTCTGTTACTACCTCTCAGGTGGAGAGGGTCGAAGGAGCATTAGCAAGTGCCAAAGCCCCGTTATCAAGGAGAGCCAAAAAAAGACTCAAAAAACAACTTAAGAAGTCGAAAGCTAGAAGCAGAAACACACCCTCGGTGGTATCAACCCTGGGCGACACTGAAACTAAACGTATCCCTAAACCACTCTTCCCCATTTTCATACCCAAGCAGGTGTCTAAAATGGGCAAGTCATGTGACGCACCTCTTGTTCGCGGTGAGGCCCAAAGTCAACAAATCCCTCTCATGGAGGGTCAAACCAATGAGCCTCTCCAACAAAGGCCTTCACAGGTGGCCGTCGCCGCACCATTAAGTGCCCCCAGCCCTTCTGGTTGGGTTCTGAAACATGAGTCTGTAACAAATCCCAAACGACAACAGGGCGCACAGCCAGTACAGTCTAGAGTGGTAGGTCTACCAACTGAGGGGCAAGGGAATCCGCAACCAGGAGTCGCACTCATAAATTACCTAAATTCAACATCAGACCAGGGGGAGTGGCAAGGATGTCCGAGTGTGGAAGGCCAATCAAGCATGGGGCCCAATGGGCAGCAGCCAGAACTCACGCACAAAAACCCTTTAAATTTCAGTTACCAGAGGCTAAAGCTCCAGGGAGAAGGGGTGAGTTTGTGGTCCATCACACAAAAAAACAAACAATCCTCCTATGAGCTGCAGTTAACCCCAAGGTACACAACAAAAGGCTCATTTGACATCTTGAACAGGTCCAACATTGTCCGCCTCTTTGGCCATATTGCCTCCCTGGCCCAAATCACCTCAGAAAATATTGAGTGGGTGATATTCAAGAGACTGGAGACAGACACTCATGACGATTCCACCATAATCGGACTTGCGAGTCAGCAAGTCCAACAGGCTGTCCTTAAGGAAGCAACACTGTTCGCTGAATGGGGCATTGAAGTTGTTGCACCAAGTACACTGAAATATCCACACGTCCTGTTGCCGCAACAGGACACCCCAGAACCGTCATCCATTCTTAAAGGCATACGGCACACCCGCCCAGAAATAGGGGCGAAATCAGGGCGGGCAAAAACCCCGCTAAAAATCAAAATCCAGCAAAACGACGGGCAACGGAGGGTGCAGCGGCATTTCCAGACATCGGATCACCTGGAGGCCACATGGAGACAGTGTCCCTAACCTAATAAACAGCCATGTAAATAACGCCTGTTCAAATCCACTTAGGGGCCTAGTCCGCGAGTTATCCATTATCTCATGGAATATTGCGGGGATGAGCAACATCTTTAGGGACATAACTACACCTGAATACCTCGCACAGGGGGACATACTGTGTATTCAGGAAACCTGGGCAAGGGCAACGACCGCCATTGGTGGCTTTTACGAACATTTTAAACCAGCGACCAAAAGGACAATCTTTGGACGCCCGTCAGGGGGCCTCTCTATCTACGTAAGTCATGCGTGCAAAATTAACACAACTGAATTTAAGTTGGGGTCTCCTGATCTTCAAGCCATCCTAATCAGTGGGTTGTCATCGGGTCGAAAATCTCGCCCCCTTCTACTAATTAATTGTTATTTCAACCCAATTAAGTATCAATCCTCCCAGGCCATGGAATCACTTATTTCAATTTTGGAAGATCTTTTAATAAATTGGAAGGACCAAGACGTAATAATCGCGGGCAACTTCAATCACAGAGGCTTGGGTTTAATTTCGGAGACTCCATCAAGCAAGAAGTCAGTCCCACTGACTGAATTTCTCGCAAATTTTAAGCTGCACTCCACCCATAGAATACAAAAAAAGACCCAACCTGAATGGACCACCATTCCGACCTTTAGAAATGTCTCTACTATAGACTACATCTTTATCAATGAAGGGCTTGCCCACAATCTTTGCAACTTCACAGTGGACGACAGAGAGGAAAGCGATCATAGGCCCCTCCGCGCCACATTCAATCTGGCGCGGGTACAAGCAGAATTACAAGCAGTTATTGGAACTACCACGGGGGAGGAACATCACAATGTGCTTAAAAGAATAAAATGGTCAACCAATCTCAGTCATAGCCTGCTAGACTATGTAGCTAGAAGGGAGGAAGAACCTAACCCAGTTCAAACTAAGAACATCATCCACCTCTGGGAAACTCTGACCTCCGACTTATTGGAACGTCTGGGCAATAACCATCATCCAAGAAGTCGCCAATTCCACTCTGATCCTCGCCGTGCAACATCGTGGTGCCTGTCACAGTGTAAGCGTGCTCTAAATAAGGCAATCAGGGCACAAAAGAAAGGCACTCATTTGTCAGGGAGATACTCCATTGCTGCTCTGCGAACAGACTATAAAAAGAAAGTCTGGGCCCACAAAAAACTGCAGACTGAACAGAATTGGTTGACTGTGTTCTCCTTAATTAAAGGTAATGACAATAGCAAGCTTTGGCGTGTCATTAACAGTCTGACCCCCAGAGGAGAGCAAAAGGAAAATAGTGTTGCAGGGAAAGTGTGGGAACAGTATGCCAAGGGGCTGTATACCTGCGAGTCAAATCAGGCCACTGCAGGAAGCCGTGCGTGGTCCAAGGTGGCGGCGGAAATTATCGTACCCGAAAGAGCTACGTCAGAAGGCGTAAACTCGACCTGCACCGGATCGTTCACAGAAATGGAGGTACTAAAGTGTATCAAGGCCATAAGAACTGATGGCGCTCCAGGCCCAAATGGGATTCCGGCCCAGGTTCTGAAAACTGCCTCAGCCTTTTTTGCATCCAGACTCACCCCTTTATTTAACCATTCTTTTGCCACGGCAATGTTGCCATCCTCTTGGAAAGGTTCTATTCTATTCCCCATCCATAAAAAGGGGGACCACACGAACCCGGCCAATTATAGGCTTATAGCTCTCCTCGACGTAGAAGCAAAGATATACGCCCGCCTTCTTCTCAGGGATCTGGAGGATTGGGTGGACAAGAACGGCATTCTTCCGCCCACACAGACCGGCTTTAGGGCCCATAGCTCCACTCTTGATAACATCTTAGCCCTTTCCTACCTCGCGAAGAAGGCCAATACGAGGAACAAACCGCCCCTGTTCTGCTGTTTCATAGACTACTCCACAGCCTTTGACCGAGTGAACAGGGGCCGGCTCTGGGCAAAACTTGACTCGTGGGGGCTACCACAGGCTCTGCTAAAAGCTATAAAAGCGCTCTATGAGGACACCTGGGTCAAGGTGAAGCTAAGCCCTACAATAACAACCGAAAGAATTGAAACCAACTCGGGCCTCCAGCAGGGGTGCGTCTTGGCCCCCATGCTTTTCAACTTGTGTACTGCGGACATGGGACAGCTCTGAAAGATGCCAACTTAGCACCTCCAAAACTGGGGAGGCTCGTCTTGGGAACACTCCAGTATGCAGACGACACGGTGATCATGGACCACACTAGGGTGGGGCTCCAAAGAGCCTTAAGCAGTTTGGCCTTATACAATAAGTCAAATGACTTACGGATCAACGTGAGCAAGACCAAAATCGTCATTTTTGGCAAATACCCCCTCAAAAAAGAAGCTTCATGGTCTCTGGGGGAGCACCGTATCGTCACTGCCCCATCCTACAACTATCTGGGCACCTGGGTCTCTGAGAGTGCCTCTGCAGTCAAACATCTGAAGGAGCTTAAACCTAAAATTGACAAAACCATTCTGTCGCTAAGACGCTTATGCCACCGCTTGGACAGTCCCTCAGCAGAACCAATGTTGACAGTGCTCCGGGCAAAACTGATCCCTGCCATTGCATATGGGCACATAGCCTACCCTGGTGCATTTGACAAAGTGGTAAACGCGGCCCAAGCGAAAGCCTATAAGATGGTGCTACAGGCCCCTAGATACGCATGGAACACTAGATTAAGGCTAGAAATAGGCCTTAAGCGACCTGAGCTGGTATTACTGGGGGACCTTTTAAAACTCTATATTAGAGTATTGAAAGCACCAGAACATTTGCTAAAGCACTCCCTGAAATCAATCTTTGATGAGGTGGGCTCCCCCTGGTACTCAAAGGTAGGACAAGCTATTGCAGCATTGAAAATCGAAAGAAGGAGTTTGCCCCTGCACGAAATTCCTTTCTCAGCCTGGGCCCAAGCAGTTAAGCGCCAAGTCCGGATCATCTCCTTTGGACTTGACCTTGCATCTCTTCGGCAAAATCCACTAACTCAGGCCCTGGACAAATCATATATTCCAGGTAAACCCCAACCTTACCTGCAAGATCCAGTATCCACTTGCGCGAGAAAGAAAATTTTGTACTTTCGACTTTTGGCCCTCAGGATCATGGACTTCAACCCCAAATGGGCCCGTACGGATGGCACCCTGGCCTGTCGTCTATGCAATTACCGCAGAGAATCCTGGCTACACTTGCTGTGCTGCTGCACAAAGCTGGCCAATGATCGCCATCGCTTGCTGCTTCCGATTTTACGGAATACGGACTATAGAACTTGCAGAGAGGCTTCGGACTGGTGCCTCTCAGTCTCCACGACCTGTTTGATAGCCAGAGTTGGGAAATTTATACACCAGGTAAAAATGGCACTCGACTCCCACTTAACGGCATTGTCTGCAAAGTAACTGGAAGCCTTCCGCCCCAGTTATCCAACCTGGGCTGGTTTAAAGACCCACGAAGAATCCATCTTTCGTCATCAGCCCTTGGTACATGAATTGACTCTACCGAACTTTCATGTGCCTCCCCTTATCAGTTGGGAAACACTGGTACAACCTATACATCACTCCTTTTAAAAGAACTCTGCTTTGGACAGCTAATCAGGACTAATATGTTAATATTTAACTTAAAGTGACTTTCACTTTTATGTGTGGATGGGACTTGTGAGGGGGTGAGTCGGGACGTTCATAAAGCTTCTTTTTTTTTTATCTTATACTGTAAAGATTTTAAGTAATCATGCAGTTTATTAATAAAATCGTCAAATTGTCACTGAGCTTGTCATTCCAATGGCTCTAATACCAGGGCAAAGAGCAAGGGGGACAAGGGGCAACCTTGTCTGGTTCCTATTCTTATGTGGAAGTCAGCCGACTTTACCCCATTGACCCTGATTCTGGCTCTAGGGTTGGTATAAAGGAGCTCCACCCAAGTCATGAATCCCCGTCCAAACCCAATCCTCACATGGACTGCTAAATAAGAAGCCAGTGTACTGTGTCAAAGGCCTTTTCCACATTCAGGGAAAGGAGCACAATTGACCAACCGACAGAGATTGAAACGTGTGGCTCGGCTGGGCATTAAGCCCGATTGGTCATGGTGAATGAGGGATGTGATAGTCATGCCCCTAGAATGGAGGCCAAGATTTTTGTTTCAACGTTGAGCAATGATATTGGGCGGTAGGATCCGCACGGCTATGGAGGCTTACCTGGCTTAGGAATATCCACCCCTGTGGCCTGACAGAGGTCTAATGGGAGAAACCCTCCTTTGTGCCGCTTGATACATATTTAAAAGGGGAGTCCCTAGCAGGCTAGCTTTTTGCTTTAAGAATTCCCCTGGTAGCCTGTTTGGTCCCGGGGGTTTCCCTGATTTTTGTCCATAAACTGCGTCTAATATTCCTGTCAGGGTAATATCCATCTCAAGGGCTTCCTTACCGTCCTGCATCAAAGTAAGGGTATCTATTCTGCTAAGGTACTCTGCTATCTAGGACTCGTCTGGTAGTGGCCCAGCGTCGTATAGTCGCATGTAGAATCATGCAAATGCCCCCCCTGCGGTGTGTGCGGTTACATGTATTTCTTCCTTCTCCTGGATCTTGGCCACCCAGCTCGCCTCTTTCTCCCTTCTGCCCAGCCAAGCTAGAAGCCTCCCAGCCCTGCCTCCTGACTCGTAGTCGGGGGTGCATGTCCTGAATTTGGGTCTGTACCTCCCGGTCTGTCAGGGCTCGAAGTTCCCTGCATGTAACTGCAATTTGTCGTATCAGAGTGGCCTCTGCATCTGGGGCAATACCTTTTTCGAGGTCAAGGAGTTTACGTTCCAGTGTTTCTACTTGGTAAGTTTCTTACCTCCTTTTATGGGCTATTACGTCCTGCACCCTACCTCGGATCATATATATATATATATAAGTCTCTCAAAGGTGGCGGCTGAGGCTACTGAACCCTCATTCTCTTGGAAGTATAGCTCAGTCTCCGCCCTTATCACTGCAGTTACTTTTTTATCCTGGAGCTCCCAGGCATTCAGTCTCCAATCCGACTGTTGTCTACTTCCCCTGCTTCCCACCATCAACCACAGTGGTAAGTGGTCCGCGATTCCCCTTGCGAGGTACTCCACCTTTTCCACCGTCGTACCTCCCCTGCCAGGACAAAGAAATCATCAAGTCTGGAGAAGACTCTGGGGCCCATGGAACTATGAATAAGTGCGGTCCGCCTTGAGGTCAGTCAGCCCCAAAAAGTTCCCGAATTTGGCCAATGGAGTGGGTATACGGGTTCCTGTGGTAATGTGTGTGCGGTCAAGGTTTGGGTCGATTACTTTGTTGAAGTCACCTCCAATAATGTGTGTGGAGGGGCCCGATTCTAATAATAGCTTAGCTACTGCATCTAGGGTTGGAGATTGTAGTTGTGGAGGGCAATAGACACTGATCAACGTAAGCTCTCGCCGTCCCCAGGTACCCCGGACAGCGACAAAAGTCCCACGGAAGTTTGCCCAGGTCTTAATTGTATGGAAGGGGGGTTTTTCCTAATCAATATGGCGACACCCCGAGACCCTGTGGAAAATCCATCAAGTGTTATGTATGACCCACTCCCTATAAAGGCGCTATCTGTACCCACCAAGTGGGTTTTCCGCGAAAAGACAATGCCGGGCTTAAGCCTCTTGATGTATCTAGCTACTAGTCCTCTCTTGATCTTACTACCTAGTCCGTTGACATTCCATGTCAACTCTGTATAGGGTTCCTCATCCCTTGTGTATGTGTCTCTTTTTTGTTCCTATGTGTTTGGGAAAGCCTGCCTGCTTGTCTCCTTCCCCTTGATAACAGTAAATATTTGATGCCTCCCCCCACCCAACTCTCTCCCACTTCCTGCGCCCATCCCCTGAACTGTCAACAAGACAACCTGGCATAGGGCTAGACTCAGAGGTCTGTATTCCTTACCCCAACACTCTAAAATGCTAAAGAAACCAATGAAGGATATGAACTTCAGGTAAGTCTTTTCGCTCAAACGCTGAGAGCGGTAATGTCTGGGGGGCTCCTTAGCTGTTCTATAGATCGTCTGCCATCGGCATAGCGCCTGTTTCAGCCTTCATCACCGCTCTTGTCCTGCTGCTGGTGCGTGTTCTCTAGATTTCCTATCGCAGTACCTCGTTCTTCCAATTGGTTAATGTTCTTAAGGAGTGGGTGAACGCTGTCTGTGTCGACAAGGTACTCCTTATCTGAAGGCTTTGTATGGGTACTGTCACGTTGGCTGGAGTATTTTTTTCTAGCTTTCGCTTGTGTCAAGTCCTCATCCGAGCGCACCTTCTCCAGCGTGTGTGGGATCCCCTTCAGGGGGGTCCCCGTTCGAGTTCTGCACCCTCCTGTGAATAGGCGTCTCTTTAACTCTCTGGGTTTGGGTTCTGGCTGTGTTGACGCGTCTCTGAGTTGCGACCCTCTGACCCTTGCCTCACGCCTTACAGGGGGGGGCTCATCAATCCAGGCCCATGCTTCTTCTGGTGACTGGAAGAAATGGGAGTTGCCCTGAAAAATGACTTTTAGTTTGTTAGGAAATAGTAGCAAGTACTGAATTTTAGAGGGCTATCAGTTAAACTTTCACAGAATCAAATGTGCGCTTCATCTTTATTATCATTATTTTTGCGTTGGCATGTTTGATTTCACCAACACACTGTGACTCTCTGGTTATTGTATCACGGTCTTGAAAGTTGAGAAATTGCGCAATCAGTGGGCGCGGAGGGGCGCTGGATGGTGGTCTCCCATTGGGCATCCTGTGGTCCTGTTCGATTATAAAGCAGGGTGAGAACTTTGCCGCTGGGCTCGGAGGGAGTCACGCAGCCATGTCATCAAAAATGCTCCCAGCTCTGTTCTGCACAGGTCAGTTGAGCCAGTAAATGCAGAAAGGGGCAGACAGATAATCTTTAACAGTGCCCACTGCAAGTCTAGACAGGGCCAAAGACAAAACAAACAGCAATACATTTGTCTGTAAACTGGTCTGTGTTACAGGTGCTGCAGCAAGCCACAAACTTCTCCTTTCGTCCAGCCTCAGAATACTATGGAGAGACGCCTGGCTGCACCCACTGCTTATAGAATATAGCCAACTGCTACTGCTCAATTTCCCTGCATAAAGTTGTAGATTGCTCAGGCCAGGGTGCAAGACCCTGCTGCTATGACTAAAGATCCTCCAGAAGCGGCAGCCTGATCGTAGGACAGATCCTAATGCCCGGAAGTTCGGGTACCACATTTTCCTTGCCTAATCCAGAGACATTAAGATGACTTAATACTGGTTGTTCCTCATCTTCTTTAGGATTCCGGCAAGAGAAGTAACAGCAAGAATGAATACAGAAGTCCCATACTCTACCCTGGGTGGAATGCTTCTCTGAGTGAGCTATCAGGAGAACTACAGCGTGCAAAAGTGATGACATTGCACATTTTGTTATGTGAAAAATAGATCGCGCCAGAGTACTTTCCATTGTTGGAAGACGTCGTGCACCGCCTCCAGTTAAAAGTGCAAGTTGTGATCCGGTAGGTGTTGTGGGCTGAGCTCATCCACTCTAGCGTTTAAAGATCCTGCCAGGTGGTGATCAATCCAGGAAATGCCCTGATGTTTAAGCCATGTCTAGAGGCACAAAACCTCCTGGCACAGAGCTAAGACCCGAAACTGCCCTATTTGTTACAATACCACATGGCGCTGAACTAGCCTTTTTTTGATGGATGGTAGGAAGGCATTCAACAGCAAAGTAATGACCTGCAACACCAACAGGTTGATGTGGAGAGATGTTTCTACCAGAAACCAAAGTATTCTGATCTTCACCCCTCCTAGGTGACCTGCATAACCCAGAAGGGCTGCATCTGCCACACAGCTCTGGGTGGGCAATGGTGGTTGAGCAGCTACCACTGCAGATCTTTTGCAGTCTCCAAAGAAACCTGGATGGAATTCACCCGATTCTCTTGATGCTGAGTCCAAGGAAATTTCATGGCTGCATATGCCATCTGACATGGTTGATGAGCAGAATGCCGGAGTCCAATAGGCCATGAAACCTCACATGCAACTTATCCCGGATAGCTTTGATGAAAGAAAGCCTCTACAAAGGATTCAGGGGTGACTTTGGCATGCTAATAATGAATCCCCATGATGGTAAAAGGTTCATCATCATCTGAAAGTAGACCACAACTGACTGTGGCTAGCCCACCTTCAACATGACAAACTGAAATAGCTCCAGGCCAACCTTGAAGCGCAAGTAGTGTCTGTGGTCTACAAAATGGGTACATGGAAATAGACGCTCTATAGTACCAACCAGCCTCCTGGATCCAAAGCATATAGAGCTAGGGTCAGCATGGGCCAGCATGAGCATCTTGAATTTGTCCTTCCGCAGGAAGAAATTGAGATACCAGAAATATAAATTGGACAGAGGCCTCTGCCCTTATGAAATAACTAGAGTAACAGCGAGTTCCCATTTCCAAGGCTCTACTCTAATGTGGGTGGAAGATGTGGCGTGCTGGAAAGGAATTGCACTGGACAGTCTGTTTAACTATCTGCAGGACCCAATTGTCATATATTATGGCCTGCCTAGAAAAAATGATGGATATTGCCTCTAACAGGGTGGTGGTACAACGTCAAAGGCAGACTAAACTGGTTGGGAGGCTGTTGCTGGAGGAGCAGGGGACTGGGAATTTATGTAATGTTATGTTATGTTAATTATTCTTATATAGCGCATGTCTGCCCCAGCAGCAGGGCGTCCCAGCGCATGCGGAAAAGCCAACCAGGGGTGGCAGCGGAAAACGGCAGAGGAAGTACTGAGAAGCCAAGTAGTCGGCTCACTAGATGGAAGCGAACAGCCAGGTCTTGATAAATTTACGGAAGAGCCAATGGTCTCGTATCGCACGCGCTTTACTGTCCTTGTAGGCCTTGATGGTGTTTGGTAGATCCCCAATCTCGTAATTGCTGGGGAGTCTGTAGCTGGGTTGGTGGGCATTGGTGTTGCCTGTAAGCAAAGCCCTTTTCAATGGCACAAAAAGGGCGAAACTGTAGAGGACACTGCCTGGTGGGTGTGGGGAGACCGCAGGGTTGTGCTGTGACCCTGCTTTCCTTGAAGTGCTCTAGTGTGGAATCGGCCTACACACAAAATAGGTGAAACCTTTCGAAAGGCACATCCATGTGCCTGAAAGTCACCTGTGAAGCCCATGGATGTCATGCATGCATGGCTTTAAAGCACCATGCTAGTCCCAAATGCTCTACCTAAGCAGTCAATAATCTCCAGTCCATACTCGATAATGTATTTGGCTGCACCTTGGCCATTCTGGTTGGTTTGTTCCAGTTTGGCTTGCAATACCTCTGGGACTGCCGGCAAGTTCTTTGGCAACCATGTCCAATAATACCTGGGTGTATCTACCCAGCAAGCTGCTGCCATCGACTGACCAAAGGGCTAGGCTAGCTGATGAAATTTGATCAATTTCCTGAGTGCTTTATTCTTTTTGAACGTGTCTTTAGAGGGGGTTGTAGGGAAAGAATTGAGATGAACCCCTCTAGTAGATGCCTGAATTTACCAGGCTCTCAGAAGTAGGGTACTTCATCATAAAGGCATGGTCACCTGTAGTGGCCCAGTGGAATTGCACTGTCTGTCTATTCACAGTTGGGCAGCAACAAGGTGTAGTTCTGGTACCTAAGAGGGTGTCCGTCAAGGCTTTGTTGAATATCGGCAAGGGCTCGGACAAGGTCTGCCTGGGCTGTAAGACTTCAATGAGGAAGTCCAGAACTTCAGCTGCTCGTCTGAGGACTACAGCAAATGAGGTGGTCTCTTCCATGAAAGGGCCAGAGGGCAAACCAAGTCCAATGTCAGGGGAAATGTCCAATTTAGTGGCCTCTTGTAGTTCCAGAAAAAAGTTGTCATTGTCTTAGTTTGGGGGAAATTCATCGCCATCAGTACCAAAACCGCGTTGACTTTGGTCAGAGTCAAATCTTAAAAGTTGTTGGAGCTCTGGAGGGTGGTTCCTATGTAAGGGTATTGTTTTGTTAGAATGAAGTGCTGCTGGACACAACAAAACTGTTCCGGGACGCGACCTTGGCCAAGGTCGAAAATGACAGGCCAATATGATCAGCATCCTCCTGTCTCTGAATGGGTGTCATTGTAGCAGGAACCAGCATGGCTCGTTGTGCAAGGCATGAAGTCTGCTCTGGAGTTGATGCTGAACCTGAAACAGGTTCAGGAGACATAACCGGTACTGAGAGCAGGCCCACGGACAATATCCAGACGAGGCCTCCTTGGATCTAAGGGCCCTCAAGACACTCCAGAGGGAGCCAGAAGGGTGCCAAAAATCGTAACACTGGCTTTCTTGAACTCCTCAATTTGTTGAGGTGTCGCAAATGGTGTAGGAAATTCAGGGTCTATCGGGATCAGCTGCGGAATCTTGGTTAGGTGTTTGTATCCCTTTCTCTTCTTGTGTTTGCATTCTTGGTATAACTGTAACTACCTCTATATCCTTCACTACTGTTGTTTCTCTCCTTCTGTATATGTCTACCTCTAAACCTCTACCTCATTCATCCATACCCGTCTGATGGATCTGCACACTTCTTCCTCACTCTCCTTCTGGCTGATTATCATGTTTGTCAAACTTAGTTGCCCCTTCCGTTGTTATGTGTACTAAATTTATCTAGCTCAATATTAGTTCCAAACACTTCATTAGGTCTTTTTCTCAATACACCATCTGAAAAGATCTTGCAGAGTATTGAAACCTATTCATAGTGTCCTGCTCTTTCTTGCATTCTCTATGAGTTGTTCAACATGGTTCAGCTGTCAGTAGGTAAGGTTATCCTTTAGGATGATATTTTGATAGGATGTTTTGTGAGGTGAAATGAACGTAGTCGTAGTGCAGGCACATTAGGTTTAAACTGCAGACAATTCCGAGTGATATCTTGGTATTGGCTGAAAGTAGTCTGTGGATTGTTGCTTGCTACTTTCAGCAATTAGACTAGAAGTAACTTGGCATGGTCCTAGTCCTGATCGATGCTATCCAAATAAGATGACTGTGCTCTGTGCTCCCAGTTCTGAACCACCAGCACCTACCTTTCCTGGAGGTTGTACCTGTGCAGAAATCTGCATTCCTGTCCGTAAGTGCTATGACATTCTATGCTGGGGCCTACATTTTGATTCGTATTTCTGTTTGCACCCTTGCTTGTTATGCTATATGGAGTTGATTGGTGGTAGAGGTAATTAGGGGTTAGGTAGTTGAGGTTATATGAGACCTTTCCATAGTGAAAGGCAAATTTGGTTTGGTGGTTAATCATCATCTTTCTATAGGAGAGACCGTTTTGGTTTGCGTGGTTATTGAGTACATCTAGATCCTTTCCTATGCTTATATAATCCTTAGGACGAGGGATATGAGTCGGGTCTGCCATTCTTAAATATGTATGCATAAAAGAACCCTGTGAAGTTAAAATAAACTCTGACTCAGTGACAGCAACACTAGCTCACAGTCAGATTGCGAAATAAATTAATGATTCCTTGTTTTGTTTGCAACTGCACACTCCACAGAAGCACTTACATGGCTCCTAAGCACAGTCTGCAACATCCAAAGACTGCGAAGCCTCCTGACTTTGTGATGTCTCCTGTGTGAAATACTTAGATCCAGACTGTCCTCCAAATGTATTTATGGCTTCTCAGAATTTGATCTCACTTTTAAACACATTATCTTGAGACTGAGAACCCTTGTTAACCTACTGTTCAGAAGAATGATTGTTCTGTTTCAAAGCATGCCTGTGTTTGAGGGTATGAGTGTAATCTAATGTCACTAAACGAAACACACAGCCAATTAAGCACTAATTACTTAAACTTGTATTGATCTCTTATGGTGCTCTGCTCTAGGGCATGGTGATTGAACACTGCTACTATCAAGGCAGAGTGAGAGGGAATGTTGACTCTTTTGCTGCTCTGTCCAGTTGCCATGGGCTGCAGTAAGTACCCTTGTTTGCACATACAACTTCTTGATTGATATGCTGTGAATAGCCTGAGTTGTTGGCGAGTGCAAAGTACGAAGGCTTTGTATATGGGGCTGGAAAGTGGTGTGATTGCACCATACGTGATGTGTGTATATCTAAGAAAATGTAAGCTGTGAGTTTATGCGGGGTGACAGAATATTAGGTGTAGGAAAGGGTGGCAAAATACCAGGCATAAGTCTACAAGAAGCCATCGACCACCACATGACAATATGTGAGGAACAACGTAATATTATGTGTCACGCCCCATGGGTCAAGACAATGTCGGGTATAAGTCTGAAAGAGGAGACAAAACTTGCCAACTTTGAGTGTTGAAAAGAAATTTCATATGTTGGCTCCTGACATAGAAAATGCTGGATGAGACCCGTAGTGATAGGAAATACCAGATGTGTGTGGTGTGGTAGGAAATGGCAGGCAATTGTAATCAGAGGTAAGGACAGATGTAGCTCGTAACACTGAGGAAACACCTGGTGTGACTCTTTGGTAAGAGGACATGACAGGTGTGACTATTGCATCAAAGTAAATAGGAAATGCCAGGTGTTACTCATGCCAGGTGCGATGGCTGGGACAGAGCAAATGACAGGCATACATTTTTGGCATAGCACATTCCCATTGTCACTCTTGGGGCAGAGGATATATAAGGTGTCCCTTTTAGGACTGGGCAAATGCAGAGTTCAACTGATTGGGCAGATGTGATGCTTAGCATGACTATTGGGACAAGGGCAATACCATCATCTTTCTATAGGAGAGACAGTTTTGGTTTGCGTGGTTATTGAGAAAATCTAGATTCTTCCCCACGCTCATATAGGGCCATATGTATCAAGGTAACCATTTGCGAATCTCAAATAGCGATTTTTAAGAAATCGCTATTTGAGAATCGCAAATGGGTATGTATGTACAAAATCGCATTTTTTTTGCGATTCCTTAAAATTGCTTAATTGCTATTAGCAAATTGCTAATCGCAATTAAGGAATACTTTCCCATTCATTTTTGTGGGCCAAGAGGCCCATAGAAATGAATGGGAAGTTACTCTCAATTTGCGATTCGCAATTTGCTAATTGCAAATTAAGAATAATTTCAAGGGTGCAGGGGTGTCCAAAGGACACCCTGTTGCACCCCTGAAATATGCATGGGTGCACATGTGACGCACATACATGCCTTAAGGGCACACATACATGCCTTAAGGGCATGCATGTGCGTCACATGGCACTTTGAAAAATGGAAAAATGTGCATTTTTCAAGGAATTCGCAACTTACCACCAACTAGAAGTTGGTGGTAATTTGCGATTCCTTAAGGGCATTTTGCAAATTTTTTTTGCTACATACATTGCATTTAAGGAATTGCAAAATCTGTGATTCCTGAAATGCAATTGCAAAATAAGGAATCGCAAATTTTACGATTCCTTATTTTGCACCAAATTTTTCTTAATACATTCCATTTTGCGAATTTCGGCCTTTGCGAATGCGAATTTGCTTGATACATATGGCCCATAATCCTTAGGACGAGGGATATGAGTCGAGGCTGCCATTCTGAAATATGTATGCATAAAAGAACCTTGTGAAGTTAAAATAAACTCTGACTCAGTGACACCAACCCTAGCTCTGGAATTTATGGGACAGAGGAAAGACTTTGAGTTATTCTTGAGAGAGGAAAGCCAGGTGTGACATCTGGAACAAAGGTAGTGTCAGACGTGGTGATGGGTGCGTAATCAGAAGTGATTGATTGGACTAGGATGGCTGGGTGCTTGCGGGCACTTTAGTTGGTTATGATGGCTTTTCTTCACATGACTTTTCATTTTTTTCTAGTGGTGTCTTCTCTGATGGAAACTTCACATACATGATAGAGCCACAGGCAGTTGACAGCCAAGAGGTGAGACCAGACTTCACGAGATCTCTCGTTTCATAAACAAACGGGACCATGTTGCTTTCCCTGGCTTGCCTTTCACTTTTTCTAGCATTTTCCTCCTCCGTTGGGATTAGCAACACTGAAGAATATAGTGAGTGGAGAAGGATGTTTGATGGCCTGAGCTGCAATTGAAGTGGCTCTGGAGAAAGCAATGCTTAGAAGCACTGTTAAAAGTTGAATTATTCATTTAAGATTTCAATATCCTACATCATTAGAGAAGAACAGTTTTGTTCTGGAAGTGAAGGGCCACTTGCCAGCTTGAGTAGCTGAGCAACTTCTTCTCCCATTCCCAGTAGCACAGCGGCCACTGAGACCACATCTCATGTTCTGGCGAGGTTGCAAAATCCGGAAAGTATTGTATCAGTACACTAGGTGATGGGTCCAGCACACCTTAGTATTCACTATGTGATGAATTCTCTTCTCCGGATGTCCTTGTGAAGAATGCGGATACTGTTTTACATGGTGTCACCATCTGAGTTGACTGGACTAGGAGTCGAATGTGATGTGTTCCAAAGTTGGAAATGAGCAAGTTCAAATGTTAGTCTTTGAATTTTATAGGTGGTGCACCTCGTCAAAATAAAACTAAAGATTTTAAGACTGGACACATACAAACGTGGTGGCAGGATGTGAAACTGCTTTCATGGTTGGTCTATTTGAGCTTTTGAGTGGGCTTGCCCCGACTGTAAAAGAGGTGCATATTCTCACTATCCATTAGTGTGGATCAGAACTTGCTTCTCGTGTTCTCAGTAACTTGGTAAATGGAGCGCTTGCCCTGTTATCTCTCTTATTTCAGTTTTCTTGGTTTTCACTCTGATTTATCTCTTGCATCAGTCCAGGTAGGGTATACTGCAACACTGTAATCATACGATTTGTACATCCTTTCACTAGACATTTGCATCCAATGATCTACATAATCTCCGTATCTCTTTCCTGGGGAACAGCCATCCAGTACACATGCTAGGAGTGCCTACATTAGTGTTAGATTCTTCTGAAACAAACTGCACTATGAGCAAAGTAAGGGGGACCCAAACCCACAGGTGTCATCAACAGAGGAGTCAGTAGGGAAGTGTACAGAGGCCTGGACACCAAATGCAGTAACAAGTCCCATTCCTGTCAGTAAGGTTGTGTGGTATCCTTTTCAGAGATTTCTGCTTCCTGTGTGGTGATAACTCCCACTACTCTTGGAAAGGGGAGTGAGTAACATCTAAAAAGGAGAAAGTACCTAAATGCATGCCAGTTTTATCCTCCGAATCTGACATCTTATTACAGCTACATGCAGTTGTAACTGTCAAAGGGATGGCATCTTGTGTTTGGGAGTTAAGGCTCTTCTAGGACTGAGTCCTCATTTGTTCCAGAGACGCCATTGACCTGGTGGGTGGAGACCGGGAGAAATCCATTGATCTCCAGTTCACTGAAGAGTACTTCTTAAAACCTTGCATCTTTGACCATAGTCTTTTCAGTCTTCCAAAACCAAAGGCCTCATTTCCTCACAGGCTGTGGCGGCTGTCAACTCTTTCGCTCACTCACTCTTCTCGTCCTTGAGGAGGTGCTTTAGGCAAAAGACCATTCTGACTCCTATTCTGGCATCAATGGACGATAAAACATCCCAGTGATTTCCCTGGGGATCAGTCATTTTCCTTAGCTCAATCTCCGGAAGTTAACTTCACTGATTGGAAAGTTTATTTCTCCATTATCACCATCTAAGACAGACGGCCACTGAGGTGGGTGATCTCTCAGTGATAAATGTGGCAGACAGTGAGTAGACCTGTAATATGCCGGGAGCTGATTTAAATATGGGGCTACACATTCATTAGTCCTAACCATGGTTGCAGGGCTCAGTACAACTCTTGCACCCAGTTAATCAGTCCATGCCCCAGTCCCAAAATATATATTACTTTAGGAAGCAACAGCCAAATTCAGTCACGTTTTTTTGCACCTAATGTAACCACTTCCTCAGCTTTGATGTTCTGTTTCCCATGTTCCGTGACTAAGTGGAGCCTTCTAAGAATACGAGAGGTGTTCCTCCCTTGTCTGATCGAATTATACCAGTAAAGGAGTTACACCATGAAGCCTGCTAATAGTTTAGTATCTCAATTCAGAAGTGAGTGTATGATAGAATGAGCTATTAGAGTAAGCCTTACACGACTTAGGTTGGACTGTGATAAGTACATTCCCCATTTGAAAATGCCCAGCAGCCAGCATCTCATTGTAAAATGGGGCATATTCCTGATGAAACTCAACAGTGCTGTTGTTCCTGGTGCAGTGAGTGGGGTGTCTCTCTCGTATCCTGGGACATAGTTTTAATTACTACATGCCGTACCTGCTTCATGACTAAAGCTATTAGAAAACAGTTATTTAGTTTACAATTAGATCTATTTCAAATCATTCGTATCTATATGGCATTGGTACAAACGTTCATAATAAACACGCAAGATGTTCTCCCTAATTAACAAGGGAATAAGGAGGGGGTCTGCATATGTGCAGTAGGAGACACGTGCCTACATATGACACGCCACAACCATCCCACTGTGTGTTCTTGGCCCCTCTCCTATTCTTCCCCAATTAGCTTCCTCTCTAGGCTTACATGATTCCCTTTGCTTTTGATCCCTCTAGTTTCGCATACAGATAAACCTCCCTTATCTTAGCCTTCACCATCACTCTTTAATTTCCACACTTTTCACATAGTTCGCTAACATCTCCTTCCTTTTGGTTACCGACTCCGTGTCAGCGATTATGTAATGATTGAAATCAATCTCTTGCTCTCTTTTCCGTTATGGTGTTAATCCTGGAAAGTGTTGGGAGGGAGGTAAGAAAGAGGAGGGCGATGAATTAATCAGGAACGGTGTCGGCTTTACACCAGGAGGGGAGTGCTGAGTGAACAGAGGAGACGAACTCTCCATCTCATTACCTCTTATTCTATGGGCATATAAGTAGGACATAAAAAGAAATCATTTAAATGTCATACTTTATAACATGTCTACCACGTTGAGGCTCTCACGACCAAAAATACTGGTCACTGATGAAAACTGATTATGTGTTGACAGATAAATTAAAGCTAGACCTTGAAAGTGAGCATTGGTTGAGAGCTACTGAAATCCTGTGTGCAAAATTACTTTCAAATCAACTACTTGGATCCCAAAGTGCATTTATTACCAAATGATGGCGACTCTGTTGTTGGGTTCTGTTGATGTTCTAAAGCTACAGATGTTTTATCTTCTTCATTTCCCTGTAACCCTGTCCACTCCTTGCATGCATCTCTTTGTTGCTTCTACAGTGAAATTCCTGATGAATTACACAGCATTGTTGACTCATGTCCAGTAGTGACCATCGCCTCTTCTCCGATTTCCTTTCACAGGGGCCGCACCCTCATCTGATTCACCAAACTCCAGCCTTCCGTCTTTCTCAGGGATGCACAGAACCAGGTGAGCTCAGTGGGCCTTCTTCAGTTTCACTACTGGCGCTTGGTTCCAAAACGTCAGCAAGGCAACCACAAGTGTTTGTAACAAAGAACTGACAGAGGATATGCTGTACATGGTCTCTGCAAAGAGCTGGCAGATTTGTGCAATTCTATCTCCCTTTCTGAAGCTTTATGACCTGATTTAGAGTTGGACGGGTACTCTTTCAAAGACTTGATGCATATTGTCCGCCTTATTTCAAGTACCATAGGATATAATGCCCTTTAGTAAGACTTGATTTATTGTTTCTTGCTTGGCCCTCAGCTGGCAAATTCCTGTGGGCAGCGATGATGCATACTGATATCTATGCTGATAAGATTCTCATCACATTGAACCTCATCTGTTAAGAGACCCTCTCCAAAGTCATCTACAGAGACTTTGTATAGTATCTAAATGGTTGACAATGGACCTGTGCAACTAGAGCCCCACTCCAACTTGCCCCTCTCGTCCAATTTCTGCAAATGAGTAACTCCTATATACAGCAAATCACTGGATCTTTATATTTTCGTTACCCTTTCGTATCCGAATCTCTGCACTAAAGTTAATAAAAAAGGCACATTTACAGTGACCTTTTCTGGCTACTCAGCTCCCCCCACTCTAATAATAAGTAAGGTATATAGTGTCAGGTGCCTTTAAACACAGACTGTTTCTCTCGTCCTTCAATTTGTGCAGTCTAACTCATTGATGTCATTTAGGGGAAGCCAGAAGAAGCAGGTGACACACCTGACTTGCCCTTTGCTAAAATCTTTGGAATCATGAAGGCAGTTCATGAACAGAGAGTAAAAAAAGTTTAAAATACCACATATGCACTCTGTGGTTTCCACTTCATGCCCTTTCACAAAACCTTTAGCAGCAGCTTGGATGCTATTGAGAGAGCCCCGGTGGGTCTCTTTAAACATGGACAGAGACACAACTTCTGCCCAGGCGTGTTTCTTTCCAGGTTCCCGCCTCAGACACTTGCAGTATTTCCATTCAGTTACAGGGAGAGCTGGAAGTGGCAGGAAATGAAAACAAAGAAAGTCAACACTTTACTTGTAGGAAAATGCAATCCTACCTAGATTAGTTTAGAAGAGGCGGGAAATGGCGAGGGTTGTGGTGGACATCTTCAACGGGATGTAAGCACCGCTACACTGAGATCACTTTTCTACCTGATCACCCAGGGGAAACCAATACCTGGCAGATAGCTCATAGTCATCTAGATTGTCTCTGCCATTGGGAATCCCCAGGAATTCCAATCCTGCCCTGCACTTCTTGAGATTAAATATAGGTGACCATAATGATGAGACTGAGGTGTCTTTTAAAATAGAGATGAGCCTAGAAATGCATTTAAGGCTGATCAGTAAAAGTGGATCTCTTCTGGGATAACATAGAGGTGAAACAAGGAACTACATCTTCGTGTCCCCTGGGACTTGGCGTGATTGGAAGTATCTTTGACAGGTTGATAGTAAGTTTACAGCACTTTTTTACCTTGCATGAGAATGTCTGTAGAGGGTGTTTTTATGCTTTTTGCACAACATAATTCTACGTACCTTTCTTCATAATTTAATTTTATCCTTCTGTTCCCAGGGTGCCTATTTTATGGCTTGGACCAATATACTTCCAATATACCAAAACTAAGAAGAAAACGACAGGTATGGAAATGTAGGCAATGCTTTCATTTGTGCATTTCTCTTGCGTAGTCACTGGGTTATGAGGACATTTGCTTAGGTAGTCAAAATAAATCCTTGATAGTAAACAACTCTGAAAGATCCTGAGGTATCCCAGACCGTGTAGTAATTAGACGACTAATCAGTCCATGAATATAGCTAGAACGTCCATATTAAAGCATGCATTAATCGGTGGGCCGAGATATTTAGTTTGAGTTTTGTTGTAAATCTACATGTACCTTGTTGAATTAGCAAGGCTGTTGGAGAGACTGTAAACATGTCAATAGGAAACCTGCTTTATGACGTTTGCAGCAAGGTTTATCTTAAATAAATGCAGTTTGTTATGAGTGTGTATCGGGGCATTTCCCTGGGGCCATTTGATTGATTGGAGTCAAGGGCTATTCTGACACATGCTTACAGAATCTGCAACATGTTGGATTTTACTTCTAGGGAAGGTTTGGGTGCATTGCAGAAAAATGGCCATTTACCTGACGGCACCAGTGTGCCCACATAAATTTGCCATGGACCTTGATTTAAAGTACATAGTTGGTATTCAGAGGAGTGCCAGTTCTGGTAGGTGAGCTGCATCTTCTCTCCAAAAGACCATGCCTGTGAGAAGGTTATAGATAGATATAATGTTTGGATTAGTTATTAATATTTGGCATTTCGTTCCTTACTTCTTAGACAATGCTACATACTCACACAGGCAGATATTGGCACTAAATTCCTCAGAATTACCTTGAAGTAATATTGTTTGTTTCTTCTCAGCCCTCACAGACTAAATATTTGTGGAGGGACTCATAAAGGTTCGAACTGCAATTCAATATATAGAAAACGATTGCATGATTAGTTTGAGGCAGCTGCGCTCTTGGGGGAAAGGGTGTTGGTGAGGCCAGAAGTGGGAGAAAAGGTACAAGTACGCTGACAGGTAAAAAGACAACAGGTTTTCATGTTTATTTTATCCACTGGAGAAGTGTACCCATCTGCAGCAGTACAAGAACTTTGGCTGCCAGTTTACAGTACTACAGTTTGGATCTGTGATACAAGGTTGTCTGCAATTAAGGCATAATATCCATATTCATAAGTTCTTCAAACTTGTATATATGGTTCAATAATCCAAAGCCTTGACTGTTAGGGTGAGCACTCTGAGGCAAGGCAGTTAACTGTGAGCCCATCTTGCGTTACTGATAGTGGTTCCTATACAAAAATGTGTTTATATAATAGCAAAATTTAACAATGTAGGGCGGATTATAATGCTTCCAGAATGCTCACCGTTTACATGAACATATGGACATAAGCATGGTGGTTGTCATCTTTCTAAATAAAATGTACACAAAGAATTTTCAACATAAACTTTAAATACTAGTTTCCTGTGGCATCATTTAGTAATTTTTTTTTAACCAGACCATTATATAAAACAAAAAGCAATTATTCATGGAGTTCAGTGTAAAACCATTATGCAAGCATGAAAATAAATGAGGAGCTTGATTCTTCAAGTTCGTCACAAAGAAGGCCACCTGCAGTTTTGTTTCTTTGCATTGGTGAAGATTTACAACTTTCAGGAATTCACAAGAGTTTTCGGAACTTGGCCTGGAAATCGTACACTTTGCAAACTTTGATGAATTCAGTTTTTGCATAAGGATATATACATCTGTATAGATGCTCATGTAAAAATCTACTAAGCAATTACAAATCCACCTTCCATACAACCCCTCTTTCCCAGGCTGGCAAAAACAGTTTTACTCCATTTGTAATTTTCATGTCTTTTCTAATGCTGGAGAGATTGGAGAGGAAGTGGTGAATGCGCTTAAGCTTGTTAGTTTGTGGCTCCATACATACTCATGTGGCATTCTAACCCTGAATCTACTGCTCCCTGCCTATGTCCAGCCCCTGTATGTAGATTTGCAAGGTGGTAGATTCAAAGCCTTGCCAGAATCCAAAACCTGATACATTATGAACCATCCTAACCTAATCAGATCTCTGATATCATGTGAATGCTGCCATCATTTGTCACCTCACTACATGGCACCGGAATGGACAAGTACATTGTTTTACAGGAAAGGTATATTCCTGAATCATATAGTCCAGTGGGCTAGCAGGTCTGTGTCCTGCTTTCCATTCTCAAATACAATAAATTCATCACTCCCAAGATGAGGCACTCTGTAAAGCAGGAAGAAACACTTGGAAAGGAGACTCAGCACTCACAAGATGAGGCAAATTAACCTTCAAAAGGCAGTTAAACAAGCATTTACAATGCAACGGTCTCGCCTTTTCAAAAGTTAGAGCTATTGGCATTGTAAATAACAAATTTTTTATTTATGTGTTGGTTTTGAAAACAGATAAATAAATGGCATTGTCATTTACAATGGCAATAGCTTAATCTCTCGCAAATGCAAGACCTATTGCATTTGCACCCACCCACACACACACACAGACACACATATAGATGTGGTGGTGGTGAATGTGGTGGTGGTGGTGAATGTGGTGGTGGTGAATGTGGTGGTGGTGAATGTGGTGGTGAATGTGGTGGTGGATGTGGTGGTGGATGTGGTGGTGGAGGATGTTGTGGTGGTGGATGTGGCGGTGGTGGATGTGGCGGTGGTGGGTGGATGTGGTGGTGGGTGTGGTGGATGTGGTGGATGTGGTGGTGGTGGATGTGGTGGTGGAGGTGGATGTGGTTGTGGATGTGGTGGTGATGTTGGATGTGGTGGTGGATGTGGTGGTGGTGGTGGATGTGGTGGTGGAGGATGTGGTGGTGGAGGATGTGGTGGTGGAGGATGTGGTGGTGGAGGATGTGGTGGTAGAGGATGTGGTGGTGGTGAATGTGGAAAACCCGGAAGGGAGAGCTCAAAGCTCAAACCACTGTGAGATGGAGAGTCAAGGGTCACCCAGTCCTTGCAAAGGAGAGAGTGTCCCTCCAACCAAACCCAACCAATGATGATGAACCGCCAGCCCCACCGCGTAGAAACTCATTCATCACCGGAACTAGCAACATTGATTTACTTTAAGGGTGTGCTGTCCACAGCACAGACTACGTTTCAATTAATCAGAGAAAAACAACATCCCTGACTGGCTAAATCCCAATACTGAATTTGGAAAAAAAAGCCATTAGATCAAAAAGCCTTTGTAACTTGTGGTAGCACTTCAACCAATGACTGAGACATACATGAAAGTCCAAAGAGCGACTTGGGTAGTATTGGCCTGTGATGTCGATATAAATGGACGTACTGTTTACTGGGGGTGTCCACTTTAGCTGGGAATGGGGAAGCTTTCAGTTGATGAAAGAGGTTGAAGATGTCTTTTTGTATTCGAATAGCGACCCCTACCGGACAAAAAATTGCCAGATGCAAATATCCAGTTTTCTTCAGGTCTCATGTCATCCGTGCATGTGCATGACGCATCTCGAATCTACCTCTCGTTTAACCCGGGCAGGAAGTACCCAATTTGCGAGCAGTTTTAATCGCAGGTCGAACCAAACTGCAAACCTCTGTCCCTTTGAGATAAATTACGGAGAAGGATCAGAAAACCCCAATAAGGCCCTTCATTCTTACAGAGCCACCATACGGCACAAGCAGACACATAGCTGGCTATGAGAGCAGTAGGGCTAAACATGTGTGGTAAATATTTGATTTACCGTCCTAATTTCTATGCAGGTAAGTACTTAATCAATAATAACTCAATCGGAAAGAAAGAGGCAGAGTCCGTGGTGTTAGAGTTCTTAGGGGTTTTATTCCTTAAAAAGGAATGGTCAAGACCGGATATCTTGTTCCTGCCACCACTGGGGTGCAGGAAGGGATAGAGCAATATTTTATTGACAATACATAGCTTATATACTTAAGTTACATTATAGAAACCAATACAGTAGGCGTAACAGCTGAGAGAAACAAGATAAAACACACACGTGGTAGTGATACGTAATTAGAAGGCGTGAACTAGGCGTGAACATAGAGGTGTGTGCTAGAAACGTCACAGGTAGGTGTCACAAGTGGGTGGCAATGAAGCAGAATCTTGTAATGTCAGCAGAAATCTGAGGCCTAGATGCGCGCGCAGCCGCATGACGTGTGATTGACGTGAAACTGGAGGGTGCAGGGGACTTGACATTTACACTGGCGGAAAGAGACAGAAGTCTGGCATGTCAGATCAACTCGTACCTCTATCATATCTGATATCTGATGTTTGGGAACCATATTATCTAAACGGAAAAGGTCTCTGGGGCAGAAGCTATTCTATACTGACTGTGAGTGTGTGTATAAGCGCCTGAGTGTCTACATGAGAATGCGAGGGGCATGGGCCTACCATGGTAACAGAGGCTATGAATTACTTGCACGGAGACAGTGAGGCCGGGCCCTTTGCTCTGCAGCTGGGGGGATGTTTACTTAAACTAGTAGGCAGGAATGCATTTTCGAGGAGCGGAACAGATAATTCGAAGGTTGAATACAGTCTTGGCAGGCAGCAGGCTGAGCTAAGCGCCGTGAGCCGCACAGGGAGTAAGGCAGAGGTCACGGGTACAGAGACAGCCTGGGCTGAGGCTTTCGGAGTCAGAAAGCAGGAAAAAAGGCTCGATGGCAGAATTCAGGGCCTACTTCGCCAGAGCTGAAAAACGTGTAGAGTACACCACAAAAAGACGTTGGCATAGCATACTTAGAAACGGAATATTCAACCCGTTCAGGGTGGGTCTGAAAGAGGACATGTTAACGTTGGACGCAAATGTATTTGCGTCTTCATAGCTGGCACAGGAGGGAAGCTACATGCACTTTAAGCTGGTACATGGAGACGGTGGGGTACGCGTTAGGGAACATTACTTGACCATAAAATTTATATTTCCTCATTCCCTCCTTGTTCCCTACGGACCCTTCATGATATATCGATCCTCATGAATCGATCAGTCTGTTCTTGTAACATCATTTGTTCTTCTTTCTTCCTTTCACGTTTTGAGAGAAAACTGGAATGTTCAATGCACGAGGTGGCACACAGTCCACAAATCGCTGGCCCACACTGTAGGCACAGGCAGCAACTGAATACTATGACAAGGGCAATGCCTAGGAAGGATAGGATATTCCATCCCCAAGCGGTTAACGTTGTCCAGAACCAACCGGACCAAGTCCAGGTGCCTGGATTCTGATGTATCTGATTTGCAATTTTATGAAGACGTGTAATAGCTTGGTATACCGTTGGCGCGTTTTCTGGAATGAAAACACAGCAACTTGACCCGATGACCTTACAAGCTCCGCCTCTGTCTGCCAAGATGACGTCAATAACAAGACGATTCTGAAGAACAACAACCCGCATGGCGGACTGCTCCTCTGTTAAGTTACCTAAGGCGGAGGCAGTTTCATTCACTACTGCTTCAAGTGTTCTAGTTAATCTGCGTATTAGTTTACTATTTTGGACGGGACCTGTGAAGAAAAAGAATCCTTTATTGAAATCTGTGTATTGCTCCCATGCCGTTTCAGTGTAGTCGACAATCGGGAGATCTCTTCGGAGTCTATTCTTTACTAGATTTGTTTTTCTGTGATAATCAGGAGGGGCTAGAAAGACAGGGGGCAGAAGGAATGCAATGTAACAGGTACCACACCAATCTGGAGGCAAGCGTATGTATGCGGTATGGCCACAAACAAAGTAGGAATGACGAGTAGCTCTAAAGGAAGATTTGCCTTGGTCACTGAATTCGACCACAGTAGTACATTTGCTATGACCTAAGTGTACTGAACCTTTCTTACTGACACATAAATCACCAGTGACTGGTAATACTGACATAGCAGGGAGAACTGGTGCGGCTTCGGATTCAACAGTAAGAATCATAAGGTTAATTGTATAATTACCTAATCCATATACTTCATTTTCTAGATCAGTTCCTACTCTAGTGGGGAGTCCCTTCTTGTCAGGGTAACAGGCATTAAGCAGAACTAAGTTCAAGTTTCCCCAAACCCAGCTCCCTTTAAAAACAGCAACATCAGGATCTAAGGAATTAATTATTCTAAACCATGCACCACAGGAGCCATTGTGAGTGAACGGGTACGGAAAGAGGGGCAGAACTCCCTTGTATTTCTGGTAGGGAGGGAGTCGGCCACATATCCAGCAGTTTGTAGCATTGTTAGTCTGATGGGAGTGGTGTAACATACTAATGAATGTGTTGTTGCGCAGCGCGAGTCTGTAAGAAAGTTCGTGGGGAGGTAATTCACTAAAAGAATGTTCAGCAGTGACATTGTAAGCAGATTGTTCACGCTTGAAGATAGGGTAGTATATGGGAAGCAATATACTAGCAACAATAATCAGAAGACTTAGAAAAAACATAATCAATAATGTCACTATACAGTGACTACGGAGTGATTTGCAATATGTACGTTTCTTGAGTTGTCTCTCTCTCTCTCTATCTCGATCTAGGGGATACATGTCAGAAACTATTTAACCGATTCACCTAGGGGAGGACTTAAACAATTAAACTGTCTGACTTGCTAGATCGAAGTTTCAATCTGTACTCCTCTTGGGGAGTTTTCTCTTGTTTCGGAACTTTAAAGTCACTAGGTTCGATGCAGTCTTTGGAGGGGGTGGACGAGCCTGTTTCTGGCATCAGTTCGTTGCACTTTTTTATATGGCTCGTATGGATCCACCCCTTTCGGCCTTCCACTTTGATAGCGGTCCGCGTTGTAAGAAGGACGGTCTTCGGCTCTTTCCAGCGGGGCTCCAGCGGACTTTTATGTCGAAGTTCCTAATTAGGACCGTGTCACCGGGACGGACATCATGCGGCTTTACATCAGTGTTGTCAGGGAAGGCTGCGGCAACCTGTGAACGACATGATTGGAGTGCAGACATCAAGGAGGCAAGGTAATCTGTCAGCATATTACAATCAACATCGGTAATTTTCTTAGGTATGGGCGTCCCCCACATTTTCGGTAATTTTCTTAGGTATGGGCGTCCCCCACATATTCGGTGGTCTGCCAAAGACCACTTCATACGGTGATAGTCCTGATCTCGAGTGGGCGACCATTCTCATATAGAACAATGCAACTGGCAGGGCGACTATCCAGTCGACCCCTTTCTCTTTACAAACTTTAGCAAGGCGGGTCTTTAGTGTCTGGTTATGCCTCTCTACGAGGCCAGCGGCTTCGGGATGTCGGACACAATAGAATCTCCACTGATATCCTAGCAGCAGGGAAACCTGTTTCATGAGTTCGGATGAGAATGGCTGTCCGTTATCTGAGTACACGACACGAGGCAAGCCGTATCGTGGGAAGAATTCTCGAACCAGCTGCCTGGCAGTGGTCGGAGCAGTGTAATCTGGGACTGGATATGCTTCGGTCCAACGGGAAAGTGCACAAACAATTACGAGGACATATTTGAAACCTCGACAACGGTCCATCTGGATATAATCCATCTGGAGGACTTCAAAAGGGTGATCGGGAGGATGAAATCCACCTTGCTCTACAGGGACGCTTTTACCTGGATTGAACTGACAACAGATCATGCAAGTACGCACTTTCTGTTTTGCTGCTGCTCGTAAGTGTTTGTTGTACCTGAGATTCTGTAAACTGTCTAACATCGCTTTCTCTCCTAGATGTGCTGGACTATGTGCTGTATTGATTATGACTTGAACCATAGAGTCGGGGAGAAACCATGTAGATTTTCCCTTCGTCATCCAACCTTGATCTGTCTGGATCCCTCCTAGTTCAGTCCATTTCTTTATTTCATCTGTAGTAGCATGTGTCTGAATATCGATTACATCTAGTGTGGTATCCCTGACTGTCATACAATGTGTCGGTGCTATTGTCTTTGTCACATCAGTTGTCTGAGTGTGAGTCAATGCTGTATGTTTTGCTGTCTGGTCTGCCAGGTCGTTACCCTGGGAAACAGAATCTGTAACTTTAGTATGTGCTTTACACTTCATGACGGATATGCCTGAAGGTAGATGTATTGCTTCTAACAGTGCTTGAATGAGGGGACCGTGTTGGATCTTGGCACCGTGAGAGGTCAAGAAACCTCGTTCTTGCCATAACATTCCGAAGTCGTGTACAACTCCGAACGCATAACGGGAATCAGTGTATATGTTAACATTTCTGTTCTTGGCTAGTATACAGGCTCGGGTCAGAGCAATAAGCTCCGCCGCTTGAGCGGACAGTGTATCAATGCGATGTGTTTCTTTTACTTCAGTTTCAGTGGTCACTGCATATGCGGCCACTAATTCTCCTGTACTTGTTCTCTTATTAAACAATTTATGAAAAAACGTAGTATATATGCTTGAGTGTCAACTTTCTGGTGTGCCATGGCCTCCTTAATACTGTCAGGGTCTTCCCCAGTCTGGACAAAGTGATATATTCTATCTAGGTGCTCTTTCATTCCTGAGAATAATATTAGGTAATCTGTAGCTTGTCGTAAGCGTAGTGATGCTAAAAACATCCTATCATCTTTGCCGGGTACTGGATCGTATCTGCAAACTTGAAGCGGTTCTTTGAGTATGTCGAGACGGGGTGATTGGAGTGAAAAATGCCTTTGCATATCCCTAAGGTGTAATCTGTGTGTTGCTGGCGGGGTCTGGTGACCCCCGGTCGCACCTCCTGAGGCGGAGGCTTGAGCATTATCCCTCTGTGGAGTCTGTATCTGTACTTGAACTTGTCTTTTAGTAGGATCAGGCGTGAACGGATTTGGTATCTTAACCTTAGGTGAGGGAAGTGGTGGGGGTGGAGGAGCAGGCTGTCGGACGGGGGAACCTTGTTGCGGTAGTGGCGGAATGCGATCTTGGGGCGGGTTGCCACCTCCGTCACCGTCAGTAGGCGGGACGTGGGCCTGTAGATTGGTGTAAGCGGGTGCTACATCGTTTAGATAGGAATTCAGAAATATGTCTTTAGTAGTCCTGTGATTTACTTTAGTTGGAACCAATGGTGATGGCAGATTTTTCGGTATTTCTGAAGTGGCTTCAGGCGAACCCTCGGCCACAAGATACATACCATTTACAAGGTTGTTTCGTGCGCGGTCTACTTGTTCTGATTTTACTCGGATCCCTTCAGTAACTAATTCATTTTCTCGAACTTTATCCGGTGCTTCTCTAAGTCTGTCTTCTCTACGGAGTGCTTTTTCAGCACGTTTATGTGATTCTTTACGCCAAAATTCTATGGCGTCTTTCTGAGATTGTCTGGCTTTCTTTTTCCATAGTGCTTCTTCTACCTTCATGATGCACTCGGCATCCCATGTTCCGGTAACAGGCCATCTGTGTCTCTCGTCTAGGTGCTTAGTATAATCGGCCCATAAATCTAGATACAATATGGCGTCTATGCCATGTTTCTGATACATGAAATTTCCAGGAGTGTCCCTAGGGGGGATAGGAATTTCTTCCTCTAGTATCCCTTTCCTAGTTCCTATCTGCTTTAACTTATTGAAAAACGGCATCTTGTTCACTTAGTACTGAATGCTCAATCCTTGCTACTTAATTCTGAACACAACTAGTTACACAAGAACACAATAATGCACATAAAAAAACAGTCACTCATACCACGACATTAATCACATGGAAGACATTTGAAACATATATGACTACCCCCCTATACTGGATGTACTGCTAAACAGCACAGATACACTGCTAAGAACAGTGCAAGAACTAGGATAACGGATATACTGCTAAACAGTACAGATACACTGTCTAAAACAGTGCAGACCGAATTTGTGTACCCAAACCCGTCTAGATACGTCCCAGCAATGGTACTCACCGGGAAGCACGGAAACAGAAGGCCTCGGAAAACTCGACTGGACTGGACCGGACTCGACTCGACTCGACACGTGGATACTTCGGAAACTGGTGGGCCTCTTGACACCTCGGACCTTGCTTCTTTCGGCTAGGCTCTGGTCGGGATCCTCCGCACTCCTCACCGCCTCGTCTGGGTGCTGATCGCAGTCTTCGTCACCTCCGTGGGCCAGAGGGAGATACAGGAAATCCTGCCAGTACGCGTAGTTTCCGTCTAACTGATGGCAGGGGACAGAGCTTGCAACGCACCAACCGGCGCGTGGGGTGGGGGAGGGGTCCCTATTTGGGCGCCAAAATAATGTGGTAAATATTTGATTTACCGTCCTAATTTCTATGCAGGTAAGTACTTAATCAATAATAACTCAATCGGAAAGAAAGAGGCAGAGTCCGTGGTGTTAGAGTTCTTAGGGGTTTTATTCCTAAAAAAGGAATGGTCAAGACCGGATATCTTGTTCCTGCCACCACTGGGGTGCAGGAAGGGATAGAGCAATATTTTATTGACAATACATAGCTTATATACTTAAGTTACATTATAGAAACCAATACAGTAGGCGTAACAGCTGAGAGAAACAAGATAAAACACACACGTGGTAGTGATACGTAATTAGAAGGCGTGAACTAGGCGTGAACATAGAGGTGTGTGCTAGAAACGTCACAGGTAGGTGTCACAAGTGGGTGGCAACGAAGCAGAATCTTGTAATGTCAGCAGAAATCTGAGGCCTAGATGCGCGCGCAGCCGCATGACGTGTGATTGACGTGAAACTGGAGGGTGCAGGGGACTTGACATTTACACTGGCGGAAAGAGACAGAAGTCTGGCATGTCAGATCAACTCGTACCTCTATCATATCTGATATCTGATGTTTGGGAACCATATTATCTAAACGGAAAAGGTCTCTGGGGCAGAAGCTATTCTATACTGACTGTGAGTGCGTGTATAAGCGCCTGAGTGTCTACATGAGAATGCGAGGGGCATGGGCCTACCATGGTAACAGAGGCTATGAATTACTTGCACGGAGACAGTGAGGCCGGGCCCTTTGCTCTGCAGCTGGGGGGATGTTTACTTAAACTAGTAGGCAGGAATGCATTTTCGAGGAGCGGAACAGATAATTCGAAGGTTGAATACAGTCTTGGCAGGCAGCAGGCTGAGCTAAGCGCCGTGAGCCGCACAGGGAGTAAGGCAGAGGTCACGGGTACAGAGACAGCCTGGGCTGAGGCTTTCGGAGTCAGAAAGCAGGAAAAAAGGCTCGATGGCAGAATTCAGGGCCTACTTCGCCAGAGCTGAAAAACGTGTAGAGTACACCACAAAAAGACGTTGGCATAGCATACTTAGAAACGGAATATTCAACCCGTTCAGGGTGGGTCTGAAAGAGGACATGTTAACGTTGGACGCAAATGTATTTGCGTCTTCATAGCTGGCACAGGAGGGAAGTTACATGCACTTTAAGCTGGTACATGGAGACGGTGGGGTACGCGTTAGGGAACATTACTTGACCATAAAATTTATATTTCCTCACATGTATGCACACCAACGCTATTTAGAAAGGAGAGTCCTTCTGATTTTAGCAAAATGCGGTGCTATATATCAGCTTTCCTAATCTCTTTCCCCTTTATTAGTCATCATAAATGGTAAATTGACAAATAGAGTTAATCTCCTTCGAATTCCGAAATCACCTTCCCGGGTGTTTCCGGGATGCCAGGCTGTGTTATAATGCAAGGAAGCATTGGCCTGGATTCACTTATCTGAAAGTGAGATGCTGTAACAATTGGATCTCCTGCGCGCTCTTCGGGGTGCAGTAGCCGGCAGCGATGCCACCACGGGCTGTGGGTGTGTACGGGGTGGGGGTTGTGTTCCAGCCTGCCATCTAAACTCCCGGAGGCAGGCCAAACCTGTCTGGTTTCCCTCCCGCTTTCTCCTGATCTGCCTTTTACCGAAACGGAGAAGCGCGCAACTCCCTGACTCAAGATGCGGGCTCACCCACCGCCTGCAGCGTGTGTCGCCCTCAAGGAGGAACGGTGGGCGAATACACCAGACGCCCCCTTGTCCGGCCTGCAAATAATGTATGCGCGCCGACAAAATAGTTCCACCACACACAAGATAGTTCTGTGGGTCAATGCCCTGGCTGCAGAGAACTGTGTGCATGTTGCAAGCCACACACATCCGGTCCCAGACAAACTCTCAAGATTCCCAGGTCTAAACAAGATCTTGTTTGCTATGCTAACAACACTCATCTGGTTGGCATTACATAAATACAATTTATGTCTAGCGTCAGGGCACCCGGCTCCTCATGCCACCTCCCCCCTCCATCCTACACCCCTCCCCCAGGGTCGCCAGCTCGAAGGGGACCCTTCTCCCGGCTCTTAAAACGATACTTTGTTCACCCCGCAGTCACTTCCGGCAGCCTGGTCTCCATCTATAATTGCACTACAAAGGCCTCGCATCCCAATTAGTTTTCATTGGGAATGAGCAGTGTTTTTGGCTGGGTTCATTTTGCATGACAAACCCAACCAGAAGGGCGTGACAGAAGTAGCTGTGAATCTCTTCCCGTTCGCAAATGAAAAAACCTGTTCTGCGAGTGGCCAGCAGGAATCAGGCAAACTGTGCGCACGGGAGCGGTGGGGAGCCGAGGGGACGGTGTACCAGAGGGAGGGCAGCAGCAAAGTGGAGAAGGAGACGGAGGGGAGGGAGGATGGTAAAGGAGCAGAGAAAAGACAGAGGGAAAGACGGAGAAAAGAGGTGAGCGAGAGAGAGAAAAAGGGAAGGCATAGATGAGAAAGGAGAGTAAGGAAGAGACAGTTGTCGAAGACAGATGGAAGCAGAAACAAAGGGACAGAGAGTAGAAAGGAGGACAAGGGAGAGAATGAAAGGACGAGAGAGACATAACCGCAGAAAGAACAGTTAGTAGGGCAGAAAGGGAGAATAACAAAGAAGAGGGCAAAGCATGGACAGAGAAAACAAAGGGGAAGTAGAAAAAACGGTTGACAGGGGAGTGGGGAGTGGGTAGGAGATAAAAACAAGAACAAGCCGTGAGCGTGCACCTGCAAATCCCGAAACCGGATGTTCGGGAGCGTCACCCCTGTCGTGGGGTGGGACTTCTGTCTTCTGCGACAAGCCCAGAAGCCCGCGCCCATGGAGTGGATGGCCCAGGAGCAGTGGTTACGCGGGGCTCCCATGCCTGAGGGAGAGCCCCGCGGTGGCAGCAGACGTCAGGAGTGGCGGCTCAGGCCGCTGATACGGTAAGTGGGGCTTAATTGGGAGGGTGGGGGGTGGCGTGTGGGTGTGTGCGCGCGTGGGGTGGCGGCGGTGTGTGAGTGTGTGTACGTGGGGTGGCGGCGGCGGTGTGTGTGTATGTGTGTCTGTGCGCGCGTGTGTGTGTGTGTGTGCGTCTGTCTGTGTATGCGCGTGTGTGCGTGCCTTCGGCCGGCCTCAGTAGCGCTGTGTGTGCGCGCACGCGAAGCGCGTTCACACACCCTATGCGGCTCGTGCACTGGTCTGTCTCCCTTGACAGGCATCTCGGCAGCAATAGGTCTCGAGGACGAGACCTAAAAATAAGGCGTGGGATTTTATCAACACAACACTCTTTTTCAGCGAGACTTTCCCAAATGAAACAGGTAAAACAACATGCAAATATATATGTTTATCTATACAAGTGCACAAGCAAGTAATAATAAAACACTCACAAGTAATCCAACTGTCAGTTTTTGCATAAGGATATATACATCTGTATAGATGCTTATGTGCTAAGCAATTACAAATCCACCTTCCATACAGCGCCTCTTTCCCAGGCTGGCAAAAGCAGTTTTACTGCAATTGTAATTTTCATGTCTTTTCTAATGCTGGAGAGATTCGAGAGGAGGTGGTGAATGCACTTAAGCTTGTTAGTTTGTGTCTCCATACAGACTCATATGGCATTCCAACCCTGAAACTACTGCTCCGTGCCTATGTCCAGCCCCTGTATGTAGATTTGCAAGGTGGGAGAATCAAAGCCTTGCCAGAATCCAAAACCTGATACATTATGAACCACCCTAACCTAATCAGAGCTCTGATATCATGTGAATGCTGCCATAATTTGTCACCTCACTACATGTCACGGGAATGGACAAGTTCATTGTTTTACTGGACAGGTATTTTCCTGAATCATACAGTCCACTGGTCTAGTAGGTCTGTGTCCTGCTTTATGCTCTCAAATAAAATAAATTCATCACTCCCAAGATGAGGCACTCGGTAAAGCAGGAAGAAACACTTGGAAAGGAGACCCAGCACTCACAAGATAAGGCAAATTAACCTTCAAAAGGCAGTTAAAAAATAAAGCGTGGGATTTTATCAACACAACACTCTTTAACAGAGAGACTTTCCCAAATGAAACAGGTAAAACAACATGCAAATATATATGTTTATCTATACAAGTGCACAAGCAAGTAATAATAAAACACTCACAAGTAATCCAACTGTCAGATGCATGAACTCATCAGATAATAATAGTGAAACTCAGACAAATAATAATGGTCATCTAATGCAAGAAATAAGCATTGTCAAATGCAAGAATCAAATATAGAGAGCACGTATACACAACATGAAAACATATGAACAATTACACTTTTTGCTTATATCCGCAAAGTAATTAAAACAAATACATCACTGCAAGATTTGTCAACATTCTGGTGAGCTTGACTGGAGGAACCATTGACAGTCAGGCAGAAGTCTTGATCGGGACCCTGCAGCAGCACGTCTGTTCCACAGCGAGCTCCTTTCTTAAGCTCCAAGATTTCTGACCTTTAACAGAGAGAAACTTCTAGAAATTCCCCCTCACTTCATATATTGCAATACCAAGGCTGGCCGTACCGGTCTGTGTCGATGTCAAGACGGGAACTGGCCACACCTCCATATTTTGACTCCAAGACAGAGAAGTACATTCCTCTCTCACGTTTTCAATTGCACATACCACATGTTCTGTTCCAAGCAAGGCTGTTTTGCTCTGTGCTGTGGCGAAAAAAACCCATCCCTCTCTGAAGCTGCAAGAAGGTACAAATTGAAATCATGCAAAAGCACAAAATTATGTACTTTCAAAATGGAGTCAATTAAAACACATGGAGTCAATGATCACCATATTCTCACAGTGTATTAATGCATGTAGCCCTACAGTATTTTTTTTTTTAAAGTGTCACACCCATGGGAGTAATGAAGGTTACTGACAAGTACTGAACATTACTCCTGATACTCTTCCTAATCCTGGTCTTTACTTTTGAGTATATACCTTAGAAAGTAATATGTTTTAATCCAATCCCCTGTTCAAAACACAAACTCATCATAAGTCCAATCAGCTAGTACCATGTTTAACTTGATTAGACGACCGATTGGACTTTTAAAACAGAATTCTTCAAACCTAAGGGATAGAAGACAAAACTGATGGTTCAAAATTTAAAGTCTTACAGTCCAAGAAGTCAAGGTGATAATAGAATAGAAAGTTTCTCTTGTGCTAGTTGTGCAAATGTCTTGCATTCTTCTGCTGCCCAAAAAGCAGACATGCTTCTTGTAAACTTTCCTTAAACCCAGCTCATCCTTGCTGCAAGACCAAGAACTCATTAACTTGATCTAGATGCTAAGGGTGGAAGTGGAAGATTTGCACACCCTTTTGATAGCCTCTAAATCACATAAACATCTAATAAATGATAGGCAGAGGACCTTTGAGGTACCTGGTCACTGCCCTTGTGTCACTCAAATGGTTCTGAAGAGTCTTGACCTCTTGGCCTGGGTGTGGAGGAGGGGACAGGGTGTTAGGAGGCAGCAGGAAAGAACTTCAGATAAGGATTCCCCCAGTCTCTGGGATTACATAATTGCCTTCAAATACTGGAAAATCTTTAAAACTAAAAGAAGGGCACTTAAGATGGAAACTGCGAAGAAACTAAAGTGGTTAAAGGTTATATACCTGTGCAAGGAGATAGTATCTCTTCCTGTTTCAGTTGATGCTAAGCCACTCCAAATTTGCTTGCAAGGCCTATACTTTTGCTTTCAGCTTTGTGGATGAAAACTAATACATTCAGGTTCAATACCCTCTGCAAGAACTTTAAAATTAGGCAGGAACGTCAGTCATTGAGCTAAAACTCCTTCTCATGACATAATGGCTGCCAGTGATAGTGAAAGGACTTCCTAATATGAACTTTCACTGAAAACATGTCTAGAGGTTGAGTCAACTTTGGAAAGCCATAACCTCAGCAGTCCAGCGCACTGACCCTCCACACTGGTAGCCGTACTGATTGTATTCTGGACAATAAACAGAATCTGGACAAGAACTAAGTCCTGTGAAGAAGGACACACTATGAATTACTGGTCTCCTGTCGCACTTTCCACAGTTCTTATATTCATTGCCATTAGGAAGCTGAAATGAGATTTTGGCTGTGGCTTTATGAAAGGCCAGGGTTGCTAGTGGTTGTAACCTACTCAGCCAGGTAATATACGTCTTTGTCCATTTATTGTTCATTTGAATTAGCACTGCCAGGTCTTCCAGTCTGGCTGTGAACTAAGTGAGCACTGTTTCTAACTTTCTGAGTCAGACTTTGCTACCTGAAAAGGTGGTGCTGTTGTGAATGTGTTCCAGAGGCTTGGAGCTACGTCAAACTCTAAAGTCATCCTTCAACTTTTCTACTGATTTTAATGGGTAGAGCTGCTAGCACAGTGAAGTAAAGAAGTACACTGTTGAGTTTGCTGTGAGTAGCCGCTACTGCATAGACCTAGCTCCTGGAAGAGTTTAGTATTCTCTAAGTCCGTAGGAGAACTGCAGTTGAACAAATAATAAGTCAGACAGAAAGAAGTAAACTGATTGATGTACAAAATGAGAAACATCCCATGTCCTACTCACTTGGAGCCAAGTCTAGCGTGGGAGATCAGCACGTCACTTTGCATGGTATTTATGGAGGTAGACAAACTCTACCAAAGATGATGTTGCTTCAATGAAATACAGATCCTGAGATGGAACAAGGCAGTGCTCACAGAGTTTCCGAAGCAGTCTGTGCACTGACCGACTGCTTCCATGTCTCTCTATATGTGGTCCGTAGATGCAGCATGGATGAGTCAGTCATAGAGTTAGGGGTGAACCCTGACTTCTCTCTTGTGAATTTCACCATTGTGAAAATCTACTGCCTCGTGAAGACCTGAGGGAAGAATTTCAGTGTAAACGAAAGCAAATTGACAAACTGCTTACTGTGTTGTTGTGAGAGGCACATGCATGTAAGCATGTCTGAGGTATTCATCAGATCCTGTCTGCGAGCTGCCACTACCATCACGATGCAAAAGTTGATGACATTAGCTCATCAAAGGCTATGTCAGGCAGGATTATCACAAGGGGAGGAGAGAGGCTCATTGGTCACGCCTTGGGCTCTAAAAGTAATGTCAACTATTCAGTCTAACTGAGGGACCAACTGGCAGGACATGAACATCTGCAATGGAAAGAGTAAGTAGCACTAGTGCTAGCCCTTATCTGCAGATCAGGGTGCCTGCAAACTTACATTCCACCTAATCTGCAGTTGACACATTCTTGACATCACAGCCGTGCTGTCTGAAATAGGGGAAAACAAGCAAAATCCAAGTTCCTTTCTATTAGTATGCCAACCAATACCATAACCCGCCTCCTTGAAGGGACACTGCTTTTGTAAAGATTCACAAAGTCTTGATGCCGAAGCTGTTGTGGGGATGTCTGTTAATCAATTTATATTCCTTGTGTGGTTATCATTAAGTGTTTTGATGTTTGTAGTACAGTAAGTGTTGTAGTGAAAGTGTTGTATTTCTTGAAGTTTTGGAACTCCAATAAAATAAAGATATGAAAGAAAGGCAACTCGACTGAGATCAAACGCTAATTTAATGTTTTCTCTTTTCCTTGTTTCCTGTCCAGGTGCACCGAGTCCAGCACACGGTCCAGAGCGAAACCAAGTACATTGAGTTAGCTGTGGTCAATGACCAGCAGCTGGTAGGTCATGCAGTGTTTTCTGTGTGTTGTCGTAGAACATATTATTTTTGCGCACACAAAATGACTGAAATTTACTTTGTCCTGATGTTCCTAAATCCCGTGCACAGCTTCTGGCCCCACAGCTGCTGTGGTGAGATCTTTAGCATTGTTTGCAATGGGCTAAGGTAGCAGCAGAGAGAATGTCCATTTTAGAATGGTTTGAATTGCTGCTTCTTGCCCATACCCGCCTCAGGACTACGGATATGGAGTTTCCACTCTATACAGACCGTGATGCCCACGTGTCATCACCTTGTTGAGTATTAATAGAGATCGTTTACCAGTCCCAAAACAGTTAACTAGAATTTAGCATTAGTAAGAAAATCCTTTCAGCTTTCAAGTTGTGTGTGTGTGGTATATCTAAAATTTAAAACTGCAAAAGCCTCAATCTTATAAATCTGTAATTTTGCACATTTTTGTCAACATAATTTTAATATGTAGATTTGTCTGTGATATATCATGCCTTCATGGGTAGTTGTAAAGGACAAATACCTGATCATTCGCTGTGTTTCTGTGACGGAATAGTCTTATGATAAAATTCGGATTTTTGGAAGGCTGCCTACCATTAGTAAAAAAATGAGGTGATTGTCTCAGTAATGGATGTAATTACGACTTTGGAATATAAAGCCTCAGAGGTTGTCACCTTGCATTCATATAGGTGTCTACTACCCCCAAAGAGCTCTTTGGACCAAAATGTGATTAGCGCTCACATATTTTCACCCATGGAAGGACATTGTCTCCATGCCAGAACATATACATTTCTGCTACAGGAGAGCTCTTTCAATTGAAAAGTGATCTTCTCTTGCTTTTCTTAGAAAGAGGGGATCCCTGCAAGGATGTTAACTATGAGGGTCTTCAGTTTTTACCTTAACTGAAGTGGCCCTCCCATCTCTTTCCACGAATATTGACTAAGGATAGACATGGCTGCCTCCCTTCCAGAGAGAGCTTCCTATGATTAGGAAACACGGAACATTGCATTCTGGGCTGAAACGCTGTGATTTTCATTAACAATGTGCATTTTCTTTGCCTTTCAGTTTGATCAGCTGCGCCAGTCAGTTGTTCTCACAAGCAACTTTGCCAAATCTGTAGTCAACCTGGCAGACGCAGTAAGTGATGCTGATGAGCTTCCTTTGAATTAAGAGTTGCACGGGTCTGTCCTGAGAGAAGTCATTATCTTATATGTAGACTTTACACAAGTAGCAAACATGGGCGCTTGGAATATGTGAGTGATTTGAGTGCAATGGCTGTTCAGTAGATGTTATACATGCAAGAGAAATGTTTTAAGTTTACAGAATTATTTTTCTGCTTTTCATAGTTTCATGGCTTTGACATACAGCTTGGTCACCGATGTCTTTTTGATTTAAAGAATTAAGCTTGTTGGCACACTAAGGGTGTGGAACAAATATATCAAATAGTGCTCACATTCTCCGAAAAAAGGTGTTTTGTGAGCAGGTAGTGATAATTGTGAAGGGCAATGCCATTCTACTCTCAGTGACCTCACAAGGAGCTTATTTTAACCCACAGTAAAGGACGGACCTGCAAAGACCAGGCGTATCCCCTTCACGAAGTGTCCCAAAAAATTGGTTTCTGGTCTCTTTATTATAGACCTTTTAGTTGTGTATTTCTCACATAATCTGGCAAAGCACAATTGCATGTGTCATAATCGCATCTTGAGTGCAAGTTTCAAAATCACAATTTAGCACATAAACAATGGATATTTGGTAAGCTGTTGCGTATGGTTTGCATCAGTGCAGATCTTACCATCTATTTTTGTTCTGTTTGGAAACAAAGTTGTGTATCAATGCCAATTTGTAAACCACTGAATATATATCTAGAGCGCTTGAAACCAAAAATGCAATGTGGACGTACTTCAAGAATTTAAAATTGACTATCTGCCTGCTCTTTTACTCTACTAATGCACTGTGGACATTGTAATTGTACAGTTCACAGTCACAGATCATCCGTTGTTGTACAGTTCACAGTCACAGTCCATCTGTTATATTACAATTCCAGCTTTCAAAATAATTATTTCTCGTTTCACAATGCATTGTAGTTTTAGAAGTAATTTTTGTGGTAAACGTATGAGAACAGTGTAGTAGTGCCATTTTGTAAGCAGATAAATACACAATTACAAGTTGTGTAATGCAGTGGGAGACCATAAAGAGAAGAAGGGTTGTTATATCCAGGGGCTGTTTTAGTGTGGACCTGCATTACCATGATGTGATTCTAACCTTTTAACGTTCTGTCTGATGCATGTCTGGATTGTGTAAAGACCGGACGGTTTCCTAAATCTAGTGTTTTTGGCTGCAGTGCAGTTTATAGTGTCTTATTTTTATTCACACTTTAATCCCTGAATGTATGACACAGACAAATGTCACTAGCAACATTGTCGGTACCAGTGAACAGTTGTAAAAGAAGACTGTTCCGTTGATCAGCAGTTCCAGGCCACATGGGGCAGTGGCACAAGGTTGACTGCCTTGGCCCATTCTAGGTGCCTCCCAATTCTCTTAATATTTTATAGCTTTCACCAAGGGAAGTGCTGATGCCCAGTGTCAAAGCAGTCAAGTTATGTGACCCGGTGCTGATGCCCAGTGTAGAAGCAGTCAAGTTTATGTGACCCGTTGCAGTGCTGAATTTTGCTAAGATGCCTCTTGTGCTTCTTACAGATCTACAAGGAACAGCTAAACACTAGGATAGTCCTAGTTGCCATGGAAACGTGGGCCTCTGGTGACAAGATCCAGGTGGAAGAAGACCCTTTGGTTACCTTGAGTGAGTTCATGAAATTCCGGAGGAAGGGGCTACAGGAGTCAATAGATGCTGTGCATCTCTTCTCGTGAGTCGTAGGGCTTTCAAACAACATTCAACCACTTTGCCAGTGCCGTAATATTTGAGTTGTTTTTAACTCAGCCTCTTTCTGGGTATTCCGTATCTCCAGCCTACTTCTATTAATTCTTTGTCAGTTGTTTTCTGAATTTATTTGTTTATTTATTATTTATTTATTTGGAAGTTTTGTATAGCGCTAGCTGGACCCAAGGGTATAAGAGCGCTTCACAGCAAGTACAGTAAAGAGCAGTTATTGGCAAGGAAAAACATCTGCAGGTTATCAACTTAAGATCATTCAAAAACGAAGTTACAATACCGATCTTCAGGCTGAGGGGTATCAGGAAGAGTCACTTGTGGAGTTCCCGTTGCGGTGAAGAGCGCTCAAGGAAGAGGGCTTTGAGAAGGATCTTGAATTTCGGGAAGGAGGGGATCGTTCTGATGTGGGGGGATGGAGTTCCAGATCTTAGGTGCATTTCCCGCAAAGGATTTGTTTGCGGTTTTGAGTTTCCGTGCTTTCAGTGGGATGAGTAGAAGTGTGTTGGAGCTTCTGAGGTTCCTGGACTGACCAGCCCTTTTGAGTTTGGCGGCCAGGTATTCTGGTTTACCGGTGTGCAGGGCTTTGTGGGTGAGACAGGCTGTACGGAAGCTGGCTCGTTGATCAGTAGGTAGCCATTTCAGTTCCTTGAGTGCCGGAGAAATGTGTTTGAATTTCTTAGCTCCTGTGACCATTCTTGCTGCGGCATTGAGGGTGGTGGTCAGGGGACTTAGGTGGGATTTTGCTGTCCCGGTCAGGGCTGCAATTCCGTAATCAATTCTGGAGAGCACCAGTGCCTGGGTGACTTGTTTAAGATCTTTCGGTGGAAGGAAGGGTTTTATTTTGTATAGCAGTTTCGGATTTAGGAATGCACTTTTGGCGGCTTTTGAATGAAAGCAATCCTCTCTTACTATTATAAACAAGCATTGGCATAGCCAATAGGTCTCGCCTCTGGGACCTTATAAGTGTTTAGTTATCCAGCACAATATCCTTGGTGCAACAACATCAAGTGTTGCATGGCTAAACACGTATAAAGTCCCAGAGGCGAGACCTATTGGCTATGCCAGTGCTTGTTTTTTTTTGGTTTGTCTGGAGTGCACTGCAGCTGCCATTTGGTGCCTGGCCACTGGGTTTGGAAAAAAAATCACTTTCACACAAAATTCACACAGTTTGTTTTTTTCATTTACTGCTTCAAATGGCATCTGCCATCTTGAAATAGTAAAAGAAATTGTGCATACCTCATTCCGTAGGGACATGCATTTGTGGTGATGCCAATGTGAACATATCTTATCATGCACACATGCATAAGGAATGATGGATCCACTAGCAGCACCATGACGCATGTTTACATCATTGTACCTTTTTATTTTCTGTATTTTGCTGATGCCGGGTAGCATGGGTAAAATGCATTTCTCCACAACAGCAAAAAGCATTAGCAAACAGGTTAAAAAGGTGATAACTATGACGTTGCCAATGCTTAAGACGGTGGGGTTTACCAGAATGTTTGATCTCGGGAGTCAAAGTGTGACAGTCATTCCATTTTACAATGTCATGTGGGAACAATCAGTGCATGCTGATCCAGTGATTACACCTGTGATCCATCCTCACTCACAGGCCATCTTGGAAGAATCTATAGTTTGAGTGGACAGACTTACAGTGAATGCAACCCTTGCTACTATTTTGGTAAAAAGGAAGACCCATTCCAACGCCTTGCGTCCTTCGCACATCTCCTACAAACTGGACAAGCCCGTACGGTTTCCCACATTACCTGCATCAACTTAAATCTTCTTCATTTGGGTCAAATGTAGGTGTAGGCTTGTTGGGGGAATGCATTGTAAATTCCTTTAGCATCCGCTTTTTGGATATTTACAAGGATGTGGGAATGCATTCCCCCAAAAACTCTACAATACTCATCTAAATCACAGGAGTAGCAAGTCTGGCATGGGCTCCAGTGAAAGAAGGAACAAGCATTGGCAAAGGTAATAGGTCGCGTCTATGCATGCTATAATGGCCTTGTCTGAATTTTTAGCTATGAAGAACAGCACTGTGTCTGCTAAGCAGCACAGCTGAATGAAAGTTGGAAAAAAGTGCTGTAAGTATTCAACACTTGCCACACCATATCACGTGTTTTTTTAACTTTCAACAATGCTGCATAAAAGCTGCACTGCTATACCTGTAAAAAATAAATTAGACAAAGCTGATAAATCTTGCATAAGCAAGACCTATTGGCTTTGCCAATGCTCAGGAAAAAAAGCCCCTAGTGCTTTTTCTTCAGGATGGAAGTGGGTGAGAGGAAGGGACAAGCAACACTGGGGAGAGGGGTCGGGCCAAGAAATGACACAGAAGGAGGCAGGGGTTCAGGGCAAGCAACGACAGAGGAGAGAGTATGGGGTGGGAGGAGAGGGCAAACAACGGGGGAGGGATGCAGTGGGTATGGTGGAAGCAAAGACAGGGGAGCTAGCAGGGGGAATGGCTCAACCAACATCACAGGAGGAGGAAGAGTGACCAGGCCAAAGGGAGAGGGAAAAACAGGTCAAGCAACAACACAGAAGTGGGCCCAGTCAAGCAACGACAACAGGGCAATAACACATGTGGGGGACAGGAAGCTAATGACGCAGAGCGGGACGAGGGGGGTACCAGACACAACCTGTAGAAACGTTCTACCGGAAGCTGTAACCACTGTAAGAACACTGGCAAATAACAGGAAGCAGTACTAAGTATATGCTCCACAGAAGGAATGAACACAAGAATAGAAAGTGAATCCGATGCACGCTGACCAAAGAGAAGCAATGACATGAAGGTGATAATGACACCAACCAATGATAAGTAATGTGCAGCCATAAAGCCCCGTTTATGTAAACAATACATCATGCAGTGGCAGCACATGCGCTGTCTTATACTAGTCCTAATAAATAAGGCCCTATGGCAAGGCTTGGCAGTAAAACAACTATAATTAGGGTGCAATTGGCCCATCAGACTTCTGGAACTCGGTGGCACTGCACCTGCTGCAGTCTTGATATATACGCTCCTGCACAGGTATGTCCACTTCACTAATCGATCTTTGAATGTGGGCATTATGCATGGCGTAAGCGATACACACCATTCACACATAACACATATTCATATCTGAAAATCAGGTTTGATGTAAGAATGGATGTATAACAAATTTTCTAGGTAGGTCTATTTTAATCCGAAAATGCCCTATATTTTTTCCGCAGATGGAAGCCTGATTGCCATCATCACTTAAACAGTCAGAATGTAATATGTTATTTATTACCACTGTTGAGAGTTGGTAGAGACCAGAACACAATGGTTGAAATCTTAATGGTTAAATAAACGCAGAATCACTAGGCCTTGTGAGTACACACCAGTTGGTTTCCTCTGTAAAGTGATTCTAGAATGGAAGTGTCAGGCCTTTCCTAGTGCTTTCTCGAGTCAGTTATGCTCCACTATGCTAGTAACATCTTTACATAGTAAAATTTAATTTGTGATTATATGTTTATTAGTATACTTGATCCAAATAACATGTTATTTGTTTTACCAGCATCAGATATACATGCACACAAACATTCGAAAGAAAACACATGCTCTGTGGAGCGATCAATTCCATTTCCACAGGAATTTTCCCATTATGAAGTTTTTATTTTTTTTTGCAGTTTTATATCGCGAACTCGACTCGAAAGTAGTGGAGCGCTTTACATGAGCATCAGTTACGTTACACAAGGATGCATTAATTTTTGGTAGGCACAGGAGATTATGTGATTTGCCCAGAATCACACAGGATGTTGAGTTGATGCCGAGACTCGAACCTGCTCAAGTCTTTGGATAGTTATTATTGTCACAGAAACAGTTTTCAGGAAACAAGATGCACCTTTTCGGCCAACTCTTAGCTTGCTCACAAGGTTTCCTGCAGCCTGCTTAGCAATACCTGGCCAGCAGTATGTATACACGTGGGGCCGGATGTCTCCCTTCCTTCACCATTCAATGCTGCTTCAAGTGAAACAATTCACTTTACAGCCTTTTCGTCTTTCCCGCAATTGCAAGGGGTTAATTACGCCGATATGATGAGAATCGCAGGCAGTTTCACTTTCTTGCATAAGATTAAGCAGCACATGATGAAATACCTAACTATTGGCGAACTCTTGTGGGAGGCGAGAAAACAATCAATAAACATTGGCCGCGATGCAGTAAAGCCGCGCTGCCGTGAAAATGATCATGTAAATAAAAAAAAAGAAAGCGCGCGCCTCGCGCCGGGAGCGGGCCTGCGCGATTCCCTTGCGGGAGCTTGCGACCATATGGCACCACCATATGGCGCCGCACGCTCTTGCAAGGACATCGCCAAGATGTGCACGCGTTGCATTGCAAGCGATGCAACGTGTGCACGTTTTTGCCTCCAAAGCTGTGGCGATGGCTACAGGTCTCTGTCCTATGCAGCACATGCACGCTGCCTAGGCGAGACCTAAAAAGGGGTTGGTGGCTCTCTCCTAGTCTGTCCATTCCATTTCTTTTTTGCCTACCTATGGGAAAGTTTTCCATATTGCTGCCAATCTAACAGCAACCACATTGTGTTTCCTTTATATGATGGAGTACCGATCTCCGTCCTCTAAAATGGTTCATGATTCTCCTTTCCTTTAATCAATCCCTTCAAGTATTTTCCACCTGAGATCTCTGGTGGCGAGTGTGCCCATTTCCCACACCTTAAGGAAAAGCCCTATTTCACATTCTACCTCAGTTAAGTGGCCTTCTATTTTCAGAGCCTTAACTCGTAAGGAGGTGTTTCATAGAATAGTGCCAACAATAAACATTTGTTTATATTATCTTAGAGTAGATGTCATCGGTTTGGCACAGATGATTTAATAGGGGTTGTCAGAGGTTGTGTAGGTAGAATTGAAGTGAGGGATTAAGGGTTGATGTATGAGGTTTGTTCAAATAATTTGAAGAAACTTGATAGAGAATATCGGGGGCCTCTTCTATAGAGTTTGGGAATGGACTGTAGGTAGAAGAACTTTAGAGTCATTTATTTATAAATTGATTAATATGGGATATCAGAGTCCTTGTACTCATTAGGTATCAGTGAATTTCTCAGGATGATTTAAAGGTGGTGCTTCATGTCTTCTTTGAAGGATTTTAGAAGATGTAAATTACATAGTGGATATTAGAGTCAGTGAATTCCTTGTTATGAATTTGATTTGGTATGTTAAAAGCAATTTGGATTCAAATAGGGGTTCTAAACACGGTTAAAAATATTTTAAAGGGAATACAAAGATCTTGTACAGGGGACAAATACAATTTGCTTTCTAAATTTGTTTCACACGTTGGCTGCACACATTTAATTAATTCCATGTGATAACATACACTGGAAAAATATCTGTTGCAAAAACATAGAGTTCAAAATATAGATTGCCATAATTTTAACCGTGCATAAATGTCCCCCTTCTAACATGTTCACTTCTATGTATTTCCTAAATCAAGCCAAATGCACTTCCCACTTATTTTAGGTGTGTACATTTTCTACTTAAACTCTAATCCAAGCAGATTTGGTGGCAATTGCTTAATAGTGGGATTAAGTACTGGATGAAATTTATGAAGGGAGGTATATATGTAAGAGAGAGATGTTGCTAGTTTTGTTTCAGAAATTGATTTCTGAAAAATTTATTTTTGAGCTGTGTTTTCTTTTTATCCTGATGGCTTACAAGCATTTCCCTTCAATATTCCAAGCATTGCTTTCTGCTTAAAAAGTCAAATGAAATAATGCAACATTAACAACATAGGTTTCCATGCTGCTCTCCCATGCAATACCTCATAAGTCCGAACAAGGTACTTACTTTCAACATTACCTTGTTACAATAAAAGTTTTCAGTTGCTGTGTCGCAGGATTGGACATTGTACTATTCGTGAAAGACATTTTATTGATTAGAGTATTTTCAGTATTTCTTACCAATATCTAACAGTCCTATCTTTCCTGGTGTACATTATAATATTCAGGCAGTTCAAACCAAGCCCACCCATCATCGTCCCAACTAGAGTTATAGCAGTCAACCTTAAGCACTGCACTGAACAATGTCCTCGTAGCTACTCCAATTGATAGAAGGGGTTGTTTGATGGGTATCGTACTACCCATCCTTCTATCTTTTTGTCGTAGTTCCTGTTACGTTTCAGTTTAGTTTGTTGATGCCCAAGCCAGCAGGTTGATTACTCAATCCCTGGTCTAAAGCTTAACTTCAAGATCATCATTATATATTTTTTGTCAGTATCACTGTGAAATTCTGGGGTTTAAAGATTTGTTTGTCTTTTTGTGTCATAAAACTCGTAAGCACATCAAACGTCCGTATGGACCTGCCTACCTGTAAACTCTTCCATAGCAAGCCATTCTTGTTCCACAAGTATCCATAACACAGCTTGCCCAGCTATATAAAATCTGAATACCCTGGTTGATACCTAGAGCACCCTGCAAGGACACTTAGCTAATTTTTCAGACTAATTTTGGAGTAATATTTTGGCACTATTTAAATGCAGTTGAAACTAGTGAAACCTAGTGGATCTACACTCAGAAAGGGGACAGGTTATTCGAGAGAAAGAGAGAGGTATACTTCAACTAATATAAAGGTATTTCTTTGAGGGGAGAAAATATATAGTGCCTAATTCAAATGGAACTCCAATATCGCCTACTGCATGAGAATTCTAGATTACCGAACAAACAAAAGATAAACAGGATCAGCTGTAAGTGACTGTTTGGTGATTAATCAGAAGAAAAACATTGGTACCAGTTCATAAAGAATACTGAATTCCATAAAAAACATGGATACAAAACAACATTATTGTCTGAACTGCATGAGGATATATACACATTTATGTTATGAGCCATATATAATGTGATTAAACGAAAATGTAATAAACGGATTTTAGAACACTGCTGATGACCGTCTTGATGACAAAATCTTCAAGTCATGCCCCTCGACTAAGAAGATCCCATTGAAACTGGGGGTGCTGTTGGTGATGACTCCTGGACACTCTTCTTCAAACCCAAGAACACAGCAAATGATAAGCCTGTCAACTGCAACACAGGCCTCCTTGCTGACAAGCATGACATTGAGTACCACTGCCGCAATTACACTGTCAGCGGCAATAGAACTGTCAATGACTACATAGTTACCTTTTTTGTCATCTTTGAAGGAACCTCAAATCCATTTACAGTGACTATTGAAGATTTGTGCTTAATTACCAGTGCATATCTTGGACTCTGAGCTAGACGATTATATCAGGCACTCAGATAAGGCATATAGTACTGCACAACTGAATGTGTAGTACATTCCAGAAAACAAAGAAGAGGTCTTTGAAAAGGGGGAAGGAGACACATACTAACAGCAATGCTATGAGGAGTATAATCCTTGAACCTTTTCATCTGAAGGCCCTCCATGTGTGTAAGGGTCGTCATAATAATGCAGTCATTAGTACACAACCTCCTGTAGTGCAGGTTCAAATTTCCCTCATGATCGCACTGCTGCAAATGATGGAAATTTTCAAAACTGGATTCTTCAACTGCCGCATCTTTAATCTCGACAGTGTCATCTCGCAGAACCTCCATTAGATGTCAGATGCTCCCCTTGGGAACCCAATGCATCCTCAACCACAGAAAACAAATATTTAACTTGCAGCACATCCACCAATTGTGCAATGCACAGTAACCGCAGCGCCAAGGGATGTGTGATTAGAAGTGATCAGAAATCTGACCTAGATAAGGAGGAAGTTGAGATAATGGATGAAGGGCAGGAGGAGGACTGAATGAAGAGACTTCCTCTTATCCAAGGTAGGAAATAAATATTCCCTTACTCCACAACAGACTCTCCACTGGACAATATTGCCTGATTTCATGCCCTGATAGAATGCAAGGCATTGATGTGTCTACCCTGGCTTTTGGCTGGGGGGGAGTCGTGTTGGACTTGGCCTTTTCCCCCAAAAATTTTCGCTTTTGACCCCCTTACCTAGGATGTCTCCCCCATGGGATTAAACCTGTATAGGCCATGAGTGGTGTGAGACCCCTTTTGAAACATGTAATTACCTGACATAATGTGAACACTTGTAAATATCCCCCATTTTGAAAACGCACCTGACTGAAATGTATTGTTTTTAAAATGGATGCCAAGGCCATGGATTTTGCCACTGGACTGACATAGGTCAGCGGTCTAGATAATATTACCCAGCTACCCCTAGTTTTGGAGGGAAAGCCTGGCACCCAGGGTGCTCACCCCCTCCCCTAGAACCAGTTTAGGCTAGATGTGCCAACATTCTAGAAGGTCCTGGCACTGCCTGGGAGGAGGGTATAAATAGGGGAAAGTGTCACCAGAGGTTTAGTCAGCGGTGGGACAAGGAAGGGAGGGGGACCTGCTGTGAGGTGCGACCGCCACATGGGCCTGTGAGCTGGGCCCTGCACCCCTATAAACCCCCCCCGCTGCTGTCCCCATGGGCCCCTGACAAGGGAGGGCCCTACCCAGGACACTGACGCTGTGGGACCTTGAACTACCCAGCGCTGAAGGAAAGAGGTGCCCACATGAGGAGGAATGCTGTGGGCTTGAACCCCCCAGGAGGTGAGGAGTATGCCCCTGGGGCTGGCTGTTGAACTGTTCGCCCCCTCCGTGAAGTGCGCCTGTCAGACGCTGTTTGGGGAGGATGGTGCCCCCAGGAAGCTGTGGCCCCCTTTGGAAGTGCTGCTGCTGCATTGCCTTAAGCGCTGGATTGGGAGGAGCTGCGTGTCCTTAGAAGCCCTGGACTGACTACCCAGCACTGTGGGAAGAGAAGCGCTGTATTAGTGTCTCTTAGCGCTATCTTGGGTGCCCCTGCGAAGCGCTGTGAAATTATGAGGCGCTGTACATATGGTAGCTGACATCAGTGAAGCGCTGTGTGCTCAGGATCCAGAGTGGCTGCCTGGTGCTGTGTTAGAGCGCGCTTCTGTGCCCAGGGTTACTGCCACTGGTATCAGCGCTAGAGACTGTATGCCCCTGAGAAGCGCTATGACCGCCTGCTGAAGCGCTATGCTGCCCGGGAACTGCTGGGCCGACCGAGCGCTGCATGCCCCCTAAGAAGCGCTGGCATCGTGTGCCATTCAAGCGCTGTGAAGCTCCTCCGCGCTGAAAGCGCTGCTGCCCCACTCACCGCCGCAGCCGAGGCTGCCCTGAGGAGAACTGGAGTTGCCCCGGCGGCCCTCGGTGCCAGGAGAGGGCCGCCGCCATCCTGAGTGAGCTGCGCAGGGCCCAAGTGTGGAGAGGCCACCGTTAAAATTCCTCTCAGGCTGCCGTTAAAATTCCTGTCAGGACGCCGGAGTTTGAAGTGGGCCGCGCTAGGCCAGAGGAAGCCGTCCCGCTAGCCTCACGTGACGGGGGCGCGTCAAACCACGCCCCGCCGCGCAGTGATTGGTCGCGTGGCCGAGCCCCTGGCAAGCGAGTCTCGGATTGGATCCGGGGGCTCGGTACACGCCATTGGCTGCCACCCACGTGCCTCCCTCCTGATTGGTCCCCGGGCCCGGCAAGCACCAGGGAGGGCCCGGGACGGGAGAGATACCTACGCGGGGGCTCGAGAAGTGCATCGGAGCCCCGCGTGTCACTGACATTGCCGGAGGGCACGGCCCCCGTCTGGTCCCCAGCCCCGATCTTGCCCAAAAGCCAACGCAAGGGCCCCGGAGGGCCGAAGACAAAAAGGTAATCCCCAGGGGAGGAGGGCGGAAGGCCGGAGAAGGCCTCGAGTTCGCCCCTCCCCCGGGAAGAAACTGTGGCTGGGTCCCGTTGGCCCTACTTAGCCAAAGAAAGACCTGGAAGTGGGTAGAACATGGGCAAAAGCCTTTGGTGATGGTCTGGCCATAAAGCTAACCCCTGGCTGGGGGATGGTTCTTCATAATCAATCAATCAGTGACACTTATAAAGCGCGCTACATACCCGTGGGGTCTCAAGGCGCTGGGGGGGGGGGAGCCGCTACTGCTCGAACATCCAGGTCTTCAGCTTCTTCCTGAAGGAGAGGTGGTCTTGGGTCAGGCGCAGGTCGGTCGGGAGGGAGTTCCAGGTCTTGGCGGCCAGGTGGGAGAAGGACCTTCCTCCTGTAGTCGCTCTTCGGATGCGGGGGACGGCGGCGAGGGCGTGGTTGGCTGATCGGAGGTGGCGTTTGGGAGCGTAGAAGTTGACTCGGCTGTTGAGGTAGCTCGGGCCTTGGTCGTGTAGGGCTTTGTGTGCGTGGGTGAGGAGGCGGAAGGTGATTCTTTTGTTGACGGGGAGCCAGTGAAGGTCTCGCAGATGTCCGGAGATGTGGCTGGTTCGTGGGATGTCGAGGATGAGTCTGGCTGAGGCGTTCTGGATCCGCTGGAGTCTCTTCTGGAGCTTGGCGGTGGTCCCGGCGTAGAGGGCGTTGCCGTAGTCCAGTCGGCTGGTGACGAGGGCCTGGGTGACGGTCTTCCTGGTCTCGGTGGGGATCCACCAGAAGATCTTCCGTAGCATGCGTAGGATGTTGAAGCATGCCGAGGAGACGTTGTTGACTTGCCTGGTCATGGAGAGGGAGGAGTCCAGGATGAAGCCCAGGTTGCGTGCATGGTCTGTCGGTTTGGGTGCGGTGCCCAGGGCGGGAGGCCACCAGGAGTCGTCCCAGGCGGAGGGAGAGGAGCCCAGGATGAGGACCTCCGTCTTGTCCGAGTTCAGTTTCAGGCGGCTGGTCGTCATCCACTCGGCTACCTCTTTCATCCCTTCGTGCAGGTTGGCTCTGGCGGCGGCGGGGTCGTTGGTCAGGGAGAGGATCAGCTGGGTGTCGTCGGCGTAGGAGATTATGCTGAGGTTGTGTTTGCGTACGATGGCCGCGAGGGGGCTCATGTAGACGTTGAAGAGGGTGGGGCTCAGAGATGATCCTTGGGGGACGCCGCAGATGACTTCGGTGGCCTCTGACTTGTACGGTGGTAGGCGGACTCTCTGTGTTCTCCCGTCGAGGAAGGAGGTGATCCACTCCAGCGCCTTGTCCTGGATTCCGACGTTGCTGAGGCGCCGTACTAGGGTGCGGTGGCAGACCGTGTCGAATGCCGCGGAGAGGTCTAGGAGGATGAGGGCCGCTGTTTCTCCATTATCCATCAGGGCTCGGATGTCGTCGGTGGCGGCGATGAGGGCGGTCTCGGTGCTGTGGTTGGCTCGGAAGCCGGACTGTGAGGGGTCGAGGGATCCGTTTGTCTCGAGGAAAGCGGCCATCTGCTTGTTGACGGTCTTCTCGATGACTTTGGCTGGAAACGGGAGGAGCGAGATGGGGCGGTAATTCTTGAGGTCGGTGGGGTCCGCTGTTGGTTTCTTGAGTAGGGCGCTGAGTTCGGCGTGTTTCCAGCTCTCGGGGAAGATGGTGGTGTCGAGGGATGTGTTGATGATGTCTCGCAGGTGGGGTGCGATGACAGCGTCGGCTTTGTTGAAGACGTGGTGAGGGCAGGGGTCGGTCGGTGATCCGGAGTGGATGGAGTTCATCGTGCGGATGGTGTCTTCGGTGCTGATCGGGGTCCAGGCGCGGAGGGTGGTGGTGGGGGGTGGTTGTTCGGTCATGGTGTGCGTTGGTTGGTTGTTGAAGCTGTTGTGTATGTCCGCGATCTTGTTGTGGAAGTATGAAGCCAGGGAGTTGCAGAGGTCTTGCGATGGGGTGATGTCGTTGTTTCCTGCGCTGGGGTTGGAAAGCTCTTTGACGATGTTGAAGAGTTCCTTGCAGTTGTGTGCGTTGTTGTCCAACCGGTCCTTGAATGCTGTTTTCTTGGCGGCGCGGATCAGCTGGTGGTGTTTCCGGGTGGCAAGTTTGAAGGAGGTCCTGTTGTCCGGTGTCGGTTCCCTTCTCCAGACTTTCTCGAGGGCTCGGCAGTTCTTCTTGGAGCTCTTGAGTTCGTCGGTGAACCATGGGGCTTTCTTGCTGCCGGGTCTGCTGGGCGGGGTCCTCAGTGGGGCGAGTTCGTCCGCGCAGTTGCTGATCCACTTCGTGAGGTTGTCGGCGGCCTGGCTGGGGTTCGCTGAGCTGGCAGGAGGGTGCTGGCTCAGGGAGGTGGCGAGCTGGTCTGCTGTGATCTTGTTCCAGCTTCTGCGGGCGGTCTGTTGCTGGTGGTGGTGGGTCGTTGTTTTCTTGAAGGTGAAGTGGACGCAGCTGTGGTCCGTCCATTGAAGCTCTGTGGTGTGGCTGAAGTTGATGTCCTTGCTGGATGAGAAGACAGCGTCGAGTGTGTGTCCGGCGAGGTGGGTGGGGGTGGACACCAGTTGCTTGAGTCCCAGGTTGGTGAGGTTGTCGAGCAGGGTGCTGGTGTTGCGGTCGTTGTTGTTCTCCAGATGGAAGTTGAGGTCTCCCAGGAGGATGTAGTCAGCGGAGGGGAGGGCATGTGGGCTGACGAAGTCGGCGATGTCCTCGCTGAATTGTGTGCGTGGTCCAGGGGGTCGGTAGATCAGGGTGCCTCTGAGGGTGGTGTTCGGGTTGGTGTGGATCTGGAAATGCAGGTGTTCGGCGGTGGTCAGGGAGTTGTCGGTGCTGGTCGTGAGACGGATGGTGCTCCTGTGGATGATGGCGATGCCTCCTCCCATCTGGTTGGCGTTTCGGTCCCTCCGGACGATCTTGTAGCCCTCTGGGATGGCGATGGCGATGTCGGGAGCTGAAGAGGCGTTCATCCAGGTCTCCGTGAGGAAGGCAACGTCTGGAGCTGTGGTGTCGAGGAGGTTCCAGAGTTCGATGGCATGTCTGTGGATGGAGCGGGTGTTGAGCAGGATGCACTTGAGGTGGGTACTGCTGGTGTTCGGCTTGGTGGGTGCTGGTGCGAGGCAGGTCCGGATGCAGGTGAACTTGCAGGCGTGGCAGCTGAAGGGTCCGTGGGTACGTCGTGGAGAGGCTTGATGGCATTCTGGGAGTCGGCCGGTGTTGAGAGCGGTGAGGGTGGCGGCGGAGTACGTCAGGCGGGTCGGTCGGGGTCTTCGTGGGCCAGGGGTCCTGGCGCTGGTCGCGATCCGGTCGCGGACGGGCGTAGACGGGCTTACCTTTGGCGCGCCTTCGGCGCACAATCGGCGCGCCCGCTGCGCGTGACCGCTGCGCGTCCGCACGGTCGCCATTTAAGGCGAAGTGCGCGGGTGGGCGGAGCAGCTGGGAGGCGGGAGCGGGGAGGGAACAGAAGAGAAAAAGGGGCGGGGCCAATGTCGGTGGCGGGAAGCGAGAGCGGAGGGCGGCGAGGTAGGCGGCCAATCAGGAAGGAAACTGGACACGGCACAGGGGATACAAAGAAATTAACAGGCACAAATTTAGGGCAAAACAAATAAAAACGGCAAAATACGCGAGCAGACGGCAGAAACAGACAAGCACAAATTACGGGCAAAACGAGGAAAAACAGCAAAATACGCGAGCAGACGGCAGAAACAGACAAGCACAAATTACGGGCAAAACGAGGAAAAACAGCAAAATACGCGAGCAGACGGCAGAAACAGACAAGCACAAATTACGGGCAAAACAAGGAAAAACAGCAAAATACGCGAGCAGACGGCAGAAACAGACAAGCACAAATTACGGGCAAAACAAGGAAAAACAGCAAAATACGCGAGCAGACGGCAGAAACAGACAAGCACAAATTTAGGCTTGTCATAGACTACCGCTAGGCCCCGTTTAATGAAGGGTGTGCCTATTTGATGAAATGTTCTACTGATGGGGTTACTGTTATTAAATGCAACGTTTATTCCAGCCTGACCAGTAATGAAATGTTTACCCCCATTTAATGACTGGCTGATTCCTGCAGCTAGGAAATATTGTTGGCTGTGTAGTGCAGCGTTTGTTCTCCTAATGGGATGACACCTGAATGTTAAGGGTTTATGACAGCACGAGGTTACATGATTTTCACTAAAGTGTTTAGGCCTGCCTGAAGGAAGCTGTTCACTCAGGCCCTGCAGTTATCTGTGGTTACTGTTTTTATGCTAAAGATGTCCTGCCCTAAGCGGGCCTAACGATTGATTCTAGGCCCCTGTTCATACCCCGAGGTTGTTGGTAGAGGGAGCCTAGCTAATCCCTTACAGGTGTTCCTGAGCTTTAAGGAGGGCCTCTACCTGATGTTAATGCTAGGCGATGTATGTTCCGCCTGATGTTTGATACACCTAGCCAGGTGACATGCCTAATGAAATGCCATAGTTACCTGTGCCAGATGGTCCCTGAGGTTAGGCATGGCTCTTAGGTTACTGTTTATACGGTTATGGTGAGGCCACTTTCCTACCTAATGGTTAATCGCATGCTTTTGTGCCTGTTATTACAGGTGCTCCTATTTATGAGGTACTATGTTGCCCTGATGTTTTCTTTTACAGGGGTTGGGTTGGCGTGATTGTGCATGATATAAATATCTATGCTAAGGTGGTATTTTGCATTTACAGCCTTCCCGGTAGGATGAGAGTCTGAGTTGGCCCCGCCAGATTGGGCTTCAGATCTAATGACATGTTTAACCCATCCTTTTTCCCTTACAGCATGGACTTTGGACTCAACCCTTTTTGTCCCATGTAAATAATTCCCCATGATGTACTTGGCTCTGGCGCCAGTTGGCGCCTTGTTGTGACTACCACTAGTCTATTTCTTTTTACCTTGCAGGTTGGAGACATAACTAAACTTAATCTTTTTCCAACCAAAGGTGGTGTCTTGACTCTTTTGTAGTGTGATTGGTGGGTCGTCTGTGTGTACTGCGTGAATGCTTCACATGTCCTCCAAGTTTGGCCTGCCCGCTTGATGCCATGCTACCCCCTTTGAGACTTGGGCAACCCCCATTTCCAACAAGTAAGGAATAGGGTTGACCTTCCAGTGTGTTTGATGGCGCAGCAGTGTTTCTTGTATGACTTCAAAGAGAAGCCCAGAAAGACCACTAAATCCATCTCTAGCCTGGAGCACATTTGGAAAGAAGGACCCGGATTCATGCAGACACCAGCCTCTGTACTCCCAGTGGTGTTGTGCTTGAAAAATAAATCTAGGTCTCTGCCAGACTCAGTCAGAACCAGTATGTTTAACAAACTGTCTTAAGTTTGATTCTGTTAAGGGGGCGTGGCTTAGCAAGCCACGATGGCGGCTGTGTCCTGCAGAGGCTCTGCGATCGGGCTAGCATCTTGCCCAGTTCCCGAGATCGCCGGGAGCCTCAACTCGCCAAATACAGCACCTGTGATGCCCCCACGCACTGGGGCATCCTTCGATTGACCTGAACTTGCTGCGGGCAGACGACGCGGGCCAGATTGTCTTCTGCCGACACCGAGTGACGCCGACCCCGAAAATGGCGGGCGCACCTCTGACCGGCGGACGTGTAAGCCTCCGTGAGTCGGCTCTCTAAACGGCGGCCCCGGAAGACGCGGCCAGCCGACAGCAGCGGAGAAACCTGCGGAGACGGTGAAACCAGCCCACGGGGGTGCGCACCGGACGGCGCCCTCCTCCGTCCCGGAGCCCCGACACACAAGATGGCGGCTGCCGCCCTGGGGCTCCAATACACCGGAGCTATTTTCCCGCCGGGAGCCTGATCGGCCCTCGGATTTGACCGACCTGCCACTGCGGACTGCGGGGAGCCGGCGAGCGCGCGCCAACTGCACAGGGCTGGACACTCCAGAAGTCCGTACCCATCATCGAAGGCGGTGAGCACTGATCTCTCCCCCCCTCCCCCGAGGATCTCAACGCCGGCGCCCCGGTGGCCCCTGCCACTGCGGACTGCGGGGAGCCGGCGAGCGCGCCAACTGCACAGGGTTGGACACTCCAGAAGCCCGTAACCATCATCGAGGGCGGTGAGCACTGATCTCTCCCCCCCCTCCCCCGAGGATCTCAACGCCGGCACCCCGGGGGCCCCCTCCTCCCTCCGGGCCCCGTGGGAGGTCATTGGGCACGTCGCCACCCGATTGAGGGACCCAGGTCATGTTCACCTCCACAAACAGCCCGGTGGACCCGGGTGCCTGACCCTAAAATGGCGCCCATGAAAGCCTAGCACCGAGGACAAACGCGAACCTCGCCCTGGGGGTAGGAGTGCCCCACTTACGCTGGAGACGCTGCCGGCGGCCGTCTGCCACCCCGGAGCCTCCTGGTCCATGCCACCCGACCTTTACCCTGCCGATCAGCGCTGACACTGAGCCACACTCCCCCCGGAGAGGAGAGGACACCCACACGCCCCCCCCCGCGATCGGACCCACCGGCCCCGGCGGCCGCAAGCCACCCCTGACACCCCTGCTAGGGGCTCCCCGGAGCGGAGCGGGCCCCGCCCCAGAACCGGAGGAGACTGAGAGAGCCGACCGACACTGAGCTGCCACCTACCCGGCGACGCTATGAGGCGACGACCTACCGCCCTCGAGGCGCACGACGACCCGGGGGGCCCCCCTCTTCCTTTTGACAGCACCCATGGGGAAGCCGAGGGCCTCTCAGGCGACGGCGGTCCCTGAAACGGCCGTCGAGAAGATGCCACAAACGAGAACATGGACGCAGGCCAATGCGTCGCAAACCGACCCTACACTATCAGCGAAACTGGACCAGGTGTTGGCGGCAATCGAAATGTCTCGCCTCTCGATGGAGGAGAGATTGGGCACCCTGACGACGGACATTAGCCTAATCCGCGATGAACACCGTAAGTTGGCGGACAGGGTGAAGGAGGGTGAGCGGATCGTGACTGAGTTACAACCCGCGGTGAAGTCGCAGGAGGCAGACATGCAGGAGATCCTGCGCCGCGTGGAGACCTTGGAGGAGCGCACAGTGGATTTAGAGGGGCGCTCAAGACGTTGTAACATCCGCGTCCTGGGCCTGCCGGAGGGGATTGAAAATTCGGACCCGCTGACCTACATGGAATCCTGGACTAAATCGTTCACCCCAGACTGCGACCGGTCGCCGTACTTCTCCATCGAGAGGGCCCACAGGGTCCCGGCCCGGGCACCCAAACCCGGTCTTCCTCCACGACCCATGTTGGCCAAGTTCCTGCACTTCCGAGACCGGGACGCGGTGCTCCGTGCGGCCCGGACGGCGGGCCCCCTGCAAGTGGAAGACCAACACGTCATGGTGTTCCCGGACTATGCTCGAGAGGTCCAACAGCGGCGATCCACGTTTCTGGAAGTCAAGAGGCGCCTCCGCGCAAACGACCTTCAATACTCCTTGCTATTCCCTGCCCGCCTTAAAGTGATCCACAAAGGGAAAGCCCTCTTCTTCGATACGGCAGCGGACGCGCAGGATTGGACTGAATTTAATTGCCCGCTGATCCCTAAACCCGGACCCCAGAGGACACGCAACAATGACTCCAGACGATCCAGGAAACGGGGCGCGAGCCGTGCTCGATCAGGCCACCCCAAGAGCCAGGCATCCTCCCCCACGGGCTCACCCGACTTCACACAAATCATGCAGGAGCGACGAGACGCCCTGCGGGCGGTGACCGAACTGCACACGTCACCCCCGGCTTCGGATCTGGAAGGTCAGCCACACCTGTTCACCCCTGAGAAAGACCGGGACAGTGATGGAACTATGTCGGGATTCGGCCCAATCTCTTCCCCCCTGGTTGTGGCACTCACATTGGACGCTGCCCTGGCCAGCCAACATACCACCTCTTCGTGAAGGTTGAACTGTCAACTGCTATATCCTTCTCATGGTTGCCTGCTGTATTGCGCGACGTCTAGAAGCCTAGACCAATTTGCCAGATGTCTGTAAGCGCTAGCGAGCGATAGACATTTCTCCTGCTAGAGCCCGACCCGCGCACAGGCCCAGCAGCGACACACGCTGCCACCCCCACGGATTTCTGTTGAATTTCTCCCCTAGTGGGACACTAGTTTGGATATGCCACCCCCGGTGACGTATCCTCAGTATTGGGACAGTTGCCCACCCGAGGTTCTAGTTGTTGTTACTTCCCCTAGTTCCCCCCCCCCACGTTAGAGGAAGCTTGGCGCGCAGGAGCACATATGGCACACATACACGGGCGGCCCACGGGAGCTGTAGGGGGGCCCCTCTCCCAACCACATCACCCCAGGAATGGCAGTCCCCCACTCAGACCTTAATATCCTTACACTAAACGTACGGGGCCTACACACGCCCAGTAAGCGCTACTCAGTATACTCCTACATTAGGCGCATGTCAGCCGGCATAGCGTTTCTGCAGGAGACACACATTAACGCTACTGAACTCGCTCGTTTGCAGGCCAAATGGCGAGGGATCATCTGTGCCACACAATATTCAGCGTTTGCGCGCGGCGCATTAATCTGGGTAAGGCCAGGTACTCCCTTCCGAGTGCTCCGGCGAGTGGTAGATAGAGAGGGCAGGTACGCGCTTCTGGAGGGAATACTTGATGGGCAAGGGGTACTCCTTGGCAGCATTTACGCCCCTAACACGGATCAGGGTCAGTTTTGGGATCACCTTACGGGCGTTTTGGCCCAGTTCACTACAGTTCCGTGGGTACTGGGAGGTGACTTTAACTGCACACTGAACCCCTCCCTGGACCGCTCGCATCCTCCCCCCACACACTCCCTGGCCCCCCGACAGGCAGACCTCTTTAGGACATGGACCACGCACTGGGCACTCACTGACGCATGGCGGCACCTACACCCACTGGCTCGCATTTACTCCTTCCACTCGATTCCGCACAACCTCCGAGTTCGCCTAGACCGTTTCCTCTGCTCTGCACCGATCCTCCCCAAGATAACATCTACAGAATACCTGGGTCGGATCCTCTCAGATCACGACGCCCACATCATACGTCTTACCTGGCGCCCCCCACACCCACCGGTCCCCACCTGGCGCCTCCCTAGAGAATGCCTATCGGATCCGGTTTTCAGAGACGCACACAAATCCAGCATACAAGATTACTTCACACACAACGAGAACACGGCGTCATCGGTACTGGTGGAGTGGGACGCGTTTAAAGTGGTGGCGAGGGGAGAATGCATCAAACAGGTAGTGGGGGTCCGCCGCACCTTAGAGCGGACACTTTTAACCACAGAGCAAGCTCTGGCCGCACTCACTAAACGACCTGACGACTCGGAGGAACACGCCGTGCTCACGGCCGAGGCTAAGTCGGAGTATCAGACTGCCTGCGTTGACCTCCGAAAGTACAATTTCAGGGCATACGCCTCTAGGGTACACAAGGACAGAGACAAAACCGGGGCGCTTCTGGCCTGGATGGCGAGGCAGGACACCGAAATCTAGCCAATCACGGACATTATCAACCCGGACGGTGTATTAGTGCAATCACAGGCCGAGATTCTCCTGGCATTCCAGCGCCATTATACGCAAGTGTACGGAGCCCCGGCCCACTGTTCCCCGTTTCCTGTGGAACATTTTTTAGACCCTCTGACGTTACCCACGATATCAAATGACGACAAGCGCACACTCGACGCCAAGATAATTCCCTCTGACATCACCCAGGCGATACGTGCCATGTCTCGGAATAAAGCGCCGGGACTAGACGGCTTCCCACTGGAATACTACTCGACATTCTCTCCCCTGGTAGTCCCCCGTCTGTCACGGATGTTCGGGGCGTCTCTCCATTTAGGGAGGTTACCTCAGTCGCTACGGGAGTCCGTGATTGTCACCTTTCCCAAGCCCCACAGAGATCCGCTCCACATGGGGTCATATCGGCCCATCACGCTCCTGTCGGCTGACTGTAAGATCCTAGGGAAGAGCCTAGCTGATCGATATGCACAGGTCATACGCCCGCTGGTCCACCCCGACCAATGCGGCTTCGTCCCAGGCAGGAATACCTCCCAGAACCTCCGCCGAGTCTTCCATATCCAAGATCAAGTGCGTGAAGGATTTCCCTGTGCCGCCTGCCTCATTATGGACCTTGAAAAGGCGTTCGACACCCTCACCTGGCCCTACCTGTTCTCGGTCCTGCGGCACCTCAATGTCGGCCCGACACTCATGGCATACACACGCCTCCTGTACACCGATCTCACCACCCGAGTTCGTATCGGGAGACGCATCTCACCGGCGTTTGAAGTTCGACGAGGCACAAGACAAGGGTGCCCCCTGTCGCCTCTTATTCGCGCTGGCGGTCGAACCGCTGGCGGTTCGGCTGCGCCAGGAAGGTGTAGACTGGGGCATACCGCTTGCAGACGGCACCCATTGCGTGTCCATGTACGCGGATGATCTCCTCATATATGTCCGAGATATTGAAACGGACCTAACCCCCATTGGGGCAGCACTGGCGGAATTTGCAGACGCCTCGGGACTACAGGTAAACTGGGACAAGTCCACGGTCTACCCTCTACACCCGGACCTGCCCCCCCGGGAAGTCGAGCTAGGGCCACATAAACTCCCATGGTCCGCGGAGGCTCCCCGGTACCTCGGTGTCCGCTTGTACCATTCTCCAGCAGACATCTTTGAGGGCAATCACCGCAGGATACTGGCTAGTCTGCGCCCGACAGTCGCCTTCTGGAATAAGCTACCGCTGGCCCCGATAGGGCGGATAGCCCTAGCTAAAATGGTGATGCTTCCCCGACTCCTTTACCACTTCACAAATCTACCGGTGATACCGCCCAGGTCCTTCTTCCGCGACGTTGACTCCCTCTTAGGGACCCTCATCTGGGGTACAGGCAGACACAGGGTCGCCCTGAAAACCCTTCAACTCCCCATGACGCAGGGGGGGCTCGGGGCTCCGTCCTTCGAGGCATATTTCCTCGCGGCACAGCTCCAATGGCTGTCCTACTGGACGGCGGACCGTTACCCTCAGGAGACTGTTACCTCTACCGGCAGAATCGCGACCCCGGAACTCACCCGTCTTCTCCTCCCGGGCACCAAGCCACGGCGCACATACCCCCTCCAAGTGGCGATAGCGCGCCGGTGCATGATGCGGATCCACCGGTTATCCCCCAGCAGGCTCCAGTACTCCCCGCTGCTACCATTGATAGGCAGCCCCAGGCAAGATTCCTACTTCACGGCTCCACTGTTCACCGAATGGTCCCAATGTGGCATCACGGATCTGGAATCGCTCTTCGAGGAGGGTCAATTGAAACCACTCGACCGCTTGGTCGCAGAATACGGGCTCCCCCCGGGCCAATTCCTCAGATATAGGCAACTGCTCGATGGATACTGGCCCCATTTCAATCTCCAAATTGGCGAGCCAGACACGCATCCAGTAATACATGCCATCCTCCATATGGGGGTGGGTCGCCACCTGGTCACCTGGCTATATAAATCCATCCGGGAACTCTCACATGCTCCCTTGACGGCCCTGCGTGCTACATGGGAGGAGGACATAGGCCGCACTCTACACGACTCAGAGTGGACTAAAGCACTTGAGGCCCCAAAACGCGTCTCTAGGAACGCCCGATTCAAAAACATCCAATACTATATACTACACAGAGCGTACCTCACCCCAGCGCGATTGCAGAAGTTCTACCCCTCCACACCATTCCTATGCCCCAGATGCTGTTCCCCTACCGCGGATTTCCGTCATATGTTTTGGGACTGTCCCAACCTTCAACCCTTTTGGCGGGTGGTACACGACACACTGTCGGAACTCACAGGTCTCACTACACTGGCCACCTGGGAGTCCAGCGCGCTAGGCATCCTCCACGTCTCTAAACAAGAACCGGTGCATAGGCGCTTCGTGTCCTTAGCGCTCCTGTTGGCGAATAGATGCATAACCATGCGCTGGCGGTCCCCGGAGGGCCCCCCCATAGCACAATGGAAGGGGGCGGTTGGTAAATGGGCGGCAGCGGAGGAAGATGCTCTGAGGGAAGAAGAAGCCAGGGGCGTGCGTAAAATTCCCATCTCCATGGAATGGGCCATGCTCCTCGACAGCTTCCGGCAGTCCACGCAGGCAGGAGACCCACCTGTCCCTTCCCCCCCCCCCCCCCCCCTCCCCGCCCGAGAAGGCCGGTAGCCTCTACCTGGTGTGAGCCACCTCAGGGTCGAGTCCCGATAACCCCCTGTATCCTGAACAAACTCTTGTATGTCCTGCCACCCATCTAGTACCTCGCCTAAGCGGAATGCATCAACCCCCCTGCCAATCCCCCCTCCTTTCCCCCCCCCCCCATTTTGGGGCGCAGGCTGCATGGCTCCATGACCCCCCCTCCCCCTCCCGACACCCGCCGCCAATATCCCCCTGCTTAGACCCTGCTAGCGCCTACATGCTTCCCTCCAACAGTTTAGTTCCCCCCCTGTTCACTGGTAACACCGTTATATGAACAAGTACAGACCCTGCTCCTGCGCTATTATGACGGGAACTTGCCTGCCCGTCATTCTTCATCGCCCCCAGGGCGACGCTGTTCCACCGTCTCCCAGCCGGCAGGCGTCTTTGCACGATTATAATGTACTGAGTAACTAAAGACATGTATATATGTACCAGTCGTATAAAACAAGAAAACGTTGCACGCATGGCTGTTCGTGGCTGAATGTTGAGGCCACGTCGGCGGATTGTTTACGCTGTACTGATATACTTTGTTGCAACAATAAAAACAAATTTAAATAAAAAAAAAAACAGTTTGATTCTGTTAATAAGGAAGCTGCCCAGGGACATTCAGACAAATCCTTTAACACCGATCTTTACCCCTCCAGTTAGAGATAGGAACATATCGACAACTTGGCACACAGAGTGAGTTCTATGTTGGTGACTTCCAATAAGACAGCAAAAAAGCACTGGCAATCCTAGGCCAGTAGGACCGCCAAATGTGGCATGATATCTCTCCTCTAATAGACTTAATCCTGGACAAGAGGTCAGAACAGTCTAAGGCCATAATTAGGAAAGGAGCTAACACTTCATCTTTAATCATCTTTGCAGCAATTGAGTTATCAGATGATTGTTTTTATCTGCTTGCAGGAGCCGCACCGCTTAGGGGACCAGGCTAAATATGCATGTATGGTGAAACAATGTGGACTGGCCCACTATGTGTATGCGATTCTCTTAGTCACTGTTTAGTGGCCTGGATTTAGGACCCATTAGGAGTTAATAAAAGACCCCTCACACACCAACCTGGTTGGTGTCATGCTTCATCATCGGGGTGCCAACCAGGCGGCCGAATGCCACCTGGTTGTACTTCGACGCCTGACTACAGCGGAGCAGGTGTTGGTGCAACAGTGTGATGTGGATGAAAATAAAGGATTAAAAATACCTCTTGGAATCCTTACCTATCTTTTTTTATTATTGGCGGCCCAGGGTATTGATTAAAAGTATGTGTAATGCAACTACTAAAGGGGTCATTTTCCTATGAGTTGGCTTATGTGTGGCGGTCTACATGTTTCAGCCCCCTCTAGGTGTTTAACGGGGCTTTCTTCAAGACCAAAGGTGAATAGTGAGTGGTGAAAAGAGGTTGTTGCCACGTGGAAAAATAGTGTTTTTCCTACACACTCTCTAAGGTGTCTGGTCACTAAAAGGAAAGTGTCAGCGACACTTTAGAGTAGCAAAAAAAATCCTGTAGGGAAGAAAGTGACAGTACACAATATGTATTGTTTGGCAACATAAAATACAATCTTTGAGCATTTAGCAGTGTCATGCAGTAGTCATCTTACAGGCCATTAAGGTGACTAAGATCTGGCTCAGGCGAAGCGGCATGCATGAAATACTGTGTTGCATGACTTGACTGAGTTGCTAGCAGTAATACAATTATAGAACAGTGAAACGCTGCGGTAGAAGTATGCTGTGTTCAGCCCGCAGTGCGCTTGTGAGTGAAATGAGTTTTGTAGCACTGAAGCGTGCTGGGGGGCCGATGGTGAAGAAACCCATTGGTCCGTGGCGCGCTGCTTGCGATTTGTTGCGGTCCAGGGAAGACATGGCTTGGCAGTTTGGGCTGGACTGTTCCCATGAGGCACAAGGTCAGACTGGTTTGCATATAGCCATGTCTGAACTGGGGTGGCAGAGTGGGCTAAAGAACGGTGATGGATTAAACCCAGATCTTTTGACTGGGTGTGAGTGTTTGATTCAGATGCTCCGTCCATCACCACCCCCTTTTGTACCGCTTTTTGGCCGCCATAAGTGTGGCAGGGTATGCTCAGACGTGAGTCCCTTGCTCACTTTGCCACTGGATTCAAGCAAGCCAGGCTGAAGGCGGCTGGAATGCCAGAAACGGGTCCTCGGAAGCTTGTTTCCGGTCCAGGGAAGACATGGCTTGGCAGTTTGGGCTGGACTGTTCCCATGAGGCACATGGTCAGACTGGTTTGCATATAGCCATGTCTGAACTGGGGTGGCAGAGTGGGCTAAAGAACAGTGATGGATTAAACCCAGATCTTTTGACTGGGTGTGAGTGTTTGATTGATTCAGATTCTCCGTCCATCACCACCCCCTTTTGTACTGCGATGTGTTGATGGCATGCAGATTAAACCACAAGCTGTTTAAGGTAGTGAGACGACCGCTTAATGTGCGTGGTACATTATAGTGCTACCAAGAAGTTTAAATGGTGATTGAAGTTGTAAGAAAGTTAAAAATGCTTCAATATTTACAATGCTACATGATTGTAGGGCAGTATACGGGGCTCGGGGAGGAGGCACTAAGCATGACCGATCTGAAAATGAAACAAGAGCGCTGCTGTGAGCTGTTACCGGGCGGTCTGTCTACTGAAGATGCAGCGTGTGAAATGCCCCGAGGCCTTACTTGGTAATGAAGTGTCCTCTGTGGTCAACCTGATTGCGGTCCCTCGGCGTCCCGGCTGGTAGGTGTGCGCCGGAGACTGCCGTTTAAGTAGTGTGTAAGGCTTGCTGGGGGTGAGCACCGGGTTGTTTCCGGGCCATCCGTGATGCAGGCAACCCGGTAACTGGCGCATGCACGAACATGCTCAGATTCTTAGTAGTCCCAAATTAAGAATGGCGGCCATCTTAGAGAGGTGCGCACCGTATTGGGGGCAAGGCTAGGGACTGATGTATAGAGCCTGGCAACGGGAGCTAAAGTGCTACGGTATACGTTTAAGTATGATTAGATATGGGCAATGTGAGGCTGGTGTGTTGCTTGGCAATGAGAGCATGGGGATACTGATATAGTATATCATCTTATCTGGGAGTCACATGAAGCATCACTATTACCGAGCACGGGGCTGGTAACATGCAAAGAGGGTGGAGGGACCACATGGAGGGGTAACGGGCAACACAGTTATTATCTGATGCAGACCATGAGCAGAAGCAGGTCCCAGAGGGGATGTAGGTTCCTGATATGCTCAGGTGTGTCATATAAGTTTTAGGTGCAGTGTCTGTGCAGATGTATTGGGCTGGTCACGGCACATATGGAGTCATTGGCGACAGGGTACTGAAGCGGTCATGTCAGAACTGGAAGGTAGATGCTAGGCACTAGGAGGTACAGAGTGGATCTATCGTGTTTTACCGTTGCTAAGGCTGTTCCACGGAATATTGTCATTAAGACCAGTCTTGTGACTGGAAAGACGATAAATCCATCTCTGTTCCTAATGAAGTAGTTGTTGCTGGATGTTCGGCGTGTTGGGGTCCATGGCTTCAATGATCACCCATCTCATGTCGTTGGTGGTGTGTCCCACTTCGAGAAAATGGTTAGTTATCTTTGTCGTGTTCTTTTTGCACCGAATGGTGCTGCGGTGTTCGCATATGCGTATTTTGATCTTTCAGTTGGTCATGCCGATGTAGGTAAGATTACAGGGGCATACAATGCGGTATATTACGTGTGCCGTTGGTGTGGGCACGTAATTCCCATGTTTTTCCTGGCTCTAGGTCAAGTGTCTTTGTAGTGCTCGTAAGGTGGCATACACTGCAATCACCACATGCAAAATGGCCAACGACCTTGGGCCGGCCCCATGCATTTAGGACAGTGTTCTCTTTTTTCTGGATGGGTTTTGGTCTTGTGGAGACTATTGCGTCTTTGATGGATTTGGCTTTTCTGTGAGAGATGAGGGGTGGTTCCCATTTGAGGTTTCCTGTCCCAATGATCTTCCAGTGCTTCTTTATTATGTTAGAGACTTGATTGGAGACTTGATTGGAGACAGCGTTGAAAGTGGTTAGTGGTATGGGTCTGGCTTCATGAGGAAGTGCCTCAATCAATCTCTCGCGATTTTGGTTTCAGGCTCGTTTCCTCGCTTTTTCTGTGATCCGTTTTGGATATCTTCGTTTTTGAGTTTGTTACTCAAGTCTCTGGCCTGCTCTTTGTAGTCTGAAATTTGGCTGCAATTTTGCCGGAGTCGTAAGTATTGCCCGTAGGGTAGGTTCTCCCTCAAAGGCCTGGGGTGAAAGCTGGAGAAATGTAGCAGTGAGTTGCGTGCAGTGGGCTTAAAGCGTGTTTTTTCTTTTCAAATAACCGCCTTCTGCCTCCATGTCAAGATCCAGGAATGTGGTTTTCTGCTGGTGAAAACTGTGAGTGAATTTGAGGTTGTGGTCGCAAGTATTGAGCCATTTGCAGAAGTTGATGAGTGACTCAGTGGTGCCTTCCCAGATGAGTAAGATGTCATCTATGTAACGTTTATAAAATTAAATTTCTGGGATTATTGACTCATTGTTTGCAAAGATCAATTGTGTTTCAAAATGATGTACGTAAAGGCCCGCTACGCTGGGAGCGAACATGCTCCCCATGGATGTGCCGTATTTTTGGAGGTATAGTTGGCCTTCAAATTCGAAGTTCTTGTCCTTTAGAGCGAGTTTTGCACAGTCTCAAATGAATTTCGTAGATGTTTGGTATTTCCATTCTGTTTTTGCTAAGGCGATTTCAAGGACTCTCAGGGTATTGTCCTGGGGGAGACTCGTGTATAGGCTTTCTAAGTCGAGGCTGACTAGGAGTGATGCTTCTGGATTGTATCGTTGCCCTTCAAGAAGCCTGAGGAGATCTTTCGTGTCCTGTAAGTAGGTATTGGTGGATTTTACCATGGGTTGAAGGAAGAAGTCGCAGTAGCGTGATAATGGTTCTAACAAGGACCCAATGCCCGATACGATGGGTCGTCCAGGAGGGGGTGTTTTGTTCTTATGAATCTTAGGCACTATGTAGAAGTAGGGAATTTTGCCTTCGTGGTAGTGAGAAATTTTGCTTCGCTAGGTGTGATCAGACCTGTGTTTTCAGCCTCTTCCACTAGGTTGTTAATGCGTGATCTGAGGTTGTCACTGGGGTCTTGGTTCAATTTCTCATAGTTCTTGGTGTCACTGAGGAGTCTCATGCACTCCTTTTGGTAGTCTTCTTTGTTCATGATGACCGTTCCACCGCCTTTGTCGGCTGGTTTTATGACGATGGACTCATTGGATCGTAGGGACTGGATTGCCGCTCGTTCTCCTCTGGTGATGTTCTGAAAGGTGTGGTCCTCATTGAGCCCTTCGATGACTTTGAATACCGCTTCTTCATATACCGTTATTTCTGGAGGGATGGCGGTAGGGGGTGGCATGAAGGAATATTTTACGCTAAATTGGGTGCCCCCTTCAGCTTCCGGAGTGACGTCAAAAGGGGAATTCTCAAAAAAGGCTTTAAGTTTTAGTTTTCTGAAGAATGTTGCTAGTTCGCAATGTAGCTAGAATTTATCCAGTCTGACCGTAGGTACGAATCCTAGTCCTTTTTTTAGGACAGCCTGTGCGTTTGGAGTTAGGTTGTGTGACGAGAGATTGGTCATCAGGCTTACCTCGTGCTGGGCCCTGGTTGCTGGTCCTTGGCTTTTCTCCTCGTTAGAGCTCCTTCGTGTTGGTCTTCTCTCCAATGTACTTGGTTCCCTCGGCGTCTTCTCCCTCTGCCTTGTGGGCCTCCCCCTAAAAAAGGAAACCGTTGGTTCTGGTTGGGGTAGGGCTGTGGTGGTGGGGTCCGAATGGCATATTCCAGCCATACCCGTGTGGTGGATGCATCGGTGGGTACTGTCCAGGGTAGTGCATGTTGGGACCTGGTGGTAGTGGTGTCCATGGTTGTTGCCATCCCGGGTTTCTACCTCTTCCTTGTTGTTTCCTCCTGTAGCTACTTGAGCTGGAGTTGCTGTTCCGGTTGAGTCTTCATCCGAAGATCCACCTAAAGTGTCACTTCTGTTGGGAGCTTTGTAGTCGGGTTCAGAGTAGAGATATGTTTTAGAGTATGAGAACTTTTTCAGGTCCTTCTGAAATTTGTTGATCTTGCTTTGCGTTAGGCTTTCTTTGTACTCGTGAAATTTTTTTATTAGTCTCATCGAGTCGTTTCTTAAGTGAGGTCAGAGTGGCTTTGAAATGTGATTCGGTGGCCTGAATTTCAATGAGGATAGCATCAGAGAGGCGTTTAGCTGTCTGGATCATCAGGATGATCCAATCTCTGGTGCATCTCCACGCTATTTGCGCCCAGTCCTTCCGGAAGGTGGCGTCGTCAAGAAAAATGCGTGGGGCGTTCGTCACTATGAGGCCTCTTGGGGCAGTGTTATTTCTTAGGTATTCTGTGAAGATTACCCCCTGGAAAATGGTTCGTATGCGGTTGCGTTTCTTCTCATTCAAGCTCTCCCAGTCTGATGTTTGGGCAATCGTTGTATCCATAATAAAGTCTGCCATTAGCGGGGGGTTGGCTAGGATGCTGTTGACGTCATCCAAGGTGAAACCCAAGCCTGGATTTTCTGCCATGGTAGGGCTGGATATTGGTGCACTGGTGTTTGTAAAAACAATAGTAGCTCAAAAAACGGGAGCTCTCGCAGGTGTGTGCTGCAGAAAATGTCGAAAAAATCAATAGGAGAGCAAGGGTATGCAGGGCGCGTCCTGTCCCCAGATGTAATATGGTGAAAAAATGTGGACTGGCCCACTATGTGTATGCGATTCTCTTAGTCACTGTTTAGTGGCCTGGATTTAGGACCCATTAGGTGTTATTAAAAGACCCCTCACACACCAACCTGGTTGGTGTCATGCTTCATCACCGGGTCCCAACCAGGCAGCCGAATGCCACCTGGTTGTGCTTCGACGCCTGACTACAGCGGAGCGGGTGTTGGTGCAACAGCGTGATGTGGGTGAAAATAAAGAATTAAAAATACCTCTGGGAATCCTTACCTATCTTTTTTATTATTGGCGGCCCAGGGTATTGATTAAAAGTATGTGTAATGCAACTTCTAAAAGGGTAATTTTCCTATGAGTTGGCTTATGTGTGGCTGTCTGCATGTTTCAGCCCCCTCTAGGTGTTTAACGGGGCTTTCTTCAGGACCAAAGGTGATATGCGTGTAGACAGTGCCTGGTAGTGTTAACAACGATACAGATATGACATGCTTGCAGCACGGATGTGCTCCTTCCACTTCATTTCAAGGCTCCAGGTTTTGGCAAGCTTGCAGGGGGAGGTTACAGTCCATATGGCAGGCAAAGTTGCCACTACTGCTCATCCAGACAAATCTGGTTACGACCAAGGATACTCATCAGGAAAAGACCAAGGCTGTCAAGGCTAAAACAAGGCGACTGTAAAGAAGAAAGGTGCCACTCTGTTCTGCTACCAAGATGTCACAAGGAGAGCCTGACTTGTGTATGCTGCCCCCCATGCTAACCCGCATACAGGCTGTGGGGGGAAGAGTCAAAGGTAAGTTCCTGTTTTTCCTGTGCATGGGTACAGATTACCACAGATTGTAGTGCGCTCCAAATTGGGTAGCCAGGACATACACTGTCATTCCTGGAATGAACTCCAGATCATCCACCCTGGAAAGAGCACAGTCTGCACAAATTCTTCTCCTTCGATAGGGAATGTACCGAAACCCCAAAGAAGTCTGGGCAATTTATTCCATGTTCTTCCTGGAAGAAAACAGGAAAATAGGGTACAGAACTGAATAGGGGTCTGAAAAAGTATTTTTGGGGTATTCATTTTACAGAAAGTCCTTATGGTGCTTCAAAAAGAGAGTTTCTTACCTCCTTGGACTTACAGAACAGCTACTTCCATATTTGTATGCACCCATATTCCAAACAATACATCTAGCAGTTTGTTGCATGTCACTAGTAGTACTAGTTGAAAGGTCTCTCCAATCTTTATACGCAGTGTCACCAGGTGTATTCATTTCTTTAAAAAAAAAACAATATTTTGAGAGTTTTATATAGCGCTGGCTAGACCCGGAGGTATCAGAGCGCTTTACATAAGGTTCCACAGGAATTACAAAATTACATCATTTACACGTTACATCAGTTACTAGAAAAACATTTCAAGAGCATAGAAGACAAAATAAATGGAGCTTAGAAGGGTAAGGGGTAGGAGGTGGGTAGGAGGTAGATAGGATGGAGAGACGAAGGAGAGTCTGCCCAAAGTCCGCCTGGGTAGGTGACTGCCAAGGAGGAAGTCCACTGCCCATCTCCTCTTTAGCTATCGGGTAGCTCCACCGGGCATCAGCCAACAGCTAGGTCTCAACAGGAAAACAATTAAAGAGCAAAGAGGAGGGAAAAACAGATCAGGGAGAGTTGAAAGTCCAGAGGAAGGAGACAGCTGTGGAGGAGAAGACGAGACAAATGTCCGAAGACCGGCTGGGTAGGTGACGGCTAAAGCGATGTGCCAGAGCCAGTCTACCCTATAGCTGTTGGAGCAGCTCCACCGGGGATCGGCCATGCGGTTCAGACTCCGCCGGCAGAGGGTGAGGAACAGGGATAGGTCGTGGTTGTTGATCATGGTGGCTCTGAGGCTAGGGGTTTTCAGCCACGAGGCTTGTCCATGTGAGATCAGTGTCATCCATTTTAGGCTTGTTGTTAAAAGACAGGCCATATCCCTGGATAGAGATTATGGTCAAACCGGGCGACTACAAGATGATCCAGGGAAGAGGTCACCAGTTGGAGAAAGCCAAAAGGTCCTGCCCTAAGCACAAGCAGCCTGGGCGCCATGTTGGGGTCAGGCGCGGGGCAGCACCGGACCGGGCCTGCAATTTGACTTCACGAATGAGATGCCCGTCGTCTGTGTTGTACTGCGGTGGGCCTGTGTTGTAGTATCTGCTGCAGTAGTGGCCCCAGTGCACAGCCCAGGCCCAGATGTAGAAGGAAGCCGGGGAACACAGTATCAGGGCAGCTACTGCCGGGCCCCACTCACCTCGTGGATCCTGCCCTTTTTCGATGGTCTCCGCCTCAGTTACTGCTCCCATGCAGCTGCCGCCAGGGTCAAATCACGGCGATGCCGTCTCTGCGAGACCCACGGCGTTCAGAAAGAGGCGCGCTGCTCCGGACAAGACCGGGCTCCGCCTCACTCGCTACAGCCGATTGCCAATCGCCACCGGCTTGCCAGTGCTCCTTCAGAAGAAGAAACTTCAGTTTCCATAACCACTTGTATCAGTCTCTTCCATCAGCTGTGTCTGATGCTAACTGTGCAGAAGCTTTCCATTCATAAGGAGACAAGACTGCAATTTCTAGGACCAATCTTGAATACGTAACATGTCGAAGCGTTTCCCCTAATGTAATGGGTTTTAAAAGCTTATAACATTGGCCACTTGAAGTTCGGTCATCTTGACATTCCTGTGGACTGCAGGAAATTGCTGGCACAACCGTTGGCACTTGCTACAAAATGTACTTACAACGGTAAATGGAAGGGCTTTCAAGTCTGGTGTATAGATGAAAGGCTTAACCACCATCTGAATCCAACCTCATCAAGTACTACTGTACTTATTGCACCTAACCAGAGAAGGTCTCAAATACTCCTCTGTCAGTGTTTACTTGGTCGCAAAATCACTATTTGGGTGGATGAGTGATGTGTCAGCATTTTTCTCACAAAGGATTGTCAAATAATTTAGACTTTTGAAAGCAGGGCCTTTTTCTCACCTTTCCACCACTCATGTCCCTCCAGTATAATGGGAGTTGAATACAGTGCTTGGTCAGGTGGTGCTGTCTCCCTTTGATCTGATCCATAGGATGTATCCCAAGTTTCTGTCATCAAATACTGCCTTAATGATAGCTCTTTCCTAAGGTTAGAGAGTTAGAGAGCTTCAAGTGTTCACCATAAAAGAACTGCACCTTTGCTTCAGAAAAGCTTGGCATCGAGTTCAGCAACCCTAAGTTCATGCCCAAGGTCCTTTGGACTTTTAACTAAATTAACCTGTTATTCTTGCTGCTTTTTCCAAATACATGCATTCATCAGAAAGATCATTAGTTGGATATGTGCAGGGCTATCAGATTTTATTTGGAGAAAACTAAAGACATCTCTACTTTTGGGCAGTTATTGCTCTCTTTTGGCCACCCATGTGGGTTTGCCAGCTACCTAAGCAAGGAATTACCCATTGACTGTCAGCCGGCATCTCCGTTTCAAGCCAGAGTGAGGGCAAATTCCAGAAGAAACAGGGCAACAGCAACTGCATTGTGCACAGGTGTACCTCTCCTGTTTATTTGCCTGACAGCCACATGGAAAAGCTGACACACTTTTATAAGCGGTACAAAAGGGGGTGGTGGTCCAAGGAAGGCATGGCTTGGCAGTTCGGGCTGGACTGTTCCCATGAGGCACAGGGTCAGACTGATTTGCATGTCTGAACTGGGGTGGCAGAGTGGGCTTAAGAACGGTGATGGATTAAACCCAGATCTGTTGACTGGTGTGAGTGTTTGATTGGTTCAGATGCTCCGTCCATCACCACCCCCTTTTGTACCGCTTTGTTCTCCATAAGTTGGCAGGGTATGCTCAGACGTGAGTCCCTTGCTCACTTTGCCACTGGATTTAAGCAAGCCTGGCTGAAGACGGTTGTAATGCCAGAAACCAGTCCTAGGAAGCTTGTTTCCGGTCCAGGGAAGGCATGGCTTGGCAGTTCGGGCTGGACTGTTCCCAGGAGGCACAGGGTTAGACTGATTTGCATATGGCCATGTCTGAACTGGGGTGGCAGAGTGGGCTAAAGAACGGTGATGGATTAAACCCAGATCTGTTGACTGGGTGTGAGTGTTTGATTGGTTCAGATGCTCCAACCGGTCCTAGGATGCTTGTTTCCAGCCCAGGGAGGACCTGGCTTGGCAGTTCATGAGGCACAGGGTCAGACTGATTTGCATATAGCCATGTCTGAACTGGGGTGGCAGAGTGGGCTAAAGCACGGTGATGGATTAAACCCAGATCTGTTAACTGGGTGTGAGTGTTTGATTGGGTCAGGTGCTACGTCCATCACCACCCCCTTTTGTACCGCTTTGTCCGCCCTAAGTTGGCAGGGTATGCTCAGACGTGAGTCCCTTACTCACTTTGCCACTGGATTCAAGCACGCCTGGCTGAAGACGGCTGTAATGCCAGAAACTGGTCCTAGGAAGCTTGTTTCCAGTCCAGGGAAGGCATGGCTTGGCAGTTCGGGCTGGACTGTTCCCATGAGGCACAGGGTCAGACTGATTTGCATATGGCCATGTCTGAACTGGGGTGGCAGAGTGGGCTAAAGAACGGTGATGGATTAAACCCAGATCTGTAGACTGGGTGTGAGTGTTTGATTGGTTCAGATGCTCCGTCCATCACCACCCCCTTTTGTAACACTTTTATAAAGCAGTACTGCCTGTGTGAATGCTGCAGCTGATACTTCAGTGGGTCAAGCAGTCCTACGCACCCTGTTTCAGTACAGGTGAGCTTGCTTCCCTCTTTATTTACATTTGCACATTTGATTTACTGTTACTATTCTGATACAAGTAGATTAATCTATGAAAGATTCAATGCTAGAGAAGGAATTAGGTAACTAGCTGTACCTCCAGTTCTCCTGCTTTGGCATCCTTCATAGATTCAGATGTGAGCCTTCTCACCCCTCCACCTCCGATCAGAGGCTCACTACCTATTATGTGTATACTCCACCCTTGTGCAATGAAATGTGAGATATGGTGGCAACTAGGGAGAGTCGAGAGCCCAACACATTCACCTTACAGGCTGAAGTGTGGGTTATTTTAAATAAGTGGATTACCTACTAAACAAATGTTATTGCTGAGCCTCTGGGCATTTTCAGACTGGTTTCTGAAGTTACCAAGGCTTCCCAGGCTGAAAACAGGAAATAATTCAAGTGATTTGAATTTATGAAAGATACTACTAGAGTTACAGGTAAGTAATTAACTTCTTCACAGCTCCGGCTCATACCCCTCTTATCAAGCCATTTTCTCAGATGTTGAAGACCTTTGAATGGCGCATCAGATGTCACAGGAAGGTTTGTATGGGTATCTGATGGACAGCGAAGGCTTTGTAAAGCAAACCTGATGAGATGTAAAGAGATTTTGCAGAATATCTGTTAAATAGTCAAAGATTTCAACTTGGACTGCTTGTTAACACTTGATTTCCTTTTTTCACAGGGGACGGACATTTCAGAGTAGCCGTAGTGGCACTGCTTACTTTGGAGGAATTTGCTCACCAACAAGAGGAGGTGGTGTAAATGAGGTGTGTATTCTAGAATAGCCGACAACAGTGTCCATCTTAACTATTAGTGCCTTTTGTCTGCTTATAATGCAAGAAGACTGCTGAATCCTCAGTAAGTGGGAGCAAGCACACAGTTAGGAAGGAGCTTTTCATTAAATAACTTCAGGTTTCCTTTCTTTCCCGCTCCACTCATAGTGATTTAGTTTTATTGAGAAAATGAGGTACTTCACATTAGCTTGTCTGTCTGAATTGTGGCAAAATACGAAGTTTCTACTTTCCATTACTCTCCCTTTGTCACTGAGAACCAGTTAATTTGGGATCGTATTGCAGGTCTGCTTTAATGTCCTTTGATGTTTTCTCATTAGTAAACTAAATTTTTTATGATGCTGATTCTGATGCAGTGATCATATCTTTATTTGTTTAGAAGGTTCTTAGTTCTAGACACTGTGATGTGGTTCTTCTTTAGGACACTAATGTTATCACAATATAAATGGTTCAGAAACTTTTAACTTTGTGGATTGGTTGCTCTCCGGCCCAGCCAACAGTAGACATACCCCATGTGAAAAAATTCATCTTAATCAACTAGATTCATTAGAGTTATCCAACTTTCAACGCAGGAGAAAGGATTTTTGCTCCTCTCGGCAAGGTGACTCAGCAATAGGGTCTCATTTGCTGCAGGCAGGTTGCAATTTGGCACCTGCCTGTTGGTGGTAACGCAGGCAACTACCTATCATTTCCTTACCATAGCACTTTTATGAACCTGTCCCCTATCTTTTCAGAAGAGGAAACACTTCAATCGATTGGCTGAAACAACTCCCTTCTGTCTAACCGAAAAATAACTACTATTTTTCCAACATGATCATTAAAATTTGCTAGAGTAGAAAACAGAGGTGAAAATTTCATGTATGGGATGAACATACGAATTCCCTCTCTGACTGATAGTGGGTAAAATCTTCACAACTCCTCTCTTTGCATATTACTCCCATCCACTTGAGGCTGGTGAAGGTGAAATGTGGTAGGTCTTACATTTCACTGGTAAATTCTGGTGCATACTCTTAGATGTATGCAGGGTTATGTACATATATTCATAGCTAAATGTATGCAATTTTTACATGCATGTATACAAATATACAGAAGGACATACACACGTACTTCCATGCATAAACTTATGCGTATGTTAAGATATATATATATATATATATATATATGTATATAATAGCATTCCACTGACGCATACATTAGTGTACACATGCCTTCTCAATTCATCATATACTTATACATTTTCCTAAGTGTTAAATCTCCAAGTTGTCATGGTGCTTGTCTGGTGCATCTTATCTGTGCAACAGGTCTGGTGCTGAAGCATGCCATATGTCCAGTCGTTAGAGTTGTTGAAAACATCTTAAATTGTCCCATTTCGATAGTGAGTAGCTTGTCCTGTCCTACTCTTCAAATTTGCATGGTGCATGTCTGGTGCACCCAATCTGTGTAACAGGTCTGGTGCTGAAGCATGTCATATGTCAAGTCATTGGAGTTGTTGAAAACATCTCAGATTGTCCCATTTTGGTAATGAGTAGCTTTTCCTGTCCTACTCTTCTTTTCATTGTGGTTCTTGTAGCTCTTAATTTGTAGTAGAAAAGTAATGGCATTAATAGAACAGGACTCCAAATAAAGACAACAGAGGGGGTAGATGAAGTCGCCAGCGCCTTTAATTGTGATCTTGCCCGAGGTCTCAATAATCTGGCTCCTGCCAAAAAATGCATAGTAAAAAGGAATTCACCTTCTACAGCCTGGTTTACTCCTTCATTACAGGTTGAAAAGAGAAAATTTAAATATATGGAAAGGTATTGGAGGCAGGCTTATCTGTAAAGAGATAAGCAACTATGTAAGGAAGTCCTTAAGGCCTTTAGGAAAAATGCTTTCAAGACCAAGCAGATCCATTTGCCAAAGACATTATGACGTTGAACAATGCAAAAAGGCAATTTTTTGGAAAGTCGAGTCCTTTCTAAGCCCTGGAGTAGATCAACAAGCCATTCCAGCTTCTCAAAGTTTATGCGAAAATCGAACTGTATTTTTTTTATGAAAAACTGGAACACATTTATGCCAGTTTTAAGTAATGGGCATATGAGAGCCCAACAATGGTGGAACCAGATGATCTCTCCTCCATTGGAGTCAAATCTGGGATCTTTGAGAGAAGATCTCCTTGGAAGAATCCAAAGCTATCATTAGCAAAGCGAGATCGGGATTGGGAGTAGTTAAAAACTTCTCAAATTGTCCCATTTCAGTAGTGAGTAGCTTGTACTGTCCTACTCTTCAAATTGTCATGGTGCTTGTCTGGTGCACACTATCTGTACGAAAGGCCTGGGGCTGCAGCATGCCATATGTTCAGTCATTGGAGTTGTTGAAAACATCTCAAATTGTCTAATTTTGGTAGTGAGTAGCTTGTCCTGTCCTGTCCTACTCTTCTTTTTATTGTGGGTATTGTAGCTCTTAATTTGTAGTAGAAAACAAATGAAATTAATAAAACCGGACTAGTTGGCTTTAATAGATGTCGCTCTTGTGTTAAAAGCAACTACTTAGCAAGTCTGTCACAAAGCTGTAGTACCCAAGCAATCACTTGATTTCCCTCTTAGGTCAGATGCAACAGCTTCAAATGTCCTTTATAAAGTTGAGGGGAATGACTGTAACATATAAATGTACACAAACACTTTCACCCTTTTACTACTCTAATGAATTGTGCTTGCTTTCATTAGGATAATATGCCAAGGCAGGTGTATGATGATGAGTCCGTATTGCAACCTTCAATACATGTCTTTATTACTTTGGAACTTGTGAGGACAACTGAGTGTACATAGGTACTAGCGGTCGCTGGCAAATTCAAGTGCCTTAAACCTAATTCTTTGCAAATTGCTTTTTAACTGGCACTGTACATGTGCCACCAAATTCCGGTTTCTTATTATAAAGTTGGCCCATGACTGAATTTTTCTGGAGATTGGCAAGTCTTTGACGATATCGCAACTTTTAATAAATGTCTTGAATATTATGGAGCTCCTGTCTCGATAACCCATGGTATAGATAGGAACTCGCAGTTACTGGCAAATTCAAGTGGCATCAACCTTTGAGTGGTAGTATAAATTTGTGTCAGTAAAATGCATTTGTTTTTTATTAAAACGTCGTCACTGTCTTATGCTGTGGGCTGTGGTAGGAAGTAGCAAAAGGCTAATGTCAGCTGAGTAAATCAACAGATAAAGATTGTTAATGAAATGTCCTTTTATTCAAATATACACATAGATACATATTTTACTATGGTTTTTCTTGAGGCTAGCAAGACTATCACAGTCAACTGCACAACCCAAGTTCTTACTGGAAATCCTTCTCGAGTCTGTTGCTGAATTTCATCTGGTTACTTGGTGTCCCTCTTGAGGCAGATCTATCTCAAGTGTCCTCCAGCTTACAGTATATCAGGTGGTTACTAAAGGCCCCCCTTGAGTCCCATGCCAAAGACTCGAAATTCTGTCATAAAACTGCAGTACCTCAAGTAGTAACCAGGTGCCCCTTACTAGTCAGATATTTGTACTTCAAATAACCATTACAAAAGTGTAGCGGTGTGACTTCAACATATGCATTTGTGTACACACTATAGCTATTTTTATTTTTTGTAAAAGTTTTTATTGTTTTAAAAAACAAGGAAAAAGGAATAGACATATCCGGTACCATACATTCATACATAATAATAGGGTGCACAGGTACAATGACAGGATAGACGTGAAGCAACAGAAGAATCACTGAAACGCCTGCGCTAGTGAGTACGAAGCAGGATTTGTGGCAATAGGATCGACAAACAATTTAAGCGCAGCCCGCCCACCCATAAAGTCAGAATAGTAGAAAAAGCATGGCAACCAGACACTAGAATTTAAACAAAATCAGGATATTTTGCTAATATTACTAATAAGGGAGAGACAAAAGAGAAGATTGAAGAAAAGAAAACCATAAGAACAAGAACAGAGAGAAAACAATAAACCCAACCCCCCACCCTGCACCCCTGCATATGGCTGTCACCTAACCCCAACTAGCAGTGTGCCTGTCGCCCCGACTTACTAGGTTCTAAAAATAGAAAAGAGAAAACATGGGGGAGGGCATTTCCGTATGGGCTCCTGGTCCCCTTCCCCCCCAGGCCAGAGACAAGCATCCCCTATGATAAAAATACAATTTTATCTGTGATCGCAGAAAAAGAAAATTAGGGGGAGCCGTGATACACCGCCCAGCCTCTCGTGAGACCAACAGTTACGAATCCCACATCGATTAAGGCCATAGTACCAACTCCGGTCAATCGATCTCAGCCTTGGCCCTTCCGAACCATCATGCGAACCCCTCCCGTTAGGACCACTCCTTCTACAGGAGAATCAAAGTGCAAAAAGAATCTGAAAAAAATCAGTCCAAAACAAATCAAAGTCGGTAATTCCTCAAGAACTCCACCAGCACAGAAACGCTCCCTCATGGACGGATAGTCCCAATGTTGTTTTCTCCACGATCGTACGGTCACCAAAGAGGGAAAGGATGAAACAGAAGTCCAAGAACAATCACCGACTGGAGTCTCCGGGAAGGGAACGCCAATCGATTCTCCCAAAGCCAGCAATGATTGTAGGTGTAGTAATACGTTCGAAACACCGGGTTCATGATTCTCCAGAGTACCAACCGAGGGCTTCGGCGTCTCTTGTCGCAAGGGGTCCTCGTCCAGAATCAAAATGGTCGTCATGTAAATCTTAGCTGGCAGCAGTTCCGGCAGAGGAGCAGGGTCCGGTTCCACACACTCCTTCTCAGATAAGCCCGTAATCATTTTGTGAATCAGGGCATCCATCCGTGAACGAAATGCCCCGATGGCTGCCAATGCTGTCTTCAGCGACTGCTCACGCTCCATCCGGTCCATTTCTCCTCGCTCAGTACCGATCATATTCACTTCCCCAGGAGAGCCCGGTTTCTCCGGGGGAACAGATAGGAGCGGAACGGACGGCATCGGAGGGTGACTGATCGATTTCGGCGGCAGCAAACTGCACTCCGCTGCCGCGAGCGAAGACCCCAAACCGGGTCCGCGGGACAGGGACCTCCACCCACAGCCACTATCGTGCCACGTCACTCCTCCCTCGATGTTAGTCAATCAGAATGATCGCCATCAAAATCGGGCAAAAAGACCTCCACTGCGGTAGACCGGACCCTGCTTGAGTCTCGTGGCCGATGTTGTTCAACTGCAACCCAGCTGGGTCTAAACTCGAGGCCCCGGCTCTCCTGCTGGACGAGGCCACAAACTTCAACTCGACACAACTCCGTCAACCAAGCCGATTAAGTTTTCGGGATTGCACCATCGGAGTGTGCATCGGTTCATCTACACGGAGGTCGGGCTTAAAAACAGGATTATCGACAAGATCATCTGGCAGGATACGGAGGTCGGCGGAGCCGGGAGCCTAAGGAGCCATCTTGTTTGCTAGCGTAGCTCCTCCCACCCGCTATAGCTTTTTAACGATTTGTGATTGTTTGCCGGTGGATAAATAAATATGCCAAAGTGGTTAAGGATAATGAGTCAATATTGGAGATACCCATACATATTTTTGATTTTTTTTAAAGTAAGGGATGACACAATACTCTGTATAGGTACTTGCATTCACTGGTAAATACAAGTGCATTAAAATGTCTAAAGATTGGAGTATTCTTTTTCAGGTTGATTTACACATGTGCATAGGCAAAATACAGTCTCTCACAGTGGAGGTATCCAATTGCTGAAGTAGGCTGACCCGTGAGCTATACTTTGTGTTGTGGTGGGGGGCATCATTTGCGTGACATTTGAGCATCCAAGTGGATAAAGAGGATTGGGCTCCATGTATGCATTCGTTTTTATTATTTCTTTTCTAAAAACATGAGACTGACAAGGGCTAAAAATCTGTACTGAATGATGGTTTCTATGTAGGGAAACCGACATCCAGAGAAAGTGTCAGCAGCTCATCTAGCAGGAGTGAACAATGTAAAGACAGACAAAGTCACACACAAATTCAAACAATCAGTTTCAGATGGTACATCATGCGCAGATATTTGACAAGCTTTTTGGCGAGCGTGGTATCCTCAAATAAATCTTTTCGCCTTCCATGTGAATCACAAGTACAAACTTTAATTTCCTTAAATATTATTCACTGGGAGATGCCTTCAGACTCGACTGATCATTCCCCATGCAGGATGTTTGTTACTTCATCTTTTGGCACTTCATTAAGAGTCAATACATCATGGCCACTTCATCGGAAGTGCCATTATTTAATAGCTTTCCAGGTAAGTTTATTTTATATGTCTCTCTGTCACTATAAATATGAAAACGTTTTTTTTTTTTTAGAGGAGTATGTAAGCCCAATACCATATACTTGTGAAACAGTTAGAAATGTCCACACTCACTTACTTGTCCATTAACTTATGTCAGTAGATCTGTACTAAAGTCGCTAGGGCACAGGAGTGTTTCACACTGATTTCAGAATAATACCACTTACACGGGTGTCATTAACCATGCTTTTGATACATGAAAACATAACATGTTCTACCTAAAATCATCCTTTCAAATAGAACACTATGCAGTGTTATGTTTAATCTTTTACATGCTGATATCATATTGTACAGCACCACACAATTAATATAAGTGTCCATTACAGAATGCCACCTGTACTCGAGGCAAATAAGCTCCACCATTTTCTCAGCACATTTTACCACTCTAAACCACAGTTTTCTTAATATAAGCACTAAAAATTCACTTCACCTTTGCTCTTCTTCACATAATTTACAACAAAATTATTTCCTTCATGTGCTTCAAACCCTTTCCCAAGATGTTTCTATGCCCTTGTGACCTCTCTAAAAAAGTGAGCCTTTATCAGCTCGTATGCAAATTATGTGCCTATTCTGGTTTGTTAAATGCAGTGCAATAGTAGTGAAACTTCTGGAGTTTTTCTTTCTATTTATGTTTTGAAATTCTATCACCATACTGTGATAGAATTAAAAAAATACGGTTTGGTCATCCGTCTTGAAAAATCAAAGACCATTGCCCCCAATGTAAAATACATAATATTAAATTCTTACTGTATTTTTTTCTTGCAATAGTTTTTTAACATTTTTCAAATGCCATTCCTCTTTCACTCCCTGTTTATTTAACTGAAATATTAATTATTTTCATCACGATTCCATAATGTACCACAAAATGCAGAGCATTTTGGCTTTTAAAAACCCTGCACATTTAGGTTTCAAAGCCAAATGTCTTGTGCTGTGGGGTTTGACCGCATGAAAATGTTGGATGTGGTAATTGATTAAAACAATATCTGAAAAACTCAAAGGTTGAAGAGAAGTTACAGTTTGCTTTGGTTATAACACCTAAAGGTATGTTTAAAAAAAGTCAGATATTAATTAAAAAAAAACACAGTTAAAGTACAGTTATGATTCTGAATTAAAACAAAAAACATTGAAATTTGCAAGTTATGGTTTCATAGCTCATACAAACCATAACTTACACAACATGTAATGTTTATGACCTTACAATATCTGTACCCAAAAGCAGAATATAGTTACAAAGCAACACATACGACTCTTTCATGTTGTTAAGGGTAATGTACATAATTTCATCAGTAAAGTTATGGCACTTGTGATTTTTCTCTGTCACAGCAAGGGTGAGTTCATGAGCATGCATTTTGACGTGCCAGTGATTGTTGCAAATCACTTGTTCCATTATTATATATGCTCCATAGGGGACAGTTCCATTGCATTATAGTGGGGAGAATTTCTCTTATATGGCTGGAAGACAATCATTTTTCAGGAGAAAGTACAAAAAAAATTGCAAAACTGTATTTAAAATATCTAATAATGTAACACATGTATTTGTCAAGCGCACTTATCACCCATGGGTCTCAAGGCTCTGAACAACTGACTTTTATTGTTACCCAACTCAATGGTACTCATTTTATCGACTTCAGATGGATGAAAGGCTGAGTGGACCCGCCGGTATTCGAACCTGTGACCATGAGGTCTAACACAGGCCCCTGCAGTGGATGCATTAAGCCACTAAGCCACCAGACCCGGCTTGTGTTATAAATAAAAACGCATAGTATTTTGTTTGTGTCTGTAAAATACAAAGGTCAGGTAAGAGATATACCATGGCAAACATTTAAGTTGCGGTATTTTGAGGAAGGCTGAATGTCAAAATACATTAAAACCATGGAGAAGTGGTGTAAATTAAGTCCTAGTCAAACTGAAAGGGAAATACTGAATATGTAACGCTAACGCATTGTAACGCCATAATGCTGAGAGGACAGTTTATATATTATTGGAACATAATTGTAACTTAGTGACTTCTGGTGTAGTACCTGCAAAATAATGAGTCCCAATCTTGATCTCTTATTGTAGTAGGGCATCTGTCCCTCTGCATTATGCTTTATTCCCATTTATGTTCTGCTGAGGGTTACACAGTAGATTTTTGGGTAAACCTGCTAGAGAGGCCCAAAAGGGGTCACTCTGGGATGGCTGGGTAAACAGAATTGAGTTTTGAGCTGCAATAAGGCCGATTCTGTGCAAAACAGAAGATGGTCAGTGGTGGAGTGCAGTAAAGAAGTTTATTCGAGAATTGTATCGCTAAGTAGGAAAAGAATTGACCCATCCCATGCTCAAAGTGTAGGATATAAGTTTGTACTTCAAATAAGTGGAAATGAGCCTATGTACGGCTCTGCGGCAGAGGCATAAGATATGTTTATGTCCTGGTAGCCAGTAAAGCAAGTTTAAGTGAACAGACATGGAGTTGCAGTCGATGAAGTGGCCCAAAAAAGAAGAGTCTAATCGTGAATAATAAGCAACTGTACTATTGTTGCTGTTGATTTTGCCGCAGGAAGGGAAGCCATATTTGGGGATGAGCAATCTATTGTGTAGCCTCTTTGGACACGACTCAACTGTTTCAAGGCCCATTTAATGCCTGCAGTGATGCAGATGCACAACTAAGTCAAGAATGTGTTGTGGATTTGAATTTAAAAAATGTAATAGTGGGGGAATTTGGTGGGAGGGTATGCTTTTAATTTAAAAATTGCTTTGTTGCTGAATTTGTTGGGCACTACGGGCCATAATTCTACATCAGTGAATTGCGGCTATTTTTACTCACTTAGACTGTCCACACCAGATGCTCTTTTTGGGGTTGAACAGTCTAGTGCACAGGCTGTTTGGGTGCTCACTTGCCTATACTTGATAAGGTAACCAAATTTAAGGAGAAGAAGGAGCTAAGAGCCTGTTTAAAAAAAATTATAAATACCTAAAGCGCAGATGGCGCAAGGATTTCAGCATCAATAATATAACCATCTACTCCTCATCCCTGAGGGAATATCACAATCTCATCCATGATACACTAAGAGATTTCTATGCACATAAGATGGACGCCTCATCAAATTCCTCTAAAGAACTCCAAATTGTTAACTCCCTATTATTCCTGGAAGGTGTATCTGCCCACATAGTCCCATCCTTACAGAGTTGCCAACTGATTGCCTGCTTCTTTTCTGACAAAGTTGTAAAAATCTATTACTCTTTCCTGGAGACTTAAGGAATTTCCAGTGCCTAAAGGCCTGGTTTGACGCCCCAGTTTCTAACAAGGGTCTTGCCATTTTCTCTCCCCTCTCTCTGGATGAATTTTGCATATTTTTTATGAAAATAAAAGCTGAATCTCCCTCTGATCCGGCTCCTCAAAGAATCCTGGTCCTGGGAATAGAGTCCATTTTACCTAGGCTGACTAACTTGCTCAACGTCTCCTTTACAGCAGGTATAGTCCCTACTAATGGAAAGCTTGCTCTTCTTCAAAAACCTCATTAGATCCCTCTCTTCCAGAAAACGTCAGGCCCATCTTGCTTCTCTTCTTTGTTTCCAAAAATCGCAGAGAAACACATTAATGCCCAACTGATAAGCGTTATGGAATCTAAGGGCATACTCCATGAATTGTTATCAGGTTTTCGAGCACAGTTCAGCACATAATCGGCCTTATTGCTGGCCTCCGAATCTCGCAGACTCAGTGCTGACCAAGGCCAAACGGCCGCTCTAGTTATGCTGGACCTTAGTGCAGCTTTCAACACTATTTCCCATAGCTTGATGTTTGAGCGCCTTGGAAACTACGCTATCAGTGGCTTAGCCCTAACATGGCTGGCCTCTTCCCTTCAGCACCGAACCTTTCGGTGGTACAACTGCCATTTGCTTGAGAAGTGTTTTCCCTTTCTCAGGGGGTGCCCCAGGGCTCGATACTAAGCCCTACACTGTTTAATCTCAATATGCGTCCCTGGCTGATGTCGTCAAATGACACAATGTTACCATAGTATCACATGCTGATGACATGCAGCTCATTGTCACCCTCAAATTTAGATCCTGTCTGAGGGATCTTGCAGAATGGATGAACCCTAGCTGCCTCAAGCTGAATGCAAATAAAACGGAGCTGCTTATTGTTGGAAAACAACCCTCCTGGTCATCAGCCTGGGGGCCCAACAAACTTGGCCCTATTCCAGACCCTAAGCCTAAAGTTAAAAACCTGGGTTTTCTGATTGATTTTAACCTCACATTTGACAGCCAAGTAGCTTGTGCGGCTAGGGAATGCTTTGGCACCCTTAAGACACTGGCCAAAATCTTGGATCTTCTTTCTCTATCGGCCAGAAAAACAGTTGTCCAGGCTCTTGTTATGTCCAAACTGCATTATTGTAATATTCGTACCATTGGAACCTCACTTGGTAGACTAAACTAACTCCAGAGAGTCCAGAATGATGTGGCACATCTTCTACTGAAACTTCAGAGGAAGGTGCTTTTGGGCCCTGCCTTGGAAGATCTTCATTGGCACGTGTGAGGAAAATAATCTCTTTTAAATCTATTTGCTTCTGCTATAGGATTTTTAATGGCAAGAGCCCACCGTTTCTCTTTACAGTAATTAAATCCTACCAACCGAGCAGAAGGCTCGGATCCACAGACGCTGCACTGGCAACGGTGCCTAATGTAAAAATAGCTAGTTTGAGTGGCTCTACTCTTGGCTTTCAGGCCTCTACGAGTGGAACACTCTGCCTCTCTACTTGAGACTGGAACTCATTGAGAAAATCTTCTGGAAGGAACTCAAAACATGGTTGTTTAGCCTAGCCTAACTCCTTCTGCTGGGGTCTTTTTTTCCTTTTTTCCCCTTCCCTTCATTCTTCTTATCACTTATGCACCTCAATAGAGAAATCCTAGTGCCGGGACGCTCCAACTGGAGCAACCATGTGCTCTAAAAATGTTTAACACAACACAACACCAGATCTCTTCTCGTATTTAAGTGGGAACTCTTGGGATCTGATGTTTTTAATGGGAGCCTAGCTTGAGATTTCATTTGGTGGAAAACGTTCCAGGCAGAACTTTGGGGCTTAAAATATTGTATTGTATGCAGATGAGAAACAATTGATGCTAACCTTGCATCACCTTGATGAGTTAATAATTGTTACCTTTCCGGGCAGTCTCTTGGCTGTTGCCAGTTAGATGCTTATAAGCTCCCTGAAATTAAATTCTTACAATTCAGAGAGCCTTAATTTGAGGCCCCAGAACCCCTAGACATTATATGATTATGGCCTGAGGGATTGGAGCACCCTCCCATAGCCGCAGATGTAGCAGAAAATCAGGGGATCAAATTTGAAAAGGATCTATCCTGAATACCTCAAGTGCAGATGGCGTCGGCGACCTGCTTTATGCTTTTGAAATCCTTGACAAAGATCTTTACATTTCTCCCAGTTCACACACAAAAATTATAGTCCACGCCCTGATTACGGCCAAGCCTGGACTAATGCGTTGTATTCTGGAGGGACTGAGGGTCTGTTAAATAAGTTGTAACTGGTTCAAAATGTAGCAGCCCGTCTCTTTCTGTGCATTTCTACAAGATATTCTGTCAGGGAAGGGCTGAAGAAATTACACTTGCTTCTGATTTAACAAAGAATGAAATTCAAAACATTAACTCATAGAGCTCTACACTGAAAAGGCCCTCGGTATGTACAGGAAAGAGTGAGAGCATACGAACCCCAGAGGGCCCTCTCCTCGGCCAGCAAAAGATTGGTGCAGATCCCTCTGATTTGGATAGCTAGAACCAGAGGAAGAACGTTTACTGGCAGGGCTGCAAAGTAATGGATTGCCTTACCAGGAAGGCTATGCGGGACTGATTCAGAAGCAGCGTTTAAGACAATCTGAAAACATTCCTTTTTAGCGAAAACTAATCTAAGTAGCTGTGCCATCCACAGATGGCCTTTCGTTCAACCATTCGTTCATCTTCCCAAGGATTTTAATGAGGAGAAAGTACGTTGAAGAGACCTGTTCAAATGATTTTTGAAGGTGAGGGAGGCATCATAAAGAACCCAGGGGTTGCAAGCTGTGAAGGAAGGAGTAGGAATGGGACAACGCTCTGACGGCTACCAAGCACAGCTCGAGATATTAGCATCATTATTTAGAACAAGAACTTCGATTTTATCACCATTAAGCTTTAAGTAGATTCATTGGGCAGAAGGTGTACTATTGGTGGCAGAGCTCTTAGAGCCCTGCCTCAGGCGTGTTCTGTTATCAAAACAAGGAGCAAATCTGCAATTCCAACACTGAATCAAAATCATGGTGCTTGAAGATTGAAAGAAATATTACAGAAACATACTCTTTTCTTACTTAGATAATGGATGTGGTGCTTTCTGCAAGAATCTTCTTCCCAAACCAGTGCTTTCAGGTAAAAGAAATAGGATAGCCGAATGGACAATAGACATTTGCTCCATCTTCCTGTTTTCACTTTTCAAAGCATGTAAAGGTCTAAATAAAGAAACAATTAAGGACGATCTAGCATCCATCGCTGCAATATAAACTTTGATGTAAACGTCTTGGTACATCCTAATAATGGTAGTCTGATTTTTTAAAAGTAAGTTTGCTCCATCTAGTTTCACTTGCGATGTGCTTGTGAGATCTCAACTGCTTACATTCCTCCTTAAGGTGATTTCACAATTGACTCCCTACATTCTTAACATTCGAGAAGGTATGTGTTTGTTGTTATATTGGCTGTAGCATTTGGAGAATTAGAAGGACCTTTGACAACGCTTTGGTACAAGACCTTTCTCCTGAAGAATGTAGAATTAAGAACTGTTTTAAAATTCCATCTCACACAAAAGCTTTGCCATCATTTCATCTGTGTAAAATGGTTGAATATTTCTTTAGCTTAAACCCCAATTGGGTTCGGATGTCGACAGAAATGAGGAACACTGTCTTGAACAACTGTTTATTGGCTTCTTTGGCTGAAAAAAAGGGAAGGCCCTGGTAAAGCTGCTCGTATTTCATTAAGCAATGCTCGGTATTAAAATTTAATGCAGAGAAAAAGAAGCTTTAATAGCTCATCTTGGTTATAGGCAGAATAGCGATTTTGCCACCTTTTTTGTTCTATGCCTTTCTGCAAAGCTGTCATGCAGGAAGTTGGCCTCCTCTTCATAAATTTCTAGTTTTGTTGTGATGCAAAAGAGTGAAACTCCGTATTGCAGGGCGGGTAAGACTCAGTCCTCGTGCCAACCCACTGGAGAAATCTTTTAAGATGAGCAATCAGTGAGATCGTGTGTTCTTTTGAAGAATAGTAGCCCTAGTTTGAATCAAGTTTTACATCGTATTGCTCACCACCTCACTTCTTCCTCCTATAAGGGTTTGTCAGTTCTTCAGGAATGTTTGTTTGGCCATTGTTTGAGTTGTTGACTTTGTTTAGTTTTCATTTTGTCTCAGTAGAGCATGGAAAATTAGGCACTGATGCAGGTGACTCATTTATTAAATTTTCTATTAGAGAAAATGTTGTTGAAGATAAACAACTTCTTCTTTTTATTCTTGCAGTATGGTAACATTGGCGCCATGGCTATAACCTTGGCACAGACCCTTGGCCAGAACATTGGAATGGTGTGGAATAAGCAGCGTGGTGCTGCAGGTAAGCTGAAACAAACTTTTTAATATAACCTTGCCTTTACCACAGGGATGCTGTAAAGAGATAAGTAGACTCTTGCTGTTAATTTATTATTTTTATTTTGTTTATGTTCTGTTTAATGTATTTCACTGTTTTTGGTGAGTCTGAATCATGCTAGTTCAAGCATTGCAGTCTTGTACATATTTATGAGCTCAGGTAACTCACTTTAAAATTTTACATCCAATTCAGTGGGTTTAGGCAATAGACATAATTCATTTAGACATGTTGGTGCCATTTAATATAGCTTAGTAGGTAAAAAGAAAAGAACGATTAACGACATATAAACTATGATTTTTGCATTCACATTGGAGTTGGGTGTTACTCAGGTTCTTTCTTTTAGGACTTTGTGCAGACTTGCCCTAAATCAGAGATGCACCCTATCATGCTTTTTATGGGTTCCAAGGGTGTAGCATTTGTGATGCTTTTTTACGGGTGGCGCATGAATAATGAGGTTAGCACGGTAGTGGAGGTGAACACCGGTCAGTGTCCAAGCACACTGACATCCTTCACTTTTATTATCCACTCTCCTGACGCTACGCTGCTTACTCACCAAATCTCTTCAAACTGAACAATTAACTCACACAGTCAAACTGGTTGCCACTTGAAGGTGACAACAGCTGTTTCTTCCCTGGAGTCACATGTCCAACAGTTTATAGCATGTCACCCTCGGGTGTGTTAAGGTACCACTTCCGGAAAAATTATTCGAATCTCATGACCGGTCCTTCTGGGCTGTTACCATTGACCCTTTCATGCTTGCCTCTTGGAATGGTTATGTTTCAAAAGAAAGACTGAATTTTTATTTCTCCATATGCCGATTCTGTACTAGAACCCAATCGCCCACCTCGATGCATGGTTTCCGCCACCCTCCTGCTGCAATCACATTGGCATTATAGTGAGTTCAGTGTCTCACCTGAATGTCCAGTGGTGCTGGTGTCCATGAATATGGGTGGGGGTGACATCCCAGGTGGCTCGGTCAAAGATGATATCATCCTGCGACCGGTAGTGGTGCTATGTGAGGTACTTCTGTTCACACCCAGTTATGCATTGATTACATCTTAAACATCTTCCTGCTGCTCCGGCCCAATCCTGATAGTTTTTTTAGAATCCTCATCACCTCTCAACCTCTCCATTGGCCTGTGGCCACCGAGGGATTATTTTCCTGTGACTTAGGCCGAAGGCTTTAAGGTAGTCACAGAAATCGCTACACTGGAGACGAAATAGTTTATACTTTTTGTTAAGATGACTTTTTTAGTTTGTGAAAAGTTTGCAGGGTGGACAATCTCCTCCACTGGGAACTACAAATAGGTTATCCGAAAACAAGGGGAGATAGAGGGAAAATGCTAAGGCTCATCCTCCATAGTTTATACAAGTCATGAAAATCTCTGAACCAGAGATCAAGAGCCTAGCTATGTTACTATAGTCATATTCACAACACTCATTGGGGTTGGAATAATGTGTTTAGTAGTAGAAAAAGAAAAATTGTTATTTTTCTTAGTGTCCCCTCACTCACCAGGGTTGCCCCACGGTGACATGCTTCATCATTGGGGCCATCCCAGTCCTCTACGGGCTGGGGCGTGCTTCGACTTGCGAACTACGTAGGAGCACTTAAATTAGACTATGAGGAGGGGCTGATTTGGCCCGGGGACCCCATCTCCCCGGGCCTGGCTTCTATTGTGGGTGCTCTGTCCCACCTTGTGGGAGCCGACATTGCTTTCACAGAGAGGGAGCTGATGAACATGCAACTCCGTCTCTATGAAAGCAATTTTGCTCCTCTTCCAGCAAGCAAGAGCATTTTTAGTGCTCTCGCTTGCTGGAAGCGGAGCACAGTTTGCTATGGCTTGGTGGGAACAATAAAGCTCCCGCCAAGCCTTAGCAAGCAGCTATGTCCCAGGGGTGGGCACCCATCAACATAGCAGCAGATGGTCCCACAGGGCCGTTATTGGCTCCTTGAGGGGGGCCTGCATAGCCGCCCTCCTTTCTTCAATTTTGCCCCAGGGAGGTGGTGGTCTTTGGGGCTGTGGGGGGTGGGGATGGGGGACTGCTCGACCCCTACGCATTGTTTAAAGATAAAGCCCCGGGGGGTTGGTGGTCCCTGGGTTTGGGGAGTCAAAGAAGCCCCCATATATAAATAAATAAGCCCCGGGGAGGAGGTGGTGCCTTGGGCAGCGGGGGTGGCCGGAACAGCCACCCACACTGATCTGTAAACAAGCCCCTAGGAGGTGGTGGGCCTTGGGCCATCAATTAACATCAGGAGGGGGGCAAGCACTTACGCCCCCTCCTTTATTATTAAAATGCACCCAGGACCTGGCCCACCCAGGTGCCGATTAGTATCGAAGCACAGGAGCCTGCTCCTTGCTATTTTTTTTTAACATTTTCTGAAGATCTGTGGATTCTGACAAAAACCTTTTTTGGCCCTGCAAGGTACCTGTGGTACCACCCCAAGAGGCCTAGGGTGTCAGGGTATTGCTACCCTGCCTCCTCTTCTCTTTTTTTTCTGGGTGTCGGCTCAAGCTGAATCCCAAGATAGATGCCAAAACTTCCTGGTTTGGTGTGTTGGCAGCCAACCAGATCTCAGCATGAGATCGGAAGGGGCTGCAGATTCTCGGTATCCCAATATAGACAACTGGAAATTTCTTTTAATTACTCCGCAATTACTTAATGAATTTACACCAATTTACAAAAAGAGCACTTCCTGGACCAACAGCTACCTTTTTTTGCCAAATTTGGTGGAATTCCGTTCAGCAGTTCTGGCTGTAGCCGTGTCTAAAGTTTTCAATGAAAATTAACATGGGGAAAATCGTTTTTGACCCCCCTTTTCTTGGCCCCCGTTTGACGAATCAACCCGAAACTTTCAAGACAGCAGCTGAAGTGAGCGTCAAACTAGTTTTGCAAATTTGGCGAGGATTCATCAAACGATGCCAAAGTTACTGGCAAATCTAAAAAATGCTCTTCCTATGGCAACTACATCTTAACTGTCACTACCTACTGGTGACTGTCAATGGGTAAAATAATAACGCGTCTGCCAGGTGTTTTAACCCTACCTGTCAAGATGGTGGCGAAATAAATCTCCTGACCCCTCCAAAACGCATGTGTCGGTCCCGTTTCTTGTCAAGAGGCGGAGTGGTGGTGGATATGTATGCAGCAGTCGACGCTGCAGAACCGGCACGCCTCTCGATTTGGTGCTCCGCTTCAAGTCGGCATCCAGGTGGTGTATGTGTTGGAAGCGCAACAAGCGGCGCCCCCTCGCCCAAGACGCTGTTCCTGGTTCGAGAAGAGAGCGGCAGCTTCGCTGCCGAGTTGGATGGAGTCGGGAGACGATTTTGCAACCAGGGTCCCTGAGGCGGTGGATGAGCAGACTCACGAGCCAGCACCAGCTGGGGCATTACTATATGCACGAACGGATCACTGTATCGAAGTTCGCGAGGTGAACCTGTGACCAGGCTTTGTGGGACTCTTACTGACTTACTGGGACTTCATGCACCAGCATGCTTAGCGAACACTGCTCGCAAAGGAAAATCTTTGGCCTGTGATTGGGTGCATCGGCACCAATGGGAACATCAGAAACACTAGTTAAAGTCCCAAACTACAACAACATTGTTTTAGAACACGGAGCTGGCAATGAATAAGGCACACGCCGAAACGCGTCTGCCAGGTGTTTTAACCCTACCTGTCAAGATGGTGGCGAAATAAATCTCCTGACCCCTCCAAAACGCATGTGTCGGTCCCGTTTCTTGTCAAGAGGCGGGAGTGGTGGTGGATATGTATGCAGCAGTCGACGCTGCAGAACCGGCACGCCTCTCGATTTGGTGCTCCGCTTCAAGTCGGCATCCAGGTGGTGTATGTGTTGGAAGCGCAACAAGCGGCGCCCCCTCGCCCAAGACGCTGTTCCTGGTTCGAGGAGAGAGCGGCAGCTTCGCTGCCGAGTTGGATGGAGTCGGGAGACGATTTAGCAACCAGGGTCCCTGAGGCGGTGGATGAGCAGACTCACGAGCCAGCACCAGCTGGGGCATTACTATATGCACGAACGGATCACTGTATCGAAGTTCGCGAGGTGAACCTGTGACCAGGCTTTGTGGGACTCTTACTGACTTACTGGGACTTCATGCACCAGCATGCTTAGCGAACACTGCTCGCAAAGGAAAATCTTTGGCCTGTGATTGGGTGCATCGGCACCAATGGGAACATCAGAAACACTAGTTAAAGTCCCAAACTACAACAACATTGTTTTAGAACACGGAGCTGGCAATGAATAAGGCACACGCCGAAACGCGTCTGCCAGGTGTTTTAACCCTACCTGTCAAGATGGTGGCGAAATAAATCTCCTGACCCCTCCAAAACGCATGTGTCGGTCCCGTTTCTTGTCAAGAGGCGGGAGTGGTGGTGGATATATATATATATATATATATATATATATATATATATATATATTTCTTGTATATGACTTTACCATTCATGTCTGTACAAAATTGAAATAATACTTGCTGTTAAGACCTTTACCACACATATGCCTATATCATTCATGCATTTAGAAAAAAAAAATCTGAAGGCATGCATATTAAAGGCATATTCATGGTAAAGGCATGTGTAGTAAATGTATATGTGTGGTAATGGCTTCGTGGTAAAGGTCATGTCTTGTAATGCCTGTGTACCGTTCCATGTTAGCCCCACGTTGCTGACCTTTCAGATGGTGGCAGCTAGCCTCTTCTGGTGTTCCGAACTGGTGGGAGCATGTATCAGAATGTCATCAGACATTACGGAAGCCCTCTGGTCATGATAGGGGTTTACAAATTGCATTTTGAAAAATTTCAGTAGTGAATGAGATGACAAGGTTGAGATGGTGGTACCTCCTGAGGCCAACATGGGTTGAAAAGTAGTAATACAGTGGCAGTTACCATGGATTTCCAGCTGGGGGTACCCTGAATTGGACTCTAGCTTTGAGAATCAGCAGATCCTATTCAGATATGGGATGAGGTAATCGGTAGTCAGAGTAATGTTCCAATTCCTACGGATTGATCCGTTTAGCAGTTTTATGTCTATATGAGTGTGGGTATTCCTTGGCTGCTTCGGCTACGTGCCCTAAATTGGCTTCCACAGCTGTCCAAAGGTGGAAAGGAATCCATCTGTGATGGAGAGCAACCTGTTTCATAGAAAGGTCAATACAGAGAGTCACAGTAGGTCCTTTCAGGTAGCCATGCCTCTTGAAGAGAAGTCTCTGAGAAGTTTGTCAATGCCCTTGTCACTGATGGCTGATGCAACGTGGATCAGACTGAGTTCCTACTTGGCGGAGCAGCCTAGAACTATTTCCATTCGTTCAGTTGCACAGAGAATTTTGTCTCACACAACAGACCACCATGAGTGATAGTGATGTCGGGAGGATTGCTGGTGAAGGTTTGAATAGGTGGAATTGCGTTTTGCTAATCACGTTCACCGAAGCTCCTGTGTCGATGAGGGATGTTACTGGCGAGTATCCCACTGTCACCTGGCACAAGGGGTGGGAGTGGTATATTTGATATTTTATTGTGTTGCATTAATGTGCATGAGATGAGGAAAATCTCATCCTCTCCTTCCTCAATCAGCAGCGTCTGGGTCGGGGACTCCTCCCACCTGTGTACGGTAGGGTCTCCCAAAGTATCCATACCCTTTTTGTTCCTAAGAGTCTATTTGGGCTGGTCTGGAGGTCTTGCAGGCGGCATGCAGATTGTGATGACCTCAGCAGCCTCTGTTTTGTTCTGCTTGGGTTTGTGTTCTTGCTTTATGTTGAGCTTGTTGAATGCCTGTTCTATGTGCTCCACCCGGTCATTAAAGAGTTTGTGTGAGCGAGCAAGGATGAGGATTTCACTTAGGGCATTCCAGCCTTGCGTAGGATATGCAGGAGCTGAAAACCTGCAACCTTGAATCAGCTGCCCCCTCACCTCCTTCTGCGGATCGTCATCCATGATGGCCAGTTCGCGCAGCTAGGCTATAAGGTTGCCGATTGTTTTTCCAAACTGTTGACCTGAATGCGGAGCTTTAAACCTTCAAAGGCTGGATTTATTTGTGGCTCGAAGTAGCAGCCCAAAGTAAAGACAACTTGAAGATATACTCACCCGCGTACTGAAGCAGGCGCAACCTCTCTATCTTACTGTCTGTTTCTTTGATAGTCTTAAAATAATTATTCAAGCGAGCTATCCATGTGTGCCATCAAGATGCTGCAGTAGCCGAGTCGCTTAGTTCATTGAAGGGAGGGGAAGGGTTAGCAGGTTTACCCATTGGATGCAAAACGCTGCTCCAGGGTTGGGGTCCTGGGTTGTCCTCTCCTTGTGGTGCCGCTGGTTGGTGATGTTGGAACATCTCAGCCCCATTGTGTTTGGCAATGTTTATGGGCCCAAGGGTGAGTTCAGAAGTTAGTCCTGCATAGCGGCGTCGTTGAACCGTGCCTATTCATTTCTTTAATTCTTGTAAAAAATGTCTTCTTTTTTGTTTACTGGTTTAACATGTAGAGTAGGACTGCAGCTTGCATTGACATCTGTGGTGTCCACGCAGCTTGTCAGAGTGCGCCAGTTGGGGTTGTGGGGAGAGGATTAGGAGGCAGGAATTCGGGGGTTCACAGTGCTCTTTGGTGGCAGGATGATGCTACTGTTACCCGGAGTCAAGAGGAGGTGTCTTGTCATCTGGGAGGAGGGTAGACAGCCACTCAGGCGCATGTAGAACTGACTGCTGGGATGCAGGGAGGAGCGGAAGCTCCGGCCTTTCACTCGCTCGCAGACTCGGCATCAGGATGAGGCTCTCAGCATCTGTGGCACCGCACCGGTCAGCATGCTGGGAAGTGGGGCTGGATCGCACATGTGGAAAATAGAGAAAAAGACAGAAATACAGTAATTGGAAATCTAATTAACACCAATAAACTTGTACCATCCCAAAAGTGAACAAGTCAGACAAACTTATTACATCTGACCCTTTAAAGTCTGATGGTCCAAGAGCTTTAGCCCATGGGGGTAGGACAATGGCTACGGTTGCAAATTTGCCCCCCGAATGTAGTCCCTATGTGGCAATTCTGGCCAACGTTCCCAAACTCCAAACTGGCCAGGCAGAAGAACATGGTTCACTTATGAACAAAGTAGTGTTCTGGTTGACCAATAGCTGTGGTTATCCTATGGAAGGAATACATCTGATTTTAACAACCCGTAGAGTGGGCTGGATTGGGCCTCTTAAAAAATGCATTGATGGGGACTGTATTATTATTAATTTTAGATCCCCAAGGTGGGCATCTAATACGCTCAAAAATGCACCACCACCGTCATTGCGGGAATTTAATACCACTCTTCTCCCTCTGGGGTACTTTTATAGACACCTGAGGGTGACGCATGGAAATGTAAGCCGGCCCACTAATGGATCCTTGCTAGCTCCTTCTCGGTTCTCTCCCCTGTCCAACTTTACCATCCCAGTAACCAACAGGTATCGGGCTCTGAGTAATCTGGATAGCAATGACTGACATAAGGGACCGTTACAGATTAGTGAGGATGTTTGGGAACGTTATGTACTTAAAAGTCCCACAATGGAAAATCTAAACGTTAAGAACATAACTAGTAAGGTTGATCTATGCACGCGAGAGCAGGGCGGGACATCTTCTACTAATGCAATTTGGACACCTAGCATTCCCAGCGATTCAGAATGTATTTTAGTAGAATCAATTATTACTAGCAAATAGGTGGGCCATGGCATACTCCCTCAGGAACCCCATGAAACGAATTTGGGCAAAGGGTATCAAGTCACTACCTAAAACATTGTTGGGCTTAAAAGCAAAATAGATACCCCATCATGGTCTGATTTTATCCTGGCCCAACATGATATTATATGCTTACAGGAGACGTGGTGTATTGATCCAATATATGTAGAGGGTTTTACCTCACATTGGCTACCAGCCCAGGCATCCCAATCGGGTAGAGCTAAGGGTGGCCTTTTGATTTTGAGTTTGACTACTTTGAATAAATGTAAAATTAAAGGCTGTATTACTGTGGCACCCATTCTCAGATTTTGTGGCTGGCATCAACTGTGGGTAAAGATGTTATTCTGATCAACTTTTATAACAACTTGTTTAACTCTTTACGTAGTTCTATTGTCCATACCCTGGAAAGGGATCTAGAGAAGCTGACTAGTACTATCAGGAAACCGATTATTATTCTTTGGGGTGGCGATTTTAATGTTCAAAAGGATGTATGTTGTTACTACGCATGCTTTTTCCACGCATGCCTTTACAACGCAGGTTTTACAACGCAAGTTGTTACAACGACTTGCGTTGGGGGGCGCTGGATAGTGACTTTTAATTTACTATTCCAAATCCAGTCCCCGTGGATAGTAGGGAAGGTTTTGGATAGTAAATTAAACTATTCCCTATCCTACAGCGCCCTCCAGCGCAAGTCGTAGTAACGACTTGCGTTGTAATTCCTGCGTTGTATAGGTACTGCGTGGAAAAAGTTTTGTTGTAAAGGATGTTTCCTTGTTCAAAATGCCCATTGTCCTTGAGATTTTGAAGATGATTGTTATATACATTTCCCCCATTGTGATTATGGTAGGTCCCTAAATGGTGTCATCTCTAAGATGGACTTAGAGCTACTGTATTGTGCTACTGATAGATATAATATGAAATGGCCCACATTTACAGGCAGGAATGCAACGTCCAATATTGATCATATTATTATCTCCAGCAAAAGTGTACATTTATTCTCATCTCCTTGGATAACGGACCAACCAACTAGCGAGGACCAACCAACTAGCGATCATAATAATTTCTCTGTACTTATTATGTCGGGGTTTTAAAAATCTTACTGGTGTCTCTCACAGCCCATGTATTGCCTCTACCAGACCGAACGGTGTCCGGATAAAATGGGCCGGGTTAGACTCATCTAAAATCCAACACGATATCATTACACAATGTCAGAATGAAATCCAAGTCTGTTAGGGGATGAGGTTGACCCAGTATTGCTGCTTGATACTTTTACTAAGATTAATAATACTGTGGAGAACCTCTTGTCAAAACCAGTGCATAGAAATAATAAATCTAAGGGGGCTGGTTTGATGAAAAGTGCATAGCGGCCTTGGGCCGCTCAAAATTGCTCTGAGGTGCAAGCCTAGAAACCCGGATAAGCCTCTATGTACAGATTATGCCTTATTCCTAAAAACTAGAAAATCAGAACTACAAAAAATAGCCTGGGAAGACTTAAGCCAGGCAGCCGATACCTAAAATAGTCATCTTTTTTGGGATACTGTTAATAGTACCTTCTTAAAAGATGATCATATCTCAGAGCTTAATTCTTTTATTAATTGCAATTCCTGGGTAGCTCATTTTCAAATATTTTTAATCCAACTGCTAAAGATGTTTCATCTATCCTGTCCAATCAATACCCTGCTGAATGGCCAATAATGCCTCTGTCAATTAGTATAGAGGAAGTAATTAAGGGCATAACTAGTAGTAAGGGGGCAAGGCTCCGGGACCCGATGGGGTCCCGATAGACCTTTATGAAAATGAAATGGTTTTATGGCTGCCATTTTTAACCAGAGTTTTTAATGGCGCTTTTGAGACCCAATTTTCTTTATCATGGGGCCAATCAATTATTATACCAATCTATAAGAAGGGAATCAAGACCGATGCCTGTAATTATCGTCCATTTTCTTTATTGGACTCGTCCATAAAGATTATGAGTATGGTCATGCTATCAAGACAAGAAGCCTGGGTCCAAGAGAAGTTAGTCCTTACGCAATTGCAATATGGATTCAGAAAGGGTGTCGGCACACTAGAGCAGTGTGTCAACCTGGATCTTTTGATTGGCAAGTACACACTAGCTAATGAGGGCAATTTATATTTAAGTTTTGCTGACCTTAGCAGCGCTTTTGATTTGGTAGACCACTCTATTTTATGGCCCTTACTGTTAGATATTGGTGCCCCCAAAGAGGTAATATATTTCCTGGCTAGATTATATGGGGAGCTGTCAAGTAAGGTGCGGTACGGTCATTTAGGCGAATATACCCCTCTTTTTAGAGTTAAAAGAGGCATCCGTCAGGGCTGCGTCCTAGCTATTTTACTTTTTTCATTGTTTATCAATGAGGTTGACGCAGCCTTGAAACTGTTTGAGTCGGATGCCCCTAGGGTGGATGGGAAGCCTGTCCCAATTCTTTTATACACCGATGATGCGGTTTTACTCTCCCGCACCCCCATTGGGTTACAGCGTCTTATCGATAATTTTACTGTTTTTATCACTAAAAGAAAACCTTTAAATAATAAATCGAAAACTTTTGTTATGGCCTGCGGCAGGAACCCTATAACATCTATCCCTTATTTTATTGAAGGTTCCAAGGTTGAGATAGTCAAGACATTCTGTTATTTGGGCATTACATTTGCAGGAAATAGGTCATGGGCCCACGAACAGGAAAATGCCTGTTCTAAGATGCTCAGAAATATAAATGGTATTTCTAGACTTGCGGCCAAATTGGGCAATCAACGCATCAAAGATATGCTGACAATTTATGAGATTCAATGTGCTACCGCAGCCCTTTATGGGGCAGGTGTTTGGGGCCACTTTCAGGGTAATATATTACAACAAACCGAAAATCCGTTCTTAAAACGTCTGCTTTGTGTCCCTACATATGCCTCTACGGAACTTATTCACCGCAAGGTGGGCATCAAATTTATTTCAGACCTGACTTCAACAGGACCTCTCTTATTATGGAAATCTATATGGTCAAAAGAGGAAACATTATTTACTCAATCTATAATACCGGACTGTTTAAAATTTGAGAACTGCTTAAGAATACCCTGGCTTGACTACATTATTTATTGGTTTGAATTTTTATTCAATTGTGATATCGATCGGACCATGGGTGTACTGCCTCTGTTGCTAGAGCTGAGATAAAATTAACTTTTCTAGCAAATAAAATAGAGGCCCGTTCCCGCGTTACTAAGAATCAATCAACTCTCCTTTTCTATCTGCAATTGGATCTTAAAGAGGGTTTCCAAACTTACCTGTCAGTCGTGACAAGAGCCTTGCATCGATTTGTGTTGACACGTTTAAGATTGGGTATTGTACATCATCTTGTTAAATTTCCAATTATGAAACCGTGTTCTGCACACGCTTGCCCATGTGATGAAGTTTCACAACAAAGCTGCTGCCATATGTTATTATTTTGTACATTTTAATCCCATCTTAGGAAATTTGATCTAAAACCATTCTTTTTATACTATATTATTAGATCCACTACAGATGACATTAATTTTCTTCTTAGATTGGATGACCCACGATTGTGCTTTTATTTAGCTACATTTCTACTGAAATCCATTAGTATTAGGAAATCTATGATTATTGACATTTGACTTTATGTTTTAAGGCTATCATGTACTTATATGCATTTGCAGTTTTGAACTAGGATAATATATGTCCAAGTAAAATGCTTGGACTCTCATGTATAACATGCACTTGCACTATTGTAATATGCACTTGCACTTTTGTATCTGTACCAACATGTTTACGAATTTTAATGTATTGCACTTTTAGTCCCACTGTTTCATATTTTTCTGATTTTATTGTAGATCGCTTTTTTTATGACTGTACTGCTTATATGGTTGATTTATTTAACCGAATAAAAGCTTTCAAATGGAATTGAAGTTGAGGCCTAAATTTTGCGTCGTGGTTGCGTCACTTTTTTGGCACACCTCTGATGCAAAATCTCCTTTGTTAAATGTTGTAATGCACTCGAAATGTACTCATGATAGACATGCTAAACGTATGTGTGAGATCTTAAGATATGATGTCACTTCTTGTGATGTCATTTCCTGTGAGGTCATAGGTTGTGATGCCACTTCCTGTGATGACACGTTCTGTCACGCTCTGTGATGTCATATGCCATGATGTCACTTGCATACTGCCTAACTTTGTTAGTCCCCCCACTTCCTTTTTCGGGACTATCACTCTGAGAACATGGGTCATTGTCCGGGCACCCTGTCATCCTTTACTTTTATTATCCATGCCCTTACTGCATGCAAGGGTCATCAGTGGAGGTGGTCACAGATGTTAGGAAGATTTTAATTAAAAGTAGGACCTGAAACACAAGGGAGGGGGGTGTTAAAGAGGGCTTTGGCTAAAAGGGTTGGTGGGGGAATAACTCGTGCAAAGGTAGTTTAATCTGGACTCTTACAAGCTTGCCTGGCAAACCAGGTCTTTTATGAACACATGCTTGGATTGTAGTTATATATCCCATGCTACGTAATATATCTCTTGCTGGTACTAGGCCCTATCCCATAAATAAATCCTAAAAAGTGCCCATATTGACCTGTAATGGCCCAATATTTGTTTTCATTATGATGTCACATGCAGCCATTGTCTCAGTCCCTGGTGTATGGAATGGCACTGGCGCACTGCTACAGATTGCTCGCTAGGACATAGTGTCACTCCAAACAAAGACTTCTTTCTTGTATTTTCACACAGGAGACTGTAGGTGTCCGGATTCCTGGCTTGGGTGCATCATGGAGGATACAGGGTGAGTAACGAGAGGGGGTGGGGTAGGCTGTCAGTACAGTGCATGTGAAATAAGTGGAAACGTACAGGGATATATGAGAAAATGATTTGTACACGTTGTTTGCGTGGCCATTGTTCATTGGAATCTTTCAAAACAGTTAGTGGCTTGCCTTGCATTAATTATCCTGTCATCTGGTGGTTGGATGCATAATGTGGCTGTGGAAGGTTTTGGAAAAAAAATATGAAAATGGAGCAAAGTGGCCACTCACTTGAATAACATGAATTTGCTTATGTGAACGCTTCTGCCATTTCTACAAACACTAAATGTGTTACTATTACCCAATTTAATGGTACACACTTTGTAATGATAGAAGACTATCAAACTTGTGATTTGCCTTGCAGATGACGGTATCTTTTGGGCAAACATCATTCTGTCAACATGCCTGTCATTGGGCACTTTTCAAACATTTATCTGAACTCCACAATGACCCTTGCTCCTGTTACATCGTCCTCAATTTTTTTCTGCTGACTTATTGTAGAGCAGTTTCAATGAATTTATGCTGTCTTCTTGATCAACAAGTTTCAGTTCGTAGGAGCCTCAAGCCAAAAACACTACACACCTAAGAGAAAACATTCTGTCTGAAGACCCAAGCAGGCACGTCCGTGATCGACAGGAAAGGTGTGGACATATGGAAACCACTGAAAACATGGATCCATATAGACCGATTATGAGTCAGTAAAAATTGCATTATGCTTGGCTGCCACAGCAGCCAAGCCTCAACCCCACTGCACCTGAATTTTTTAGGTCTCGGTTAGACAGCACATGCGCTGTCTCGAAGAGCACAGCAGCCAAGCCTCAACCCCACTGCACCTGAATTTTTTAGGTCTCGGTTAGACAGCACATGCGCTGTCTCGAAGAGACGTGTTGTGTGGACTTACAGGCTGCCCATCTCCTACCATTGGGTTTCATCAGCGTCGATCTCATTTTTCTTTGATGCCATTCGTCATGTCATGCAGACATCATGCTCTCTTCTGTTTGGCCGTCCCATAAAGCATGGATCAATCACATGTCTCGAAGTACCGCTCCCGGTTTGCAGAGCAATTTGTTCCTTTATTTTCAAGCACTCCATAGGTGTATTTCTGTTTTTAGGCCGTCTCGCTTGCAAACATACACATACCACTAAAATGCATGTGCGTATGTAAACTAATTCATTTCTTAAAAAGTTGTTAAAACATGAAGAGCACTTGTTTATTTTTTATTTTTGCACAAGCCGATGGTATTGGAGCACTCGCTTCGTCATCCCTCTTGCCTCAGTGCGAACACAAGCAGATTGCATTGGAGTGCTCGAGCTGCTCACCAATTACATTACGTAATAATAAATTAATTTTTGTCTCTGATTCTGCTTCCGGTAAGGTTTTATTTTCCTGTTGTTGCTTGCCCATCTCCCCATCCCCTCCTATTTCCTTCCTAGACCCATCCCACACCCACCACCTCCCTCGTCACTGGTGTTTTTTGAAAAAAAAAATTGCACGGTCCAGTGGTATTGGAGCGCTCCATCTTGCCATAGTGCTAACACAAGCCGATGGTATTCAACCGCTTTAAGTGCTCACCAGTTACATTTCACAATGACACATTCATTGACGTAGACAGGGTGAAGCATAATTGATTTGCCAATAATCACAAATTGTTTAGCCGAGCCCAAGATTCATACCTGGTTCCCCAGCTCTCCTGTCCCAGCTTTGAAGTGAAGCGAGGATTTTGCATAACAGTCCAAAGTTCCTCAACTATTTCTCGCTATCAGTTCCACATTTGTTCAGCAAAACCCGTCAATACCGAACAAGCATTGGCAAAACCCATAGATCTTGGCAATTCCCAAATTATTGGCCTTGTCAAGGTGAATGTCTTTTACACATGTTGTCTAGCAGCACATCCGCAATTAAGGATAGTTGACAGTCACTGAATAAAGCGCTGTGATGCAGCCAGCGCATACCACATCACAACACTTTTTGGAGTTAGGAGGAGCAAGACTATAAACTCAACATGGGGGGGCAAAGAGACTCGACGATGGCTCATCATCCTGTGATTTTGGGCTTTAAGTAACTTTCAACCATGCTGAACAGTAGATGTGGTGTTAGACTACATGACAAAAAGACATTCCCATTGACAAGGCCAATTGCTCGGGCATTACTGAGACCTGTTAGCTTTGCCAGTGCTTCTTTCTCTGGTAACGGAGGATCATCCAGTGCTCTTCCTACCATAAGTAATCCGAAGCAATGTATATGTCTATTGAGCCTCCTGCTCTTTGTTTTTTTATCGATTGTTGTATGGTTTATTCTGTGTATTTTATTATTAGTATTTCCTAATCAACATTGCTGCTATTTCCCTTTGCCCGCACTCACATTTATAACCCCAGTAACTCCATTCAGGGCTATTTCTCGCCGCCTCACTGCCGACCGCCATTTTGGGTGTGGAGGCATCAAACGCCATCTAGATGCCTCTCCGGTTAGCGGTATAGTCTTTCTGGGTGTGTCTGGCAAGAGACTATTTAGTGGGCCAATTTCACTCGTGTTGCACCTAACCTACTCATCAGAACTGACCTGAAACGCTGCTCTTAATTATTGCTGCTATTTTAAACTCTATTGAGCCTCCTGCTCTTTGTTTTTTTATCGATTGTTGTGTGGTTTATTCTGTGTATTTTATTATTAGTATTTCCTAATCAACATTGCTGCTATTTCCCTTTGCCCGCACTCACATTTATAACCCCAGTAACTCCATTCGGGGCTATTTCTCGTCGCCTCACTGCCGACCGCCATTTTGGGTGTGGGGGCTTCAAACGCCATCTAGATGCCTCTCCGGTTAGCGGTATAGTCTTTCTGGGTGTGTCTGCCATTTACTACTTACAGACTAGTTATACAAGTGCGCAGCGCACGCGCAGCGGCGCGCCGGAGGAGCGCAGAGGTCTGCGCCCGTCAGCGTCCCGGAGGCGGACGGGGCGGGGGGAGGTGCTGACTCTAGGATAGTATATTCGGCAGGTGAGTTTCTTGCCTTAAGGGCGGGGAGGGGAGTATGTTGAACAGTTTTCCCAGGTCGTCATAGGGGGAAACGGCGTTGCGCTGGATGTGGTTGGCTGCCTAGCAATATACGCATAGGGATACTTGCTGTCCCGGAGGTCACTACCAATCATCTGTGTTTGCTGCTCAATACTCGATCTTTGGGCGGGCATGCGCTTGACATATATGAGCTCCTCGTATCAGAGAGGCCGCTATGTCTGATGTTGACCGAAACTTGGTTGGGGGAAACATCCAATCCTGATCTTGCAGCCGCCATCCCGTCTGATTATGTCATCTTCCGGCAAGATAGAATTAAAGGGAGAGGTGGTGGTGTGGCAATTGTGGTCAGGCGCTCAGCTTCTTGTGTTGTGGTTCCGATGGAGCCCCTTCCGGGCTGTGAGGCCCTGGCTTTTTCAATAACCTTATCTGCCCACCAATCCTTCGTGGGCCTTCTTGTCTATCGTCCCCCGGGGCCCCTGGGTTCATTCCATGAGGATTTACAGGCAAGGGCCATTGAGCTATGTTTGAAGGCTAAACACTGTATGGTCTTGGGTGATCTCAACATTCATATGGACCAAGGAGGTGAGGGAGACACTATTAAAATCTTGGAGGTCACCGCCCCTCTCGGTCTTATCCCCTACCTGGCTGTACCGACCCATAATAGAGGTCACACCCTTGATCAGGTGTTTTCTACTCTGCCTCTCATTATGGCTAGCCCGGTCCCAGTGCTCTGGTCGGACCACTTTCTGATATCCTTTCAGATTGTTGGGGTCGGTAAGCCTGTGTGTGCCGTCCCTCCTCCATCGGGGCAACCCTGTCGAGCCTATCATAAGATTTCCCTTGAAGATTTGGGACAGGCTTTTATGGATAATCCCTGCCCGCTGTCGGGAAATCTGGAGTCCGACCTTGCCCAGTTGCAAGACTGCTTTAGGGAGCGGCTCAATGAACTTGCTCCTGAGTCCTCTCCTCGTAAAACTCCCAGGTGGTCCTCTGCACTTTAGTTCACAGAGGCCTTGGCCTCGTCCAGACGCGCTTGTAAGAGTGCTGAAAGACGGTGGTGCCATAGGTATGAGGATGTGGCCAAGACGGAATACAGGGTAGCTATTAAGGTCTATCATGCTGATATTCTGCGGGAAAAACGGCTTTACTTCTCGTCTAGAATAGAGTCAGCCTCCAGCTCCTGCAAGGAGATCTTCGCTATTGTGAAGGAGTTCATGTCGCCCAAAGCTACTGCATCCCAGCACGAGTTCTCTGAACCGTGGGTGATTGCACTGGCCAGTTTTTTTCATGATAAGATCAAGTTAATCCAGGACTCCTTCTCAGCCCCTGTCTCTAAGACAATGGTGTGCCAGGAGGATTTTTGGAGTCTGGCGGAGGATTCGGAGCGTACTCTGTCTGAATTTCCTCCTCTGTCGATCCCTGCGTCGCTTGATTTGTTATCTCAGCTTAAATCAGGTTCACCTGCTGACCCGTGCCCTGCCAGGTTCTTGGCGAGGATGGCGGAGGTGGTCAATCCTTTTTTGAATCCAGTGCTGATTTATTGTTCTTTGACCAGTGGCTTTGTTCCTGGCGTCTGGAAAGAGGCGATGGTGGTTCCGCTTCTCAAAAAGCCGGGCCTTGATCCGGTCCTTCATGTTAACTATCGCCCGATCTCTCTCCTACCTGCTTTTGCCAAAATCGTTGAGAAGCATGTCCACAAGGTCCTCTCGGTTTTCCTTGAGACCCATAGCTTGCTGCATCCCACTCAGTCTGGCTTCCGAACCAACTTTAGCACTGAAACTGCGCTTTTAGAAGTCAGTGAAGCTATCAAGGAAGTGCTGGATTCAGGTGGTAGGGCCATGTTGGTCATGCTTGATCTGTCGGCGGCCTTCGACACCGTCCTTCATGAAGGTCTTCTCCACAGACTTTATGAGATCGGTCTGCGAGGGACGGTGTTGAGGTGGTTTCAATCTTACCTGGCTGGTCGCCGGCAGGTGGTCTGGGCCCTCCCTACTCAGCCGAAGTGCCGCCTCTGGAGGTCGGAGTCCCGCAGGGCTCCGTTCTGAGCCCGACTCTTTTTAATATCTTTCTGACCCTGTTGGCGGTGCTGGCTGAGTCCTTTGGGGCCCAGATAATATCATACGCCGACGATACTCAGCTCCTTTTTACGTGTGCAAAGGGGGCTGAGTTTGATGGAGAGAGGATTCGTGGTTGTCTTGGAGCTGTCTTTGAATGGTTCCAGGGCAACAGTCTCAAGTGTAATCCGGGCAAATCTGAGGTGCTCTTCTTCGGGTGTAAATCTGACCCGAGTTGGCAAGCATGGTGGCCGCACGACATGTTTCCTCCGGCGTCTTCCTCCACCGTGGCTAAAAACTTGGGGGTCAAAATTGATAATGGGCTGACTATGAAAGCCCAAGTTCTTGGTCTTGTGGGCGTCTGCTTCGGTCTGCTTAGGATGCTCCGGAGGTTTCTTCCTCTGCTTTCATTGGACCATCGCAAGATTACCGTCCATGCCCTCATTGGTTCGAGGCTAGATTACTCGAACATTCTCTACCTGGGTTTGCCCGAGTATCTGTTGCAACGACTTCAGGTAGTCCAGAACTCGGCGGCCCGGGCTATTTATGGTCTTCTCCGTCGTGCTAGCACTTCTGACCTTTTAATTACCCTGCACTGGCTTCCTGTCCGGAAGCGGATTGTTTTTAAGGCCCTTACGTTGGCCCACAAAGCACTGTATGCCACTGGAGCTACCTATATTCAGAAAAGGTTGGCCTTCTATAAACCTGCTAGGGCTCTCAGATCTGAAACCCTCTCTCTTGCGGTGGTGCCTGTGGTGAAGAAGGCCCGGACTGGTGGACGCTCTTTTAAGCGTCTGGCGCCTCAGCTCTGGAACACCTTTCCCTTGTAACTCTGCAGCACTGCCAATTTGCTTGCCTTTAGGAAGGGTCTAAAGACTTGGTTGTTTTGTCTCTAGCTTTCTGTTATTTTTTTTTCTGGTTCATTCTACTGTTGTGTTGTGTGTTAGTGTCTGATCCGTGGGTTGAAAGCGCCGGGACACTCCTTTGGAGTAGCTGAGCGCTATATAAAACACCCACATAACAATATAAAACACCCACATAACAATGACAGGGAAACCAGCGGAGGCTTGTTAAAAGGGTTTATTTAAAATCCTGATAACAATCTCAGCCAGCTGTCCTTTGTACTGCTCTCCAACTCCCCCACCATCAAATCCAAATATTTTCAGAACACCGGTGCACAGTTTTCTTACATGCATAGGCAGCTTGAAAAATCACACACCCTTCACCCATATAAACAAACAGAACAAAATTAAAGCACAGAGGAAAAAAACAAACTCTTCCTAGTGCTTCTCATCTCAGTCCAAGCTTCTGCAGCTCGGTTCCCCAAATCCTTGAGAACTTTCTGTTGTTCTTCAGAATGTGAAGACACATGTTCAGATTTGGTTCCAGTGAGATCAGAACTACCCAAACTACATTAGACCACCCTACCTAGATTCTAAATCCAGTGGTCATCAGTCTTTACAGCATTCTTGAACATTTTGATGATCTTCATCGGCCTGCTGAATTTAGAAACATAGGTACATATACCAGGAAGTTTGATCTTCACCCAGTCCCCTACCTGTACTTTAGTTGATCATCAAACTCCTCTTTTCTCCTCAAAATGTCCATTTCTTTGCCCTCCATCCACTCATTTTCCCTTGACGACTGGTTCAACTCCACATCCTCTCCTTTTTTTCACCAAACCGGAACACATAAAACAATCTGGCTTCCTACCCCTCAATCACTCAATGGGAGTCACATGGTTGTTAAATGAGGGGTCCACCTATACAGTCTTGCTTAGTCTCTCACTCCCTCCGGCTGTATGTCCTCTTTCAAAGCCTTATTGAATCGCTCAATCATGTTAATAGTTTTTGGATAATATAAAGCTGACTTCTAGTGCACTATTCGTTTATCTTTCAATACATTTTCTATCTCTCTTGAAGTTGAGCTCTATTGTCTGTTAACAAAACTGAAGGATAGTCTTCCTGATTAAATATTCAATCAAACAAAATTAACAAGAACTCTTTTTTCAATAGAATTACCAATCAAGACTTCCAGCCACCTGGAGTACATATCCACACAACTCAGAATGTCATGATCCACACTAAAAGTGCAAATAAAACCAAATATTTCCAGGGCTATCACATCCCAAGGACCAGGTGGTAACTTATGAACACACATGGGTTGGGTCCTACATTTCAGTATTATATAACTTCGCAACATTCAGTAACATCTCTCACCTTTCTTTCCACTGTTAAATCCATCCCTGGCCACCAGTAGTCAGTACGAATCCTTTTCTTAGTATTTGAAATCCCTAAATGACTTTCACGTACCATGAAAATAATACGATCTCTCAAATTTACAGGTAGAATTAATCTGCTTCCACTGAATAGAATCCCATCTCTCACAGAAAGTATCACCTTTGCATCCCAGAATCCTATCACATCTTTCCCGAATGAACGTTTGATCACCCATTAACTCTCTTAACCACTTATCCTCAAGTATAGCACCACAGGTCACTTCACATACTTTCACCACAAAATTTGCCATCAAAAACGACCTCACATCACACAAAACACTCTAACTACACAATCTGTGATGACAATCATCCAGAGCATTTTTCGCACCAGGAACATTAAATTCAAATTCTTGTAAAGCTATGACCCACTTGTGGATCCTACTTGAAATGATACCAATTACTTTGCTAATGAAAACCCTCGGAAGGGTTTGTGGTCTGTGTTAATTTTAAAAACCCAACCCCTCAAAAATGTCCTTAATTTCTGTGCTGCCCAGTACACAGCTAACGCTTCCTTTTCAATAACCAAATAATTCATATCCGCACCTTTCAAACTTCTCAGAAAAAACAAAATGGATTTCTTTTGACCTTCAATCACTTACATCAGAACTTGTCCCAGGCCCTTTCAATTGGCATTTGTCATCAAAATAGTTTCTTGACCAGGCTCAACTGCATAAACAAATAGCAATCTTCAACTCAAGCTTTAAAAGCTCACATTCCTTTTCACATTCACAGTCCCACATAAATTCAATATCTTTCTTCAGCAAGGGTTTCATTTTTTAACTTTTCTCAGCAAAAATTTGTTGTAATACTCTGCCAACCTAAGAAATAAAAAAATTCCACTTTGTAGTTAGGGAATGGCATCTCGCTTATTGCATTTACTAATTCCTCCTTATGATGAATACCACCAGAAGAGATGCAATGGCTAGATATTCAATGCTAACCATGTTTAATTAGCATTTTTCTAATTTCAGATTAGGACAACTAACTTTCATTTTAGCAGAAACTTCACACAGACCCTCATTATGTTCACTGGAACTAATTCCAAACACCAATACATTGTCTTAATATATTTTAACTGCTGGAATGCCCTTAAGTATATCTTCCATTGCCGTCTGGAAAACAGATGAAGCAGGAATCATTCCAAAGAACATTCTGATATAATTAAAAGTGCCAAATGGAGTAATAAAAGATGGTAATTTCTGAGAGAAAGGATGAAATTTAATCTGATGGTATGCAGATGTTAAATCAAGATAAGAGAAATATTTTGTGTTACCCAAATAACTCAGCATCTCAGTTATGTTTGAAAAGGATAGAGATCCACAGTCACACATTTGTTCAGTTCCCTTAGGTCAAAAGATAGCCCCACTTCACCATTTGCCTTTCATACCAATACTACAAGTGACAACCATTAAGACTCTTCAATCTCCTTGATTATCCATTTCTCTTTCGTTTTTCTAACTTGCGTGCCATGTCATCTTTTACTTTTAATGGTACATTTCTGACTTTATGTACTGAGCCAGACCTAATCTTAATGAAATGGATACAGTTCTTTAAACATCCTAACTCTTTCCTATACACATTAGGAAAAGGTTTTACATAACAAGCATTAATAGAAAAATCATGGATGATATTCACATGTTTCTTCAAGCTCACAGAGAGAGATTCATTCAGCTCAAGATATACCATTAAATCTCTCTGGTGAAACCAACTTATAAGAGAATCTCCCCTTCACCGAACTGTTTTATATCCGGTTTAAACATTTTCCCTTTCATTTCAAATTCATAAAAGTTCTTGGGTATGAACATAACTTTGGCTACTCAGTCAAATAACATTTTGACAGGAGCACCTTCAATGTGCACTTTTTCAGAAGGACTCCATCAACATTTGCCTTTACTTGCAAAATCATTTCATTACATTCTAACTCCAAGATACAATCCACCTTGCTCACTTTCCCCTTGTCACCCACAGATGTACAACTATTCCTTAAATTACCTTTTCTTCCACATTCCTTGCATAGAGATTTTCAATCTGGACCATCCTTATGATTAGCTGAATAAGAGGTACTGTTACAATGAAAACATCTAAGTTGTGATTTCTGTCACCATCAGCCCTTTCTTGCAGAACATTCTTCTTTTTTATAGTTTCAACACATGCCATGGAATGTTTTAGCAATGGTTAAAACTTCTTTCAGCGAGCGATTGTCTTTGTCACAATGATTCTCTAGCTTTCTCAGTTGCACAACCCAAAATGAATTGATCCTGCAGATATTCTTCACATGAAGAGCCACAATTACATGTTGAAGCATAAAGAAGTTATACTCCCAACAGACTCATCAGATCTCTGCATCCTGTCCCCAAAATAGTACAGTTCAAACGCAGAAATAATCTTAGGAAGATGATGAATATTCAACTTCTTTATGCATATTTAAAATTAATTTAACCCTATGGCATCTTCATCAGAAAGATCCGATAAATGTAATAAATACCTCCTTAACGTCAGGATATAAACCGTGCATAAGAGTTGTGGTCTTACGTTCTACACTTACTGAAGTGCCACATACAGTGGCCAAGCGGTTTGAAACTAAGACCAGCGAAGCACTGGTTGTCCAGGAGAAGATAAGAAAATGGTGCAGCATAAACATTCTGCATAGTAGCACTAAGAAATTATGGCTAAAAACATGAAAGCAAAAATGCATAACCAAAAAGCAATTAGATCAAAAGAAAACTTAGGCTCGGTATTCAATGTGATACCCAAATTCAAACAATAACACCAATATTGGATTCAATACCCGAATCCTAAGTGAAGCCGAAACAGAAACTGTAGAGGAAAGTAAAAAAAAAAAGACATAGCGGAAATAGACAGCTAAAGTGGGAGCATGGAGGGTAAAGACGGTCTCCCAACGCGTACACTCACACTCTAATCCAGGAAAGAGAAGATGGAGTTCGCATTTGTGCGTCTTGTCCTGGCTAGGCAGGTAATTCTCATGCGCACAGTAATGGACGCATCACCAGAGGCCTCGTTTGTGTGTTGAATTCAGCAGGGTGATAAAGAATAAAGAAGCATTGGCAAAGCCAATAGGTCGCGCCTGCAAGACCTCTTGGTTTGGTAATGTACAGCACTGCGGCTCCTGTGCAGCATGATTTAAAAAAAAGAGTTACTGGCTTGGCCTCTGCATAATTTTTGCAGAAGAGGGCGTGGCTCCCGAGCTGCCCGTTCTGCTCATTGGGATTTTGTCTATTAGACTCGGCCCCAGTGAGCAATACGACCTACACACATGTTCAATGTAGTCTAAACACTTATTCGTGCAGACACATATCTAGACACTTTATGTATTTTATGGAACATTGGGACCAAACCAGGATGTGTAACTGGATGGAGAGGCCAGCTGTCTACTGGGTACAGGTGTCTCTTTTATCTCCCTCAAAAGGATTAAAGGCTGAGCCTTGATTACATTCTCGGCAGCAGTTGCTCAATCCATGTGCTGTTTCACTAGTATAGGATTATAAAGGTAAGGTACTGAGTATTCAGGGCAAATAGTGTTATGATTGTATCTTTTTTGCATAAACTCCATGCCACCACCTTGGTTGCTTCAGGGTGTGTTGGGCATTTTCAGTATCAGAAATGGAGTCCCAGCATACAGTGAGCACTCCTGCTACGGGCATTTTTTTTTAAGCAGAACACGGAAAATCCCCAGAGTTTCTGGAGAACTGTGAGGCATAGCGTGTTTTTGCAGACTACGGGAAATGGGTGCGAACCATTGTAGCACACACGTTTCTGCCCAAGGACATAGGAAAAAGTTCTGAGCTTTCTCAGTCTTTAACAAGGACAACAGGGATAGAAGAAAAAATAATAAAAATAGTACCTCAATTACAGCGCTAAAAGTTGAGGGACAGCAATCAAGTTGAAGCAATCAGTACTTGGTCTGTGCAACAGCTGAACAAAGAGGCGCTGAGCACAAGGTGGCCAGTTAAAAGGCAGCATATAAGAGTGACAGGGTAGCCAATATATGGTAATTGGGCGGTCTGAAAGCTCCTTGTAGTATGCAATATCTCTTGGAAGGGAGAGTGTTTGCAGCACATGTGCTGTTGTAGGCGAGACCTAAAAAGTAGACCTCAAACTGCATGGGACCGAAAAATAGCTGGTGTGTAAGACGCCTCTATGAAGAAATGCAGGTCAGAAAATTATTCTAGAGAGCAGCAAACAAAACCTTGAAACTTTCAAGTTGTAGAAGTGGATCCATTCATGTAAGGTTCAATTATAGCCTGAAATATCTAGTGGAGTGAAAATATATCAACTTTGGAGTGGCCCAGAATCGTATCAGATATTCCCAGAGTCAACATTGACTTGCCTCAACATTAACATAGGTAGCAGATAGTCAACATCCACCTTCAATGGAACACAGCCAAAACAAAGTGTTTCTGTCTCTCAGAGTGAGATGTTTTCTGGCAGTGCACCTACAACCTATGCTTCTTACTTGCCCTGAGATGCAATAGTGGTGGATGGTGATCAAACTAAGAATTATTTTCATTACTCGAGTATGACCGAAGAATTGTCATCTTTTTAAGGAGAAAGAATGTAGAAACACCTGGTGAGAATTTTTGACAATATGTACCTAAATGTGAGTGACCATCGTCAGCATAAAAGCCAACAAGTCTGTGCTCGCTTGGCTAGACGTTTGCCTCAAGTCACCTGAACAATTTTTCATCCATTTTCCAAATGGCAGGATAATGTAAAGCATATGAAGAGGAAGATGGTATATTTTTCTTTCCAGGACTTTGAGATGGGCGGCATATTGGGATTGCAGTGGGTTTCAAAATGGAGGTTAATCAGTCAAGAAGTCTTTATTCGATTAATTCATCATAAAAGACATAAATACAAAAAACACAATAGCATGGATAAAATCAGTATTAAATCATTGGCATCGAATGGCTTCTTGCAGAAGAATACAAAAATTTAAAAAAGATACAGATGCTGATTACCACAGTATTATGAGATAAAAACAAGCAGACTCAGCTAATTTAGATTAATACACCTACTTCTAATAATCCAGGCCCAGCCTAGGAACTTGGCTACCCCCACCACAATAATCGGATCCAGATTAGTTTTTAACAGTCTCAGGGCCTCGGCTGACGAACGTGTGCCTAGTTGGCTACAGACTGGTTTGAGCCACTTAGATCTGGGGGCAGAGTATTGGGGGCACACAAACAAAATATGAGACAAACTTTCCCCGGACCCCTGGCATTTTGCACAAAACCCCTGACTAGCTTTTCCCCACTTAGTGGTGAAGTCCCCAATAGGTAGTGTTCCACATCTGAATTGAAAAAAAAGTTTTCGGTCAAGGGGTTTGGTAATGATCTCCCAGTAATTCTCTAACCTGGGCAGATCTTTATGGACCAAAAATAAACCTGTGAGACTACTTGGGCTTATTTTTGAAAAGGTATTGTGCATCACCCAGGCCCAATAGCACTTCTTGAGCTCGCCTTTAGATGGAAATGTGGCTGTCTCAGGCGACAGCCACAACTCAGGGAGGCCCAAAGATAGAAGAGTAGCCTTAAGATCTCTGAACCATCCTATTTTTAGGGCTCCCGGAGAGTTTTTTAACTCCAGACAGGCTTCAGCATAGTAGTGTAGGTCAGGGGTAGTCCACAGTCGCCGCCAGAAGGAGATCGGTCGAAATCGAGCACAGTCGACCACCGAGTGGCACCCCAGATCGTATAGTAGGGGAATTAAAGGTGTCGATTGTGGCAGACCAGTTGCCATCCTTAGGAATTTGTTTTGGGCAAGTTTCAAGGAGTCCAGGTTACTACCTCCCCATAACTCTGCACCATATAACACTGATGACAAAACCTTCCCACCATAGATCTTCATCAGCGGGGACATGGGCTTGGTAAAAGAGCTTTTATGTTCTTTGATCAAAGCTCCACCCAACTGTCGATGTTTCAGGGACAGGAGCTCGATCTGATGAGACCAATTAAGTGTGTCGCTAAATGAAACACCCAAATAGGTAAAGTGGTTGGTCTGCTCTAGGGGTGTATTCCCCATAATTACCCTAGCCTTGACCTGCTTGTGACCCCTCATGACCATAAATTTGGTCTTGGCGATGTTCACCTCCAGCTCATGCTCGCTACAGAAACTCTCAAACCTAGACAGTGCAAGCTGTAATCCCTGTCTGGTTCTTGAAATCAAAAGAGTGTCGTCAGCGAACATGAGCAGAGGGATTTTCTTGCCAGCCAAACTTGGCGCATCTGTGGGGCATCCCTCAAAGTACTTGGTGACTCTGTTTATATATAGGGAGAACAGAGTTGGAGCCAAAACGCATCCCTGTCTGACACCTTTCAGCACAGGAAACTTTTTGGTCACCTCACCAGGTTTGCCCCATCGTACATAGGCGTAGGTCTCCGCATGAAGGTTAACAATGACACGAACTAGGGAGGGAGGCATACCCATTTCCAAAAGACTGTTCCAAAGCCCAACCCTTGGTACGAGATCAAACGCAGACCTAAGATCTACGAAGGCCGCATAGAGGTTACCTTTGCCCAAAGTGACCGTCTTCCAGTGTAGTAACATAAACCGGAAGGCCTGATCCAGGGTACTAACATGGGGTCTAAACCCAGCTTGGAGAGGGGTAAGAATATTATATTCCTCAATCCAGGCCTGAACCCTGGTTAGGACAAGACGTGACACTATCTTTTGAACAGCGTCAATAAGGCTGATCGGCCGGTAATTAGAAGGAACCGACCGATCACCCTTCTTGAAGATGGGCAAAATCTCAGCTCCCGCCCAAGAAACAGGCACCTGTGCACCACTGGCCAGCGTGTTAGCCAGGAACAGAAGATAGGGTACCCATAGGTCATGGTCCTGTTGGAAAATATCCGCAGGAATACAATCCGGGCCAGGGGCTTTGCCCCTGGGGATGGAATTCAGAACGTTTTCAACCTCCTTGGCTGAAAACACAAGCGTGTCAAAGGACAGCGGCCAACCAATGGGAGTTTCCCTTTCACTGAGGCACCTGAACTGATCCTCAAAATAAGACACCCATTTTTCTTGATCGACAGAAGCAGGGCTAGGTCGATCGTCCAGGGACTTACCCCATTTAAGGAGGTGCCAAAAGTGTGTAAGATTCCTAGAGCCGCATGCCTCAACTAGGAGGGCCCAGCGTTCTTCGTCCCAGGCGGCTTTGGCCCGCCTCTTGGCTATATTGTAGGCCTTCCTGGAGGATTTAATAAGAGCTGTGTTTCTAGATTTTAGGGCTTTAAACAGGTTTGAATGAGATGTACCACACTCATCATTAAACCAGTTCGCTGGCTTCCTCGGTTTTCCAATGCCCTTATTGGCAACTATTTTAATAAATAGGGTCTTAAGGGAAGTGAACAAGCTGGCATGAATATCGGGGATTTTGAGGGATATTTGGATCGGGTCATCACATTGCTCTATTAATCTTAGGGAGTCAGATACCATGGATCTTATTTTAGAACGAGCATCCGTGTCTACAGCAACCTTAGGCCACCGGACCCTCCTCATGTCGTTAGTTAATACCATGGCCTCCTGTACAACATTGGGGAGGTGCACAGAGGACCAGGAAAAACTACGATCCTTGAGTTCCGCTAGGAGAGGCTCGTGGTCACTTTCGGGCCGGGGTCTAATTTCCATATCCGAAACTAGGGGCCACATAGTTACATCGACTAAAATATAGTCGATGCGACTACTAAATCTTCCATTAAAGAATGTTGGATTGCCCAATCTGTCCGATCTGGTCCGACCGTTTATGGCACGCAATCCCCAGTTCAGGCATAGGCCTTTAATGAAAGTGGCATTTTGGGACCATTTGGCGATCGGAGTTAGCTCTAGTTGTGGGATACCCCAGGTTGAGTCCTCAGCCACCGTTAGCATCCCATCATCCACACCTAGCGGTTCAAAGCAGGTATTGAAGTCACCCATAACCACCACATGACCCTTCTGTTGTGCGGAGCCAAGGAATTCGTCTAAGAGTGTTAGGGTGGTTGAGACACAACCACCCGGGGTACCTCTGGCATACACATTAAACAATAGTATAACCAGTCCACTATTAAGCGTCAAGCTAACAATGAGGATATCAGGGCAGTCAATGTGAATTTCTTTAACAGAGACTCCTGCTGAATGGCGCACCCAAACACTAAGACCCCCCATTGCCCTGCCTCTTTGCCCTCTAACTGCAAGTTTGTTAAAACTCAGATAACCTGGGAAATATACCGGATCAGTTGACCAAGTCTCCTGAAAGGACCAGACATCACCTTGTCTGATGAAGTCAGCCCAATCAGGTATACATAAACAAGAATCTATACCCGCAACATTCCAGCAACCCAGTGAGGTGCCCTTAGAAAGGGCTTGGGCACCCAAAGCAGTAACAACAGCGGGAGAGGATATGCAGGAATGTTGGGAACCTACAATGGAAACGGAAACCACAGCAGGAACCCCAGCAATAGGCGACCTACAAACCGCATCCCTTAGAGCCTGTGCAGGGTGTGGACCAGTAGCTGAAGCCACACAAAAGGGTAGAATGTCATAGGGCGGTGGGGAAGTAACCCACCTAGTTGGTAGGGCAGGGTCACCTTCCTCACAACCTACAACAGGAACTTTAACACTTACAGCCTTACAAGGGAGGAGACCCGAAACCAATCCTACGGGAGATGTAAACTGGGCGTCATTGCTATTCCCCCTAGTTTGTCAATCGTTCGACGACAGCCCAGAAAGTGGATCGTATAAGTTTCTTAGTGGAATATGCCACAGGTCCTTGGGGTGGGGGGGCCTGTAGGGATTAGAAAGGGATGGAAGTAAGCTGGAAGGCTGCGGAGCCTGTTTAAGGGCTGGTGTAAATGGGATCAGGGGATACGGAGGGTTATTAAAAAAAGGCATTCCCCTGGATATAGGAGGACCATTGGGCTGAATATATGGCTTCGCCCAGCCCGGTGTTTGGGGGGGGCAGTTGTATGACGATTGGGTAAATGAGCGATATAAAGCTTCCGGGTTGAAGTGAGGAACATGGAAGCTTGATGTGAAGTTGGACCATTTGGGTGGGTTTTTGGATTTGCTACCACCACCTAGCTGGCTTATGTGTGGGTTAGTCAGGGTTTCGGGGTAAAAATAACCTAAATTCCTTGTGGAAATTCCACCCTCATGTAAGGTTCAATTATAGCCTGAAATATCTAGTGGAGTGAAAATATATCAACTTTGGAGTGGCCCAGAATCGTATCAGATATTCCCAGAGTCAACATTGACTTGCCTCAACATTAACATAGGTAGCAGATAGTCAACATCCACCTTCAATGGAACACAGCCAAAACAAAGTGTTTCTGTCTCTCAGAGTGAGATGTTTTCTGGCAGTGCACCTACAACCTATGCTTCTTACTTGCCCTGAGATGCAATAGTGGTGGATGGTGATCAAACTAAGAATTATTTTCATTACTCGAGTATGACCGAAGAATTGTCATCTTTTTAAGGAGAAAGAATGTAGAAACACCTGGTGAGAATTTTTGACAATATGTACCTAAATGTGAGTGACCATCGTCAGCATAAAAGCCAACAAGTCTGTGCTCGCTTGGCTAGACGTTTGCCTCAAGTCACCTGAACAATTTTTCATCCATTTTCCAAATGGCAGGATAATGTAAAGCATATGAAGAGGAAGATGGTATATTTTTCTTTCCAGGACTTTGAGATGGGCGGCATATTGGGATTGCAGTGGGTTTCAAAATGGAGGTTAATCAAGTTGGATGCTTTGAAAGTAGTTGACTGTCCGCAGTGAGAGAAGTATGAGACATGAGGCTTGGATAGCAGCAGTTTGTTGCTTCACTGATTGGCTCTAATAAACAAGGGCATAGTGATAGTGCTTCTTCACAGCTCTGAGCCAAATAGGCATTTATGCATAAGTCTATGTCTTAAAACATAAACAATCTTTGACTGGCAACCCTTGGAATTTCAAGCTGTCAAGTCACAATAGTACAGGAGCCTCTGGATACAGCAGGAAACTGGTTTGAAAGTAAACTTTCTATACAATGACTTCAGATGTGACTTTCCAGGCTACTGCCTTTAGGGGCACAGTAAAAATGAGAGCTGGTTGGTAATATACCAGACCTGTGCTTCTGAATGGCTGGTTGAAGGGAAGGAAGTGAGGAAGGTGATCTGCTGTGATGGGGTAGTGGTAAAGATGCCTTGTTGATCTCAACTCAAGCTGTTGCCACCTACATGTGTTGTGCTAGTGAATTGATCTACTTTGGAATGGGGCATGTTCAGTTACAAAGTAGATCCGGCCTGTGCTGCTGAAGGTATTCATCAGATAATCCATGAAAGAGAAAGCTTAGAACTGCACTTAGATTTTCTTAAAGTTGCATCAACAATAGAATAAAAGTCCATAATTGGACACCAACAGAGTATAGATGTGGATTGGTTCCCTGTGTAGCTAATTCCTAATTCTTGTTCCAGGCACTGGGTGACCTGGCTTAGACATTCCCTCACACCTTACCCTGGAAGGGCCCACAGAACTTCCTCAGATCGGAAACATTATTATATTTCTTCTAGCTTCATGGGAGATGCTATAATACTCTGGATTATGTACAATTGTGGAAGTGTGGGAAGTGGATTGTGCCATCTGTATAGTATGATGCACAGGTGTGGTTGGATTGTGCCTTGTGGTGAAAGTATGGAGCTTGCAAATTACAATCACTGGGAACAATCAATAGGACTAGGAAAAAGCCTCCTGATCTCTACTTATCAAGTGATGTGTGTTTCTCTCGCCTGCAGATATTACCTGCCTCGTAAATTTTCTCGCTGCAGCATTGATGAGTACAGCCAGTTCTTGCAGGATGGAGGAGGGGCCTGCCTTTTCAACAAGCCATCCAAGGTAATCTTGCAGTTCTTTTGTGTGTCTATTATATAGTTTGGAGAGTTAAGACCAAACATAGGGTTAGTCCAGTCACGCACTGTTCACTTAGTGTTATCCCACATCTTTTATTTTTACTAGCGTAATCAAAACTTAATCAATTGCTTTTCATTCATTTAATTCTTCATAATTATGTCGAAAATTCATGTTTTAAATCACATGTTATTTAACAATCACTTTTAGTTCTATAAACAAAACATATACATCATGATTATCATGTTTCCTATCAGTAATTTACAGCATTGCTTTTTGGCACATGACACTTCTTAATCGCATGCCCCAATAATTATTATATAGTTTGGGCATGCGTCTTCTTTCAAACCTGTGTATTCATGAGGGTTCAGAACCTAGCGCTTCATTGAGGACGTAACAGCAAGGCAATTCAAAGTTGCATACCATGGCAGAGGTGTAGAGCTGAACAGGCTATGCTACTCATGCCTATCAGAATTTTGCCTGGACTATTGTAAAGTTTTTCGATTCACAAGTAAACCAGGCTTTTTTTCAACCATGAGGAAGGGAAGCTTTTTTTGCTCTTGGAGAGCTCTACTGAAGAAATGCCTCCTTTTCTGGGGTAGTGTTAATCTTAATTCTGGCCTAACTCTTCCACTGTTTCTCTCCTCACCCAGCTGTTTCCTCCCTTGCCTTTCTGTTCATCCCCACATTTCTCTCCCTTCTTTGTCTCTTTTATAATCTCCATTTATCCTCTATTGACTGTTTTCTCAATTAGTCTTGCCTTCTTTCACTCATCAGTCACTTTGTTTGCATGCTTTTCCTCTATTGCCTGTCTGTCCCCTTCCTCGCCTGTATGGCGCGTTGTCTGTGCCCTGCTTCTCCAATCTAGCCATGTGAACTGACTGTCCTTCATGAATCCTATCTGCTTGCTCCCTCACACCAATGTGTCTCTCTTCACTGTATCTTGGGTTTACCTGTCTCTCCCTTTCCTTCCCTTTCTATTGGATGTCTGATCCCTATTTGTTCCCTACTCCAATTTCCTGTCTCCCTTGTCTGTCTTTTCCATCTTTCACCCACTTATTTGACTAGTCTGTTTACCTATGAGTGTTTTCATTGCTTGTCTACCCTTAACTACATTGATGCTTACTCATTGCATTTGTGTTCTTATACTCCCACAACTTTCTGTCTGTCCAGGAGTGAGTGTATTTCAAGGAACTAGCCATATGCCCACTGCCTAGCTGTCCATTTTCAATATCTTCTTATCTCGTTGTTTTCCCCGCTCTATGCCTACAATCCAACCAGGCACTTAAAACTGCTGCTGTTTATTCCTTGCGCAGCAAATTGTGCCACTCCGATCCCATCCTATTTTCCTCCTTCCCTGTTCCTCTGACTTGCATGTTTGTCTCCACACCCGCTTGCCTGCTTCATCTTTCACATGAATGCCACTACTGTTTGCCTCTGTATCCTTCTCTTCAAGTCCCAGCCGTAGTCTTTCCAATACACTCTATCACTTATCTCTCACCTTTCTATTCAACCCTGGTCTCTGTTCGCTCACATCTTGTTGTCTCTTTCACAGTTACTAGACCAGCCTGAGTGTGGCAATGGATTCGTGGAGGCTGGAGAGGAGTGCGACTGTGGATCTGTCACAGTGAGTAATCTTAATATCCTATCATATCTCTGGTACTTCATTAATCCTATACAGACAAAGCTCTTGGGTAACTGCAGAGAAGCTGGGGCCATGGCTGTTTTTAAGTCTTAAAAATGTAAAGTACATCCATGTTATGTTCCAACTGAGTATTATTAATATTGTGGAGAAACTCCTGAGGTTTGTTTTGTTCTTTGTTTAAAGTACTAATTTTGTTATATCTGATAGAGACTCCTAGCTGCAGATTCGTTACCTTAGAATAATTCCCAGGTGTCAGACTGGATCCAGAATTTGCTTATGATCAGTACCCCTGTGCTCTGGTAGGTGGCGTTGTTTGGCTCTGCATGACGTTGTCGGCATCGTCCATGCAGGAAGTGATGTGCAAGGTGCCTATATAGGCTCCACTCCAGTGCACTGACTTCAGTTCTTTTCAGTTAGTGTAGATCCGGAGAAGAGCTACCCCAGTCTATTTTACTTGTTGTTGATATTTTTACGAGACTTTGCCTCCTTGTGCTTCAAGGATGTCATCTAGGAAAGCTGGTTTCAAGCTGTGTGATGCATCGACAGATGTCAGTGACAGACCAACATTTAGTATCACTCAGAGGCTTGGAGCATTGCCATGATGCCAAGCCCTGTGTCGACTGTGGCACCACGCCCCCCAATGCCTTGAAGGAGCGGTCTCTCAAGCTCCTCACCACTCGACAAGCAATGCCCAAAATCTTGATTGAGAGGAAGGACCCAAGATCAGTTGCAGAACCACTACAAGTGCTCGTTGTCGCACTCGAGATCATCTTGGCTATCAAGTAAGTCCCAAAGACACAAGGAAGAGCAAGAAGTCGAAGAGGTCTTCGACTTCACCAGGTCCGTTTAAGTCATCTGATGAGACGAGGGAGCATAGGCCTTCAAAGCCTAGCTCTGTGGTGTAGTCTGCCCCTGGGCCATCTCTGCACCTCCCAGAGCTTCCGGAAGTTGGAGAGACCACCGCCCAGCTACACAAAGTTTATGAGGACGTGTACCTAATATGTGGGCAGCCTTCCATGTGGGAATGAAAGGGGCACCTACTGTCCTTCCTCCAAAGGCACACCCTGCGCCATTTGGGACTCTGGTAACCTTTGATGGATTCAGAGTGGTGCCATTTGAGCCACCTTGACCTGCCCCAACTCCTGTTCCAATGCCAACGCACCATGACAGCGCCATCATCATTCCTGACTCCGACACAGAGGGTGCCTTCCGACGCCATCCTAGCGTCAACGGGCGCAGATTCCCCATGATGGAGCCTGTGCCTTATTGATATGACAGGCCTGGATTGGGGGATGAATGGGAGAGGCCCTTTGTAATACCAGTTTAGAACTTCTCAAGGACAACTGGTATGAGTATCTGGTGGATGCCAACGGACTGGTCACCTCTCCAGACATAGGCTTGGTCTCACCTACCTACTGTGTGCTCATTTGCAGTGGTGGTGCGGAGGGCGGCTGGGGTGCTAGACCTTAAGCTACCCTCAGTGGTAAACAATACAAACATCTAGACATAGGTGATTCAGCAGGGAGTTGCCCCCACTAAACCGTTGCTCCCATTCAATAAAGCCCTTACTGATGGCCAGGTCCAGGCCCTGCACAGGGGCGCCTAAGGATAGGACAATTTCCTGCTGCTGTTGCCTGCTCCATGTGACTCATTTTCATCACCCAACACCACACCCCAGAGAGCTTGGTGCTCCAGTCCTCCACCTCCAAAGTTAACCCCTGGGCATTCTCTACAACTCCAGTGGACCAGGAATCCAAAAGGCATTATACCTTCGGGAAGACACTGCATGCCTATTGGGCTGATACTTCCATACCATCTGGGACTTGGTTGCGCAAGTGCTGCCCATGGTCTCGGACGAGGCCCGAGCCATAATCTCTGAAGCAATTACTGATGGGAGGAATGCAGCCAAATTCACCATACAGTGTGGGCTTGATACAACTCCTCGCTGGTCAGAGTGATTTTATCATAAGCTGCCCCTAGGTGCCACACCTGGCTGAGAACAAATGGCTTTTTGGGCAATGGCCTGGTCTCGATCATGGATATGCCCTTTGTTGACTCTAGGTTGTTTGGAGAGAAGGCAGCTTCAGTGCTTGATAGCTTTGAGGACAGAAGCTCTAGGTTGTTTGGAGAGAAGGCAGCTTCAGTGCTTGATAGCTTTGAGGACAGAAGCGCTACGGCCAGGTCCTTGATCCTTTCCATGGCCCATCGCCACTCCCAGTCCACCTTCTGCCCCTTTCATTGCCCACTCCCAGTCCACCATCCGCCCCTTTCATTGCCCCACGACGGGCTTCTAAGTGGGTCTTTACATGCCTAGCCACGCCAGCCTGCAAACCTCACAATCTTTTAGTGGCCGAGGACTTGGTTCCCAAAGACCACATGGAACAGGCAGCCAAAAGTCGAGTCAGTCCATCACTCTACGGCAACCAAAGCATCCAAATCCCTTTTAGTATGCTCTCCAACCATCATGGGCATTCAATGAGGGCTGGATACGCCATCACATGTCCCAGTAGAGGTCAATAACATCTGACTATAGGGTTTTGTAGCTAGTCCAAAGGGGCTACTCCCTCACCATTGTGACCACCACTCTTTGCTATGTCAGGAGATGTTAGCTCTATTGGCCAAAGGAGCTATAGTGAAGGTGTTGACATCAGAAGTAGGGCGTGGTGTCTATTCTCACAACTTTCTGGTGCCCAAGAAGGTCGGGGACCTAGCCCTGAGCCATCTAAACCTCATCCTAAAAAAAAGGAGAAACTCAAAATCCTGACGCGTTTGCAAGTCTTGTCGGCCCTTCAGCCATGAAACTGAATGGTATTGCTGGACTTACAGGAAGCTTATTGTCAAATCCCGCCTCTGCCGGCCCATAGGTGTAACCTGTGGTTCACGGTCGGCAAAGAGAACTTTCAGTTTCCTGTGCCCCCATTTGGCCTTACCAGCACCCCTTTGGTGTTGACTAAACTGATGGCGGTGGTTGCAGCCCATATTCGGAATCCGGGAAATCCAGTCTTTACCTACATCAACATTTGACTGTTAAGGGAGGGCTCGTCCCAGGCATTTATCTCCCACCTTCAGACTTTGGCAAACTTTGTGAACTCGCTGGGGTTCACTTTCAACGTCCCAAAGTCATACCTGATTCTTTCTCAGATGCACCCTTTCATAAGAGCTGTTCTGGACACAGTGCGGTTTCGGGACTATTCTCCTAAATGGCGAGTCCAGGATGTTCATGCTTAATACCAATGTTTTAACCTCTGTCCTGGATTTCGGTGAGGCTGACTTTGAGGCTGTTGGGCCTCGTGGCCTCATGGCCTCCTGCATCCTTCTTGTAACAAATGTCAGTTGGACTATCAGGGCACTGCAGAGGTACCTGAAGTTCTAGTGGGCTCAGCTTCAGAGGAATCTCTCTGACATGGTCCAGACCTCGGAGGGGACTGCAAAAGATCTGATTTGGTGGCTAATAAACAATGTCTGGGTCAGTGGCAGACTCTTCTCCCTTCCCCAACCAGAGGTGACCGTTGTGACCGATGCATCACTTATGGGCAGGGGTGGCAATCTGGGAGAGGTGGAGATTAGAGGACTCTGGTCTCTGGCAGAATCAAGACTCCACATCAATCTGTTGGAGCTCTGAGCGATCCAGCTGCCTTTGAAGGGCTTTCTTTCCTTCAATCAGGGAAGGCTAGTACAGGTGTTCACCACTACCTTGTGGTATTGCAGCAAACAGAGCAGGGTGTTGCTGTGTACCCTTTGTCAAGAGGCGTTGCACAGTTTTGTACAGGTAACATGACATTTAATGTAACAGAGTGCCGTTGCTTTGACTTCTTGATCAAATATATGAAAAAGATTTTTTGCATTCATTGTTTCTTGGTTTCTTGTCTCCCTTTTCTCTTTTTCTCGCCTTCCCTTGCAAACTGTTATGTGCATGATTCTTTATAACTGTCAACTAAATACCTGTTCAGACATTGTTGTACGCTACTTACTATTCACCCAGGTCTCAACTGGGTTTATGGGTATCCTCCTGTGCTTTGTTACTGCTTGCTTCTTGGTAATGGCAGGGTATGTGCGAAGTTTGTAAAGAGAGTGGAGAAGTTATCTGTCTTGAACCAAGCGGATTGGCACATGAAGATAAAAAGAAATTGTAGTTCCTTCTCCATGCTGATGACAGTGGTAACCCCCAATGCCCAGTCCTCCCTTATAAACTATGAAAGGGTGGCACTCTATGTTCCAGTGTAATCTTTTTTTGTTACTTATTGTGGAATGCTGCACAAAACATAATTTATTTTATGTTTTTTTTTCATTAGGAGTGCTCCAAGACATCTAATGGACACTGCTGCAAAAAATGCACATTGACACATGATGCAATGTGTAGTGAGGGGCTTTGTTGCAGAAGCTGCCGGGTAAGAGGTTTGGTGAGGGGCATTGTGGGAAAGGTACAGCAGGATGGGCCCTAAAAAATGAAATAAGAAAAAGCGGCATGAGGGGGCTGAGCACAGAGAGTGACATTGCAAGCTGAGGACACTGAGGTGAGGAGCAGAACTGGGGTAGTGAGGAGGACTGCTGAGTACACGTCTTGTGAGTTTCAAGGGAAGATGCTTTAATGGCTATGGATGAGATGGGGAGAAACAATGAGTGGGTTGAAAAGAAGAGCAGTGATCTCTAGGGTTGAGAGAATGAACCTTAGAGGGCTAGATGTGCCAGAATGAGCAGTTTGAATCCAGTCCGCAATTGGTTGGTTTGATATTATTCCATCAGCTGTAGATGGAACAGATCCATTTTAGGCATTTAGTGAAACGCATATAGAATGTTTTTTTCCTCAAATCGGTTCCATGTGAAAACAGGCACTTTAAAAATCAGCTTTGCAAAACACTGACTCAATGATATAGGGGCCATATGTATCATTCCAAATTGCGATCGCAAATGCTGAAATTCGCAGAATTTCAGCGTTTGCAATCGCAATCGGGCTTAATGGTATGTATTAAAGAAAAACTGCCTCGCAAAGTAAGAAATCGCAAAATATACAATTCCCTATTTTGCGATTACATTTAAGGAATCGCAAATTGTGATTCCTTAAATGCAATGTAGGAGGCACAGAAAAAGTGCAATTTGGCCTTAAGGAATGGCAAATTACCACCAAATTCAAGTTGGTGGTAAATTGCGATTTCTTTGAAAAATTCACTTTTGTGCATTTTTCGAAGTGCCATGTGGTGCACATACATGCCACTAGGTAATTTATGTACACCACATGTGCACACATGCACATTTCAGGGGTGCAGCAGGATGTCTTTTTGACACCCTGGCTCCCTTGAAATTGTATTCTCAAATTGCGATTCTCTAATTGAGAATCGAAATTGAGAATGTCTTCCCATTCATTCCTATGGGCCTCAAGGCCCATAGGAATGAATGGGGAGGAATTCCTTAATTGCAAATCGCAATTTGCGATTCGCAATTAAGGAATATGTAGGATTCGCAAAATTATTTGCAAATCCTATATACATAGCGTTTGGAGATTCTCAAATAGCGATTCACGAAAAATCACTATTTGAGAATCGCAAAAGAACATTGTGATACATATGGCCCTAGATTGCCAAAAGTCCGACATCCTTACATAAATATCTCCTAATACAATTTTCGACTTCTATTTAATTCCTGAAACAAAAAAGAAAACCACTTCCAGCATATTTTCAGGTTCTGATGGATATTTCTAACCACAGATTCATCACCTTGTGAATATGTCCCCAGGTGTCTGACTAGATCTGGAAAGCCTAGTGCGCGCTGGTAGGTGGCATCGTACTGCTCTGCACCAATGTTGTTCCTCTCCGGACGTGACGATCAGGGAAGCACATGAGTGCCAAACTGGCACTCTGACTCCTTTTCCATTCTTTCTGTGTCTTCCAATGCAGACCTGAGTTCTACTCCTCTTATCTTCGACAAGTCTTTATCTACAAAATTCTCTTTTTTACCAGTGCACAAGGGAAGTACATCACTTCCAAAAAAAACAGTTTTTAAACCTTATAGGGACTGTCACAAAGACATGTCTGTGACAGAACCTCACAAGGTAGATCTGTGGTGCCTAGGTTTAGAGCATGATTCCAGGGCCTGCAATGGCTGCACCCAGTTGAGCCCGAAGGTCAAGTGGGAACGTGAAGCCAAACTCTGTGTTGCCAAACATTGGAAGACTCAGTGCCATGACTAGTCAGAGTCAAAAGGAAAGCCCCGCTCCTGAAGTTTTGAAGTCTTCAGGTAAGAAGAAGCGCAAAAAGTCAAAGAAGGAAGCAGACTTTTTACGCCACTCTTGAACTCCACAAAGGGCATGAGGGCATAATATGCCTTTCCATATTGCTCCCGAACTCCTGAACAGCTGATTATGAGTTTGGTCCTGATGAAACCTGAATTCCCAGGTCTGTCAGTGACATCACAGCAGGTAGAGGCTTTAAGGGAGGCCATGCTGTGCATATCTGGCATGCATCCAGCTCCCTTTGGTGTCCTTTTGGGAACAAGGACCCACACAGGCCTCCAGTTGAGGCCACACTGATGGATTCACCCTCGGCGCAGTCTTTGCTTCTTCAACTTGCTGTGGGTTCCCCGCCAGCTTTGGTGCTGCCTTCAGTTCTGTTCTCTCCCTGCGTTGGTTCCCTTCACATTGACATTTGTGCCAATGCCGCTGGTAGCTGAAGAGGTTCTGCTGCTTATGTCATTTTCTGGCTCCAAGCTGGCCTCGACTCGACCTCAACTCGGGCCATTTTCCGATCCTACTCGAGAGCAGCATATAGCCAAACCTTCAGACTGATACATTACCTTTACAATGTGGCAAAGCTCACTCCCTAAATCAGATCTTTGGCCCAGATTCTGACAGTAACTACTATGATGGGGGGCGGAGGGGTGGGGGGGGAGGGTATTCGTAAATCCTGAAAACGATCTTTCTGTTTGCGATAACATCAGCATGTTGCATGACTGAGCTGAGCTGCAGGTGCTCTTATTCCAACCGCCTTAATCAACATTTTCCCAGACAAACTAGTGTTGTGAATTCGAGCTGTATTCCTGTCGAAAGTAGTAATACCGTTCCATGTCAGTCAGGCTATCACCCTTCTGGCTTTCTTTGCACCACCTCAACCCCTAAAAGAGGAGAATAGACTCCATTGTTTGGAATCGCAGAGAGCTCTCAGTTTCTACATTGTTCATACCAGGGACCATTGGGTTGACAATCAACTCTTTGTGGGCTTCTGAGGAGCACAGAAAGCCATGGCTGTGCTTAAAAGAATAATTTCTAGGTGGATAGTCCTCTTTATTAAGATTTGGCAAGCTAAGCAGCAGCAACCTGAAGAATTAAGGACTCATTCCACTTGAGGCAAGGCTTCTACTGTTGCACCAGCATGCAGTGCACCTGTCCTTGATTTCCATCAGGCTGCTACATGGGCATCAGTGCACATATTACCAAAGCACTAATGCCTCGACAGGTCATTCGAGATGGGGTTTTTGCCTGCTCGATCCAGCAGGACCTTTTGGTTTGAGCCATTCCACAGAACCACCACCCAGAGAGGTACTTCTTGGGCATCTATTCCCAAGGTGAGCAAACTGTGGTTAGAGGTATCAACCAGAAGAAAAATGTATTTACCGTAGGTAACGCTCTTTCTGGTGGTTACTTTATCAAAACCCAGAATTCTCACCGACTCCCCCACCTCCCCATTCTATGGAATGGTCTATTTTTCAGCTAAAATGGTATCAAACTAGAGACCTGCACACTGGTCTAGCCAATTTGGCAATGGTCTATGCGTTTGAGTGCGCAGACAAGCCTTTGATAGCAACTGACGTCAGCATGCTTGGTTGGCGCTTATATGCGACACCATTTGTTACTTCCAGAGTGGAGCAACAATCCAGAGCTTCTCAATGCCGCAATTGGGTTAATTTCCCACTCTATTTCCAGCCCTTACATGTTAGAAGTGCTTGGTAGTGGGATCAGGTCAAGGTGCAGGTTCAAATTTTTGTAGGGAGATATTCCAGTCCGAATTTTGGTACTCTATATTTTGAGGCACGTTTTTTTACAAATTATATTTTTGTAGGATATATTTTCACTTGCAACCTTTGACCTTGGATTTAGCGTATTGCATAAACGATAGAACATTTCAGTTGTGCTCAAGTTTAAGGTGCTGCAGCCTTTTCTATATGCTGGAGCCGAGACCGTAAGTAAGAAGGAAGGCTAATGTAAAGAGAGTTGCAGTAGTGCAGATGAGAGAAAATAAGAGTCTGAACTGCTGTTTAGCGAAAAGTGGACTGGTAGAATAGGAACGAACATTCTAATTGCTGAAAAATATCAAAGCAAGATAAGGACAAAAGTAACTTGATTATCAAGATGATCCCATATTTCATGTCAATGACACTGGAGCGGGAGGGGAACTCAGATCATCTGGCCACCAGTGCGATGCCTTGCTGAGACCTTGCCAAAAGCAATAAATATGTCTTATTTTCATTGAATCTAGGAGAAATGTGGTTAATTCATCTTTAGAAAGGCCTTAAGTTGGTTTGGAATGTAGGCTTGTCTCCATCTAGGGGAACAATTCCAACTCAAGGTTGTAGTTCCAGGTTTCACCTCTAATAAAGTTTTCGCATCAATAGGTTCTTGGAGATTTCAGCTGCCTGGTTTTTACGCCTTTTCATCTTAGTGAGCCCTACCTTGTGTTTGGTTCAGAGTAGTAGAAGGATTCTCAGGAAAGTTCGCAAGTTTAAGCCCTTTACTACTCCATTGAATTCAGGCCTAGGTTTTGTAATTTCCACGTTGTGAACAGTGGTGCTCCTATGCTGGGAGGTCATTTGAAGGGAGGGGAGATGTATTCTGTTCCTCTCTTCACCATAAACTCTTTCTTAACTCCATTCAAAGGAAGTGGTAACGGAAAGAGATTACCAATGATATATGTCCAATGAATGATAAATACGATTGACCTTTTTGGGAAATACCATTTTATGGGAAGGCCCCCTGTCATTCTTGGCACTGACATGCTTTTGTAGGACACCGCACTGGTCACATCTCTTTCTTGTTGCTGTGCACATAAAGCTTTTAAACACGGACACGTATAGAGATCCTTATCCAAAGTAAAAAGGGGTGTACATTAAATAGGGCAACCATACACGGAGAAATCATAAAAATGAGTGCCATTTTTAAAGAATCAGAGTAATCGTTGACAAAGTTGTGCAAGTGGGAAGAAGAGGTGCTAGTGTCAAGCAAAGGATAGTACAATTTTTGATACATTATACAACATTCTCAAAATACAATTAAAATGACTGTGAGAGGTCACATAGTCCTATTAAAGAGGGGAAGAAACTTACTGATGACATTCTGACAAGTGGTATTAGGCTAAGAGTCCTCCTTTCATTGATGCCATCAGGACAACAAATCAACTTAAACAGACTTGAAAGAGGAACCATGGTGCAAAATAGAAAACTAGAAATGTTTTTTTGTTTCTCTTACAGTATGAACCCAGAGGGATGACTTGTCGAGACTCTGCAAATGAGTGTGACGTTCCTGAGGCTTGTCTGGGTGACTCCAGTACGGTGAGGATTGAGGTGGAGGAGAGTAAACATGGAGGGCGAGGAGGAAAGTATGTGGCAGAAAGAAGACTGTAAATAGGAGAGGATAGAGCATCAGAAGCTTGTGTGGTGGTAGGGAGGAAAGGCAAGCATAAATGTATGATAAGGAGAGTATGATGAGTAGGAAAGCTCGAAGTAGAGATGCGAAGACCATGATTAAGACACAGGCAGAGCTTTAACCATGATGGGGGACAGTCTCTAAACAGAAGATGGAAGAAACATCAAGAACTAAGAGACAGAGTACCTTTAGGTGATTAGAAAACAATGAAAAAAATCAGATCAGGAGCTCAGGCAGTATTTAGTAGGGTCATTGGTCAACTCTAGATGAAAGAATGGATAATATAGGCATAAAGAAAATATGTTTAAAGCACAGAGAGAATGGAGCTAGTAAGAGGATGTGAAGGAGACAGTGGTAACTGCGTATGGAAACACAGATATGAAAAACCACAAAGAGAGCATGGGATGGTAAGGGTGGCTATAGGATAGAAAAGAAACAATTGTAAAAGCAGAGAAAACAGGGAATAAGAAGAGCATGGTGCATAGGCTATGGGAAAGGCACCTTGAGGTACCATTGGGAAGAGCTCAGAGACAAGATGATAGAAAAGCTAAGTGAAAAGTGGGAGGAAAAAACATGAGAAAGGTAGGATAAGAGCCTAGAAAGGTGATGAGTGGAATAACATGGGAATTGCGACAGTATTAGCAATAAACAATTGGAGGAGAGGATGGCAAGAGCATTGGGAAGAGAGTGTGGGAAGGACCTTGTCAAGAGCAAGGAAAGGATCATATGGCCTGAGTTTGGGTGGAAGAGACAATGTTACTAACATAGACAACATTAGGAGATATACCATAGAGCAGCATATTGTTAAGAACTTTGGTAGGAAACGTGGGGAAGATGATAATCGTGTCAAGTAGGACTTGTATGAACATTTTTTGTAGAGCATTCAGTGGAGATTGGGGAGAATCATGGGACCAAGATGAAAGACATTTCCTTTTGAGCAATATAGGCAAGTATACAAAGAGTAAAACTTCGAAAGACACTGTATAAAAACCAGTAGGTAGATGGGGAAGAAGTGACTAACAAGGTAAATGGTCGAATTAGTGGGAGAGCTTGACAGCTAATGAAAACAAAAAGTAACATTTGGTTTGGTGGCTCCTGCTGGCTTAGTGATCTCAATTTGGTTAATTTGGGAACCCATTCTCAGGATTTGGTTGGTACAATACAACAGAAGGGGCCCATTAGGGCTCTGATTATGGATTTAAAATGTAATTTCTGAATTGTCTACTCTTCTGCTTTTTTCAGTGTCCTCCCAACCTTCACAAACTGGATGGCTACCTCTGTGAAAATGAACAGGTGAGGGACTGCTGCAATGCTTGACTGGTAAAGAAGACAGGCACACAACAGCTGACTGGTACGTCCAGTGAGAGGCAAAGCCTGTGGAGACTGCCATGGTGATATTAAAACTTCAGAAGAAAGAAGCAGATGAGCAGCAGTATGAGGGGAAGGTTGAACAGAGGGCCCAGCATATGCAGGCTACCTCTGAAAGGCAGAAATGAAACACAGAGTGGGATACAGGCAGACAGATGGACGCTTGCGTGAAGGGAGTCAGGGGCAATGGTATCCGCATAGAGAATTGGGTTCTTGGACTGTGAAACATACAAAGAGTAAATCAGTTAGGGAACTACAAAGTGTGTTAGGTTTAGGGGTTGCAAAGTCAAGCTTTACAAGATATACTGATAAAGGCCTGGCCAGATACCATGATACAGTAAGAGAAGTTAGGGACTATTACATAAGCAGGCAGAAAAAGTATATGTGGTTGTGAGTCATGCAGACAGAAGTGCTAGGGAAGGATTCTCAAGTTTGGACAGACAAAGAGGTAGGATCGTTAGACAAATCAAGAGAAGTGTTAGAATCCGAAAGATGTTCTTACAGAGTAAGGGTCTTAGTACATGTGATAGAAAGGGCTACGACAATGCGATACGTAGAGAAAAAGGGTTGAATATCATGAGACATATATAAAGTAGTAAGTGCCACGGACATGAGATACGCAGCTAGAAAAGGTTATTAGCCAAGACATAAGCTGAGTTTGGAATAGTCTAAAGGCATAGTCCCGCAGGCGGAAGGACATGATTACTGAAGAGGGAAGATGAACTAAATAAATTCCTTGCATTTTAGTGAGGTCTTATGTAAGCATTGATATCCTTTTTTCAACCCTTAGGGCCGTTGTTATGGAGGCCGCTGTAAAACTAGGGATCGGCAATGCAGTGTGTTGTGGGGACACAGTAAGTGCATTTTGAAGATCTTTCTTTTACTTTTATTGCAATTATCTCTTGTAATCTGTCCGTTTTGTTCACTTGCTTGCTGTGCTTAGTCATAGAATGTGAGTTTGCTACTAGTGTGGCTGCATTCACAATGTAGAGTGGACTGACCAAGATAGATGCTCCTCCTGGCAGGGTGTTCCACTACCTGTCATCCTCAATAAAGTCAGTTATTTTTTCCAATATGACCTGGGTGTGACCCCTATTGAATCATAAAACCAACTTCTGATGGTAACATTATGACTATTGGACTCAGCACACTTTAACAGCTTAGGTTCACACTCAGTTAAAGAATAACATTTAAGAGAAAAAGCAGCTGTTGTGACTACCTTAAATTGTCTCGCCTAGTGCCATACCAATATTCAAACAGCGTTGTGTGGTGTCCTTTGAGCAAGGAGCAGAACTAGATGAATAGAAGCCTTCCTGCGCATAACTGCCAACAAACCTAGATGGAGCTAGAGTGGCAAGTCAACCACCATAAGCACTATGCATTACATCAGAAAACAAGAGGAGCCATCGAGAAAGAAGCCTAATTCATTTGACACCAATCTCTGAAGCATACAGTTGATAGGTGAACACCTACCAGTGACATAGCTCACTAATGTGTGCAGTCCCTCTAGGCAGCTTGCTAAGGGAAGAAGTCAGACTCTTTTGCAGCATATATGGCAAATGGGGGTAGACAATGAAAAATTGATGTGTTTCAAAATACACACAATGCCTACAATTGGATCACATTTCCTGCCAGCAAAAAAAGAAATATTGAGGTGGAAAGGCGGGTCTTCAGTATTCCTTGAAGAGACTGCAAATGCCCGCTATTACGACCCAATGAACAGATGTAATGTACAAAGTTCTTTTTATACCATGCCTATTTCTGAGCTTTTTTTTAAAGCTCTTGCTTAATTGCCTGTTGCGATGTAGCCTAGTGAAATAGCACTCAGGCAAGTAGTTTCGCTAGGAGAGTGCTGGTCTCTTCCACCCAGCCATCCTTCAGGGAATTCTCATGACTCTGACATTCCATGATGTCATTAGGTACCCTGCCAAGCAGGACACCAGAGATCTCCCTCCTTTTGAAACAGAAAGGCAATACCTCCCACTATGAGAAACACAATGGAAACTCAGACCACAAAATTACCATACTATGCAGTATTTTTTTGCCTTATTGTGCCCTGTAGTATCGGACTACAGGAGGTAACCCTTAAACCACTTGGTACTGGGGCAGTAGTATGCAACAAACTCTGTCACTGTCTCAAGCAAGGGTATTTTTTGGCGTACACGTATAATAGGCACAATTACTTACCATGGATTAAATCAAGAGGGGGAAAATCCAGGGAGAAATGTTTAAAGATAAATTTCAATTGCTGATCATGTTGGACATATTCAACTTCATATGTACAAGCACTTGAGACGATAGCACTGCGTTACATTTAATGACATGTAACCTGCTAATATACTGTGTACAAGTGCTTGTGAAGTTTTGGTGACGGTGCAAGTGATACGTGATGTGGTATATACAGCGATTGTGGTGGGCACAACAAAAGGTAAGTGAACTTAAAATTCTTTCTACTATTTGAGATACCCAAAAATGAATGGTACATGAATAGAGAGAAGTGAGGTAGGGTATCCGGTATATAAAGGCGCCAGAAGTTTCGCTGTGGAAGTCGACGGCGCTTCAGGCCTGTAGACAAGTTAGGCCATCATCAGGACCGGGTTACCTAAGTTAGTTGGCAGTGCTGGAGATAAAGGAATATATAATTTTCCATATGTTCAGAGGAAATAATAAGTGGAGCAAGAAAGGACAGAAGGAGGCCCCAAAACAATGGAAAGAGATCCAGGAAGAAGAGGCACTGCTGTTAATTACTGCGTTTCTAGGCTAATAAGAGAATAGTAGGTGAATTACGAGCACCAGATGTAATATGTATGTGGGCGTACTCAAGGACCGAGAATGGGCTTCATGCAGGGGGACAAGGGATGTCCGGAGAGTATCTGGGCTGGGAATTAACAAGGAATGAGCATCGGGGAGTTGCAGGGGGACAAGGAGTTAATCAAAGGGACCCATATACCCACAGATGAAGGTGCAAGGAGATGCAAATTATTCGCAGGAGCTCGGAAGGCTATCTGTGAAGGAAGCGAAAGGGGGGACAGCCTGCTGTAATTACAATGGAGTCAAGAGCACAACAAAGGGGCTCAGTGGAGGGGAGGGGACTGCTCAAGGCGCCTGCGGGTGTGGGACCCAACATCAGTGCCGGGCGGTGCACTGGGTGCAGTGAAATAATTGCAAGCATAACGGGCCTTAACTGTGCTGGGTCCCATGCAGGGAGGGTGTGAGGAGACGAGTCACGGTGCGTACCGGTAGCGGTCTCTAATCCGGGACAGCGCGAGTGAATTAGCGATCTGTCGGGATGTGGAGGTGGGGCACCAGAGTATCGGATTAAGAGGAGTATCCGCAAGTAGTAGGTGAAAAGGACGCTGGTTTGGGGGCGATGCCGGCAAGGGCCAGAGAAGGCGGCAGCATGCAAGGTGAATACTGGTGGGAGTCTTAGGTCGGTGGTGGACGTCCGCGCTAGGAGGAAGCGGTTGGAGGCAGATCGACGCAGGTGTGCTTACTGAATATCTACAAGGGGTAGAACAAATAACACGCGCCGGCATCAGTCAGGCTGTGTGCACGGGGCTCTGAGAAAATAGACACACAATAGGTCACGTGGGCTAGAAAAAACAACTAAAGCGCGGTGAGAGAAAGGGAAGCCAGACTGAGTTGGGAAGCGAGTGCACAAAGATAGGTCATGTGGGCTGGAAAAACAACTAAAGCGCGTGTTTCCTTAGAGCGGTAAGAGAAAGGGAAGACAGACTGAGTTGGGAAATGAGTTCCCAAAAGATAAGTAGGTGAACAAGTGCATTAATTACTTTAAGGAAGATGGTACATTATTTGGAATACACAGAATTGAAAAACATTCATGACGTGTATAATTGCTTGAAAGGACAGGTAGGGTAACAATGAAGAGTGGCATCGATTGTTAATTACATGGTGACAGGATGACATGATTGTATTCAGGTGTCAATGGCCTAACACATTAGAAAAAATAAAAATGGAAATGAATATAACACAGAGCAATTCATTAATCCTGATGGGGCTGGCGAATACAGGGTAGTCTGGATGGTAGCACAACATACACAATGTGCGGGAACAACAGGTGGGCAAGGTCATTGTATGAGAGTGGTGTTCCATTCATCAGTCCTTGTTCAATAGTGTTGCAGCAAATCCAGTGACATTCGCATCTATTCAGGAGTCTCTGGATGTCACCACCTCAGATTGGTATATATGGTTGGTCGACAGGTGAAGTCAGTTTCAGCATGATTGTTTTCCTTAAAATGTGCAACTAGGAGTGCAGTCAGTACATCACACCTGATTCTACTGCGATGTTGGAAGATGTGGTCATTTACCATCTGGGTGGTCTGGCTGATGTACAGAAGGTTGCAGGGACAACGGATTGAGTAGATAATATTCCTGGAACTGCAATTGGTGAAGGATTTTAGATAATGTTTCACTCCATTGTGTTCAAAACATTTTGTGTTCAGTGTATTGGATCATGCGGAGCATCTCTGGCATTTATAATGTCCCAAAAGTGGCGGGAGATCCCACAACCCTCGTATGGTTCCATCCCTGCTGTTGTTTTGTGGCCATGAGATGGCATGTACCAGATGGTCGGAGAGTTTTTTTTTCTCTCCGGTATGAGAACAGGGGAGGGTCGTTAAATATGTTGAGGGGTGCTAGAGTATTCCAATTAGTCCTGATTATTTTAGAAAGTTTATTACTGGCCTGAGAACATGTAGAGACAAAGGGGATGCAAGTATTGGTTCTCTTTTCCCCGGGTGTGAGTAGGGTCTCACGGTGGTTGTACCACGCACGTTTTCTTGCTCTGGTGACCAATTTCTCCTGGTAGCCATGTGTGATTAGTTTCTCAGTGAGGACTGCCGCTTCCCTGAAGAAGTCTTTGCGCTACTTACAATTGCAGCGGATCCGTAAGAATTGCCCAAATGGTAAACCGTCAAATAGGCTGCACGGGTGGATGGAATAGAGCCATAAAGTGTTACGCTCGGTTGGTTTACGGAATAATACTGTCCCAATATTATTGTCTTCCACTTGCAAAGATAAATCCAGGAAAGGTAGGTTATTTTCCTGGGGGTCAATAGTGAATTTTAGATGTTTTTGACAGGTGTGTAACCAATCGACAAATTGGTTAAGGGTTGTGTTGTTACCAGATAAGCAGAATGTCGTCTATGTAACGACGCCAGAAGGTTATGCTGTTTCTAATGGATTAAGGTTAGTCAGTATGAGGGTACTTTCCAGGTGATTGACATACAGAATGGCGAAGTTCGGGGAAAACAAGCGCCCATGGAAACCCCTTTGGTCTGGAGATAGTAAGTGTCTTTGTACAAAAAATAATTATTTTCTAAGGCAATTTCAAGGAGTGACATCACAAACTCGGTTGGGATTCTGGGCTGTGGTCTTGTTTGCAGAATGCCTCTTATTACTGCCATGCCTTCTCGGTGGGGTATATTGGTGTACAGTGACTCAATATCCATACCCCACAAGGTCTGAGCCTGGGATGAATGGAGTGTCTTCAATGAGGTTGATTACATCCATACTGTCACAAATAAATATGTCCGTAAGGGGTACAAATTCTTTTATGATGTCATTGATATATTTTTGATTGGTTCCAGAATAGATCCGTAACCTGACACAATGGGTTTACCAGGTGGGTTTTGTTGGTTCTTGTGAATCTTCGGCAGGACATAGAGTACTGGAGTCCGGGGTTGTCTGTTATACAGGTATGCAGTCTCTCTTTGTTATGATATTTTTGGATTTGGCCTGTTCAGTCACTAATAGTATCTTGACTTTTATTTCTGGATGACGGTCAGATGGTAGTGGACGGTAGTGATCTTGATTGTGTAGTTGGTGTAGAATTTTCATGTCGTATTTATTTTGGTCTCGAATGACAATGCCTCTGCCTTTACCTGCTGGATTGATGATTATGTCTTTATTGGTTTTGAGGGAGTTGAGTGCCTGTTTTTCTGCTAGTGAGAGATTATAGGGCACAAATTCATGTTGTCGTTGACTGTTCTTCATCTCGTGTAGAATCCTTCTCTCGAACGTTAAAATCTCAGTGGGCATCAATATTGAAGGTGGATTAAAGGTAAAGGGTAATTGGAATGGTGAGCGGCGTCTTTGTTCTTGTGGTGGTCTTTCAGAGAAGAATTATTTGAGACATATCCTCCTGAAGAATTGGAGCAGATTCACCTGTATCTCAAAGAAGTTACTCTTGTCTGTGGGGACAAAGGATAGTCCTTTACTAAGGAGGTTGATCTCGTAGAGAGATAGGTCATATTGTGATAAGGTGAAGATAGGGAGGGTCTTGGCGATGTCCATGTCAGTATTCCCAGTGATCAGTTCGGGCCCCATTGGTAGAACTTGCGTCTTGTTTGTTGTTCTCCGGAGTCTTGGTACTGGTAATTCCCTCTCGGACGGCCTCTGCCATCTGCCTTAGTTTGTGTCTAAAAAACTGGCTGGTAGTAGTGGTTGTGGTCTTGGTTGCTGGACTTTCTGCAGTCTTGAGGTGCTTGGTCCCTCACCAGGGCTGGAATCCTCGACCGAGGTGTTAGATGATTCAGAAAAAGACATTTGCTGATGGTTGCGGAACCTGCCCCAATTCTTTTGTTGTCTTGGAGGCTGGTAGGGTGTGTCGAAGAAATCGTCTCTGAAGTATGGGTAGGTCTGTTTGTTGTTGTAATTACAAATGTCCTTCTGTATTTTCTTGATTTGTTCAAACGTGTCAAAATTGGCGATGGTTGCGCTTATCTTGTCCAGGAGGGTTTTCGCATCTGTGATCGTGCTGTCTTCCAAACCAGCGTCCCTTTCACCTACTACTTGCGCATACTCCTTTTAATCCGAAACTCTGGCGCCCCACCTCCACATGCCTGACCCCCGACACATCGCTAATTCACTCGCGCTGTCCCGGATTAGAGACCGTTACCAGTACGCACCATGACTCGTCTCCCCACACCCCCCTGCATGGGCCCCAGCATAGTTAAGGCCCGTCATGCTTGCAATTATTTCCGTGCACCGCCCGGGACCCAATGTTGCGCACCTCTGCAGGCGCCTTGAGCAGCCCCCTCCCCTCCACTGAGCCCCTTCTTTGCGCTCTTGACTCTATTGTAATTACAGCAGGCTGTCCCCCCCCTTTCGCTTCCTTCACAGATAGCCTTCCAAGCTCCTGCGATTAAGTTGCATCCTCTTGCACCTTCATCTGTGAGTATATGGGTCCCTTTGATTAACTCCTTGTCCCCCTGCAACTCCCCCTGATGCTCATTCCTTGTTAATTCTCCGCCCAGATACTCTCAGGACATCCCGTGTCTCCCTGGATGAAGCCCATTCTCGGTCCTTGAATAAGTCCACATACGTATTGCATCTGGCGCTCGTAATTCACCTACTATTCTCTTATTAGCCTAGACACGCAGTAATTAACAGCAGTGCCTCTTCTTCCTGTTTCTCTTTCCATTGTTTTAGAGCCTCCTTCTGTCCTTTCTTGGTCCACTTATTATTTCCTCTGTATATATGGAAATGTGTATATACCTTTATTTCCAGCACTGCCAACTAACTTATGTAACCGGATCCTGATGATGGTCTAACTTGTCTACAGGTCTGAAATGCTGTGTACTTCCACAGCAAAACTTCTGGCGCTTTTTTCTATACCAGATGAATTACCTTACTTCTCTCTATTCATGTACCATTCATTGTTGGGTATCTCAAATTGTACAAAGAATTTTAAGTTCACTTACCTTTTGTTGCGCCCACCACATCGCTGTATATATCACATCACGTATCACTTGCGCTGTAACCAAAACTTCACGGCACTTGAACACAGTATATTATCAGGTTATATGTCATTTAAATGTATCGCAGTGCTATCGTCCCATGTGATTGTACATATGAAGTTGAATATGTCCAACATGATCAGCAATTTAAATACAATGTATCTTCAAAAATTTCTCCCTGGCTTTTCCCCCCTCTTGATTTAATCCAGGGTAATTCATTGCGCCTTTTATACTTGTACGCCAAATAATACCCTTGCTTGAGACACAGTTGTTTGTTACACATTATTTTGCCCTGTAGCAGATCCTTAGAAGGCAGTGCAGACTTCTTTTCCTCACACCCAGAGGTGTGGTAGCCACGTTCTCTGAGTTCAAAGGACCTTCTCCGCAATCATGGGACCGCAGTCTCAGACTCCAGAAGATCCTCCTGGGTCCATTCAAGCCAACATCCCTGCCTGGCTGGCCGATCCCCAGTTTGGTGAATAACCGCAAAGACTATGCTTTGTATTCAGACCTTGATGCTTCAATACGTGGGTCCAGATTTCACGCATCTGGTTTAACTCCGGACCCTTAGATCGTAGTGACAAGGCCCATAAAGCACTCTACACTCTGAAACAAGTCGATACCCCTGCAAGGCCAACCAACCATAAGAAAGTGGATGAATTAGTAAGTACTCTTACTATGGTGTTATTGATACATACATAAATACTATTATGCTATGTAATTGTGGGCCACTTTTCAACAAATAAGTTCCTACACTGAACATTGACTTTTCAATGGCTTTTGCCTCAATTACTCTGAGTTCACTGATGAATAAACTTGATGCGCCCTTTCTATTTTTTGCAAAATAAATTGTGCATAAGGCAAGAACAGCTTCTGACAGAGAACCCTCATCTGTGGTGCAATCTATAGTTTTTTTTTGAATTAATATATTAAGGATTTGGACTGGGATGTTGCAGTTAATAAGAAACTCAGAAGCATTATCCTCTAAGGGTTTGATCTACCCCTTTGAGAGTATGTTTGCTCTAGCTGTTCCAGTTTCTCCGTCTTGATGGGCTTATAGCGGGCACCCTATGCTTATTTTTGTTATGCTGCATTTCATTGAACCCTCAATATGAAGCTTGTAAAAAGGATACACAAAACATGCTGGTACTATACTACAAACACAACCAGTCCACATCTGTGGGTCGGACAAGAACGAAGGAACACAATATTTAACACAATACACTTCAAACACTGACATAGCCTTTCACACAACTGAACAACACTTAGAAAATGGGTATCTTATAATGTTGACTCAGTGTTTACTCATAATGGGTGTCTTTCACCTCACATGCTCGTCCCATGAAAGGCCCATTTTCGTTATTGCAACGTGTATCTTTCAAATGACATGCCCATCCCCTGCGAGGGCATCTTGTGCTTTGTCAACAGATGTCTTTCAAGCCAGTCTTCTGGAGTGTGCTAGTGCCAATATGCTGTCCCGCTTGTCTCAAATACAGCAGGACAGTTGAATGTCCTAGGGCTTTATGGTGACCGTATTGGCATAGGTGGCGCACAGGTCGCTGTGTTCAAAGGGCCCGACCACGTAAGCCCCGCTGGCCTTTTGGAGGGGCATTACTGCAAAGGTCTGGAAGCGCAGATTAGTCTTGAAGTCTGTGCAGTCTCCCACACCAAGTGCTGGAAGGACAGTTTGTCGATGAGCAGCTCAGTGGATTTCTGGTGGATCTCGCGGAGAGGCATGGTCCTGGGCCGACAATGGTGTTGTTTCTTGACTCTGCCAGTGGCAGGAGTGCTCTTGTGGGTAGCCTTGGTAGCCAGCTGTTTGCAAGGCACTTTCCCTCCGGTGGACTTGCGTGCGGTCTACTTGGTATATGCCATAGAGTGAGCGAGAGCGGTCTCTGTTTGATGTACAAGACAGAAACGTATCCTTTGTGGTAAATCTTATGAAGAACAGACTAAGGGCCAGATGTAGGTAATCACAATTTACCTATTTTGGATGTAGGTAATTTTTCGTTAAAAATTACCGAATCGGTAATTACCGAATCAGTATTTACCGAATCGGTAAATACCGATTCGGTAAAAGGGGGAAAACATTGAACTTTGATACCCTGTTGCACCCCACAATTGGGTATGGGTGCACATGTGGCACACATATGTCTCCCACATGGCACCTTTGAAAATGCACTGATTTGCATTTTCAAAGGTATTCCTTATTTACCACCAATTTATAGTTGGTGGTAAATAACGAATCCTAAAATTGGAAAAGCACTCATTTGAGTGCTCCCTACATTGCAAATTCGGTAATTTACTTATTCGGTATTTTAAGGAATCAGTAATTTACTGATTCCTTAAAATATCGAATCGGTAAATTACCGATTTTGCAATTTAGGCCACAGGTCTCTTAAACCTGAAACATCCTGGCCAGTATTTCTTCCAATTTTCAACAGGGTCTCTATACAGTCACTCAGTTCAACGTCCAGGATTTGAACATGTCATAGGTATCACACTCCCTTCATTCATACTAGACTGTTATCTGCACAGGATCTCTCAGCCCAGCAATACAGTGTATCTTGTGAATTTCAAGGTACACAAACAGTGCAGCTCAGTCATTTTCTTTCTCTAGATTACATTAAGGACAATTGCCTTCAGTAAAAGTGGCAGAATCCAGTTCTATATACAGAACCCTATGACTGAAATTTACATGTATAACATACATAGGTCTGTAAAACTCTGTAGAACTTGAAAGCGGAAAAGCTTTGAAACGTCAACACAATCTAAACAAGCATTTGCAATGCAATAGGTCTCACATTTACGCGAGTTTGAGCTATTGACATTGCAAATAACAAAGCCTTTTATTATTGTTTTAATTGTTTAAACATAAATAAAAGGCATTGTCATTTACAATGCCAATAGCTTAAACTTGCGTAAATGCGAGACATATTGCATTCCAAATGCTTGTTTAGAACGCGTGCCATGCTTAAATCTTCACAAAGTATGCACTGCAGCCTCCATAGATATTGTAGGATCTTATTGCCAGAAGACGTTCAATCTAATCCTTCATGGCTGTGACAGGACCTCTGCCTTTACGCCCTCTGCCACCCCCACCCACCCCAAGAATCTCCCTCTTCGCAGTGGGGCCCCCAAGCCTTCAGGGCCCCTCTGCCCTTCATGGGGACCCATCCAGCCGAACGGCAATGACTATATGTGAAACATGGGAGAGTCAGGGGCCCTCTTCACATTCCGGGGCGAGGGGGGGGGTCTGTAGTCGGGCGTTCATTTTGCGTGACGCCACTGCTTGACAGCTTGTTTGAATCCAATGTCCAGAGTGGCGGGCTCAAGTTTGAGTGTGCAGTACTGTGAGATGTCGGTACTCTTGAATTTGTGCTGATCGGCCCCACCCTGCTTATCACTGGGGCTCGGTGAAATGAAAGCCCTGTTTACCTTGTCACTCAAGCCCTGAGCGGAGAGGGAGCAGCCCGGCCCGGGCCTACAGATAAGAGGGTGGTCTTTAGTCATGGATAAACGGGTGGGAGGGGGGCCTTCGCCCGAGATAAGAGAGGCTGGCTCGCTGCAGATAAGACCCTTAAGTTTAAGAGGAGGATTTGTCCAAACGTCGGCACACATCGGGTGCTTATCTGTCCCCCCCCTCAGGTAATCCCGGAGGTCTGACATCCTTGCAATAAATCCATCACTGGCCTGTCCCGTGACATTCCGGCTCCTTCCTCGCCTTGCTGCTTTTCCTGTCTAAGAATGTCCCTGCCCCGAAAGATCTCTCCGGAGCTGGTCCTAGCGACTCCGGGTCGCTCCCACTGACTGTGAACACAAGGCTCGTGCAGACATCAGGGTGCAATCCGCTTTACTCAGTTTTGACATAAAAATGCCTACAACAAGAGCAAAAAAGAAAATCACGGCCCGCGGCCGCTAAAGTTAAAGCAACGCTAAGGGCACAGCTCAAAGGTGTGTCACTGACGCGCGGCCGGAAGCCCATGTATGGTGTTTACCTTGCGGGAGCCGGCATGTGCCATATGGCGCCGCTCGCTCCCGCAAGGTAATCGCCCCATGTGCACGCATTGCCATTGAAGGCAATGGAACGCTTGCAAGTTTTAGCCTGAAAAAGGCTATAGATGGCTACAGGTCTCTTTCCTATGCAGCGCATGCGTGCTGCGGAGGCGTGACCTAAAACACCACCAAGTAAAATACACTGTATCTCGTGAAAAACGCACCACAATGCAGATTGCCAACAACACACATCCCTGAACCAAGAAGTTGCTAAAATTGCCAAAACATATAGGGCCATATGTATGAAGGCAATTTGGCGATCGCAAATGCCGAAATTCGCTGAAGTCTGCTGTCCACGGGAGCCCCCAGAGCCCAACAAAGGAGGAAGCCACAGGACAGGTGAAGCAGGTAAGTGCCCAGCACTCACCCAAGCGTCTCCCATCAAGTAAAACCACAGACAGGAAACAAAACAGGATGTGCTTCTAGTGGTTGGGAGTAATATAGCACCTGGCAGGAGGGGGGGTGGAGCCTAAAAGCGTTTCCTGTTTTGTTTCCTGTCTTGTGGGATACCTCATGAGTGATGACTGGGTCGAGGACGAGTGACGTAGAGGTAATGTCAGTTCCTGTGAGGAAAGGGCAGCGCTGCCGGCCGAGAGTCGGTGTTGAGTGTTCTATATACCTAACTCTACCTAATTGCTAGATGGGGCACTACTTTCTGAACGCTGCTCCCGTGCCTTCGATTCTGCAGCTTGGGTCAGGATGCTGTGGCACAGCTGTGGAGCTGCAGTCCGTGCTGGCAACAGCTGGTCTTTTATGTTTTTTTAGACCGTAGAAAAAGCATTCTGCACTGATAGACCACAGAAAACTTCATAATTGGGGGAGACTTTTTCATTTTTCAATACTGTCCCCAGACTGTTGGGGGATGTTCTGCAGAGAGTGAATGCTTCATCCAACAAGCATTTGCAATGCAAATGGTCTCGCATTACGAAAGTTTGAGCTATTGGTATTGTAAATGACAAATATATTTATGTGTCATTTACAATGCCAATAGTTTTAACTTTCGTAAACGTGACACCTATAGCATTTGTAATGCAATATGTGTTGTATTTACATGACTTAGATGTATTAATATTACAAATAACAATGGCTTTTATTTTTTAAAATAATTAATACTTAAATAAAAGTTATTGTAATTTATAATGGCAATAGCTTAAACTTTTGAAAATAACGTTTTGGAAGATTATGTTCAGTGTATTTCATTGTGATGAAAATCCAAGAACGCGTCGACCTCCTTTTCAGATTACATAGACCAATCTTATGTTATTATAATATAAAAGTTTAAGCTTTTGATGGTCTATTGTTTTGATTAAAACATAACAGCGTGTTTCCATCTAGTGGAGGTGTTAGCACCTGTTCTCAAAAATAGGATTAACGCAGGGCATATACACATCTCGTTCTTTTTCTCCCTTCCCCGCACTACCCCTTGAATTGTGTAGTCTTGTCTGGTGTATGTCTAAAAGTGCACTTCCTGTTGTCCATTGAATGTTGTGTGTTCCTCCAGAATAATTTTTCCTTTCCCCAATTTTCTGAGACACCCCCTATGCCAATAATTTGGTTACATTGTATATTAATTGTGAAAGATATTTGACCCAGTTGGAGTCACCTGTATGTTACTAGGTTTTTGAATGACCCAAAAAAAACAATTTTGATAAAGTTGAAAAATAAAAAGAAAGATATGAAAAAAATGTAATGTAATGTAATGTAATGTAATGTAAAAATTACTTATAAAGCGCGGCATTCACCGGACGGTTTCTTGGCGCTGTTCACTTTATTCGGTGAGAGGCAGAAGGCGGGGAGAGAAGAGCTTATGAGTAAATGCTACGGAAGAGGTGGGTTTTTAGAAGAGACCTGAAGTGAAGATGAGAGGAAGAGAGTCTCAGTTCCAGCGGCAGGGAGTTCCAGAATGAGGGTGCCAAAAAGGAGAATCTGAGACCTCTGTGTTTTTTGCGCCTGAAACGGGGTATCTGAAGGAGCGTAAGATGAGAGGAGCGGAGGTTCCTGGAGGGGGTATAAGGGTGCAGAAGAGAGGAAATAAAGGAAGGGCCGGTGCCGGCCAAAGATTTATGAGTCAGACAGCCCAGTTTGAACTTGCAGCGCTCCGAAACAGGAAGCCAGTGAAGGGCCTTGAGGAGAGGGCGGACGTGGTGATGTTTTGGTTGGTGGTAGATAAGGCGAGCTGCCTGATTCTGTATCAGCTGCAATCTGTTAATTTGGTATTGTGGGATGCCAGCGTACAGGGCATTGGCGTAGTCGATCCGAGAGATGACTAAAGCCAGCAGTGCCAAGGTGAGGGCTTCGGTGGTTAAAAAGTGGGCTATTTTCCGAATCTTCCGAAGCTGAAAAAAGCAGGAGGACACAGTAGCACTGACCTGGTGCTTCATAGAGAGGTCTTGGGAGATGTAGACCCCCAGGCTTTTCACTTTGTCAGCAGGGTGGGGGGGAGGGCCGAAGGAAAGGGGCCAGAAGGTGGAGTTCCAGGGATTGGATGGGCCTCCGACAAGAACGAGCTCCGTCTTGTCGGGATTGAGTTTAAGATGGTGAGTGCTCATCCAATTGCTGATATGGCAAAGGGTGGACTGGAAGTCTTGAACCGCTTCATCCGAGGAGTCGAGATTGAAGACGAGCTGAATGTCATCTGCATAGTTAAATGCAGTGACATTCCTACCGCGGAGGGAGCGGATCAGGGGAGTGAGGTACAGGTTAAAAAGAAGGGGTGACAGGGATGAACCCTGCGGAACACCGCAGGTGACCCTCGTCCTGTTTGACGTAAACTGGGAAAGACGGACCGATTGATGGCGGTCCGCCAAGAAGGAACAAACCCAGTTAAGGGCCGTCCAACTGATGCCTGCCTCTTTGACACGGTCGACTAAGATGGTGTGGTCGACCGTGTCGAAGGCCGCTGACAGATCTATGAGCACCAAGGCTTGACTGATGTTGGAGTCAGCGCCTCTACGAGGTTCCTCCATGACAGAGAGGATAACCGCCTCTGTCGAATGGGCAGGTCTAAACCCGGCTTGCTGGGAGTCTAGAAAATTGGAGTCCTCAATAAAGGAGCTGAGGACGCTGGTCACATGTGTCTCAAGTACCTTGCTCAGGTAGGGCAGAAGGGAGATGGGACGGAAGTTGCCCAAAACCGTGGGATCGGCGTTGTTTTTTTTAATATAGGGACCACTTCAGCGTTCTTGAACTGACTGGGGACCTCACCGAGCAGGAGAGAGTTGTTCAGGAGGGCCAGTGGAGGGCCAGGACAGGCCGAAAAAGCGGTCCGGAGAATTGCCGGAGGGCAGCAGTCTGTGGGGGAGCCAGATGAGACTTTGTTGAGCAGGGAGAGGAAGTCTTCTTCGGGTATAGGAGGAAGCTGGGTCAGGGAGCGGGAGTTGAAAAAGGAAGCGGCCTTTGGGGGGGACATCGCTGGGACCCCAGAGGAGATACTGTTTTTAATTTTACTGATTTTGTCTATGAAAAAACAATTAAGGGAGTCGCAAAGTGCCTGAGAGGGGAGGGGTTTGATAGTCACCCTGTCCGGGTGTGAGAGCTCCTCCACAATAGCAAAGATGTCCTTAGATTTTTGCGCGGAGTTGAGAATTTTTGTGGAGAAGTAAGCAGTTTTGGCAACTGAGATTAAAATATAAAATAAATGAATTTTTTTTTGATAAGTCAGACTGAAAGAGTGGTCTTTGTAATTGAGGAATTTTAACTCAATTACTGTTAGCTTGAATTCAATGCGCAGTACTGGCATTTTGTCTGTTGAATATAGATTTGGCGTAGCCTTACTGTGCTTTAGCCAAAACCCTAACTGTTTCTCTCAGAAAATCCAAGAACAGCAGTGAAATGTTAACATCTTTTTGTGACATTTGTAATGAAGTTTGAAACATTGAGAGAACATATTAGAACCAGTTGCTGAATGGTTGCACAGAGTGATGCTGTGGTGTTCAGTGGTGCTGAGTGATGCTATGGCTTTCAGTGGTGATGAGTGATGCTGTGGCCTTCAGTGGTGATGACTGATGCTGTGGTACTGAGTGATGCTGTGGCATTCAGTGGTGCTGAGTGATGCTGTGGCGGTGAGTGATGCTGTGACGTTGAGTGATGCTGTGGCGTTGAGTGATGCTGTGGCGTTGAGGGATGCTGTGGCGTTGAGGGATGCTGTGTGCTGAGTGGTGCTGTGGCGTTGCGTGGTGTTGTGCAATTGAGTGGTGCTGTGGCGTTGTGGGGTGCTGTGGAATTCAGTGGTGCTGAGTGAATCTGTGGCACTGAGTGATGCTGTAGCGTTGAGTGGTGCTGTGGTGTTGAGTGGTGCTGTGGTGTTGAGTGGTGCTGTGGTGTTGAGTGGGTCTGTGGCGTTGTGGGGTGCTGAGTGATGCTGTGGCATTGAGTGATGCTGTGGCATTGAGTGATGCTGTGGCATTGAGGGGTGCTGTGTGCTGAGTGGTGCTATGGCATTGAGTGGTGCTGTGGCGTTGAGTGGTGCTGTGGCATAGAGTTGTGCTGTGGCGTTGAGGGGTGCTGTGGCATTCAGCGGTGCTGAGTGATTCTGTGGCGCTGAGTGATGCTGTGGCGCTGAGTGATGCTGTGGCGTTGAGTGGTGCTGTGGCGTTGAGTGGTGCTGTGGCATTGAGTGGTGCTGTGGCATTGAGTGGTGCTGTGACATTCAGTGGTACAGAGTGATGCTGTTGCGTTGAGTGATGCTGTAGCGTTGAGTGATGCTGTGGCATTGAGTGATGCGGTTGCGTTGAGTGGTGCTGTGTTGTTGAGTGTTGCTGAGTGATGCTGTGGCGTTAAGTGATGCTGTGGCATTGAGTGATGCTGTGGCGTTGAGTAATGCTGTGGCGTTGAGTGATACTGTTGTGTTGAGGGATGCTGTGCTCTGAGTGGTGCTGTGGCGTTGAGTGGTGTTGTGGCATTGAGTGGTGCTGTGGCGTTGAGGGGTGCTGAGTGATTCTGTGGCATTGAGTGATGCTGTGGCGTTGAGTGATGCTGTGGCGCTGAGTGATGCTGTGGCGTTGAGTGGTGCTGTTGTGTTGAGTGGTGCTGTTGTGTTGAGTGGTGCTGTGGTGTTGAGTGGTGCTGTGGTGTTGAGTGGTGGTGTGGTGTTTAGTAGTTCTGTGGCGTTGAGTGGTGCTGTTGCTTTGAGTGGTGCTGAGTGATGCTGTGGCGTTGAGTGATGCTGTGGGAAGCTAATAAGGGGGGATAGATAGAGGGTAGGAAAGAGAAAGGAGAGAAGAGGGGTGAAAGAAGGGTTGGCGTGGAGATGCAGAATACTCGACCCAAAGGTAATCAGAGCGCTTTACATGAGCACCAGTTGCATTACAGACGGACACATTCTGATTAAGGGCCAGATGTATCAAGGCTTTTGCGACTCGCAAAGGCCGAAATTCACAGAATTTCGGCCTTTGCGACTCGCAAACGGCCGATTTGCGATTTTTGTAATGGATCAAAAAATCGCAATTTAAGGAATCGCAAATATTTGCGATTCCTTATTTTGCCATAGCATTTAAGGAATCGCAAATTTTGCGATTCCTAAAATGATATGTATGACACATTTTTGGTTTGAGAATTTGTGTTAAGAAATCGCAATTTACCACCAACTTGTAGTTGGTGGTAAATTGCGATTTCTTTTAAAAATGCCCTAATTGGCATTTGTAAGGGTGGCATGTGACACTCATTCATGCCCTTAGGGCATGTATGTGTGCCAGATGCACACACATGTAGATTTGAGGGGTGCAGCAGGGTGTCTTTGAGACACCCCTGCACCCTTGAAATAATTCTCAAATTGCGATTAGCAATTTGCGAATTCGCAATTTGAGAATTATTGCACTTTCATTCCTATGGGCCTCCTGGCCCATAGGAATGCATTGAAAATTATTCTTTATTTGCGAATTCGCAAAATGCGAATTCGCAAATAAAGAATAATAAGGAATCGCAAAAAAATTGCGATTTTGTACATACATACCGTTTTGCGAATTCTAAATAGCGATTCGCAAAAAATCCCTATTTAGGATTCGCAAAACGGTATCTTGATACATCTGGCCCTAAGCGATTTTCAATGCTTGTTTATTTTTGTCCTACGATATATGAGAGAAAATTAACCGGCATCTCATATTAACAGCAGGTATCAACGTGATATGGTAGAAATATTTGAATGTCTCTGAATTATTTAAAGTGGTTATTCATGAGCAGTAGAAAGAACAATATGCATCAAACAAAGTATTCAAACTGTACTGTGGGTGAACGTGACGCTTAAGGATACCAAATCTATGCTTTACTAAACAAAAGCATAACTCCGAACAGTTACAGGTGAGCAAACCTGTGTATTTTCTCTGAACACCATTCAATAGCTCTAATGCAGTTTAGGTTTCCAAAATAATAGAGGTGTGTGTAACAACAGTAAGTGAATGCCAAGATTGTTAAAAAGAACACACCTGGGGGCGTGGCTTGGTGGGCACACATGGCGGTCGCAGCCTGAACGAGCTCCGTCCTGCCCGCTCATAATCCGGCGAGATATCCTGTCCCCCTGACCCTTGTCGCCGCCTAAGACGATGGGTTGGGATGTTCCTGGACCCGGCGATCCTCCGGTGGTGATTCCTGGGCGCTGAAACTCCTGGTGACGTGTGGCGGCGGAGGGCGCGCTGCGGCCTAGTTGGACACGGCCGAGCTGGGACCTCGATTTTGGTGCCCCCCCAAGCCGGAGGCACCGCAGGCGGCTGCGAACATCGCGACCGGGCCCGGGAGTGCCGGAGTGGCCCAGCAGTCCTGGCAACCCATGAGGAGGCAGCCGCGGCCAGGTACCGAGCCTTTGCCAGTGGGGCGTGTGGACCCTGTGCGTGAGAGTAAAGCTGAAGAGGCTGTGGAACAGCTGGGCCTAGCGGCGCAGGCGAGGCCTGGAGCTCGATTTTGGTGGCACCGAGGGGAGGCCCAGAAGACGGCGCCCCTGTACGGATAGTGTGGGGACAGAGATACTGGATGGTACCTGATGGTGCACGACTGGTGCCTGGCCCTTTGGGTGACGTGAGTGAGCATCGATCCACAGATAGGCTGCGATTGCGGTAAAGGGCCCCCCGGGAGCGACATTGTGGAGAGGGAACTTGGAGGATAATACGTGGGGATGGTGCCTTATACACCATGCTCATCCCACTGAAGCCAACCGGCACTGAACTTTGCTGCGGAGGGGCTGAGAGATCTGACGCCCGGTAGGATTGGAGGAAGGGGCAACATACGACGGTGCCACCGCTACTCTGCCAACTGCACTGCGAGGCCGGGGGTCGGATCGGACCCCGAAGGAGGTGGCGGGAGCGCACACGTCCGGTGCGGTGGAAGCAGTGGACTCTAGGGTCAGAAGAAATCCGGGGGCACACACAGACACCCATCTGGAGGGTGGCCCGGAGCTCCCCGGTAGGGGCCACTGGGGACCCCCAGAGGCGGGAGTGGCGAAGGGCCTGGACGACGAGCCAACACCTGCTAGATCCTTGGACCATAGCACAGCACTCTGAACACCTGGTGCGAGTACTCCGGAACTCGGACGCCTCCCCTCCCCGTGCCTAGCGCCCCGGCCACCGCTTGCAATGACAAGAGGCGGGAGTGGCGGTGGGACCTCGAAACAGGGTCCCATAGACAAATTCACAGGGCCAAGCGGGAGTGCTGGGGCCGCGGGGGGCCAACAGAGCTCGGGACCGGACAATGCAGCCCTGATGGCGGCGATCACCCAATCCCGGGATATGCTAGACGCAAAGATGGATGTATGACGTTACCACGCATACTATTACCACGCATACCATTACAACGCGGTATTTACAACGCATACCGTTACAACGCATAGCGCTTTGAGGTGCTGGATAGTGGTAAGTATAATTTTATATTCCAACTCCAGTCCCCGTGGATACTAGGGAAGGTGTTGGATATAAAATTAAACTTATTCCCTATCCTAGAGCGCCCCCCAGCGCAATGCGTTGTAATGGTATGCGTGGTAATGCCTGCGTTGTAAGTGTAGTGCGTGGTAAAAAATGCGTGGTAAACGTTGTATACCCGCAAAGATAGGCGCTGTGGGAGCAGATGTTACACTACTACGCCAGGACCTGCGGAATGCAGTGGCCCGCATCACGGAGGCGGAAGCACGGATCTCATGTGTGGAGGACGACGTGGCGACCCTAAAGCGGAAAGTAACAGCCATGGAAGGGATCCAGAAAGGCCTGACACTCCGGGCGGAGGATGCCAAAGGGAGGGCCCGGAGAAACAACCTGCGATTTGTGGGCTTTCCGGAAGGTTGCGAGAAGGGCAGTATGGAAAAGTTCCTGACCCAATGGCTGGAGGGCTGGCTCCCGCCGGACTCCCTCTCCAAATACTTTGTGGTTGAACGTCCGCATAGAGCCCTCACACAGAGGCCGCCGGAGGGAGCACGCCCAAGACCGGTGATTGCAAAATTGCTGAACTACCACGATCAGGACACCATCCTACGACAAGCCGGAGCGAAGGAACCCCTTATGTTCGAAAATCGACAAATCCTGATCTTTCCGGACTATACGCGGCTTGTACAGCAGCAGAGACAATCCTTTACAGCGGCTAAGGCACGACTGCGTGATCTCAAGCTTCCCTATGCTTTGCTATTCCCGACCCGCCTACGGGTGGTGTATAAGTCCCGCACACACTTCTTCGACACCCCGGAGGAGGTGTTCCATTGGACAGATGAGACGGTGAGAGTGAGAGCACATACCCCACCGGGTCGCGACTCAGATTCCTCCTCAAGCGGGACACGGAGGCAGGCCCCCAGACGCTCACGGTGTGCAAGCAATTGGAGGTCCAGATATAGGAAGGGCTCCGTCTCAGGAGAGGCTGCAGATGGGAAGAAGAACAATCCAACTCCACCACAGACTGATCCTTGAACATTTGGACGATGCCTACGTGGTGTGGTGGCAGATGTGGACATCGGTGATGCCTGGTAGGATGGGATGGTATTGGTGTGAAATGCTGGCACTGTCTGGAGAAATAGACAATGACTATTGCATGAATGAGACAGTGCCAGACACGGGTGGCGATTAAGGGGGGGGGGGGGGGGGGTAGTCTTCAGGGCGGATAGGTTTCCCCCCTTGATTACAGTTCGTTTTTGGGGGGGGGGTTGGTGGGAGTTGGGGTGGACTGTTCATGGGGATCCATTGGGGTAGGGGGTCCTCGGCCTCCCGTTGGGGGCTAGGCGCCTGCTGTCCCGTACTTCAATGTTGTTGCTGAGGTATGGTGGGGGGGTGGGGGAGTTGATGGAGAGTTGAGGACGGGGATGCTTCAATTGCTTTGCTGGGGAGGGGGGGTGGGAGGTTGGGGGGTTCGTGGGAAGGGAGTTGTACTGCACATGGTTGTCTCGAGCAGTTCTGCTGATGTGTCCAAGCCCGCTATGCCCGTTGCTGTGCCTGATGTTGTGTTTGCGCCTCAATGGTGGCTGAGGTTCCTGTGCTGAGGCCCACGGGTGCCTCTATGAAGGTGTTGAGTTGGAATGTGCGAGGCATGCTTGATAAGATCAAGAGGAGTGCGGTGTTAAGGCTGGGGAAGAGGGAGAAAGCAGATGTACTGCTATTGCAAGAAACGCACCTACTGGGCAACAAAACGCTCAGCCTGCAGAGATATGGGTATGACCAGGTCTACCATGCAGGGTTCACGAGGGGCTCACGGGTGGTGGCAATACTAGTGCACCGTAGACTGTCCTTTGTCCACACAAAACAATGGCTTGACCCACAGGGTAGATATGTGTTCATACAAGGGATGCTGGGCACAGAGCAGTTGATAATTGGAAGCGTATATGCCCCGCCCCAATGGGCCTTAATTGAGAAACTATTCATGATTTGGGCCGAGATCCCGGAGGGGCTGGCGGTAATTGGGGGGGATTGGAACGACGTTATGCATAGCCGAGTGGACAGGTTTAGGCCCGTGGGCGAACCTACTACAGACACTCCCACCAAACTGAGAAACATGGTACAGGGCATGGGATGGGTGGACACATGGCACTACCTCCACACACATGAACGTGAATACACGTATGTCTCGGCAGTGCACAATTCTTTTTCAAGGCTAGACTACATTTTTGTCCCTACCACCGGGATACGCAGGGTTACCTCGGCGTTCATCCTACCGCGTGGGTTATCAGATCACTCCCCGGCCGTGGTAGAGATCACTCTTGGCAAAGAGAGGCAGCCGTTTAGATGGCGCCTCTCGCCTTGGACCCTACAACAGGAAGACTACCAACAGAAGATGGGGGAGGCTATTGCATGTTACTGGGACGAGAACCTAGGTTCAGTGTCAGATGCGAGGACGGTTTGGGAGGCCCTAAAGCCAACGCTCCGAGGGGTGGACATAGCCTGGTGTGCGGCAGCGCGCCGAGAGCGGAAAGAGAAACTAGTACAGGCCGCAGCGACCGTTGAATTGTTGGAGACCCGGTGTGGAGTGGCGGGCCGCCAGGAGGAAGTAGGTCAGCTCCTTCTGGCGCAGCAATCATATGCGTCGTTGCTGATGGACGAGGCTCGGCAGGTGTGGCTAGCGACGAGGAGCAGAATATACCAATGGGGCGACAAGTCCAGCACGATGCTGTATAGACTCTGTCAGGCCACCTTCCAAACCCAGGCGCTGCCGGGCCTCAAAGATAATACTGGTGCCACAATCTCAGCCCCGAGGGAGTTGGCGGAGAGCTTCGCGTGTTATTTCGCGACCCAATACGCCCCGAAGGAACGGCTCCCAGCACCAGACGTTGACCAATTCATACTGGACCTTCCACCTAGAGCGCTACCGGACGATGTACGGGAGCGCCTCGAGAGCCTTTTGTCGGCGGAGGAGCTGGGGACAGCACTGGGGGACCTTAACACCGGTAAAGCCCCAGGACCTAATGGGTTCCCGTGCGAATTCTTCAAACGATATCATCTCCAGCTCGGTTCGCATTATAAGGCAGCCCTGGAGGCGGCGAGGGAAGATGGCCTACTGCCAGCAGACTGGAGGCACGCAGAGATAGTAGTGTTCTGCAAGCCTGGGCGACCCCCTGACCGCCATGAGTCTTATCGACCGATTTCCCTTTTAAATACCGAGCCAAAATATTGTCCAATGCGCTTGCGAACCGCCTCCTCCCATATATCACGAATCTGATCCACCCGGATCAGGCGGGATTCATGCCTCACAGAGCGACGAGACACAATATCAGACGGGCCCATGTGGCAATAGAGGCGATGAGTAAGACCGGGGATCAGGCGCTGCTGCTAGCCGATATTGATAAAGCTTTCGACTCCTTGAGCTGGACATACTTGTTCGCTCTCCTGACATGGCTTAACCTGGGACCACGCTTTATATCATACATACGTTTGCTATACATCGATCTGACAGCCTCTGTGAGGGTGGCTGGAGCGACCTCAGAGGCCTTCCAAATAGGACGAGGCACCCGACAGGAATGCCTGTTCTCACCATACCTATTTGCTCTCGCTATGGAGCCATTGGCGGCGTGGGTCCGGGTAGGCGCGCAGCTGAAGGGCTTCAAATGGGAGGAGGGACCGGCTGACAGAATCGCGCTATACGCAGACGACGTCCTGTTCTTCCTTACCAACGTGAATAGATCCAGGCCTAGGGTTCTGGAGGTGATGAAAATATTTGGAGAGGTCTCGGGATTATACCTCAACCCCCGGAAATCCACCCTTTGGCTATTAGATAACCGCATGGAAATTGGGCCCTGGGCATCGCCACTACAGATCGCTATAGGAGGTCTTCAGTACCTGGGAGTGTTCCTGACGGTCTCATCAACAATTGCCTGGGAACGTAATGTCACCCCTGTATGGGATAGGGTACAGCAGGACATGAAGAGCTGGTCTCGTATGCCCCTTAACATCTACGGCAGGTCAGCCATCTTTAAGATGGTTGCCCTCCCGCGCCTTCTATATCAACATATTCCATTCTGCAGCAATGGTTCCGACAGGTTAATTCGGCACTGGGCTGATTCCTGCGGGCCGGAGGAGCGGCACGGGTGGCCTTGCGTACCTGTTTCTTTCCACGTATTGTGGGGGCTTGGCGACAACAGATATGCTGTCATACTATCAGGCTTCCCACCTTGTTGTTTTGAAGGAATGGTGGTACAACGATAGGGGGGACCCCGCATACGCCCTAGAGAGGTATCTGATGGACCCAGATACACTACACACTATTCTGTACTCGGCAAGGCTGAGAAGGAGGCTGCCGAGGGCGACCCAAGTGGTCTTTCAGATATGGCGGCAGGCACTGCGTCGTATGGGATGGTGGGGGAAGCTGACGGAAGAGACCCCACTATGGCACAATGGGCGACTAGAGGCATTAGCACAACTGCAGGGCTTTCAGGGATGGGACCGGATAGGGATATCCACATTGGGGCATGTCTTGAGGGGCACAACACTGAAATCATTTCAGGAACTTAGCGAGGAGTATTGTATGCCCCGAACACAGTTCTTCAGATACTTACAATTTAGGCATGCCATCACACCCGCACTGGAGGGATTGGACACCCTGCCCGAATTCAGCCCAATAGAGGTGAAGCTGTTTATGGGGGACCTGGGGGAGAAGAAAATCTCTAGAATCTATCAGACCTTAGTTGCACACTGCTCTTCTGATTTACAGGCACTGCGTGATCGTTGGGTGAAAGATGTGGGGGAATTAGAAGAGGAAGACTGGAGAGAAGCCCTTGAATCCCCCAGGGGAGCTGCTATTGCCATGCGCCTGCGCTTTATACAATTTAAATATCTCCATCACGCTTATTATACTAGGGAGAGGCTGTGGAGGGCAGGTCTGATTGAGTACCCGACGTGTCTGAGGTGTAATCACGAATTAGGAGATTTCTTACACACAGTGAGGGATTGTGCTGGTCTGGCTAGGTTTTGGACGGTGTGTGGAACTGTTTGTCGGAAGTGCTGGGCTGGGACCTCCCCCATGCCCCAAAGCTGGGCCTACTTCATGTCCTTGAGGGGGTTGGGGGTAACATCTATAAGAGACACCTACTGCTGCTGGGACTCACGGTGGCGAAAAGGGATGTGGCCCAGGCGTGGAAGGATCCCAGTGCTCCCAAAGTGGTTGTGTGGAAAAAGGGCCTGGGCTTCTGTATGGGTCTTGAGAGGCCGATATTCGAGGCCAGAGGTTGCCCCACAAAACATTTTAAAATCTGGAAAAGATGGGCGAACTACAGAGGTCTGTGGCTGGAACCTCCGGCACCGGCTAGAGATGTTAAAGGGGCGGAGGCGATGGGCACGTGAGGGGGATGTTTTATATTCTACTGACATGTATATACACTAGCTGCAGAACGAGAGAGACGCCGTACAGGGGATGGGTAGGGGAGGGGGTGGGTCAGGATAGGGGGGGCCCGGAGCTGGGAGTTGGGGGTTTCCTTTCCTTGTTTAAATGCTACTGTAAAATGAATCGCTGATCATGATCTACTGTATTTGCCACAGTTCCTCCGGGGTGCGGAGAGCTGTATCTTCTGTGCGATTTGTCAATAAAAAGAGATGTTAAAAAAAAAAAAGAACACACCTAAATGAGAAGAGTCGTGCGTGCTGTCAGAGTTGCACTAAGCTAAGGTTTATGTTTATAAAAACAAAGCGTGAAGTGAAAATCAATATAACGGCACATGAAACTTTATAAAGCAACCACTTAAATTAGGGAAGAAAGTAAGTTGTTAAAAGCCCTCATAGAGGCTTGTCAACCAGTGAAACCAGATGCTTTCACATTTGAAGTGTGCGCACAAGAAACACATGGGACAAGGGAGAGGGCACGTGAGAGGACGGGCAGCAGGAGAGCGAGAGTAAGCAGCACCCGATAATGGTGGGAGAGGTACAGACAGGGCCTTAAGTGGAATGAACACGCCAAGCATTCTTGTCAGGAACTGATGAAGTTCTGCACTCACTGGTTTTATTTGTTTTGGAAGAGGAGCAGAGGCTGCGCTTATTGGATGCGGCATTGCTGTGGGGGTGGGGGGGGCGGGGGAGCAGCAGCCTTTGATGTCTGGTGGTGTAAGAGAGACAACTGGCATTGCGCAGAGGGGTGCGGGGGGAGAGCATTCCTTTGAAGTCTGAAGCTCTCGCTGTGGCGGGTCTGATGCGTGCGACAAATGGTGGTTTGTGAGGTGGGGGGAGCGGAGGGGATTCCTTGGGAGCAAATGGGTGCGAGGCTACGCGCATCTCACACGACTGGATAACATGAAGTGCACGTGAAGTCTGGTGCTGCGAGGCCCATGGGTTTGACGAAAGGGAGCGAGGCTGATGGGTTTTGTGCACGCGCCTCTCACACGAGTGCACCACATGAACTGGACGTAATCCGCTTGAAATCCGCTTGGTCAAAGAGTTTGTTTCCCCTACAATATGTCAGAGGTATAAATAGCTCGACCTAAAAAGGAGGTAAGAATTACCTTTTTAAAATTATTGTAAGTGAATGAAGTGCTCTACACGCGAGCACAAGATCTTTAAAGAATGTAAGCTGCATTTCTTACAAATTTGGAATATACCAGCCTATCTAACGCCCCTGTGCGTACAGCAACATGCTAGTAGACACTTCATATGCAGGTTATTAAATTGCTTTGCAACATATACAGGTTTTTAGTAGTGCATTTCAAACGCACCTATGAAAAGAATGCTTCTTTCATAACCATGGCGCATCTAGGGCAGGACTTATTCCCAGTCTTTACTTTGTTTGAAACATAGCTGAGAACTTAGCTCTAACATGCGCTATGCCTATGAGAAAAAAAGAGACTTTATGGGTCTTTTGAACAATAGTCGGCCCAGCAGGAGAGTTACTTCCCTACTATTTAACATATTGTCATACTAAACATTCATTGAAGCACCAAATACTGCTTATGGCTGGCTGAAAAGTGAGCCTTTTTTCTTGGACGCAGCACAATTACAACACAAACCCAGATACAACTAATAGCTAAAAAGCTTCTGGCAGCCGACTGTGAAGGCCATAAACACAACAGTCCGAACACAACAGATTGTAAACATCAAGGGGCCTTCATGTCGAGCTCAAAGACCTGTAAATGTAAATGTGTTTGTATTTATATAGCGCCTTCTACCCAGACGTCTCGGAGCACTGTATTCATACCGCTGTGGAACCCTTCCTGGCTTTCCTGTGAGATGTCCACTCCTGGGCACCCCCAATGTGAAGCCAGGCATCCAAGCGCTGCTGGGCCGTTGTGGAGATTAAGCAAGCTATTGCCCAGAGTCACAGAGTGGGACCCATGATTAGACTAGGCACCGAGGCGAGAATTATCAGGTCCGGGGAGATTGAGTCCAAGAGCCGCCAAGGCGGGAATGGAACCCTGGTCCCGGGCCAGACCTCTGCATCAGGGGCTGCTGCTCTAACCATTAAGCCACGCTTCTCCAAAAATCATAAATCAGTTGCTTACCTCCAGGAAGCTCATTCCTTAGCGGCCCTCTAAGCAGGGACCGGAAGGCAGGATTACGGTTCCAGCACGAGACAAGCATTTGCAATGCAATAGGTCTCGCATTTACGCTAGTTTAAGCTATTGGCATTGTAAATGACAATGCCTTTTATTTATATTTTAAAAACAAAAATTAAATGCATTGTCGTTTGCTATGTCAATAGCTCAAACTTGCGTTAATACAAGACCTATTGTATTGCAAATGCTTGTTGTTTTCTGGAGTTCTATTAACATCATTGCTGGAGCAATATTCATCCACTCCATAATACATGGATGAAATACATAGTCATTTACAATGCCAATAGCTCTTACTCAAGCAAATGCGAGATCTATTGCATTTCCAGTGCTTGTTTCTTCAGTGTTTTGTTTCTCCTGTTTCTGCAGTGATGTACCGTGACATCATAGATATTCTGACAAGCAGGACACTGCAGTACCCGTCCACCCATATGTGCCAAGGGCCACAAGCCTGGGAGCTCAATATGGTATTAACTACAACGAAGTGTAGTTAATCTCTGTAAAGCAGGCTCTGCACATATTTGATGCTGTTAAGATGCTACAGAATTGGTGTTTGTTGCTTTGGGGTTTGGCACTGACAGAAGAACACCTCTAACTGCTGTTAATGGAACGTCTGCAGAGGTAAGGTGATCTATGTTCAGAGGAGTGTAATACAATGCTGTGATTTATAGGTCCTTCACCTAAAACAGAAAAGGGACCATAAGTTAGCATGGGTACCTTTACAATGGACCTAACTTACTAAAACTGGTGGGAATAGACATATAGGGGTCTATTAGAATGGCAGTCGGACTTTCGTCCGCCGGCCACCTTAGCGGTGTTGGGACCGGCCGCCGGTGGTGTGCGGCAGTCCCGCACCGGCAATCAGGATGCCACCACCACGGTGGCGGTGGCATAACCCATACACATCATTGTGGCTGTCGGTGCTCACAGCACCGTCCGCCACAATGCCATAGATGCACCTTGTGCATTTGCATGTACAACGTGCCAGGCACCGCACGGTGCCTGCCATGATGTGCATGCAAAGTGCACCCCCAACATCCTGGTGGCCCGCAACAGGCTCCCACATTCAGGCACTGCGCTGCCGCCATGGAATGGCACTGCTCCACCTGTATTGTAATATGGATGGCAGTGTCTTCCAGACACCGCCACTATATCCAGCCCCTTTTCTGCCCGGACGACTTGTTGACCGGCGGAATACCGGCGGACGATCTTTCCGTCCATCGGGGTCCCCCCCCCCCCCCCCTTCCCCCCCGCCATGGTAATATGCAGGGGTGAAATCGGAGGCGGGCAGCAGTTAATGGCGATGCGCCCGCTATTATAATGGACCCCATAGTATGGATGACATGGGAGTTACTTTTGTGGAACAACGGGACACATCATGAGGTAACACTCTTTTGAAAAGTTACTGAAACTTGTCAACCATAGTTTAGTTCAGAAAATTCAAGGATAAATATCAAAGGTATAAAGTAGGAAAAACAGCCGAGCACTGCACGGACCATGTGTGCCTGTTTTGAAGTGTCCAGAGAAACATTGAGATCTTTCTGTTAGAAGAACTTGAGAAAAATACTTTGTGTCGTCCATCAGAATGTATTGGAATCTCAGCAAGATTCAGATGGTTTGGCCTGAATTGATGTATGGGCAGGAACAATGATGTTGAAACACGACCTGAACGTTTAATGAAGTAATCGTTTTTCATGTTTTCCAGATGCAGCTGACAGATTTTGCTATGAAAAACTCAACATTGAAGGAACAGAAAATGGAAATTGTGGGAAAGAAGGTCTAGTTTGGCTCCAGTGCAGTAAACAGTAAGTGGGCATAACCTTAATGCAGCAAGTGTGAAGGCGATGTAACGGGCGGGTCTTGTGGGATGTTTGAACTCCTGTAATTATCACAAATACATATGCCCCTTCAGATAAGCCCCTTTAAGCTATGAGGTTATCTTTTAACGATCACTGGAGAGAGATTATTATATAGGAGAAGGGGACCTATTATTCTGTGCATTAAAGAAGATGGGTAGGTGGAGGCAGAATGGTTGATAGAGAAAGTGGGAAGCAGACAGGACTTGTAACAGTGCAATCTGAGCACATAGTCACTAGGAATAGTCAGGGTGAACTCTCAAGGCTTCAGAAATGATTGCAATATGTGATATTGAGACTAGTTCACTATTTGTGTAATGACACTGACATGCATAGTAGGTCGATACTACGGCAGATGTTATTCAAACAGCCAAGTACATGGTTATGTGTTTTGCAGACCACAGCAGCAGCTCGGGAGGCTGGGGGACGTTTTGTGACCATCAAATACGAAACGGGTTCAATGGTTGTCATATCAGATGATCTCAGAGTTCCCAAATATTATGACATGGCAGAAAGAATGCTAGTCAAATGACGTGCATGTAGGGGCTTAAATAATATAAAACAATTGTTGGTTTTAGTGATGTGTGGTAGTACTTCAAAAACATAACTTTCACTATTTGTAAGTGCCTGTTAGTCAATGAGAAAATTCAGCCCCAGTCTTCTTTGTTTATAACTATGAGAACCGAAATTCATATTCTGTGAAATCTCTGATAATGGATGTAGACCCCTCCCATTGCTGTGCTTCAAGTCTGAAGTGGGACTTCTGAAAATATCGTTCAGAAAGCTTCACCAACAACACTTCCTTGGAAATGTCTTATTTTTTTCCCAATGGACAACATTGTGAATGCATTGGTATGGCCTCTGTTATGTTAAGTTAATTTAATTTCTTAAGCGCAACGGTTACCCGAGGGTGTCCTGCGGCTGATTACTGCCTTCCGGTTGACGAGATGTGTAATGACCTATGAAGTGAAGAGCCAGGTTTTAAGTGCCTTCCTAAATGCCAAGAGCTCTGTGGTGTTCTTGAGATGGAAAGGAAGCTCATTCCAGACCCTGGTGGCGCATGTGAGGAAACTTCCCGCCCCCCAAATTGACTTTTATGAATGGGGGTGCGACCACCCCTTTTGCTCCGGCAGAGCGGAGGACTCTTCTGGGGGTGTAGTACCATTTGAACCGCCGTTTCAGGTGGTCAGAGCCTACTCCATGGACAGCCATGAAGACCGTGCATAGGGATTTGAATTGAATCTGCTGTTTAAGTAGGAGCCAATGTAGCTGTTTTATTTCATTTTTGATCGAGACAAACTTTGGTGTCCCAGTCAGTAGCCTGGCTGCCGCGTTTTGCACGAGTTGAAGCCTGTGTAGGTGTTTCTTTTGAATGTTTTAGTATAGACTATTACAGCAGTCCACATGCAAAAGGATTGACGATGTTATCACTACCTTGTGGCTGTCTGCCGTAAGAATGACATTATTTTCCTTACCATTCTAAGAAGATGGAAACAACTGCATTTACCTGGTCTCCAAATGTACGTTTATTGTCAACTATGACTCCCAGGTTTTTCGCTTTCCTAGTTGGCTCCGGGAGCGTCCCTAATACTTCTGGCCACCAATCTGGTGTCCAAAAGGTGGCATTATTGCCAAAAATGAGGACCTCTGTTTTGCTTGAATTAAGCTTCAAACAGTTCATGGTCATTGACAACCTGACCACTTTCATACAGCCATTGAACTTTTCCCCCTTCTCTGTCTCTTGTCCAGGTCGTAGTGACATCACTATTTGCTTGTCAGCTGGAATCCAAAAGATCTGATCAAACCTGCCAAAGGTGTCACATAGACATTTAAAAGTGTGGGACTAAGGGAGGAGCCCTGTGGTACTCACCACGGCAGGGAGAAAGGTTTTGAGTGGGCTTTATATAAGTCCACAGTTTGAATCCTTCCCGTTCCCGAAGGAATTTTAGGAGGTTCCAGGCTTTGCCTTGTACCCTGCAGTCTGATAAACGGCTCATCAGAACTTCATGGTGGACCGTATCGAAGGCGGGGGAGAGGTCCAGCATGATTAGTGCTGCATTGCCTCCTTGGTCCACATCCAGAACTTCCCTTACTTCCTCAGTGGATATTTATCAGGGCCGATTCTGCGCTATGTTCTGCCCTGAAACGGTATTGAGTGGGATCTAGTATGTTGTTTGCTTGGCGGTACCTCTGTCACTATTTAATCAAATGGTAAGTCAGGTCTAGAGATAGCTTTCACATATTCACGTCTGCCCAAAAAAAGTGAACGTCGGGGCGAGGACCGGTGTGCCAATACTTTTCTAATTCTTTTTTGTTTCTATTGTTTATCCTTTTTCTTTGTTAAGTCATCCGTGACAATAATTGAAAGCCACAATAATTCAAATGCAGTGGCACCTTTTATGGAATCCTATAATGAGTGTTAGAACTAATAAGGGTTTCTCAACCTGTTCCCAGCTCAACTGGCTAGGAATCGTCCGCAATATAAATTAAATGTGATGGATTTTTTTGTTAAATGTCAACTTTTTATTGAAAGCATATGGTTGCCATGTTTAGTAGGTTGCAGCTTTTTTTTAAATTCTTTTTTTGTGATGCATTGCACTAAAAACCACCACACCAGTTTGTCAAGTGCAGACCTATTGACTTTGCCAATGCATGTCAATCTATATATTTTGCGCACAAATACCCCAGTGCCTGTGATAAATTGCCTTCAAGTGTGACATGCTCAACTGGCAATTCCTTTTTTTCTCATTTGAGATAGATGGGCCTGGCCTTTGCGATATAGGGTTGACAGGTGTGTTAGAGTTGCCCTCAATCTTTTATGATTAGCAGTAAGATTTCTTGCAAGCGAGCCGCAACTGAAGGGGTGGGGACGAGGCATAAGGCCAAATAGGGTAATCCCGTATAATATCATTTTACACAGATGATACACTAGTGTTCTTGTAAGATGTTCACAGAGATCTTAATCTAACTGTTACTGAATTAGAAGCATTCAGTATAATGTCTTGCCTTAGAGTGAACAGGCCCAAGTTATTCACATATCTGATTTGACCACACATCAATGAGAACAGTGCTGCCAACCAATAGCGCTATTAACTGGGATCCTCAAACATTTGAATATCTGGGGATCAGAGCATACCATATGTAATCTGATATAGTTACTTACTGACTACATAAATACAAAATATAAATATATATATATATATATATATATATATATATATATATATATATATCATCACACAAAGTTTAGCCCAAGTGAGAGACATCAGCCAGTGCGTAGATTCCTCAATATTTATTGCTGGCAGACACAACAGGCAAAGAAAGCTGGTAGTAACAGCAAAAGTTCAATGTGGCCAGACACGTTTCGGGAACAGCGTTCCCTTCTTCGATGGCAAAGTCATTTTCAGCCAAACCTCCTTGCCTGCACCAATTATATCACAAAGTCCTGCCCCAATAGGCGGGGCCAATCCCTTGGCCTTCTGGTCTTGGTAGTGCAGCATTAGTATTCCCAAGTGGGTTGGGTCGGGTGAAACAAATAACGGAATGATTCCCTTGTGGGTCGATACACACAGCCTCCATTGACTGTTGTGTCTTACTGCTGTCAGCTTGAGCGCACCCCCGTTATGCACACAAAACCGCCATGGCTCCAGTGCGGGCCCGCTGTTCTCGCGGTGGGCGTTCTCTCGCGGCCGAGCAAAAGCCGCTGAAATACCATCACACAAAGTTTAGCCCAAGTGAGAGACACCAGCCAGTGCGTAGATTCCTCAATATTTATTGCTGGCAGCAACAACAGGCAAAGAAAGCTGGTAGTAACAGCAAAAGTTCAATGTGGCCAGACGCGTTTCGGGAACAGCGTTCCCTTCTTCGATGGCAAAGTCATTTTCAGCCAAACCTCATTGCCTGCACCAATTATATCACAAAGTCCTGCCCCAATGGGCGGGGCCAATCCCTTGGCCTTCTGGTCTTGGTAGTGCAGCATTAGTATTCCCAAGTGGGTTGGGTCGGGTGAAACTAATAACGGATTGATTCCCTTGTGGGTCGATACACACAGCCTCCTTTGACTGTTGTGTCTTACTGCTGTCAGCTTGAGCGCACCCCCGTTATGCACACAAAACCGCCATGGCTCCAGTGCGGGCCCGCTGTTCTCGCGGTGGGCGTTCTCTCGCGGCCAAGCAAAAGCCGCTGAAATACCATCACACAAAGTTTAGCCCAAGTGAGAGACGCCAGCCAGTGCGTATATTCCTCAATATTTATTGCTGGCAGCAACAACAGGCAAAGAAAGCTGGTAGTAACAGCAAAAGTTCAATGTGGCCAGACGCGTTTCGGGAACAGCGTTCCCTTCTTCGATGGCAAAGTCATTTTCAGCCAAACCTCATTGTCTGCACTAATTATATCACAAAGTCATGCCCCAATGGGCGGGGCCAATCCCTTGGCCTTCTGGTCTTGGTAGTGCAGCATTAGTATTCCCAAGTGGGTTGGGTCGGGTGAAACTAATAACGGAATGATTCCCTTGTGGGTCGATACACACAGCCTCCTTTGACTGTTGTGTCTTACTGCTGTCAGCTTGAGCACACCCCCGTTATGCACACAAAACCGCCATGGTTCCAGTGCGGGCCCGCTGTTCTCGCGGTGGGCGTTCTCTCGCGGCCGAGCAAAAGCCGCTGAAATACCATCACACAAAGTTTAGCCCAAGTGAGAGACACCAGCCAGTGCGTAGATTCCTCAATATTTATTGCTGGCAGCAACAACAGGCAAAGAAAGCTGGTAGTAACAGCAAAAGTTCAATGTTGCCAGACGCGTTTCGGGAACAGCGTTCCCTTCTTCGATGGCAAAGTCATTTTCAGCCAAACCTCATTGCCTGCACCAATTATATCACAAAGTCCTGCCCCAATGGGCGGGGCCAATCCCTTGGCCTTCTGGTCTTGGTAGTGCAGCATTAGTATTCCCAAGTGGGTTGGGTCGGGTGAACCTAATAACGGAATGATTCCCTTGTGGGTCGATACACACAGCCTCCTTTGACTGTTGTGTCTTACTGCTGTCAGCTTGAGCACACCCCCGTTATGCACACAAAACCGCCATTGCTCCAGTGCGGGCCCGCTGTTCTCGCGGTGGGCGTTCTCTCGCGACCGAGCAAAAGCCGCTGAAATACCAGAAACACAAAGTTTAGCCCAAGTGAGAGACACCAGCCATTGCGTAGATTCCTCAATATTTATTGCTGGCAGCAACAACAGGCAAAGAAAGCTGGTAGTAACAGTAAAAGTTCAATGTGGCCAGACGCGTTTCGGGAACAGCGTTCCCTTCTTCGATGGCAAAGTCATTTTCAGCCAAACCTCATTGCCTGCACCAATTATATCACAAAGTCTTGCCTCAATGGGCGGGGCCAATCCCTTGGCCTTCTAGTCTTGGTAGTGCAGCATTAGTATTCCCAAGTGGGTTGGGTCGGGTGAAACTAATAACGGAATGATTCCCTTGTGGGTCGATACACACATCCTCCTTTGACTTTTTATGTCTTACTGCTGTCAGCTTGAGCGCACCCCCGTTATGCACACAAAACCGCCATGGCTCCAGTGCAGGCCCGCTGTTCTCGTGGTGGGCGTTCTCTCGCGGCCGAGCAAAAGCCACTGAAATACCATCACACAAAGTTTAGCCCAAGTGAGAGACACCAGCCAGTGCGTAGATTCCTCAATATTTATTGCTGGCAGCAACAACAGGCAAAGAAAGCTGGTAGTAACAGCAAAAGTTTAATGTGGCCAGACGCGTTTCGGGAACAGCGTTCCCTTCTTCGATGGCAAAGTCATTTTCAGCCAAACCTCATTGCCTGCACCAATTATATCACAAAGTCCTGCCCCAATGGGCGGGGCCAATCCCTTGGCCTTCTGGTCTTGGTAGTGCAGCATTAGTATTCCCAAGTGGGTTGGGTCGGGTGAAACTAATAACGGAATGATTCCCTTGTGGGTCGATACACACAGCCTCCTTTGACTGTTGTGTCTTAGTGCTGTCAGCTTGAGTGCACCCCCGTTATGCACACAAAACCGCCATGGCTCCAGTGCGGGCCCGCTGTTCTCGCGGTGGGCGTTCTCTCGCGGCCGAGCAAAAGCCGCTGAAATACCATTACACAAAGTTTAGCCCAAGTGAGAGACACCAGCCAGTGCGTAGATTCCTCAATATTTATTGCTGGCAGCAACAACAGGCAAAGAAAGCTGGTAGTAACAGCAAAAGTTCAATGTGGCCAGACGCGTTTCGGGAACAGCGTTCCCTTCTTCGATGGCAAAGTCATTTTCAGCCAAACCTCATTGCCTGCACCAATTATATCACAAAGTCCTGCCCCAATGGGCGGGGCCAATCCCTTGGCCTTCTGGTCTTGGTAGTGCAGCATTAGTATTCCCAAGTGGGTTGGGTCGGGTGAAACTAATAACGGATTGATTCCCTTGTGGGTCGATACACACAGCCTCCTTTGACTGTTGTGTCTTACTGCTGTCAGCTTGAGCGCGCCCCCGTTATGCACACAAAACCGCCATGGTTCCAGTGCGGGCCCGCTGTTCTCGCGGTGGGCGTTCTCTCGCGGCCGAGCAAAAGCCGCTGAAATACCATCACACAAAGTTTAGCCCAAGTGAGAGACACCAGCCAGTGCGTAGATTCCTCAATATTTATTGCTGGCAGCAACAACAGGCAAAGAAAGCTGGTAGTAACAGCAAAAGTTCAATGTTGCCAGACGCGTTTCGGGAACAGCGTTCCCTTCTTCGATGGCAAAGTCATTTTCAGCCAAACCTCATTGCCTGCACCAATTATATCACAAAGTCCTGCCCCAATGGGCGGGGCCAATCCCTTGGCCTTCTGGTCTTGGTAGTGCAGCATTAGTATTCCCAAGTGGGTTGGGTCGGGTGAACCTAATAACGGAATGATTCCCTTGTGGGTCGATACACACAGCCTCCTTTGACTGTTGTGTCTTACTGCTGTCAGCTTGAGCACACCCCCGTTATGCACACAAAACCGCCATTGCTCCAGTGCGGGCCCGCTGTTCTCGCGGTGGGCGTTCTCTCGCGACCGAGCAAAAGCCGCTGAAATACCAGAAACACAAAGTTTAGCCCAAGTGAGAGACACCAGCCATTGCGTAGATTCCTCAATATTTATTGCTGGCAGCAACAACAGGCAAAGAAAGCTGGTAGTAACAGCAAAAGTTCAATGTGGCCAGACGCGTTTCGGGAACAGCGTTCCCTTCTTCGATGGCAAAGTCATTTTCAGCCAAACCTCATTGCCTGCACCAATTATATCACAAAGTCCTGCCTCAATGGGCGGGGCCAATCCCTTGGCCTTCTAGTCTTGGTAGTGCAGCATTAGTATTCCCAAGTGGGTTGGGTCGGGTGAAACTAATAACGGAATGATTCCCTTGTGGGTCGATACACACATCCTCCTTTGACTTTTTATGTCTTACTGCTGTCAGCTTGAGCGCACCCCCGTTATGCACACAAAACCGCCATGGCTCCAGTGCAGGCCCGCTGTTCTCGTGGTGGGCGTTCTCTCGCGGCCGAGCAAAAGCCACTGAAATACCATCACACAAAGTTTAGCCCAAGTGAGAGACACCAGCCAGTGCGTAGATTCCTCAATATTTATTGCTGGCAGCAACAACAGGCAAAGAAAGCTGGTAGTAACAGCAAAAGTTCAATGTGGCCAGACGCGTTTCGGGAACAGCGTTCCCTTCTTCGATGGCAAAGTCATTTTCAGCCAAACCTCATTGCCTGCACCAATTATATCACAAAGTCCTGCCCCAATGGGCGGGGCCAATCCCTTGGCCTTCTGGTCTTGGTAGTGCAGCATTAGTATTCCCAAGTGGGTTGGGTCGGGTGAAACTAATAACGGAATGATTCCCTTGTGGGTCGATACACACAGCCTCCTTTGACTGTTGTGTCTTAGTGCTGTCAGCTTGAGTGCACCCCCGTTATGCACACAAAACCGCCATGGCTCCAGTGCGGGCCCGCTGTTCTCGCGGTGGGCGTTCTCTCGCGGCCGAGCATAAGCCGCTGAAATACCATCACACAAAGTTTAGCCCAAGTGAGAGACACCAGCCAATGCGTAGATTCCTCAATATTTATTGCTGGCAGCAACAACAGGCAAAGAAAGCTGGTAGTAACAGCAAAAGTTCAATGTGGCCAGACGCGTTTCGGGAACAGCGTTCCCTTCTTCGATGGCAAAGTCATTTTCAGCCAAACCTCATTGCCTGCACCAATTATATCACAAAGTCCTGCCCCAATGGGCGGGGCCAATCCCTTGGCCTTCTGGTCTTGGTAGTGCAGCATTAGTATTCCCAAGTGGGTTGGGTCGGGTGAAACTAATAACGGAATGATTCCCTTGTGGGTCGATACACACAGCCTCCTTTGACTGTTGTGTCTTACTGCTGTCAGCTTGAGCGCACCCCCGTTGTGCACACAAAACCGCCATGGCTCCAGTGCGGGCCCGCTGTTCTCGCGGTGGGCGTTCTCTCGCGGCCGAGCAAAAGCCGCTGAAATACCATCACACAAAGTTTAGCCCAAGTGAGAGACACCAGCCAGTGCGTAGATTCCTCAATATTTATTGCTGGCAGCAACAACAGGCAAAGAAAGCTGGTAGTAACAGCAAAAGTTCAATGTGGCCAGACGCGTTTCGGGAACAGCGTTCCCTTCTTCGATGGCAAAGTCATTTTCAGCCAAACCTCATTGCCTGCACCGATTATATCACAAAGTCCTGCCCCAATGGGCGGGGCCAATCCCTTGGCCTTCTGGTCTTGGTAGTGCCGCATTAGTATTCCCAAGTGGGTTGGTTCGGGTGAAACTAATAACGGAATGATTCCCTTGTGGGTCGATACACACATTCTCCTTTGACTGTTGTGTCTTACTGCTGTCAGCTTGAGCGCACCCCCGTTATGCACACAAAACCGCCATGGCTCCAGTGCGGGCCCGCTGTTCTCGCGATGGGCGTTCTCTCGCGGCCGAGCAAAAGCCGCTGAAATACCATCACACAAAGTTTAGCCCAAGTGAGAGACACCAGCCAGTGCGTAGATTCCTCAATATTTATTGCTGGCAGCAACAACAGGCAAAGAAAGCTGGTAGTAACAGCAAAAGTTCAATGTTGCCAGACGCGTTTCGGGAACAGCGTTCCCTTCTTCGATGGCAAAGTCATTTTCAGCCAAACCTCATTGCCTGCACCAATTATATCACAAAGTCCTGCCCCAATGGGCGGGGCCAATCCCTTGGCCTTCTGGTCTTGGTAGTGCAGCATTAGTATTCCCAAGTGGGTTGGGTCGGGTGAAACTAATAACGGAATGATTCCCTTGTGGGTCGATACACACAGCCTCCTTTGACTGATGTGTCTTACTGCTGTCAGCTTGAGCGCACCCCCGTTATGCACACAAAACCGCCATGGCTCCAGTGCGGGCCCGCTGTTCTCGCGGTGGGCGTTCTCTCGCGGCCGAGCAAAAGCCCCTGAAATACCATCACACAAAGTTTAGCCCAAGTGAGAGACACCAGCCAGTGCGTAGATTCCTCAATATTTATTGCTGGCAGCAACAACAGGCAAAGAAAGCTGGTTGTAACAGCAAAAGTTCAATGTGGCCAGACGCGTTTCGGGAACAGCGTTCCCTTCTTCGATGGCAAAGTCATTTTCAGCCAAACCTCATTGCCTGCACCAAATATATCAGAAAGTCCTGCCCCAATGGGCGGGGCCAATCCCTTGGCCTTCTGGACTTGGTAGTGCAGCATTAGTATTCCCAAGTGGGTTGAGTTGGGTGAAACTAATAACGGAAGGATTCCCTTGTGGGTCGATACACACAGCCTCCTTTGACTGTTGTGTCTTACTGCTGTCAGCTTGAGCGCACCCCCGTTATGCACACAAAACCGCCATGGCTCCAGTGCGGGCCCGCTGTTCTCGCGATGGGCGTTCTCTCGCGGCCGAGCAAAAGCCGCTAAAATACCATCACACAAAGTTTAGCCCAAGTGAGAGACACCAGCCAGTGCGTAGATTCCTCAATATTTATTGCTGACAGCAACAACAGGCAAAGAAAGCTGGTAGTAACAGCAAAAGTTCAATGTGGCCAGACGCGTTTCGGGAACAGCGTTCCCTTCTTCGATGGCAAAGTAATTTTCAGCCAAACCTCATTGCCTGCACCAATTATATCACAAAGTCCTGCCCCAATGGGCGGGGCCAATCCCTTGGCCTTCTGGTCTTGGTAGTGCAGCATTAGTATTCCCAAGTGGGTTGGGTCGGGTGAAACTAATAACGGAATGATTCCCTTGTGGGTCGATACACACAGCCTCCTTTGACTGTTGTGTCTTACTGCTGTCAGCTTGAGCGCACCCCCGTTATGCACACAAAACCGCCATGGCTCCAGTGCGGGCCCGCTGTTCTCGTGGTGGGCGTTCTCTTGCGGCCGAGCAAAAGCCGCTGAAATACCATCACACAAAGTTTAGCCCAAGTAAGAGACACCAGCCAGTGCGTAGATTCCTCAATCTTTATTGCTGGCAGCAACAACAGGCAAAGAAAGCTGGTAGTAACAGCAAAAGTTCAATGTGGCCAGACGCATTTCGGGAACAGCGTTCCCTTCTTCGATGGCAAAGTCATTTTCAGCCAAACCGCATTGCCTGCACCAATTATATCAGAAAGTCCTGCACCAATGGGCGGGGCCAATCCCTTGGCCTTCTGGTCTTGGTAGTGTAGCATTAGTATTCCCAAGTGGGTTGGGTCGAGTGAAACTAATAACGGAATGATTCCCTTGTGGGTCGCTACACACAGCCCCCTTTGACTGTTGTGTCTTACTGCTGTCAGCTTGAGCGCACCCCCGTTATGCACACAAAACCGCCATGGCTCCAGTGCGGGCCCGCTGTTCTCGCGATGGGCGTTCTCTCGCGGCCGAGGAAAAGCCGCTGAAATACCATCACACAAAGTTTAGCCCAAGTGAGAGACACCAGCCAGTGCGTAGATTCCTCAATATTTATTGCTGACAGCAACAACAGGCAAAGAAAGCTGGTAGTAACAGCAAAAGTTCAATGTGGCCAGACACGTTTCGGGAACAGCGTTCCCTTCTTCGATGGCAAAGTCATTCTCAGCCAAACCTCATTGCCTGCACCAATTATATCACAAAGTCCTGCCCCAATGGGCGGGGCCAATCCCTTGGCCTTCTGGTCTTTGTAGTGCAGCATTAGTATTCCCAAGTGGGTTGGATTGGGTGAAACTAATAACGGAATGAATCCCTTGTGGGTCGATACTCACAGCCTCCTTTGACTGTTGTGTCTTACTGCTGTCAGCTGGAGCGCACCCCGGTTATGCACACAAAACCGCCATGGCTCCAGTGCATGCCCGCTGTTCTCGTGGTGGGCGTTCTCTTGCGGCCAAGCAAAAGCCGCTGAAATACCATCACACAAAGTTTAGCCCAAGTGAGAGACACCAGCCAGTGCGTAGATTCCTCAATATTTATTGCTAGCAGCAACAACAGGCAAAGAAAGCTGGTAGTAACAGCAAAAGTTCAATGTGGCCAGACGCGTTTCGGGAACAGCGTTCCCTTCTTCGATGGCAAAGTCATTTTAAGCCAAACCTCATTGCCTGCACCAATTATATCAGAAAGTCCTGCACCAATGGGCGGGGCCAATCCCTTGGCCTTCTGGTCTTGGTAGTGCAGCATTAGTATTCCCAAGTGGGTTGGGTCGGGTGAAACTAATAACGGAATGATTCCCTTGTGGGTCGATACACACAGCCTCCTTTGACTGTTGTGTCTTACTGCTGTCAGCTTGAGCGCACCCCCGTTATGCACACAAAACCGCCATGGCTCCAGTGCGGGCCCGCTGTTCTCGCGATGGGCGTTCTCTCGCGGCCGAGCAAAAGCCGCTGAAATACCATCACACAAAGTTTAGCCCAAGTGAGAGACACCAGCCAGAGCGTAGATTCCTCAATATTTATTGCTGGCAGCAACAACAGGCAAAGAAAGCTGGTAGTAACAGCAAAAGTTCAATGTGGCCAGACGCGTTTCGGGAACAGCGTTCCCTTCTCCGATGGCAAAGTCATTTTCAGCCAAACCTCATTGCCTGCACCGATTATATCACAAAGTCCTGCCCCAATGGGCGGGGCCAATCCCTTGGCCTTCTGGTCTTGGTAGTGCCGCATTAGTATTCCCAAGTGGGTTGGGTCGGGTGAAACTAATAACGGAATGATTCCCTTGTGGGTCGATACACACAGCCTCCTTTGACTGTTGTGTCTTACTGCTGTCAGCTTGAGCGCACCCCTGTTATGCACACAAAACCGCCATGGCTCCAGTGCGGGCCCGCTGTTCTCGCGATGGGCGTTCTCTCGCGGCCGAGCAAAAGCTGCTGAAATACCATCACACAAAGTTTAGCCCAAGTGAGAGACACCAGCCAGTGCGTAGATTCCTCAATATTTATTGCTGGCAGCAACAACAGGCAAAGAAAGCTGGTAGTAACAGCAAAAGTTCAATGTTGCCAGACGCGTTTCGGGAACAGCGTTCCCTTCTTCGATGGCAAAGTCATTTTCAGCCAAACCTCATTGCCTGCACCAATTATATCACAAAGTCCTGCCCCAATGGGCGGGGCCAATCCCTTGGCCTTCTGGTCTTGGTAGTGCAGCATTAGTATTCCCAAGTGGGTTGGGTCGGGTGAAACTAATAACGGAATGATTCCCTTGTGGGTCGATACACACAGCCTCCTTTGACTGTTGTGTCTTACTGCTGTCAGCTTGAGCGCACCCCCATTATGCACACAAAACCGCCATGGCTCCAGTGCGGGCCCGCTGTTCTCGCGGTGGGCGTTCTCTCGCGGCCGAGCAAAAGCCGCTGAAATACCATCACACAAAGTTTAGCCCAAGTGAGAGACACCAGCCAGTGCGTAGATTCCTCAATATTTATTGCTGGCAGCAACAACAGGCAAAGAAAGCTGGTAGTAACAGCAAAAGTTCAATGTGGCCAGACGCGTTTCGGGAACAGCGTTCCCTTCTTCGATGGCAAAGTCATTTTCAGCCAAACCACATTGCCTGCACCAATTATATCACAAAGTCCTGCCCCAATGGGCGGGGCCAATCCCTTGGCCTTCTGGTCTTGGTAGTGCAGCATTAGTATTCCCAAGTGGGTTGGGTCGGGTGAAACTAATAACGGAATGATTCCCTTGTGGGTCGATACACACAGCCTCCTTTGACTGTTGTGTCTTACTGCTGTCAGCTTGAGCGCACCCCCGTTATGCACACAAAACCGCCATGGCTCCAGTGCGGGCCCGCTGTTCTCGCGGTGGGCGTTCTCTCGCGGCCGAGCAAAAGCCGCTGAAATACCATCACACAAAGTTTAGCCCAAGTGAGAGACACCAGCCAGGGCGTAGATTCCTCAATATTTATTGCTGACAGCAACAACAGGCAAAGAAAGCTGGTAGTAACAGCAAAAGTTCAATGTGGCCAGACGCGTTTCGGGACCAGCGTTCCCTTCTTCGATGGCAAAGTCATTTTCAGCCAAACCTCATTGCCTGCACCAATTATATCACAAAGTCCTGCCCCAATGGGCGGGGCCAATCCCTTGGCCTTCTGGTCTTGGTAGTGCAGCATTAGTATTCCCAAGTGGGTTGGGTCGGGTGAAACTAATAACGGAATGATTCCCTTGTGGGTCGATACACACAGCCTCCTTTGACTGTTGTGTCTTACTGCTGTCAGCTTGAGCGCACCCCCGTTATGCACACAAAACCGCCATGGCTCCAGTGCGGGCCCGCTGTTCTCGTGGTGGGCGTTCTCTCGCGGCCGAGCAAAAGCCGCTGAAATACCATCACACAAAGTTTAGCCCAAGTGAGAGACACCAGCCAGTGCGTATATTCCTCAATATTTATTGCTGGCAGCAACAACAGGCAAAGAAAGCTGGTAGTAACAGCAAAAGTTCAATGTGGCCAGACGCGTTTCGGGAACAGCGTTCCCTTCTTCGATGGCAAAGTCATTTTCAGCCAAACCTCATTGCCTGCACCAATTATATCACAAAGTCCTGCCCCAATGGGCGGGGCCAATCCCTTGGCCTTCTGGTCTTGGTAGTGCAGCATTAGTATTCCCAAGTGGGTTGGGTCGGGTGAAACTAATAACGGAATGATTCCCTTGTGGGTCGATACACACAGCCTCCTTTGACTGTTGTGTCTTACTGCTGTCAGCTTGAGCGCACCCCCGTTATGCACACAAAACCGCCATGGCTCCAGTGCGGGCCCGCTGTTCTCGTGGTGGCCGTTCTCTCGTGGCCGAGCAAAAGCCGCTGAAATACCATCACACAAAGTTTAGCCCAAGTGAGAGACACCAGCCAGTGCGTATATTCCTCAATATTTATTGCTGGCAGCAACAACAGGCAAAGAAAGCTGGTAGTAACAGCAAAAGTTCAATGTGGCCAGACGCGTTTCGGGAACAGCGTTCCCTTCTTCGATGGCAAAGTCATTTTCAGCCAAACCTCATTGCCTGCACCAATTATATCAGAAAGTCCTGCCCCAATGGGCGGGGCCAATCCCTTGGCCTTCTGGTCTTGGTAGTGCAGCATTAGTATTCCCAAGTGGGTTGAGTTGGGTGAAACTAATAACGGAAGGATTCCCTTGTGGGTCGATACACACAGCCTCCTTTGACTGTTGTGTCTTACTGCTGTCAGCTTGAGCGCACCCCCGTTATGCACACAAAACCGCCATGGCTCCAGTGCGGGCCCGCTGTTCTCGCGGTGGGCGTTCTCTCGCGGCCGAGCAAAAACCGCTGAAATACCATCACACAAAGTTTAGCCCAAGTGAGAGACACCAGCCAGTGCGTAGATTCCTCAATATTTATTGCTGACAGCAACAACAGGCAAAGAAAGCTGGTAGTAACAGCAAAAGTTCAATGTGGCCAGACGCGTTTCGGGAACAGCGTTCCCTTCTTCGATGGCAAAGTAATTTTCAGCCAAACCTCATTGCCTGCACCAATTATATCACAAAGTCCTGCCCCAATGGGCGGGGCCAATCCCTTGGCCTTCTGGTCTTGGTAGTGCAGCATTAGTATTCCCAAGTGGGTTGGGTCGGGTGAAACTAATAACGGAATGATTCCCTTGTGGGTCGATACACACAGCCTCCTTTGACTGTTGTGTCTTACTGCTGTCAGCTTGAGCGCACCCCCGTTATGCACACAAAACCGCCATGGCTCCAGTGCGGGCCGCTGTTCTCGTGGTGGGCGTTCTCTTGCGGCCGAGCAAAAGCCGCTGAAATACCATCACACAAAGTTTAGCCCAAGTGAGAGACACCAGCCAGTGCGTAGATTCCTCAATCTTTATTGCTGGCAGCAACAACAGGCAAAGAAAGCTGGTAGTAACAGCAAAAGTTCAATGTGGCCAGACGCATTTCGGGAACAGCGTTCCCTTCTTCGATGGCAAAGTCATTTTCAGCCAAACCTCATTGCCTGCACCAATTATATCACAAAGTCCTGCCCTAATGGGCGGGGCCAATCCCTTGGCCTTCTGGTCTTTGTAGTGCAGCATTAGTATTCCCAAGTGGGTTGGATCGGGTGAAACTAATAACGGAATGATTCCCTTGTGGGTCGATACTCACAGCCTCCTTTGACTGTTGTGTCTTACTGCTGTCAGCTTGAGCGCACCCCCGTTATGCACACAAAACCGCCATGGCTCCAGTGCATGCCCGCTGTTCTCGTGGTGGGCGTTCTCTTGCGGCCGAGCAAAAGCCGCTGAAATACCATCACACAAAGTTTAGCCCAAGTGAGAGACACCAGCCAGTGCGTAGATTCCTCAATATTTATTGCTGGCAGCAACAACAGGCAAAGAAAGCTGGTAGTAACAGCAAAAGTTCAATGTGGCCAGACGCGTTTCGGGAACAGCGTTCCCTTCTTCGATGGCAAAGTCATTTTCAGCCAAACCTCATTGCCTGCACCAATTATATCAGAAAGTCCTGCACCAATGGGCGGGGCCAATCCCTTGGCCTTCTGGTCTTGGTAGTGCAGCATTAGTATTCCCAAGTGGGTTGGGTCGGGTGAAACTAATAACGGAATGATTCCCTTGTGGGTCGATACACACAGCCTCCTTTGACTGTTGTGTCTTACTGCTGTCAGCTTGAGCGCACCCCCGTTATGCACACAAAACCGCCATGGCTCCAGTGCGGGCCCGCTGTTCTCGCGGTGGGCGTTCTCTCGCGGCCGAGCAAAAGCTGCTGAAATACCATCACACAAAGTTTAGCCCAAGTGAGAGACACCAGCCAGTGCGTAGATTTCTCAATATTTATTGCCGGCAGCAACAACAGGCAAAGAAAGCTGGTAGTAACAGCAAAAGTTCAATGTGGCCAGACGCGTTTCGGGAACAGCGTTCCCTTCTTCGATGGCAAAGTCCTTTTCAGCCAAACCTCATTGCCTGCACCAATTATATCACAAAGTCCTGCCCCAATGGGCGGGGCCAATCCCTTGGCCTTCTGGTCTTGGTAGTGCAGCATTCCCAAGTGGGTTGGGTCGGGTGAAACTAATAACGGAATGATTCCCTTGTGGGTCGATACACACAGCCTCCTTTGACTGTTGTGTCTTACTGCTGTCAGCTTGAGCGCACCCCCGGTATGCACACAAAACCGCCATGGCTCCAGTGCGGGCCCGCTGTTCTCGCGGTGGGCGTTCTCTCGCGGCCGAGCAAAAGCAGCTGAAATACCATCACACAAAGTTTAGCCCAACTGAGAGACACCAGCCAGTGCGTAGATTCCTCAATATTTATTGCTGGCAGCAACAACAGGCAAAGAAAGCTGGTAGTAACAGCAAAAGTTCAATGTGGCCAGACGCGTTTCGGGAACAGCGTTCCCTTCTTCGATGGCAAAGTCATTTTCAGCCAAACCTCATTGCCTGCACCAATTATATCAGAAAGTCCTGCACCAATGGGCGGGGCCAATCCCTTGGCCTTCTGGTCTTGGTAGTGCAGCATTAGTATTCCCAAGTGGGTTGGGTCGGGTGAAACTAATAACGGAATGATTCCCTTGTGGGTCGATACACACAGCCTCCTTTGACTGTTGTGTCTTACTGCTGTCAGCTTGAGCGCACCCCCGTTATGCACACAAAACCGCCATGGCTCCAGTGCGGGCCCGCTGTTCTCGCGGTGACCAGAAGGCCAAGGGATTGGCCCCGCCCATTGGTGCAGGACTTTGTGATATAATTGGTGCAGGCAATGAGGTTTGGCTGAAAAGGACTTTGCCATCGAAGAAGGGAACGCTGTTCCCGAAACGCGTCTGGCCACATTGAACTTTTGCTGTTACTACCAGCTGTCTTTGCCTGTTGTTGCTGCCAGCAATAAATATTGAGGAATCTACGCACTGGCTGGTGTCTCTCACTTGGGCTAAACTTTGTGTGATGGTATTTCAGCGGCTTTTGCTCGGCCGCGAGAGAACGCCCACCGCGAGAACAGCGGGCCCGCACTGGAGCCATGGCGGTTTTGTGTGCATAACGGGGGGGTGCTCAAGCTGACAGCAGTAAGACACAACAGTCAAAGGAGGCTGTGTGTATCGACCCACAAGGGAATCATTCCGTTATTAGTTTCACCCGACCCAACCCACTTGGGAATACTAATGCTGCACTACCAAGACCAGAAGGCCAAGGGATTGGCCCCGCCCATTGGGGCAGGACTTTGTGATATAATTGGTGCAGGCAATGAGGTTTGGCTAAAAAGGACTTTGCCATCCAAGAAGGGAACGCTGTTCCCGAAACGCGTCTGGCCACATTGAACTTTTGCTGTTACTACCAGCTGTCTTTGCCTGTTGTTGCTGCCAGCAATAAATATTGAGGAATCTACGCACTGGCTGGTGTCTCTCACTTGGGCTAAACTTTGGGTGATGGTATTTCAGCGGCTTTTGCTCGGCCGCGAGAGAACGCCCACCGCGAGAACAGCGGGCCCGCACTGGAGCCATGGCGGTTTTGTGTGCATAACGGGGGTGCGCTCAAGCTGACAGCAGTAAGACACAACAGTCAAAGGAGGCTGTGTGTATCGACCCACAAGGGACTCATTCCGTTATTAGTTTCACCCGACCCAACCCACTTGTGAATACTAATGCTGCACTACCAAGACCAGAAGGCCAAGGGATTGGCCCCGCCCATTGGGGCAGGACTTTGTGATATAATTGGTGCAGGCAATGAGGTTTGGCTAAAAAGGACTTTGCCATCCAAGAAGGGAACGCTGTTCCCGAAACGCGTCTGGCCACATTGAACTTTTGCTGTTACTACCAGCTGTCTTTGCCTGTTGTTGCTGCCAGCAATAAATATTGAGGAATCTACGCACTGGCTGGTGTCTCTCACTTGGGCTAAACTTTGGGTGATGGTATTTCAGCGGCTTTTGCTCGGCCGCGAGAGAACGCCCACCGCGAGAACAGCGGGCCCGCACTGGAGCCATGGCGGTTTTGTGTGCATAACGGGGGTGCGCTCAAGCTGACAGCAGTAAGACACAACAGTCAAAGGAGGCTGTGTGTATCGACCCACAAGGGACTCATTCCGTTATTAGTTTCACCCGACCCAACCCACTTGTGAATACTAATGCTGCACTACCAAGACCAGAAGGCCAAGGGATTGGCCCCGCCCATTGGGGCAGGACTTTGTGATATAATTGGTGCAGGCAATGAGGTTTGGCTAAAAAGGACTTTGCCATCAAAGAAGGGAACACTGTTCCTGAAACGCGTCTGGCCACATTGAACTTTTGCTGTTACTACCAGCTGTCTTTGCCTGTTGTTGCTGCCAGCAATAAATATTGAGGAATCTACGCACTGGCTGGTGTCTTTCACTTGGGCTTAACTTTGTGTGATGGTATTTCAGCGGCTTTTGCTCGGCCGCGAGAGAACGCCCACCGCGAGAACAGCGGGCCCGCACTGGAGCCATGGCGGTTTTGTGTGCATAACGGGGGTGCGCTCAAGCTGACAGCAGTAAGACACAACAGTCAAAGGAGGCTGTGTGTATCGACCCACAAGGGAATCATTCCGTTATTAGTTTCACCCGACCCAACCCACTTGGGAATACTAATGCTGCACTACCAAGACCAGAAGGCCAAGGGATTGGCCCCGCCCATTGGGGCAGGACTTTGTGATATAATTGGTGCAGGCAATGAGGTTTGGCTGAAAAGGACTTTGCCATCGAAGAAGGGAACGCTGTTCCCGAAACGCGTCTGGCCACATTGAACTTTTGCTGTTACTACCAGCTGTCTTTGCCTGTTGTTGCTGCCAGCAATAAATATTGAGGAATCTACGCACTGGCTGGTGTCTCTCACTTGGGCTAAACTTTGTGTGATGGTATTTCAGCGGCTTTTGCTCGGCCGCGAGAGAACGCCCACCGCGAGAACAGCGGGCCCGCACTGGAGCCATGGCGGTTTTGTGTGCATAACGGGGGTGCGCTCAAGCTGACAGCAGTAAGACACAACAGTCAAAGGAGGCTGTGTGTATCGACCCACAAGGGAATCATTCCGTTATTAGTTTCACCCGACCCAACCCACTTGGGAATACTAATGCTGCACTACCAAGACCAGAAGGCCAAGGGATTGGCCCCGCCTATTGGGGCAGGACTTTGTGATATAATTGGTGCAGGTAATGAGGTTTGGCTGAAAATGACTTTGCCATGGAAGAAGGGAACGCTGTTCCCGAAACACGTCTGGCCACATTGAACTTTTGCTGTTACTACCAGCTGTCTTTGCCTGTTGTTGCTGCCAGCAATAAATATTGAGGAATCTACGCACTGGCTGGTGTCTCTCACTTGGGCTAAACTTTGTGTGATGGTATTTCAGCGGCTTTTGCTCGGCCGCGAGAGAACGCCCACCGCGAGAACAGCGGGCCTGCACTGGAGCCATGGAGGTTTTGTGTGCATAACGGGGGTGCGCTCAAGCTGACCGCAGTAAGACACAACAGTCAAAGGAGGCTGTGTGTATCGACCCACAAGGGAATCATTCCGTTATTAGTTTCACCCGACCCAACTCACTTGGGAATACTAATGCTGCACTATCAAGACCAGAAGGCCAAGGGATTGGCCCCGCTCATTGGGGCAGGACTTTGTGATATAATTGGTGCAGGCAATGAGGTTTGGCTGAAAAGGACTTTGCCATCGAAGAAGGGAACGCTGTTCCCGAAAGGCGTCTGACCACATTGAACTTTTGCTGTTACTACCAGCTGTCTTTGCCTGTTGCTGCCAGCAATAAATATTGAGGAATCTACGCACTGGCTGGTGTCTCTCACTTGGGCTAAACTTTGTGTGATGGTATTTCAGCTGCTTTTGCTCGGCCACGAGAGAACGCCCACCGCGAGAACAGCGGGCCCGCACTGGAGCCATGGAGGTTTTGTGTGCATAACAGGGATTCGCTCAAGCTGACAGCAGTAAGACACAACCGTCAAAGGAGGCTATGTGTATCGACCCACAAGGGAATCATTCCGTTATTAGTTTCACCCGACCCAACCCACTTGGGAATACTAATGCTGCACTACCAAGACCAGAAGGCCAAGAGATTGGCCCCGCCCATTGGGGCAGGACTTTGTGATATAATTGGTGCAGGCAATGAGGTTTGGCTGAAAAGGACTTTGCCATCGAAGAAGGGAACGCTGTTCCCGAAACGCGTCTGGCCACATTGAACTTTTGCTGTTACTACCAGCTGTCTTTGCCTGTTGTTGCTGCCAGCAATAAATATTGAGGAATCTACGCACTGGCTGGTTTCTCTCACTTGGGCTAAACTTTGTGTGATGATATATATATATATATATATATATTTATATATATATATATATATATATATATATATATATATATATATATATATATATATATATATATATATATATATAAAACAAATTTGCCATAAGGGCAGCACTTTCTGCTCCCAGAGGTAGTGTAACATTCTTGAAATCTTGAAAACATTCTTGTTGTCAGTAATGGGTTAGATAGCGTTGGCCAAGAAGGTAATTATTCCTCACCTGCTGTAGTATTTTGCTAATCTCCCAGTGACACAAGCTCTTTTTATAGAACTGTATTTCATTAGTGTAGATGTGATTTGGGTTTGTGAAAGGCATAGGGCGGCACTTCACTTTGCCGTAGTAACTGAACACAGCCTAGTGTTCCTGGATTATGAGTTAATACCTCACTGCACAGCTTCAGTGAGTGGTGTGCTGGTTGTCTGGGACTCCTCTGCAGAGACGGAGGCCCAGCTGGATGCACTCCAGGGTTGATCCTGGCTGGTGCATTTAGTCGACAATGGCTCCTGAGGGATAGTGTCTCTGACTAGCGAGGACCGCTTGTTATTGCTGCAAAATGTATTCAAAGAGAGTGGGGTTTGAGTTACAATATGCACCGTAGTTTATCAGATTAAGAAGAATATTGGAGGCCAGTAGTTGATGAGCTGGTATGGAAAGAGAGTGCAGAGAGTAGAGGATCTCTGTGAGCCAGAAACTCTCAGGACATTTTGTGAGCTGATCCGAAACAATGTTATGCCTGCATAATTCCTAATGCATGGTACTATAACATGGGAACTCTGGAGAGTTTGGGGCAAGTGGAACTGGAACTTATTCTTCACTCTAGGTGGGGAGAGAACAACAGTCAAATTTCTATACAGAGCATTAACAGACACAACTAAATGTTAACCGGAAAGACTCGGGCAAAAAGATTTTGTGGAAAACAAAATAAATTGGTTACTAATATTGAGTTATTCCTCTGAAGTAGCTAACATTTTGAGTCTTTTCAAACGCAAACAACTCAATCAGAATTTAGTTATATAGGGAAATAAGGTCATAATATTGAGCTTGTGTGCGTCTTAATTTTATAGTTAAAAATAATTGAACAATTTAAAGAAACAGTTTTGTCAGGGAAATCTTTTGAACTCTTTTTAAGCCATTTCATGTTTCATAAGGTATTCTTGAAGGAAACATGTTTGAAAGTTCTTTATTATATAGTGTTTCAAGAAATAGATTATCACAGAATCCTAGACCCAGCACAATTGTAGTTCATGCAAGTGGGATTGATATCTCTAAAGTAAATCCCAGATTTATTTCCAAAATGAGTTAATTTTAGGGCATTCAAAGAAATATGTTTATATATGTATCACTGGAGTTTTTACAGTGCCACATATATTGGTACGAACGTCTTGACCTTACTCCCCATTCCATTTTTGTCTCAGCCTTTCTGGGTGAACAGCTCCCCTCTTTCATATCTGACTACTCAGAAAACAATACGTGCACAGTTGACTACTGTAAGCTAGCTGTCCATACGGGAAAACCACTAAAATCCCACACATTGGGCCTATTTCTCTTTGGTACCTTGGTGACTGGTGCTCAAGTCTTCGAATCGGTCGAGACTCCTTCGATCCCCTAGAAGCACTCCTCAGAGACTGCAGACAGGTAGAGACCTATGGAACACACACCTTTACAATTTTGCCCACAGAGCACCGCACAGTACTTGTTGATGGACCATCTTGGTTTGAAACATTTGCCTCTCTCCTGACCACACCAAGACTTCCTTTAAGTTTTGCCTTGTTGTCTGGTGCAAGAAAACCCAGAGGTATGGAAGGGAAAGACGTTGGTCGCACTAGAAAACTCAACAGCAGCCAAACTTCGAGATGCTCAACATCTTCAGCAAACAGAACTCACTCAGTTTCTAGGAAGAAGGGACGGGTCCTTGCAGGATCCTAATGGCTCAGTTGACATCCAGCCTGGCTGCTTTGTCTTCAAGCGCCTCTTAAGATTTTGACTAAAATAATGCATCTTTGCGATTTACTGCATAATATGGGTCTTACTGAATTGTCACCTCTATCGTGAATGCTCATATATGACTTGCTGAGCTACTGTTTCCTTCTCTATGTCCCCTGTTTTCCTCCCCTTGTTCTTTTACTTATGCAGTGTACTATTCCGAACGATATCCCTTTCAATATATTGCGACATGTATGTCGTTGTCACTTTTGTGATAGATTGTAACTGTAAGTTGTAACCTCTAACCTCTGGATTGTTTGAAACTCAATAAACAGATTTTCTTTTCTTTTAAAGATTTAGAGTAAAAAGGGGCACCTTTGGATTTAATTTCAACACGTTTGGGGCCTTTTAGCAAAAAGGCTCAGAGGACCTTGAGTAAAGTCATAGGTCAACACTCAGCCGTTTAAGCAGCCCTATGCTGAGACAAAGCATCACGCCTGCAGGAGTTAGGTATCGAGCCCCAGCCAGGTAGAAATAAGATTGTGGCCTCAGGTCCGCTGTTGCCCTCGGGCTCCTGTCAACACTGAAAGAAGGCTTCGGATTTGAAAGCTCCCACCAAAGGGTGTCAAACCTAGACACTTATTAACCTCCTTATTGTCCTAATGACACCAAACCTCTCCTTTTGGAGAAAAAAGTATGCCAAGAGTGGTTATGAAACCGAGTGCTAAGCTTGCATTGATGGCCAGTTAAAAGGAATCAGATGCTCCCGTCCTTGAAAGACTGGCAGACAAACTCAAAGCCATACTAATGCTGTTCTTCATCCACCAGAGACCCCCTAGATTTCTGCTAAGCCATCTTGAGGAAAGCTGTCAACCACACTGCTTCTGGTGGTAATAAACATACGTTGACTTTTTGAGATGAACTCTCCTTCAACTGACTGCAACACCCGGTACTGAAGAGACACAATGACAAGGTAAACAGCCCTCCATTCTAGCCTCCTACACCCAGACACTCACCACTGCCATCTCCTCTCTTTGCACATGCACCTCAACTCCCATATTAACCCCTGCCCACCTCCACCTCAGTTTCCTGATAGATCAGTCCATTCCTTTTCTGACCTTGGCAGCTTGTCTGGAGAGAGAGACCCTAATGGTCAGCCTGCAAGGGCAAAAGACAGACTATTCCTGAGACTACTATTCAACGTCATATATGATGTGGAACTAACCATATCCAGTCAAGGTAGTGCCTCCAGATTATACTATTGCGTGTCATGATGTCATCTAGACATCTGTCATAAAGTGGACAGTCACGTCACACAGGACGAGGTCAACTTTTTGTTGGCGACCCTCTCCAAGACAGAATGCACTGTGTGGTTCCTGCCTATGCAGGACATAGTCCATCTGTTCTGACAAGGTGATTACATAACAGCGCTCTATCCCATGGACACCTACTTTCACATACGCACCCACAATATACAAATTATTTACATTTGCTTTGAGGCAAGTGCACATCACTCCCAAGCCAGAGTAATTCACTTTGGAGTTACCATTGCTCCAAGGGAGTTCACAAGGTACCCAGCAGTGGTTGTCGCACATCTATAAAATGGCCACTCACGTCTTCCCCTACCTCTGTTATTGGTTGATAAAGAGCAACAGCAGGCAGCAATGCCTATCCCACACTAAAACATAATGTTCGAGGCATATGAGCTGCAGATTACACACTGTGCATAGATCGCCACCTAGTGTTGGGCTCGGATGTTTGCAGTTTGTTTTTGTCCTGAAAAGTTCTTTGGAAGTCACCAGATAGGTGACTCCTCCTTTGGACCACATTGCGCATGGGCATCGGCTCCATCCTCAGATTCTTTTTTCCCGCCATCGGGCTCGGATGTGTTTCCCGTGCTCCGGTTTTGAACGGAAATTTCCTTCGGTCCGCCATCCTCACCAAGTTCGACGGTATTGTTTCGTTCGCGGTCCCCATCGACACGACTCTTCACGACTTCGAAGTCTTCGATTCCGGTCGTCGACGAAGGCCTTCGGGCCTACCTAGGCCTTACTCACTGGCTCATGGAAAGAACGCCATTCAAGAAGTGCCCTCAATGTGGTTCGAAGTTTCCCCACACTGATCTACATGAGGTATGCATCCTTTGCCTCTTCCCGGAGCACAAGGCCAAAGACAGTTGCGCTTGTGACTCCTTCTGCTCCAAGAAGAAGATTTGGGACCAATGAGCTCGAAGAACCATGGCCCACTTGTCAGCTTCGATCCCGGACAACATCTTTGAAGAGGGCGTCGACGTGCCAGAACAGCAGCAGGCCGAAGAAAGTGCCAGCTTCTCTGATGCCGAAGACTCAGACGTCGAGGACATCACTCCAGCTTAACGGGTCGTGAGTACACATGTCGGCCCGACCCTTCCTCACCACCCTCCAAAAAGGCTTCAGTCACACCCTCACCTTCGGGCCCGGGTGGACACCGAAAGACTGCTTCCCGTGCCCCGCCTTTGGGCCCGGCAAAGAAGCCTACTAAGCCTTCAGGCGGCTCGTGCTCGAGCCAGCCTATTCCCGATGTCGATCCCATACTGACACTGAAAAAAAAGCCATCTTCCTCATCCACGCCGACCTCTTCAACACCCAAGCACTCGGGTCGAAGACTGGCACCGGCTCATCAACGTCAAAACTGCACTCGGAGCTGAGTAAAAAACTGCCTAAGGGTCCTGACTCCCATACTTCGGAGCCAAAAAAACCTCCGGAACCAAAAAAACACGTTTCGGTTAAGGACATTTGAAAAGGTCACAGTTCTGAGCAGAAAGACCCTAGACCAGGTACCGAGTTGTTGCCGAACAAACCCTTTGGAACCGAGATCTTCGATTACCCTACACAGAAGAGCTTTTTACACCAGATCCTACTCAAAAAATCTTGCAAAGGATCCTAAGACTGGCCAACTGACTCTTAGCTCCAAGAAGAGACCACTAGAGGCACCTGCACCTCCTCCTCTAAAGGAGAGAGACATTGCAACCTCTCAATTAAGGGTTCCTTCTCCACCACCTCCCCATACTCTTCCTCCTCCTCCTCCAACACCTCCACCACATCATTCTCCTACACCATCCCCTAATCCAGATGATGATGTAGATACAGACTCTGATGACACTGGCGGGGGTGCACATGACACAGTAGGGTCCAATAGTCCCTCTCAATCACTTAATCCATGGGATGATTATACCACCCCTGATGTGCCTTACGTCCCTCTAGATGATGTATATCCCTCCAGGCCTTCCCCCCCAGAGGATACTATAGGTTTTAACCTACTAGTACATGGGGCTGCCCAATACCATGGGGTTGACTTGCACACAGACACTGTGGAAGAAGATTTCTTATTGGACACTTTTGACACTACACAAAGGTCCAATTCCATTTTGCCAATGCTTAAGGGGGTTGTTAAGCATTAAACAGAGGTATTTAAAGATCCTGTCAGGGCTTAAGTACTCAACCCCCGCATTGAGAAAAAATACAAAGCTGCCCCAACAGATCCAGTTTACATTAGAGGCCCAGCACCGCTAGATTCCTTAGTAGTTTCTAACGCACATAAACGTGCCAATTCACAAACATCAGGTGAGGCCTCACCACCAGATAAGGAATCTCGACTCCTTGACGCCTCCGGCAAACGAACAGCGTCACAGGCAGCTAACATATGGTCCATTGCCAATACTCAAGCGCTATTGGAAAGATATGACAGGGCACATTATGATGAACTGGAATCCATAATGCATAACCAGATAAATACAAAAATAGGGCCAATGAACTCATACAGGAAGGTAAAAATATCACCAATACTTCCATTCGTTGTGCCCTAGATGCCGCAGATACTGCCTCAAGGGCAATTAACACCAGTGTACTTTTGCGTAGGCATGCTTGGCTACGTATTTCAGGTTTCAAACCTGAAGTACAAAATTCCATCCTCAATCAGCCATTTGATGAGAAACACCTATTTGGCCCTAATGTCGCTGTATCTTTAGAAAAAATGAAAAAAGACACCGACACAGCTAAATCTATGGGAGCCTTGCAATTGCAAACTCTCAGGCGTTCTTTTCGTCGCTCATCATATAGAGGCAACACAAGAGGCTTCTCCGACGATAGCCCCTCCTCTTCCTATAAGACCCCTAGCCAATCCACATTTACTAAAGGGTACCAAAGAGGAGGTTACAGGGGTAACAACAACAAAGGCAGAGACAAAACCAACAACTCCCACTCTGCCTCCTCCTCTACCCAATGACTTTCCTCCACTCCACTCCACCCCACCATTCCACTCCTGTGGGGGGACGACTACAACAATTCCTTCCTGCCTGGACCAACATCACATCAGACAGGTGGGTGCGACAAATTATTCAATCAGGTTACTGTATAGAACTAACATCTACCCCCCCCCCCCAAAACATACCGTCCAAACAGTGTCCAATGTCACAAGAGCATCTATCACTACTAAAGCAAGAAGTAATATCTCTACTGGAAAAAAGTGCAATAGAACCTGTTCCTCTGCACCAACAAAACAAGTGAGTCTACTTCATATACTTTCTTATCCCAAAGTAGGACGGCTCTTTAAGGCCTTTTCTAGACCTTAGACCTCTAAACATATACATACAGTCAGACCATTTTCACATGGTCACACTCCAACAAGTCCTTCCTCTTCTGTTACAAAACGACTTCCTTGCTACTCTTGATCTCAAGGACGCATACTTCCACATTCCCATTCACGAAGCTCACAGGAAGTATCTCAGATTTGTAATAGACGGGCAGCACTATCAATTCAAAGTACTCCCATTCGGAGTCACAACAGCACCAAGAGTATTCACCAAGTGCCTAGCAGTAGTGGCAGCACATTTACGAAGACAGCACATCCAAGTCTTCCCATACCTAGACGACTGGCTCATAAAATCCAGCTCCTACAACCAGTGTGTAGAACACACTCATGCCACTATCCAACTGCTTCACCACTTGAGGTTCGCAATAAACCACACCAAAACCCATCTGCAACCATCCAAAGTACAACAATACCTCGGTGCCACAATAAACACCTCGACAACGCTAGCTTATCCCACTCCAGTAACGATAGCCCGCATGCAAGCTCTTTTCACAAAGTTTCAGCCACAACACTCCCTTCCAGCACAAGTGTTCATGTAGCTCATAGGGATGATGGCCTCTTGAATTTTCATAGTGCCCCATGCAAGACTTCAAATGCCTCCTCTCCAAGAGTGCTTAGCACGCCAATGGAACCAGGCTCGAGGTCAATTAACAGACCTAGTGTTGGTGGACGGTCGTACTCATCAGTCTCTGTATTGGTGGAACACCAAAAACCTTTCCAAAGGACGAACGTTCCTAGAGCCAGTTCCTCAGATAGTCTTGACAGCGGACTCATCGCTCTCTGGCTGGGGAGCCCATCTACTGCAACACACAATGCAGGGCAGGTGGACACCACAACAAAAGTTACTACATATCAATCATCTGGTGTTACTAGCCATATTCCTAGCATTGAAAGCTTTCCAAAAGCAAGTATTAAACAAAGCTGTGTTAATCCGCATGGACAACATGACAGCCATGTATATATATAATAATCTTTATTTTTAGATATAAAATATCCTTAAAAGAGCACATCAATGGAACGGGGTTTGGAGCTGTCTGTCGGAGGTGCGGGGGTGGGATCTCCCCCGCTCCCCCCGGTTGGGTCTTCTACATGTTTTGGAGAATGTGGGCGGGAACATCTACAAGCGTCACCTTCTGTTGTTGGGTCTGGTGGTGGCTAAGCGGGATCTGGCGAGGGCTTGGAAGGGTGACCGGGCTCCTCCACTGGGGGGCCTGGAAGGCAGGCCTTGACTACTTCATGGGATTGGAGCGACCCGTGTTTGAGGCCAGAGGATGCCCACGGAAACACTTTAAAATCTGGAAACGGTGGGCGGATTACAGGGGCTTGACTCTGGAGCCTCCAGCAGCCCCGGATGATGGATTGCCTACAGTAGAGGACCTCCAGGCCTAGGGTGGCACTCGATGATTGTTGTAATATGATCAATTGATGGAGCTGTTGTGATCATGTGCATTGGGTTAGGGTGGGATAAGGGGTGGGTAGTTGGGACCCTGGGTAGTCGGGGTGGCTGAGCAAATAACCGTGGGTTATAATAAAATACGATCGAATAAAAAACAGCAGCAAACAGATCAATAACAGCGAATTATGATAAAATGCGATTGGATAAAAAACAGTTTTAGCAGCTTAGAGATGGAGTACAGTTTAATTTAAACTGTTGCTTAAAGGGGAGAAGCATTGGCAGGCCCTTCCGGTTGCTGCATAAAGTTATGGTTTGCAAAGCGTATATACGTTGTAAGGCCTAAATTTAAACCTGTATTTTCAGGGCTCAGAGCTGCAATAATTGCCTGTCTGCAGGTCCGAATATCCAACCTATTCCACTCCGTTTTCAATTTACGTCTGCGCTGTAACATAAGGGCGGGGCAAAGACAGACCACGTGTTCCAAGGTTTCAGCCGTCTGCACAATAAAACCTTGAAGTATGACGCCATGTATTACATACAGAAACAGGGCTTAACACACTCCCTGCAACTCTCTCAGCTAGCGCAGAACATATGGCAGTGGGCTATACCTCAAAACATATTCCTCTTAGCCCAGCATGTTCCAGGAGTACAAAACTCCATAGCATATCTGTTAAGTCGTCAGACACAACAGATCCACGAGTGAGAACTTCATCCGCAAGTTCTTCAACCATTCATTCAGATGTGGGGACAATCTCAGATAGACCTCTTTGCCACCCACGAACACGCCAAATGCCCAAGCTTTGCCGCCAGATATCCACACCCACTGTCCAAAGGCAATGGGATATGGATGAACTGGTCAGGCAAATTTGCGTATGCTTTTCCGCCTCTACCACTCATGCCACATGTAGTGCGCAAACTACAGCAGCATTCTCTAACCATCATCCTAGTTGCTCCAACGTGGGCCAGACAGCTGTGGTACACCACACTGCTACAACGGTCTATAGTGCCGCACCAAAAGCTTTTAACCCAGAGCCGTGGAGAGATCAGACACCCGGACCCAGCTCAGCTCAACCTTGCGATCTGGCTCCTGAAATCCTAGAATTCAGATATCTTAACCTTCCTCCTGACTGTATAAGCGTCATAAAAGAGGATAGACTTCCAACGACTAGAGCATGCTATGCAGCCAAGTGGAAACGCTTTGTAATATATTGTCACAACAACAATATTATTCCTCTAGATGTGTCTATTCAACACATCATAGCATACTTATTACATCTTCAAAAATGTAACTTAGCCTACACGTCTATTAGACTCCATCTTGCTGCCATAGCAGCATATCTACAGAACAGACAGCATCTTTCTTTGTTCAGAGTGCCTGCTATTAAAGCTTTCATGGAAGGCCTCAAACAAATAATTCCTCCCAGGGTACCACCTTCACCAGTGTGGAATTTAAACATTGTTCTCACACGGCTAATGGGACCTCCCTTCGAACTTTACCATAAATGTGAACTACAATTTTTAACTTGGAAGGTTGCGTTCCTAGTAGCTATTACTTCACTACGGAGAGTTAGTGAACTACAAGCACTAACCATTCAAGAACCTTTCTTGCAAATGCATCACAATAAGGTTGTTCTTCGTACCAATCCAAATTCCTTCCCAAAGTCATCTCTCCCTTCCACCTCAATCAATCTGTGGAACTCCCTGTGTTCTTCTCGTAGCCACAAACAGTAGCAGCTCTTCATACCCTAGATGTAAAAAGAGCATTGTTATACTACATTGAGAGAACACAACCCTTTCGTAAGACCAAACAACTTTTTGTGTCTTTCTCACCACCACACAAGGGCAACCCTATATCAAAATCTGGGTTAGCTAGGTGGATTGTTAAATGCATACAAAGTTGCTATCACAAAGCTAAACGTACGTTATCTGTTCCTCCTAAAGCCCACTCTACAAGGAAAATGGGGGCTTTAATGGCATTTTTAGGGAACATTCCCTTAGTTGACATCTGCAAAGCAGCTACATGGTCTACACCGCACACATTCACAAAACACTATTGTGTAGATGTGCAAATTAAACAACAAGCTTATGTGGGCCAAGCTGTTCTCAAAACACTATTTCAAACTACTGTAATGGATAGGGGTGGTCGCCGCGAAGAGTGGGTACTGCTATACAATATATGCACAGTGTGTAATCTGCAGCTCATATGCCTCGAACGGAAAATTCTAATTACCAGTATGCATCTGTTCTTGGCATGTAGAGCTGCAGAGTTACACATGCACACCTGCCTCCCCGGCTACCCTTACCTGTTCCAGTATTATCTTAAATAGATACAGCTTAGATGGACATCCTTCCTTTTCTTGCAAAGCTCCATCATTTCCCTAATGGCGAAAAAAAATCTGAGGGTGGAGCCGATGCCCATGCGCAATGTGGTCCAAAGGAAGAGTCACCTAGCTCGTGACTTCCAAGGAACTTTTCAGGACAAAAACAAACATCCGGGCCCAACACTAGATGGCGATCTACGCACAGTGTGTAACTCTGCAGCTCTACATGCCAAGAACAGATGCATACTGCTAAGTAGCATTTTCCTTTCCCTGCTCCACAGCCTAGGGTTTGCCATTAATACCACCTATTCCCACCACCAACCTCAACAGATTACACCCTTCTTAGAGTTCGGGATTTACAGGGAAGGTTTTCCCCAACCAACAGAGTGTGTTGGCTTTTCAGTAGCTGCTGCCTCTTTTTCAGCATAGTCATCAACTCAGTCAGAACCATGATGCACCTCCTAGGGATGATGGCCTTGCGCAACTCAATTGCACACTAGGTCCATATACATCCCCTACAAGTGTGCTTCACAGGGCAATTTTCACAGGGTGGGTCACTGGGAAGATCTAGTGTTGTTAAAGGCCACTACTCATCGCTCTGCATTGGTGGAGCTGTTCAACTTGCTGCAGGGCAAGCCGTTCTCCAATACTGTTCCTCCGTAGACCATTACCATGGACTCTTCTAGCTGCCTGCACCTACAGTACATGGGAAATGCACTATGGACGAATTGGTCAGGAATCTTTGCCTACACTTTTCCTCCTCTCCCACTCCTCCTGCATGTGGTGAGGATAATGAAACAAATATCCCTGATACTCTTCGTGGTGGCTCCATATTGTGCCTGGAAGCTAATGCTCCATGCTCTTGGAAATGTCAGTCAGCCCTCAGGTGTAGCTTTTGCTCAGGCTGGACCTTCGCACCGAGAGACGCGGCTAGATCAACCATCCAGACTCCAGACAGCTCAAAATAGCAGTCTGGCTCCTGAGTTCTTAGAATGTAATCTCTGAATAAAGCCTCCCTCAGGAATGCAAGGTCATTCTACTGGAATAACATAGGCCTACTACTCCGGACTTCTACACTGCAAGGTGGGAGATGTTTATCTTGCATTTCTAAAAGCGTGGACCCCTTAAAGCCTAATATCTAGGACATCATCTGCTATCTTTGATGTTGACAATTATCAGGTCTTGCCTAACCATCAGTACAGCTACACGTAGCTGCTGCTTCAGCCTCCATGCAGGGAACATTCATCTCTATTTAGGCTCCTAGCACTCAATTAAGGCTTTACTGGAGGGTCTTAAGAGGTTCATGTCTCCCAGAATACCTGCAGCTCTATCTTAATGTAGTTCTCATATGGCTCATAGGGCTGCCCTTATAAGCTTTACACTTATGCCTCCTACAGTTTCTTTCCTATAAGGTGGCTTGCTACTGGCCACTAGACACATTAGTGAACTGCAAGCACTCACCTTATAAGAATATTTCATTCATGTTCACAAAGATATGGTTGTTCTCGAATCCAGTCCTAACTTTCTCACCAAGGCAGTAGCATCTTTTCATCTTAATCAGACAAACATCTCCTAGTCTTCTTTCTGCAGCTAGATTCAGTAATGTAACGAGCTCTACACATGTTGGATGTCTACATAGATACATTGACAAGACCAAGCCCTTTCGCAAGTCTAACCAGCTCTTTTCATACATTAGACCAAGTATTCTCCAGTGTGAGTACGGAAGCAGAGGCTCCCCAACCATTGGTATGGTCGGATCACTTTCTCCTGAGTTTTAAATTTCCGAAGTTACAGCTCAAGCTCAACATAGGGAGATGATCTGTCCTGCTACTTTTAGACCGTTTAATCAGGTTACGTCTGACAGTCTAGAGAGTGCCCTGGGGAAGCACCCGATTCCCGTTAGTGGAAATCCAGAAATTGATGCTCCTGGTCTAGAGCAATGGCTTGAAGATCAGGTTAGGGTAATAGCGCCTTATACAATGCGGAAAGCCACAAGCAACCGTGCTTTCGTACCGTGGTTTACAGTGACACTCAGGGAAAGCAGAAGTGCCTGCAAACGCCTAGAGAGAGTCTGGCGAACCAAGTATAATCCCACGGACCGAGCTATTTATAAGCAAGCTTTGAAAGCTTATTTTAACGATGTCCAGTTCGAAAGTATATATTTTTTTTACCTTAAAAATAAAAGGGGCGGCGAATTAAATTAAAGAAATATTTAAAATTGTCAAAGATTTTACATCTCCCAGTGCTGTGTCAGGTTTTTACTCAAACCCTTAGTTGGGTCCATCAGATGGCATGCTCTTTTCACAACAAAATCCACCTGATCCAATAATAGTTTGCCCCACGGGCACACCCGAAGCGGATACGACATTGGGTGTCCTGCCACCGGGGTCGAGTTGTGCACTTTCCCAATTTCCTCCCATCTCCCTAGAAAAATCTTTGGTCATCATGGCCACCTTGAAGTCGGGCTCTCCGTCCGACCCCAAGTATTCTGAAGAAGATAGCTGAACCTCTAAATCCGGCAGTCATTTCAGTTCTTAACTCATCCCTTGGACATGGAACATAACCCAGTTGTTGGAAAAGGGCCAAAATTATCCCTCTTCTGAAAAAACCCACTGCAGATCCTGCGATCGCATCCAACTACAGGCCCATTTCCTTGTTGCCTTTCTATTCTAAGGTCTTGGAGAAGTACGTCAACTCTGTGCTAACAGACTATATAGAAAATAACCATGTGCTTAATGACAGCCAGTCAGGCTTCATAGGATGTACGTTGTTACAACGCATGCTTTTACCACGCATGCCTTTACAACGCAGGTTTTTCAACGCAAGTCGTTACAACGACTTGCATTGGGGTGCGGGATAGTGAATAGTTTAATTTACTATTCCAACTCCAGTCCCCGTGGATAGTAGGGAAGGTGTTGGATAGTAATTTAAACTATTACCTATCCTAGAGCGCCACCCAGCGCAATTTGTTGTAATGACTTGCGTTGAAAAACCTGCGTTGTAAAGGCACTGCGTGGTAAAAGTTGCGTCGTAAAGAATGTTTCCCAGCTTCATAGCCACTCTTAGTACAGAAACAGACCTATTGGAGGTCTCAGAAACTATTAAAGTGCAAATGGACAAAGGGGGTAGCACTGTCTTACTATTGCTGGATCTTTCCGCGGCCTTTGACACCGTGCCCCATGACCGGCCTCTGCATAGGTTAGCATAGTGTGGTGTCCGGGGCACGGTGTATAATTGGTTTGCTTCCTTCCTTTCGGAGCGGCAGCAGGAAATCTGGTCTCTGCCATTTTCAGCTACTATTACCCCAATGCAAGTGGGGGTCCCGCAGGACTCCATTTTGAGCCCCACCCTTTTTAATATATATATGGCCTGTCTTGCTCATTTGGCAGAGGGGCATGGAGCAATGATTATTTCCTATGCCGATGATACGCAACTCCTGTTCACTTGCGATAAAGGAGCGAGTTTTCGCGTTTGGGAGATAAAGGAATGTTTAACTGAGGGCTTTGCTTGGCTGCGACTGAACCAGCTGAAGTGTAATTCAGAAAAATCCGAAATACTTTTTTTCGGCTGCACCCCTAATGTGGACTGGAATGCATGGTGGCCCAGCTACATGTCCCCTCCTTCGACCCCAGTCAGCATGGTTAAAAATCTAGGAGTGAAGCTTCACTCGAGTCTTGCGATGAAGGCCCAAATTCAAGCGGTCGCTGGCACCTGCTTTGGCTTGATAAGAATGGTAAAGAATTTTCTTCCTCTTCTCCCGATGGAATCTCGTAAGATCGTTGTGCAAGCCTTAATTACGTCTAGGTTGGACTACGTGTATCTGGGGCTGCCTGAATATTTGCTCAATCGGCTGCAGGTTGTGTAGAACGCTGCAGCCAGAGCTATTCTTATGGTAAACACCAGAACACGTGTCTCACCTCACCTGAAGGCTCTACACTGGCTGAGAAAGAGGAATCAGTTTAAGGCCTTAGTGCTTGCATATTGGGCCTTCCATGATACAGGTGCAGTATACCTGAGGAATAGGATCCAATGTTACCAGCCTCAACGGGTCCTTAGATCCTCCAAGCAATAATTCATGGTGATTCCTAAGATCACGAAATATCGGATTGGAGGAAGGTCATTCCAGGTTCAAGCAGCTCGTTTGTGGAATGAATTACCTCTACATCTTAGACAGGCTCAGGACCTGCTGTTTTTAGAAAACAACTTAAAACGTGGCTGTTCGAACAGTAACTACTGGTGGGGTGATTCTACATGAGGTTTCTGTCTCGAGATTAGCGCTGGGACACTCCTTGTGAGTATCCGCGCGTTTTATAAATATTTAATTTCATTTCATTTCATTTAGCCTTTGGAAAACCTCACTAAGGTCATCCTATCTCTAAGGTAGGTATAGTAAGGTGGATAGTCTAGTGAATCCAAGCCTGCAACCACAAAGCTAAGAGAGTCCTTCCTGTTGTGCCCATGGCATACTCCAACCATGAAAAAAGGAAAAGCTTAGCTTTCTTAGGTAACATCCTGCTAAGCTGATACCTGTAAAGGAGCCACCTGTTCAACACCACAAACTTTTATCAAGCACTGCTGTGTGGACATCTTAGCCCACCAGCAGGTTATAGTTTGCCAGACAGTATTAAGGACTTTGTTACAGACATCTGCATCGTCTGCACACATGCTATGGAGGGCACTGCTTAAGTCTACTGCAGAGCATGTGTATCTACAGCCACACATGTAATGAATGGAAATGTTACTCAGCCTGTAAGCATCTGTTCGTACATTGTAGTGCTGTAGATTCACACGCACCCATCCACATCAGTGCGGCCCATGCAGGTAAGAGCAGTGGGTTTTCTTTTTTTAATTTAAATTTCTGACAAATTGCTGCTTACTTTTTTATCATGGGGATTGATATTCCTCTTACTTTTAAGTCAGAGAAAGTAAAGTGAATTTTGTGACAACCTTGCTGGGTACAGGGACAGTTAAAAGGAAAGGCTGTAGCATGTAATTTTTTTGTAACACTCAACACTATGAAAATACCTGTAAATGAACTGTGCTCATTCAGGAGTTAGGAAAGCAACAAAAAAAATGCATAACTTTTTAAAATTCTGAAGTGTGATGGAAACAAAGATTTTATTAGGATTAAAAAAAATCTAAATTCTTTACTTGGTGACGCACAAATTTAAATATTCCCTGAAACCGGATTTTTGCACATTATCATTTGTGTTCAATATAGTTTTATCAATAAAACTGTATCTGTGCACAAATAGTGGCCATTTTAATGCAAAATGTGCTGTCAGTATATGACAGGGCGCTACCACACGATGCTTTAGTTACATTAAAAAATTGCCTGCCTTATGTCCATTATAGGTAGGTGGGTCACAAATGTTTGTCGCTCTAAAAAGAAAAACAGCCTGCAAACATCCGAACACAACACTAGATGGCAGGAGTATGCAGAGCATGTAAGTCTGTAGCACCACATGCTACGAGCAGTTGCAATCAGGATAGGTCAAATGTCCCTTTCAAAATTGTTTTCTCTCTGCCAGTGTGTCGTGTGAATTAGGAAATTCAAATTTCACGAAAAATCGTCACCTAAAAACTAAACTACTAAGCGGCAGGTATGTACACAAAGTCTTACCCCCATTGGTGCAGAGTTCTGACGCAGCTTCTGCAGGTAAGCACAGTGTGGCGGGTGGGTGGGGTGGGGGGGGGGGGGGGGGGAAGAAGGGGAGTGCCAACAGATGACAGACCAGGAAATTTTGTATTAATAAATCCTATTCCGTCGTCTGATGCGCCCCAATGCGCTTATCTGCCGGAGCCACGACTGGCAGAGTTATGTGACACCGATTGACTATATTAAATTCTACAGGAATTGTGCTTCAAAACAGTTATTAAACTCCAAGTCGGCCCTCTTTGTAACCTAATATTTAATTCTTAGGGCTTGATTCACAAAACGTGAAGAAATATACACAGGAATCTTCTTGTTTTTCGAAATTCACAAAATCCCAAGTATGCGTTGGAAATCCACACATGTAGTAGATTTCCAAGCATAGGTTGTCCGCTGGTGTTAAGCTAACATACGCATTTGCACACTGATGTTTTTCTCCACATGGACAAAAAATCCTTGCTCTGCACCATGTGAGAATACGAAACTATTCATCGCCCTTTTGCATGCTCATTCCATGAATAAAATTACATGTTAAAGTAGAGTGAATAAAGCCATCAGGAATGTTTGAGAAAACAACAAACTTCACATTTTATTGGATCAGTATTCATGCTTTAGGAAATTGATCCAATATGATGATTTTCCACAGTAGGATTTGGAATTAACTGTTGGAAAAATCTGCAAATGCTATTCTTGTAAATCACTTATGGAAATGTGATTGTGAATGCCAATTTTTCCATTTGTGAATTAAACTTTTGACTACAATTAGTTTGTGTATCGTACCCACATATTTTGTTAACTGGGTAGCCATGACAAACCTGCTCAGTTATTGTCACTGGTGTGTTCAAAAGTATTTTCCTTTTCCTTACAGTCATTATATGTTTAAAAGTTCTGTATTATCTCACTTTACGAGTCTTACTTGTCTCCTGCTTTTGAAATTCCTAAACTAATTTCATTTTACAGATGCATTAGAAGAAGGTAAAAGGTGTCTTAATTTGTGACTTTGTTCATTTGTCAAAATGTTTTAAATGCATCAACAAGCTATGCCCTTGTTTGTAACATGTTCTTTTTGTCATTGGACAGCATCTTACTCAGGGGTGTTTGGACTCCATTGTGTAAATTGGTAGTTCTTTTTTCTCTTGCGTCGGATGATGCATGCGCCCACTAAGCCTTTGCACTTCTTGCGTGAAAGACGCTCTTTGCAAGTTCCCCCTAAAAACCGTTCTTTCTAGTAAAAACATCAATCCAATTTCTGGCATTTCCATCAGTTTCTTTTATTGAAACGGGATCCCTTGTTTTTTTATGTTTTTTCATACTCTTGCATCTCATGTCACTTATCAGTTTCACATGCTCGAAGATTAATGTATGGAATCTGTTCTTCCTTCAAAGGCTACACACCTCAAACAATTTATGTATTGTTCCTTACAAAGAATTGTTTTTTTCATGGTCTCCCTGCTTCCCAACTGGGATAAGCTTCTCAGGTACAAATGCTGGCTTTTTAAAGGTTTTTGTATGGAGACGCAGCATAAGGGTCCTTGGACGCAGGCTCGTCTCCCTCCCTGGGCATCATCATTGTTCCCCAACCCAGTTCCAAGAAAACATTACCTACCTGATTCACACATGCTGTGGGATGATGAGCTTCAAACGGTGCAATAGGTGTTGTGGGACCTTTATTAATGGTGACTTTCACAAGGCCTGAATCTCATTTTGAGGAAATAAATTAGATGAAACCTTGTCATTTGTATGCTGGATTCCAGCCATAGTTGCTCAGAAATCACTGTTGAAGATGGGGCTTGTACTGAAGGAGGCCATTTAGGTGGGACGGAAAGTGTTGCATTTTGTCAAGATATTATGGCTTGGTCTTTGTGCCTGGTGTAGTCTATTCTTTGGCAAAGTCTACTAGTTCTGTGCTCTCAACCAGCTTTCCAGAAGAAACAACCTGTAAGTGTATTTATTTACAAATGACTCTAAGAGAAAAAACAAATAGGTTTTTCAAGACTAGGGTCGTTTCACACCAACAGAGATTTGAAATTATCTGTCTGTGTTTGAGAATGGGTACAAAGTACTCTGGTAATCTGATGTCAAACCTTCCTCTGACAAATAAATCCCCAAGAAGATCGATATGACTCTGGATGAATTAATTCACCTAGGTGAAAATCCAGTCTCCCATCAGTGCCCCCTGGATAAAGATTTCCGAAATGCACAGGGTGCACAAGGTCTTAGCAAAAGAGACCTGCAGCAACAGACTACTCTTGCACTAGTAAAGGCTGGATATTTTGGTTTTGGAAGGTCTCCTTAATTCTGCTGATTCTATGACTAGATGCTGCTGGGAGTTACAAAATATCGGAATTTTGTAAATATGCTTGCGAGGTCTTCTGTTGCTGAACCTTGTACTCCACTGAGCCTTCCAGAGAGACCACTTTGTTCATGGAGAATCTTTTTTTTAATTGTGTCTGACACCTCAGGCAATTTCTAAACAGCTGTGAAGCAGGGTATACAAGTATTAAGAGGACAATTTCAAGGTTATGTTTTACTTTCTTAACTTCTGCCTGGTTTCTCAATCTCAACCTGTATCCATCAGTACAGATGTAAAAGCGAAAGGTTGTGCTTTTTTGTTGGTGGAATAAAAAAAAAAAAAATGCAACCTTTCGATTTACACCTTTGATGATGAATATAGACCCCGCAGATTGCACTTCCTGCCCTTATCTGAATTCAGCTTATGCTTAAAGCTCCTAAAAGGGAGAGCAGTCTAAGTAAGAAGACTATTCTCATGAAATTAAATTCGACTGGTAAACCTGGCATAAGTTAAAACGTTCATATTATGGAACAACATATTTTGTTAAAGAAAGTGTGTATCTCCTTTAATAATGACTTGTTTTTATAACACTTTCCATCAAACTCAAATTCACAGAGATTTTAATGAAAGGTGGTGCTATTGTTAAACTCTACTGTTCACTTTATGGGATTCTACTGCGGTCCACCCAATGGTTTTGTTCTTGTGACATGCAGGCTCAAGTTTGCTAGAGGCCTATATAATAGGTATTATAAGTTACCAGGCTATCATGCTTGCTTAATTTCCGCCCTCGTAACACTAATTTCAATGTTATGATGAACGCCTACATAATTGTTGTAAACAACTGCTTTTTTAATCTTATGCGTATTAAACAGGGAGGGACTAGTGGGACCATTCATTTCACATATCCATGTTCACTTCACACACCATTGGTTATCTACGTGCATTGTGCCATGCTTATTCACTCATATAGGCTTTTCGCATGGTCTGCGTTTATATACATTTTGATTGTTTTCTCCTACAACAGCAAATGCCATTGAACTCATTTTGAGTGTTGTGACCAGTTCCGTGGGTCTTATTTTCAAAACCTTATAAGAGACTGTACATAGAAGGCTAGACAAAATTGATGGTGTGAGACCTAAGACCTATTGAGGCCAGTCACAATCTGTCAGAGAAAGGAAGAAGAGAAACAGTGATGTGGCAGAAGCACATGTTATTTAAGGGTGAGACTCAAATGAGAAATATGATGCTGTAGTATGAAGACCTCAGAGTAACATGAAAGTAGTGCTTCATGTTAGTGTGCTCAAGGTGTAATCAGGGCTCCACATGAGGGGACAGCTGGCCTGGTGTACTTTCTAAAATGACCTAATACTGCTAACATGAAAAAATGAGGTGTAATGATGATCCCAAGAAAAACAGTAATTCCTTTACTGCATTTTGACCCCTGCATCCTTCCACATTTTATTATTTTCTAAGTAATGGCATGATGCTGCAAGGGCAGACACTGCTATTGCAACTGTCAGATCTAAAGAGTCTCTTCAGGGGGAAAATACATCTTCTACTTATGTGATTTACAAGCCACAAAAAAGTAAGTGTTTCTGAAAAAAAATACGTTTTTCAAAATTTGGACAATACTTTTACTTTCATATATTTTTACTTTCAAGTTACAAAAACGGCTTGGTGAAAATAATGGTCTATGACAAATATGCAGTAAGCTGGTCAGCAGAATGAGAAGATATATTTTCCCGCTACAGAATTCTGTCTTATACAGAGCCTTAAAAGAGGTGGAAGATAGTGTTTGCCAGATATGAAGTACGGTGTGTTATAGACTGAGAAAACAAAAGTTTCATATGGAGTAGAATACACATATTATAGCAATGAATGGAATGGACAGATAGAATTGACCTATGTGCACTTTTCATATAATCTACACAGTCAAGTAACTTGCATGAGCCCAGTGACCCAAAGAGTAATCCTGTTCGTGCAGATGGTGTTTATTAAGTATGATGATTCTGTGTTATCATATTTCAATTGACCTTGTTCCACTCAATTTTTATTTTTATACAAATAGCTTTTTTCCTAAAATGTGCTATGAAGAGGTTAGAAAGGGGACTGGGTGAAGTCATTCCTTGCTAGTAGGTGGTACGCAGTTACCAGTACAACTTACAAAGTTAGAAGAAGAGAGGAAAACAAATACTGCACACAAGAACTTCTGCTTAGTGTGACTTGATGCATATGTTCTGCCATCATGACTTGTTTACACAGAATACACCCCATCTGCTTAAATGTATCCATAATTGAATGTAAACTAATATTAGTGGTTTTCAGTCCCTAACACTGGAAAACCTAACTATATTCATGAACCTAATTTAAATGAATAATAGTACTTCGTATGCCCTGTAACCTGAACCAAACCAGCAATGGTACTATCCATGCTTAACTGGATTGATGTTAGTACATTAGAAGGATTCTAGATGTCAGAATTAATAGAGTTGAGCATTAAGGTGATTGTACAGTCTTGATATGCAAAATCACTAATAATTGTGTGTTTGAAACACTCTGATAATCTTGCTGTTCCAGAGGCCTCAGATCACAGCTTTATCTTAGTTTTGTTCGTTACACAACTAAGGTTGACCGGCCTTTCTCAAACGGGCTCTGGACGACTACATGCACTGTGAACATTTTAGTGGGACTATTATACTACAACATAGCGGAAGGCATAATTGGGACATTTTACTGTGTCAAGCTTTCCATCTTATCCTTTTTGCTCCCACTCATTGAGCTCTCTGAGACCACCAATCCAGGGCTGTATCTTAATCAGTAAGATTAGGTGGGTGTGAAACGAACTCAGATTTCCCAGCATGGTGGCTGGCAGGTTCACGAAGTGAGATGACCTAGGGACCCGACACCCATAAAAGGTCAAAAGCTTTTGGTGCAGCTTTCTGACTTTTCTTTTTTAACATTCAACACATGGAAGTTGATCAATAAGTATTTGTTTCACATTTTGTTGATTGGATAATTCAATCACACAAAAGGTGATGGGAGTAATTCTTGCGAATACTCTACCCACTGGCAATCGCTAGGATAGCATTCCGACCCATTGCTTTTCACCCAATTATCTACTCGAGACAAAATCCACCTTATGCAAATCCCATCAAAAGGGAAATAACCCTCGTCAGTGTAAACCTATAGACACTGTTAATCACCAGCACAACCACAAACTAAAATGCCATTCAAAGAAGGGAAAGTGAGTGAGAATTTTATTTTATTCCATAAAGGGGCTAACACAGTATAACTTTGTTATAGAAGGGAGCAACAAGCAATGCTGGTCTATGATTTTTCTGCTTTGGCTTTGTTTAGGCATGTTACAAAAATACATTTTAAAAACGCAAATGGAAGTGAGGGAACTCAATTACAGCCGCACTTGCTCTTCTATCACTATAAGTATCCACACCAATCAATCCAAATCGTGCCCACTTCTGTAAGTCCACTGCCACAGGACCTAAACTTAAACTATACACCATACTGGCTCAGAGAGGCACATATTAAATAGCATACAATATGCACACAAATCACACAGATATTTTTGTTGAGACTTGTCTTCATAGAAAATCTTCTTTATTCTTGATCCACACAGCCAACACGTTTCACCCAGACGGGCTTCATCAGGGCTAATGCGGAATATTTTATTCTATGTTCTAGCATGTAGACGAGTAATCCTCCAGTGTTCGATTTTTATTCAGTGATCCTTATCTTATTGTGTTCCTTTAAGGGTTATCCAATGGGCACAGTACGGCTCGAGTAAAACCGTCTTAAACTCCAAGTATTTCAAGTGCAATGCACCCACACATCAGTTTATTCCGTGTTCTGTACTTCACTCCGCATATGGCAGGAACGGCAATTTGATAGTCCACCCAGGTCGGCAAACCGGATGCATTGCACTTGAAATAGTTGGAGTTTAAGACGGTTTTACTCTGTTTAAACATTAACTGCAAGGTGCAGTGACAGGTACCCGTAAAAAGAGTGCTGTCACCATGCATAAGGGATATTGGTGAAAACGTGACGCAAGCCTTTCCATATACCAAAAAAGGTCATAGCTGTAATGTGTGATACAGTCAGCTATTCACAGCTTTTTACCCAACTGCACCTTACTGCCTGGATTTTAGAGCCCAATTTACAATGTTAACAGCAAAATTTCAAATCCCAGAATACAATATGATGTTGGATTAAAAGTCAGGACTGACTCTAAATTAGACATTTGCCTTAAGGACACCTGGCAGTTATAAATGTCTGCACAACTTCATAACCTTGATGTAGTCAGGCAAAGAGTACAGAAAATCAGTGGCAAGAGTGCTTAAAGCATGGGGTTCAGGTGCCTTAGAATGCAGGGCCACAAATTAATCTGGTGCAATTCAAAATTGTAAAGATTTCCCAAAGTACTATCCTGTTGGCAGGGTTGACCACCCCTACAGTGATATAATATTCAGTAAAGAGTAGGTGAATAACCCCCAACTGTGTCCAGAAATGTGTTAAAAAAATAATTGAATATAGTATTCTTACTTTTTTAATCCATTATTAGTCCTGTAAACCAAACAAAGTTTTGACAGAGTGAGAGGTAATGAGATGTGAGCGAGAGTAACAAGATGTGAATGAGAATGCAATACACAGATTTTCTGTGCTTAAACAGTCTAATATAAGCCCATTTGACAAACTTCCTATGTGAAGACACTACACACCGTACATTACTTCTCCTTTAAATTAAATATATGCTTTAAAACAATCACTGCAAACAACATGTTTTGTAAACACTGTAAAAACACAGTATTTTCCATTTTGGGGTGGGTGAAAAACACTGATAAGCACTGATTTCAAAACGTTTGGAAAACACTGAGAAAACACCAATGAAAATGACAAAACATGAACACGGAAAACAGGACAACCTTGCTATACCTCACTGACGAGACCTAGCAAGGCTGAAACTGGTCTGCGGTTGCTTTAGCTCCCATCTGGAGTGGGATTTGCCTGACAGATAGACTGTTCCCATAAGGCGCTGGGTTCAGTACTGATACGCTTAAGGCGTATCAGTATCTAGATTCTGATCTAGATCAGTGTCTAGATTGGCAAAGTGGGCTAAAAGGTGGGTTGTAATGCTACTCCGATGAATTGCCAGTGGAGGTTAGACTATTTGCAATTATTCCCCCATCACTTTTTTTGTGATTGATGGGATAACCCAAAACATCCTGGAGATGATGACTCTTGGTTGGCTGGTACTGTGCAATACAGAACTGGGATTAAAACATATTGTAGGACTGCTTTTAGGTGTCAGTCTAGCTCTGCAACAGGATGCATAAAAATACCATTGTTATGTCCTTTTGTCCTGCTGTACTAGGTCACTGTCCACCACCAAAACAGAGCACTCATTCATCCCATACAGACATTGTAGGCCCAACTCACATAAACAAATGTTTGCCTGCCACGTATCCACCAGAGGATGCTTAACATTTACTACTGCATAATTGTACATCACACTTTTGTATAATTATGCAGTAGTAAAACCCATGCAAGGAGTGTGGAGTGTGGAGTGTACGGATCAACAGTGATTTGCTTTGAAAGTTTGTTGATTGGGTACAGATTTGTTACCTTTTTTTGAAAATTGGTCACTATGCATCTTTACGTTTCTGATAAAAAAAATGAACAGAGCAAATTAAGTTTTACTCTTACGGCTGCTTGAGTAATAAGAATGTAGCAAATGATACTTGCACCAATCCAAGCATGTCAAAAGCTGCAAATTACTACTGGTAAGTAAAGCTTAGCTATAAGGAATGAAGAAAATTTACGTTCTTCACTTTTTAATTTGAAGGGTGTGGTTACTTTCAAGGCAAAACAATTGTGTTCCAATTTTATAAACGGGTATCAAAACAGTTCTTAATCACTATTATCTTCTCTTAGAGGAAGAATTAAAAAGAACATTTCAAAATATAAAAAAAAGGCTCTTTGTGTGAAACCAGGAAAAAAACCAACACAGACATAGCAGGCCCTACGCAGGTCCACCGCACCCAATTACCAAGCAAAGAATGCATTTATTTGGGGATATCACACCCCAACGATCCCACAACTCCCCATAACTACACCCCTGTACCAATCATGTGGGTAGCAGCCTTAAAATAAGTAAATACAATAGCAGATCAAACTTAAGGTCTTACCTGAAGAAATACATGCTCAGAACCTGCATACGGCATGCTCAGAGAACCAACTGCTGAAAACCAAAAGTAAACTCAGGCAGTTACTGCTCTGGAACAAGTGTGTTGCTGCTAAAAGCACTCACTTTAGAGCAGGCTTTGGGTTTAGTGGCAGCTTCCAACATAACCATCTCCAGTGAGGACTTTGAAGTATTGTTCACATTTAATTTCTGTTAACTATAAGGAATACATAATTTTACTCAATTTCTTAAGAACCGTGAACCTAGAACAGAATACAACAAACAGTGACAAACCATGCTTTTTAAGTATTTGGAAGTCATGTTTATGATATAGCGTGTATTTATATGAGCAATAAACATAACATAGAGACTTTAAGTGCTACATAGGAAACATTGCCACCATCTGTGACATGTTGATTGGTAACCTTTGATATCATTTAGTGGGTCCCTTACGTGTGTTTGGTGATCCCTACAAATCCTTAAGAGCAATGGTGATGGGACGTGTCTTTGGTGTGTTATTGGTTGATACAGCTTGTTCTTGCAAGTTATATTGGCTTAATAGTCCAGTTGCAGGGGTTTTGTTAAACAAGTGAGACCCTACAGTTGATATTTTGGTAGTAAGGAGTTCATGACTGTTTTGTTAATACTTCATATACAGAACCTACAGGAGCTTTTCTCAGAGAGTTATGGAAGTGGGTGCTTTATTAATACTGTTTTTCTCAGAAAGTTTTGTTATTGTAGTAAAAGGACTGTGAATGCTTTTTTAATACAGTGTGTCTTTGCCAGTGCTCTTGGAGCAGTGTTGTGATAGTGTATTCTTTGTTTCCCCCTTTTCTCTTTGCATGTGTTGTTATTGTGTGATTTTAGAGGATGTTATGTTGATACCGTCTCTTTGTACAGGCGCAGCTAGCATAGGGAATTGGTAGTTGGTCCTTTGTTGCTCAGGCATGGCCTTGAAGGCCCATCATGGTATTGAGTTAATACTAGGTGCTTTGTAGGTGCGGCACGTCCCTACCAGGACATTTATCAATAATCAGAGGTGATTTATGCTGCCTGTTTGTAAAAATTCTATTTGAATAGTGTGATGGTAGGGGTGCATTGTGGCTGCAGCATGGATTGGCGGATCTTCACATTTTCTTTTGTATGCTTTTAACTGGTGGTTTCTCTTTCTCCTGGTCTGGTTCAGAGATGTGCTATGCGGATACCTACTTTGCTCCAACATCAGCGGTTTGCCTAGCATCGGAGACCTAAACGGTGAAATTACCAGCACAACCCTGTACTACCAAAGCAAATACGTCGACTGCAGGTACAGTGTCCATATGCATATTTTTTAGACCTGTCATTGCTCATTACATGATTCCCGCTCCTTAACATGCCAATATAGCCATTCAGTACTCTATTTAGAAGTACCAACATCTGACTAAATCCCCCGCTACAGTCCTTACTCTTCCAAAACTGAAATTCACAACACTCCTAGACCTTCATATGTGGTTTTACCAATTCCCTTTATCACACTTCCCGACGCCCTCCTATGCATCTTTCTCTTAGGAATCCTTCGTAATTGCTCTTCCATTTTCCATTTCCAACCATGGGCTTTTATATATTGATGTTCAGTGCTCATTTGTTTATGCACACACAAGGAGCTCTTCCATTGTCCGTTTCCACCACCACCCAAGGATCTCTTTCGTGGTTATTTTTTGATCCACTCCTTGAGGGTACTTCGATCCACTCTTTGTTCAACAAGCACCTGGTAGGTTTATCAGTGCTTTACATAAACTGGTATTTTACAAAAACAAATAAAATAATTTGGGATTTCTTGCTGCATGTCTTAGGGGTCTTGCCTGTGACATGCACTCCTGCATTCTTTTCCATGGCCAATTCCACTGCATCCCTGAGTGCTTTATAATGGTACATCCCCACTGTACTCCTGAGAGCTCTTTTAAGACAGACCAATTGCCACAGTCCACTGACCATTTTTCACTTCACTTGCAAGGACTTTAAAGTGATAACTTCCCACTGCATCCTCCATCAAACACATTTGTGGTTTATACTCACCATTCTGTGGCCCATATCTGCTGCATTTATTGGTGCTCCACTGTTGTAAATGTCCAGAGTACTAAGTCTAGGCAAGGTAAAATCGTACTGTGGAGATAAGAGCATTGCAAGTAACTGGTATTTACTTATCCTCGCCTCTTTTTTTTACAACTGTTTAGGAATTGCTTCTGCAGAATTGGAGTAAAATGTAAACCCCCTCCCCATAAAAATCAAAAGACCAGTTGAGGGGAGCGTGGCCAAGATTGCGGCGAGGTAGGCTTGTTTCCCTGCCCCTCCAGTGCCGCCTGCCATAAGCCTTGTATATCTCCCCTCCTGATGCCCATCCACGCTGGACAGTGAGTGTGGCATTACTAGCTGACCCTCTAGCACCGGCGGTGTGCTCATCTCTGTGATCTGTGGTGGATTTCTGCGTCTGTCTGGGCCGTCCAGCCCGGCCTTGCTGCGGCCTGGCGGGCTTAGCGGAGTGCTGCTGCTGCTGTAGATCTCTGTCCCGCAGTGTCCCCAGCTGCTTGGTGGGGTGCCCGGCAGCATATTGGGAGCAGCGACATAGCCAGCTGGCCAAAAGCACGACCTGTGGAGCTGCCGGGAGAGGGCCAAGACGGGGCCCGCGCGGCAGCCGCCATTTTGCGGTATTGGTGATGACAGCCTGGCCGGGACGCGTGCGACCCAGGAACACGGGAAGCCCAGCAGTAACTGGTGTATGCAGTCCTTTCAGCGAGGCAGCAGAGGGCGGACCCCCGGTGAGCCTCTGATTGCTCCCGTACCGTTGCTGTTCAGGGCCGAGGTGCCCGGGCCCCAAGAGTGCTGACGTGAGGAGAGGAGAGGCGGCGGAGGCCCAGGAGTGCTGAGGTGAGGAGCGGAGGGGCGTCGGACTTCTGGCTGCAGGTCTCGGTTCGTGTGTCGGCAGACGGTGAGGAAATTAATCGCTGGAGGTGGTGAGGGGGCCTTGCTGGCTGTGTGTGGGCGGCATTACTGTTTGCAGCGGTCCCCACGCTACCCACTGCTTGGCTGGGAGACTTTGCCACAGAGATGTAGACTGGGCCCTTCTATTGTTTGTTGGGGACTGGACTTAGCTGTGGAGGCCGCGCTGCGTGATTCCCTCATAGTGGTGGGGCCTGAGTGGCTAAAACGGGCGTGGGCGCCCCCCCTGAGGGGCCATTAACTGGGTCCTGTGGTGGATCTGAGGCCTGGGAATCTGCGCTGCTGAGTGCATTGGGTCTGCCTTTGGCCCGCGAGTTGGCGGGAGGCGGTTCTCTGCCCCTAAATGGTGCTTTGCTTTGCCTTTGTGACCCAGGGGCAGTCGCCATTACCAAGCACTGCTTCGAGTGGGGCCTGGCAGCCCTCTTCCCTGTACGAGCTGTGGGGGGGGGGGGGGGGCATTTAGTGGAGGACTTTCACCTGCCCTCCGGTGGAGTTGGTCGGTCCATGTATCGGCAGACGGTGTGGTGTGGTGCGGAGGTATACTGGCAGCGGCAAAAGCGGGGGGCTCAACTTTCCACACTGTCGGTGAGGCTCCCTCCCCCCTCCATTCTATTGCACTTTGAGGGGTTGTATTCCCCGTGTGGACCTCTGGCTGGCGTTCCGGCAGCTTTCTATCATAACTGAAGGGAAGCCTGTGGTCATCGGAGCAGCGAAGGCTCTCGGCTGGCTGGTGGAGGCCTGACCCAGCTGCAGCCAGCACACAAGGTGTCATTCTGGCGGTGAGGGGCCCGGGAGTGATATATACCCCTGTTTAAGTCCTGGGATCTGATTTTCCCTTACTAGCCACGTTGGCCGTGAGGTACGGCAGGCCTGTGGCTCGCTGCCTGGAGTTTAGGTCCTGGTTCCTCCACGGATGGACCCAAACTGTGTCCCTCACGGGGTCCGACGCTGTCCGCCCTTACTTACGTGTTAGTGCGGCTTTTCCTGCGGGGGGTCTCCTGAGTGTCTTCGGTTACTCGTCTCGCGGCCCTGCCTTGGTAGCGGCGGCTGCGCATAGGCCCCTGCCTGAGGCATCATGTCTTCCTCCAGGAATAGAAAGGACAAGCCCCTGAAGGATCTCCTGCAGAAGCCGACGGCACAATCCGCCTCTCAGCTGGAATCTAAATCACCGCAACTCGAGGACAATATTATGCCGGCAACCAAAGCTTTTATAATCTAACTGTTCTCAGCCATAAAGAAGGACATTCTGGAGCTTCGCTCCCAGCTCTCTTCTGACCTAAGAGAAGTCCGGCGTGATGTGGATGCCATCGGAGAGCGAGTGGCAACCTTGGAAGAGCACGACTTAGGACGAGAGGACGATCTCCACCAACTCCAGCAAGATGTGATTTGCCCGACGGAGCAGAATCTGGATCTCCAGGCCCACTCTGAGGACTTTGAAATCGGTCCAGGCGTAATAACATCAGAATCCGGGCGGTTCCATGGAAAGGAGAAGGTGATCACCTCCGTGCGTACGTCTGTAATCACTTTCATCAGATCTTGGGTGAAGGCGGGGATCAGGAAATACAGATGGATCGTGTTCATTGTGTAGGCTTGCCACGTGGTCCTAAGGCTCCCCTGCCGGACATACTTGTCTGTGTCCACGACTTCCAACTTAAGGAGCGAATTCTTCGCAAAGGCCCGAGATCTCAACTTTGTGCAGTTCCGTGGTCATCAGCGTGGTCATCAGCCTGCACTCTTCCAGGATTTGGCAGCCTCCACCTTGACCAAACGTTGGGACTTTAAGCCCATCACTAACCATCTTCGGGAGCAAGGCATCCCCTACTCATGGGGCCATCCGTTTCGCCTTATCTTCAAGCACCCCCCATCAAAATCGGACACGTCCACTAGAATGCTGGAGAGAGAGGCGGCCCTTACTTCGGTGGCGCAGGTGACGGATAATACAGGCGTCCCTTGATCTACACATGATTGGCATCAGTTGGGCTCATATTTTGGCACCAGAAGAGGTTAGCAGTCTGGCGAGGAGATGCGTCATCACTCACCCTTTGTACAATGGACTTGCTCTGTACAAGGCACGTGACTTGATCTAGGATGGGGCCATGTCCCCCTAAACGTTTGACTCGCAAGACAGACTGTTGACACTGTATTTGACTTTTGGGTTTTCTTCCTTTTTATGTTCTATTGCATTATGTGTTAGGGAATTGGGTTCTGTGAGTATTTTGGGGTTGTTTCTGGTGCTCCGCATCAGATCTCAGGCAGGCAGGGCAGGTATTTGGCCCAAGGTCCTTGACTTCTTATGGTCCTAGTACTATTGACATTAGACAGCTAGATGTCTATTTCTCCTCCCTTAGATGCTATGGGTAGGGATTTAAAAATTGTAAGCCTGAATGTCAAAGGCTTATATAGCCCAGTTAAGCGCTCTGCAATACTTTCACTCTTAGAAAATGCTGAGGGCAATATATGCCTGCTTCAGGAAACCCACCTGCTCTCCTAAGATACTAAGCGGATGAAGGATAAGCGCTTTCCGCTGCAACTATGATCCTCAGGTCCGCCTAAGAAACATGGGGTGGTAATCCTTTTCAGTGCGCGCGCACACTGCAAAGTACTCCCTCCTGTAGTAGACATTAAAGGCAGGTTCCTGGCTGTCCACATTCAATGGGGAGACACACAAATGACAGTAGGGTCATTATATGCCCTGAACGAACGGCAAGCACCCTTCAGGCGCTTAGCCCTTTCTGAAGTTCTTGCATCTCCGGATGCGGCGATATTGGTGGGTGGTGACCTGAACATAGTGATGGATCCAGGGATGGATAAGTCAGAGCGACGATCACATCAGGCAGGTGCACTGTCGCAGGGTGGGAAACAATGGTAGATTAATGGTGGATTCTTGCTTCCACATTATAAGCCTCCTTCGGAAGGTGTTCCCCCTTCTACCAGACAACACAAGAAAGACCTTGGTCCAGGCCCTCGTTCTGAGCCGCTTGGACTACTGTAATGGCCTTCTCTTGGGAGCTAACGAAGGAGTGCTTAATAAACTTCAGGTGGTTCAGAACACCGCGGCCCGCCTGGTGACCAATGCCCCCCCTAGAACTCCATCTTTGCCCCTTCTCAAGGCCCTCCACTGGCTTCCCATCCGTAAACGGGTGGAATTCAAGATTTGCTGTGTGGTACACAAGAGTCTCTACAATCTCGGCCCACACTATTTGGCCGAGAAATTTGTATACCACCGCCCCTGCCGCAATCTCAGGTCCAGCAACCAACTATTACTCCAGGTTCCTAGACATCACAAGACCAGACAGGGAGGTCGTGCCCTTTCCATTTTGGGCCCGCGCCTATGGAACAATCTCCCCCTTTCCCTTAGAGAGTGCCCTAGCCATCTAGCTTTTAGGAAACTCCTAAAGACAACTCTATTCTAGTTGGAGCGCTGTCTGTCCTGTTCTTCACAGCACCGCGCGGAGATACACCTTCGGGTGTGATGCCGGCGCGTTACAAGCCCATAAATAAATAAATAAATAAAATAAATAAATAAATGTGCGGCTCGCCCAGCACCCTAATGAGCGCGACTACACCTACTACCACGTAGCACAAAACCTATGCACGCTTAGACTACTTTTTAGCAACATCCTCTCTCGTCCCCCACTTGCACGCAGCAGATATTACTCCTCGGTCCCTGTCGGATCATGCCCTCATCTCGGTTCTGCTTACCTCCCATAGCAAGCGTCCACCACCGCCCGGCTGGCGTCTTCGCGACTTCCTGCTACACTCGGAGTTAGTCACTACTCGAATCCAGGACACTATAGTTAACTACCTTGCAGACACCGATCGGTAGGGCATACCTCTTGCTGCGGTATGGGAAGCCCTGAAATTAGTAGTGCGGGGCGAGTTCATCGCGATTGCGGCATCCTTTGCACGGTTACGCAAAGAAAAGCGTGCAGAGTTGGAGAGGGAGGTGGGAGCCCTAGAAGCAGTGCACAAGCGGACGGGAGCCCCAAGAGTGTGGAGGGAATTGGAAACAAAGTGGCGCATGCTGAAACACTTAGACTTAAATAGGGCAGAGCTTGCCCTCCTGTGCTTACAACATAAGTTTTACCTTAGTGGGGATAAGGCAGGGAGGATGTTGGCGCATAGGCTAAGGGCACGAGCACAGATGTCAGCTATCCAATCCATCCGTGATTCACAGGCGGTGGAGCATACCACAGACACCCTTATTGTTGACACCTTCCGTCAGTTCAATATGTGCCTGTACACAGGGGGGGACACTAGCCTGCAGGGTACGGAGGATTATCTAAATTCTTGTGGTCTTACTCCTCTGTTTAAATCGTCGTCTGACACTTTAGATACCGCCATTCGCACATAGGAGGTCATATCAGCGATAGCACATTTGAAGGTGGCCATATCCCGAGGTTCGGACGGCTTTTCCCCTTTGTTTTATAAAACCTTTTGCCTGGAGCTGGCTCCTCTTTTTACATGACTTTTTAATTCCTTCCTCGATACTGGGGAGGTGACTCCCTACAATGTCAGAGGCAGCAATTATGGTTATCCTTAAACCTGGGAAGGATCCTAAAGAATGCGGATCGTACCGGCCAATTTCCCTCCTGAACATCGACGCGAAGCTTTTCACGAGTATTTTGGCAGCTCGACTTAGCCCCTTAATGGATGGCCTTATTGACCCAGATCAGTCCAGCTTTATTCCGACGCGGCAAGGAGGGGACAACACCATACGGCTCCTCCACCTTATAGACTTATTTCACCAGCCTTGCGCTAAGGCCTTTTTGCTCTCAATCGACGCAGAGAAAGCCTTTGACCAAGTTGATTGGGAGTACCTGTTTGCAGTCTTACGGGCTTTTGGATTTGGTGATAACTTTGTCCGAGGGATCCAGTGTCTCTACGCAGCGCCTAAGGCGGCGGTGCGAGTGGACGGATGTAAATCAGCCCTCTTCCCCATCTTCAGGGGAACGCGGCAAGGGTGTCCCTTGCCCCCGCTGCTTTTCACGCTCTATATGGAGCCTTTTGCCCAACGCATACGGTCGAATCTAGACATTGTAGGCATCAAATTCGGCGCTGACACACACAAAATTAGTATGTATGCGTACAATGTCATCTTGTCATTCACACAACCCCATTCCATGTTGCGGTGCCTGGCGGGAGAGCTCCTCCAGTTTGGCAAGGTCGCAGGGTTTAAAGTAAACTTTTCAAAATCTCAGATGAGGTCCAGGACCTGCAGCAAGATTTTGCCTTTCAGGGGGTGCAGACCGACATTACATACTTGGGCTTTTGGGTGACTTTATCTATCGCTAAAACACTTACACTCAACTATAAATTGTTGCTGGATCAAACTACTAAAGCATTGTCTGATTGGTCCCGCCTCAACCTGGCATGGATTGGGAGGTTAGCGGCAGTGAAAATGACTGTGCTCCCGCGTATCCTTTACCTGTTTCAGATGCTCACTGTGAGCCCTCCACCAGGCACCGTTCGGAAATTACAGGGGATCCTTAACAAATTTTTGTGGGGCAATAAAAAGCCTCGGCTCGCATTATCACTTGTCACTTCGCTGAAAGCTGGAGGGGGGATGGGCTTCCCGCTAGAGGGGGCTTATTTTCAAGCGCCCTGTCTCCGCTACATCACGGAGTGAACCGGCACTTGTCCAGCAAACAAAACTTTATCGACCAAACAGTGGCTGGTTGTAATATCTGGGGTGAACTTTGGCTTCCGCGCAAACACAGAGTATGGGGCCTTTACTCCTCTCCAGTGACTTCGCCGACTCTTAAAGTATGGGATCAGTTAGCGCGACACAGAGGCTGGACTACGTTTCCGTCTCCTATCTTTGACAACCCCGATTTCCCACCAGGTTGCGCGTCCCCAGTCTTTCACCGTTGGAGGGAGGAGGGCTGTAAAAGGGTTGGCTCCCTATTTGACCTAGATGGCTTGATTCCCTTCGTCCATCTGCGTAAGGATTATTATGATCTGCCAGAGTTGCACGCTTTCCATTACTCACAGCTTGCACACTGGGTGACCCAACCCTCCAATGGCCGACCCAACCCTCCAATTTCGCTCTAATGTCCCGCCCCTTGACCACTTTTGAAAAGTAATTAAACAGGGGGTGGTGATGGACAGAGTTTCTGAATTAAGCAGAATACTCTCACCCAGTCAAGGGATCGGGGCTTAATCCAACACCGTTTTTTAGCTCACTGCACCATCCCAGCTCAGAACCTGGCTATATGCAAATTAGTCTGTCCCTGGCCCAGTGTATCATGGGAACAGGGCAAACCAAACTACCAAGCCAGTTCTTTCACTGGGAAGGAAACAAGCTACCGGGGACCGGTTTCTGGCATTTCAGCCGTCTTCGGCCCGGCTTGCTTGAATCCTGATGGTGCAATGAGCTAGGGACTCACGTCTGAGTATACCCTTCCACGCTTATGGTGGACAAAATAATTAAACAACAGGGGGTGGTGATGGACAGAGTTTCTGAATTAAGCAGATGGTGCAGTGAGGTAAAAAACAGTGTTGGATTAAGCCCTGATCTCTTGACTGGGTGAGAGTATTCTGCTAAATTCAGAAACTCTGTCCATCACCACCCCCTGTTGTTTAATTACTTTTGAAAAGTGGCTGGTCTGCAAAAAGGATGACCGTAAGCTCATATCTGAATTGTACGCGATAATCATGGCGCGCCCCAAGAAGCATCGTACGAAGGCGCAGGTCCGCACAAAGAATGGGAGCACATCTTTTACCGGGCACACCACACAGCCTCCAATACCGCCGGTGCGGAATCTGCCTGGAAAGTAGTCACTTATTGGTATTATACCCCAGCGCGCATCAAATCCTGGGATGGAACTAAGTCGGGCCTCTGCTGGCGGGGGTGTGGTCTTCCTGGAACCTTGATACATTTACAGTGGCACTGCCCGAAATTGGTGCGATATTGGACAGCGGTTCTTGATTACCTTGATGCTGCATTTCAGATTACATTCCCACAGGCACCTGAGCACACACTGTTGGGACTCCCCCATCCTAAGTCCTTCCCTGTTCGCTCGTCGAGGGGTAAGCTGATAGCCCTAGCATTGCTTGTGGCGCGACAGGTTCTTCTAGTGCACTGGGGTTCCTCGGCCAACCCAGACCCGCGGGACTGGATCCCGAGGCTTTGGCACCTTTTGGCAATGGAGCGTCTCTCGCTTATCATCGATGGGAAGGGTTCGAATATGCGAAGCTATGGGCCCCATTCCTGCAACTCCTTACCAAAGAAATGAGGGAAGTCACGTGCCCGAAATACCTACAAATCCTGCAACTCATCCCTCTGGAACCGCCAGGGGCCACAAAAATGTAGCCTTAATGTCTTTGGCCAGTGACTGGTTGTTATGGGGCGGTAGAAGTGATAGTTAGAGACTGATGCGGAGAGGGGTGGGGGTGAGGGAGTTGGAGGGTGGAGGGTGTTTGTCTATTTTCATGTTCCTTTTATTCTATTAAAGTGGTATCTTAGCCAGTTGCCTTCTCTATACGCTGTGGTCTGATTTTTTTCCCGGGGTCGCCCTCCGGGCTGTATACCTACACACTGTGTATTGACCATAACATAACGCTCTGCCGGCACCTGGATGTAGGCAGACAAGCTCTGTATAATGATCCTCTGATCCTATGATTGATTCTAAAAAGACCAGTTGAAAGATTAACTGGTCGCTCTGTGTATTAGCTGCTTAGGGGTGGTGAGCAAGGGGCTATGATCAAACTGGCATCCAACATACTGCTTTAGAGTTCACTTCTTAAATCCATAAGCATAAAAGAAGGATAATTCTGGAAAAAACTGCAAATCATCATTCATTTCCACATTAGTAGCAGACAGTAGTATGTCTTTGGTTGCTGACTACCATAAACTCAGACTCTCTTTTCCAGTATTCCAGTGCCAGAGGTTGCTATACAATGGGCCAGGTGTATGAAGCTATTTAGCATTTCTTAACGTGCGTAATCGCTATTACGGCACGTTTAAAAATGCTAAATAGCCTTTTGGTATATGCAAAGGCCGTTTAGGAATCGCAAAATAGGGATTTCCTATTAGCGATTTCCTATCCACATGTACAAAGCATTTCCTAAATGCAAATTGGGCATTTAGGAAATGCTATTACCATCGACTCAAAGTCAATGGTAACCATATGCAATATAAAAAAAACACTCTTAAATGCTTTTTTAAAAGTGCAATAAAGCTCATAAATGCCACTAAGGCATTTGTGCACTTTACATGTGCACCACTTTTTTCGGGGTGCATCTAGGGGGTCCTTAGGCTGAACGTCACCCTTGCTTTAGCATTTCCTAATTTACAGTTTCCTATTAGCAAATCGTAATTTAGGAATTCATAACCATTCGTATCTATGAGCCTTTTGGCCCATAGGAATGATTAGTTTGGTATTACATAAATAGCTATTTCCTAATAGCGATTTTTTGTACATACCGTTTTGCATTTCCCAAATAGCGATTTCTAGGAAGTTGCTATTTAGAAAATGTAAAATTATTATTTGGTACATCTGGCCGAATATTGCGTGCTCGCAGTAGCAAAGCCTACAGACATTTCTGACTCTGAAGACTAATTTAATTTGCTGGAGTGCCGAAAAGCTGATCGGGTGCTAAATGTTTTCACCTGTGGCTCCTGCTCATCTTTTTGGCACTCCAATAAGGGAAATTAGAGCCCAAGCATATTAGAACCCCTAGCCTTTAATATTTTATGTGTACCGTGAAACATATGTTCTTCATTTTCCTCTTCAAAGATTGTTGTAGCAGTCCCCCCAATGTCGTCTTTACTTTTCCTTTGTCTTGTGAACAAGGTGATTTTTACAGTTTGCAGAATTGGGATGAATTACAAAAAGATGGCAAATATCTACCACTGGCTGTAACAAAGAAATGCCTCATTTGGCTGTCAGAGGGAAAAGAAGCAGCTTGACAGCAGCTGCACACAAATACAGACATCCCAGCCACCAGCACAGATCCGTGTACATTAGAAATGACTACTTGGTTATGCGCTTCCTCAATTGCTTGGGACCGAGATCTTGCAATAGTATTTTTTTGACATTGAAATCCTTAAGATATTTTACGACAAAGCCTCAAAAGCAGGATTACTTCCAGCTTTCTCAAGGATTGGTAAACAATCTGATGCATAAATAAACGGATTTCTTCCCAAACCTGTTTATTTGTGCGTTGCTCCCATCTTCTACAACCAAAACTGAAGACTTAAATGTCAAGGTAACTTCCCCACAAGGATGCATGAAACTCCTAAAATATTCAGAGGAATTTACTGTTTCCAGTGGGATGGAGAGTGTCCTCTCCTCATCGTAATGGGTGCTTGCTATGCAAGACAAGTAGGTGCTGAACTAGGGTTATGCTTGATTTTTTAGTTCTTCCATCAATACTTTATTCTGGTCGTTCAAAGTCTATGAAATCTTCTACAGATTCAATTTAAATTTCATAGATGTGTTGTGGTGCAGAAACTGAAAATGAGTACGTATCGGAGTTGCATCTAGTATTTTAGGTGCCACAGATCGATATGTTCATAGAATCAGAGCAAAGTTCCCAATAGAGATCAGCAGTCTCCCTCAAGGTCCTGGTATGTTGTTCTGCTCAACAAGCCTCAGGCATAGGTGTTTCAAGATCTGTTTGACACTAACCAATTTTCCTTATGAAAATGTCAACTGTTTAGTCACATTTCCAGTGATAAACAGATAAAGTTATCAGTGTTGTCTGTGTAAGTCTAGGATGCATACTTCCAATTTGAAATTGGAAAGCACATTGTCAGGATTTGAATTTTGGCATCAGAGGTTACCATTATTAGTACAGATGCTTTTCTTTTGACATAAACGTTTTTACATGTTTACCAAAATTCTCTGAAGTGTAGTTGTTCACATCCTTCTATGGGAAAAAAATGTTCCTTAGCTACAGTTTGTTGGGGAAAGCACAGTCTGCAGAGAATTGGCACAAGAAGCTTCGAATTTGCAAAGCTGTCCGCAATCTACAGATTTTTGTCATAAGTAGTGCCATCACTATATAGTATTCAGACACAGTTACTAATGATTTTTCTGTGGGCTTAGTTTTTCCACTGTGCAAATAAGTTCTGTCTCTAGAGCAAACCATTCAGCACTTCTCTGCACACCCGGAATGCTAGCATGTTAGTTTCATAGACACCCAGGCTTAATAGGAGGGAAAGCATAAAGACAGAGTAAGGAATTGCATGCACACTGGCTCCGGTCCTCATAGTCCTTGCTGTCCCTGACCTCATACATCCACTCAAACTATATGTCCTGTTGCAATCCTACATATACGAGAAAACACAAGTAGAAACTAGGTAGGGACACATGGGTAAGGGGCTGGGCTCACCAGCTCTCCTATGAGAATCCATGCAAATGTATTAAAAGGGGTTTTAATAAAGGGATTTCTGGTCCTGCCTATGGTGTACATTCAGTTCCCAATGAATTCTGAACGATGCGGTGCAATGGCTAGCAATATCGGCATCACCATGAATGTAATGTCCTTTGTTCCGAAAGGCCACTACAGTGACACTAGTGTTCTTTCTCTCTTCACTGATCAATTTCACCCATTCTGCTCTTTCTTTTCCCACAATGTCTGTCTTGTGCTCCATCCTCATTTATCTTGCTTCTCTACTTCTCACCATTTTTGACATTTCCCTCCTCCGATTCTTTTATGCCACTCCTTCCTTCCCCACCCTAATATCTTCCCTCAACCCATTTTCCAAATTTTTTGTTATCCCTACTTCTTTCTCATTTCCTTTTCTTCCTCCTTTTTGTTTTATCTTAAGGGGTGGGCAAGTGATGATGGTGGACGGTTCTAACCTGGGTTATGTGGAAGATGGCACTCCCTGCGGCCCCAACATGATGTGTCTCGACCACAAATGCCTACCCCTGGCAGCCTTTAACTTCAGTTCGTGTCCAGGGAGCTGGGATGGACGCACCTGCTATGGAAATGGGGTGAGTGCTCTTGTGAAGAGGTACCTAGAGGATTGTGAGCGAGCGTGTGGCATGGGAATAAACATGTTGGGGACTTTGTTATTTGGATAAAGAGAGCTTTTGCTATGGGCATTTGTACAAGGCACCACTTCAGATCTGTATGATGCCTACCATAGGGACACAGTTTGAACCATGGCGGCACTCAATTACTTAATTGAGTAAAGCATAGTTTAAAATTTGAAAATCACTGTTTTTGCGGTAACATCATTAATTGGCTTAATTAAACATCCCAGCAAATGATAAAATGTGCATACAATTGATTACTGCACTATTGACTGTGCTGAGTGTGAATATTGCTCTAAAAGTGCTTGTATAATTTTACCATGTCAGTTATGTGGTAAACCTGGATTTGCTGGCAGTAAAACTGTCTTCCATTGGGCTGGGGATAATTAGAAGGTTACAAAATTATGAAATGCGAAGTTGCACTTTCACCACGAGTCATGCCCCTATAAAACCCACAAATATTTAAACTGGGAAGTAAAAGCACAGCGTAAATCTGATCAGCACTATTAAATTTCATAATGATTTCTAAGTGATCCTCTGATCAGTTGTACTCAACAAACCCAGTGTCTTATTCCTTTGGAGCTTTATAATTTGAGATTTAGGGGGAAAGTGTGTACACGCCAGTGCATGCCCTCTACAATGAGTAGGCAGTGGTCTCCCTCTTTTTCAAAGTCTTTTTAGTGTGCTGTTAGGTGACATCCATCTCTCTAAGGAGTGGATAAGGGAGTTAAGACTTTACACTTGAATACAGGGTGCGGGTGATGAGCAGGCTAAAGCTCACATTAGAAGCATGGTAAATATCTGGTTTCATTGCAATCATGGCACAGCTGTTTGTTGAGACAAGGGATGGTGGGAAATTTGGAAATTATGGAAGTAGTAATATCTGTGACTAAGAAACAACCTGATGATTCTGCTATACCTTCTTCTGATATTGCTGTTCTTCACACCACTCCTCAACGTACATTTTTCTCTCCTATAGTTTTGCAGTAATGAAGGAAAGTGTATCTGTTATTCTGACTGGACAGGAAAAGACTGCAGTGTGTACGACCCACTTCCAGCCCCGAAACCCCCCAGAGAGGTTGAGAAATACAAGGGTTTGTATCTCCTGTTTTTCTTTATCAAATTGTGAAATGTCTCAACCTCCTTTCCGACTGCTTTACAGCCTTGAAATAGTCAGAAATTTACTTCAGTAAAAGACTGGCTTAACTCCCCTTCTAAATTGGGAAAGTGAATGGATCACCCCCACATTTGCTGGGGGTGTATGAGAAGAGCTCTCTCTATGTATAAAATGTATTTCCCAATATTAAAAACAAAAGTGTTTGTACAAGGGACTTCATTGCCCTGCACTGACTTCTCCGCTATAGAGAACTTGGTACATCTGCACTAGGAGCCCTCAGGAATAATCACATGACATTCCCAGAAGAACACCTTGAAATCTGCACCTGGCTCAGCTTTCCTGCATATAGTAGTAAATTTGTGCCTACACACAGATATATATCTACAGGGCAGGTTTGCTGCTTGTTTCGACGAAAAGGTGCACTGCATTTATGGACATCAAACTGCTTATTTTTTCATTAGGAATATGTACGGGAGTTATTAGCTTGCTCAACTAATCAGTCAGATAGTTCGATAATTCCAATCCAAACAAGACTTGTAAAGTGTGGCTAATCACCCTTAAGGGTATTCAGGTGCTGAGAATTCTTGCTGCAGAGGCTCAATCGAACAGCATGAATTCCAACGGTGAGGGTGAGGTTCAGAGGTGAAGAGGGAGGTTGTTCCAGACCCTGACAGCAAGGTAGAAGGAGCTACCTCCGCTGTGGCTTCTACAAATGGGAGTGGTATGGGTGAGGCGAAGGGAGGCAGAACGCAGAAGTCTGGAAAGTTGGTGGAAGTTTAGGCGGTTGTTGATGTATGCTGGTCCTTTGTTTGGCAGGACTTTGTAAGTATGTATCAGCATCTTGAAGTGGCATGTCTCCTGAACGGGGAGACAGTGGCGCTTCCTCAGGTGAAGGGTGATGTGTGTCCGCTTGGGGAGGTCGAGGATAAGTCTGGCTGTAGAGTTCTGTATGGTCTGGAGGATCTTCAGGAGGTGCGAGATGATTCCTGCATAGAGTCTTTTGCTATATTCAAGTCAAGTGGTGACTAGGGCTTGGACGATGGTACGTCTGGTGTTGACCAGTAGCCATTTGAAGATCTTGCGGAGCATACGAAGATGAAGGAAGCAGGTGGATGAGACTGTGTTAATCTGATTTTTCATGGTGACCTTGCTGTCCAGGATGATGCGGAGGTTGCGGGCATGGTCTGTAGGTATGGGTCCTAGTTCTGAGGGCCACCAGAAGTAGTTCCACAGGGAGGTGTTCTTCTTGAAGATTAGTACTTCGTTTTTTCTGTGTTGAGTTTCAGGCAGTTGTCTTTCATCCAGTCAGCAATGTTCGTCATACACCTGTGGAAGTTGGCCCTCCTGGTGGAGGGCTTTTCTGACGGCGAGAGGAAATTATGTTTAGTCCGAGGGTTCTGGCGATGTCGGCCAGAGGGTTCATGTAGGTGTTGAACAGGGTGTGACTTGGGGATGAGCCTTAAAGGAAAGAGCAGGTGCTCTTGTATTCGGAGGTGTAGGGAGGCAGGCGGAGTCCCTAGGTTTTTCCGCTTAGGAAGGTGGCGATCTGTCTGAGGGTGTCTCCTTGAATTCCGATGTGGTAGATTCTCTTGATAAGGGTGTTGTGGGATACAGTGCCCAAAGCTGCTGAGCGATTGAGGAGAATCAGGACCGCCATTTCCCCCCGGTCCAGGAGAGCTCTAATGTCATCACTGGTGGAGATGAGGGTGGTTTTGGTTATGTGGTTGGCGTGGAATCCAGACTGGAAGATGTGCAGAAGGTTGTTCTTCTCCGGGTATTCAGTGAGTTGGCGGTTGATGGCTTTGTTGAGGACCTTGGCGGGGAAGGGGAGCAGAGAGATGGGATGAAAGTTAACGAGTTTTATGGGGTTGTAGGATGGTTTCTTGAGAAGGGGTTTGACTTCAGCGTGTGTCTATTCATCGGGTAAGGTGGCTGTGGAGATAGATGCATTGAAAATGGTGTTGAGTTTGTTGCTGGTCAACTTGCTCCCAAGGTTGATAATGTGGTGGGGACAGGGGTCCATAGGTGCTCCTGAGTGGACAAAGTTTATGATGGCTGTGGTGCTTTGAGTGGGGAGCTTGTCCCAGGTGGTTAGCAGATGGTTGTGGTTTGCCTCTGTGGAAGCAATGAGGCTGTGGAAGTGATAAGGCTGAGGATTCTGGGCTGTGGTGCAAAGTTTTTGGAGATGTCGGAGATCCTGTCATGGAAGAAGTCCGCCAGGGTGTAGTGGAATTCCTGGGAGGGAGCGATGATGTTCTTGAAGGCTGAGGGGTTGGAGAACTCCGAAGATTTTGAATAGTTCTTTACTGCTGTTGGTGCTGACCATGATGAAGTTGGCAAGTGCTCTCCTTTTCGTCTTTTTCAGATGTTGGTGGTATTGTTTGAGCAACACTTTGTAGGGCGTTCGGTCTATAGTATCCTTGCTGTTTCACCATCTTCTCTCCACTTGCAGTTGCTTTTTGTTCTTCTTAGTTCCACGGTGTACCAGCTGGCCAGCTTGGAGGGCCTCTTTGGTTTAGTAGCCTTGATGGGGTTGACTGTGTCGGTGCAATTGGTGATCCAGGCGGAGAAGTTCTTGACAACCTGTTCTAGTTTGATTGCGGTTTCCTTGCGGGAGGAATTGAGGGCATCGGTCCATTGGGTCTCTGCTACTTTGTTCCAGCTTCGGTGAGGGATCCTGGGTGGTTTGATGGTGGTGGCGGGGGGCTCTGCAGTGGTGAAGCAGATGATGGCATGGTCTGTCCAGATGAGTTTGGGGAGAAGGCTGTACTTGACTCTGTCTCTGGCTTTGAAGATAGGGTCAAGTCTGTTTCCTGCGATGTGCCTGGGGTTGGTGACTAGTTAAGTGAGGCAAAGTTCATGCTTTCGAGGAGGTTGGTGACATTGGTGTCATCAGGGTAGCCGAAGTGGAAATTGAGGTTTCTGAGGAAGATGCAGTGCTTGGAGTTGATAGCGAGCAGAGCGATGAAAACACGGGTCACGTCTCAGAAGCTGGGGTGAGGTACTGGAGGTCAGTAGGTGAGTGTGCCTCTAATGGTGGTTTTGCCATCTGTGTGGAGTTGGAAGTTGAGGTGCTCCATGATTGGTGTGGTGCCATCTGTGGTGGTGGTGCAGTGGATGGTTTCCTTGTGGATGATTGCGATTTCGCCTACGTGCTTGTTGATGTGATTTTGATGTGTTATCTTGTATCCATCGGGTGTGGCTAGCATGATGTCAGCGCTCATGCGGGGTTGATTTTTGTAGAAAGTAATATATAAGTTCTTCAATGCTGCAGGTGCGTATTGCTGTTTGTCTCCGAGAGGTATTAGACGTTACACCACGCCACTCTGGTCAGCCACGCGGTTTTTAATACAGACATCCGGTAATCTGACTCCTTTTTATTGCAACCGGAGAGTCACAGATTTTACCTAGATTAATCATTCCCTGCTCCTTGAAAAGTAGAAGTCTGTTTCACATGCGCTTTTAGATTACTGGCAATTTAACTCTTCTCTATCCAGTACGGAGAGCTTTGAACTTTCAACTCATTTCTGCCCCGCGAAATAGAAACAGCTGTTCAATACGCACCTGCAGCATACGCACAACAGGCAGAGTTTCAACCCGGCTGAAGTAAATTTTCCGACCCTCTATATCGGATATGCGCACGATGATGACAATTGGCTTTTTCAGCTATTTCTAATTCAGGATTCTTTCAGAACTTGAAGACGCTTTTATATTTCATTAACCTACCGCGTGATACATTGACGCAGATTTTATCAGCATAAGGAACTACAACGTGAACAAGCTATACCTCAGATAAAGAAGGCTTGTTTTCAGATCTTGACTGGATTCCCATCAATTAATCTTTTTTCCGGTATTTGAAAATATAATATATGCAACAAGATGGTAGTGTCCTGAAGAAGACACTTTCAACGTGTCGAAACGCGTAGACGGAAACCATCTTCCTACTGTACTGTACAACCGTATAAACAAATAACGTGCATCTGTTGTATATCCACTGAAACTCATTTTTTACAGTTTTTTAATCAGTAATTATGTCAATGATTTATTTCATGACACTTTTTATTAAATCTATTAAATTGTATTTTCTGTGCTAATTTAGTGCTTCATTATTTAATATTTATTTTATCACTTGAACTTCGCCAGTGTTTGTGTGTTGCCTGGGTATATTACTTTCTACAAATTACTTGCCCTGACCCAGGAACATTATCCTCATCGGGGGTCCTTGTTGTCTACACTCATGCGGGGTTGAGCCATGTCTCGGTGAGGAAAAACATGTCGGTGACGGTGTAGGTTTCGGAGGTGGGAGAGCCAGGGTTCCTGGCCCTGAGCGCGGTCCAGACGTGGATTGGCATATATGAGCTTGCCTTTGGTGCGACTACGGTGTGCCGGCTCGGTGGCCGCACTGCGGCCTCCATTAAGTAGGTCCTGGGAGGAGGTAGGAGCTCTGAGGGGTGTGAAGCGGGATGGATGGATCGACCAAAATGGCAGGAAAAACGAGCGGCGGAGAGAATACAGAGAGGAGAAAACAAAGAGGTTAACAGCTGTTAGGCCCAGTTAAAATGTACACAAAGGAGGCTATGAATTCAGTATTGTACTACGCAGAAGTAAAAATACATTGATACGGCTGGATACAATTATCAGGCTACAAATACAAAGTTGTAGCAAACCAGCTATGCAGACATCAGCTACTGAGTCGGTATCACAGTAAAATAATGGGAAAAACAGGCAGCAGGAGGCAAGCAAGCGAGGGGTAATTTGTTTAAGATGGCTTCTGCCTCATAAATATGGTGTTAGTTTGGTATGGATCCCACCAAGCTGCTAAGCTGTGCAAAGCGCGTGTTATGCATATGTAACACATGGGAGCCTGCAATAATAGTCTGTCTCTACTTTCCTTATTACAGAGTACTTGTGATGCCTCGGGTCGCCAGTAATAAAGAAATTTAGTTGCCGCTCAATCTGTAAAAATGATTATAGTAGAGTTCTGACATGACAATACCTGCTGCTAGAGCCAACAGCCAAGGGGGAAGGCAGGACATCGAGCATAATTAAAGATACAGTTTATAAAAACTAAAATGAAACCTGGCAACGTGTATTTTTTTGCTTTGATAGAATCTGCTTGTTGCACACATTCTGAGCTTAAGCGTTTTTTAATCTGAGTTGTATTAAACTAATTGTAATATATTTTTTGCAACAAATATCTAACTGCTTTTTTGTATATTTAATATTTCAGTGGAGGGTCTACTTTTATTCTTCAAGTTTCCAAACATCCTATCTCTTCAACATGAAAGAGAAACACACCAGTGATTTAACCCCTTCCGTGCTAGCGTTGGCCAACGGCCGTCGCAAGCACTACCTCGCTAGTGCTGCGCACGACCGTTGGCCAACGTGGCCCCGCCCACTCAATAGAACTACCGCACTGCGGCAGAGTTTGCGCCGTGGTTAAGGAGTTAAGCGGTTTATGGGAAGAGGAATGGCATTACCATGTATCATAACGAATGAAGTACCTCCTGCCATACATTTTACGGATATTGCAAGTCGCCTCGGAGTTCCAAAACCTTAAAACGTCACAGAACTCCTTGATCACTTGAAATATGCTTAAATGTACGGCAGAGGGTGCTTCCTTCCCGTGTATTCGGGATACCTTGAATTATTAAAATATGGGTTCACCTATGTAATAGTCTATTAGGATGTATTAGGCTGTATATAATGATATGTTGTGGTATTAAAGGGAAGAATGAAAGGAAGCAAATAGCACAGATATTCTTGCTCTAGCATCGATGGCTTAAGAGCAGGCAGTTTAATCCCCTAAACATCAATACATCTGGACCTATTGTTATAACATAGACTTTGGCTTTTTACATTAATTAATTAATCAATTAAAACATATACTAAATAACACACCCTTACAGCAAAACCTCCTCCATAATAGGATCATCATTTACATTTATGTAAATGTCTCTCATAGCCTATATGCTAGATCATGGAATTATCTCCAAAGAGAAAACTCATTAAGGAAAGCCAAACTAAAGGCATGCTTCTTTTCTTTTTTTATGCAACCAGTGGCACTTTCATATTATTTTCCAAATGTTTAATACATTGGAAAATATTGTAATTGTTATGTCTCAAAATAAATAATGAAATTAGGAGTATATATCACATCCTCAAAGGTGAAAAACTATAGACTCTAGGGCCTATTCACAAAGAGGTTTTTGTCAGTAAAGATACCTTTATGACCAAAAATACCTTACTTACAAATTCCAGGAATTCCAATTACGGATTCCTGGTTGGTGTAAATACATGTACTGATGCAAATTTCTCTGGCACAAGTGCATAAATTCGCAGCAGTAAATTCCACTCAAGAGGTATGAAGTGGGCTTTCCAAGGCTTGGCCCGCCTTAGACGTTTAGGAACACCTACAAACATGTACATTGTGTGGACATTCACAGACTCCTCTCAAATGACATTCTACTCTGGAAGTGTTCCAGGGCATGAGTAACTCACGTTCCAGGAAGGGATGGGGAGCAGATCACCGCCATATTTGTTAGGAATGTAGGTAAAAGCTTGCGCCAAACAGAGTAAAAAGTGGCACTTTGAAAAGGGCCTCTATTCCTCCTTTGCAGACTTTTGTGTAATATAGAACTGTAGATAACAGGAATAAGAGCCTCCGGGAATAGTCTCATTACATACTCAGTAGTACTCTTCGAAACCTGTGCTTGGCACTGTGTGGAATAGGAGTCGATTTCCTGAGCACTTGACATGCCGCTCTGCCCTTTTGACCTTTTTGTCAAATTTAATATTTAACTTTTTGAAGGACACATCCAAGTGCAATGTTGCTGAAGAATTTTTTTTTTTCTTTCTACTCAGTGACCTATTATGTTTTCAGTTACTATTAGGTGTCCATCCTGTGAGAATTGAGTCTGAAAAAGACCGCATGTTTTTTTGTATGTTGCGTCTGTCTGATAGTCACACAGTGGGCTGTCTGATTAAATATTAAAAAACTAAAAAAAACTTCCAGGTCTGGCGCTAGCAACTATGGTTGCAAAGAGGAACATAGCGAGACTCTGGGGGAGCGAGGTTGTACCAACAGTGGAGGACTGGGAACGGGACCTTGATTGGTGCCAAAGAGCTGAGAGAGTCATATATAAAAGTAGGGGGTGCTCCAAGAAATGGGAGAAAATTTGGGCGGCATGGCGGTTGTATAGAGGATAATCAGTGTATACCAAGGCAGTGTCTGATTCTGATTAGCAGTCATGGTGCGCCCCGGTTCATGTCACTTGCTTTGATGGAGAGGGTGGTTCCGTGGGTTGGGTGCCTCTGCCCGGCTTCGGGAAGGGGTGATGCTGCCTGATGTTGGGGGGGGACGGGTACGGATGTGGTGTTGGGACTGAGATATCCATACTGTCTGATGGGTGCCATTTCTTTGGTGGAGAGTCCAGGAGTACCCACTGCTAGCGGTGGGATGTACACCAGGGGTTTGATCTTTCTATGCAGGCCACATTGTTAACATGAAATATGTATATTACGGTGTCTTCTATGTATCTATGTATTACCGATGCTGTAATGTGCGATTTTATGGAGCATGTTTTTATAATAAAAAGATTTCCCAAAAAAAAAAAACTTCCAGGCCAAGATCTGACCACAGACTGGTTCTGCCATAGTTTCAGGAGTGCAGAAGCAATATCATTTGAATACCTCCTCTTTAACACCATCAGGTAAGGCAAAGAGCCAGATAGTAGTAGTAGGCTAGAGAAGTGTGGCACATCTGCTTCATATGGACGGCTGTGTGGGATTTCTCCTTGGGATATGATACAACTCTGGCAGTCAGTTCAAAGATTCATGAGGCTATCCTTAAGGATAAGAAGAAGGAATTCTATGAAATTATTAACTGGGTCCACTTCTGATCCTATCAGGTTATTTGTGTGGCAGTATAGTAGTATGGTAGCTTGACGTTGCATTCACCAAGGTAACATCCAATTCTTTTCAATTCTGAAGCATTACATAACATTAACCACACTCTTAAAAGAAGGGACGAAAGGAAACAAACCTTCCCCAGTCCTCCCTCAGAAATGTCTAACCACACACATAAAGAAGGGAAGGCCTTAGAGTCCAGTGATTATTTAGTAGTCTGTTTTCTGGGAAAACCCTCAGGGTTTTTAATACCACCCTCACCCACTAGATAGTGCCATGCTTCATCATAGGGCGCTTCTACACCGTGCTGCAGGCCAACATACAGGGTGGAGCGCAATAATATATTTTTTAAAAACTCTAGGGATCCATTTCATGCAGAGGCAGTAATAAAGGTTAAAACTGTCTAGTAGGGTATCCTCTGTACTATTTTGTTCTTGGGTCCTTACTTATGGGGTTAAAAAATATATTTGCAGGTGTATAAAGGAAATTAGCGTCCCTCTCTGCTTCATATCATCGACATGTTTCTTACCTATTCTTCAAGCCTCCTAGGGGTCTATGGTATTCCTCAGGATGAAGATCCAGTATTATCCTTCCTGCTATTTATTTCCTAGGTTAGGATAATTATGTATAATAATTATGTATACTTAACTGTCCTGTTATAGTAACAAATCGGGCAATTCCTATGACAAAAAGAAATGAAAATGTAAAAATAAAAAATTATAAACGGCATTAGTTTCTGTACATGTGAGTAATTCCTCAGTATATTGTGTGGGTAGTTAACACCATGCCACTTATGTGTTACCCATATCAGTAGTTTTCCCCACTATGTGTATTTTGCTCCGTTGTGTCTCTGATTTTGATAATTATTATATCACACCCAAAAATGCATCTCAAACCAGATGGCATAGTCACACTTCATAATAATTTAGAAACACTTGTATCCAACCCCCATGTGGTTGTGCAAAACCAAATGTCTCATAATGAGGTGTTGTGTCCCTTAACCAAATTTCATCTATTCGCTGCAGATAGCAGAGAGAGTGTGGGATGTCATCCTGCTGTCACACACTAGGAAATAAAAAATAACAAATGCTATTTGTAAGGGTAACTCTCATGTAGCTAGTGTCATGGGGTGTAAACCGGGTGCTCAGAATTCACTCCTAGGTTACATCACATAAAAGACTGTGCTTGTTTGTACACCCGGTATGTTTCTTAATTTATACTTTCTTCTACACGCTGTCTCATCTCATTCCTTCATATTGCCATGTATTCTTCGTTGCTTTCTCCAATTATATAATTACGTGGAGTGTAAAAATGTTAAATTATGAATTATCCATGCCCCTCAGTTTCAGTACTCATTGCGTCAAGGCTCGATCGTCGCCAAATAAGACCTCTCTTCTCCCTGTGCCCGTATCTCTCTGCCTTTCCGGCTCTCTTTAAAACAGAGTTCAGTTTCCAGGTCAGTACCTGTCATGTGACCGTGGAGTCACTGCATGTGATGGTCTCCGCATTAGTTCCTCTGCATAAATGGATCCCTAGAGTGTTTTCAAAAAATATTTTTGTCCTCCACCCTGTATCCTGGCCTGCAGCAGGATGTAGAAGCAGCTCTATGATGAAGCATGTCACTATCTAGTGGGTGAGCGCAGTATTAAAAACCCTAAGGGTTTTCCCAGAAAACAGACTACTAAATAATCACTGGATTCTAAGGCACTACATACCATTACATGTGCATTTGTAAAGTGCATGTTCACCCAGATTGGTATCTTGGCGCTGAATAACAGATGTTTATTGTTACCAAACTGAATGGTACTCATTTTATCGATCTCAGAAGGATGAAAGGCTGAGTGATCCCACCAGGATTTGAACCTGTGACCATGAGGTCAAACACAGGCTACTATAGATCCGGATAAAAGGTGATACAATGTACCAAATTAAAACTGAGGTTGACACTTTGAAGCAGTAATGTCTAGAAAAGATAACAGTTCTCAACCTTTCTAATAGTGCTATTGACCACCTTTCTGGCGGCATTAGCATAAATCTCAATACTAACAAAAGAGACAACTAAGAGGGACTAGCAGCCATCTGCCTTCGGCTTTTCATGAAGTGCACCAACCACAACCAATCACTGACACTAGCCTCTTTAATGACATCTGCATTTAGGAGTTGGCATTGTCAAACTGTAGGGTGAGTGGCAAAAAATTACTATAAGACAAGTAAGTATTAAATAATGCAAAGAATTGCTATGCATTGTGGTTCATAACTCCACCTTCCCAGCATTCCCCCCTATTATTCAAACTGTTATATTGCACAAGCTATTTAAAGAGGTTTCTCTTCTACAACAAAACCGAATGGCAGAGGGTGTGCCTAAGCTCCAAAGAGGCCATCACATCAACCTGTAGTATTTTCTTGGGTGATAAAGGACACCGGAGCCACTAGCCATGATCGGCCTCCTGGTTTTGGACTTGGAGAAAGCCATCAACTCCCTGGAGTGAAGATACCTTTTTGCTGTGCGGACTAAATTTGGCCTAGGTTCCCACATGCTTGGGCTTATCAAGCTCCTATACACCACACCGCTGGCCCTCTTCAGGACAGGCAGATATCTTTTCAAACATATCTGTGTAGGTCATGGCACAAGCCAGAACTGTCACCTCTCCCACCTTCTTTTCCCTGTGGCTATGTGGCTCCTAGCGCACGGACTGAGAGGTCAGGAGCACAACTGGGAGACGGAATACATGCTGAACAAGAGCTCTATGTTGATGACCTGCTCCTTTACATCCAGTCTATTTTTCAGCCCTTACCTGCGATTGAATGACTACTCACCGGATTTGCCGCTGTTTCGGGCTTCCGAGTTAACTGGGGCAAATCTTGCCTTTTCCCCTTGTTGGCCAGAGCAACAGACCCCGCTCTTCTGTTTGGGGAGGAGCTGGTGCACAGGCAACTGGACACCATCCTCTACCTCTGTATTCGACTCTATCATGATGCCGCAACACTAGTGGATGGAAGTGTGCATCGAGTGGGTCTTCCCTCTGCAGGCATATTTCCTTCTGGACGACTTTGCAGCTGTTGGTTGCGGGGAGCATTGCTCTGTCTAAAACGTTGATGTATCTGTGCTTCCTTTATTATTTTGCTAACATTTTAATTTACTTGCAGAAATCCTTTTTTACTACACTTGAGCACCTGCTTGGTGATTTCATCTGGCAAGGCACTCACCATGGTGTGGCACTATCTAAACTGTGCCTGCTGACCGACAGGGGCGGGTTGTAAGCTTGCAATTTTGAGCACGATTACCTTGCTTCTCAACTGCAGTGAGTAGCGCTGTGGTTCGCTGAACGCAACTTGGATGCCACAGCGACATGAATGTTTCCCTTGTGGACACTGGAGCGCTTATTGGACCTCTTTCACCCCCTAGCACACGCTCCTATCCTGCCCATGCATCTCTTATCTGTGGTGCTTTGCTGCTTCCTCGGCCCAAAGGGCAAGCGTATCTTACAATGATGGCTATTTCCCTTGACACCGTGACCTCTTCTCCGGCCCATTGTCTCATCTAATCAACCAAACCAGGTTCCCCCTAGACAGTTCCTCATATATAATTCAATCATAGGTATGCTACGGGCACACTGGGGTCACTGCAACCTGAACCAAGTATGACCCAGGCGCTTCAAAACCTACACCTACTGGGCACAGTGGTCACTTGATCACATGGTATACCAAGCCACTGTGCAAGCATACCAGCCCACTGCTCTCAGTATGTATGTATGCATATGTATGTATATGTATGTATGTATGTATGTATAGGCATTTATATAGCGCACTACTTACCCGGAGGGTCCCAAGGCGCTTCGACCGCTGCGAAACCCTTCCTGGCTTCCCTGAGAGATGGTCCCTTAATGGGCATCTCCAGGGTGAGACCAGGCATCCCCGGCGGTCTGGTGGGGCCGTTAGTGAAGATGAGGCAAGCTAATGCCCAGAGTTGCTGAGTGTGATCGCTGATCAGAGTGGGCACCGAGGCGAGAGAATTATCGAGTCCGCTGGAGTAGTGAGGACCTGGATAGCTTGTGCATCGATAGGGAGTGGGCCATGATACTGGCCTACCCTGCCACTGTCTCCCAGAATGTGCAATTCAAATTAATAAAATGTAAATAATGCAAAGAGCGTATCTCACCAGCGCACCACTGCTCAATCAAAAAGGGCAGTCACCAGGCTCTTTACCTGGCACTTCGCTTAGCTCAGTGGGGATCACACGTGCCTGGAAGTCAAGTGCTCCTCCTCGGCCTCTTTCCTGGGCTCGGTCAGTGGACGTGTGGGTGATGGCACTGCCCAAGTGTCTCCAGAAGTACTCAATCTCACATCAGTGTGATGTGCATCTTGAAGCTTTCAAATTTAGGGTGACTACTCCTGACCCTCTCTCATCGGCCAAACCACTTGCACCCCTTAGCACAGAACCTTTTTCTCTCCTCAGCGCCCTAGACCTGCTGCCTGCCACAGAAATCTCGTCTGTTGCATTACCTGACTGCCCACAGCTATAGGCCTGACTCATTGCTTCCCCTCCCTCATCCTGAATCTATCACTTACCTGCAATATAGGTGCTATACTTGTGTGAACCTTTCTCCTGCAACAACGACGGATGTCCATGTGGATGTAGTGAGGGCCTTTGTATGTTGGTTATGTGCTCTTCTGTTCATCCCCAACCTATCTTTCTCCTCCCCTCTGTAATTATGTGCATGCATTCTCTTGCACTGCTCAGATCTCCCCTTGTTATGAACCAAGTATATCCGGTGCACATTTGCCTCACTATTGTTATTGTAACACGCTAATGACATGTACCATTGCAATGCCTACCAAGTTGCTAAATACCTCAATAAAATAAATGTAAAAATAAAATGGGCGAGCATGGATCAGACACGTGCACCATGATCTAGACCTGTCTCATGGTAATGTGGTCTTGTTAGACTGGGAGGGGCTCACCAAGCACTGCCTTTAGAGTGGTAGAGGCTACTGCCCTTACCCTGAGTTAAGTGACATGAGCACAATGATGGCAGCATAGCCGCTTTGTGTTTCATATGAACCAGTGGTGTAAACAAGCCTTTTAATCTGTGTCACTAGAGTGTTGACTACCAGCTCACTTTTGTAAAGGTCCGTAGTTGTGTACCTAACTCACCCTAGGCATGCATGGATTGGTGTAGCACTGGACAGCACATTATACTTGCGTGTAGTGCTGTGGTCTATGAATAGTACATAACATGGAGGCCTGTGGGCTATGTTTTGAAAACCCATAGCTTAGAGAGGCTAGTGGATGTGAGGACTGGAACCACCAAACAGTAAGTGTCAATTGCTGACATTCCTGATGGTGGGAACACACACACTCCAGAAAGGGGAGGAGAGCATCCTTTGTACACATTAAACATTTCTTTGATTCCATGAAGTGTTACTGGTCATTGGGGTCTGGGCTCATTGTCAAGGATATGGTGAGACTATTAAGGTTGGCACTGTGGGCCAGAGAATCTTAGAGCGGAAGACTTAAAGCTTTGAACCTTTATGAGGTGTATTTCAGTGGAAGCTGGCAGCCAGGTGTGATCCCTGCTTACTTCTCCTGTGTTGGAGGTTAGTTAGATTAGAGCCACTCCTGCTGTAACAGGCTGTCCTTTTGACAAAAGAAGGAAAGAAGAGAGAGCACCTTAAAGGCACTTCCACAACTAAAATTTCAAAGGATCAGGCACTAAATCACAAATATGTCTGGATTTGAACTAAAAAAGTGGGAGCCTGAGTCCCACACATTATTCAACATCACTGTTCATGTGGAGAATGAAGGTTGCCAAGACTTTGACATACTGCTACCAGGACTGGGGACCTAGGTCTGTCAGTCTCCCTTCTGCGTGACAAATTATCACCCAGGGAGCCAAGAACACTTGCCCTGTACTTGGAGCACCAGCCTCCTGGCTACCTGTCAAGACCAGTATTCCATGTGAGGAGTAGGAAAGAGTCTGGAGGGAGCGAGGCCCAGCTATGATGCTGGCAAGTGGATCCTGGTGAGCAGAGTGTGAGGCACTTGGTGCAATTGGGACTGGTGTTGCTAGAGAGCTGTCCGGGTTGTGGCGGGAGTCTGTAACCCTTGTCTGGTCTATCTTGAGGTTGTAAACCATTGCCTGGTGCCTGAGACTGCATTGGGGCCTTCACCCATGCCTGTATGCCAGTGGGGGACCAATGGGACTTTTGGTGCCTTCGCCGCTTGCCACTGAATCTGCTGGGGCTATCGCCCATTGCAACTGAGACTCTTTGGGCCGTCGCCTGTGTCCGTGCCCCACATACGCCATAGAGGGGCCTGTAGGATTGTGGGATTTACAAAAAGGGGGTGGTGATGGACAGAGTGTCTGAGTTAAACAGACCACTCTTACCCAGTCCAAAGTGTAAGAATTGGCTTTTGTAGTTTGGTTTGCCCTGTTCCCATCATGCACTGGGACAGGAACAGACTAATTTGCATACAGCCAGGTTCTGAAACTGGGATGGTGCAGTGAGCTAAAAAACGGTGTTGGATCTAGCCCTGATCTCTTGACTGGGTGAGAGCTTTCTGCTTAATTCAGAGACTCTGTCCCTCACCACCCCTTGTTGTAAATATGTAGGATTGTGGGGGCTGTCGCTTAGTGCATTCCACCTAGTTGAGGCGATTACCCATGCCTGTGACCCCATATGCCAGAAAAAGGGCTACTAGGACCGTTGTTGCTGTAGTCCATGTCGGAGAAGTCTCTATAACTAGCAAAGGGACACAGAAGCAAGGTTAGAAGCTGCCATGCAGCATTGCCACTGCTCCACCAACTTACCACCCGGAGTTGCAAAAAAGAAGAACCTATTGTATCCGAAAGTTGTCACCGAAGTGCAGGAAGACATGCCCCATCTCCCAAACTCTTCTGAAGGCTACAGTTGGGTAAGACTCGAGTAGTGGCGCAGGCTCTTTTGGAGACGTGTATGAGCTTGGTGGATTAGTGCCTGAATAGCTGAAGCTTTCAAGGCTAAAGCCAGACTTTGACCAGCACCTAAGAGTTCATCTCCAGAGTTCTGGCAGTGTGGAGGGGAGGACACATCTCGCCAGTGAAAACCTAATGTAGTATATTGGGGGGAAATTGCAAGGAATGTGGAAAAATGTGCAGAAATTAGTGCACATACAGCGATTTTCTAGGTAGTTGCCCATTCCAAAGGGAAACTCTCTAAATAGTGTTTCTAATAATTACTGCATGATACGACATGTACTTTCTCTATCTATATTTTAATCAAACATGTGCCCCTAATGGGTGAGATTTTAACTTCGATTGGCTTCTTTTTGGGAAGGATGTCTACTTGAAGTAGTTCAAAAGCTCAATCTTTTTGCCTATATGGGGCCATATATATGAAGCTCAAATGGGTTCGCAAACGCCGCAATTCGCAGAATTTCGGCGTTTGCGAACTCATTTTCGCTAAATGGTATGTATGATAGGATTTTGGTGCCAAATAAGGAATCGCAAATTTTGCGATTCCTTATTTTGCGATTGCATTTAAGGAATCGCAAATTTTGCGATTCCTTAAATGCAATGTATTAAGCAAAAAAAATTGCAAATTGACCTTAAGGAATCGCAATTTACCACCAACTTCAAGTTCCTTTTTTTGCATTTTTCAAAGTGCACTGTGAAGCACATACATGTCCTTAGGTAATGTGTGTGCACCACATGTGCACCCATGCTGATTTCAGGGGTGCAACAGGGTGTCCTTTGGACACCCCTGCACCCTTGAAATTATTCTCAATTTTTGATTCTCAAATTGAGAATCGCAAATTGAGAATAACTTCCCTTTCATTCCTATGGGCCTCCTGGCCCATAGAAATGAATGGGAAAGTATTTCATAATTGCGATTCGCAATTTGGCAATCGCAATTATGGAATTTTAAGAAATCGCAAAAAAATGCGATTTTCTACATACATACCAATTTGCGAATCTCAAATAGCGATTTCTTAAAAATCGCTATTTGAGATTCGCAAATGAGTACCTTCATACATATGGCCCTTAGTGCTTAGTCTCTTTCAACAGATTAGAATTTGGGTTTAATTCATTTTAAGCCATTGGCTCTCTACTTTGCGATTAACTCCTAGGAATAAAAATAGACACCACTCACTTTTTTCTATTGTCAATATCTTTCTCTATGGATAATGTTTTTATAGGCAGTAGTAGAGTGTATTCTTCACACCTGTTGAAAGTTAAAATTTTTAAGGAAGTTTAGAGACCTGGGCTCATTAGTTCTGCATACTGTATAATGTGTCAGTCAATGACCCGGCAACCACAAGCATTAAGATCTACTGCCTTTAAATGCTTTCTCTGTTTCTGTCTCTCTTCTCTTTCTTTTATAGTTTCCCTCTGTGGACAGTGTAGCTGAGCCATCATCATTGACAAATGAATTAAAATAGCCCACGATTTCTGTGCACAATTCCTATCTTGAAAAACTCCCCTCCTATCTCTCACCTCTTTCTTTAAGTGTCACCGTGGATCAGTTTTGTGTATTTATCATATTGATGTGTTTTGTGATCTTCTTTTTCCTCCCAACGCTTCCACCCTCTATTACAGGTCCCAGCGGCACCAATATTATAATCGGCTCCATTGCTGGCGCCGTCCTTGTGGCTGCAATTGTCCTTGGGGGTACAGGATGGGGTTTCAAGTAAGAAAACCGCATGCATCCTTATACCGTTTCATTATCCAAGTGGCTCATGCATATTCTGTGGATTGGAGGGTTGGGCATGGTGGATTTTGCTGTGTGTTGAAACCTTAAGACATACCTGTGGTCCGTTCTGTTTGGTCAAAGGATTTCACACTTGAGATGTTGCATTGGGTAATTCTAGGTGCAGCTTTGCATGACTGCATGGGCGTGTGTAGGGAACACAGTATCTTCATACAATTTTTGTGTAATAATGTAAATTGCCCTTGAATTCTGTTATGAACTCTTAATTTGTATGATTTTTTATCTTTGCGATGCATTGGACTCATTGGAGAGCAGCCAATGCCTGCTTAGGTCTGTAAGAAACTCCAAAATACTGGTTCTCCATTTAATGATCTCACTATATATAGTAACCTCTTAGACTGAAATCAGGGGGCTAGTAAAGACCACTTGTATGGCATGTGTCTCTGCCCCCTTGGTGGTATAAAGAAGTCCAGTGGTCTAAATTTAGTTAATCTTATGCTCAGAGGTTAGAGTTCCCAACTCAATACAGTGTGCCACCAAGCACATGCTGTGTCAACAAGAATGAGGTAAGTATTGTGTGTTTCTGTGTTTAAGGTAGCTAAAATGAAATAGAGAAGTCTGCATGTGGTGCTGATAAATAGAAAATATTCTTTTTACAAAAATACACTTCAACTAGTGTACCTATAGCAGGTTAGGAAAGCCTGAAAAGATTCTAGTTGACTTTGTTTCTGGTACTTTTTAACTATGGGTCTCATTACTTCCCAGTGAAATTCACATCATAATACTGTTTAGCAATTGGTTTGTAAACTTTCAAATAAACAGCTGGATCATTTGTAAATCAATGATTTTGGGTACGAGCTGAAAGATGTCACAGGCAATCCTTGGTGTTACATTTTACTTCTAAGGTTCCTAGGGATGAGGTGCACTGTTGTGTTTGTTCATTTTCTTAAATATAATTCACAGGCGCTCCACTAAGAGTTCTGTATTGATAGAATCCTTCATCTCAACATTGACTCAAGTAAAGGATGAGAAGCTTTTGTGTGTTCTTTCAGAGCAGGTTTTCCTTCCCCACCCCATATTTCCATGACTAACATATCCACTTCCTCTATCAACCTTGGAAGTCCAATTCTGCAGTAGCCCTTCAAATTTTATCTTATTTGTTTCTGGGGGCATTATAGAATTTAGGTTTGAGCTGCAACAGTCCTCCTGTTTAAATTTAAATAGTAAGTGGGACATCCACCCCTGGCATGCTTAACTGATTCCTACCTTAATTATCTGATTGATATTGCCCCAAATCGTCATCTCTGTTGCCCAATACCTTCACATAGAATATATCTTCCTTCTGATATTTACCATGTTTGCTACCTATTTAAATAAACTCATTTATAAACTACACACTACCTACCCAGCACCTTGACATTTACACAATACATCCATGATATAGTGCGGTTATTGTCTAACTCTTCAACTCCACTATCCACTGACAATTACCAGATGGTTCCACCTTCTTTTGTATTTAGCTGAGCTTTGCCATTTTGCACATTTCAGTGCTGGTTTTCCTCATTTAGTCTCCATATTCACAGTAATGGGCCTGCTGATAATTGAAGGATTGTACAGAGAGCCTGTATCAATACTAGTTGATATTGGCTCAGTCCCCCAGGCAGTGGGCTGAGCCTCTGACTCACTCCTAGGGCCAGATTCATCAATACACCGTTTTGCGATTCCCTAATTGCGAATCATTGTGATTCGTAATTAGGAAATCGCAAAACGGCATGCATGAAAGTGTTTTGAACACTTTCTGCGATTCTTAGGGGATCGCAAATGATCTACCTTGTGAACATTAATGAGGTCGGTCACAATTTGTGACCCCCTAGGAATCACAAAAATCACAGGGATGGTGGGCTGTTGGGGTCAGCAGACTACCATGTCCGTGATTGCTTTTAAATAAAGTACTTTGTTTTTGGAAAGCAGCTTTACAAAAATAAACATTTTAAGTTTTCCTTCCATTTTTTTAAGAGCAGGCAGTGGTCCGTAGGACCACTGCCTGCTCTTAAAAAATGCTTTTGCAAACATTCACAAAGGAGAAGGGGTCCCTTAGGGGCCCCTTCCAATTTGCAAATGGGTTACCACCCACTTGAAGCTGGGAGTAAAATGCAAATGTTTTGCAACCGCATATCAGTCACAAAACATTTCTACATACCAATGTGATTCGGTATTAGGAAGGGGCCTCCTAAACACGCCCCTTCCTAATAGAGAACCTCAAACCCATTCTGCGATTCGGTAGCAGGTTATCAAATCGCAAAATAGGGTTTGCTGCATCTGAAAAGCATTTTTTGCATTAGCAAACGGTTCGATTCTGTGAATCGGCCCCTTTGAGAAGACGAAAATGCTTGATGCATGTGCCCATTAGTTCCTGGGGGTATACCATGTGATCTCAGCTGTAGTATGCCTTTGTGGATACCTGCTTAAAATGGTCCTGCTGAATGCTTACTGCATAGGTTGCTGCTTAGATTAATCACATTTCCTCATTTTAATTAGGCATGACGTCCTACTCACCGGGCATAGTCCTGTAATGTTCTTTTGACACATGACTGATTGTAACATATTCTGGTGCATTTTAGGTGTGATTTTGAGTTCCATTTCATCATCTCTTCCTGCACTCAAGAAACCTTTTCCCACTGCTACTGTGTAGTGTACAGTCCTTGTAGCTGCTCTCATAGCGCCCTCCTATTAACTACTGCCCCTAAACATCCATCCAACTTCCTTCCCTATGATGCCCCTCTTTGTTTATCCAATGAACTGTCCTACCACTTGTCTCCTGTACTTTCATCTCAACTGTGGACCTGTCTCCTTCCTTCAGCAGTCCCTATTCTCCTGCTGCCCCTTCTACTCCTCCATCTCAACAGCATCCTTGTACTGAGTCCTCAATCCTGCTTCCCATCTGCACTCTTCTCTCAGCACTGTTGTCTGGACTTGTGTACCAATATACCACTTTCTCAGCACTGGTCGTCTGGCTCCACTGCTTTCACAACATGACTTCTCTGTCAGCATTAGTATCCCTATCACAGTCCTTTTGGGATCCTAGCATTCCTGTCCTTAAGCTCCAGACTGCTGAGACTCCTACTTTATTCCATCAGCACTGTTTTTCTGGCACTACTTCTGTATTTTTCTGCCAGTGCTGTTGTTTTCACAGGACTCTTCTTCCTATACTGTAGATTCTCCTGCCTACTGGTCCCAACATTGTTGCCCACCTGCATTCCTATCCAGCATGGCTACACCCCTCATTTCCCTTTTGCCACTGTTGAACCCCCTTGATTCCTCTTTCTGTCACTGCTCCCTTTTGACTCTTCTCCCATTTGTGTTGTCCCTTACGCATTCTTCCTAGCATTTCTGATTTCTCTTCATTCTGTTTTGCCCATTTATTCTGATCCGCAAGAGCACAAACCAGCAAATAGAGAGACCAGCAGGCATGTGTTCTGATGTAGAGTGGCCTGTTTGAAGAGGCTGCATACATTACATTGCACGTGGGTTTCCAGCCTCACCAATAGGTGGGATTAGATATAGAGATCCTGGGACTTGCTGCATTTCTCTTTCTCCCACAAGGATCTTTTGATTGTTTCAATAATCTTCCTTGCTCCCATCCCTCACCGAGTTAAACCACCCTCAGATTCTGCATTTGCCATTCCTTAATCGGACAATCACAATGGGAAATGTCTTCTTCACTGACTTGTGCAGACTTCCGGTCTTCTTCATCTGATGAGTTCTCTCCGCTGAAACATTTCAGATATGTTCCGATTCTGGAACAGCATCAGGTCACCAGGCCACATGCCATATGAGATGATTTCTTACCTGTATTCCTAGTTCTCTCTCAGGGGAATCTCCATCGAAATCATAAGCACTGAATAATCTCTCCCAGAGCAGTGGGGCCCCCGGAGCAGTTCTTTCAAAGTCACATCCACTTTGCCTTATTTCGGAAAAGCCAGGAAGCAATTGTGAAATTTTTTTAATTTTGCAGCCTTAAAACAGGCTATACTGCCAATCTTAATGCATTACTTTAAAAACTAGAAGGAAAAAGGGGTCAAACTCTTGAATGCCACTTAAGTCAAATGAAAAGTGACCTTTTAAAAACATCTTTCTCAAACGCTTTTTACTTCTTTTTTACATAGGAGATAGGATAATATATAGCAATGTAGTTATATAGGCTGCAACATTGGGAACGATACGAATAGGATACTTTGCCTCTAAGGGCCTCTTGATGTTTAGTGTCCCAATATCCCTTATAGGTGGCAGTTTACTTGGTTGTTTATGACAAGTGAAATACAGTATAGAATTATTTGTACTTTTATCTCTTCATCTGGGGAGAAGGGAGGGTGGCATAGATTAGCAAACACATCCTGAAGAAATCCACGGGGGAGGAGATAAAAAATGAATAGCACAGCCAGGCAAATAAATTCCTCAGGGAGACTTGTCCTACTTGAGCATCAACATTAGCATCCGAATCAAGGCAATAATGTCTTGTAAATGTGAGAACTGATCTCCAAGTTTCAGCTTTGCAAATCTCGGCAAGTGGGATGTTTCTAAGTAACACAGCAGTAGCTGTCTTGCTTCTGGTGGAATGGGCTGTAGGTTTACCAAGCAAGGTTTTGTTAGGTTCTGATAACAAAGGAGTATGCAGGAGACAATCCATCTAGACAGGGATTGTTCCGAAGTGGCAAGTCCAGTCTGTTAAGGACCACAGTTTACACAAAGTTGTTTTGACTTTCTTAAAGACATTGTTTTATCAAGATAGAACTTCAAATCCTTCCAAACATCGAGAGTATAGTGAGGGGGAAGAAGGATTCAGAAAACATTTAGGCCATGTAATAGTCTGATTGACATGGAAATTCGAGACTATTTTGTGAAGGAAGTTAGGATTGGTCCTCATACCTACCTACCCTGTTGCTATGGAACATTATGTATGGTTCATGTGAACATAGGGCTGTATCTCACTAATCATACAAACAAACCAATGGATACCAAGAAGGAAGCTTTACACAATAAGTGCTGGAGAGAAGCCTTATGAATGAGTTCAATGGGAGGATCCATAAGGCAAAAAAAGCATAATATTAAACTCCCATGGAGGAGAAGGTCTCTTGAGAGGAGGGAGTATCTTTTTAACGCCTTAACTACAGGCAATCTGAAAAAGAACATTTGTGAAAGACATTTTCAACAAGCTGCTATTGCTGCAAGAATTGCAGTTTTTCTTTAGCCAGATGGAGGAGGTATGGAAGAACAACCTCTTCTTAACAACGAAGAAGATTGAAATTATTTTGACAACACCAGATGCAGAATTTCTTCCACTTCAAAAAAGAAGACGTTCTAGAGAATTTTCTTTTAACTTCCCTCGGCACATCCATGTATTCCTGAGGAAGGTTTATGTGACCATATTGTATGCGATCAGAAGCCATGCAGCCAAGTTTAGCGAGTGAAGGATCATCTCTCCTTGCTCTGCCATGAAAGCTTAGCTCTCTTGACCAAGGGAGCCATAGAGAGGGTGCCGACACCAGAAGAAGGTGGTGGCTGTTATTTCTGCTAATTTCCCAAGAAGGACGCAGGCTTTGCTCCTATTCTAGACCTGCGCCCTCTCAATTTCTTCCTCAAGATGAAGTTCAAAATGCTCATGCTCGCTCAAGGCCTGTCTGCCATGAACCCAGGAGACTGACTGGTAGCATTAGACTTGCAGGATGCATAATTTCACATTCTTGTCCTGCCTGCCCACATGCGTTAACTGCAGTTCATGGTGGGCCACGAGCACTTTCAGTTCTCTGTACCTCCTTTTGGCTTTACCAGCTCCCCTCGGGTGTTCACTAATGTGATGGCAGTAGTTGCAGCTCATCTGCAGAGACTAGAAGTGCCAGTCTTCCCCTATCTGGACAACTGTCTTTTGAAGGTGGGCTCGTCCCAGGCAGTCCCAGAATCCAGACTGCGGCGAACCTCCTGCATCCGCTGGGGTTCACTATCAGCGTGCCAAAGTCACACCTGACTGCCTTTCAGATGCTCCCTTTCATCAGAGCTGTACTGGACATTGTTGCAGTTTCAGGACTATCCTCCCGAACTGCGAGTCAAGGATATTCGGGCTATGATACCAATGTTTCAGCCTCTATCCTGTGTTATGGTGAGACTGACTGTGGCTGCTGGGACTCATGGCCACTTGCATCCTGATTTTGACATATGCCCATTGGCATACGAAGGCTGCGCAGTGGGACCTGTAGTTCCAGTGTGTGCAGCATCAGTGGAATCTCTTTGACATGGTCCAGATTTCAGAGGGATCTGTAAAATATATGCAGTGGTGGTTAACGAAATGCGATTGGGTCAGCGGCAGACCCCTCATCCTTCCTAAACCATATCTAATTGTGGTGACTGATGCGTTCTTGTGTGTCGATTTAGATTCTGTATATAGATTTCCAGAGTTATGCCCTTATATAAGTACTGTTCACATTGCCCATATTTAGGCATAGAACTAATACATTGCCCCCCCTCTTAGGAGAGAGTGTCTCCAAGCACAACCGTGGGGTGACCAAGCGGTCTTATTCCATAATTATGAAGTTCGACAATAGTTCATTCCAAACACATAAGAGTGTTATTCCAACTTTCGCAGTTTATTAAACGCATTGTAAGTTCATGGCTTAAAGACAAATCAATGGGTAGTTGGAGTTCAACATGTCTTGATCAATAATGTATGCATAGTCACAACAAATCCCGATGCATTTCGGGCCCCGCCCTTCCTCAGGGGATTACTTGAAGTGAGACTACGCACGGACTCCGCGGAGTTCCGAGCCGGCAGCAGAAATCCAGCCCTCATTTAGGCATTCTCCATGCTCATCAAATACAGGCATGGCCACCTACATCCGTCACAACGAGTTCTTGGAAAACCAGACTTGTAAGCCTTTAGGACTTCCCCTTGCTTGGATATTGATTTCTCCAAGAACTCATTTATTATGCATGAAAATCTATTCCTTAGGGGTTCTTATGCCCGACTTTTATGTCAATACTGGCATTATTGAACACCTTTAAGATATAAATGTACCTTCACTTGCCATGGCGACTCACGGTCCACGGTTCGGCTGCCTACTTGCACAACGCGGCTCGCCACGTCAAGTTCGGAAGGAAGTCAAGTCCCCACCTGATGCACTGACCAGACGCTGTCATCCTCCTCGTAGAGAATCCAGCTCCAGTGTTTCTGACTCCCCTTGCGGGGAGATCGAGACCCGGAAAGAGATTCCAACCGCACTCATTCTAAGGTATGGAGCGGACTAGAACCTAGAGGGACTTTTAGCAAATCTTGGCAACTATAGCTAAACTAGACTATAGCTAAACATTCTGTCTTACGATTGTAGCAGTTTGTATCTCTTCCATGAGAAATAAGACTGTTCAATAAACCCTTTTTATTGAAATGTCCATCTACATATTTCTGTCTAAACTCTGTAGAAACAAAGCATGCACGATTGACTGGGTGAAACGGTTATCTATTGTTTCCACGAATCTGAGATTGTTCCGATTCTAAGGGAAACAAAGTTGTCATGTTTATGCGGTTGTCAGAAACGAATCCCTTCTTGTTCATTCGAATAGTTTCTAGTGACCTCTGAGTTAGCTGGCACACACAAGTAATTAAGTTTATTGTACTCGATAGAGACATACTGACCTCAGTCCTATGTTAAAACTATAGTTTATATTATTCCAATGTGCAGAGCCTATCAGGGATATAGGAACTACACTACAGCATCACTACTGGAGTGGGTCAGCCATCTTGGAGAGGTAGAGGTCTCCAGCGGAATCCAGACTCCACATCAACCTGTTGGAGTACCGGGCAATCAGGCTAGCATTAAAAGTCTTTCTGTTCTCCATCAAGGGAAGGCTTGTACAGGTGTTCACGGACAACACCCCTGTCATGTGGTACTGCAAAAAACAGGGTGAGATGGTGTCATGGCCCCTTTCTCAAGAAGCTCTGCGTCTCTTGACATGCCTTGACAGTTGGGGCATATCCACGGTGGTTTAACATCTAGCGGGCTCTCTGAACTCCAGGGCAGACAAACTCAGTCAAAGACGCCTAGCGGGTCACAATTGGCTTGTGATGCAAGTCTCTTTCAGCATTGGGGAGCGCCTTGGTCAGATCTGTTAGCCAATGGGTAGAATGTAAAATGTTCTGCTCACTGGAGTTTCCAAGGCAGCTCTAGCTAATCTCAAGTGGAATCCAGTCCCCCTGTACAACTTTCGGGCCATACCACTCCTGCCCAGAGTTCTCAAAAAGATCGGGAACGACTGGGCCCAAATTATTCTTGTGGCTGTAGGCTGGGCTCCGAGAATTTGGTATCCCTAGCTGTTGAGCACGGCCATCGGTCCTCCGATCAGGCTGCCCCTTTCTGAGGATCTTCTATCGCAGCATTAGGGGAGGGTTCTCTGCCCGAACTTGTCAATGCTCCTTCCTAATGTGTGGAGATTGAGCAGTGGCCGTTGGCAGCTTTTAACTTTCAGGACGAACTCTGAAATGTTATCTTGGCAACCAGGCGTTCCTCCAACAAGACTATATTTGCCGGCTGTTGGGGCAAGTTTGTGCCATGGCGTGCAAAGAAACAGGGTGATCCTATTTCTCCTCCCCTCTCTCAGGTCCTTCTCTTTATCCTTTTTATCTTGTCCAGCAGACTTTTGCTCTGGGCACCTTAAATTGCTATCTTTCTACCATTTTAGTCTATTTGTGGTTGCCAGATCAGCCATCCGTCTTCAAATCCCCTGTTGTGAATAGGTCTTGAAAGATTTACAACATGTTTCCTCCTTCACCCTTCATCATGCCTCTGTGGGACCTTAATCTATTCCTACTGTATCTGATGTGCACTCCCTTTGATCCATTGCACAACTGTTCTCTCAGGCGCCTTACCATAAAGACGCCTTCCTGGTGACAATACCATCTGCCCGGAGAGTCAGTGAGCTTCAGGCTTTGTCATCCAATCCTCCATGCCTGAGCATCCACCCAGACAAGCTTGTTCTTTGCACTGGAACTTCGTTTCTGCCAAAAGTTGTCACTCCTTTTCATGTAGGCCAGACCATCACCCTGCCTACCTTTTATGCTCCTCCACAACCTGGTAAAGAAGAGGAGCAACTTCATTGACTGTATCCAAAAGACCATTGTCATTCTACCTTGACTGCATAAGAGTGTTCCTGGTGGATGAACAACTCTCCGTAGGGTATTTCGGAATGAAGAAGGGAAAGGCCATGGAGAAAAAGACCATCGCCTGATGGATTGTGCTCTAGATTAAGATCTACTAATCATCTGCCAAGAAGCGACCCCCTGAAGGTCTGTGCTCTCATTCCCCCACAGCTAAGGCTGCGACCACAGTGTTAGCATGCGGAGTTCTGGTCCTGGATATCTGTCAGGCAGCAGTGTGGGCTTCTCTATACAAGTTTACAAAGTATTAGTGCCTGGACAGTCAGGTTCGTTGGGCTGGGCACGTTGCTCATTCGGTCCTTCAGGACTCTCTAGTGTGACATTGGTCCACAGATCCACCTCTGGGGAGGTATTGTGGGTATCTATTCTAAGGTAATGAATCTGCAGCTAGTAGTCTCTCTCAGATGGACAAGTTACTTATCTTTGGTAATGCCTTATCTGGTAGAGACTATCTAGCAGCAGATTCCTTTCTGACCCACCCATCCGTCCCCACTCTGCGAATGGATTTTTAGAGACAGGGAGGTTGCCCTTTCAGGGCCCTACATTTCCTCACTAGTAGTCAGTGTTCTTTGTGACTCCCCGCTCCTTGCGTGGGAAGTCACGAAAAGAAACTGACGTCAGCACACTAGGGTGGCACTTATATAGGCACCGCGCATGCCACTTCCAATGCCGGCGACGTTACAAGGAGCCATTGATGCCACCTACCGGCAAGCAGGAGTACTAATGATAAAAATATTTTCAAATCCAGTCTGACACCGGGAGATCATTCGAAGGTAAGGAATTTGCTGCTAGATTGAGTCTCTACCATATAAGGCTTTACCAAAGTTGGGTAACTTCTCCATCAGTTATGGTGTTCAGCCTAGATTGCATTACTGATTTTGCTACACCACTGTGCATTTCACTTTTAACAGATTAAACTTCCACAAATGCTTTTGGTTCTTGCTCAGGGCTTTTGCATGGGGAGTCGGACACTTTCTCTTGCATGATTTGCCTGTGTGCACTATTGTTGGTTGATGTTAAGTCATGTTGTATTCTTTTGCGTTGCGAGGTCCCTCCCGGCTCCAGTACTTTTGGACTGGTAATATGCCCAGATATCCAAGAATCTCCTTTTGTACGATTATTTCAGCCCTTATCAAATACTTCAAATTACATGTCCTGCTTTCACCTCTGCAGCTAAGAGGCTAAAAATGTTATTGCCAGCAATATAACCATTCCTAACCTTGAGTTTTTCTAATGGCTCAGATTTCTGTTTCAGGGAAATACCTTGTTTCACTTTCAAGCACTATCAAATGTGAGTGCTCTTCTATATTAGGTGTTATCAGATATCTGCAGAGCAACAATTCCCAGTGTTCCTTCAGTGTGGTGGGAAGAGTGGCATGGGCAGAGGGCGTTATGTTACAGATGTCAACTGGCATGTGGGGAAAGTTATTAGATGAGCAATTCACTAATGTTTCTGAATGCCCAGCTGTGCTGACCGTATCTGTTACTAGTTCGGTGTGCTTGGTAAGTGCCTGGCTGTGCACCGGTCATTCTGACATTTCAGCAGCACCGACCTGCCAGGATAAATTCCAGTAGTGTGCCAGTCATAATTGAAACATGTAGCTTGGAGCCAGGGGCAAACCACGAACACAAGAGCGTTTAGACGGTCCTATGTCAGAGACACTAATTTATTTTTCTTTCTCTGTTTTTCTTTCCATCGTTGCCTCGGATAGGAACATCAGGAGAGGAAGGTATGGTGAGGCTGACCAGGGGGGGATGTGATGTCCATCGTCTTTGTCATCATGCTTGGCATCCACATCGGCTTCACTGCTGTCAGGCCAGCTCTACAGCTAGCTGCTCTGATGCATGAGAGAGCTCCTTCCTAAAACACTGCACCTTGCTGCATGTTGCTTCCCTGTGGCGGGTTCCATAATTCAGGAACATAGTGGCAATACAGTTACCCATGAGTGTCCTGCTATTCACTCATTGCTTCATCATCATCACTTAGTGGGTGTTTCTCGAAAGCATGATGAAACAAAAACGCAGACCCAAATTGCATCCGTAAAATTCCAAGGATATTGGGCAATAAGAAGGAACATAACAAGACTGTAACATTTTGAAATTAGGCAACTAATGTAACTTCAGATTAATGCCCTAAAGTATGATGCTGGATAATTTCTAAGAAAAGGGAACTTCATAACTGGTTTCAAAAGGAAGGTTGATGGGGAGTTCCATTTGAAACTAGAAAGTACGAAGAAATATTTCTCTTGATGGATTGAGAATGCCTGTTGGCAAGCGTGCATTGTAACCTAACTATTGCTGAGGAGTCTGCCTAACTCCACCATCCAGGAACAAGTGCACATGTACCACCTGCTGGAGAAAATTCATCCTTCCATATCTTAGCTGATCAGAAGGCCATAGAGGAAGACCATAAGTGAGATGGACATAAGGGAGACCTGGTTTCAGTGCCTTATTTTTCTCGTAGAACTCAAATGTATTAGTCCAGCTTCCTCGGTTGATTTGCACCGCACATGCAGAACCTGGATGTTGGCTTTTGCCACCTGACCTCACTTGTGCCAAACAAAACAGACTCGCAATAACAGAGTATTTGCATTGTGAACCTATTCTAGATTCAAATGCTGTGAATTATCCAGCCATCTAATGACTGGGTATGGAAAATACATATATGAACAATTTTATTTTGATGTGGGCAGTAGGTGGTCAGCGTGGCTCATAAAGTCAACTCCTATAGGCCTACAGTGCCCCAGTTCATTTAAGAAAGTCCACCCTATTCTTGTCAGGTTTTCCCTGTCCCAGCTGTTGTATAGAGGTGGAAAAAGATCCCCTTAGACTGGGACCATTCAGCTAGCCTGAGAGATTGAAAGGTAGACTGACCTGCACAGAAAAGGGGGTGGGTAGTTTGGGTTGGAGCCACGTTTGCTTTTTGGATTACCCCTCACCTATGTTCAAGCTGTGAATGGATCCTGGTCACTTCAAACATCGTGGCAGATCAAGGAATGCTTGGGACATGTGGATGTGGAACATTATTGAATAATTTTGGGAAATGCAGCGTTTGGGGCAATAAAAATCGTTGAGGCTTCCTTTTAAACCATTATCCTTCCAAAATGTTCCAGTCTAGCAACTAACTGCCCATCCCTTCATATGTCTTGTCGTGATGGTCACAAGTAGTCTGGACACAGTTTGCTGTTGGAATGGAGTATATTGCTACATAGAGATCTAATGGCGTCCGCTGGGAAGTAGACAATTATGGGAAATCCTAGTACAGTCAAGTATGCCTTCTATACTTTAGAGATTTGAGCACAAGCTTTCTTGGACAGTAGTACCCATGTGACTTATTTGAGAGGTTTGCTGACTTTTGTGACTGTGCCTGAATGTCCTGTGACAGCAGTTGGGGAAAGTGGAACAATTGTATGAGATACTTTGCCCTGAGAGGGATCGCAGACCTTGCTACTTGTACAACACTATTGCTTTCCGTTCAGTGGGCATTGTAGATGTCAGGGATTTCAAATGATAAAGTGACAGAGCATTAAAAACATTGTTCATAGAATACTGAGGGCATCTTGACGTTTGGTGAGTCCATTAACGTTACCACTGCACCATTTATCCTGGGCTCGCACTCATATTTTCCCTGTGTGACCTGATTTATCCAGGGCTCACACTCCTATATCCCCTGTGCGACCTGAAAATGTAATTCCTGATGCATCTTTTATCTATTCTCCAACCCCACATTTTTATTCTATGGCAGCCACTATCAACCACAATTAATCCTTTAGTTGGGAGCCACCATGCACCCAAAACATAATGTTTTTACGCCTATGGCAAACTTTAAGCACATGGCCCCTTAGATATTTTATGTCATATGTGTAACCTGAAACTTCATCTTGATTGCATATTCAGTGCACCCCACAACCTGAATTAATCTGCCCCTATTACATACTTTATCTACTCCACAACCCAATTGCTCAATATTAGTTGTACCTTTTATCACCCACAAGATGAATCTATCCTCATAGTAGTAGTATCTGTCCACCCCTCAACCTAAATATCTTATTTATTCATTCATGACTTCCAATTGGCTCGCACTTTGAAGAGCTGCTTGTGACTCTCAGTTATGTCCACATGACTATAAATTGTTTATTAGATTCACAAGTCGCCAATATTGGCCTAAAAGACTGGCAGGTACACACTAAAGTCCCATAAATGTATTTGTTAGGTTCCCACCTGAATTGTCCCCAGTGGAAAGAAAGTTTCCTTTTGATGGCAGTTTAGCTGATGCCAAAGCTTAGCACAGTGGGAGTGTGCACTGCTTGAGGCGCGACAGGCTAAGTTTGTGGGAAGACTTGTGTGGCATATTGCAGGCCATGAACATCCCTTTCCTCTCCCTGACCTTATCCTCCCAATTCCCCTCAACTATTTTGTTGCACCAGACTAATGCCTCTATACTCATTCTTCTTACAGGTCTGGAGGGGGCTAACTTGATCTGCTCCTTGCTGCCTGCACTGCTCGTCTGGGAACTCTTGAACCTGAAAGCAAAATAGGAATTCAGTTCAGCACTTCAAGTGAATGGGGTTACCTCGAGTTCCAGAACAGCATTTTGGGCGTGAGACCTGCAGTTGGCACCAAGAGATGGTGCACTCTGTCCTGCATGCTGGTGGCCAATCTGGTGTCCCTTGGAGTAGTGGTCCTCCTGGAAGCAGTAGATTCCAAAGGAATGGAATTATTCAATCGCCAGTATCTTCACTTGGGTGAAAACAGATGGGGAAAGGGGTTTGCGTGACCTTCCATAAGAATAAAGATCGACTCTTAGCTCACAGAAGTGAGGAATGGAATGTGAGGCACATTCCCCAGGGCAACCGTCTCATTGATGCCACACCTCCTGACCAAGTTTGTACTTCCAGTGCTCACCATGACGCAGTGCACTTGCCAAGAAGTGAGAAGGATGAGGCAGGACTCACATTTGAACCCTCTCCTAGCCCACTGGTGTGGACTTTTAACTGCCATCTGAGGTTATTGGTCCAAACTGTGCATCTCAGACGATATGGCAAAACTCAGAACACAACACACATTTTGTAATCATGTTGCGCATATCTCACCTCCGATCATGGAATTCCTTCAGCTGATCTGGAAAGCACATTTCTTCCATCCTGCCGCCTTCCATGGCCCATTTACGGTATTTGAACAGCACTGTGGAGAGGACCCTCTGTTAGAATCTCTATGGATAGGATAGTTCTCTTTTTTATACTAAGCAAAACAGATGAATGTAAAGACTTCTGTATTTAAAGGACCCAAGACTTTGTCTATGGCTGGGGATTAGTCTGTTTTCCCTAGAGCTTTTGGAGCCTGCTTTATAAGCTACTATGCAGAGTACATTTTCATGTGCACGGGGTGGGGGTCAATGAAAATACAGTGTTGTGTCACTTCAATGCAGTTAACCTGCTACTGCCAGGGGGCAGTGATAGCCATGTTCAGTGATGTTGACACTCGGTTCACTATTGCGGGTGAAGAATATGGCTAGATGGCATCTGTTTATTTGCTGGAACAGATAAGAGATGCTGGTAAGGCATGGGGGAGAGAAAGAGGAAGTATGCACTCACTGCTCATTTTCTTTTGAATCTGTGGTCTCAAGCAGCTCTAAAGTTACAGGTATCACCAAACTAGACTGATATGGAGGTTGTTCAAGGATGGGGAAGTCAGGGCAGGCAGACTCGTGGGAGAATACCCATTGTCTACATATCTACTAAGGCATTCAGTGAGCACTTAGGCAAAGGTTACAGACCTATTGAAAGTATCAAAGAGGTCACAGCAGGTAGGAGGCTCTCGAAAATTAAAGGGACACATTCCGCTCCAGTCCTAGGTCTTTAAAGAGGTTGCTCCGAGACTGAATAGGAGTAGATGCCTGTTGTCTGCAGTAGGTAGTAAAGGTGGCTAAGTTGATTAAACCTTCAAACATTCTTTGACTAGTTTGCAGACTGCTGAAATCAAGATATTGAGTAAACTGTCTGCATGAGAGGTATCCATATTGACACTTCGATGAAAACAGGATGTAGATTTAAATGAGGGACAACCCTTGCAAACTGGGACCGAGAGTCACCCCAAGACCTACCTTGCTTATTGCTCAAAAGCACAATGAGATCAAAATGCAGAGCCAAATTGCTTCCCTGGAATTACAAGGACCCTGGGCAATAAGAAGGAACATAACAAGATTGTAACGTTTTAAAATTAGGCGACTAATCTCACTGAAGATTGATGCACTAAAATATGTTGCTTGATAATTTCTAAGAAAAGGGAACTTCATAGCTGCTTTCAAGAGGAAGACTGATGGGGAGTTCTATTTAAAACTAGAAAGTACAAAGAAATATTCCTACTGATGGATTGAGTATGCCAGTTGGCAAGCGTGCTTTACAGTTGGCAAGTTGCTTAGCATCTTAACAATATCTGATGATTCTGCCTAACTCCTCCATCCAGGAACAAGTGCACATGTACCATCTGCTTTAGAAAATTCATCCTTTCATATCTTAGCTGATCAGAAGGCCATAAGTGAGAAGACTATAAGGAAGATCCAGTTCCAGTGCCTGGCTTTCCCTTTAGAAGTCATTTTTTTCAAATATTTTATCCAGTTTCCTCAGTTGATATCCACCAAGACAAGAACTCACCAATTAATAAAAGGTAAAAACACAGGGTATTGGTTAGACAACACCCTATCCTTGAAATTAGAGATTGATATCTGAGCAAAATGCAAACTTTTACATCAAAGCGGTTTATGTTATCTATTTTATCCCATCGGTATTATACTGGTTAGTAAAAGATTATTTAACTACTTTAATGTCCTTTTTATGGGAATTACCAAAGATACAAGACGTTCCAGCAAAGTGTGCAAACACGATACTCTCCTTGGCAGCGGGTCTGAATGGAATAGATCACTTATCTACTACACATAGAGCCCTGTCCACACTCTATGTGGAGGCCGGAGTTAAATACAAATGTATCAGCATTATATTTAAATGTGTGAGTGATACTGCCCCTTGGTTTCTGTGGCTGAAAGTTAACCACTTCAACTTACTACAACATTATGGTCAACAGAGTCAAATTTCACTTGTCAAATTAAATGCAAACTCACCACAGTGGGTGGTTGCTGGCCAGTATTAGGTTTGAGCCTGTTGGAGGAACATGCTTTTGGATTTTAAAATAAATTGTCAGCATTTATCACTTTTGATTCCCTTCTTGTGACAAGTAGTAGTTTACTGGTGCTTGGAGATAGCCGCCTGAAACGAATGTTCTGAACAATAATAATAATAAAAGTAAGACATGGAGTCTTTTGGCAAATTTAAACAAATCTCTTTTCACATGCCAATATCCCATAAGTGTATCTTGATTGAACTTAAGAATCTGACCTAACTTGCATAGCTAAATGACTCCAACATTACCTAGTTTTCCCCTTTAAATGGAATCAAAATAAACGAGAGAGGACAGAGAGTTCCTGTTACTTAGATCTATTATATTATATATATTATTACATAGATTTTTGGTTCAGATAATTGAATTAAACGGTTGCAGCAATACCATTGATCAACTAGCATGTAGCTTAGTGAATCTTCCTTACTGACCAGATGCAGCATAAGAAAAGCAAAAACTAAAAGAAAAGTAATCTCTCTGTACCTGCATAACCTTTTTAGAGGTGATGTTCAGTCTGTCCTGATTTTTTTAAGCCTACAGTATGTCTGGCTTTTGGTGTCTATGCTTATAAGAGAATACCTGCCATCATTTGGACACATGAAAATGATAGATGTAGGAAGGACGTCCGGAGAATTTAATTTCAACACCTTAATTTGGAGCGAAAGAAGTTTTAAGCATGAAAATGCTAAAATAACTCTGGGCCCGATTCACAAAGGACCTCCGTACTAGTGGTGGTGATCCAATAACTGTGGCAGGACCTCCATACTTCAGTTACCCATTGTGGGGCTCACCATGAGTGCTGGCCCCCTCGCCACGACTGCAGGGCCTCCACTACAACTGCGGAGACCCTTTCTGAATCTGCTCCTTTGTAGGTTTAAAATTTTATAAGGGTCCTTCCTAATTCTAGAGTGCTGGAATGAATGCAACGGAAAAGGTGTAACAATATGTTTCTGTAGTCTTGATGCTGTTGGCTGGAATCACAGGACTACTGAAAGCTACCCCCATGTTAAGTGACAAGCTTATAGCCCCACCTAAAAGTGATTTTTATTGGGAGGTGCAGTGTAAATTGCAAAGAATTGTCATGGGCTTTTCCTTATGCTAACTATCTCCTGATTCTCAAAGAGGGACATTACAGGTCTAAAATATTTATGCACTGAAATGTTGTGAGCTGAATTGGTTTTAGGAGCGGCACACAAGAAACATGTTTAACCAATCATGATTTCTAGAGCTTAGAGCTATGACACCATATCCAGAAGTTGTATGATATTTTCTTAGTGAGATGAGGGGCAGCAGTTTATTCTATGTGGCTTTAAACCACAAATATCGCTTCTCTAATCTTGCTAATTGATTAAACGCCTTGTATTGTACAGAGTAGCCACGGCCGGATGTAGAGTGAAGCTCTGCAGACAGCTGTCTTGAGAAGAGAAAATATGAGTTTGTACCAAGATTCACTTGCTGCAAAAGTGCATGGGATGCAAGGACAACCTGGTCATGGGTGGCCTGGGCTGTAGAAGAATGTGGAGAATTTTTTAGAGGTCAGTGCCTCTGAAGGGTCATGTAACAATATGTCCAGGCTTTTTCAGACTGTTAGAGGCACCAACCCATCTGGAAATTCCTAGCTCCAGATGCTAGAGAGCCTAAACCGAACTAGAAAACTCAAATCAAGACCAAGTGAGAACTTGTTCAGTGGCACTATACTAAATTAAGAAACCTGTAATATGTCTGTGCCTGTAACCAGCCAGATAAATATTTTTTGCTTCCTGATATCATCTTTGATGCTACCTTCGAATGTTAGTTCTCCATAACCTATCCTAATAATATACCATAACACGTTTTGTTAGTAAGGCCTCACAGCTTTCTCACACAATTACCATTACAGGGGTGCTGTGCAGGGTGCAGCTGTCCAGTGTTAAATAGAGCAGCAGCCTGCTCGGTTGGATTTCCTGATTGCAAAGTAAATGAGTTGAAAATGTGTTTTCTGCTGCCTGCTTTTTTTCCCGCAATGGGCAATGCTCTGTTTTGAAAATAATATGAATAAACTTGAATGTATTTTTCATAAAGAGTGTTAGTGAGTTATTATGACATTACCTTTGTTGTGGGCAACAGTCTGACAAACATCTGCTGAGGGAGGGAGCATTGCTCCCTTGTGCTATCTTCATCTATATTCAAAAACACTGAAATTCCCCTGCTGTGTACAAGACCATAGATTAAGTTTCGTAATTGCAATATTTCGTACCAAAACCTATAAATTAGGAGTACCTAGGTGTTTTTTTTTAATCAACTTCAACTATTTTGAGATGTAATGCAAAACTGTGCTGCATAAAACAGTTTTCAAAACGTCTGTTTTGTAGTTTACACAATTTATTATTGGAGCACTCTTTGCTAACCATGGGTTGCTGACTATACTCAAATCAACAGCTTTCGAACCCGAAAGAAGTCATGGACCACGTGTAAGCCCTGCTTCTACTCTAATTCGACATTGCAGACCCATAGCCGCCCTCAAGGCGTTCCTATAACATGTCCTCGTTGCGGTTTAAATCCTCCAGTAAGTCCACGTTCAAGAAGATGTATAGGAAGTCGAAGTGGGACTTGACCACATGCCACCACTTTGTCTATAAAGAAGTCAGCTGGGTGTAATGGTGCCAACCGATCTCACTCCTGATCCCTGATTGCATAGCTGATTCCTAAACGAGTCAAGGTTTTCCCCGAATTTCCTGGGCCATCAGTAAGGCTGCAGCAGGTTGAAACCTTCAAGGATGCCATGTAGCTTATTTTCGGCACTTTACTGGCTCCCTCTGGTGCTGTTGGGCCCAAAGATCTGCAGGGGCCTCCAGTCGGGTTACCTTCAGGGGATCTGTCCACGATGCAGTCTGTGCCCCTCGAACCCGCCTTGGGTTCTGCACCAACTTTGGTACTGACTTCCTTTTGGCTCAAAGATCTGCAGCAGTCTATTCTACACCGACGCATGTCACAACATCACCAGCACTGGCGGTTGAACCCCTGCTGACTCCAGTCCCTGACCTCATGCCAAATCCTCTTCGATTCTGACCTAGGTCGAGCTTTCATTCCACTCCACCACACCTGTTCACAGAATTTTCTGATTATGATAAAAACTTATGGATACCTGGGCAAAGGCCTACTCCTGCCTACTAGTAAACAGGCAGGTGACCAGGTGCTACTCCTTTGCCGAGCAACTTGGGCTTTCTTACACAGCACCCAAATCCAGAAAATTGGTGGTCCTAGTATCCACCAACATATTGAACCCTAACGCATTCCCTAAAGCCCCTCAGGACAGGGAGTCGAAAAGCACGAAGGCATTCAGAAACCATATGTTTTCCGCTGCCAACTTGGCTCTGAGATCTGTTCATCTGGTCTTCCTTTGGGAAATGGCTAACACAATCTTTCCAGGGCTCCAGAAGAGTTTGGGCTTTTTTAGCTGAAACCATTCAGTGCGCTCAGGATGCATTACAGTATGTTACTAAGGCTGACTTCAATACAACTGGAGATATGGATGCATGTTCACTAAATATTCCTTTTAATGGACCCCACCTCTTTGGTGTAAAGGCTGATCCCACCCTTGAGTACGTTCAAGAAAGCTAAGTCAGAGCGCATTCCTTGGGCCTTTCGACCCATACCCAGCTGTACCTTCAGCAGTTTTGACCCTTTCAAGGCAACTTCAGGGGGCTAACGTTTAGGCATTGGTAGGTCCCACCACCTCTGCAGCAGTCACCCCAGTCCTTTCGAGGGCAAGGAAGGGAATCAAGCAGACATTAGACTGGCTAGCATGGACACCATTCGAGTCATGCCTCCAACCCTGCAGCTTAAACTTTCAGACAACTTCAGTTTGCCCATAGTGGTAAACAGTCATCCTTATGGGAGGTAGGATCAGACATTTTCTTTCAGGGTGGCATGCCATTATATATCACAGATGAGTCCTCCAAATCTTCCAGCAGGTCTATGCCCTGCCATTCCTTTTCTGTCCACCTCAATTCCATCCTTTTGGCTTTCAGAGGAGCACCTATCCCTGTTGTTGCAAGATGTACAGGCTCTGTTGGCCAAAGGGGCCATTTAGAGGGTGCCTGACAGGTTGTTACTCTTGCTGTTATCTTGGGCAAAAGAAACACAGAAGACCGAGTCCTATTTTGGTCTTCGCCCTGCGAATATCTTCCTTTGAAAGCTCACTTAGGCCCAAATTTTGTCTGCCCTCGATTTGGGTACCTGGATGGTCGCCTTGAACCTGCAGAATACTTACTTTCATGTTCTGGTCCTGTAGTCACACAGATGTTACCTGCGGCTAACCAGTAGTATTTTCAGTTTGCTTTGCTCCGCTTCAGCCTTACCAGTGCCCCTTGGGTGTTCACAAAAGTGATGGCAGTGGTTTTTGCCCATCTTGAGATGTCTGGGATACCTTGTGACATTATTGGATTTCTCAACCAATAAGCCAAATTCACACCTGATTCCTTTGCAGAGTCTTCCTTTTATAGGAGCTGTTTTGGACGTAATGCCACCCTTTCTCAGGCACTTCAAGTGGCTCAGAATACCCCTCTGGATAACTTCAAGCGAGTAGATGCCTAAATAATCTAGGCAGTCCGGACAATCCTCCATGCACTAAGCACAGTGTCGAACAACACTCTGTCGGACAAAGCATACTACACTCCTTCCTTCTACGAAAGTATATCGGGCCATATGTACAAACACTTTTTGCATTTCTTAACATGCCTAATTGCAATTTGGACTTGTAAACAAATGCAAAACAACCTTCCTAATGTACAAAGGCAGATAGGGAATCACAGAATGCGATTTCTACCCAGTAGTATTCGCATTTTTCAATTCCCTAAATAGCAGATAGGGATTTCCTATGCACATGTACAAAGCATTTCCTAAATGCGAAATGGGTACTTAGGAAATGCTATTACCATCGACTACAAGTCGATGGTAACCATGTGCAATTTTAAACAAGCATTGGTGAATGCAATAGATTTTGCCTATGTGATTAATAATGTTTTTTTTTTTTTGTTGTTGTAAGTTTTAGCTTGGTGAGCAATTGTGCAATATAAGTTACTGAAACTCCGTAAAAGTGCTATGACTTATTTATTAAGAAAGGAAATAAATTGCGCGGTAACTGGTGGTAATATAAGGCAGGGAGATTAGGTAAAGGGCAGAGGATAAAGAAAAAAAAAACAATGCAGGCAACAAGCACACTTGAAATGGGTGCTGACACAAGGAGATTAAATTAAAAGTGTTGGATAAACAAATAAATGCAGCGGGAAAAGCACGCAAATCATCTGCAGTCAATGATATATTTACACCGTTCATGAAGTTGTGCAGGAGAAATCTAAAAAAATCAAACTGTTGCTCATGTATCTCGCTATGTAAAATTGCACCAAAAAGAAAGCGCTGTGCAGGGGAAACCAAACAAAAGAAGTCCCACAAAAGTGGATGAAAACGATTGATTGGGCCATGGGACACTGATAAGAAAAACAGGTAATGGGATGCTCCAGCCAATCAGAAAGGAGGAAAAGTAAGTGGCAAGGACACCAACAAATGAAAAGTAAGAATGGAATTGTAGTATCATCCGCCCCGGGGGGAAGCCATGCCACATCCTTGTGCCTTCGCCCCTGTACTCACCTTGGAACGCACCACTAGTGACATCACTTAGAATGTCACAGCGGTGAAGGTTCTAAGGTGAGCGCCCCAGGGGAGGGAAAACGTCTTGAGCGAGGAGAGAGCCAGCTGTGGCTGGGGTCGCTTATTCCTGATTGCTTATGGCAATAAACCTGTTCATATCTCAACTCCAGCCTGCGTCCTTCTACGTTTATTCACTCTGTGACACTGGCGACGAGGTCGGGATGGAGGCGCAAAAGGAATGACTGGTGCAACCTCAACACGCTAAGAGGTAGCCCACGAGGCTGAACTATTGGCCTAAGAACTCAGCAGCACCTTGCAAAACTCACCAGCCAACTCATTGAAAAAACCTACCGGAAGAAGAAACGCTGGTCGTCGGGATGGAGGCGCAAAAGGAATGACTGGTGCAACCTCAACACGCTAAGAGGTAGCCCACGAGGCTGAACTATTGGCCTAAGAACTCAGCAGCACCTTGCAAAACTCACCAGCCAACTCATTGAAAAAACCTACCGGAAGAAGAAACGCTGGTGTTGGTGCCCTAAACCGTCGCTACTGAATGTGTGAGGTCCAAACTCCCCTCCGCTGAGACTGTGGAGCAGGCACGGAGCTTGGGGCAGACCTCCAGGCAATTGACCATTGTTGCGGAGCGGCTCAGGACCTGTACATCTGACAGCCATTTCCTGCGTGTCCCGGTGAGTGCGTCGGCGGGCTCCTGAGTGTGTGCTTCCTTCTAGCGCTGGGTGAAGGCTGAGCGGTTGGCGGCGCTCCATCGTGTGAGGCAGTCTGCAACACCACGCAGTGTGTGGCGGCGGCAAATGGTGAGCGGGCGGCGGAAATCCATCTGGTGAGGCAGTCCGTGCCGCTGCGAGGTATGAGGCAGTGACATTGGACAGCTATTATCTGCTAGCGTGAGTGTGGAGCAGTCGATGGGGGCCGTCATTGGACGCCGCCCGGATTTGCCAGAGACTGTGTGGCTCCGTGGCAACACCTCCTGGAAATCTCGGCAGGGCAGGGTGCCTGACAGGAGCCTGTGAACGACATCGCTCTAGAAGCTGGCGATTAGAACGGTGATGGTGCGGTTATGAGGCAGTGTGAGGCCAATTAAAGAAATAGCAAAAAACACAGTTGATGAACAGAATGCAGAACAATGTCTTACATTCACCCCAGTACAAAGATCTGGGCCTAAATCCATCGTTTTTTTGCACTCCACACCACCCTAGGTCAGACACTGGCTATATGCAAATCAGCCTTGACCCCTTGCCTCATGGGAACAGTCCAGCCCGAACTAACAAGCCATGTCTTTTCTAGACCGGAATCAAGCATCCAAGGACCGGTTTCTGGCTATCAGCCTTCTTCAGCCTGGATAGCTTGACTCCAGTGATGTGGAGAACCTGGGACTCACGTCTGAGCATACCCAGCCCACTCGGGGTGAAAATTGCACAAAACACAGTTGATGGACAGAATGCAGAACAATGTCTTACATTCACCCCAGTACAAAGATCTGGGCCTAAATCCATAATTTTTTTGCACTCCTCACCACCCTAGGTCAGACACTGGCTATATGTGTCTTGTGCTTTCAGGACGATGTGCAAACAACACAAGATCAGATTGAGGCAAGTGTTGGAGAGATTCAGAGAGCAGGGTCTCACGGTGAAGACAGAGAAGTGCAGGATTGGCTGTAATGAGATAGACTTCTTGGGGCACAAGGTAACAGCAGAGGGAATTCGCCCTAAGACTGAACTCCAAAACACCATTATCAGTTTGGTTCCACCCAAGAACAAAGAAGAGATAAAATCATTTATGGGAATGCTGGAGTTCTACAGTAAGTTCGTACAGAATTTTGCTGGCAGAACTTATGCCATACGCCTATTACTCAAGAAAGGCGTGACGTACATTTGGAGCGAAGAGTGCCAGAAAGAGTTTGAAGACGTGAAAAAAGCACTAGCTGAAGCCCCAAGCCTCAGATCGTTCATACCGAGGAGGAAGACGGTATTGACCACAGACGCGAGTTCAAAGGGACTGGGAGCAGTTCTCATGCAGGTGGGAGAGAGAGGAGAAGAAACTATAGCGTTCGCGTCAAGATCCCTTCGAAAGGCTGAGGTCAATTACTCGGTTATGGAGGAGGCCCTAGCATTACACTGGGCAATGAGCAAATTCCGAGACTTTGTCTGGGGAACAAAATTCAATCTGAGAACAGACCACAAGCTGTTGGTCGAAGTGTTCAACAAGAAAGGGCTCAACGCGATTTCGAGTAGAATCAGGCGCTGGGTGGTTAACCTTCAGGAATACACCTTCAACGTCTAATACGTGCCGGGAATAAGGAATCTTGCAGCCGACTGTCTCTCACGCCTCGTAGGAGAAATGAAGGAGGAGGTGGAGGTAGGCGAGGATGATGATGAGGACTACGATGGGATACAAGCGGAGAAGGTGTGCATAATCACCCAGGGGGCCATTGGAGAAGAAAGCTGGAAAGAGGCCTTAGGAGCTGATGAGCTCTTGAAGGAGGTGTGTGAAAGGGTCAAAGAAACTTGGAAAGACAAAGACAAACAGAGTGAGACGCTACGCCCTTTCTGGATGGTCAGGAACGAATTGTCAATCACTAATGAATGTCTGTTCTGGGGCACAAGATTGATTCCGCCCGAAACACTGAGGGAGTGCCTAGTCAACTTGTTCCATGAAGGACACTAGGGGATCACCAAGACCAAGCAGAGGATGCGGGCAGACTACTGGTGGCCAAACATGGATAATGAAATCAAAAGGAAAATAAGAGCCTGCATACAGTGTTCTGCCTGTGACAAAGTGTTGAAGCAGCTCAAGCATCCCATGCAGTGTAGGCCACCCCCGGTGGATCCTTGGGTAGAGCTGGCACCGGACATTGTATGCCCTCTATCGGGTGAGCTTCGCACCCCTTACATTTTGGTGCTCATGGATCTCTATTCAAGGTGGCCAGAGGTGAAGATGGTGTCCGAAGTCATTACCAAGGTGGTCATTGAGTTCCTGCAAGAACTATTCCTCAGGGAAGGTCTACCCAGCAGCCTGTTGACCGACAATGGAGTACAACTGTGCTCAAAAGAAATGTAAGACTTCCTGGGAAAAAATGGGATCCTACACAAGCGCTGTGCACTGTACCGCCCTGAGACCAATGGGATGGTCGAGCGGTTCAACAAAACCCTCAAGGAGAGAATTCAGTTAGCAAGGGCCAGTGGGTTGAATTGGAAGGAAGAGATATGGAAACGCCTGGAGGCCTACCGGCTGACCCCCCATCAGACTACAGGTGTCCCACCTTTTGAACTACTCCGAGCAAGAAGACCCAACATGAAGTTAGCACCGGGGTGGATGGAGTGGCACAAAGGGTGGACAGGACACTCTAGAGAGACACTATGGCAAGACAGGGAATGCAAAGCTATGTTGGATAGGAAAGACAGGTTTGACAGGCTACACTCCGTCAAAGAGGCAGGGTTTAAGGTAGGAGATGTGGTTAAGATCAAAGCGCCGACGGGCAGGGCAAACTGGTCTGAATTCACTATGCCCACCAAAATTGTTAAAATGTTTAAGAACGCTGTTAAAACACAGGAGAGGAAGATTTGGAATCTGGGTAGAGTTGTAAGTTATCATACCCCTCCAGAAAACAAAGACAATGGTGGTAGGGGAGAGGACAATTCCCAGACGAGGGGCCACCTGCCCAAGAAGAAGTGTTCTAGTGAATCCAACTCCTTTCACAGGGCTAGCCACAGGGTGGTTAGTCGCCCGAAATACCTGGAGCAATATGTTACCAAGTAGTGTACAGCTATGTTTATATTTTTCTTATACCTGTTGTGTTCTTGTATTGTGTAGAGGAGGGGGATGTGTAGTATCTTCCGCCCGGGGGGGAAGCCCTGCCACATCCTTGTGCCTTCGCCCCTGCACTCACCTTGGAACGCACCGCTAGTGACATCACTTAGAATGTCACAGCGGTGAAGGTTCTAAGGTGAGCGCCCAAGCGGAGGGAAAACGGCTTGAGCGAGGAGAGAGCCAGCTGTGGCTGGGGTCGCTTATTCCTGATTGCTTATGACAATAAACCTGTTCATATCTCAACTCCAGTCTGCGTCCTTCTACGTTTATTCACTCTGTGACAGGAATGTAATCCCCTTTTTTATTAGATTTCCCAAGCAAAGTATTAGCTATGTGCAGGCGAAACTTAAATACATAGAACCAGCGTTGATTACTGTGTGCTCAATCATGAGCGTGGGACCACCGCGTAATGAATGAATCAAACGTCAAAGTTAATGCAATGACATGTAACATGGATAAAAAGAACAACTGATGTCAATGTATTAAGGCTGATTGAGTCAAAATTCAAAATGACATCACTCCCGTGCACTACATAGATGAGGTTATAAGCATGCAACAAGAGATTCTCCAAAAATTGTCATATTCACTGAATATGCAACTGCAACTACAAATAAAGTGTAATTACAAATGGGTAGCAGGAATAAAGGGAAACAGCAAAGAATGAAAATATACTTATGTAGTATACTAAAACCATGTCTAAAGCAGTAAACAATGTACTCAAAAGAACATACCTTCGCTTAAACTAGAGCAACGTGAACGATATTTAAAACATGTTACTGTGGAATCACAATACCCATCCTGTCTCCTGGGTGTGACTCATGTTTTAGGACTCTGACGAGGACGATTGATTAGGTGGTAATGATATCGGAGGTCTATACCCATAATAAGATGCAATAAGGGAGAAAATGTCAGACAAGCAGCGACAATAGAAGGCTTCCTTATTACCGGTTGGTCATTGAAAAATTCGTCTTAAAGGAGAGGCCATGAATTAAACCCAAAAGGAAATTATGAAAATGATGTAAAATTGGAACTGAATAAAGGAAAACATTAACATATTCTTGATTCCTGTAGGAGTCCTAATCCAGAAGGTAAGATTCGTTTGCTAAAAAGCAAAAAACTCCAAAGTAAAATAGAAAGAAAATTAATTCAACTGATAAATGGAAAGAGACAATTACAGATGGACAAAAAATCCACAGTCATAGTAACGTGAAGCTTCATTAACTTTAATTTATTCAAAAAACGTATTTGTTCAATCTGCCTCCCTCATGCATTCTTGAAATGTACTTGTTGTGCTTCCTACAGAATCTAAAGTACTTCTTGAAGTGTGTTAGGTACAAAGAAAATATATGTCCTTTCATTGTGTTTTAACAGTGGTACCTCAAAAAAGAGTGAACGAAAATGACCTGGACAATCTCAACTGCATCACGAATACAAACATCTCTTTGGTTGTTAGTCTCCATGTGAAATTATCCATACCAAGTCAAAATTCCAAGTTACCTGTTCTTGACCAAAACACACCGCGGGACAATATTGCAGTGCTGGTACAAGAATAAAAGCCAGACATGGGTGTTGCCCATACTTTTAACAACAGAGCGTGCAAAATAAATGTAATGAAAATGAAAAAAAAGACCAAGTTCGTACATAGCGGCATACCAATGCAACAGAATCTAAGAAGTCAAGTACACCAAAAGTGTGTGAACTTGCATGTGGCAACAATAAACAATGTGGTCGCTACTTTGGAATGCATAATTGAAATGTTTTTTAATTTTGCGTTCAAAAGAGTGTCAGCCATCTTATATGGTGAGCTCAATGTCCACGGAGCGTTGAGTGATGATGTAGCGTAAGGACTAGAGCGGCTGATCTTGAAGCTGGGGAACCCGGTTCAAGTCTCGGCAGGAGTCTCAAAATCCTGTAATTCTTGGAAAATTAATGAATCCCTCCGTGCCTGGGAATGTGTGCTATTTTAATGAAAAACACAAGCACGCTTGAAATGTGTGCAGCCACTGAGAGATTAGGTAAAGGGTGGAGGACAAACAAAACAAGCGCAGCGCAAGTGCTGTGCAGGCTAAATCTAAAACAAGTACTTCACAAAAGCGTATGAGAACAGTATTTGAGCCATGGGACACTGGTAAAAAAAACATTCGAAGATCAACAGGAAATAGTATGCTACAGTCAATAGAAACGGAGGTAAAGTAAGTGGTAAGCACACAAACCACTGAAAGGTAAGGGCAGAATGTAAGCCCATTTTAAGATTCAAATTAAATACAATAGATTTTCACAAGCACAGCGCTTGGAGAAGTGTGGCTCACTGGTTAGAGCAGCAGACTCTGAAGCAGAGATCAGGCCCAGGACCAGGATTCAAGTCCCGACGCGGCAGGGTCTTGAGTTCAATGTCCGTGGACTCAATAATTCTCACCTCAGGGCCTACTCTAATCATGGGTCCCACGCTGCAACTCTGGGCAATAGCTTGCTTAATCTCCACAACGGCCCCTACAACACTGGGATGCCTGGCTTCACCTTGGGGGTGCACAGGAGGGGCATCTCACAGGGAGAGCCAGGAAGGGTTCCACAGCGTTATACAGCGCCGGGACGCCCCGTTGGGGCAGCTGTGCGCTTTACAAAATACACTACATTTGGCACAGCGCAAGCGCTGTGCAGGCTAAACCTAAAAAGCACGGCAAAGTGCCATAGGGCCAGATGTACATACCTATTTAGCATGTCTTAATGGCCTGGATCTCTATTTTGGGGTTCTTAAGAAATGCTAAATAGCATTTTGGCATGTACAAATGCTTAAAGCGGTCACAAAAAGTGATTTCTATCCAGCAGAAATAGCATTTTGCAATTCATTAAATACGAAATTGCAAATAGGAAATACCTATTTGCAATTTCCTAAGCATATGTACAAAGCATTTCCTAAATGTGAATTTACTATCACCTCCAAGTCAATGGTTACAATTTAGAATTTGGAAAATCCACCTAAAATGCATTTCTTCCTGTGCCATAGAGCGCCCACTTGCCCCGAGGGCAATTTAGTGCTCTATACCTGATTAGGAATTTGTAAATTTGGAAGTACAAAACCATACATACCTATGGGCCTTTATGGTTTGGTATTTCCTAAATAACGATTTCCTAACAGCGATTCCTAGTCGGTAGGAATCGCTATTAGGAATTCGCAATTTTTTTACATTACATTTTGCATTTCCTGAATAGCGATTTCTTAGGATTCGCAATTTTAGAAATGTAAAATTGGAATTTTGTACATATTGTCCATAAAGTGCACACTTGTCCCTAGAGCATTTGTGTGCTTTACATGTGTACCGCTTTTTTTTGGGGTGCATTAAGGGGGGCCTTAGACCCATTGGCATCCTTGGTTTTGCCTAAGGCACCTCTTGATGCACCCCAATTGATGCATGCGTATTAGAAAATCGCAAATTTGGAAATGTAAAATCCTCGATGTCTTTGGATTTGCTATTTAAAAAATGCAAAATTGAAGTTTAATACATATGGCCCATAGTTTCTAGTAAGCTGGGCGTACTGCTCTCGATACAGAAGCAACATTTAAAATGAATCTGAATGGACGTGTCTTTATTTGGCTCTTCTTGAGCAGAGCCACCGAGATGCTTAGCCCTCATCATACGTGGCAGCAACTCTCACTTAAAAACAAAGTGAGGTTGCCAGCACAAGAGTGCAAATGTTTATATATATATATATATATATATATATATATATATATATATATATATATTCACTGAAAAAACCATAGGTTTCAAACCAGTTATAGTTAGCTGGAAATTTTACTGACATAAAACCATTGAAATTCCCACGTTATAGTTAGTTGGACTCACTATAACTTGCGCGTGTAATGCACTGCTGATGACGTCACATATTACATCACTCATGACATGGTCAGTGACATCACTCATGACATCACTGATGACACCATCCAGTGAATGTGTGTCTTTCTGAAAAATAAATATGTTTTATATATGTATAAGTAAAGGTCAATGGAAAAATACATGTTTAAATAAGTGTCTTAATGGATGTTTTTAAGAAGAAGAAAATTGATTGGTTAACTGGCTTATTAAGTGTATCTTAGTGTATAAGTGGCTGCATGGGTTGGTGAGTAGCTACATGTGTGTGTATATGGGTTATTAGATTTTTTTAGTATCAGTACAAGTGTCTGTATGATTTGGTGGGGGTGTTACTTAACATATAGGTGCATCAATGATTGACTCACTGTTTCTATGTCTTTTGAAGACAGCATATGTGCAGGACTGTATGGGTGGATGTGTGTGTATATATGTGTGTTAGTGAGTGAATGACTGTCTCACTAGTGTCTTTATCAGTAACTACATATGTTTTAATCTAGTATATGTGAGTATTGATGTATATAAGTGAGTATATGTGAGACTGAGAGATTGTACGAGTTCCTGTTTAAATAAGTTTGTTTTTCTATAAGTGATTGTTTAAGAGAGTAAGAATGTGTAAGTTTCCTTAGAAGTAAGGTGGTTGTGTGTGTATAGCTGTATATGCAAATAAATGGATGTTCAAAAGTTTATTTGCATGTGTGAGTATGTGTGTGAGTAACTTTTGGATGACTGTCGGTGTGTAACAGGATGTATAGGTGTATCACTACATATGATGAGTGAGTATATGTATGAGTGACTATATAGAACTGTTGGTGAATGAGTGAATGTGTATATAGATGGTGAAATTATTGAATTGGTTGTTGTAAGTGGTATGGGTATCTCCATTTTAAAAAAAAAATTAATTTATATTTTTCAATATGTGTTTCATGGGTTACATTGCAGTGAAAGGAGGTCTGTCACTCTGTAACAAGGATGGTGTCATCAGTGATGTCATGAGTGATGTCACTGACCATGTCATGAGTGATGTAATATGTGACGTCATCAGCAGTGCATTACACGCGCAAGTTATAGTGAGTCCAACTAACTATAACGTGGGAATTTCAATGGTTTTATGTCAGTAAAATTTCCAGCTAACTATAACTGGTTTGAAACCTATGGTTTTTTCAGTGAATTTTTTAGGTTTTTTAAATGCAAATTCCTAACTATAACTGGTGTGAAACCTATGGTTTTTTTCAGTGAATTTCATAGGTTTTTTAACTCCTAATTCCTAACTATAACTGGTGTGAAACCTTTGGTTTTTTCAGTGAATTTTCAAGGTTTTGTAAATGCAAATTCCTAACTATATATGGTCTCTAACCTATGTTTTTTTAGTGAATTTCAATGGTTTTTTAATTGCAAATATCTATAGCTGTAAAATATATTCTTCTTTATAATGAATACTATATTTTCTATGCATATTTCAATGGTTTTGTGTGAGTAAAATATCAACTTTAAAGGTTTTTTTAAATGCTAATTCCTATCTATATATGGTCTAAAACCTATCGTTTTTTCATTGAATATATATATATATATATATATATATATATATAGCAATCCGCATTGAAGAATAAGTGGATGTATAAGTGTCTGGATGGAGGATTTAGTAGCAGTGTGATTGACTGTTTACTTGACTAATTTGTAGTGTGTCACTAAATATATTGGATAGTAACTAAACTGTGTGAATACTATTTTTTCTATGTATTTAATATTTTTTTTGGGATGTCTGAAAGTTTTTTATTTCTTTTTAAATTTTTGCTTCGGTACGCTTCCGGTGCGTGCCCCGGGGAGCGCCCCGTTAGCGTAACTTTTGATCGCGCCCCGGTTCGCGCCCCGGGAAACTTCCGTTAGCGCAACTGACGCGATCGAAAACAACATCGTGACGTGTCGCGTAAGTGTGACCTATCGCGTAGCCGCGTGATGCGTCTTATGACGCGCTGCGTTAGCGCACCCGGAAGCGCTCCGGAGCGCTACAGAGCGCGACGCGCAGCGCCCCGGAAGCGCTCCGGGGCGCGGTGCGGGGCGCGTAACGTAAGCGTAACAGGTCATGTGACCTGAAAATAACACTTTTCATTGGTTCAGAACATTTTTTTTTTTCAAAATGATGAAAACCCCCACCTTTTTACCCCATTCTTACTTTCTACTTCCAGAGAGCAAGACCTGTTTTTGACAATGGCTTCTGTAATAGCTGCAGCTGGTGCTTCTCAGCAACCACCACCACCACCACCACCAAAAGGACCACCTCCAACACTGGACTTTGGTAGAGAGGAAGATAATGAGGACGAAGAGGAGGAGGAGGAAGAGCAAGTAAGGCAGCAGTTCCTGCCAGAAACACCAAGGCAGAGCCATATTAAAGAGCACTACATATGGCAATTTTTTTAACTTCCACCTGGACAAAAGAAGGTCAATGCACCCAAGGTGTCTTGTTTGATATGTAAACATGAACTTTCTCGTGGCAACCCCAACAAGAAATACAGCTTTGGGAATCATACAATGATTCGCCACATGGAGCGGTGGCATCCTAATAATCTTTCCCAAGCACAAGTAAGGGATCTTGCTGCCAACCCCCCAAATGTCATCCCCAGCACCTCCAGTGGACAAACATTATTCGCCGGACCAGAAGGCTGAGAAATGATCCCCAATATTCAAAGTCCTTTTGAACACTACAAAATAGTTTGAATATATTGTGGAGGAACTATTTCTTTTGGAGAAAAGAGTATTACTTTGATTAACCGAGCTGGGGAAAATCATAAATGCAACAAGAAGAGAAAACAATGAATCCTTTTTATTTTTTTTTTGCTCCTGTTGAGACATGTTCAAATCCTGCTTTTTAGTTATTTCCCCTAAAAAAACTCAAAATAATTTTTAAAAATCCAAAAAAATCAAAAAATTGTTCAGAAAATTTATAAAAAAAATAAAAAAGAAGAAAAAGAATAAAAAAACAGTTCTTTTCAGAATTACCTTCCTTTCATAACAAAATTGCAAACATTTTTACACCCTGTCTTTCTTTTTTTCTCTTTGTTCCGCTTCCCGGAGCGCTGCCCGGTTCGCGTACCGGGCGCGAAACCCACGAAAATTATTTTTTTTTTTGCTTTATATGGGCCTTTTCAGCCACCCACTTCAAATCTAGGGGGTCAGCGGGTGTCTACCCTGCCCTCTTTTATTCATTTCCCCTTTCGTTATTGCCACCTCTTGTCTCTCGATCTTACCGAGAGACAAGATGGCGGCTGCTCCGGACTGTTTCGAATGTTTACAGACACCCAAGAACCAATCAGCTTTCTGCGCGCAAGTCGCGTGGCCCGCCCGGAGCGCTCCCCGGAGTGCGTACCGGGGCGCTGCCATAGATATATATATTTTTCTGAACCTAAATTACTCAAAATCCACTGAAGCACATATCTTGAGACATAGCAAAGGCACATCGGGCTACCAGTCCCTACAATTGTGCCAAATTTGGTTGAAATCTATTCAGCCGTTCGGGCTAAAAGTGAAATCGACCGCCCTATAGAAATTAACATGGGGAAAACGCGTTTTGGGACCCCCCTTTTATCTCGGCCCCTGCTTGACGAATCCCCCCCAAACTTTCAGGGAAGGACCGGAACGCCGCAAGGCCATTTTGAGGAAATTCGTCAACCGGCGCCAAAGTTATTCCAAATAGAATTTTGAGATTTAACATTGAAAAAAATCCTAACTATAACTACCTACTGGCGACCGCCAGTAGGTAATATATATATATATATATATATATATATATATATATATGAATCAAAATGAGGCAGGGAGACACTCCTACATTATTGGGCGCGACAACAGAGGCACTTCAGGCTGTGTGGGCGACTACTAGTTCCAACCGACTTCGCTGCATTTTCCCACCAGGAGTCAGCCGTGCAGTAACTATTGATCCCTGCAGCTCTTAAAAGAACTGAGACACTCCTGCAGCACAGGATGTGACAACCAAGGCACTTCACATTGTGTGGGGGACTACCAGTTCCAGCAGGCTTTGCTGCATTTTCCCACCAGGAAGCAGCCGGGCAGTAACTATTGGTTCCTGCAGCCCTTAAAAGGAGTGATACACTACCACAGTTCGGAACACACACAGGTACGCCCAGGGCCAGGGCAGGCCCATCTGCAGCCGTCAGCAACCTGAGGAGCCTGGGCTGGGTCACCCCTCTTGGCATGAATTATTCATCCCTTAACTACTGGTTCCTGTCAGACCCTGACCCTTTTCTCTTACTGGTAAGAGAAACCCCCACTGCTATTGCTGCAAGCACAAACGATAAATGGGGGGGCTGGATCAATAACTAATTACTTAACGACTACCATGTTAGCAATAAATTCTGAGATCAAGTCTGTGGAAGAGATGCTGAGAGTTATTAGGAAATCTCTGGCACTCCACCCCTGTGATAACAAGATTACTAACTTGCCAACAACTGACTCGGTGGAGCCACCAGATCTGAGGTGGGAGGGGAACCTGCGAGCTCAGGGGATCTACCCCTGACCGACCGAACTATTATGTCCTTGTCGGGGGTTTGGATGTCACTATCAACCCTTTGGGGTTTCAGCACCGTACTGGCCAAAGCTCTAACTCAGACAATGCAGCCTCCCTGCCTAACAAGAGGAAAAAAGCTGTTGAATGCACAGGGTGAGAGGCAAAGGGAAATGGTAAAACTGTACTAAAGTAGTTCAACAGTTGACCATGAGAGGGGCCCCAGAGCCAAAGAACTTAAGGGAACTAAGGGCATTAGGTAACGCAAATGAAAGAGCTAAACATATCAAGTGCATGGGGAAGCCTTCCTCCCTAGAAGGATTACTTGTCAGGCTTTTGACCCCACCGACTAAGCACCACAAAGCATTGATAGAACACTATAAAGGTGCAGTATAAATCATTCGACCCTTCTATGTCCAACAGGCACATTCCCTGCCTTGCTGAGTTCACACCACCGGCTGCTACTGCATCTACAGAATGTTATGGTGGGGGAACATTTGCATTCCAGTTTGGATGATCCGGTCACCTTACCATAGTTACCAACGGGAAAACCCGATACTGTGACGCTTCTAAATTCGACTCTACCAGAAAAGGCCCCAAATAGAAAACTAAAAACACCAGAGCTTCCTTCAGAGTGCACGCCAAATGTAGTTGGTCTGAAGAATGTTCCACCCTTGGACACATCTCAAGAGGAATCAGATCAACAACTGAATAATAAGGTGATTCATTAGTTGGGCACTACTCTTGGATGCATCACATGGAATGTCCTTTCAAATGGAATAATAGGGGTCTGGTAGGTGAATTGTCTAGGCTACACTTGCAAGACGGACCCGGGAGATTGTGTTGTAATCAACTTTTGTGACACAAGCCTGGTGGGGTATATCGTTGCCAAGCTCGGGGATATGCATTGCCTTACTCAAAGAATCCAGTTGGTCCCCCTGGGTTATTTTTATAAGCCCAAACCCACGTATAATCCAACTAACAGGATGTTCAATATACCAATACATAATCGCTTTGCTGCGCTGGAAGAGATTGATTGACTCCACAGAGGGTCTGAGGCTGAGTCTTCAGAAGCTCTACACACGGGGTTCAGCAACCATGCAGAAACAGCCAGTAGTGTCTCTGACCTAGCAATCTTGGGGAGCATATTATCAAGACAGGCGATAAAATTATCGCTGTTTTAGCAGCAGTTTTCTGCCGCTAAAACGGCGATAATGGGCTTGATAATATGCTCTATGGAATTCCAATTGAAGCCCATGCTAGATGTGAAGGACATCTAAAATGGGCTTCAATTGGAATTCCATAGAGCATATTATCAAGCTCAATATCGCTGTTTTAGCAGCAGTTTTCTGCCGCTAAAGCAGTGATCATTTTATTGCCTGTCTTGATAATATGCCCCTTAGTTTGTTCAACCGGTCCACTAGCTGCCACCAATGGTCAATTACAAGCTACTCTATCACTCGGTGGTGGGGAACAGGATATGGGTGCCAATATCCAGTTTACCCATTGTCCACCTGTAGGAGAGTAGGGTCTGCTTCCTATGGTTACCCCCACTTTTTGCTGTGTTTCAATGGTTTTTCGAATTTGGTATGGCTGTGGCCCTGTTAATCAGGCCCACAGCCTAGCTGTTCTCTCTCTAAATTGATACCATGTACTTTAGGTACATACCATATTGGTTACTGGGTCACCCTTATGAGCCCCTGTATATTGTACCTTAGAGACCCCAGAGGCCTATCAGGGGCTGAAGCATGTATTGTGCCACCCCTGGTTAGCCTTCCAAACTGACACCACAGGTCTGCACTTGCAGCCTGGGTAAGGTGGTGTAAGCACCCCTTACTTAGATATAATATACCTATATATACCCTTACATATAGACACATAGTAACCTATAAGTCACTCCTATGGCAGGCCTTGACAATCCTGAAGGCAGAGTGCTTGGTTTTGTGTGAGAGGGTGCCCTAGCATGAGCTGAGCCCCTCTGCAGCTTTCGGAACCCTCTCCTTATAGCTGTTCCATGATATAGCCATACCATATACTCTTAAGTGCATTATAATCCTCGCGGTTAATGCTAACTTTGTTTTGGCTTTATCAAAACATGTTGTGTAAGGTGTCAAACAATTTGGAATACTACCCCCCGCCCCACCAGTTCTAGTGGTGGGGTTAGCATTCCACCCTTCTAGAGGGAGAAGACATGTACATACTGGTAAACCCGGTTAGAGTTAAACAGAGCCTCAGCATCACAAAATGGATGCTGCTGCCACAGACACAAGTCAATCAATCAATCAAGAAATTTGTATAGCGCACTACTCACCCGGAGGGTCTCAAGGCGCTGGTGGAGAGGGGTCGGGGGGGGGGGTCCGCTACTGCTCAAACAGCCAGGTCTTGAGTTGCTTCCTGAAGGAGAGGTGGTCTTGGGTAAGACGGAGGTGGATGGGGAGGGAGTTCCAGGTCTTGGCTGCGCGGTAGGAGAAGGATCTTCCTCCCATGGTGGCTCTGCGAATGCGAGGAACGGCTGCGAGGGGGTGGTTGGTTGATCGTAGCTGGCGGGTGGGAGTGTAGAAGGTCAGGCGGTTGTTGAGGTACTTTGGGCCCAGGTCGTGGAGGGCCTTGTGTGCGAGGGTGAGGAAGCGAAACGTGATTCTTTTGCTGACGGGGAGCCAGTGCAGGTCTCTCAGGTGTCCGGAGATGTGGCTGTGTCGGGGGATGTCCAGGATGAGTCGTGCTGAGGCGTTCTGGATGCGTTGGAGTCTTTTCTGCAGTTTGGCTGTGGTTCCGGTGTAGAGGGTGTTTCTGTAGTTGAGTCGGCTGGTAACGAGTGCCTGGGTGACCGTCTTCCTGGTTTCGGTGGGGATCCAACGGAAGATCTTTCGGAGCATGCGTAGGATGTTGAAACACGATGATGAGACAGCGTTGACTTGTCTGGTTATCGAGAGGGAGGAGTCCAGGATGAATCCCAGGTTGCGTGCGTGGTCCCTTGGTTTGGGTGCGCTGCCCAGGGCCGGGGGCCACCAGGAGTCGTCCCAGGCAGAGGGTGATGATCCCAGGATGAGGACTTCCGTCTTGTCTGAGTTCAGTTTCAGGCGGCTGTTCTTCATCCACTCGGCTACGTCTTTCATCCCTTTGTGTAGGTTGGATCTGGCTGTGGCGGGGTCTTTGGTGAGGGAGAGGATCAGCTGGGTGTCGTCGGCGTAGGAGATGATGTTGAGGTTGTGTTGGAGTGCGATGGCCGCGAGGGGGCTCATGTAAACGTTGAAGAGGGTGGGGCTGAGTGATGATCCTTGTGGTACGTCGCAGATGACTTTGGTGGCCTCGGAACTGAATGGGGGGAGGCGGACTCTCTGTGTTCTTCCGGCGAGGAACGAGATGATCCACTCCAGTGCCTTCTCTTGGATTCCGACGTTGCTGAGGCGTTGTACTAGGGTGCAGTGGCAGACAGTATCGAACGCTGCGGAGAGGTCCAGGAGGATGAGGGCCGCTGTTTCCCCGTTGTCGAGCAGGGCTCGGATGTCGTCAGTGGCTGCGATGAGGGCGTGTAGCAGGGTTTCCGTTCTCCCACAGAACTGTGCACAGAGATCTAGAACCTGGGTGAGTTAGGGTGACCCAAACCTCACCTTTGTTTCAGAAATCCCATTACCAAGCTAGCTACAGTGTCTCATCGGTAGTAATTACTTCCCAATGACTTAGACAATCCAGAACATGAACTTAGGGTACCTCAGGTATCGTGGAACACATGAACACTCTTTCGTTATGTAATCATTACAAACCGAAACTGGGAGGCAAAGAACACACGTGCAAGTTTGAAATGTTTATTTTTCAATGCAAAGTTCTCAAACGCAGTATCTTGTATAATACCAACATACATATTATAAAAATCTGAGTTAGCAGCATCGTCACTAATCCATAATAAGCAAAAGGTGATAGCATGTTATGATGCAAAAATCTATAGAATTCTGTATCACCTATATTTCGCGCACCCTATTCAGTATATTATATTATATCTAAGAAGGTCTCTTTTGGGTTCTAGCTGGGCGGGCCCATACCTCTAATTCTCAGTAGGAGTAGATCACATCAACAGCTACCAGCTCTCTGCATGCGAAGCATCAAGTGTGTCGATTCATTCCCTGTAACTCTATCTTAAACCCGCGTAGAGCCCAATGTTGGCAGCAACATTATTTGTGTTATGTCTAACGTGGTACGAGGATCAGGCCTTCAGCAACCTTGTGTTAGGTTATTCTTAGAGTGTGCAGTTCTCGGTGTGCAGACAGTTGTACCAAGTGTACCAAGCACGGCTGATACTAGAGCAATAACATATTATTCTCAAATAAATCACATCTTTCGTCTAGGTTGAAAGCTACAATAACAAGTAGGTGTCGTGTGCAAACTCAAGCTGAAATAAAATATTGCGGTTAAACATTTAATAAGCTCATGCTAACTTAACACAATATATAGAAACGTAGTAACCATATGACACCCCCCCAATGATCCGAGGACGGTTAAAAAAGAGAAAATATAAGCCAATACTCTATGAGAGGCAAAACATGAAAGCAGAGTTCAATGATATTGAGCCAAGCTAAATGTATGTAAATGTATATAAAAGTTTAATATCAAAAATATGTATGAATGCCTACAGTGGCCACACAAAAATATAAAAAGTCGAACTTAAGGCCTACTCCCAGTTCATAGGCCCAGAACATATGAAAGTCGAATGTTCGTATTAAAAAAGGGCACCATTCAGAATTACTAAAAAGTCACGTGCCTTAATAATGAAAGTCTTCAAAATCACTCATGGGTTGAATGAATATGCAAAATAGGTAGCTACAGCTTCCAACATGAAATCACTGTCATCATCCGAAAACAGTTCAGCCATCCAATTAAGCAATGGGAAAGAACATACGTGCTCCTCCAACACCGATTCCTCTAGCAACATCAGAGGACAACTCAGTGGGTTCTCGAGAACGCTATGTGCCAGAAAGTCATGCGCCGCTGCGAATATGTCCCACTGACCCATTAGTCCATGCATCGCTGCCACAGCCATAACCCTTTCGCCAGAACAAACCAACTCGTGAGCAACTACGGGGCTCATCAGCTGATCAAAGTCGACGTCAGGAGAAGTCGGTAAGCAGAGACACAAATCAATGGCCCAGTCGAAATCACTGCTCAGGCAATGAAACACGGGCTGGACACATGTGAAATAGGAAAATCTGAACGATAATCCAAAAGCCGTGCTTAAAGTCGCAAGCGGCAAGGAGCCATAGTAATCAAGCATCCGGTTGCGAAACTGCATCAGTAGGGGCTGAGCGTTTTCTTGCGCAGGATGGGCATCCATGTTTTAGAAAGCAAAATATCACCAGAACGCCTGCAGCCAAAGCCAGCAAAACAGGAAATCCGCCAAAAAGGCTTGCGAATATAGAATGAAAGAACGCAGGGATAATACCAAATACTTTTTCAAAAGTAGTCACGAGACCACTGCTAACCAATTTAAAAAAATGTGCCAGACCTGTTGTGGAGGAGGCATTGCAGATTTGATGAACCAGCTCGGAGAAATGAAAAGGCAAATCAGTATTTAAAAGCGCCTGCACTTCTGTGCGTGTGGTAGCTATGTGAAGGACATAAGTTTCGCGGGCAGAACTCAGGGCCACTGGCTTCTGAGACAATAGGGCTCTTATACGGCTTAAACCATTGAACTCGGCCTTCAAAGTTGGTATTCGTGGCCAAATTGAAACATCTGAATTCCCATGCGTGGGCGGATATAACACATTCTTGCAACAAACCACCATCTCTGAAACGGTAACCACATAAGCGATACCGACCTGTAACCCACAACACAAATTATTCAAAAGTAAATAACTACCGTTGGACAATAACGTGAACGTGGGAACTATTGCAGGAACCGGTGTCCCCTTCAAAACACAGGCCAAATTAGGCTTGTCCTGATTACAAGAACCATGCAACTGGATGTGTCTGCATATTAATGAGCGGTCAGGCGACTGTGTACATTCTTCACCATTCAGATTCACTTCACTCCCCTCCTTTAGGCATCTGTATGTGTATGGTAAAGACCATGTCTCATGGAGGAAAGTACTGCCTAATGGTTCATATCGCCCTATAGCCATATACTTCATACAATTTGTAAATTTATACAGAGCAAAAGGCAAGGTAATAACACCATGGATAAGCCATGTAGCAGCAGTCACCTCAGCCACCGAAAAGGGCAAGGATTCTAATTTTTCAATGTGTAACATAGAAAATGATGCATCTCTCATTGAAAGCATGCGTTGTTTTTCAGTCAAATTAAATGGGGCAAATAGTGATGAGACGTTCATAAAATTCCAAGGTACTCGACCAGACTTCAGAGTCTGTAGTGTCCAAGCAAACTGCATCACAGAACGCAATTGATTTTGACCATGATATAACACGGACACTTCATCATGTACAATGTCAACTACAGAAGACACAATATTGTTCAACGTGTAAATTCGGGAAGAAAGCGTGTTAATACTGTTATCGACGACTGCAAGCACTTTTTCTAAATTTGCTTGATCAATAGCCCTCAGGCGCTTAGCAGCCTCAATTTGGGAAACTTTCCAAATTTCATTGTAAATAGCATAAAGCCACCGTTTAGATCTACCTTTAGCTGGGCCTTTTATAAAATCATTTAAATCCACATTATCATTCAATTGAGACAGATGTAGTTTAACTGCAGCTAATGTGGAATGTTGCAACCAATTCTGACACAGCTTCCCCACAGAATAAGTTGTGACAGTATAATCTTCTTCAAAACGGGGGTCGGGTCTGATTTCTGTGAACCCTTCAGCCAAACCTAGAAAACGACGTTGGCAAGAATCAGCACTCCTATGCCACATCAGCCAACCCTTGGAATCCAAACTGGAAATGTTAAAGGATGAATTGTGCAATAGAGCTTGCAACTCATGAATGGACAATTCAGTAAAGTTACCCCAACCTGAATATTCCTCTAAATCTGGGATGGTTGGTGTATTTAATTTTTTAGAAGTAGCCAATCCAAAGCATGTTGTTTGGAAAATGGATGAATTTAAAAACAACATGTGATTCGGGATGAGACATGCACGGTGCAAAGCCTCAGTGCCTTGTACCTGCCAATCCTGGGTACCCCAAACCGATTTAAGGTCAATTGTTCCTTTCCAAAACTCGTAGCCATCTACAGCCAACCTGTCTAGAAAGGACTTCGAATACAGTAATTTTGTATCGGTAAGTCTAACTTTGGACATGGACTTTTGTGTCATTTTAAAATAAAATGACTCGGGATTAGATTGATTAAAGTCTGTGAAATAAGTATATTTTTTCAGAAACGTATTGGAGATGCCACCTAATGGAGCAGGGCAATGTTCCCATTGTGTATAATTTACAGCAACCCTCCTTGAATTTGTCTTATGCAAAAAATGATTACCATAGTGTTGAAAACAAAACAAATCACCATAATTAATAGAATCTAAATACAGATCCTCAGCATCGAAGGCAGCATAATATTTCAAATCAGAGAATAATGCTTCTACGGCCTGAATATCCCAATCATCAGAACGTATATTTTGTTTAATCACATCTCCCATGTTTACTCTAAGCACATTTGGAACATTAATCACTTCCGTGGGCCCATGTATCTGAAACCTAACCGCATCCCACACAATCCCATCAAGGACAGGCCAAGCAGTAATGTTAACTGTATTTAAGTTTCGTTTCAGTCTGTGCGCTGAATGTGAAGAGGAAAGAGGGGCCAATGTTCCATTAAGGTATCGAATTCCTGTTCTTTCTTTAACGTAGTGACCATCAATCAGGCGGAAAAAATAAAACACAAAACCAATTGACATAAAAAGATAAAATGAAAATAGGATCAACCAAATGTATGTCCAAGGGGGAATTAAAAAATGTTTTTTAAACAACGTGGCATATCTTGCAATAGTTGAGGGTTTCTTTGAAGGTTCCGAAACAGAGTCAAAAGAGAATCTGGACTGGTCGGCCAAACGGGTATGCAAATCAGGCATCGATAAATCAGCAGGATAAGTGTAGTTTAACTCGTCAATGTCAGTTACAGGAATAGTATTTAATAAAGGACTCGATATGGCAGGCATCTCGAGGGACACCCCATGTTCTGCACCAGATGTAATAGCCAGCACAGAGTGCCTCACCATGGAAGGACAGGAAACAGCCGGTGTCATGCTATGAAGAATCGGCCACCCTGTGTGTCTTGACATTGCCAATAGAAATAAATCTGTTTTCCTTACGACCTGGAAGTGGTGGTAAAATGACTGTTCTTGTGCCCTTCACTCCAAGAACTCGAACCGGTGCACGATATGAGGGACCAAACTCTTTCTTGTTATCGATCTTCTCTCGAACCAGTTCTCCAACTTGGGGTAGCCAGCCAACTACCGGGATCTGCAGCGCATCATCCGATGTGGAGGGCAAATGTTCCTTTGCAAGACTGTCTCTGGTCTTTTGTAGATTCTGTAAAACATTGCAATGTTCATCTACGTCAAAGGCCGTGGCCTGGGCCTTGTAGTCCAGCCCATCGAGGTCAGGGACATACATCTTGATATCAAAGAGCATTTTGTACGGGGTCCGCCCACCCAGAGACCTTCTAGGGAGATTATTAAGCGCACGCTGCACGCCTATGAGGTGGGCTAACCAGTTTCTGCCAGTGCCTATAACTCGAGCTGTCAAAGATTGCTTTAAGTCGCGGTTCATTCGTTTAACTACACTATTGCCCTCGGGTCTGTAGGGACTCGAAAATTTGACTTGGACCCCCAACGAAACCATAGCATCCTTATACGCCTTAGAGGCGAAAGCCGGACCCTGATCCGAATGGAAGGTACCACAGGCAAAAATTCCCACAAAGACTCGCAAATCCTTAATGACAGTACGTGAATCAGCGCTCCGATGTGGCCATACCCACACAAAGCGTGTGCATGAATCAACTGCTACTAAGATGTACTTGTACGCAGTATCAGAAGAAAAGGGACCGCAGTGATCCAAATAAACGCATCCAAGCTGTTTATTCGAGATGTACAACTGTGTATGAGGCGGACGCGCAGCAGTCGAAGGCTTAATCTGCTGGCAAATGTCACATTGAAGGACATAATCGCGCGTCTGTTTGTACAGTCCCCACCACCAGAACCTCTGTTGTAGCTGAGTTACAGTGGCTGAGACGCCCGCATGCGCAGACGCCACACCTTCATGAGCCGCTGTAATCAAAGTAGCCCTGCGATCCGAGTTGGGAACTAGACGTTCGCCAACATCAGGGATTTTCACATAAGGAACCTTATCGGGACATAAGTGGTATGTGTATTTAGAAGGGAACCCCGCAGGATATTTACTTCCCTTCTCTGTTGCAGCACCTGCTGCCAATATGTCATCATCTATCTTGCTTTTGGACCTCGTGACCGCTGCAACTAAGTATTTTGATACCGCTGACTTCGCTGCTTCATCAGCAAGCGAATTGCCAACAGCGTGGACCCCCACGCGCTGATGACCGAGAGTATGAATCACAAACACGAGTGGCAACTTCTCTTTAAGTTCCGCCACTCAGACCCAGATCATTTTATGTTTTATTGTGCTACCTTTGGAATCACGAAACTCATTCTGAATCCAAAAGAACAAGTTCTCATTGTAAGACTGGACACAGTAGTAAGAGTCACTTACGATCAAAGTCGTCACACTAGGATCTGCGTACTCCAATGCAAGCATCAGAGCACGAAGCTCTGCTAATTGTGCGGTGCAGTCCCCAAGCGTCTGCGTGTGCACGACACTGGACTTGAACTCATCGTTCACCATGGCACCGACCACAATGGCCCAAGCGGAAACGTAGGCATGTTTAGAGCCATGCGCAACCTGCGCCGAACCATCAGTGTAAATGATGCAATGGAAATCCTCCAACGGCCGCATTGCTAAAGGAGCAGGATGAACAAATTCATACTGTAAATACTCCTGTGACTGTAAAGTGGCGTCAAAAATAAACGTGACATCCTGGGATGTCAAGGATGCAGCCCATTGAATCCACCGAGGGTGCAAAGCTTTGGAATTAGGTACACTGGCTTTCGTAACTGCCTCTAAGGCAGGACACGGGGTAACAACCAACATGCGTTTTCCTTGTGACAGGGCACGTTCCTTAAGAATTGCCATCTGCACAGCCGTTAAAACTTTCTCCACAGTGGAAAAGCGCAATTCAGCCGAAGTGTACAAGTGTGACTTGTAAGCAATAGGTACTGTATCTCCTTCATTAAAAGTCAGGTACGTGAAACCCACCGCCCCAGGGATAATTCTTATCACCAGGTTGGTCTGGTTATCACGAGTCTGTAAGTATTCAGAAGCGAGTAAATCAGCCTGCAAAGACTGCAAAATGGCCGAATGCTCAGGCAGCCAGCATGATTTGGAGAAAGATGGTTGTATCAAAGCATACAAAGGCTTGATACGCTGGGCATATTCCGGAATGTAAGTTCTCCCGAAATTCAAAAATCCCAGCAAAGACTGTAATTTTTTCAGTGTTGTCGGAGAGCGCAATTGTGCGCATTTCTCCAGGAAGTGAGGGGCTAACCCTTTTCCCTCGTTGTTAAGCTCGTAACCGAGAAACAACACTGTGTACTCTGCAATGTGCGACTTTGCAAAGTTAAACTTGTAACCAATGTCTGCAAAGTTACAAATTATGCTATTTACTCGACACAGATGCTCCCAAAGATCGTCGTCTGTGAGATAAATGTCATCCACATACGAACAAGCAACTGGGTCGATGCCCTCTAGAAGAGAGACAATGCGGGCGGAGAATACTCCAGGACTGTTCTTATAGCCCATTGGAAGACGCCGAAACATTTTTTGCACACCGCCTCATGTAAAACTGGTCCATTGGGAACTTAGACAGTCTAATCTATGGGCATAAAAACCATTGGAAATGTCAAGCGTGGTTTTGAACCGTTTACGCTCAAGACTATTCACTAAAGCAGAGCCATGTGTATTCTGTACTGCGCAGTTACGGCAATGCGAGTTCAAATGCCTATAATCCAAAACCAAACGATATGAGCCGTCCGGCTTGTTTACAGTAAAAAGGGGGTTATTCATTGGTGACACACACGTTTCAATTACACCTTGATATTCCAATTGTTCAAGGATAGCCGCGACTGAAGCTTTGGCTTCACGCCGTATGGGATATTGAGGTTGAGGCTGCGGTTGAGACCGTAAAGGAATCTCGTGGCTTGGTGACAATTTATCCCAGCCACACTGATTGCGGTACACAGCCGGCGCAAGCGCCAGAGCCCACTCTTCTGCAAAATGCAGCGCTTCCACTCTCGGTACAGTGTGCGCGAAACTGGGCAGGATTACCTCCTCCCCTCGCGGAGCTGCGAGAACAAAAGGTGGGGGCCAGTCAGCCTCCGAAAGCAAAATGTCATACGTAGACGAGAGATTTTCCCAAAATACCCCTTTTACAGTACGCTGTATGTCACCTTCAATTAACAGGACAATTTCAAAAAGACGTTCAGGGGGAGCAACATGCGTATCAGCAGTTTCAATTACAACATAAGTTTCAGTCGCTGTCACCTTCAACAGTGGACGGAGGGCCTCTCTCACTATGGTAATCTCCGCCGCGCAGTCTAGCAAGGTCAGAGCCCACGTCAGATTCCGAAGCCGCGTTCTCACTATCTGGGGCATATCGATGCGCTGTCAGGGCGGCGACTTTCTTCGTAGCAAACTGTGGTCTCCTGGGCGTAGAGCCTTCCTGCTGATCTCCACTGGTACGCGGGCGGGGCAGACCACGTCCTTGCTGGCCACCCCGGCCCCTGCTGCCCCCTCCTCCACCGGTTGACGGAGCCGATGAGTCCTGAAAGGAACGAGGAGAGCGTTGGTCAGAAGCCTGAAACCTATCAGGCGATTTAATCATCGCGCGGTCGCGCAAATCATAAACACGATCCGACTGCGCAGGCAACGGAGACGCAGGAGCAGAAACCTGTGTTTGTTGTTGTTGTTGCTTACCCTGATTCTGCTTTTTAGGCCAATTTTGTTTCTTGGACTTTTGTTGACCACCAGTTTCCGATGACTGACCCTGGGGCTGCTTTTTCTCTTTATCAAGAAAAGCCTTAAGCCCCTTCGCATTGCGGCCAACCGTTTTATAAGCGGCCACAATGATCCTTGCCAACCGACGGGGTCTCTCGGCCTCGGGAATTAACGCCAAAGCGTTAGCCACCTGAAAGTTCACTGCATCTCCCTTGACATTTGCAAGGATCAGATCGCAAACTACATCAAAGGAGCCACACAGGCGCATACCCATTTCGACCGCCGACTCCGGTCCGTGTTCATCCTGAACACGTTTAAGGACCGCACCCAGATTGGTCACAGACGTGGTGCCGTAGCACCTCGAATAGACCGCTGCAAAAGTCTTACCCCAGGTCTCACAGTCAACAAGCTCAGGCGCCAAATCTTTCGGTAAACTTAGTGTAAGAATCCGGTGTTTATCACCGGGACTCGTATTAGGAAACACAGCTTCAAGCTGGCCGAATTTCTCTGCAAGCCAGAACGGAAAATCATCCTTGTCCTGCGGCTTTTTGCCCATCACGGAATTCACCATGACCGGATTGATTTTCAAACCAGCATGTTCTGCACGAAGCTGTGCACCCCTAGGGGCTGCGTCCTGAACATTACGGCTAGTGTAATGAACAAGCGCTCTAATCACTTCCACCGCGACTTCATGAAGTCGGCGCAGATCTCCCACGTTACAAGTGGCGCGATTAGGGTGAGGAGTGAATCCAGCCAAAGCGGGCCAAGGTGTGCCCGGAATGGACAAAGGACCTAACCTCGGAGCGGGTAAAGCGTGTGGTAGGGCGCCACCAAACCAAACTCCATGCTGCCAAGCATCAATAGGAACTTCCAGTGCCCTGTACGGAGCGTACGCAACCGGTACAGCTGAAGCAGTGTAGGAATGGAACACACCAGAATTAGCGTCCACCGGCGGAAAGGTCACCCACGAATAAAACAGTTCGTACGGGTAAGCATGTTCCGCACTCACTACCAGAACAACAGCCAAGCCTTCTACTGGAACATCATAAGCCCGCAAATGGTCACGCACCGCAATGCGACTATGCTGCGGGATGTCCACGGCTAGTGCCATGTCAGCACAGGAAAGTGAAAAAATAAAATTACTTTGTAGCACGACTGGGTAGCAATTCAAAAGAAACCGTTTACAGATAGATTCAAGCTTGAAAAAGACCTATTTCAAAAATAGGTAGGTTTTTCCGACACTGCCGTTTTCCGGAAACGGGAATGAAGGTGTTAAGGTTTGAATGATATACTACTCGAGTGTCATGATATAAGGCCAATCAACGTATGGGCGCCATGTAGCAGGGTTTCCGTTCTCCCACAGAACTGTGCACAGAGATCTAGAACCTGGGTGAGTTAGGGTGACCCAAACCTCACCTTTGTTTCAGAAATCCCCTTACCAAGCTAGCTACAGTGTCTCATCGGTAGTAATTACTTCCCAATGACTTAGACAATCCAGAACATGAACTTAGGGTACCTCAGGTATCGTGGAACACATGAACACTCTTTCGTTATATAATCATTACAAACCGAAACTGGGAGGCAAAGAACACACGTGCAAGTTTGAAATGTTTATTTTTCAATGCAAAGTTCTCAAACGCAGTATCTTGTATAATACCAACATACATATTATAAAAATCAGAGTTAGCAGCATCGTCACTAATCCATAATAAGCAAAAGGTGATAGCATGTTATGATGCAAAAATCTATAGAATTCTGTATCACCTATATTTCGCGCACCCTATTCAGTATATTATATTATATCTAAGAAGGTCTCTTTTGGGTTCTAGCTGGGCGGGCCCATACCTCTAATTCTCAGTAGGAGTAGATCACATCAACAGCTACCAGCTCTCTGCATGCGAAGCATCAAGTGTGTCGATTCATTCCCTGTAACTCTATCTTAAACCCGCGTAGAGCCCAATGTTGGCAGCAACATTATTTGTGTTATGTCTAACGTGGTACGAGGATCAGGCCTTCAGCAACCTTGTGTTAGGTTATTCTTAGAGTGTGCAGTTCTCGGTGTGCAGACAGTTGTACCAAGTGTACCAAGCACGGCTGATACTAGAGCAATAACATATTATTCTCAAATAAATCACATCTTTCGTCTAGGTTGAAAGCTACAATAACAAGTAGGTGTCGTGTGCAAACTCAAGCTGAAATAAAATATTGCGTTTAAACATTTAATAAGCTCATGCTAACTTAACACAATATATAGAAATGTAGTAACCATATGACAGGCGGTCTCGGTGCTGTGGTTGGCTCGGAAGCCGGACTGTGAGTGGTCGAGGGATTTGTTCGTCTCGATGAAGGCGGCAAGCTGTCTGTTGACGGTCTTCTCGATGACTTTGGCTGGGAATGGTAGGAGCGAGATGGGGCAGTAGTTCTTGAGGTCGGTGGGGTCTGCTGATGGTTTCTTTAAGAGGGCGCTCAATTCGGCATGCTTCCAGCTCTCCGGGAAGGTGGCGGTGTTGAAGGAGCAGTTAATGATGTCCCGGAGTTGGGGTGCGATGACGGAGTCGGCCTTGTTGAAGACGTCGTGGGGGCATGGATCGGTTGGTGATCCGGAGTCTGCCCTCCTGCTGCTGGACAAAACTCCGGCAGGGGAGGCCTGAACAATAGGTTTCCTGGCACCTCCCCAGACAGGCTTTAGTGTATTGGGGCAGGATGGGTAGCAGTCAGTGAATGCTTTTCAGACACTGCCTGGGGCACACAAGGTGCTCCATGCATTTCCCAGTTCAAACCGGTTGCTGGGGCACTCAGCCCCAGCTCTGGCGTGAAACTGGATAAAGGGGAAGGGGTGTAACCACCCCCTCCCAAGGTCCACCCATAGGAAGGACCTTAGAGTTAGTCTAACCCCTAAACTTGCTACAAGAATAGGATCCCAGGCCCTAGGACTTTAGATTACCCTGGACGAATCTCTGCAACATATATCTTGGACCTTCGACATTCCATATCGACTGGAAGACAGAAGAAATCTCCCTTGTGGTCAAGGAGTGACCACCCTGTTCAAACTGGCAACAACAGCATCTTTGCCGGTCTGTAATTTCGAGGCTCCTGCCGGATCCCGAAGAATCTGCGACACAGGACATGGACTTCCAGACATCTCTGAAGTTGACCCGAGCTCCCAGCAAAGCTGAGACCCGTAGCTGGCACGAGAGACGTGGGACCGGAACTCCAGGACATCCTGCATTTTTGCACCTGCACCTACTTCCCAAGGTATTCCGAAGTTGTGTATTGGGGTATTTGAAGCCCCTGCCCCAAGCACCTTTTGCACTGAAGTACAGAGGCCATCACTCCACGAGTGACCCGTGAGTCCCCTTTTTTCACCGCAGCTCAAGGCCCCTTCGCAGTTCCTGGTCCGTTGGCCAGTGAGCTCCCACGAAGGCCAATCTTTGATTTCTTGAGCTTTCCTGGTTGCTCCAGACGTGCTCCCACTCCTCTCCAAAGGAGGAGTCCCTCAGACCTTGCTGGTCTGCACCAAAGCCAATCTTGTCATCTTGCGTGGGTTGCTGTTGCCAAGGCTTGTTGGGTCCAACCCGGATTCTGACACTGCAGCACTCAATAATCTTCGTGGGACAGCTCGAATCCAGCTCCTGGTTGTCATCAACTCCTCCTGGTCCTTGTGGCTGAAAGTCAAGCTTCACCTCTTTCACCTGAAAACACCCGACATTGGTTGGCATCTTCTCCTCGCCATCCTAATCACTGGCTACTGACTCAGACACTGTCCCCTCTGCTTTCAGGTTCTTCAGAGCTCCGATCCACTTTTGGATCCACCCGGAACCTTTTCCTCTGGTCGCCTGCAGAATTTCTTTGCAGCTCTCCATAAGAATCGACGATGAAACCTGACACCAAAATACACCTATGCACCCGGCTTCCCTGGGTGAGGTAACACGAGTACTCCGGTGTTACCGTGGGTCTTGACTCTTGAAGTGTCCTAGTCTAAAAAGGTTCCATCGTAGTTCATCTCCAAGTGCCGTTAATCTTTAAAATTGTAACTTGTTTGTTCTCCATAGAAAGTCAATGATGATCCGCGGCTGTGTTTAGACACTGCACGCGTCCCCCGTGGGCCTCCTGTGTCCCTACCTTGGGTGGTTCCTGGTAGCTCCAGTGGTTCTACAGGCCCTAGGCCTGCTTTCTAACCCTCACGTGGTTCTTTTAGTAGATGGATTGTGAGGCCCCTAGGGCATAACGTATAATGTGCAACTTATCGTATGCTAATTAAGTTCCTTGTATTGTACTTTTACCTCTGACCTCATAAAGAGTCCAGAGGGGTTGTGTTTAGAATAGATACATTTATTTTTAATATATACCTTGTGTGGTGTACTTTCATATGATCATTCAAGAGATTATAATTGGTAAAACAACTAGCTTAACTCGCCTCTAAGTCTTAGCCTGAAGGCTGCTCTCCACAGCTACCACTAGGATAGCTTTCTATAAAGGTTGACTTTAAACCTACCATCAATAAGGGTCGTTTGGACTGGTGCATGGTGCCCACTCGAATAGTGGACATCATATGCCAGGCCAACTTCTCACACCATCAATGACAGGAAGTGATAGAACCGGTTGATTGCTTAATGGGGCCTTGACAGCACAAGATTCCATCAGTGCTGCAACCATAACTCATGATCTTAGTGCCCTTTTTTGGAACATTGCAGGCATGAGCACTAAATTGACTGATAGAAACTTGGTCTCCCTAATCTCAGAATACCACATTGTATGCCTTCAGCAGACTTGTCAGTGTTATGCCCACAACACCATCTGCCAATGTGCATCACATCAGTGGCCTACTAACTCTAATAAGCACCACATGGGCAGCTTGGGTGGTGAAGAACTTTGGGGATTCCCCTTTTTTTCAAATAATCTGTTGTTCTCATAAACGTTTATCACAATAACTTTATCAGTAGCAATGCTAATATAATTGAATTATTAGCTAACCCAGTAGATGTGTTTCTGTGAAGTTTAAAAGGGGATTATGTAATTTTTGGGGGGGGGGGGGGGAGTTTTACCTTAAGCTTTGTCCAGTTGCTGAAGCTCATGTTTGTGGTTTAGTGGCTAATGATTTTTCCCATCTCTCGCACTTTATCCACAATCAATGTGGTGATAAATTGAACAGGTTCCTTATGACCTATGACCTTATCCTTGGTGTTGACTTAGTGGCAGCGAAACTCGCCAGGAAGTAACATTTACAGGGAGAGCCAGCGGTTCGACAATTGATTTGGATTCTAAATCTTGATCCATGCAGGTTTTAAACTCCCATATCTTTAACTGTGTGATCAGTGACCACAGTCCCTTAGAATAAGTATAAATGTGGGGCTGCCGCCGAGGCCTGTGGTTAGGAGGGATTACCCAATCAAATACACCGGGAATGGGTGATACAACGGAAGTGGAGGGATGTGAACGTAAGGGCCTTCCTAGTCCAGCTAGTGGTGAATTGCAGGGCTCAGGTGAGCTCTGTCTAAGCAACAAGCCTGAGTCGGCAGCAGTTCCAGGCGCCTTTTCGAAAATCTGCATAAAGTCAAGAGATCAATTAATGGTACCTATCTGCCAACGCCGACGGAAGCCTAACAAGTGGTTTGACAAAACCTGCTTGCTAGCCTATTCTAACCTTACAAAAGCCATCAAAAGCTCCCCTAGAGTTCTATCAACTACAAGGCGCTATAGGATGCTTTACAAAGATTATATCAGGCAAAGAAAATAAGAAATCAGAGGGGAGGCATGGGAGCAGTTGGTTAGTACCTCCGCAAGGAATAATGGGGCACAGTTTTGGAAGATAGTTAACACTCCATTCTTTTCCAGTAGTCCGAGTACTGACATTGAGGTAACGATACCTCAGCAAGATTGGGTTAACCATTTTACTACGTTGTATGACTTTAATGACCAGATAGTCGCTGAGCCAGTTGGCATTAGACTTATCCAGTCCAGCATGCACAGAGGAGTTTACAATAACACTTGGGGATGTTATCTTGGTTGTTAACAGAGGACCAAACCACAAAGTTTCTGGACCAGCTGGGGTCCCTGTAGATCTTTTCAAAGATAACCTGTACTTTTGGACCCCAGTCTTGGCGATTTTATGGAGTGCGACCATTGTATCACCCCCTAAGTAGTCACAGGCAATGTGCCAATCTTCAAAAAGGAAATAGAAGCGACCCACAATGTTATCGACCACTCTCCCTAATAGATCCCATAGCCAAAGTTCTAGGCAGAGTTCTGCTTGACAAATTAGAAATGTGGGCTAATGAAGAAGCCATCTTAACGTCAGCGTAATATGGCTTTCAGCGGGGACTAGGTACAGCAGATCAATGCCTGAACCTACAATTAATAATGAGCTGTGGCTGCCAAAAGGGGTTGCGTATTGCTGGCATTCATGGACTTAAGTGTAGCATTTGATAATGTCATTAGGGGGAAGCTGTGGACTATGCTGCTAAGTCAGGGTGCCAATACCTAAACTGTCTACCTCCTTGCCCAGTTGCACACTGATGTAGAAGGAAGAATCAGGTACTGTTCAAGTTCAAATGACTTTATTCGATTGTTAACATTACAATCATAAAAGCACAATTCATAAGCATACAGTTAAAAACAAGTGATCCATTTCATTTGTGAGACGAGAGGTTACATAAACAATATAAAAGAAGAGTAACAGGCAGAATAAACACTTTAAGAATATAAATAGTTACAGCAAAAATAATCAGGTACTGGTCTAGTGGGGGATGTACTTCTTGCATAAAGATCAGAAAGGGTGTCAGGGAAGGTTGTGTTCTGGCACCCTTCCTTTATAGTTTTTATATCAATGGCCCTGGGGCCTGTTTAATTGACCGGCTGGTACTCGCCTGTTGGTTTTTAATAGAGCGGGATCACAGCAAGGAATAAAAGTAATATAGCCAGTGTAGCCTAGCTCCTTTTAATTGATAAGCGTCCCAATTCCCATGTACAGAGTTTGGCACACCTTTTGGGTCACTAGCACATAAGCACGTATGTAATTTTTCTTTATCGGCACTGTTTGTTACCTACCCTGTTTGTTTTCAGTTGGCAGTAGCTGATGATAAAAATGTGAGGACAAAGGCGAGTACCAGCCTGTTTATTTCTCCCCGGGTGTTGCTCCCGGGAGGCTCTGCCAACTCCCCTCACCTTTTTTCCTTGTATTGGTGGGTTGTTTTCAAGTACACTTAGGGTACATAGGTTACCACAGCTCCACACGTGTAGACAAAAAATCTTCTTGCAAAATATGACATGGTTCTATATATAAGCGGATGTACAAAGTTGTCCACCGTGGCGGATATCCTAGGATAGGTATCTAGTAAAAATCTTTTGGAAGACGTGGGTCTTCACAAAGAATAGGGGCAGGTCTAGTAGTGATGAAAGTGTATTGAGTGGTGGTTTTGAAGCCTCTAAAAAGAATCAAGAGCGTATAAGCGCTACATGCACATTGTTAGAGGACAAGATTGATAAGTTGACTATACGTGCAGGACAGATGGAATCTGAGATGAAAATGGTGCAGGGAAGAGTTCTAGATAACCGCAAAGAGATCGAGACACTATACTCTCAGGATAGGGAATTAGACGAAAGGGTAGAGAGGTTGGAAAACATGCAAAGGCGCAACAACCTTAAAATCCTTAAACTTCCAGAAGGAAAAGAGGGAGCAGACATAAAGGCTTTTGTTGTACAAATGCTAAAAAAAGAGCTGACACTAGATGAAACCGAGGAGATGTTGGCCCGAGACATTCAACGAGTGCATCGCGACCCCTTTAGGTTAAATTCAGATCGAGTAAAGCCAAGAAAAATTCTAATTAACTTTGCAACATACACATTGAAGGAGAAAATCTTGCAACTTGCTCTAAAGAAGAAGTCGATATTGATAGATGGTGTATCAGTAGACATTAGGTCCGACTTGTCTCCGGCTACAGCGAATAGGCAATGGGAGATGGGAAAACGGTTGTCACCCTTAAGGGAGCTAGGAGCTACGGCCCAGTTAAAATTTCCCGCCTTCCTAAAAGTCATGTGGCGTAACAAAATGTATACATTTCGCACAATTGAGGAAGTAGATGCCTTTTTGGATATTACTCAAGTAGCATAGCATAGTAATAGCTTAGAAAACAGAAACCTGACCACAAAAAAAAAAAAAAGCAGAACATAAAAAGAAGGAAAATGCAAAAAAAAATACATACTTAAAATGTGACATCACCACTGAGACGTCCACTGGCCTGGGCCATGGGAGTAATGGTTGGGTTTTCCGGGGAGGGAATTGAGAGTGTGGGGAGGGGAGGGGAGGGAACAGGGTCAGGGAGAAAAAAAGAAAATATTCCTCATGAGCTAGCTTGCTGCGTCCTAATTAGTAGGGAAATCTTGTCATTATATGATAAATATCATGAGCAGGGCTAATAAAAAGGAGCTAAAGTTCCTCACTTGGAATGTTAACGGGCTCCGAGTCAAATCAAGGAGAATACTAATTTTGAAATACTTAGAAGATTCGCCAGCACAGATCATTATTTTGCAGGAAACACACTTAACACAAAAGGAATGTAAGGATATATTCACTACTCAAAAATGGATTGGGAAGGCTATTTACACATCGCAAGACTTGGTTACAAAGGGAGTGGCTATTCTAATTAAAAGAGGTTCTGATATTGTAGTGGAAAATAGTTTAGTAGACAACAGAGGGAGATGGGTGATATGTAAGTTACGATTGCCGGGAGAAATACTAGTAGTAGTCGGTTACTATGGCCCAAATATTGATGATCCTACAATTTTAGAGAAAATAGAAGTTGAACTATTGGACTTCTCAGGTAAAATTGTCATGGCAGGAGATTTTAACACAGTACTAGATGCTAAGTGGGATAGAACTGGTAATCCTAGGGCAATAGTGAACAGTAAAATGACTGCTAAAGTGAAGTCACTTATGGCTCAGTTAGGGCTCTGTGATATTTGGCGTCTTAAAGCAGTAAATCAGCCAGGATACACGTTCTATAATAAGAAATATAAACATAGTTCAAGGATTGATTTTTTCCTGACAGATATTAGGATCAAAGACCAAGTTATCAGTGTAGAACATATAGGGGCACATTTATCAGATCACTCTGCTGTAAGTCTAAATTTAAGCCTGAAACCAGAAGACACGACCCCGGTTTGGAGATTAGACCGCACAATTTTAGCGGATTCTGAAATCTTAGAGACTCTTATGGAAGAGATACAAACTTTTCTGGAGATTAACCTGGGATCGGCTAGGGAAGACATAGTGTGGGAAACATGTAAAGCTTTTATGAGAGGTAGAATGGGAGCTCTAGGTGCAAAAAAACGTAGAGCATATTATAGTCAAGTTTCTAATCTAGAAAAAGACATCCGAGAGGCTGAACTTATTAGAATTTCACAAGGAGTTAACATCCTAGATGGGTCATGCGAGAAAAAACTTTTAGATCTCAGGATTCAACTTACTGCAACACTCACTCAAAGAGTTAAGGAGAGATGGGAGGCCAGTCAGTTGGCACACTTTTCATACGGAGAGGGATGTGGTAAGCTACTAGCGTGGAAGGCCAAGAAAGATGCTACACGGAATCAAATTAAGGAGATCAAGATACCAGGGACAGATCAAGTTATTGTAGAAAATAAACAGATTGTAGAAGCGTTTCAGCAATACTTTGTGGATGTTTATACAGAGGACCTCTGCCCAGATCAGTTTGAGATTGATTCCTGGTTGCCCCTAATCCCACCGCTTTCAAATGAGGATATGTTGGAATTAAATAGGGAAATAACTCAAGAAGAGTTGATGAAAGTTATCAAGGAAGGCAAAAGAGGGAAAGCACCTGGACCAGACGGTCTACCTGTGGAGGTTTATAAAGCTTTAGGAGATACGGTGGCACCCACTTTGTGTCTTTTGTATAATAAAATCTTTAGAGGTGAAGCGGCAATCCCAAGTTCATGGAACGAAGCTACTATTGTTTTAATATTAAAACCAGGGAAATCTCCAAAAAGTATGGATGCATATAGGCCGATTTCACTCTTGAACTGTGACTACAAATTTTTTTCCAAAATCTTAGCTGATAGGCTAGGAAAAGTCATTCATAAATTGATTCATGAAGATCAAAGAGGTTTTATTAAGAAAAGGTACTTAAAAGATCTTACTTTTTCGCTGATAGGTATGATTGATGTAGCCTCTAAATATGATTATCCCTTGGCAGTCATTGCGTTAGATGCTGCCAAGGCTTTCGATCGAGTCAATTTTGCATACTTAAAATCCCTTTTGCACCATCTTAATTTAGGTGATAAGTTCACACAATCTATTTTTTCTCTGTATCATGCACCTATATCAAGAGTATTAGTAAATGGAACCCTCACACTTCCCATTAGAGTAATGCGGGGAACCCGACAAGGATGCCCCTTGTCACCGCTGCTTTTTAACATATATATAGAGCCTCTTGCATGCAAAATTAGAGCTTCAGCAGAGATACCCCCCTTTGTTGTGATGGACTGGTCCAAGAAACTTGGACTTTATGCGGACGATATTGTGGTTTATTCTACTGATTTAGTCGGAACTTTGGAAAATTTAGTGAATACGACAAAGGAGTTTGGTAGGATTTCTGGATATCAGTTAAATCAAGACAAAACTGAAATAATGACTTGGAACCTTGATACTGAAGATGTTAAAACAACAAAAGAGATGAGGTACTTGGGAGTTAGGATTACTCAGAAAGTCGAAGATATGGCTAAAACTAATTACGATATGGTGAGTAAAGAGGTTGGCGAGACGTTAAAAGGTTGGATGAATTTACCCCTGTCAATATATGGAAGATCTAATCTTGTTAAGATGGCGATTGTACCTAAGATTACCTTTTTATTTGAGACTATTCCGTTGGGCTTTAAAAAGGAATGGCTGGCGAAGTTACAAAGTATGATAACATCATTTATATGGGCATCAAAATCCTCTCGAATTTCGTGGAGGAAAATCAGGAGGAAAGTCGAAAAGGGAGGTCTGGCGGCTTCAGATATACGAATATATGCATGGGCTTTTTGTTTAAAAAATTGCAGGATGCTGTTGGGTACCCCTGTTAACTCTCAGATTGGAGGCCTTTTTGCGATAATGCTGAAGAGATCAGGATATCATGAGTTTGGTTTTTTGTATAAGTTTGGAGACCCTAAGTTTTTTAAAAAGGTGAAACTCAAGACACTGAGAGACCTTGCGGAGACATGGTATAAGATTAGAAAAGTATCTAATCTCTCGTACTTTAGCCATAGTGCTCCGATATGGGATTCTCCTGGAGCCCCCTCTTGGACAAGAGATCTGCTTGCTTTAAGTTTGAAAATGGAGCCTGATCTGCAAAGGTGGAAGGACTTGTTTCAAGATGGCAATTTAATTCCTTGGGATAGCTGCCGACAAAAGTGGGGCTCAGTCTTTTCCAAATATAAGTATTTACAGATTCAAAGCTGGGCGAGCCACCTGGAAGTAAAGATTGGAGTGGAAAATGAGTTTGAGTCAAAGCTGGAGACGGGGTCATTTGAGAAGGAAGTAGCCTTCTGGTATTGGCGAATACTAGATTTGGAGGATGGAACATTTGATTTGCCAGAGACCCTGTGGAAGGAAAGCTTGCCAAGGATCGCCACAGAAGACCAATGGCAAGTAACTATGTGCATGCTGTATAAAATTGTTAAACCGGCAAATCTGAGGCGAAATCTCTTGTTTACCATTCACAGGGCATACTGGTCTCCATACAGGCTTTCTAAATTTAAGGATGGAGGGATTGTTGGATGTCCAAAATGCAAAGCTCCAAATGTTGACGACCTACACATGTTCGTATTTTGCCCAATTATCAACAATTTCTGGTTAGACGTGAGTAATTCCCTCTCCAAAACTCTGAATCAAACCATTGAGGTAAGCCCTGAATTAATTATTACCGGGAGAATGGATTTACAAAATAATTTTCTGAATAATAATGTTAGACTTATTTTTTACGCTATGTTGTTGGCACGTCGAGAGTTATGTAAATTGTGGGTCTCACCACTTAGCCCCACTTTATTAGATTGGGTTTTAGCCATGAGGTACACGGCAAAGCTTGATATGCTAGATCCCTCTAAAAGAAACAGAGGATTCTGGGTACCCTTCCTGCAAAAGTTTGGTTAAAATTAATTTTATGTTAAAGTCCAATGATTAAGCCCGTGCCTGTCTCGCTAAAACTTGTAACTATCCCAGTACGATAAAGAGAGTTGGTGGAGGACACACATCTTGGGTCAGGCTGGGAAGAAGGACAGTTCAGAGGAATGCCAGGCCCAGAATATGTGGTGTTCATGCCCTATTACTCTGAATCCAGCACAAGAGATAATAACAGCCCAGAGGTGGATTAGAGAGAAGAAGGGGCGGCAAGACGGCAAATGAGGATAAAGAAAAAAAAAAAAAAAAAAGAAAGTGTATTGAGTGGGGGGCGACCCTATGGCTCCTATTAGTTGAGAGCCTGTTTAATTGAAGCATCAGATGGCCCACTCAGTATGGGGATACAACATCTACCTGTACTTATGTATGTTGATGATTGCGTCCCTATGGCGCGAACAGGGAAGAGTAGGCAGGAACTCCTCAATAGTTTTGTGACTTTTATGTCAGATCTGGGCCTTTCCACGAATAAAATCAAGTCATATACAATTATCTGTGGGCTTAACTCTGTTTCATATTGTTAGAATAGCCCTCAAATGTGTTTCCACATTCTCTTATCTGGGGGTACCATTTGATAGTAGGAATATCTGGCTGCATCTTAAGGGGGTAACGCTTACACAATTTAAACAAGGAATAGCGTCCCTATGCAAATTAGCCTCTGAGCTAGGGTATATGCTCCTCAATGCAGCGATTACTATCTACAAAGCCAGACCCATATCAATTGCTTCCTATGGGGCTGGGGCGTGGGTTTAGGTTTAAACTTTATAGGTGATCTAGTTAGGATGGCACCAACTTTACTCTAGCTGCCAGTCTGATGCAGTCCAGAAGCTGTATTGATGTTCGCTGTGTAAACTTAGCAGGACCACATAAGATCAGTTGGCTTATGTTTGTCAAAAAATAACTTTATGCCATTGATAGATCCGATCAGTTTCTCAACCCGTAGTCCATAGAAACTCACATAAACTCTAGTAAAATGAGAAATGCTTAATTAGATGGTCTGAATGAAGTGATTCAAAGAAGGAGATGGTAGTGGCTTACCTCCCCTTCTGTACTACACCATATATTGAGCTATACCTATTAAGAAGTCCCACGCCACCAGGAGTACTATGTGTCAAGATTTAGATTATGCTTGGCCCATTTTTTGATTTCTTACGTTTCTCAAGTTGTTGTTGCAAAAGATTTGATACCTTGCCCATATACCTCAATCACCATGTAATCGCAACTACATATGATTTTCTTTTGTGAGCTCTACAGAGTTTAAAGAACACGATTCCTCCTTCCTCTTTTGAGAAATTTAAATAGCAGGAGATGCAAAGAGGCTTTGGCCTACTTACAAATGCCCCAGATGGACTTAGTTTGGCTATCAGTATACAGATGCATTTCCTCTGTTGTCAAATGTAGAATTGTCGGTAAATAAGACAGACCAGCATATTGTTAGAAGGTTTATGTTTACTTTATGGTCTATTGGCACGTTATCCCTGTTTATAAATCTTTTAAAGCTTTTTTTATTGAGCTACTGCATTTTTATGATATGATGAATTTTCTGTTGATATTGTTTAGCTAGGCAAGGGAGGACGGAGCAGGAATATAACTGTTTTAGAATATGTGATTCTACGTTTGGATTAATTGTCTAATAGAAAGACTGTTGGGAGTGAAGCGTGGCAGGGCCCGGGGTAATTAGGCCACAGCAGCGCTCAATAAAAAACAGGATACAGGCACTTTCCCTATCGTGGCCGGAAGACCCCGAGCGGTCTCTTGCCGTTTATATATCCCCTCGAGGCGAGCCCGCCCCAAGGGGTGTGGGGATGCATGAACTTGCAACAATTTAATAGAGTCCGGGTGGCTCTCTACATTCCTCCTTTTTTTAGTTCTTGACCATCAAGTCATACCAGTTCATGGAGAAGTATACACAAAGTCTCTTAGTTGTTGACTTGGTGCCGGATTCGGCCGGACACCATAATTCTGGCTCCAGACTCTGCATCCAGCTAATGCGCTGGACGGGATACTCCCAGATGATTCAGCAGCGGTGTCTTGACCCGACGACAAGGTAGGATCAACACAGCCCTGGCTGACTGGCCGGGGTACCTCTGATGGTGTACTCCCCATGCTGGGTGAGGGAGGATGGGAGAAATTTGGAAAGGAGTCTTGACCTTCAGACGCTTCTTGATCCCGGACACATTCCTTGTTACTGATTGCTGTCCCTTTTGAGCAGGTATCATGGTCCCTTGAACCCCTACAACGACCCATACTTCTGGTTCGTAGGGTGTCCGGAACTTCCACCCGGGTTGTCGGTCTTTTATCACCACCCGGTCTCCGACTCTTAGCTGAGGTTCTTGGGCTCTTCGAGCCTGACTGGCCTTCCGATTCATTGTCTCCCTCCTCGCCTGGCGGCTGCATCATCCCGCTCCACGGGCACCCACGTCGGGTCCGAAGGGATACTGTCTCTGGCTCGCGTGAACAGGAGATGAGCCAGAGCACACTTGGTGGTGCTATGAGGGTCTGTCTGTACGCACCTAGGAACTGGTCAAGGGCTGTTTCAGGGTCTTCTATATTATCCACTGCATTGCTCAACGCACAGTTAATTGTCCTCATCAGTCGTTCTACTTCCCCGTTTGCTTGGGGCCATAGCGGGGTGATCTTCCTGTGGCACACCGCAAGATTTTCGAGATACTCCTGGAACTCTCACCTCCGGATAGGGGGTCCATTGTCGAACTTGATCTCTTCCTGGCAATCCCATCATTGTGAAAGCTCTGTCCAGGACTCTCTTCACGTGTGGGAAAGCTGTTGACGCCACCACTTCAACTATGGGAAATTTCGAGAAGGAGTCAACAATGACCAGCATGTGATGTCCATCTGGGAAGCTCCCAAAATCCACGCTGAGATGTCTCCAAGGAGTCTTGCTCGGTTCTTCCGTAATCACCGGTGCTGGGTCCCCTCCGGTGATCGTGCAGGCATGGCACTGCCTTACCATCTCCTCCACCATGGAGTCCATCTCCGAGATCCATACCTTGTCCCGTAGCCTGGCGTTGGTCTTGGCCATTCCTTGGTGACCAACTTGGGCCAGCACGAGGATCCTTTTCTGAAGCCTCTCCGGGCTCTCTATCAGGTGCCCCTCAAGACAACTCCTTCTTCCCCCACACTTAGTTCACTCACAACTTGCCACAGTTGTTGGCAGGCGTGGCTGACCTCCGGCCGGAGGACGCGAGTGCCGTACTTGAAGTTGGCCCATCCATTGTTTTCCAGTGCTCCTCGGACCAGGGTGAGAGTGGGGTCTTCTTGAGTGGCTCGGCCAATTTCTTCTAGTGTCATGGCCTTGGGACATGCTCCTTGCGACAGGCATCAGCTGACGAGTCGGACGGCATCGTGAACTTCGGATGCCAAGACAGATAGTCGACAGGGCTGTGGGCCCCTGGGCGGAATATCACTTTGAAGTTGTATGCTTGCAACTGCACTGCCCATCGTTCGATCTTCAGGGGTGCTTGCCGGGATGAGCCAGCAAACAGCAGAAGCAGCGGTTTGTGGTCAGTCACGACATGGAACTCCTGGCCCCACAGATACAGGTGGAAGTGCTGGCATGCCCATTTGATAGCCAGTGCCTCCCTCTCGATTTTGCATATCTGGTCTCGGTGTCGGTGAGAGCTTTGCTGGCATAGGCGACTGGCTTCCACACCTCTGGGCCATGTCCTTGAAGGAGGACCGCACCTTGGTCCATGGGGCTGGCTTCGACGACCAGTTCCGTTCTTCATTTTGGGTGGAAGTAGGCCATTACGGTCTTGTCCTGGAAGGCTTTGTTGGACGCCAGCGTCCACTCCCACTTGTGATCGTGGCGCGTAAGGACGTGCAGCGGCTCAGACATGGTGGCAAGATTGAGGATGAAGCGTCCACAGTACGTGGCCATGCCGAGGAAGCTCCTCACTTCAGTGGGGTTTCGAGGCGTGCTGGCCGACCGGATGGCTTCAGCTTTCTTCGGATCCACCAGGAGACCTTCTCGGGTGAACGTGTACCAAAAGAAATCGACGCTCTCTTGATAAAATGAGCATTTGGATTTGTGCAGAATTAACCCACAATCTGCCAACCTTTTCAGAGTGGCTCGGAGGTGCGAGTGGTGTTCTTCAAGCATGTTGGAGTATACGAGGATATCATCGCTGAGGTTGATCATCCCTTGCATCCCCGACAGTGCTTTCCGGATGGCATTTTGGAAGACTTTGGCGGGTGACGACACTCCGAAGCTGAGCCTCTTGTATCTACATAAGCCAAGGTGCGTCGAGGAGGTGGTAATATACCAGCTGTCTGGCTCCAGTTCCAGCTGATGGTAGCCAGCGTTCAGGTCCAGTTTGGAGAACCACTTTGCCCCATTTAGGTCCGCCACAATATCGTCCATTGTGGGGTGTGATGTGACGTTCTCTCTTCATGGCGGTATTTGGCAGTCTCATGTCGACACAGAGTTGAATGGCTCCTGGTTGCTTGGGTTTGGGTGCTACGAACAGCGGGGACACCCACAGGGTAGGACCAGAGACCTTCTCAATTACGTCTAGCTCTTCGAGCTTTCTCAGCTCCTCCTCCACTTGCAGGAAGAGGTTGAAAGGCACCCGATGGTGCCTAAGGGCCCCAGGCCGTACCGAAGGGTCAATGTGGAGCTTGAACCTCTTGCCTTTTTGTTTCCCAAGTCCTTTGAAGGGAGCCGGAAAGTCCTTCAACATCGCTTCCACATGGGATTCATGGACCTGGTCGGCAACGAAGACAAGTCTTAGGTCTTCGGCCGTGTTGCAGCTGAGTAAAGTTCCCTTTTTACCCTCAGTGATGTGGAACCTCGCCTCGGTGGAGTAACTTCCACTTGCGATGGTGGTCTGGATGATGCCACGGAGAGGAAGCGGGTCGTCCCTCCATAGGTGTAGATTCTTGCTGTGGACGGTGCAAGAGGAGGTTGCGCTGATAGGCGGTCGTACTGGTCGGAGTCCATCACATTGACAGATGCCCCAGTGTCGATGAGGGCTTGTACGTCAGTTCCTTCAGTGGAGACTGAGCACATGGGAGGTGGTCTTCGACGAGTCCCTGTCCTGCTTACGTACGACACCATGAACACTTCTTCGTCATCCTTGTCCTCATACGTAGGGCATCGTTCCTGTGGTTGGTCATCCGGCACTGGTGGTGTGTCGTCAAGGGAGATTTGGCAAACACGCTGGGACATGTTTCTGGGACTCGACGATGTTGGTCGGAATCGCCCACCATGGCACACGCTGGCTTAATGGTTTAGCCTTCCGCAGCGAGAGTACGTTTTTCCTTTCGCCCTGCAGACTGCCGTCACGGGGTGATCCTCACCACAGTATCCAAATGGTCCACCTGGTGGCGGTCTAGGCGCCTGGTGAGGCATTGTGGGGCGTCTCCTGATTGCATCCACCTTTTCCTCCTTGATTGGCAGGTGCGGCGACCATTGCATGTAGGGCGGCTTCCATCTCTTCTACCCTGGCGTCCGACAGCTCATGGGAGCGGGCTAGGACCAGGATCTCGTCCAGCGAGATTCCAGGTTGCCAGAGGATTAGCTCCCGCAGGAGCTTCAAACTTCAGCCTAGGACGATCTGATCACGGATCTTGTCCTGCTGGTCTTAGAAGGGGCACATGCTAGCCAGCCGGCGGAGCCGCGCATAGAACATATCGACGGATTCGGCATCGGTCTGCCACACTCTCTTGAACTTGAACTTTTCAAAGTCATGGTTGAGCTGTGGGTCAAAGGGTCGATTGAGCGCGGTGACGACCCCTCGTAGACATCTTCATTTCCGGTGTTGGGCAGCGTCTCGAACAGATCATAGATCTCCGGACCCATTAGTAGATGAGGAGTGACCATTTCACTGTGCCATCCGTTTCCCTTATCCCCTTGAAGTAGTGGTTGAGTTGTCCGACCCAGGCCTTCCATCTTGGCCCACCAGTAGCGGGGTCCGAGGATTCACTGAAGGGGGGTAGCGGTGCAACTGCAGTGTGGGTATGCACCGGTGGTGGTAGATTGGCACCAACAACTGGATTGCGCCCTCCATCTTGCTGGGCGGCAGCACCTGTCGCCGGTGAATTGCTCATTGTGGCCGGGCGATGGTGAGTAAGTGCAAGGGTGTAGCTTGCATGCTGATGTGCGGCTCTGGGGTGTGTGCTTCAGCACGTGTTCCTTTGTCGCTGGCCGTGCAGTAGCTCCGTGTGTTTGCAGGTAGGGGGCGCCAGTAGCCCTTTTGGCGCTGCTTTGTGTGAGAGGAGAAGCTTGCGTTGGCTAGGCCCATGTAACACTGACCCAACGCTTGACGAATTGTCCTCCCTCCTTGCCAGATGAGCCCCAGTGGCATGACCTTGCAGGTGTTGCCTGTTACCCCAGGACAGTCCACACTCTTCCCTCCTTTCTCCTTTTTTTTTCTTCCTTGCTGCTGCCAATGCTTGTTAATTGTCCCTCAGGCACTGCTCCACGTGCAGTGACACACGAGGATCCCGGGGCGTGTGTGTGTGCTTGGCAGGAGGCGCTGCGGCAGGCGCAGGCAGCGGAGGGGGCAGCCCTCTCTCGGGGGCCTCGCTGCTGGGAAGCAGTGGTGGGGAACGACCGCAGGCCTGCAGGCCACGCCGCGGCACCAGCTCAGCAGTTTGGCAGGAGCAGAGACGTCTGTGTGTGAAGAGCACTTTGCGGGCGGGGCTGCTGACACTCCCCCCGTTGAGCGCTGCTCCAGCGAGCGCCGCCGGTTGAACACGCTCCCGATGGCTGGGGAGACGCGTGGGCGGGCTCAAGCTGGACAGTGCGGGCAGGAAGCACAGCTGCAGACGCCGCCGTCGTCGGGCCCTCATGCTGCATAGCATTTTAGGACCCTAGTGTGTAATTTTCCCTATTCATGCCCTTATATTGGTATAAATCACCTTGTCCATATATAGGCATAGAAATCATAACCATATTTAGACATAGCCTATGCTGTCCAAATACAGGCATGGATACTTCCACTAGTTCCAAAAAGCCACAACGATTTCTTGGAAAACTCGGCTTCAGCAGTTAGGGACTTCGCTTTGCTTGAATATTGATTTGTTCTAGAACTCATTGAGTTTTCAAAGAACTGCGATTCTTTGATGACGTTATTATGTCCAACTTTACGTCAAACTCGGCACCTTCAAGGTATAAATATGCCCACACTTGCCCTAGCAAACACACAGTGGTTTGGAGCAGTTCGACTATCTACTTGCCCGACGCAGCTCGCTATAGCAAGTACCGAAGGAAACAAACCCTCCAGCTGACGCACTGAGAGATGGGCTGTCTTTTCTCTTGCCGAGAAATCCAACTCTAGTGTTACCAAGCTCCCCTTGCTGGGTGTCGGGAAATCGAGTCCCGAGACAGAAAGATACCAGACCTCCTTCATTCTAAACCAAGGTACTGAGCTAATTAGACCCTAAGAGAAATCTTGGATAGATTCTTGGCAAACAGAATAATAAACTTATGCTACACCTCACTTACTTCTTCCCCCGTACTAGGCTTAGGTTAGGTACATCGGGGTAGGCGTATTTTAGAAGCACCAGTTGAGTACTTTTAGTCTTTATTTATGTATGTATTTTATGGCTTAGAAACCATACCATGCCTTTACAGTATTATTGTATAATACTCTTCTTGCTGTACGCATTATACTTTACAGCCAGTATTACGATTGTAGCAGTTTATTTCTTCTGCATGAGAAAGAAGACTGTTCAATAAATACTTTTATTGAAAACGCCTGTCTCTCTATTTCTCTGCACCTCTGATGAAACGAAGCATGCATGATTGACTGAGTGAAATATATATCTATTGTTTCCACGACTCTGAAGATATGCTTTATCTTGGGGAAACAAAGATGTCATGTTTATGCGGTTATCAGAAACTAATCCCTTCTTGTTTATTTGAGAAAGTTTCTAGTGACCTCTGAGCTAGCTGGCACTCACAATTAAGTCTAATATATTCGATAGAGACCTAAACAACCTTAGTCCTACGTCACATCTATAGGATATATTATTCCAATGCGTAGAACCTATTGGGAATATAGGAACTACACTACATGGCGCCCAACGTTTGGTAAGTCACTAATTTAACGCTAGATACTAGAGTACCTCAGTTGTGCTTTTCACAGAGACCCCTTTTTCCCGTAAAAAACTCCAATGGACGTCTGGAGTGGGTGAAAGAATAATATCCGCAATAACTGAGTAGGACGAAAATCCTATGCATTAGTTTTTGGTTTCATTCAACGTTGAAGGATACAGTGTTCCAAAATATTGTGCACCTTATCTTTGTTTCCTTGAAACTTGCTCTGCAAACTTTCATTTAACAAATGTCGAATAACTGCGACAACAACGCAACCGGTGGAGCTGCAGCAGCAGCCCGATCAGGCTTTGACGTTACAGGGTTTAATGAAGACGATGCGGATGCTATAATCATCCCGGAAAATTTAAGGAAAACCATCACTATAAAGCTTATAACAAATGGCCTATCACCAAGAGGTGGTAGGGTAATTTTTTTCATAGAGGCACACGAATATCGGCAGACAGAGGTATTCTATTCATGGATTATCTTCCCAGAAGCAAATCCAACAACACATGTGTTCCACTTCTACAAGATAGATGAACCTCCAGCAGAATACGTTCATTTCGAGGATATTGAAATTCCATTAACATACCAAGAGCATGCGCTCTGGTTTAAAGGCGCCCTATAACATCAAAAACACATTACCAGGCTTGGTCCACTAGGTAGACCAGGAGCAACATGGCCGGTACTAGCCAGCTATACACCACATCCTGACATTGAAAGAATGTCAAGGGAAGAACTATTAGCTCAGCTAAAACAATTATTTAAAATACATAGACAATTAGTTCAATATGTCATGCGGACTCTAACAGTCCAACATTTTATAAGGATTCCACAGCACACCCCTCATCAGGGGAATACAAACAAAATCACACCACAGACTATCCAATCGGTCATTGGTAAATTACCAACAAAAAAGAAACAAATTCCATTCTGGTTAGCTCAAGAAATTACTCAAATAGATGCAGTATTTCCTGATAGTACACCTCATGAGAAACACAGGATTCTAACAATCTGTTTACCAATGGGGATCGCACCACACCTGGAGGACTGTGACACTCGGGGTACAGTCTTTGCTGCAATCTACACAAAAACACATGGTGTTCCTTCTATGGCGGTAATACCAGACGTCCTGAAACAGACTCAAAGTGAATACGGGGCAGAGCCTGCCTTGAATCTAGGTATGAAATTACTTAAAGATTTCAAACAGGTCTCAGCTATAATATTAGCTAATATTAAAGGTGAAGCAGCATCCGTGGCAATCCGCTAAAAACTAAAAGAACTTGATGTAACTGGGCAACCGTATGAACTGGCCAGAATAATAGAAAAATCCTATGAAGAACTAGCTAGAGATAGTTTGGGTGGGAAACCAGTAAAACCACAACTGACAGAAAATCCTGAAAATGTTTTTATTAAAAAGAAGTGGGAAAACATGAAACGGACACTTCCAAAAGAGAAGCGTTCTGAATCGAGAGGTAGGTCTCCTCAAAGGGAGCCCTCTGAAAAAAGGTATAACCTCAGAAATAGGGATAATTTGAAAAAACCTGATAGATATCAAGATACTGATACACGTTCCTCTCGTACCTTTTAGACTTCCTCGCAGAAATCCAAAAGAAGAGGACGATCAGAACACAAGGAAGACCGCGTGAAGTCCAAAGACGATCAACACGTTCCTAAAAATAAGAAAACACATTTCACCAAAAAGAAGGTAGCAGGTCTAAAAATCAGACATGCCTAGGATCTTGAGGACACAACTCAAGAACGGGGAGTGGGCCCAGACAATACTGGACAGCGCAGCAGAAGTTACCATAGCTCGCAAGATCCTGAAGTATCATCTGGAGACAGTGGACTTGAATGAGTATATTCAAGTTGAAACTGCCGACACCAGGGTTAGAGTACCCCATAAGTTATATGAAGTAACACTAAGGATAGAGGGGGACATAATTAAAAAAATATAAGCACTCTTTTGGGAAAAACTCTCTAAGGGTTATGACATTCTTCTGGCTCAAAAAGACTGGCCACCTGAATTTGTCAGGGAGTGCCCACATGGCGAAGAGATAATTATGCCAGGCTTCTCAAATCATATTCCTGTTCATAAAAAATACACCTATGCCGGAAAATGGGCTGTAGCCCAGGCTCCAGCATTATATAAAAATCATGTGGGATGGGATGAGGACTCTCCTCACCATAAGATCCAGCTAAAGAATCAACCTACTGCTTAGAGGCAGTATCCAATCAAACAAGAACTAAAAAACAGGTCAGGGAGATCTTAGATCAACTTGAATTCCAAGGGGTGACTGAAACATGCACCTGGTCAATGAACAATCCTTTGTTTCCTGTCTCCAAACCAGACAATGCATATCATCTAGTTTTGGACTACAGAGATTTAAACTCTTGTTGCAAAACCTTTGCAGTACAAAATGCACACAGTGCAACACTGATGAATAACATTGTGCGTAAAAAATATAAAACCACATTAGATATTTCTAACGGTTTCTTCTGTCAAAACATTGCACCTGAAAGCAGGTACTTGACCGCTTTCTCAATCATGGGAACACAGCGTCATTTCTGTCTTCTCCCCCAGGGATTCAAGAATAGTCCAGGGTTATTTTCAGCCAGAGTAACAGACTTACTACAAACGTATGATGATGAGGCATTATCTTATGTCGATGACATCTATCTTACAGACGATGACTTGGATAGGCACTTGAATAGAGTGAACACCATAATACTTGGCTCCGCATCTGAAGGGTACAAATTCAATTTTAAGAAATCACGAATTGCCCACCTCAACGTCCTATTCTTAGGATGCGAACTTTCAAGTGAAGGCAAAAGCTTCGCAGCAAACATTTTAGAAAAGTTTGCGCCTCTCCAAGCTCCAAAAACATTGAAAAACTTAGTCAATTCTAGGTTTCCTGAATTTCAGAAGAACTTACATTCTAAATTACGCAGAAAGGGTTAAACCTCTCTACCAACTAATCAAACCTGATTTCAAATCAACTAATTGGACTAAAAAACACACGGAAATTTTGCGTTCAGTGCAAACAGACATGTTAGCAACAACCCATTTACAGACATGCGTAAACATACGCAACCTTGTAATCCGAATCATCCCAGGGAGATGCGGATTCACGTACTTAGCCTTTAATGAAGGTGAAAAGGTACCAGTAGCTTATAAATCACACTTGTACACACAAGCTGAAATGAAATTCACTTCAACAGAAAAAATTCTGACTGCGTTTCAAACTGCAGTAGCAAAAGAGAGGGCACAGGGAAAACGCATAATGGTCTTTACGCCTGTACCTGCCTTAGAGGTAGTGACAAAAGCGAGCATTCCGAATGCAAAAGCTTTACATCCGAGATGGATACAATGGGTTTTTTCTCTTGCTGCAACAGTCGTTGAATACGTTTTTAATCTTTATTTGAAAACACAAGAATTTCTACAGTACAAACAAGAATGTCCTCTGCCCACTGAGATTCTGCCTCTAGAACATTACGGATGTATAATTTATACAGACGGATCAGCACAGCCCGCAATTGGGGTAAACAAGCATATAGTGCTGCATGCGCAATTTTTAAAGGTCGCTGGCGCGATGCAAAATTCCGATCTATGGTCACAAAAACACAAACTCTAGGAGATTGTACAGCTCAGCGAGCTGAACTACAGGCTTTCAGGATGGCGCTTGAAAATACCGATTGCGAATTCCCTACACTCATAGTGTGCGATTCGTATTGATGCGTCCAATCCTACAACGAATACTTGCAGAACTGAGTTCAAAACGGTTTCAAAGACGCAAAAGGTGGCACAATCAAGCATAAATTGCTTTGGGAACAAGTAGTTCTATTACAGAAAGAACTACAAAAGACTCACGTGATCCATACACTGAGTCAATAGAGTGATGGCGTTCACGTTGCCGGGAATTCATTGTCTGATGAAGCCGCGAAGGAAGCTGTGCAAACAGCTTCCGTAGCTGCAATCACTCGTTCAAAAACAAAAATAGACGGCAAAACAATGCTAGCTGTCAATGCCACAATCAAAGGCAGCGGTGCATCGTTACCTCTAAACAATCCACTCGAATGTGCATACGGTACATAATTGATACCAACTCAGTTCCCTTTGCTCGAATCCCTGGAGTGGGGGATAGGGTAATTCCAAACAGGGAACGTAGGGGTGCTTTAATACAAGAAGCACATATGGGAGAGGGTCTGATACATCAAGGGATCTCAAAATCTCTACTAAAGTTAAAAGAGACGTACTGGTGGTCAGGGATGACTGTCCACATTTACAAATGTGGAATTAATTGCGATCACTGCTACAGAGATCATAGCTTAGAAAGCCGCCAGATACCTGACTACAGTATAGCCAGCCCAGTACAGACACCATTGTTAGACAGCATTAGATTTTCTACACGCAGATGTCACCATGGACGAATGCGGTCCCACAACTATTAGGACAAGATTCATTTGGATGTGGCCTCAGCGCTCGGCTGACGCCCTAACTGTTATAAAAGATTTGCGAGTCTTTATCCGCACATATGCAATCGGCACGCTACATTCTGACCAGGGTCCTGCGTTAAGCTCCAAAGTTTACAAGGAGGCCATGGCCAGCATGGTTGTTGCATTGCGGTACTCAAGTCCATTCCATCCTGAGGGAAATTCGGTAGTGGAAAGAAAAAAACTGTGACATAAAGCAATCTATTACAGCAATCAATCAATCAATCAATCAAAGCAAGGGTATTAGGCTCGGGTGACGAGTGGGTCAAGCATCTAATAAGTGTCCAACGTAGTCTTAATCTGCCAAGAAATTCTCTGGGTGGAATCACTCCATATGAAATCCTTTTTGGTACTAGAATGATCGTCGAAGACCTCGATCGTCATACTTCAGTGGTAGAACAAAAAAAAACTATGATATCAAAGACCGTTTGGCTGTTTTGCTGGACTTAAATGAAACAAGAAGAAGTGTAAGCAACACATTACAGAAGCCAACGACCACTGAAGAAAAACCACCTTTCCAGCAAGACCTGTCTGGATTCCAAAGATTGGGGATCTAGTCAGAGAAAAGATCGTGGATAAGAAGGAATTTGGGCCTTCTTTTGGAAAACCAGTACCTGTCTTAGCAATCCACGGATCATGAACAGTGTTACTGCCGCCCCTTGCTGGAAGGAAGGAGAACCAGTTCGTGTCCATCGACCTGGTAAAACCACATCATGTGGCCATTAATAAGTAGTAGGCTCAGTGGACTCCAAAGGTGTAGCAGATGACCAAATCTCGCTAATATCCAAGAGGTTCAAACTGAGAGACTCATCACCTTTGAAGAATCTGCAGTAAGAAAAGAAGGACTATGCAACAAAGCCATGGAACTTGTGCCTCTTGAAACCCAAATAACAGCTCGTCAAGAAACTCCCGTCTACAATGATGTAGCATCTGACTATACTAACATGACAAGGGACCAATCAGCTCCAGCGATTTCAAATAATCCGGATGCAATACCAACAATTGACAGAACTGCCTCTGGCTATTTTATCAACTTTGATACGTTTTCTGAGGATCCCAGTGAGCCCGATACAAGTCCAGCAAATAAAACTCTCAAGGAACAAGTAACAGAACTTTGTTGCCAGCTTGCGGATACATATCTGGTTTCACCTTGGGTTTAATTTTGGACTGTGTTAGGTGTACTTTTTCTCCTACTGTGGCTCATTCTCGTTTTAAGTTTGGGACGCTCAATCTTCACCTACCCTGCCGTGAGGGCAACGGCTTATTTGTCCTTTGTGTCAGTGGGCTTCAGAAGACGCCGTGAGGGGAACGGCTGCACCGGTCACCGCATCACAGCCTGCAGCCACTACGGGGGGCCAGAACTACAACACCCAGGTGCCCCGGCGGCTAAGTCGCGTCCCTGACACCATCACTATGCCCGGAGGGGCCTGAAAAGAGAGGAGCGCTGAGCACTCATTGGGACGCTCAATCTTCACCTACCCTGCCGTGAGAGCAACAGCTTATTTGTCCTTTGTGTCAGCGGGCTTCAGAAGACGCCGTGAGGGGAACGGCTGCACCGGTCGCCGCATCACAGCCTGCAGCCACCGCGGGGGGCCCGAACTACAACACCCAGGTGCCCCGCGGCTAAGTCGCGTCCCTGACGCCATCACTGCGCCCAGAGGCGCCTGAAAAGAGAGGAGCGCCGAGCGCTCAGTCAGTCAGTCAGTCAGTCAAAATATCTTTATTCGGCTTATTTAAAAACCATACAAAGAGAGAAAGGATAAAATACATTTCATACAAAATTTTCCATAATACACATAATATTGAATAGTAACAACGAATTTTAAAATTGTGACAAACAGTTTAAAAAGGTAGTTTGACATAGATAACTAATCTTGACATACAGCTTTCGCCCTTGAGGCGGCAACCAGAAATTTAGCAACGCAAAAAGTAATGTGGGGATTAGGTAGTAATTGTAAGAAGAGCAAAGCCGGTCTCACCTGAGTGAAGCCGGCTTCTTTAAGAATTGGCAACAAAATTTTTTTCCTTGGCTCTAAGTACAACCCACAAAACATAACAAAGTGCATTGTATCTTGTGCTGAGAACTGGTCACAGCTACAGGGTGGGGCTAATTCTGGCTTCTGCCAATTATTAAAGGAACCTAAGTAAAAGTGCAGCAAATTAAATCTAAATTTGGTTAAAAGAAACCTGTGGAAGGGGATTGTGACGAAACCAAGATATGGTGCGAGTGATGGCGAGCTGACCAACAAGCAAAGATCCCTCACTGCCGGTTTTACTAGTTCACGTTCTTCACGGCATGCTTCCTTCCTTCCCATGAAAGACTTTTTAACAAAGTCAAGATCTTGGATCCTAATATTCTCCGGGGAGGTAAAAAGCTCCGGACGGCCTAGGTCTAAAAAAGCCCTGGCCAAATAGGCCAGCCAAGGAATTTTGTTGGATATATCAAGGGTCAGGACATCGGACATGATCTTATGATTCAATGGGAGTTCTTCATTCATCCACATTTTTAGCCAAAAAATCAAAGGGGCCATACTCAACTTATCAGAAAGAAACTGTAAGCCAACTTCTTTATGAATAGAATACGTTGGGGTCGACTGGGGTACAGAGAGTAGGGTTCTAATAAATCCATTCTCCGCTCTCTGGATTGGTTCCACATTTGCATATCCCCACAATGCGGAACCATATAATGCAATGGCCACAGATTTGCTATTATAGATTTTTAGTATAGCTTCCATAGGCCTGGCCCCCAGCCTACCAGCAAAGCTCAGGAGTGCTGATGATGATCGAGTAACGGCCAACCTCTTAGCTCTAACCTGTGGGCCCCAGGACCCTTTCTGGTCAAACAGTACTCCTAGATATGGGAATGTGGATACCCTAGAGACCATGTCCCCCCTGCATGTGAAAGTTTTGTTTCTCTTCCTGCGGCACTCTTGACCCACCACCATTGTGTGTGACTTGGCTATGTTTATTTTAAGGTCTAATTGCTCCATAAATGAACCAAAGGCATTCAATAGGCGCTGCAGGCCAACACCCGTGCGGGCGATCAGCACGGCGTCATCCGCATATAGGAGCGCCGGGATCTTTATTGCCCCTACACGCGGGACGTCGGCTTCCGGCCCCCCTAGGTGTGCGCCCAGGCCATTGATGTAGATGGTAAAGAGCAAGGGGGCTAAAATGCAGCCCTGCCGCACACCCCTTAATGATCTAAAGAGAGCGGTGCGCCTACCCTCATTCGTCACACGTACACTTGAGAAAAGTTCTTGATGCAGGGAGGCCATAAAGGTGACCAATGCCTCATCAATACCCATCTCCCGCAGAATAGACCACAATTTTGTCCTATTGACCAGGTCAAATGCCGAGGAGAGGTCCATGAATGCAAGATACACAGACCCCTCCTTGGCTACTGTGTATTTGGAGATGAGCAAGTGTAAGTTGACGCACTGTTCAATAGTCTCCTTTCTTTCCCTAAATCCGTATTGGATTTCGGACAAACCACCACAGCCCTCAACGTTTTCCCTCAGCCTGGATAGAAGAACTCTTCCTAAAATTTTTACTGATGAATCCAGGAGGGATATAGGCCTATAACAGCCTGGATCATCCCGCTGACCTTTTTTAAAAATAGGAACTATGGTGGAGGTGTTCCATGATGCAGGAACAGGGTTACCATTAACTGCATTGAACACGTTTGCCAAAACTTCCGCCCACAGTTTTGGGGAGTACATAAAAAAGTCGGCGGGCACACCGTCAGGGCCAGGTGCCTTGTGCTTTGTAGTGGACATAATGGCTTTTTCCACCTCATCTCGATTAAAGATGATGGGGCGGATGGAGGCGCTAGAGGGCGCACTGCGGAATGGCTGGCTGAACTGTCGGCTCCGCCGGACGGACGCGACCATAACGGCCCTTCGCCTCTTTCAGCCGCCGTCACCACTGAACAAAAGGCAGAGTCCGGTGTCGGAAAGTAAAGCCGACACAATGCTATAACTTTGGAGGCTGTTTATGAGCCATACAGCGAGAAAACAGCGGACGAGCGAGGCACCACCGGGGCGCATACAAAATGGCCGCGCCCAGCGGTTGCCGGCTTTAAGACAAAACATCGCCTGCGGAGCGCTGTGGACTGCCACGCGACGGTGTCGAGCCGCGCTGGGGTTGCTGTGAGGACTGCGGGACCGCGGGACAGCGGTTACCGGTGGCTGAGCCAGACTGCGGAGACTTGCGAGATGCGTTCCACCGGATCCAAAATGGCGGCGGCGCTGGAACGCATAAGACCGGCAGTGTCGGCCGCCTCCAGGGCGAGCGAAACGGAGCCTCAGCGAACGGTGCAATAGAAGCAGACGTCGGAGTAAGCACACACGAGGTGAGCCGGCCCAGCGATTGAATCTGTGGGAACCAAACAGCTGCCCTCCGGGATAGCGCGCCAACAACACTGCTTGCTCAGGGAAGGTGCGCAGTGCTCCGGGGTCACAGAGGCACATGGCGATCCCCCAGATGCAGTACGGTCCTACACATCACTCCACGGCCAGTCCGCACCCGGCAATATAACGCGATATTGCGCGGTCCCGCTACGGGCTCTGCCACTGGTTCACCAGCAAGTAGATAATACCAGCAACACCGCGCCTGGCAGCAGCCAACGTAGATGAGCAGACGTACCCTGAGGTGGGGGGCCCAGACACCAGCGAGGCACAGTACGCAGACGGCCAGCAGCCCAAACACGGCCGGGCACACCCCGCCTCTGCCACAGCGGACCATGGGGAAGCCGGAGAAACAGCAGTCAAAGCTCCCCTTTGAAACAAGGAAACAGCCCAAAAATGTGACGACCACCCCTGAAGTTGATGGTGACGGAGACATGACGGAGGGGTCTGCCATGGAATCGGTGCTCCGCGCAATCCAGCAGAGTTTGCAGGAAATGAACGGAAAACTGGACAACGTGATGCAGAGAGTGGATAATATGGCGGCCAAAATAGAGAACCACGACGGACGGCTCGTAGAGGCAGAACAGAGGATCTCTCAAGTGGAAGATGAGCATAAAACCACATCGAAAGTATGTGGGGGACTGGAGAAAACTGTGGAGGCCCTTCGAGCGAAAGTGGAGGATCAGGAAGCTAGGTCCAGGCGGAACAACCTCCGAATTTCGGGCCTGCCGGAATCCACCAACACAGGGAAGATGGAAACTTATATCGAAACACTCCTGAAAGATATCTTTGGAGCCGACAAACTATCCTCGGTGTTTCTGATTGAAAGGGCTCATCGCTCCCTGGCACCAGTACCGAAACCGGGGGCTGCCCCAAGAATGATAATAGCGCGGACACTTAACTACAGAGACAGAGACACAGTCCTTCGACTCGCAAGGGACATGGGCAAAATCACACATCAGGGGAACACTCTGGAATTCTACCCTGACCATACCATGGCGGTGCAGCTGGCGCGGAAAGAATTTGCACCGGTGAAAAAGAAGATACGGGACCTGGGTCTCGAATACGCCATGCTTTACCCTGCTAAACTTAAAATCACGAACTTGGGCAAACCGGTCATTTTGCCGACAGTACAGGCGGCGCATGACTTTATCAAGCAGCAAGGGAAGCGAAGGAAAGAGCAGAACAGAGCGGAATCGACGAGCGATGTGGAATGAAAAGTGGTGCGGACACGATGCTACGGTGCCCCTGGAGCAGCTCAGGGATTACATTGGGCCCCAGGAGGCTATGACTGGCAAGTGAAAGACAGCACCAGGGCGCTCAGCCAGACACTGTGGGACTACAACGGCGTGCACACTGGACATCACAGCGGTGAGGCCCGGGATGATTGTCCTCGCAGTGAGTATTTGGGGGGCAGGTGGCCTCCCGAAGGTGCACAGAGTGACTACATGGTCGGGAGGCTAACTAGCTCCCCGGACGGTTAAGTGTGTACCGGGGGTGCGAACACTGGAAGGCCCTTGGGCTGGACCCTATTACTGGCACTGCCCTGAACTTCTGCTGCCGTGTGAGACTGGGGTATGTCGAATTAAGTTGTTGTGAGTTACACGATGTCATACTCTTACTTTTGGATGGCGAATGGAGGGAGAAGGGTGAAAGATTTTACACGCGACATTGAAGCCGGAATAGGCATCTGTCCACGTCCACTACGTGGATGGAGATGTGTGAACCTGGCGACACCCCCAAGAGGGTGCGCCCCACACCGAGTTTTCAAGTGAGGGAACAGTTTGTTAAGGGATGGCTTTGGCGAAGTTTGGGTGCTAAAGTGGGTGGGGGGGAAGAGGGGGAACCGGGGTTGTCCGAATCACGAACTCTGTGTCTGAGAAGCATGGCGACCTCCTTGAACATACATAACCATGCAAACAGTTATATCAGCTTCACCGATTTGACGTGGATCACGCACCACACACTCCATTGTTCAGTGTCTGCTCAGAACCGCACAATGCGGTTACACCTCATGCTATATATCCTGATGAGTGCATGTACCAATGTCGAGAGTTAATGCATTGACCCTTCTCACGTGGAATGTTAGAGGGCTAGGCAACCCGAAAAAGATGAGGCAGATGTTTGCTTACTTTGACAGGATGCGTGTGGATATAGTGTTCTTACAGGAAACACACCAGGCCACCACCCAAACACCTACATTGGGTAACAGATGGGCAGAATCAGTTACAAGCTCGAATTACTCGACCTACTCCAGGGGGGTCAGTATCCTAATACGTAAAGGGACGCACTTTGAAATCACGAGTGTGAACAGAGACTCGGAGGGTAGAAGTGTTCTGGTAGAAGGAAAGGTCAGAGGGCAGAGGGTCCTATTGCTGAACACGTATGGCCCTAACGTAGATGACCCGGGGTTTTACAGGAAAATGTGGCAGGCAATCACAGAAAAACATGTAGACCACGTACTATGGGGAGGTGACTTTAATGTAACACAGCAAGACCAGTTAGACCGAGCTACACATACTACGGAACACCATGGCAATGCAAGGCACATGTTGCAGGATGCGATGGAAGACCTCCAACTGACTGACATATGGAGGACTAAGAACCCGGGGGTCACAGCTGCGACTCACATAAATGCGGCGAACAATAGCTGGGCGCGACTGGACTATTGGTTGGGTACACGGGAGGTGCTGACTTGGGTTCAACACATTTCACATCTGCCCAGAACACTATCGGATCACAACCCAGTTTTGCTAACAATTATGGTCCCACACTATGAGCCGCCGCCCTTCACCTGGCGTTTCAACGCGGCTGCCCTGAAAGACCCGCTATATGTCACCACTATACACGCAGCGATCGTAGACTACTTCGACATAAACGGCCCGACAACGGACGACCCATGTCTTCTGTGGGAAGCGTTTAAGGCCACAATCAGGGGGATATGCATTAGTACGTCCTCGGGTATACTGAAGGACATCCGACAACAACTGCGCACACGCGAGGAGGCCATACAGGGGCTGGAGCAAGTATACACGCACACAGGGGACACTAAGGTACTGGGAGACATACAGACCCTTCTGACTGAACATAGACAGTTCGCCTCTGACGAACTCAAATATGTCACTAAACGGGCAACGGCCAGGCGCTATGGGGAGGGCGGCAGACCAGGCAAGGCGCTGGCAGACAAGATATGCTCAGGGAGGGCCCCTCAACACATAAAGGCCATCTGTAGGGCCACTGGTGAAAAGGTGGAAGACGTTAAAGGGATTACAAAGGAATTTATAATACACTACGGCGCCCTGTACGCAACACGCCCCTCACCCACGCAGGAAGACTTGCTCGCTTATATGGAAGATGTGGAACTAGCATGGTTGTCGGATGGCCACAGAGCATACTTAGCACGGCCTGTCACGGTGGAGGAGGTTACTGATACTATCAAGCGCTTGCCGAACAACAAAGCCCCAGGACCAGATGGGTATGTGACAGAATTCTACAAAGAATATGCGGATCTGCTTGCCCCCCGCTTGGTGAGGCTCTATGGGGCAGCACACGAGGCCCAAACCCTGCCGGACTCCATGAGAGAAGCCTTACTCATTGCGCTCTTAAAGCCGGGTAAGGAGGAAGATAAATGTGACTCATACCGCCCCCTGTCCCTATTAAATGTAGACACGAAAATAATCGCCAGTCTACTGGCAGACAGGCTAAAACCACTAATGCCTCTTTTAATAAGGCCAGACCAATCTGGATTTATACCTGACAGAGCCACCACACACTAAACCCGCACACTATTTGCCCTGGCCCACTACTTATCTCCCGACACGAAAGCAGTGGCAGTGCTACTTGACGCTGCCAAGGCGTTCGACACCACAGGATGGTCCTTCATTCAGGCGGTCCTGGTGCGCATGGGATTTCCCCTGATGTTCCTTGGGTGGATCTCCATGCTATATAACAACCTGTCGGCACGCATCAGAATAAATAGACATATATCAGAGCCCATTCAGATATGCAGAGGCACTAGGCAGGGCTGTCCGCTCTCGCCGATGCTCTTTGCATTGGTCCTGGAGCCGCTGGCCTGTAAAATCAGACAACACCATCACTACTCAGCCATACAGATGCCATCAAGGCCCATACACATATCACTATATGCGGATGACATGGTGCTTTATGTCAAGAACTCGGCACAAAACCTAAATCCGCTGATGCGGGAGTACATCAAGTTCGGGAGTCACTCCGGACTACAAATCAACTGGGATAAATCTCTCGTCCTAGCACTGACGGACAGCACACTTCCCACACCCCTCGACTACCCACTCGCGTGGCAGGAAGACCCTACGAAGTACTTAGGGGTATGGTTTCACAGGGACCCAGAAATAGTCATACGCACTAACTATGGGCGAGTTATAGCGGCCTTGGAGGATAAAATTAAACAATGGAATAAACTACCGCTGTCCCTGGCAGACCGGGCCGCCATTGTTAAAATGGTGCTCCTGCCCAAGTTCCTGTACTTATTCAACAACATCCCAATTAAACCGCCGGCGGCAGTGTTCCACAATATAAACACCTTGGTGATTAGTTTGCTCTGGGCCGGAAAGCAGGCGAGAATGGAATTGCACACTATGACACTCCCGTATGCTAGGGGGGGCTTCAAGGTGCCGGACTTCTATCTTTACTACTTATGCGCTCAGGCGCAATTCGCGCATTACTGGCACCACGAGGTACCCTTCTTGACACATGTAGCAGTGGAGGCAGGGGACGCGGACCCGATACCGCTAGCAAACATATTACTACACAGACGCCCAAGGCTCCACGAACGAGACATCAACACTGTGGACACCACTACGGAGGCCTGGAGACTGATGGGCAAGGCGGCTAACGCCCTGCCGCTGTACGCTCCGGCACTTCCACTGGCCCATAACCCGCATATCTCGGTTACACAAGAGCAGGTTGGCATGGATCTGCTGAGGTGGGCAGGAATAGACAAAATGGGTGACCTGTATCAAAATGGGGTCTTCCAAACATTAGACACGATGCAATACATCAGCAACCCGTCCCTCCTGTTCAGGTTCAACTATTATAGGCTACAGAGGGCACTTAAGGAACATTACCCAACACACCCGGAGGAACCGACACCACTGGCACCACTGCAACTCCTACTCACCGCACCAACGGCATCTCACCTGGTGTGTAAACTATACACCAGCTTACAGGGAGCGATAGGGGGAGGCACTGACAAGGCTAGGAATAGGTGGAGTGAGGGTCTAGTAACACCCTTAACTGAGGAGGAGTGGGCATCAGCGTGCATGCTAACCGACATGCTAACACCCAACGGCAATTTAAGAATCATACATTACAAATATCTACATCAGGTGTACTACACGCCTCAGAGACTCCACAGATATGGGTTACAAGAGGACTCAAAGTGCACAAGGTGTAAACAGGAGGGGGCGGATTTCATGCACCTAGCTTGGCACTGTCGCAAGGTGGCGGGCTATTGGGAACAAGTGGTACAAACGCTGAATGAAATGTTGGGATCTTCCTTGCTCTGTGATGCCAAACTTTGCCTCTTGGGAATCGAACCGCAGTTGAGAGCGAGAAAGCGTAAGTTCTGCGCAGTTGCGCTGTTGTTGGCCAAAAGGAGGGTGTCCCTACACTGGAACAGTAGACGTGGTCCGGAGGTTAAAAGATGGTTGGAAGATATGACGTACTGTCATGATAATCTGACCACATATGAGGAGGAGCTACCGGCCAGATCAAGGCCCAAGGACTATTGGGAGTACCTCAGAAGCTATTTATTGGAGCATGGGGCGGCGGAGGAGGTAATTGAAGACAACTAGAAAGGATACATGGAGGGTGGCAAGCTGCTGAACACTAATACCATGGTATGGATTAGGAGGGAGGATGCTGTGACACAGGTGATTCGTGCTGATGGACACTATTGAGTTAATTTAATGGATGGTTAAATTCAGTTAATGTTGGGAGAAAATGTTACCAAAAAAGTAAGAACCCTGGCGTGATTTTGAGTGAATATCGCACTTGATTCTAGTACTGTGATTCCACTGTAAGACGCCGCCGGTCCTAAGGATCTCGGCTGATGGGCTGTGTACATGATCAAACGAGCCCATTTGGGCACATGCAACTGCAGCCGGCCGATCACGGTTGTAGGCGAATCGCATGTAACGTATTTTCATATGTGATAAGTGCAAATAAACCTCTTACACCAAAAAAAAAAAAAAAAAAAAGATGATGGGGCGGATGACTGGGCTTGTCAGCAGGGCATCTTTAGTTGCATCAACAGTGTCCCCATAGACATTTTTAAAGTGAGATAGCCACTTTTCATCAGGAATAACGCAGTCCATGGAATCATTATTGTCGTCTGAGAAAAAGGGCTGTTTAATGATGTCCCAGAATTTTTTACTATCCTTCAGGACTGCCGCCGAAAGGAGGCCCTCCCATGCTTCTTGTTTAATGGTATCCTTTCGTTTTTTTATTGCTAATTTATAAGTTTTCCTGAGTCTGGTAATCTCATCTTTTACCCTGGGAGTATTTTTTAGGGCTGCCAGTAGTAATCTATGTGCTTTTGAGCATGCTGAATCGAACCAGCGCTTATTTCCTGGAATTCCTTTTTTTGTCTTTGCTAAAAGGTCCTGTGACACCTGCCCACATATTACCTCGAACGCCTCTACAATTTCTTGACCCTGTGCACAGGGATTATTACAAACCTCGACCTGCCCCTTAATCTTTGAAAATTTTTCAGCGTAACATTTTTCAGGAACCACCTTTGCCCATTTCATGCGTCTACCTTGGTCAGTAGTCCTCAGGGGGTGGGCAATTACTTTCAATGGGGATGGTCCCATGTTGCCTCCCCACGCCACTTCTAATTCTACCGGATTATGGTCACTAAAATGTGATTGTGTGGTGTGATAGACGATAACCCGGTTAAGAATGCCTAGGGATACAAAAATGTAATCTATGATTGTACCATAAGGGATGCCAGTGAAGGTTGGCAATCTTATGCCGCCATCTGGTTCATATAGGTCAAAGTTGGCAACAAAATCATCCAGCTCCTCTCCCTCTGTGGTATGTTCAAAATGAGGTCCCTCAGGTCCATCATCCCCTTCAATACTACTTCTCCTACAATTTAGGTTGCACGGATGAATATTAAAATCACCTAATAAGATATAGTCTGTATCAAACGTATTATTCTGACTGACCGAATTTAAAATACTATCTAGATCAGTGATATTACCGCCTCTATAATCACTATTCCCTGAATTATAGAAATTTATATAAATAGTCCTACTAGTGTTTTTAATCACTCTTTCGACCATCAAGATATTAGGGGAGTCGGTGCTAATCTGCCTGCAACTTCCCTTTAAATCTAAGGAAAACAGGAATAAAAGGCCTCCCTTGGCCCTCCCCATGCGACTGTGAAACTAATAAACCCATCCCACCACAGATTGTCAGAAATGTCCCAAGTTTCCTGAAGGGCAATAATGTGGTGGCCTAGAACAAAGCTTGACCAGGCTTTATCCTGACGCTTACCATTTAGCCCTGCTATGTTCCAGCTTATTAGTCTACAGGAGTCTATAGATGTCTTAGTTTCTGGGTGCCGCACCAATGCCACTTCAGGCTCTCGCGGTATTTGGGTTACTTCATTAAATCCCACATTCAATAAACAATGTGGGTTAGCACTGCCCTGTCCCTGGATCGAGGTATGGTCAGGCAAATATGGCAAGGATATGGGATGATCATGCCCAAATGTAATTCGGTCTTCGTGCACTGACTGAGGGATGGACTCATTGGGGTCTAGGCCATTAATGCGTGGGCTAATCTGATCCAATTGTTGGACTATGGACTCTTTCCCCTGGTTTGTGACCTCTATATGTCAGTCGCAGTCATTTAGGCTGGACAAAACTCCGTATCTGTTCCCCATTCCCAGTCCCCAATCAAAAGGAGTAGACACCTGACCCCATCCGTTTACTGCTGAATTCCACATAGGCTGAGGAGTATTAGGTCGCATCAAGAAGTGTTCGTTCCCCTGCCTGGTCATAAACCCATTTCCCTGGCCTCTATTATCATAACCCGGAGTATTTGGGCCCCACCTATTTATATTGGACCAAAATAGTCCTGGTGTTCTGGCCATTGGCCCGTTCGGGAAGTTGTGTTGCCCTATCCCGCGACTGGTCATGGGGTGAAAACAATCATTGTTAAATCTGGGTCTAGTTTCCCCGCCCCAGTGAGCAACTCTAGCGTTCCTTCTAGGCCTGGAGATATTGGAAGAGGTCGCCATCTGAGTCTCATTATAAAAGAATTTCAGGGTAAGGGGGATTATGGATCCAGTTCTACGTTGGGGTGGGAGGATATTAGCGAGAATGTTAGGGAGTACTTCTGCGCTAGCAAAATTTAATACTACGCAGTCCCCTTTAAACTTCTTAGTCTTATTCCCAATCCATGATACCCTCCTTGTCCTAACAATTTCCCCCGCTAACTGGTCAACTCCCTGATCTGCCATACGCATATTATTGGTGAGCCAATATAAAGCTTTATCTTTTAGTCCTTGAGCGGATTCTTTTTGATCCTGAGTTAAGACAGGAACATTCGCCAATACCAGGACTAATGGTGAGGCTTCCATAATAAATTGAGAAGAATCATCCCCTAAATACAATGGGGCTGGCCCCACAGGTTGTAAAGTGGGGGGCTCTCTTATTGCGTCCTGGGTGGGCACAGGTGGTGGTAATTGGCCTTCCGGGGTAGGCTGTTGTTGAGCTTCCATAGGCCCTGTATCTACACCCGGATCCTCCTCCACGATAACTACTGGTTTAATAACTTGAATGGCTAAATTCTCCAAGTCATTAACCAACTTACTTTGCAACCCACCCATCGTTTTTACTTCTGCTGTTAATTTATCTATCTTCCCAATAAGTGGCTTGATAATGGTCTTAATTTTAATATCTATCATGTCCGAAATCCTATTGAATAGGTCATCGTTGATGATTTGTCTGAGCTCATCAGCATCTTCGCGCTCCACATTTTTCCCTTTGTGTCTAGGGGGTGAGGCAGTCTTTTTCCTTCCTAGCTGTTTCCCCCCCCGTTTAGCTTGAGCTTTTCTACAATTTCTCACAGGTCGGATAACAGGCGAGAAAGGTGAAGGAATTTCCGCAACGGTATTTTGCTGTTGCTCAGAGTCAGACACTACATTAGTTGACTGATCAGCTAACAGGTCGGAATTTCCATCATCTATGCCAATATCTAATGAATTAGTGTCAGGTATGTGAATTGTAGGATCAAGTAATGATGTACCAGGCGTTTGTGCACTAGGATCGGGACTCAATGAGAGCAAAATTGGTGATTGGCTCAAACCTAAAGATTCCCTTCTTTCGTTATTTATTTTTTTAACTACTTGGACTAAGAAAGAATCTAAGGTTTTGAGTGGTGCTGGGGTGACAGGGGCCAATTTTTTAGACATATTTACAAGAGAGTAAAGATGGTATCAAAGATCAAAAACTACACAAATAAGAAAAATAGGGTGATGAGGACAGGCCGCGAGTCTAGCAAAGCAAAAAGTAAAACAATAGCAAACGGCATAAACAATTACTTGCTTCAAGAAATTCAGAGTCCTAAAGCAATTACAGATAAATGCTAAGGTTCAAATATGGGTTAATCTCAAAAGTAGCCTAAGGTCAGTCCGTGTTAATCTCAGGTGAATCACCTACAAGGCGAAATCATTCGACAAAAATCTAATAAAGACCATATAGGCAAAATCTGGTCCTATTCTCAAACATTAACCCCTCCTACTAATCCGAGTTCCTGGGCGATTCAGTGAGAGCTCAGATAAACCCTCTTCAAACTGACCCCCATCTGGTAACCAGGAGGAGGATGGAGGGTAAAAATAGCTAGTAAACCGATGCAGCACAGTTCAGTAGTAAACGATGTCAATGGACCACGAAATTTTCCTCATATAACACAGTACCTTAGCTAGTCCGTAAACAAGATATCAGGGAGTGGGCCCAGCCCAGCCTCCTTCGGCCCCGGACGGCCACAGACGGTCCCGCCCTTGTCCCGGGCTTCTCCCGGCGCTCTCCCGCGCAGCGGGATCTCGTCAACCTTTAAGTAACAGTAGTTGTGATAGGCGGGTGGGCGGGGCCGGCAGGGAGAGCAGCCCAGCTGGTGTCGATGGGGCACGCAGGGACTCCTGGACCTCGGAGTCCCTGCAAGCGCTCGCAGCCCTGCCGGTTTTCAGAGATACTGCCCCTTTAAGGATGAAGGTTTCAGCGGTCAACACCGCGCTGCGGGACCCGCGAAGCGGGTCTGGCGAGGCGTTGCAGCAATTCAAATGCTGTCTCCAGAAAGGAAAGGTGGGCCGTGGCAGCGTAGCGTCCAGGTGAGGAACCCACTCACTCACTAGGCAAGCAGCCTTTTAACACTGTTGGCGGGCGGGCGGGGCCGGCAGGGAGAGCAGCCCAGCTGGTGTCAATGGGGCACGCAGGGACTCCTGGTCCTCGGAGTCCCTGCAAGCGCTCGCAGCCCTGCCGGTTTTCAGAGATACTGCCCCTTTAAGGATAAAGGTTTCAGCGGTCAACACCGCGCTGCGGGACCCGCGAAGCGGGTCTGGCGAGGCGTTGCAGCAATTCAAATGCTGTCTCCAGAAAGGAAAGGTGGGCCGTGGCAGCGTAGCGTCCAGGTGAGGAACCCACTCACTCACTAGGCAAGCAGCCTTTTAACACTGTTGGCGGGCGGGCGGGGCCGGCAGGGAGAGCAGCCCAGCTGGTGTCAATGGGGCACGCAGGGACTCCTGGTCCTCGGAGTCCCTGCAAGCGCTCGCAGCCCTGCCGGTTTTCAGAGATACTGCCCCTTTAAGGATGAAGGTTTCAGCGGTCAACACCGCGCTGCGGGACCCGCGAAGCGGGTCTGGCGAGGCGTTGCAGCAATTCAAATGCTGTCTCCAGAAAGGAAAGGTGGGCCGTGGCAGCGTAGCGTCCAGGTGAGGAACCCGAGCGCTCATTGGGACGCTCAATCTTCATCTACCCTGCCGTGAGGGCAACTGCTTATTTGTCTTTTGTGTCAGCGGGCTTCAGAAGACGCTGTGAGGGGAACGGCTGCACCGGTCGCCGCATCACAGCCTGCAGCCACCGCGGATGGCCCGAACTACAACACCCAGGTGCCCCGGCGGCTAAGTCGTGTCCCTGACGCCATCACTGCGCCCGGAGGCGCCTGAAAAGAGAGGAACGCCTCTCGCCCCGCGAGTCGCGCGCGGGAGAGTGCCGGGAGAAGCCCGGGACAAGGACGGGCCCTCTGTGGCCCTCAGAGGCCTGATGAGACTGGGCTGGGCCATAGACTTTGGTCCTGTAGCGAAGGACTATTTATTTGAAGTGAGACTTTATATTTTAATTCTTGTTGTTTGTGTAAAGTGCATTGAATGCTTGTAGATTATTCCACCACACTAGCTTCTACTTGAGTGTAACTATAAGTTGATGTGATGTCTAGAGGTAAAACAGATAAATCTGCTTCTGGGTTGGGTACCATGGACAACTTGGTTAAAAAGGTAAATCGAATCGAATTAACAATGACCGAAGGGCCTCTCTTGGTCGGGGAAGCCGTCCATTGTTGTTACTGGAAGAGGTGCCTTTCCCAGTGGTAGACACAGCTATGCCCAATAACTCTGATATTAGTGATAGGGGTGTTACAACGGCTGTAGTTCAGGTGCACGCAGAGATGCATGAAGACCTGCCAGATACCTCTATTGAGGAAACAGAGCAGGCACTGCCAGCACCGAGGCCGGTGAGAAACTGTAAAAAATTACAACTGAAACCGGGGGTGGGGGGGGCATAACAAAAAAAGAGTTGATACAGCCGAATTAGTCAGTAATGGCTCTGCTAAGCTGCTAAGGGATCCTGTCCATCTGAGGGAAATAATGAGGGTGGTACTAAAATACATTTTGAGCAACTTGCCCTCTTGATTAGTACCTTAGAAGGAAAAATTGTGGCAAAAATGGAAGAGTTGATAAGACCTCTGACATGTAAGCTGGATACCTTGGCTTTAGAGGTGGATAGACTAGGTGGACTGTTATCAGCACACTTGGCATCAGCCTCGCCTGCCAGACCTAAGGTAGTGGAAACGGGGCAGGGACTCAGGAGAGAGAAGGTACTGCAGACTTTTCGGCAAGTCTCTGCAGCGGAAAACGCTCCACCTGAACCCCCATCAAAAATTGATCTGACTATACAGCCCACAGCAGATCCTGATGGCAGATCAGATCTTAGACAAATAAGGAAAAGTCGCTATATTAATCTTCCACCTGATTGCGCACCCTATGTGGCTGTCTTGACTAATGTTCCAACTATTGACTATTGACGACCATTCTGCCCAGTCCCATGGGGAATCCCATGAATCATTAAAAAATAAAACAGTTGCTTGGCTGAATATAAACTGTGGATTTCCAATCGCATACTCTGACCAAATACTATCAGTCAGAAGGGTGAATTGGATCGGCCCATCTAGAAAGACAAATAGTGGGGAATGTATTGTTGTTAACTTTAAACATCCCCAACATGTGGCAACAGTTTTATTAAGAGCATTATCATCGTTAGTGTATGACGTGAACAGTATTTGTGTTCATCCACTTGGATACTTTTACACCCACTTGATTAAAGCCCCGCCGAATCACAGGAATTTTAGGCCACTGATCCAAACTCAGGCTCCGGCTCCGATAGCACCATACCTGTACAATGTTGTTAACCAAAGTAGGAATGAGTTTATTGTGGAAATACAGAACAGATATGATTTGCTCTCAGGCCTTGAGGCGTGTGATTGACGTGAGGAGTCTGAGGGCCAGGGAAATGTAAGTTCAGCTGAAGTGGGCCATATGGAGATCACACAGGTGAAAATGAGTGGAAATAATGTAATCTCTTGGAACTTTGCGGGACTGGGCACAAAGATGGCGGACTGTAACTGGATTAGGTACATTAAGCAGTTTCAGATCATTTGTCTGCAGGAGACCTGGTCAGTGGATTGTGACCTTTTTCTCGAAGGGTATAAGGCCTTCTATGTTCCTGCAATAGCATCTAGTAGGGGTAGACCTAAGGGGGGGCCTGGTCACGTTCATTTCCGTCGCACTCTCTTGTAAAATACGTAGAGTTTTAACAGGCAATTCCGGAAATATTGGTTTAGTACTGAATGTAGATAACTGTTCGGCTGGTTTGGTGAATTTTTATAATGCTGTCAACTTATGTTCAGTTTCCAGCCCAATATCAGCACTAAATGTACTTATTAGTACTTCAATGAAGGAATGTCTCCATAACCTTATGATTATGGGCGATTTTAATGTCCATCCTTGCGGCGACCCCCTGCTGAAAAGCATCTCGGATTTGCATTGTGACCGTTCCGAGGGCTTGCATTTGGAACATACGGCGGAGGGGGAAGTTTTTAACGATTTATTGAATGACTTGGATTTATCGTTGACTATGGCATTGAGGGATCCTTTAAAGTGTTTTGAGATCCCAACTTTTAAGGGTCATGGGAGGGATACCTTCATTGATTATGTCTTACTTTCTTTGTCAATGCAGTCTTTTGTGGAATCTTTCATTATTGAACATAGTGAATTCAGTGATCATAACCCACTGACTGTACACTTGAAGGGCCCCTGGGTGGCTAAGGAAGGTCGGAATTGTATCACAGGCAGGTTGAGCACAACAATGACTTAAATGGTCCATGATTACTCCAAACTTGTACAAAAATATCAAAGAGAATTGTATAGAGGAAATTGCGAACTGTATTCAAGAAGGGTCAGACCCGGGCCAGGTCCTTAGTGCTTTTCAAAGCATATCGGACAAGGTGTCTCAGATGATGTTAGTCTCAATAAAGAACACAGAGATCGGGGGACCAAGAGGGTTTAATCATGACTGTTCTAAGGCGGTACGTAATCTAAGGTTAGCCTTGGCAGCTAATCCCAGAATAAAGGAGAATGTTCAACAGTGCCAGAAGAATACAAATCCGTTATCGCCATACACAAGGAATTTTTAAGAGGAGAGGCATGGGGTGAGATTCTTGACCCTTCTATCCTGAAGTGTAGCTCTAGATTCTGGGTGGTAGTAAAGAGACCTTTACTGGTTCAGGACCTGGGGGATGGTCTGGAATGCTACATAACAAAGGAGGACTGGGAAACACATTTCAAGCAATTGTATTGCTGTACGACGAATGATAATTTTAATCTTTCTCCTTGCAACAGTGGTGATACTATCAGGTTTGATAGAGGCGAGGTTACTGAGGGTATAGTGGGACTTACAGCCGGGAAAGCTCCTGGCCCTGATGGGATCCCTCCAGATTTATATAAGTCTGAGCCTAGCTTTTGGGCACCCATATTAGAGTCGGTCTGTAACGCAGCTGCTAAAATTGGCTGCCCACAATCATGGGGGGTGTCCACGATTGTCCCAGTCTTTAAAAAGGGGGACAAGGGTAGCCCACTTTGTTACAGACCTATTTCATTAATTGACTCTATGGTTAAAATAGTGGGCAGAATCCTAATGCAGAGACTTTCTGACTGGGCGTTGGAAAATAATATCATGTCCATTTCTCAGTATGGTTTCTGCAGTGGACGCTCCACTATTACGCAGTGCCTTAACCTCTTTTTAATATTAAGCAAGTACACTGTTGCTCAAAGGGGTACTGTCCACCTTGCCTTCATGGACTAGTCATCTGCTTTCGACTGTGTAAACAGGGGAAAGCTGTGGCAGTCCATGAGGGATAAGGGTGTTGACAGCGGGATTGTCAATTTCCTTGTCGATTTACACAGCAACACCAGTGCTAATGTAAAGTATTCTCAAGATCTGTGCATAACTAGTAATTTTGACATCAGAAAGGGTGTGCGTCAAGGATGTATTATCGCCCCCTTTCTTTCTAACTTTTATATTATTGAGCTAGATAGCGTATTGCAGAATGTAAAGGCTGATTGCCCTAGAGTTGGCAGGCGGGGTATTCCTGTTCTTTTATACGCAGATGATGCGGTTTTAATTTCTAGAACCGAGAGAGGTCTTCAAGCTTTACTAAATGCTTTTAAAATGTTCATGACGGATAGAGACCTCCTGGTCAATAACTCTAAATCTTTCGTCATGCAAGTTGGCCAGCAACCAAGAAGGAACTTTTTATTTAAAATAGATGATGTAGCAATCCCCATTTCGGAATCATTCTCGTATCTTGGGGTCCTTTTTGATACCAAACTTAGGGGGTCATTAGGATTGTGTTTTTTCCGCATCCTCCGGGCCGGTGGAAGCCACCGCCGGCCCGGAGGATGCGGAAAAACCGCAGCGGACTCACCAAAGACCCACGCCACATTAGGATAGCTGGTGGGTCCTGGTTTCCGTTCGCAACTTTTCCGACGCGGTTGGCTTTCAACCGCGGCGGACAAGCCCTAATATGGTGGCGGTGTCTCTCAGACACCGCCAGCATATTAGGATGCCCCAAAAGAAATGCTTTTCCACGGCGGGTTTTCCGCTGTGGAAAAGAATACGGACCTTCACTGCGGGGGCCCGTTGCGGGCCCCCTCAGTGAAGGGGGGGTTGGGGGTGTACATGGGGGGTACCTATGGTACCCGCCTGCATTTGTATGAAGTAATCGGCAGGCACTGCGCGGTGCCTGCCGCTTTCTGCATACAAATGCAATGTATGCATTTCTAACATTGCGGCGGGTGCTGCTTGAAGCCGCACCCGCCGCAATGTTAAAAATAGAGGATGTGACCGCCAGGTTGGCGGTCACATCCTTATTGCACTTGAGGGAACGCCGCAGCCCATGCGGACGTTCCCTCGTACTCAGAGGTCGCGGACGGACGCAAGTCCGTCCGCGATCATAATGAGGCCCTTAGTTGGGGTCCTCATCTTGATGAAAAGAAAAGGGAATTGGTAAGGGTGAATGCTTCTATTTTCAACTTTGCATCAAAACTGGGGAAAAAACCTAATAATGCCATGCTGAAACTTTACAATGCAAAATCAGTGGCAACTGCCGTTTATGGCAGTGAATTATGGGGTTATGTGGCCGGTGAGCAGCTGCAGATTGCTGAAAACTCTTTTATGAAACGTCTCCTGTGTGTCCCAGCAGGTACATCCAATTTTGTAGTACATGAAGAGTTAGGGTCGCAATATCTATGTGACATTTTTTCTTTACGCCCGCTGACCTGTTGGTTAAAACTGTGGCTGAATCAGGACATACCACTGACACATTTAAAATTAAAAATAAAATTAAAAAAAACAAAGTTTGGGAAAGCTGAAAGATGGAAAATATAGTAAAATGGACACAGCAAGTAAGAACATCAACTTGGTCCTGAAGCCCAACAAATCATCAGTGAACATCACAGCCATTCCTATACCTGGTGGTATAGCATGGGACAGAACTGATTATGACATTTATGGTCCTGTAGAGCTGCTGAAGATTCCTCACAAATTTATGGTTTCCTTGAGTGACTTTGTTTCACCCAGCACATTTTCTGATGATTGGGACTTTGAGACTGTTAATAACATGATGGCAGACTTAGAATTGTCAGCACAATTTACAAAACATGAATACTTAGAAGCTTCATCAGATTATGAACAAATGTATTGTTTTAATCATTGTGGTCATCATTATTTGCACAAATCTGCAAACCCTAGAAATGTTTTTACTTATAATCAATGGAAACATTGTCCAATGCCACCAAAGGGTAGCTCAAAAACATTTTATGAAAAATGTCCATACTTCTCAGGTTTTAATGTCACAATCCAGAAACATTTTACATTAAAAGTGTTAATAAGACAGGAATGAAAAGTATGATGACTAATAGTAAGCAAATTTATTCTGCGGCCTTTTATGCTCAATTGTCCACATTAGGTTTTGACTTTTGGAAAGACAACATTGAGACAAAAAATGTCTGGGGCACAAAAGACTGGCAGTGTAATGTAATGTAATGTAAAAGACATTTCTATCGCGCAACTTTCACTCCAAGGAGTATCTTGGCGCTCACCCAACCCAGATGGAGGAGTTGGAGGGAAAAAAAGGATGTCCTGCATTCTACACCACAATTACACCAGGGTCCTGCACGTGGCATCGGGCAAAGAAAAGATCCAAGTTTTTATTGCCTTCCTGAAAGAGGTTTCTTGGGAGAATGAACATAAAAAGGGAGGAAGCTTATTCCAGGCCTTGGTGCCCAGTACAAAGAGGGATTTGCCACCTTTTGTAGCCAGCTTGAATCGGGGAGGTGTAAGTAGATTCAGACTGGCAGACCTCAGACAGCGCGTCGGGTGATATCTTTTGAATCCATTGCATATGTATTTTGGGCCTCGTTGGTGAAATGCTCTAAAGGTAATTAGAAGAATTTTAAACAAAATTCTTTTACCTATTGGCAGCCAATGCAGGATGTTAAGTGCTGCTGAGGCTGAAGACCTACAAGTCCAACGCAGTACGAGGCGGGCCGCCGCATTTTGGACCATTTGTAACCTGTAGCTCCAGCATATAATCCTGTTACAATAATCCAGCCTAGAACTTATTAAGGCCACTGCGACTGTTTTCCTCGCTGATAGCGGAAGTAGATCAAAAAACTTCCTCAGTGCTTTTATGATCTGAAAGCACGTCCCGGCTACTGCCACAGCTTGGGGTTTAAAAGATAATTGATCATCAAATTTGAAGCCCAAATTGCGGGCAGATGTAATTGTGTTGGGAGGAGCTTCTGCCTCCGCTGGCCAGCATATTTTTGGGGAAAACAAATTATGACTTCCGACTGGGAGAATTTCTGTTTTTCCGGCGTTACATTTTAAATGTGCAAGGTTTAGAAGCCTTATTCAGAGCCTGTATCATCCCAGAACAAATAATGTTTTTAAATGACACTGTTCAAAAGACATCTTGTCTTGGCCTGGCTAAGATAAAAGATTTAAAGAAATCGTCCATACCTAAACCCACACCTGATAGTAATGACACTACAGATGAGGAGGTAGACGTAAACTACATTTTACAACAGAACAGAACTAATCCTGATTGGAAAAAAGGGTTAATCTGGCCCACAGACATGAATAACTGTCAAGATAGATTCCTGAACAAGACACAAGGGTTTACAGTAACTAGGCCAGATCCAAGATATGTCCGGAGACAACATCCAGGGATTATAACAACATACAGTGTAGGAAAACTGTGCCTTGAGTGGCTACAAAAATCTGCACTTTCCAGATATAAAACAACACTTAACTTTACTTAAATATGGCGTTGATTTGAGAGACTTCTTACAAGAGCCTTGTAATCCACGTCATAAACGTTTTAAATACGTCGGTATATATGCTGCTTATAATGAAGCATGGAAAATCACGCAAATGGAAACTGCAGAACGAATATGAGAAATTGATCGTATTAATTTAGAGAAAGCTCTCTCTGTAGTTGACAATGGGTTAACGACTCTGTCATCCAGAATATATTCTTTGGACAGCATTGTATTATCTGCAATAGACATAATGGAACAGGACTTGCTCATGTTACAACATGGACAGTCTCAACTGCGTTCTGTAATGTTGCTAGGCTGGATGTTACCAAATCTTCGTTCAGGCTATGTGCCTTGGCGTTTAATCAACACCACGTCATTGTACTGAATTTAACCTTACAGATAAACAAATCTCTTTGGCACAGAGGGGAACAGACTATACGGTGCTGAGCATAGAAAAACTGGAAAGATTACCATTAACAGTTTCTGGGAAACCAGCAGTGGAATTGATAATACATGGCACCATTACATTGCCAATGACAATTTCCCAGTTTCAGTATTGCTTGAAACACATACCATCAGGCCTGTATGAAAGGTTGGGTAAAGAATACATAAAGTCGACAAGGGATTTACCATGCACACACAAATGTTGGAGTGGGGGAAAGAAGGTGTTTCTTAGTAGTAAAAATTGCAAAAAACGCACTAAGCGGTACTCTTTTATGTCAGGGTGTTAATTTACACGGAGCCTGCGATGGTTCTTCGACCAACTTATCCTGCCACCTGCAAGGATCTCCGGAAGCAGTGATAAATCCAATTTTTAGGCAGCTTTCCAATGGAAGCTACATAATGTTGAATGATCACAGCTGTTGTGGAATGATGTCAGGAATAGCTTATCTCGTTAGTGTGTCAGCCAGGGTCACTTTTTGTATGCAAGTATTGTTTCCTAAAACTAAGACAGACGAGGAGTCACCGTTATGGCCTTCACTGAACATCTCTTCGAATTGATACTTTAAGCAGAATGAAAGCCATTCTTTTACAAAAAACTGTGCCACTGACCACGTCCTAAGAGACGTATAATCTGCAAGTTGCAAGGTCCTCTGCAGAGATACATGCCCTATTATCAACAAACTGCCCCATACATTTTGTAGAAATGTTAGGTCGCATCTTAAGCATGTCTGATACCAGTGGTATTGTACATGTATTTAAGACAATTTTTTCGGGACTGTTAGCACCCTTTGAAGCAGGCATTTTTCCAAACTTCGTGCACTCTGTGTTCGGCGGCCTGCCTCTCATTTTGGGACTCGTAGCAGGAATACTATTCTTGTTCCTTCTAATCCGATATGGCAAGTCTAGTCGCCAGCGATACCCAGATTACCATGGAGAACACTCTTCTGGCAATGCAGTATCGTGAGCGCATAACACAGATTCTTGGCTTGGCTCGTTTGAGAGATCTGACTACCACGTGGTTCCTATCATTCAGACCAATCTGGCAAGATTGAATCTTGCCTGTTCTACGATGCCTGCTTTGTGGAGAGGAATGCGTGTTGGATATTTGTCTAACACTTCCATCAGCACTGCCAACGGATGTTGACGCTTTCCTTGGTTCAGTAACGGCAATGCATTGTGTTGTCCCCAACGGCTACCAATCCTGATGACGGCATTCATTGAGGTCTCACCAGCAATTCCAGCTGAAGGTGAGATACGTGGACCAACAGGCACACAGGTACCATCTACTACGAACATTGCTAATGCGACTGACGCTGACGGCGATGCTTCTCATCTGTGTATGATTGATCTACTCAATGAAGTGGTTCAACTCTCACCTACTGTGGTAGACGACTTATTTGGCAGCCTAGAAGATTTAATGTTTTCTCCTGACACCGAGAATAACTTTTCAAATTAGCACACAGCGTTCTATGAACTCTGAATTCGACCTTCGCTTTTTCAAAACAAAACTTCTCATTTTGAAGCTCTATTTTTCTACGATTTGATTTGATGTTTTCCAAAATTTTACTTTGGCACAAAGTAATCTGCTTAAAGTACACCTATTCTTAGAGAACAAGAATTCCTTGAATACTTCCTAGAGACAAAATTTGACCTTGTTCACAAACCAAAACAGTTTATATATTCTGCTATGGGATGGCCTATATTCTGCTATGGGATGGCCTCAATCTTTTTCTTCTGTATTTAAGAGCCATTTCATAAATGTAATTTCATGATTCATTCAGTTAGCATTGCCAATGTCACACTATATGCCTAAAATGAAATCATTGCTTTCAAATGCGTACAGTACAAATGCTCATTTTCATGTCCAACCATTTAAAAAAAATGCATTTTATGTATTTTTGGGTGGGATTGTAAACACATGCTTTAGATATTTTTTTAAGTGCTTAGAATTTAGTAATGTCGAACATAATAAAGGGGAGTGGGTGTTGTATAGCATTTTAGGACCCTAGTGTAATTTTCCCGATTCATGCCCTTATATAGGTATAAATCAACTTGTCCTTATACAGGCATAGAAATCATAACCATATTTAGACATAGCCTATGCTGTCCAAATACAGGCATGGATACTTCCACTAGTTCCGAAAAGCCACAACGATTTCTTGGAAAACTCTGCTTCAGCAGTTAAGGACTTCCCCTTGCTTGAATATTGATTTGTCCAAGAACTCATGGAGTTTTCAAAGGACTGTGATTCTTTGATGACATTATTATGTCCAACTTTACGTCAACATCAGCACCTTCAAGGTATAAATATGCCCACACTTGCCCTAGCAAACACACGGTGGTTTGGAGCAGTTTGACTATCTACTTGCCCGACCCAGCTCGCTACAGCAAGTGCCGAAGGAAGCCGACCCTCCAGCTGACGCACTGAGAGAGATGCTGTCTTTTCTCTTGCTGAGAAATCCAGCTCCAGTGTTTCCAAGCATCCCTTGCGGGGTGTTGGTAAATCGAGTCCCGAGACTGAGAGATACCAGACCTCCTTCATACTAAACCAAGGTACGGAGCAGATTAGACCCTAAGAGAATTCTTGGATAGATTCTTGGCAAACAGAATAATAAACTTATTCTACACCTCACTTCTTCCCCCGTATGTAGCTGCCACCGCCGCATTGTGATGCTGGTTTCTTTCTTTCTGCATCTTTTGAAGTGGAACCGGAGCACGCCTCTTCAAATTCTGTCAGCCTTGACAAACTTCTACCAAAAAAGATCCCAGTTTACAAAGGACATGCACCATTGAAAAACAAAAGAGTTCAAACTGTGCAAGGACTACCACAAACCGATGTTGGTCACGGACCCCCGCGAGGTCTGTCTCTTTTGTCTGCACAACTCAGCATTGTGCAACAAATCAGACTGTGAGTCCAAACTTTACAAGGCGGAGCACTGCCAGGAGTCAATGAAAGTCTGGTTGAGGTGGAGGTTGAGAGTGTGGATGTGCATGAGATCAAGGTTTACAGATAAGTCGAAGAAGCATAAGAGGTAGTAGTATGGCTCCTTTTTGTTTTGCTGCTCCCACCATAAGGAGCTGCGCAACAGGAGCTGCTCCTCCATTAGGGCGGAGGAGCGTCGCCCCACTGCTTTCTCGCAGTGAGAGAAGAAGAAACATAAAATTGTAAAACAACCATTTTATGTTACTGCTTCTCGCACAGCGAGAAAGCAGAAGGGTTTGGTTGGGGGTGGACAAGTGGACGGGTCTGGTCTAGGGCAGGGGATAAGTGGCTTGCCCACTGCTAAGGGCTCTGACTGTTTGGTCGGCCTTCTGGGGCTGACCAACCAGTCATGCGCACTCTGCCTTTTCTCCATGTAGACTGTGTGCAGCCTACATGGATAAAATGGCCTCCCCATAGGCGCCTGGCTTGTTGGCATCACGACCAATCACAACACTGCTATTGCAGTGTTGTGATTGGCCTAGGGAAGAGGAGGGAGGCTGTCTGCCTCCTGTTCCTGCGGAAGGCAGGAGAACAGACAAGCACTGGAACTGGTGAAAGGTAGGTTTTTAAAATGTATTAACCTCCGCCCATTCCCCACCCCCACCGCTGATTAATGCCGGCAGTGACTTCTGTGCGATGACCCAGATGCCTCCAGGCTGTGAACTCAAACTGCCCTTGGAACCGATTCCAAACCTCGTCCCGCTTCACAGACCAATTTACCAGGACCGACAGAGATGCTGCAGCAACTGCACAAATTCAAGGAGGCCATACACAACATCTTTGGTATCTGACCAGATCCATCTGGATCACCTTAAGGCCGTAAGGATTCGAGCTGACCTCCTGTCGGTTTTTGTAACTCTACTTTGCACAAAGGTCAGCCTGACTTCATGGTATGAAGCTACCTCTCAACCACGCATGAAGGTCCTTGAATTTGTGCAGTTGCTGCAGCCGTTTTGAGGTCTCGTCTGGCGTTAGTAACGCGCAAGTGCTCCTCCCGCCATGACGAGGGCCTTTTGGAATTGAAACAGATTCCAAAGCGTGCATGCGGGGAGACAGAAGAGACAGAAGATGTGCACGCGGGGATTGAAGGCTTTTTGACTAGGTGATACAATGAGAGTAGACTTTCCTTCAAGAGAAAGTTCTGCAGTTGATATCAGTGTGCATTTCTCATATGTTTTCTAATTTTTGTGTCTTTTACTCCTGACGTGTTCAAGCTTATGAGTCTATAATTGTTTTTCTGTCATCTCTTCTAGCTCTGTATGTACGTCTGCGCAGTTTGTATTCTATTTCACATGTCTGTATGAAAACATTTTTGGGTATCGGTTCGTCCGTCTGTTTGTGCCTGTCTGCATTTCGCCTCTGATGCTGCCAGTGGTGACCCCTGTTTTCACCCCTTCATTGACTGCACTTGGATGCATTGTTCTGCACCCAAACACGTGCCGCAGTCGCCCCTCAGCTCTGCCGTTCCATCTGCATGACAAAAGACCTGTCCGCCAGGCTTTTGTGTGACTATTTGAAATGCCTGCTCCCTGTATCCAAGCAGATTGGTACTGTCTCACCTGGCAACAGTCTGTGCCCCCTGCAGCCCCCTATTCATTAAGAGACCCCTCCCCCCACTCCCACCCACTCGTCCCATCGGTGAAGTTCTAAACTTTAATGTGTGGTCTTTTAGGCCCAAGTAATTGTACCCCTCTCTCCTTCCCTCCCTCATGTAACGTGCCTGGTCTAGACGACCCCCAATCGCTTTAGTGTATGTCGGCTCTAGAGTAACCTCGTAACATAGGAGACCATATCTGACATCAAGGAACCCAAAGAATACATCCAGATTAACCCCTAAAACCGAAGAATTTGCCTGGCCGAGAGGATTCCCTCCCATCAGCATAGTATTCTTTTTGTGTGTTTTAATTTTTTTTATATGGCTTGCACCAAGGCATCGTTGATGCAAGATCGCATATTACATATACAGTAAAAATACAGTAAATACACATAAATGCCAGAGCTACACAGACTATTCGTACCTTACGTGACATGAATAAAATTATTACTAACTATTGTGTAAGAAAGTTTCACTTCTATTGTTGCAGGGATTCTGCTCATACACAGAACTGTGCACAGAGACCCAAGACATCAGTGAATTGTGCTGGACCAAAAAACTCACCTCAGTACCTGGAACCCCTAACCGACTAGCATCAGTGTCACATTAGCTCTTCGTCCCATAGCAAAAGAACCAATGATTAGACAGCCCAGAACATGCAACTTAGGTTACTCTCAGGAATGGTGGGAATCAAGAACACTCTTTTGTTATATTTATTTATTTATTTACGCAACTTTTATAGCGCAACAAATACCCGAAGGTGTCTCGGCGCTGTGGAGCAACTGGAATCTATCATCAAGTCATCCTCTTACTGATTAAACAGCCATGTTTTCAAGAGCCTGCGGAAGCTCATCAGATTCGGGGCGGTTTTGATGGCTAGTGGCAAGAGGTTCCAAAGTTTTGGAGTGGCCACAAGAAAGCGCCTGTCTCCCCAGGTGACCGATCTTGTGCGTGGCACCGGGAGGAGACTGTTATTGGCCGATCTTAATTGCCTCCTAGGAGTATACAACTGGAAAGCTTCAACCAGGAACCTAGGTCCAGTGCCATGTACAGCCTTATAAGCAATACAGAGGGCCTTAAACTTGACGCGGCTCTCCACTCTCAGCCAATGAAGCTGACGAATACCAAGAGTGGTAGATTTGCGACGAGGGATGTTGAGAAGAATCCTAGCAGCCGCATTCTGAATAGATTGCAGCTTCGTTGTGACACACTTCTGGGTGTGAAGGAAAAGTGCATTCCCATAATCTATCCTGGAGAAGACTAGGGTAGAGACCAGGGTCTTCCCAGCTGACGGCGGGAGATAAGGCAGCAGCTTCTTGATTTTTTTCAAAATGAAAAAAGACGACGACACAACCTTGTTGGTGTGGAGGTCGAAAACCAACTTGTTATCAATTATTCTCATACAAGTCCACAACATGGGTAAAAAACAGAGACACGATAAAGTTTAAAATATTTATTTTAACGACGTGCTCTAAGATGCAGTATTTTTGCGAGCATAAGCAGGCATATGATTAAAACTAATACGATCAGCATTGTTACAATTCCATAAAACACAAAAGGAGAAATCATATTATAATGATGGTGGAAGCAGATACTATAGTGCCTTGTATGCCACCCTCCCTAGCTAGGAACTATGTTTTATAAAATATAGAAAGTCTCTTAGGCTTGAATGGGAAACCCCATACCTCCAAGATCAGCAGAAGTGAATCACACCAGGATCTGCAAAAGCTCTCTGTCTTTCTGGAAACAGATTTTCTTCAGAGTGTCTAAATCATGCATGCATTTTGATATTAAAGACGCCAGAATTTCAGCTAGCTGCAGCTGCGTGCATGTTATGTCTAGTGCATGAGCCGATCATCCCGAACAACACCTAACATTGTTATGATAACCTTGGAGGCTTCTGCACTCACTGTGCAGACTAAGGTCGAGATGTAAGTCTAGGGACGTTAAAAACTAGCCATTCTCATGTGAAGTAATTTCAAGCAACCTAACTTACAACAACAGTTACATATAGTGTTGTGTGCAAAAGCAGCAAAAAGGTAAAATGGCTTTTAAACTTCTAGTAAGCCTATGCAAACATAGCAATGTGCGCAAGTAAGGCCCTGCTCTCACTACACTATTAATGACACGGAGGTGGGAATTATGCTTGAACTCTCTTTGCTTTTATTACAGCAGCCATTGTTTTTTAAGAACGTTAACATTAAGAACTAATTGCCAGTCCCAAGAGTCTCGGGCAATAGTTAAACAAGCTTTAAAAATGCAATAGGTTTCGCCTTTCATTAAGTTAAAGCCATTTGCTTTGCTATACAATACTATTAGCAAAGCAAATGGCTTTAACTTAATCAAAGACGAGACCCATTGCATTTTCAATGCTTTTTTGATTTGTAAATGCTCTGCCTACAGCAGCGCAGACAGAGATCAGAAAGAAATCGACTTCAGCATGAGGATGTGGCTGCTATGTAGGGGCCTGATGTCATTTCAGGGGCAGGTCGGACCCGACGCGGAACCGCATGATGCCGCTTATCAATGGCAAGGGATTTTTGGAGAAAATTCTCTGGATCTAGTCTGGTACTTAGAGGTATTCAAAAGGTGAAGCTGCAGTTAGACTATTCACCACAAGACTCCCGGCATAAATCCCAGGAGACCAAGACAAACAACACTAAACCGACATCTACCTCATAGCCCGAACAAAGTAACCGGAAAGGACAAGGCGATAACAACAAAGATTAGCTTTAAGCAAGAAGGAACGCCAACCCAAAGAGTGCGCACAGGACTCAGAGACTTGGGAACAGACAATTGAGGTTCGATGAGGGATTTCGGAATCGGCAGCCAACCTACCTCAGGGGATGCGGTGCAAAGGAACTTTGTTGTCGCACACCCACTATGCAAGTAAGGGGGGAGGGGAGGGAGGGAAGGGGGAAGGGGATGGGGGAGGGGGGTGCGGGGAACACACACATGGGTCAATACTATTTTCTTCTCTTTTCCTATCTTTCCATACCACTTTTCTATTCCTAGAGAGAGCAGACAGGGAACCAACACACAGAACTAAGACAAGTAGGCAAGGGAGCCAAACAGACAGCCAGCTCAGTAAGAACGGAAAATGACACACAACACGCATCACAATCTCACAACGGACATCAAGGTAGTGTCAATGAACGTTAAGGGTCTCAACCACCCAGTTAAAAGGAGAAAAATTCTAGAACACCTGGCCAAGTTAAAAAGTGATATCTATGTCCTGCAGGAAACAAGGCTAGGGGAAGAATATATAGACCGCCTAAAGGCCAGCTGGATAGGTCACGTAATAGGATCACCAGCAAAGAGCAAAAAGAACGGGGTCATCACAATACTTAGTAAAAAGTCAAAACTCACACCAGCCAAGTCAAAGATAGACACAGAGGGCAGATTACTAATCACCAGCCTGCTAAGGGGGGAGGAATCCATACATGTGGCAAACATCTACAGCCCCAACACCGAAGATAAGGCATTCTGGGAACAGATAGGCAAGGATCTGGAGGCACTACCTCTGGGGGAGCTCCAAATAGTAGCTGGAGACATGAACCAAGTACTGGACCCAGCCATAGACAGGCACCCACAAAGACAGAGCCAGAATACACAGAGGGGCAACCCGCTACGGAACCTTTGCACAAAACTAAGACTAGTAGACCCATGGAGACTACAAAATCCAGACAATGCTTGGCCTCATCCCCCCCCGGGGCGCTTTTTTCCATGTCTTTTCCCATCCCCCATGTGTTTCACTCTGCACCATTTATATATGCTTTTTTTTTCAATAAAAAAATTACTGAAAATGAAAAAAAAAAGACTATTCACCAGACAGAAAAGTGACTTTTTCTTCAAAAGAGCTAAAAAAATAATCGAAATACAAGCAGTGAGCATAGAAGAAAAACGTAACCAGGCACAAACAAGGAGCTGCCAAGAGTAAATGTAGCATGGTGCAAGCAAATGACAGCAATGCAACGCAGGACACCACACTCAAAATTGGAGAGGCTAGTATAACAATCAAATGAACTGAAAAATAGTACAGAGAAGAAGAGTAAATTACTTAAGCAAAACAATTACTGAGCTGGTGAAGAACTGACAACCATGAACCAGTAAAAAAACAAGGTGAAGCATATCTTTTTGAGTTGAGAAACTTAATACACACCAACACAGCGCGCAACCTGTTGCCGAGACAATGACTCCGGGAGGAGAGTTTGATGCATTTAAAGACACTTGTCAGACAACATAATGCCATGGACACTATACGTAAATCTAAACAGCCCACGGCTAAGACCAAGAGACATCAATATTTTCACTAGTGCCTCTAGATTTAGGTGGTTATTTCAAAGAAATACCTGAAAAGGAAAACACCACCACAGAGGAATACTATTATATTGTGAAGGGAAGAGAAAGAGTACTACTAGTTTTAAGCATAAGACCAAAAACCAGTCACCATCAGGTGAAGGAGGCGCGATCCAGCAATATCCGGAACTGTTGAATGGCATAGGAAAGTTAAGAGGCAGACATATATCAAATATATAATCAAAGCTATACTGCACCATTGCATACCATGTCTTTTAAGAAAAAAATTGTATAACGGATGGAAAAGAAAAAGATACCTGGCCAATCTCAGAGTATGGCCAATTGTGGTGACAACAAAACCAAAGAAATGAGGCAATGGGCCACATGTATAAATATTAGGAATGGCGATTACCTAGATGCATTTTCTGTGAATCTCAATTAGGTAATCGCTATTCCTAATGAACGAAACTCCATGGGGGAGATTTACTAAGTGTTTATGCCATGTTTGCGTCACAAAAAGTGGAGCTAAATCTTTTATTTTCGATTTACTTTCCTGCGCTAAACTTGTTTAGCGCTTGAAATTACTTGAAAGTAACTATGCGCTACTTTGCATTACTTAGCACCAAGAGTGTGTACCATGGGTGTTCCCATGCAACCACCCAGGGTTTCTGATGCAAAATCCTCTTTACTAAATACAGTAGATAGGGTTTAGCATCAGAAAACTGCGCCCTTTTGAAGTATGCGCAACAAAGGAAAAAATGCTTCAATTTCTTTCTTTTCCAACTTTGTATGTGTGCTGCACTAAACAGCACACATACAGTGATGGAAAAGGGTTAAAGTGAGTCTATGCATAGCATTTTGTACTGAAGGGTACCCTTCTAGTACAAAACCTATGCTAGACTCAAGGAGTCACCCTTGCACTATATCACACGGCAGCTGATTTTAGTGCCGGTGCTAGGGAGAGGGGAGGAGAGTGTCATATTTCTGTAAATTTGGCACTCTCCTCTCTCCTTTTCATGCAGCGCAGCATTGCGGCAGCTGCATTATGCTGCGTGAATAAGTGGTAAATCTGGCCCAATGAGTTTCATTTAGCGATTCCTTGGGGGTCGCAAATACACCTAACTCATGAATATTAATCAGGTAGGTCATAATGTGCAACCCATAAGGAATCGCTAAAATCACGGGGATGGTGGCCTGCTTAACGGAAAATGGGTTTCGTTTAAAAAAAGAAAAATGAAAAGTTTTCTCTTCCTTTTTGAAGAGCAACCAGTGGTCCATGGGACCACTGCCTGCTCTTAAAAAATGTTTGTACAACCATTCACAAAGGGGAAGGGGTCTCTTGGGGACCCTATCCCATTTGCGAAGGGTTACCACCGGCTTGAAGATGGTGGCAAAACGCAAATGTTTTGCACCCACATTTCGGTCGCAAAACATTTTTTATATACCGCTGCGATTCAGTATTAGGAAGGGATTCCCTAAACACACCCATTCCTAACACCGAATTGCAAACCCTAATATGTGTTAACCAGTGGCGGCTCCTCTATAGGGGCGTTTGTGCGCCGCCCCCCTGCTTTCTCGCCGTGAGAGAAGGCAGAAACATAAATGGTAATAACTACTATTTATGTTTCTGCCTTCTCGCACGGCGAGAAAGCAGAAGTTCCTGGTTGGGGGTGGGCGGTCCTGTTCAAGGGCAGGGGGGAGTGGCTTGCCCACTGTTTTTCATACTGACTGCTTGGGCAGCCTGAGGCTGCCCAAACAGTCAGTATGAACAACAGTGGGCAAGCCACTCCCCCCTGCCCTTGAGCAACACCACCCACTCTCCCTGTTCTCTATGTATGCTGCAGCATACATAGAGAAAATGACCTGGGTGGGGCAGCAGCCTCACCAATCACAACGCTGCCATTGCAGCGTTGTGATTGGTGGAGGGTGCCTTCCTGATAACGAGCGCTGCAGCCAGGAATTCAAAGTGCAGGACTGCGGAAGTCGGGAGTCTCGGGACGGTAAGTTTTACTTTTATTTAATTTTTTTCCATTAAACCCCTCCCGCCTACCCCCATCCCCTACGCGGTGCGAGAACCCCATTTCCACCCCCCCCATCCGCTCGTAATGCCCGCCGTGACTGTACATTTGTTTGAGTGAAGCAGAAAAAAAAAACATCTTTTAAGTGCACCATTTAACAGTAAATGCGGATTTGCGTTTCCACTAAAGCAGCATGTAAAATGCAAGGAAGAGCTGCAGCATTCATTCTGCATGTGGGCATCTTTTCCCCGGATGCCCATCCAGGGGCGGTGGGGGCAGGGGATGGACCACAACACTCAGCACCAGGCCGCGACAATACCTCCCTAGACACAAATGGCTGCCGCGTGCAAAGCCTGGGGCCTCATGCCTCGCAGAGGTTCGCACGTGGGGGAGGACGCGGCTGCGATTATTACCAAGCAAAAAACTCGGAATTGGGGCCAGGCGCTAGGGAGCACATGGCGAGCGCAGGCCGCTTCCTTTTATCTTTCCGGCTGTCCCCTGGAGGCTGCGCCGGTTCTCATGGCCTCGAGTCCCCAGGCAGATGGGGTGATTGCGAGGCCTCGAGGGAGGAGTGGCGGGGTTAGGGGTGGTGCATAGGGGGACAGGCAGCAGCGCATTCCATGGAGGGGAGGGGGACGTAAATCAGCAGCACACTTCTGAGCACACTTCACAACTCGAGATGCGCATCTGTGTCCAATCAGGTTTTATGCTCTCTCCTAGGATGTGATTTTAGGTGTCAAGCTACACTAGTCCCCCAAATTGTGTATTTCATTACCAGTTACCAAAAAGTGGCGAAAAAAAGCATTGTACATTGTCGTAATGCATCCATGAACATAAACATAATCTATTAACGTGGTAGCACAACTTTTTTCTTGAAATTAATGCTCGTCGTAGACAATGAAACACCGATATTGAGTTACTACTGCCAGATTTATGCGTTTTTCATTGCCAACAGCCATCCTGATTAATTTAACGAAAAAAGTGCAGACATTAGTAAATTAACTGTCAAGGATACCCGATGCATATAAAATTCCAGAGAATTTGGAAGCCAATCTAACAACAATGTAAGCATTGCTTAGCAGATGAGGCTCGACTTTACAAAGGAATGTCTAGTTAGTGCATGGCACCCATCCTTTACTCCCTGTCCCACCCTCCCCCCAATCCCTGTAGAACTAAGCAAAGAATGAGGTAGTAGACGTAACATGTATTCCCAACGTTTACGCCCTACCATTTTGAAATGTCACCAGCCGCCACTGGTGTAAACATGCCGCCCACCGGAGATGACATTATGGTGCAACAGTGTTTTCAAAATTAGATGTGAAGATTAAAAAAATTAGAGCTAGAAAATCCATCATACCAAATAATGTTTTCAGTGCACATTTGACTAGAAATATACAAAATGCTGGAACTTCCAGAGATTATAGACAAGGATGTCTTAAACTGCTGCAGGATGTCAGGAATTACTAGGTTCTTCCAGGTGATCCTACAAATTATATTGCAAACGAGATTCATATTATAATCAATGAAACAGAGACATCTGGTTGGATTCCTAAACAGGAAAGTAGATTTACTGATTAAAATTGATCCCAGGGTTCCTTATTTTGATATTCTACATAAAGGAAAGATTCAACACCAGGCTACCCAATTGTATCAGAAATAGGATCCCTTCTGGAACCTCTATAAACGTTTTGTTCTTTATTTTTCCATAGTGTAAACCATACCAGCCTTCTTGAAAGGTGTTTTAAATCTTATTGACACTGAATGAACAAATAAACACTACAACGATCTTCACTTTGGAGTTAGAGGTTTTATATACGAGTATCTCTCAAGAGACAACCCTAAGAGTCTAGTCAAGAAAAGTGTCCAATTTTGAGTGCCTTTGGGAGGAAAGTCCGCAAATCTCTGTGCCCTTATATCTCTGCGGGGGTATTGGTCCTTCATCCCCACTACTTCAGTCATCTAAGCTTGATGACCATCCGATTGTCTTATCTTTCATTCAACTAGATAGGGAATCCAAGAGGTTGGATACCTTTGGTAGGAGAATGTTCTCTTCTGCCAGTCTAGCACTGACATCAGTGAACAATACGTGCCTATTGGGCTGTTACTCCCATACGATGTGAGACTTGATTATTCAAGTGATCTCTATGATGTTGGAGGAAGCCTGAGCCATACTCATCTAGGCTACTGCTATGCGAGAGATGCTTGTTAATTCAAGTAAGGTGGGGCGTGGCTACGAGCATCAAGATGAGGGTTGCACTCTGAGAGTGCTCTGTACTTCTCCGTCATCTGCTCAGGGCCTGTGCCATACTACGGAGTCGGGGATAATCTGAACCTTCCTCTAAGGACTCCTACATGCCACAGGGAGAATACGAACAGTAAATGAAATTGTGATCTCGCTCGCCACCATGGACAAGTCACCGACACCTGAAGGAAAGATGGCGGCTCTCGGGCGCCTGTGAAGCCCTTACCTGCGCTGATGAGGTCTGCACCTGCGGTGGTTTAGTGAAGCTGTGGTGCGGGTTCCTGAGCCGACCTTCCTTCGACAGCCAGTCCTGGTGTGCAGTGGCCGCTAGACCATGGGGAGGTCCCAGTCAGGGAGAGAAGGCACAGAGCATGTCTAGTGGCCTGGGGCGGTCCCGCCCACTAATGCACTGCCTGGAGGCCGGAGAATCCTGACCCCTTCCTTATAGCGATTGTCTCTGGCTGAAGTGGCGCACCGTAATCAGCCCACGGAGTGAATCCAGATCAGGGCAGCGACTCCAGGTCAGTGAGACGAGGCAAGGATACAGCGAAGCCCAGGCCCTGGGGGGCAGCCGTGGGGCGAACCTGCACTCATTATCCGCAACAGAGTGCCCCCACTGGCTTTCCCTCATTCATCCTCTGTGCCCATCACAGAGTCATGGCCCAGCGCCCGGCAGCCAATCTTGTGTTGTAAATGGCCAAGGAGGCACAACCGCACTAAGTAAACTGGGCCCATGAGAGGCCCCATCTGCTGCGGTTGGAGACTGCGTCTGGCCGACCCAGAACCCAAGAGAATACTTGAAACAGTGATTTCGGTAGAGGAGGTCCTGACATGGGAGAGCCGGTAGCTTGGAGGGCCTGCACTGAGGAATTCCCACCTCCACAACCCTAGGGACGACTTCTGCCCAGTTGGGGGGCTGCGGGGCAAATTCTCGTTGACGCTGGGCCATCCTGGGCTGTGGTGAGAGTGGAAGAGCCGAGGGCTGTAGAGGCACCAGTGCCGCCTGACCGACCAGGCTCCTCCCTGGGGTTCCTCCAGTCTGGGTGTCTAACACAAAATCCTCAGGGTCTGAGCGGTGAAACGGGCCTCCTGGGGGTGGGAAGTGTTCATGTGGCTTCCCCGGGGAGACCCCAATGGGGCGCCAGGATGAATCACTTGCGCTAAGACCCATTGTGCTGCAACAGGAGTGGTATCAGATCTGGAGATAGGGCGGCACGCACACCAGAGTCCTCACTCTACTCCTGTGGCCTACCCCGACTGCTAGATCCGGGTCACTAGCCAATCGCTAGGGGCCACCCCGATTCGTCACTGATACCCAGCGGGCTATAATCAGCATCCCAGCATCACAGAGAGATCAAACCTAGCGACAGCCATTGGCAAGGACAGACCAGCAAAAGCCCCCTTATCTCAGACACGAATGGATCAATTCGCCACATGTGCCATACCCACCATTGCCGCTACCACTAATAACATCTGGCCACCCAGGGGGGATCTGGCCACCATTCTTCAGGTGATCCGCATGTCACAAGACTCAGTAGAGACTAGGATCGGTAAGATGAGGATCGACATCGCGCTCATATGTCAGGATCCCCGCAACGCCACGGCCAGAATCACAGCGGCAGAATCCTAGTTATCCTTCGTGGAGGGCTACGTGGCAACATTGAAAGGCAAGGTTTCAAAACTCCTCTCCCAAAGGGCGTACCTACACAGTAGATCCGAGGATGCGAAAAATCGTTCCCACCGGAACAACCTCCACCTGGTTGGTATTCCGAAAGGCACAAAGCCCGCACAGGTGGCGCCCTTCATAGAAACCTGGGTTAAATCATGGATGCCCACAGAGTGCTTATCTGCATGGTTTGTGGTGGAGAGGGCCCACTGTGTGCTCACACCTGGGCCGCCCCCTGGAGATCCACATGGTCCTATCATAATGCGCATCATCAATTTCAAGGACAGAGATGCTATCTTGCAAGAAGAGCACTCTCAACCCGGCCTTTCCTATAGCAGCAGTAAGGCTATGATCTTCCAGGATTACATTAAGGAGGGCCAAGAGCAACGTAGATCATATACCCCAGTTAAACAGAAGCTATGTGCTCTCAACCCCTCGTACCGACTCCTGTTCCTGGTTCGCCTAAGGGTAATCCATGACAATAAAAGCTTTTTCTTTGATACCCTAGAAGCGGCATGGAGCTGGTTCATGGATCAACAACCCCCGAGCAGACACACCACTAGTTCCTCTGCCGCCGGGAAGGGACAGCCCAGCAAGGAGATAAAAAGTACTCATAGGCTGCTGCGGCAGCGTCCCCGGTTCCGCCGAGGATGCTCAGAAAGCAGGAAGAAATCCTCATCACCTGATGCAAAAGCAAGAAGCACCTCTAGCTCCCCAATGGTAAAGAAGAAACGTTCTCCCTCGGATGAGTAAGATCATAATGTGGAGCAGCCCCAGACCCGATCTCCGACGCCGGCGATGGCAAAGTTTCTGGACACAGAGCTCTCACATAGTCCAACAATTTGAATTAAGGTCCCTGTGTGTAATAGATGCTATCTGGAAGCGGCCTTGCTGATTGAACATATCTCCGAACTCACAGACATCCGTCCTCTTGGAGGGGTCCCTGACTCATCATGTTTGACTATGTTCAAGTTCTCTTTTACAGGGCGACAGATGCTTCAGGTGTTAAAGTATAGGGAAGGGGGGTTGGTTAAGGACTACAAGACACTGCCTGTGGTGTCTGCAGGTGGCCCTAGCCCGCCATCATCGCCTTTCACCATATCTGGCTCCTTTGCTAATAGACTTTGAAAAGGCCTTTGACACTGGGCCTGGGGTTACCTGGAGGCCGTTCTGACCCGTGCAGGCTTCGGCCCTTACTGTAGAGGATTAGTGAAGGTGTTATATTCCAACCCTTCAGCCCGGGTCATGACTAACGGGGTGCTGTCGGAGGTACGAGTCATCCTCTCTCCCACCTACTCTTCGCCCTAGCCATCAAACCCCTAGTCAGTCTCATTAGAAGCAACGCCCAAGTCCAGGGTTGGCAATGGTCCACATCCCACGAAGACTGTATTGCCATGTATGCAGACAATGTCCTCCTCAACCTTGTTCCTCTAGGGGAACTCGAGACCTCACATGGCATTGACCAACTGCCAACAGGCAGCAAATGATGGGGGCATGGGAATGGTCAATTTATATCTTTACTATATGGGCACACGCCTACAGGTGATCAATGACTGGATGTCATGGGTTTGGGCGGATGCAGCATACCAGTTGGACTCTCCTAGATCCAAGCTATGCTTTACAGTTCACCAATCCATCAAAGTATGCTCTAAGTCACCAGATCGGTCCTCTTAACATGGCCCTCCGCACTCCGCCACACCCAGTCGGAATGCAAAATTATGCTACAAATTCCCCTATGGCAGGGGACATGGGTGGGCGAAGTGGCACGGCTAGAAGGTTTCCGTAAATTGGATCTCATAGGTATCACTCAAATTGGTGGTGTCTGGAAAGGAAGTCATATCCGACCATTCCAGAACCTACAACACACGTATTCACTCAACACCACCCAGTTCCACAAGTATCTGCAGCTTTGGCACACGTTCGCGGCACACATACCCAGCAACACCAGGCTCCTCGAGTTCCGCCTCCTTGAAGCTACAATACTTATGGGGGAGTTGGGTCAGGGAGGGGTCTCTCAGATATATAGATCTCTCATCATTAACTCTCCCACCACGCTGGACCACTTGAGGACCTGGTGTGTGGGCTGGCTGGGCCCTATGGAGGATTAAGACTGGAGGGATGCCTTAATACTTCATTTTACATCCAATTGATTCGAGAATTGTGTTGTGTGTTGAATTTTAAAACTGTACCTTTTATACTCCCTGCGCGCTGCCTCCCGGTCTCCCTGTGCCCCGTTCCACCGCGGCTTACCAGTGCCGATTGCTGTGGAGGGCCAGGTCGGGCGCCATCTTTGGTGAGTCCCGGTCCCCGGCTGGTTTCGAGTTAGCGGTCCAGCTCGGGGAGGGGCTTGGGCCTCAAATAGGATCTGAAGTTGCGGGCCTTCGCGAATAATCAGGGTGGTGGCAGCACCTTGAGAGTTTGTTTGGGAAAGGCGAGCAGACTGCGAGAATCTCTCTTCTGCTTACTTACTCCGCGCTGCTTTGTGCTCACTGATAATTTTTAATACTTCATTTTACATCCAATTGATTCGAGAATTGTGTTGTGTGTTGTATTTTAAAACTGTACCTTTTATACTCCCTGCGCGCTGCCTCCCGGTCTCCCTGTGCCCCGTTCCACCGCGGCTTACCAGTGCCGATTGCTGTGGAGGGCCAGGTCGGGCGCCATCTTTGGTGAGTCCCGGTCCCCGGCTGGTTTCGAGTTAGCGGTCCAGCTCGGGAAGGGGCTTGGGCCTCAAATAGGATCTGAAGGTGCGGGCCTTCGAGAATAATCAGGGTGGTGGCAGCACCTTGAGAGTTTATTTGGGAAAGGCGAGCAGACTGCGAGAATCTCTCTTCTGCTTACTTACTCCGCGCTGCTTTGTGCTCACTGATAATTTTTAATACTTCATTTTACATCCAATTGATTCGAGAATTGTGTTGTGTGTTGTATTTTAAAACTGTACCTTTTATACTCCCTGCGCGCTGCCTCACGGTCTCCCTGTGCCCCGTTCCACTGCGGCTTACCAGTGCCGATTGCTGTGGAGGGCCAGGTCGGGCGCCATCTTTGGTGAGTCCCGGTCCCCGGCTGGTTTCGAGTTAGCGGTCCAGCTCGGGGAGGGGCTTGGGCCTCAAATAGGATCTGAAGTTGCGGGCCTTCGCGAATAATCAGGGTGGTGACAGCACCTTGAGAGTTTGTTTGGGAAAGGCGAGCAGACTGCGAGAATCTCTCTTCTGCTTACTTACTCCGCGCTGCTTTGTGCTCACTGATAATTTGTAATACTTCATTTTACATCCAATTGATTCGAGAATTGTGTTGTGTGTTGTATTTTAAAACTGTACCTTTTATACTCCCTGCGCGCTGCCTCCCGGTCTCCCTGTGCCCTGTTCCACCGCGGCTTACCAGTGCCGATTGCTGTGGAGGGCCAGGTCAGGCGCCATCTTTGGTGACTCCCGGTCCCCGGCTGGTTTCGAGTTAGCGGTCCAGCTCAGCGAGGGGCTTGGGCCTCAAATAGCGATGCCTCATCGGACGCGCAGCGGCCGCGCGCATCGGGCGCGCCGTATGCGCGCCAAAGGAGCGCCAAAGGAGGGCCCGTCTGTGCCCGTCCGTGCCTCGGACGGGCCCAGGGCCAGCCACTCTATCCGACCATCTCCGGGTCCGGCCAGCTCAGAGAGGATCAGGTATTCTCGTCATGACCTCCTGAGACTTGCGCTCCCCGTCAGTAGAAGGACTTGCTTGCGCGCGGGTCTGGATTGCGCCATGGTGAAGTGCCCAGTTGCGGTTTTCTTCCCCAGCCATCCTTACCCCCACGTTTAGTCAGTGACACCGGCTGTACGACCATTAGGGCTGGGCTGATTAATGCCAGATCCATGGTGAAACATGCCCCCGACATTTTTGAACTACTGGTGGATGGCCAGTTGGAGGTGCTGTTCATAACGGAGACGTGGATGACCAGCACGTCCGCCCCGAGTGTGGAACTTGCCGTCCCCAGAGGCTCCAAGATTGCTAGGGTAGATAGGCCTTTGGGCAGAGGGGGCGGACTAGCCGTTATTTTTAAGGAGGGGTGGCGCTTCGTCTCTGAGCAGCCCGCTGCGGATGCTGAGGGCGAGGTTCTCCACTTTTCCCTTATCATCTCCCCCCATTGCACCTTAGGAGGGTCTTTGATTTACAGGCCCCCGGGCCAGGCTAGTCATTTTATTGACTCACTAGAGGAATATATAGTGCCGCGGGCCTTAAGTTTTCCAAAATTTCTTCTGGTCGGCGACCTAAATATTCATGCTGATGCTCCTGACTCACCTGAAGCCCGTAGGCTGGGGGAAGTCCTCGACCTTGCTCAGCTCAAGCAATGGGTGACTTCTCCGACGCATGTGGGAGGTCACCTTCTTGACTTGGTCTGCTCAAACTTCCCCATTAAGAATGTGAGCGTAGAAAAAGTAACGTGGTCTGATCATGACCTGGTCAGGTTCGCGTGGGAGATGGTGGAAACTGGTCGAGCACCCCCCACGAGCCACACCCAAAAGGTCAACCTGCCCGCGTTCAGTAAGGCCCTATCTAGAGCCCGCCCAAAGCCCACTGTGGTATTGGATGAAGCGGTCAGCGGATTCAATGAGTGGGTGCTGCAGGCGGCTACTGTATCCACTAAACTTACTACCGTGTCTAGACTCCGACGCTCTCCCTCCCAACCCTGGTTCTCCCCTGAGCTGAGGGAGCTGAAACTAGGTTGTAAAAAACTGGAACGAGCGTGGAGATGTGGGTATAGCTCAGAGGCCAAGTCCATCCTGCGCACAGCCCAAAAAGATTATTATGCCTCCATTAAGGTAGCTAAAGGGAACTATTATGCAGGGCGTATTGCCAAAGCAGAAAATAATAGTAGAGAGATTTTCTCTATTGTTAAAAGTTTTGTATCCCCTGTTGCTAATGCTGCTATTCTCCCCTCCTCTGCGCAATGGTGCGAGGATTTTTCCACTTTTTTCATAACTAGCAAAATAACTAGGATCCAACAGGACCTACTCTCGGCACTGCCCATGAACTGTTCAGCGGCTGACTCCTGTTCCACACAATGTCCGTGCACTGGGCAACAGCTTATGAACTTTATGCAAGTTGCTGAGTGTGATGTACTGCCTCTCCTTCAGTCTCTGAAATCCGGCTCTCCCGCTGACCCGTGCCCAGCCCGGGTGCTTTCGGAGGTGGCGGATACTGTCTGTAGTGAGACCACTCAGATAGTGAATCTTTCCTTGGCCTCAGGTGTGGTTCCTCTTAGCTGGAAACGAGCCAAGCTTCTGCCGCTTCTGAAAAAACCAGGACTGGACGCTACGGTCCTTGGGAACTATCGTCCCATATCCCTTTTGCCAGCACTCGCTAAAATCTGTGAGAAAGTGGTCCTTCATCAACTGGAGTGTTTTGTCGAAACCTCCAATGCTCTTCATCCAGCCCAATCCGGTTTCAGGGCGACCTACAGCACTGAGACTGCGCTGGTGGAGATGACGGAGTCTATCCGGGAATGTCTGGACGGAGGCGGCAGAGCGGTCCTGATTTTATTGGACCTCTCTGGCGCGTTCAATACCGTTCCCTATGAGCTCCTCCTCGCCAGGCTGTCTGCTATTGGTATTGGTGGGGGTGTTCTGGCCTGGTTGTCCTCATTTCTATCGGACAGGACACAGCAGGTCTGGATGCCGCCCCACGCCTCGGAGCCTAAACCTCTACTCACGGGGGTCCCTCAGGGATCTACTCTTAGTTCCCGAATGTTCAACATTTACATCACCCCCTTGGTGTATTTAGCGGAACAGTATGGGGCTAAGATTATAGGGTATGCAGATGATACTCAGCTGTTGTTCACCTGGCCAGACGACAATCTGGATACTACAGCGGTTCATCTGTGTTTGTCCTCAGTTTTTCGCTGGTTAACTATGGCCCAGCTGAAATGCAATGAGGACAAATCCGAGGTGCTCTTTTATGGGTCCTTCCCCCCCTGTTCAGGAATACGCTATGGCCCCCAAACATTCCCAGCCCCAAAGAGATGGGGGGCCCCGCGAAAAATCTTGGCATCTGGTTTGGGGAGGACCTAAGATTCGAGGACCATATAAAGAAGCTCTCGGGAACCTGCTTTGCCACGTTGAGAATGCTTCGCAAATTCTTCCCATTGCTCCCCAGGGAGGCCAAGGAGACCGTTGCTCGGGCTCTCATATTGGCAAGGCTGGACTATGCGAATGCCCTGTTTAGTGGCATTCCGGCATACCTGGTTAAACGCCTGCAAATCATTCAGAATGCTGCTGTCCGCCTTTTATTTAACGTCCCAAGATGGAAGAGTGTGCGCTCTGATTTGCGTGCTCTTCATTGGCTACCTGTATCACAGCGCATCCTGTTTAAATCCCTGGTGTTCGCGTTCAGAGCAATCCACGATCAAGGCCCTACATATTTGAGAAAGAGATTTGCCTTCTATGACCCCGCCCGAACCCTCAGATCATCTACTCTGTTTAAAATGTCTTTTCCCCGCTTTAAGCGAGTCAGACTAGGCGGTCAGTCGATTGTTGTGGTCGTTGCTCGGGCCTGGAACGCTCTCCCTCTTCATCTGCGCTCCATGCAATCTGTTGCTCAATTCAAGAAGAACCTGAAAACCCATTTGTTCAGGAGTGTAACCTAAGATGTGTTCTCGTCTTCTCTCTGCCTCCTCCCATTCACGCCAGGATACTCCCAAGTAATGGAGCGCGTTACAAAACGGTTTATACATACATACATATACATACTTTGGCCTCCCCGGTGATCATCATATCAGCCAGACTGAGGCTAATCCAACTCTATTATCTCCATTGTGCATACCTTACCCCTGTCAGGCTACACAGAGCAGGATGTCTGCTTGGCCCCAAATGCCCCGGATGTGCAGAGGAACCTGCACGCTTTTATCACATGATCCGGTCCTGCCCCCCACATCTCGAGATACTGGGCGGGCGTGGTTGGGGAACTGTGTGACACAGTTTGTTAGAAGGTTCCCTGTACCCCACGAGTGGTGCTCCTGGGGATCCTGGAGGGTATTGGGGGTTCTAGGGCATATAGAGCATTCCAAGGAACAGTGAGGGTGGTGGCCAAGAGAGACATTGCTGCTATATGGGAGAGTCCTACCCCCTCCCCCCCCAACGATCACCCAATGGAGAAAGGGATTGGACTGGTGTACCTCGCAGGAGCAGCAGGTCTATCTGGCCAGGGGATGCGCAAAGAAGCATAAAAGAGTGTGGGGCAAGTGGGTGGGTCAGTTGGGTTAAGGGGAGGGGCGGGCCAGGGGTGGCGGCTTAGCCATCTAGAACACTTAGCTCCCCCTCATACTAGTATTAATCTATTGTTATCGGTGGGTTGCATGGCACCTTCAAGTTGTCAAGGTAAATATCCGCACTTTATGTCTCTGTATTGTTGTGTCTCAGCTGAGTTCATTTTCAAAACTAATAAAACTTGAGAATGAAAAAAAAGTTCACATAAGGTGTGTACTTGAAATGTGTGACTCACTGGGCACATCAATTACGTTGTCGGTGGCCTTGTTGTACCTCGTCTGGTTGAGAATGACTGGCTTTTCAGGGGATGTCCTGGCTTCCCTCATGGAAATGCCCTTTGATGGCTCTTGCCTTTTAAGAGAGAAGGTGAACTCAGCGCTGGACAGCAAACCACAACCTGTTCCTTGGGCTTGTCACCCCAAATCCACCTTCTGCTCCTTTCATGAAGGGGGCCTCCAATGGCATCCATAGCCTACAAGCCTTTTCGTGGCTGAGGATGCAGGAACCACTTGGGACAGGTAGTTAGTGGTCACACCAGTCCACGGCCCCCTGGTAGCCGCAGCTTTCAAGTTTGCCCTCTGACCATCAGGGCTACCAGTGGGAGGCAGGATATGCCATCACTTGCCCCACTGACGGTCACTGACATCAGAATGCTGTGTCCTACAGATCGTCCAAAGTGGCTAATCCCTCTCCTTTGTGACACGCCACCACTCATGCCACCCACTTACAATCGGCTGATGGAGGACCATCTCTCCTTGCTCCATCAGGAAGTGCAGGCAAGGGAGCCATAGAGAGGAAGCCTGCATCAGAAGTACGTCATGTTTGTTACTCCTGTTACTTTCTGGTGCCAAGGAGGGATGGAGGACTTTGTCCCATCCTAGACCGCTTCCTGAAAAAGAAGTTCCAAATGCTCATGCTCGCACTAGTCCTGTCTGCCCTGAACCTTGGAGACTGGAGTGTAGCTTTGGACTTGCAGGATGCTTATTTTTACATCACCGTCTTGCCTACCCACAGAGATTACCTACTGTTCACAGTGGACCAAGAGCACTTTCAGTTTGCTGTGCCCCCTTTCGGCTTTACTAGCAGCCCTTAGGTGTTCACGAAAGTGATGGGGGTGGTTGCAGCTCATTGGTAGAGGTCGAGGATTCCAGTCTTCCCGTACCTCGATGATTGGATGTTCAAGGCAGAGTTGTCCGAGTTGTCCCAGGAAGTCGTATCTGACCTCCAGCTTATGGCAAACCTGCACTCACTGGGTTTTACTAACAAGGTGCCGAAGTAACACCTGACTCCATCTCAGACACTTCCCTTCATCAGAGCGATTCTGAACACAGCACAGTTCTAACCTTATCTACTGAGCTATGAGTCTAGGATATTCAGGCTATGGTTTCAATGCTTCAGCCTCTATCCTGAATTTCGGTGAGACCGACACTGAGGCCGTTGGGCTTCAGGGCCTCCTGCATCCTGCTTGTTACTCATGCCCATTAGCATATGCAGGCTCTATAGTGGGGCCTGAAGTCCCAGTGAGCAAAGTGTCAGAGGAATCTCTCCGATAAGGTCCTGATCCCTGCTTCTTCCAGAAGCTACTTGTGAAACCTGATTCGGGAAGCTGACTTTGTTTAAAGAGAGAGGCAAAACGGTTCATCAACTTACTTGAACCAAAGGGAAAACTACATGGTGAACACTCTCGAGGGAGTGAAGGGCGAGTGCATGTGTCACTGTCTGTGGTGTATCTCATATGCACTTGTCTGTATTGTGCAATGCATGCGCGCTGTTTGTGAGTATCGTGTGTGAGCCAAACCACATCGTGCACCTGGGGCAGCTGGTTATTTTAAATGACAGCAAACACCAATCGCATTATTGCTTTCTTCGTCTTAGGGAAACAGGGGCTGTTGTTACAAACACTCTCCACCACGCACTTCACTGCGGGCCCACCATATTGACTACGAAATTGTATGTCGATGAATGTGCAGTAATTAAATCAAATAACAGTTATAATTAAACTTTATCCACTCGCCCAGTTTTAATGTTAGAGAAAAGCACCTTTACCTTTTCCATACACCAATGTTTTTATTTCTTTCCAGTCCTAAACAGCAGTGTTACTCTAATTACTCCACATTTCAACTGAAGAGATTGCTCTGCTCTGGAACACATGGTCCAGTCGCAAGAGTACCAATGTTTCAAGCATTTTAGGTTGTGTGTGTTTGCTGAGTTCATTTATACTGCTGTTGGTAACACACGGTGGAGAACGATGGGAGTGTGGACAGCCTCATATGCAACAATCCAGCATGTCGGAGGAAGCTTGGTGAGAGGGTGAGTGAACTCTCTGCAGCTCATCTCTGCTTCCCTACGTTAGTCTCTTTCAGGAGCTGCACTTGTCATGTCTGCTATGGCCACCTGGGATCGCACGGCTCGAGTGTGCAGCAGAATTCTCGCCACTACTCTATGTCCCTGTTTGCTCCGACTTTATACCCCCATTTTTGAGGAATTCTGAAGCTGGACAATGCCCACATTTTGTGGTCTTGCTTTCACTCTTTACACTACTGGTGGGCAGGCGGGCAGAGTTTTTTGCCAAACTTCCTGCTCCAAGCGGAACGTGAAGTGGCAAAACTCTGTGAACTCTGCCAGCGGAGCGAAGTTTACCGCCCACTCCTAATCCCGAGCTGTTGAGCATGACCATCAATCTTCCAGTCAGTCTGCCTATTCAAGAGAATCTTCTGTCATAGGCACTGGGGAGGTTCCTGCAACCAAACTTGTGCACCCTCCACAATCATGCGTGGAGATTGAGTGGTGACAGTTGAAAGGTTCCTTAAAGACATGTTGAATATGTTTCCACCCGTGTCATTCATCATGCCTCAGTGGGCCCTCAACCTTCTCCTCACCTTTCTGATATATGCACCATTTGAGCCTATGCACAATTGCCCTCTTAGGCTATTGACCATCAAAACTGCCTTTTTAGTGGCCATAATATCAGCCAGAAGGGTCAGCAAATTGAGGGCACTTTGTGTGCACCCTGCTCATATCACCTTCTACCCTGACAAAACTGGTTCTCTGGATATGTGCTTTCTTCCTTACGAAGGTTGTGACTCCCTTCCTTATATGCCAGAGCATCACTCTACCTTCTTTGCTCTGCCTCATCCCTCCAAAGAGGAGAGACTAGCCCGTCTGAACCCAAAAAGAGCATTGTTGTTCTAACTAGCCCGCACAAGAGTTTCAGGTGGATGATAAACTTTGTGGGCTATGTAGGAGCTAAAGAAGGCAAGGCTCCCTAGAAAAGGACCATCTCGAGATGTATTGTTCTATGCATTAATATATGCTACATATTGGTTAAAAAACAACCCCCTGAGGGCTTGTGGGCTTAATCCACCAGAGCATTGGCTTTGACCACTGCATTAGTGCAGGACATCCCTGTCGTGGACATCTGTCAGGCAGAAACATTGGCATCCCTGCACACGTTCGCCAAGCACTGCTGCCTGGACAGTCAAGTCTATCATGACTGGCACATGGCTCGTTCTGATTTAATTGACTTTGCAGACCCATCTCCTGGGAGGTATTGCTTGGGCAGCTATTTTAAGGTAAGAAAGCTTACGCTAGAAGTCTCTAGCAGATGAACAAGTTACTTAACTTCAGTAATGCTTTATCTGGGAGAGATTCGCTCTAGCCACAGATTCCTTAGCAACCCTCCCATCCACCCCGCTATGCGAACCGATTATGGTGTAAGGGACACCCTTCTCAGGGCCATAGCTTGTCACATTTGATCAGTTCTCATCATGACCCCAAGCTCCTGGCGTGAAAGTTGCAAAAAATAACTGATGTCTGTGCGCCCAGGTGGCGTCCATGTAGGCACTGTGCACGTCACTTCTGGCACGGAGCTATACACGGTCACCTACTGGTGTGCAGGGGTCCTACACAAAAATCTACTGGATCCAATCTGATGCCTAGGGAATATTCCATGGTAAGATATCTGCTGCTCGATAGAGCCTCTACCAGATAAGGCATTATAAAAGGCAAGTGACTTGTTTGTTTACCCTAGGCAAGGCTACATATCCAGCTGTCATTGAACAGAGAGACTGGTACAAAAACATTTGAAAAGTACTGATTAAAAATGGGCCCTTTGCCAGAAATTGGTCTGTGACTGCAAATGAGTAAACTGGGTTAAGACTAATAGGTTTAGATTAATGGACACAAATTAAGCTGAGGACGAGTTGCTCAGCATCATTCTGAATAGTCTGTAGTCTGAATGTAATGCACTTAGGCAGTAGCAGATAAAGAGAATAGCTGCAGTCTACAGTGGAAACTTTGATCAACTAGGTAACCGTCTTCCAGCAAGATAAGAGGAGAGAAGAAATAATCTTTCTAAAAATCTACAGATAGTAGAAGCAGTAGATGCTGATTTTATTGGACCAAGGGATGAGGAACAAAGCTTTGTAAAAAGTGAACCCAAGATTATGGAACACAGTGGTTGATTTGTGTACGATTGCTAGGCCACCAAGCCAGGGTCCAGATCGTGGGAGTACCTCCAACAACCAGCACCTTCAACATATAAATCATATAGGAAGTAACTATAGGACAACACCTTTTGAAATGGGATTGGGCAACTTTCCTGTTGTGTTCTAGGCTTATTTTATTGTATTGAAGCATTTATTTTGCTCTTCAAACCCCGGACCTGGTGAGACAATGCTGCAGTTTTTATTAGTTTTCTGAGTGCCCTAGTTTGATGCATGGTTGAAAAAATGTATTAGTTGTAGTTTGCCCTATATGGAAGGAGTTGGGTGAGGTGCATGGGATTTGAAGACATGCTCCAAACATTGTGCGGCAATATAAGACTAAAATGAAGTGGAGAGTGTGTGACTAGATGTGGTCTGTATCATAAAGTAGAAGCCATCATTGAGGATAATACGTGGGTTCACAATTAAAATACTAAGGGGTATATTCACAAGAACGTGTGCTAAACATCACCCAAAAAAATAACGCACCTTTACACATCGCAGCATATCGCAGAAAAATAACCCTATGTCAACTTGGAATTCATAACAAGGCGGTAGCATGCGATAGTCTGCCCAAACCGCAGCCAATGTCCGTGATACAACCATCTCAACGGAGATAAAAACACAACCCCAACACAAAAAAACGTGCGAAGAGCCCATTCGCGATGAGAAAAGCAGGGATAAGCACCGCCAGACCCGCGACACACATGGCAGGCGGGAATAAGCACAACAAAAGCCTGAAAAAAGAGACAATCCAAACAGAAAACAATAGCCAAGCACAATGGAGGCAACCCGAGCCAGCACACAACACCACAAGCCCCATTGGTAACAATACATTGTACATGGCAGGCCATCTCGGACAAGGTGAATGCAGCCTGAGAGCAGAGGTGGACAATGGAAGAAAACCAGAACATCCAGAATGATGAGAAACGCACAAACAATCAGAAATACACCAACAACAAGAAGGTAGCAATGCACACCGGAGGTGGGAGGCCCGCGCCACAACCGGAGCTGGATGACATTGTGGAAATGGTGTCCACCACATCAGTCTGGAGACGGTGGCAGGACTCGGGGACAGGAAACTGCCCAAAACGGACACAACAGCAACAGGGAGAGGAACGAGCAGGGACCTGGGGGAGATGGGCACAATGGCACACATGCACAATTAAGCAAGCACCACTGCAGAAAAACCATTCCCAAGAGGAACAACACCAACCAAGAGCATAAGTCACACAACCCGGCAATATCACACCACAGAACAAGCACAGAAGTGAAAACCACACTGCCTGAAGGGTAGAAGGGTGGCCCACATCAGAGCTGAAGGGACACCTCACACACAATGCAGTACACACACATAGGAAGCAGAGCACCACAACCTCGAACACCAGGTGGCACAAACACCAAGATTTGCACAACCGAACACAGGACACAAATGCACCCGCCTGGTGCCGGTAAATGGCCACATGCATCTGGCTAAGCACGACACAGGGACATGACAATGCACAAGTACAAACCCACAGTCCTGATGGGGTAGCAATGCACGTATGGCAGGGAGCCAGAGAGTCCTTGACATACACATTTGCATACAAATCAAGACACAACACAGTTGGAGACAAGTGAAAGTGCGGAAACTTTATCAACAAGTGTGTGTCAGTACGGCCAAGAGAAGTGCCATGATATGCCGACCAATGCAGCAGCATGTCTGAATGAGGAACGTAGGAAAGCGCCCATATCCACCTCGGGGAAGTCCATCACCAACACAAGTTCGTGCCAACCTGTGTCGGTTGTCTGCACATGGATCATGAGTCCAGGCAAAAGCAGCCATGTCCACTGTCGTCCTGGGACATGTGACCAGATTCCCAACATGCAACCAGGCTTCGGGACATGTGCAATGGGTCACATCCAGTTGTGGCTGCAGGTACCTTGTCACTTGTTCATGAATGCGACTGTAAATGCGTAGGCCAACATCCCCAATGAGCAATCATCGTCCACCACATTTGACATGTCGACGTAATCCATCAGCTGACCCGGACAGATGTGCTGAGTTCAACCACTGACCCCAATGTGCACCAAAGCCCAATCGCGTAGTGGCTCAATGTGCTCACTGCACACAAGGACTCGTTTAATCTCCCAGGTGTCCAGCCTGCATGACGAACATCCATCATGCCATAAACGGGCATCACAGTGACACTCCTGGTCGTGGGCCAACAGGGGGCGCACACACACATCGTAATCCAGGTCAGCTACTGTTACGTTAGAGAGGCAGACATCCATGGACCACTCAAATTTGCACGAGTGACAATGCAACACAAGCTGAACACAGGTGACGTCCGCAAGGCGGAAGATCAGCCGGTAACTGATCCACAAGACAGTCCACGGCAGTGCCCCCAGTATATGCAGCAGACGTGCACGGTACAGATCCACGTGACTGGATCCGGGCATGTGTTCGGGATGGTCTGCCATGGTATCAGTGGCTCTGCTAGAAGCGACACTGGCTTGCCCTGCGCCAGTCCTGTGGATGAAATGGCACAGCCTGGTGCAATGAGCAGAGTCTGTGTGCAACTGGTGCAGGCCTGGGGTGGGGTGGGACTACGTGTGAGGCCATTTCACTCACACCAACTACAACCAAGGACTACTTTGTGTGGGATGTGTACACGTTGGTCTCACTTCGGGCAGTGCGTAGTGTGGGAGTCGCAAGCAAATGCCATTGTATCTGTCAGGGAGTGCTGGCCACATGCAAGTTCCTGCTCGGAGCTGCAGATGTGCTACCGCCTGATAGTTCACACAAAGGACCTTTCATCCCTACAGTAACTTCACCATCTGCATGCATACAGGAGATGCACAGGGCCTGGCATGGGTGTGGTGGGATGTCTGCACCCTGGGAACACTGTGACACTGGCCTTTGAAGGTGTGGGGCCACGTGAGCGTGGGCCAATGGACCGGACAGGGCGGACACAGGTGTACAGCCCACGGCTGGCTGAGATTGTGCTGCAAATGAGGCCAGGCAAATGACTCATGCATCCACAGGACTAATACACATAACACTTGGCATGCATGTGCCAATACCCGAGCGTATTTGCGCTCCTACATATTCCAGTACATGCAGACCCGCCCTCCTGGTGCATGCTACATTGCAACATAGACTACTGTGGCCCTGATGGCGACTACACCCCAACACAGAGACACACTTACGGCACTTCCAGCCCAAGGCCAGGTCCGAGCCACACCCTGCTCCCCCTGCCGATTCTGCACACCCCTGCACTGACCTGATGTACGCCGGACCAGCACATGCCGCTTGTGCATGCAGGGGGGGTGCGTGCGAAGCTACATGTCCAGGGTCACTGCCAATGCAGAGGTGACATGTTAACGTCTGCTGAAGACAGTACACTGTGATGTTACAGGGCCGTGCCCATCATGCTGACAAAATGACCACACGGACACACGTGCAAATGGTGGGAATGGCTACGTGCACATGCGCATGGCCACATTTATTAGTAGGCACACATGCTGAGTGACACCTGTGTTGGATGTGTGTGGGGTGTGTGCACACCAGCCGGCAAGGGCTGCCTGGTGTAGTCAGAAATCAACAACAGTGTACATCGCAAAGGACACAACCAATCAACCATAAAGGCCCCATGACTTCTGCTGCACAGAGTTAGTTGTCCCGGATGCACAGCGGCCTGCATACGCCTAACGCCACGAGACTCTGACTTGCAGAGCACTGGGGCTAGTTCACGAGTGCAGAGCAGGTTCTTGTGGATGTAAAAGGAGCTTGTCACAGAGTGTCTCTGTGGACAGTGGAAGGTGTACCCCCAGGGCATGATGCTGAGTGCAGGACCACGCTGGAACAGTCACTATGGTGGAGATGAAAGGAACAGACACGTCGGACACCAAGTCCGGTCCAGCATGAGAAAGATGCAGGAAACCACCAGGCTATGGACTCAGACGCCACCACGGTCCAACCAGATAGTTCCCATGACTCATTGCGCACAGAGTTAGTGGCACCTGTGCTGTTAGGGGATGCCACCTTCGTTGAGGCGTGTCCAATGAAGTGTACTCCTCCACATCTCACCCAAGACACAGTTCCACATGTGTGACCTACTGGACCGCAGGGTAGTCCTGAGGCAGTGGTAGCAAGGGCCATTCACTGAGTGTCACCGGCTTTGGTTGGATGGCCCCACCGGCCTGCGTAGTTCAGGTTCAGTGGCACCACGGGACGCAGACTTGCGGTGAACAGGGCTGATGCCACCAGGTCAGTCGTTGTAAGTGTTCGAACACCTCCCGTGACTCGATCTGGCTTTCGCCCAGACTGAGCTGCATCTTCCTCTTGCTCCTCTTCATGCATTCACTGGTGTGGACTCTGCCATTCATGATTCACGACTAGTGCTGGATGTGGGACCGACTGGTCCGCAGGTTAGGCCTGAGCCCTCATCCACGTTTGGCTGGCTGGCGTTGAACAGGGTCAGGGGCACCTCATGTGACCGGCTGGCATTGAACAGGGTTAGTGGCACCTCGTGTGGCCGGCTGGTATTAAACAGGGTTAGTGGCACCTCGTGTGGCCGGCCTGCCATATGGAATTATGCCTCACTGATCAAAGAGGTTCTGGTGCTGTGGCCGCTGCCACTGACTTGGGGTCACAGCCATTCAGAACTCAGCACACAGTTCCACATATGGGACCTACTGGGCCGCAGAAGAGGTTGCGGGACTGGTGCTTGGAGCTTGCACCAGCACGTGGTGAGCCCTCTTTGACACACGCCGGTGTAGGCAGGTGAGCGGAGCCTCGTTGGTGCGGTGGCGCATTTATGGCGGGTCTGGGGACCCGCGGCCCGGAGTGCAGCAGGCGCTTACAGACGCAGGACTCGTGGCGCCCTGGCTGACGTGTGGTCCATTCCAAATGAGAACCAAGTCCAGTACGACCGGCTTTTTGTTCACACCCCTACGCAGGCCTGGCACATGCAGGTCCAACCCACTATGCACGCGCAAGCAAGGGGGACATAACGTGCAAAATTTCTGCGTTCTGCCCCACAGCCTGTGGGTGACATGGTAGTGTCCACTGGCACTGCACTCCATGCACCAGCAGCTGATCTCCACATGGCCATTTCCGTGGTTTGCACTCTGTGGTCTGTCCGGCACCTCCACCCCACACCTGGCATTGGGTAGGTTCACATTCCTTTATCACTTGCCGCTCTCGCATATGCCTGCTCCATACCCCTCCTCATATCCTGCTATTGTGTGTCTGTGGTGCCATGCCGTGGCTGGGTTGTGGGCATGGCAAGCCCGGATTCCCAATGGAGTTGTGTTGTCGTGTTGTCGTGCCCCGTCGGTTGGCATGTTGTGTGTCATGTTGGATGTAGTTGTGCTGCGTACCCATTCGCAGTGTCGTGAGTTGCATGACTGTGGGCAGCAGGTGGTTGCGATGGGTATTTTGCGGGGCTGGGGGGGGGGTCCTGGGGGTGGTGGTGGGCCTTGGGTGGTTGTGATGGGTGTTGTGATCCTCATTGGTATTCGCGTTGAACATTGTCTCCATGGCTGTGGGTCTTCAGGTGTGGCTCTTGGCTGGGCTCCCTCTTATGCTGCAGGTAGTCGTCCTGCTTAACACCAGCAAAAAGCTGGTGTTAATTCCCTGCAGCTGGTTTTTTCATGTGTTTTTGCACGGGAACGCCTACTATGCATCTCGCTAGGGTTAGTTGGTGGTGTCCACTGTGGGGATAAATTTTGGGGCAGTAGTCGCAGGAATACAGGCGATGTCTGCAGTTTGCACTAGCTTGTGAATGGGGTGTTAAATCTAGCTTCACATTTGTTGTGTTACAGTGGGGATAACTCGGAGTGGAGTCCTTGTGAATATCCCCCTAAGTGAATCTAGTAAGGAATGAAAGAAGGCCAACCCTGGAGGAATACTGTGCAAAGGGGTTTTTAGAAAATTAGGACTCCGGGGGCGCGCTGCCTAGGTTAGAACGTTACAATGTGTGCAAAGAACATGAGTGTCGTTGTGTAGTGCGTAAAGAGCAGACGGTAAAACACCCTTAACCGTCCAAACAAGTCAAGAGACAAGGCAAATTAACAAAAGTAGGCTCTCGCAACTACGTGTGTGTTATCAAAACAAGGTACAATGACCAAAAGGCAAAAGATGCGCAGAAGCAGGTTCTTTGGTGTAAATCTTCTTGTCACAGCAAGATGTTTATTTTCTCCAGACTTGAGAATAATAACAATCGCCGACACGTGTTTCGTCGTGTACGGTTGAGTCAACACGACTCTTCAGGGCTGGTAATACAAAATAATGTAAGCATGTCATTCTGTAATCAAGTTTATCACAACGCTGCATATGGTGACAATTGTGCAACCAACATGCAGTAGTGACGTGCGTGTAAATCGCACACGGTTGGTGAGATTGATGAAGATACTTGCATACTCGGGCAAGTGTTTGGTCTATAGTGCTAGTGTGCACGTAGTGAGTGAGATGAAATTAAAAAGACCTGTGTGTGGTCATAATTCACTCGTACACAGTGGTCCTAAAATTAGAGGGTGTCTGTGGTAGTGGTGAGTATACAGTGAGATGTCAGAAATATTTAATCAAATTGTATAAGTGAAGAGGTATTTGTGTGGCCTCATACCGTGGTGGTGATAAAGGTGCCTATAGAGGGTAAAGATCCAGAGAGCACAGTCCATGCAAAAATCTTTTAATCCAAGGATAAGCGGTATTACCTTCCACTCCAAATCCAATGTGTGGTCGGAGTAAGTCTGGGTCTTTAAGGCTCAGTTTCTGGCTACGTAGGGTAAGGAAGAAAAAGAAAAGGGGGAAAGGAAACTCATAAGGAGGCTTCTAAGGGAAGAAAATGCATATAGGACTATGGTATACCATAGAAGGGATGTTGGGCAGCAAGACAAACTTTCTCTTACCACTGGGTATTCTGTATGACTATGATATAGTCGATACTGTTGAGAGAATGATCAGTAGAAGTATATGGTTAAGTCTCTCGTCTGATAGGTGATCGTTTCCCACTGGTAATGCTGTTTTGTAAGTATTGCGCTATACAAAATAATAAAGGAATCATGAGTTTCTGTGTTATAGCGCTATACTGTTTACCCAAAAGAGTATTGTTAGTAACAAAAGTCTTGAGAAATAATTGCCCGGTCGCTGGTAAAGGGTAAAAGGTAAAATACAATGAATTACCTGGGTCTCGCTATGGTGTAAGGCGGAAAGCCGGGAGGGGATTCTATTGATGTGCCCAGATGAGGAAACGGGTGCGTGACCTCTGCGGCGGTGTGCTGGCGAGTAAAACAAATAATTAAAGTAAGACTGGTGTCCAAAAGACATACGTACAGAGCCCTGGGCACCCGACGCTTACTTCATAAGACGCGGGTCCGTGATCTACCAAACAGCGGTGGAGAAAGTCACACTCACCCGCTGCAGGCAATCCCTCCTCTGTAGGTTCCCGGCGGTCGTCTCTCGTGTACGAACACGTGACCCCGGGAGAGGAGGGATTATAATGGATTTAGTAGAAATCGACGAAGTACTCCCATGATATGCGTGTGTCAGCGCCATTACTAAGAGGAAAATTATGTATGAAGAGGGGCATGTCTGTGTCTTACTTTTTTGAAATATCAGTCATTCTCCCATGTTACAGTTCGTAACCAAGGTTAGGAAGAGGAGCAAATGTAGTTCACTATAGTAGTAGTAGGTTCCAAATATCCCGCTACTCGCTAATATAAAATTATTATGTCCTTCCTGTGTGTGGTAATGGAGTGACAAAATAACAAGGGAAACAGATATCTAATCCCTATTTAAATTTTTCATATGGACATAATATGTCAGGTAAGAAGAAGAAATGAAGGTGTGATGTTGAGCATGCAGGGCCATGCCGAGTGTGGCTGGATGAATTGAGTATTAAGTTAAAAGGTGAAAAAAAGGTGAAAAAAAGTGAAAAAAAGTGAAAAAAAGTGAAAAAAAAGGGGGACACACCATACCCCCGATGATATAAGTGCTGTACATTTAAAAGTCTATACACATATTTAAGCAAAGTCTCTATTAACATAAGCGGAACTAGGAGTATGTACATTAAACAAAAAAGTTGCGAATAATAGACATTTGCCTGTACTAGCTAACAGTATGAAAAAGACATATAGTCCTGTAATATAGTACAATATACATAACTTTTTTGGTGCATTACAAGACAGAAGTAGATTACGTTTAACTCCTGGAGAGAGAAATTCTCTCATGTTATCATCCATTCTCATTATCTAAACATTCAGTGTCATTATAGGAAAAATCAGTTAGTGTGCACCAAGGATCCCCCCCGGTGAGATTCTAATCTCCAAGGAAATATTGGAGCTCAGAATCGTAGTTAAGCCCATGTTCTACGCTGCGTAAGCGCATGATCCATGTGGCCTCCCTACGTCTGAGCATCAGTTCACGGTTGCCCCCTCTGATATTGAGGGGAATCAGATCGATCCCAAAAACACGTACTTTAATGTCGTCCTCACTGGGTTGACACTCTGCAACATGAAGGGCTACCGGGTATCTGGGATCCCTCCTTTGTATGGCTCTCATGTGTTCAGCTATCCTCTCTTTGAGAGCCCTGATGGTACTTCCTACATATATCTTGCCACATTGGCATTCGATTATGTACACTACAAACTTACTGAGGCAAGTAATGTTGTGTTTGATCTGATATAGACCATTCCATCATATCCTACAAAGTTTTTTGTGCCGTGTTTACCCCATATACACATGGAACAGAATCCACATTTGTGGAAACCAAGGCCCCGTGTGGACAGCCAGTCCTGTGTTGTGGTATTCGGGGGAACGGTAGGGCTCAGTTTATTTCTCAAAGTGAAACCTTTCTTGTAGGTGATGGAAGGTCTCTCTGGAATAAATTCCTTAAGTGTGGGGTCCTCTAATAGAAGTTGCCAATGCCTATTCAGACTCTTTTTGGTGAGGTGGTTCAAAGCATTATACTCAGTTATGAATCTTACGTGTTGATCAGGGGATTTCATTTCAGTACGTGTTTTTAGACAATCAGGTCTTGGAATGGCCCTAGTTTTTAACTCTGCTTTCTTGAGGGAAGTTTTAGAATAGCCTCTATTCTGAAACCTGTTTTTCATGTTTGTGATACAATTGTCAAGTTCACAAGCTTCACTACAGTTCCGTTTGGCCCTAAGAAATTCTCCGTAGGGGATTGATCGTATCTGATGTTCAGGATGAAAACTGGAAGCATGTAGTACGGAGTTGCATGCGGTGGGTTTTCTAAAAAGTTTCGAGTGTAAATGATTGTTTTTTACATAGAATTTCAGGTCTAAAAACTCAATGCTGGTCAAGCTATGCTGCATGGTGAAGCTGATTTCCCAAGTGTTGGTGTTAAGGTATTCGAAAAAAGAATGAAGAAGTTCCTCAGTTCCGGACCACAGGAGAAAGCAGTCATCTATGTATCGGCCCCAAAAGACTATGGAGTCAGTGTATTGTGTTCCTTTAGTGCCCCAAATAAGGTCAGCCTCCAATGCCCCCATGAAGAGATTTGCAAAGGAGGGTGAAAATTTGGAGCCCATGGCTACTCCTTTCTTCTGGCGGTACCATTTACGATCAAACATGAAGAAATTATTCTCCAAAATGATCTTCATCATGTATATTAACATGTTTGTGTGCGCCCATAGTGAAGCTGGTCTATTGGAAAGAACCTTAGTGATAGCTTCAATTCCTAGGTCTAAGTTGATGCTGGTGTAAAGGGACACCACATCCATGGTGACTAGTATGGTGTCTTTCTGCCAATCAATATCTGCCATGATGTTTAATATATGTTTTGAGTCTTGTATGAATGAAGGAAGGTTTCTCACTAAGGGTCCCAAAAAGAGGTCCACATATTCTGCGACTCTTTCAGTGGGACCCCCAATCCCCGACACTATTGGTCTGCCAGGTGGGAATGGTAGGTCCTTGTGGACTTTAGGTAGGGTGTAGAGCCATGGATGTGTGGGTTTGTGGACTTTGAGATATAGGTATTCGTTGTCATCTAAAAGACCTGATTGTTTCCAGTGTAGCAGTTGTTCATTTATTAGCTTAGTTAATGGACCTGTGGGGTTGTAGTTGAGTGATTCGTAACATGAGCAATCGCTCAATTGGCCAAGGATCTCATTGTTGTAGTCAACTAGATCCATGACCACTACATTGCCCCCCTTGTCGGCCTCCCTAATGATGATATTGGGGTTCTTGCTAAGAGTCGAAAGTGCTGAGCGTTCACCTCTAGTTAGATTGTCTTTGTATTTGAACTTCATGTCTAGGTTTCTGGTGTTGGTTCTGTTCAGGTCTTCCAGAACACGTTTGTGAAAGTTATCAATAGTATTACCACCTGATAATGTAGGTATCCATTTAGATTTGCATTTGAGACCACTCGTTATACTATAGTCAGTTTCCACATAAAGTTCTTCCAGTAACTGTTCCATTTCCAATGGACTGTCTTCCCTGTCTGTCAAAGAAAGAAGCAGGTGTGTTGCTTGTACATCTTTAATAGTCAAAGGTACATCGTCAAATACATTTGGAACAAGAGTAGGTTGTCTTTGTGTCTGTTGTGATCCCACAAAATGTTTCTTGAGTTTCAGGTTGCGTGTAAACTTAAAAAGGTCAATTTTAGTCTGACACAAGTCACCTGTAGCATAGGGGTTGAAGTTAAGGCCTTTGCTGAGTAGGGAAATCATTTCTGGTGTCAATGATATTGAGGAAAGATTGATGACTTGGACATTATCAACTAGTGTGGTTAGTTCCTCTGTGTCCCTGACCTTAGTTTTCTGCGATATTCCTCGCTTGTTCCCGCGTTTGCCCCTATGGGGTTTGGGTCTGCAGCGGCCTTTGGTGGCTGGGTTCTGTTGCCCTTCCTCACCCGCTCCACTTCTAAAAAAAAGTTCGAGTTGTTAGGTTGTGCGTTAGCTAGGATTTCGTTCTCAATGTCACTGAGTCCAGTGGAACTCAGGGAGGTAGTACTAGAGTGAGCGGAATTGGAAGTGTCGGGTCTCCCGGGTTGGGAATTATTTTTAGGTCTGGGGATCAATGAATCATATTTGCGGTCAAAGGTGTATACCCTCCCATTCTTGTAGTCTGCCTCATCCCTCTTGATTTGGCGTGCCTTTCTATTCTTGATTTCTGTCTGATGTTTAAGCAGAATTTCATCCAGTAGGGTGTAATTCTTTACGGTGGCCTCGGGTTTGTTCAGATCTTTAATCTCTTGTTCTATATTAGAGATTTCTGTCTGTAGTTTAGCGGTCTTACGGTCAGCACTTTCGATAAGGATGTCCATAAGTGTGGTGGAGTTCTGATTTAGTGAGTCTTCCCATTTGACCATGAGATCCCGGTCGAGATCATCATAGGTGGGGAAGATATGGGACCGTAAACCCCTAGGAACTATCTTGAGTTTTAAATAGTGCTTAAGAGTGGCCCCATCCCACCACCTAGAATTTTCTTGTTTTTTAAGTTTCTCTAGTTTCAGGAATTTGTCTCTAAGACCCTCAATTCGTGCAGGACCCAAGTATGCAAGTATCTTCATCAATCTCACCAACCGTGTGCGATTTACACGCACGTCACTACTGCATGTTGGTTGCACAATTGTCACCATATGCAGCGTTGTGATAAACTTGATTACAGAATGACATGCTTACATTATTTTGTATTACCAGCCCTGAAGAGTCGTGTTGACTCAACCGTACACGACGAAACACGTGTCGGCGATTGTTATTATTCTCAAGTCTGGAGAAAATAAACATCTTGCTGTGACAAGAAGATTTACACCAAAGAACCTGCTTCTGCGCATCTTTTGCCTTTTGGTCATTGTACCTTGTTTTGATAACACACATGTAGTTGCGAGAGCCTACTTTTGTTAATTTGCCTTGTCTCTTGACTTGTTTGGACGGTTAAGGGTGTTTTACCGTCTGCTCTTTACGCACTACACAACGACACTCATGTTCTTTGCACACATTGTAACTTTCTAACCTAGGCAGCGCGCCCCCGGAGTCCTAATTTTCTAAAAACCCCTTTGCACAGTATTCTTGACTTGTCTTAGGACTGGGTGCCTCCACGTTACTAACTTTACTATTGTTACTTTTACTTAGCTGGTTATTGTCCATCACAAAATGGACAGGGATAAAGCAGCAGCAGATCTCTTTGAAAACCTGGCCAAAGGCATGCCCACACACCAGGCATCGGCCGCAGCGGGTCCTGCACGAATTGAGGGCCTTAGAGACAAATTCCTGAAACTAGAGAAACTTAAAAAACAAGAAAATTCTAGGTGGTGGGATGGGGCCACTCTTAAGCACTATTTAAAACTCAAGATAGTTCCTAGGGGTTTACGGTCCCATATCTTCCCCACCTATGATGATCTCGACCGGGATCTCATGGTCAAATGGGAAGACTCACTAAATCAGAACTCCACCACACTTATGGACATCCTTATCGAAAGTGCTGACCGTAAGACCGCTAAACTACAGACAGAAATCTCTAATATAGAACAAGAGATTAAAGATCTGAACAAACCCGAGGCCACCATAAAGAATTACACCCTACTGGATGAAATTCTGCTTAAACATCAGACAGAAATCAAGAATAGAAAGGCACGCCAAATCAAGAGGGATGAGGCAGACTACAAGAATGGGAGGGTATACACCTTTGACCGCAAATATGATTCATTGATCCCCAGACCTAAAAAAAATTCCCAACCCGGGAGACCCGACACTTCCAATTCCGCTCACTCTAGTACTACCTCCCTGAGTTCCACTGGACTCAGTGACATTGAGAACGAAATCCTAGCTAACGCACAACCTAACAACTCGAACTTTTTTTTAGAAGTGGAGCGGGTGAGGAAGGGCAACAGAACCCAGCCACCAAAGGCCGCTGCAGACCCAAACCCCATAGGGGCAAACGCGGGAACAAGCGAGGAATATCGCAGAAAACTAAGGTCAGGGACACAGAGGAACTAACCACACTAGTTGATGATGTCCAAGTCATCAATCTTTCCTCAATATCATTGACACCAGAAACGATTTCCCTACTCAGCAAAGGCCTTAACTTCAACCCCTATGCTACAGGTGACTTGTGTCAGACTAAAATTGACCTTTTTAAGTTTACACGCAACCTGAAACTCAAGAAACATTTTGTGGGATCACAACAGACACAAAGACAACCTACTCTTGTTCCAAATGTATTTGACGATGTACCTTTGACTATTAAAGATGTACAAGCAACACACCTGCTTCTTTCTTTGACAGACAGGGAAGACAGTCCATTGGAAATGGAACAGTTACTGGAAGAACTTGATGTGGAAACTGACTATAGTATAACGAGTGGTCTCAAATGCAAATCTAAATGGATACCTACATTATCAGGTGGTAATACTATTGATAACTTTCACAAACGTGTTCTGGAAGACCTGAACAGAACCAACACCAGAAACCTAGACATGAAGTTCAAATACAAAGACAATCTAACTAGAGGTGAACGCTCAGCACTTTCGACTCTTAGCAAGAACCCCAATATCATCATTAGGGAGGCCGACAAGGGGGGCAATGTAGTGGTCATGGATCTACTTGACTACAACAATGAGATCCTTGGCCAATTGAGCGATTGCTCATGTTACGAATCACTCAACTACAACCCCACAGGTCCATTAACTAAGCTAATAAATGAACAACTGCTACACTGGAAACAATCAGGTCTTTTAGATGACAACGAATACCTATATCTCAAAGTCCACAAACCCACACATCCATGGCTCTACACCCTACCTAAAGTCCACAAGGACCTACCATTCCCACCTGGCAGACCAATAGTGTCGGGGATTGGGGGTCCCACTGAAAGAGTCGCAGAATATGTGGACCTCTTTTTGGGACCCTTAGTGAGAAACCTTCCTTCATTCATACAAGACTCAAAACATATATTAAACATCATGGCAGATATTGATTGGCAGAAAGACACCATACTAGTCACCATGGATGTGGTGTCCCTTTACACCAGCATCAACTTAGACCTAGGAATTGAAGCTATCACTAAGGTTCTTTCCAATAGACCAGCTTCACTATGGGCGCACACAAACATGTTAATATACATGATGAAGATCATTTTGGAGAATAATTTCTTCATGTTTGATCGTAAATGGTACCGCCAGAAGAAAGGAGTAGCCATGGGCTCCAAATTTTCACCCTCCTTTGCAAATCTCTTCATGGGGGCATTGGAGGCTGACCTTATTTGGGGCACTAAAGGAACACAATACACTGACTCCATAGTCTTTTGGGGCCGATACATAGATGACTGCTTTCTGATGTGGTCCGGAACTGAGGAACTTCTTCATTCTTTTTTCGAATACCTTAACACCAACACTTGGGAAATCAGCTTCACCATGCAGCATAGCTTGACCAGCATTGAGTTTTTAGACCTGGAATTCTATGTAAAAAACAATCATTTACACTCGAAACTTTTTAGAAAACCCACCGCATGCAACTCCGTACTACATGCTTCCAGTTTTCATCCTGAACATCAGATACGATCAATCCCCTACGGAGAATTTCTTAGGGCCAAACGGAACTGTAGTGAAGCTTGTGAACTTGACAATTGTATCACAAACATGAAAAACAGGTTTCAGAATAGAGGCTATTCTAAAACTTCCCTCACGAAAGCAGAGTTAAAAACTAGGGCCATTCCAAGACCTGATTGTCTAAAAACACGTACTGAAATGAAATCCCCTGATCAACACGTAAGATTCATAACTGAGTATAATGCTTTGAACCACCTCACCAAAAAGAGTCTGAATAGGCATTGGCAACTTCTATTAGAGGACCCCACACTTAAGGAATTTATTCCAGAGAGACCTTCCATCACCTACAAGAAAGGTTTCACTTTGAGAAATAAACTGAGCCCTACCGTTCCCCCGAATACCACAACACAGGACTGGCTGTCCACACGGGGCCTTGGTTTCCACAAATGTGGATTCTGTTCCATGTGTATATGGGGTAAACACGGCACAAAAAACTTTGTAGGATATGATGGAATGGTCTATCAGATCAAACACAACATTACTTGCCTCAGTAAGTTTGTAGTGTACATAATCGAATGCCAATGTGGCAAGATATATGTAGGAAGTACCATCAGGGCTCTCAAAGAGAGGATAGCTGAACACATGAGAGCCATACAAAGGAGGGATCCCAGATACCCGGTAGCCCTTCATGTTGCAGAGTGTCAACCCAGTGAGGACGACATTAAAGTACGTGTTTTTGGGATCGATCTGATTCCCCTCAATATCAGAGGGGCAACCGTGAACTGATGCTCAGACGTAGGGAGGCCACATGGATCATGCGCTTACGCAGCGTAGAACATGGGCTTAACTACGATTCTGAGCTCCAATATTTCCTTGGAGATTAGAATCTCACCGGGGGGGATCCTTGGTGCACACTAACTGATTTTTCCTATAATGACACTGAATGTTTAGATAATGAGAATGGATGATAACATGAGAGAATTTCTCTCTCCAGGAGTTAAATGTAATCTACTTCTGTCTTGTAATGCACCAAAAAAGTTATGTATATTGTACTATATTACAGGACTATATGTCTTTTTCATACTGTTAGCTAGTACAGGCAAATGTCTATTATTCGCAACTTTTTTGTTTAATGTACATACTCCTAGTTCCGCTTATGTTAATAGAGACTTTGCTTAAATATGTGTATAGACTTTTAAATGTACAGCACTTATATCATCGGGGGTATGGTGTGTCCCCCTTTTTTTCACTTTTTTTCACTTTTTTTCACCTTTTTTTCACCTTTTAACTTAATACTCAATTCATCCAGCCACACTCGGCATGGCCCTGCATGCTCAACATCACACCTTCATTTCTTCTTCTTACTGACATATTATGTCCATATGAAAAATTTAAATAGGGATTAGATATCTGTTTCCCTTGTTATTTTGTCACTCCATTACCACACACAGGAAGGACATAATAATTTTATATTAGCGAGTAGCGGAATATTTGGAACCTACTACTACTATAGTGAACTACATTTGCTCCTCTTCCTAACCTTGGTTACGAACTGTAACATGGGAGAATGACTGATATTTCAAAAAAGTAAGACAGAGATGTGCCCCTCTTCATACATAATTTTCCTCTTAGTAATGGCGCTGACACACGCATATCATGGGAGTACTTCGTCGATTTCTACTAAATCCATTATAATCCCTCCTCTCCCGGGGTCACGTGTTCGTACACGAGAGACGACCGCCGGGAACCTACAGAGGAGGGATTGCCTGCAGCGGGTGAGTGTGACTTTCTCCACCGCTGTTTGGTAGATCACGGACCCGCGTCTTATGAAGTAAGCGTCGGGTGCCCAGGGCTCTGTACGTATGTCTTTTGGACACCAGTCTTACTTTAATTATTTGTTTTACTCGCCAGCACACCGCCGCAGAGGTCACGCACCCGTTTCCTCATCTGGGCACATCAATAGAATCCCCTCCCGGCTTTCCGCCTTACACCATAGCGAGACCCAGGTAATTCATTGTATTTTACCTTTTACCCTTTACCAGCGACCGGGCAATTATTTCTCAAGACTTTTGTTACTAACAATACTCTTTTGGGTAAACAGTATAGCGCTATAACACAGAAACTCATGATTCCTTTATTATTTTGTATAGCGCAATACTTACAAAACAGCATTACCAGTGGGAAACGATCACCTATCAGACGAGAGACTTAACCATATACTTCTACTGATCATTCTCTCAACAGTATCGACTATATCATAGTCATACAGAATACCCAGTGGTAAGAGAAAGTTTGTCTTGCTGCCCAACATCCCTTCTATGGTATACCATAGTCCTATATGCATTTTCTTCCCTTAGAAGCCTCCTTATGAGTTTCATTTCCCCCTTTTCTTTTTCTTCCTTACCCTACGTAGCCAGAAACTGAGCCTTAAAGACCCAGACTTACTCCGACCACACATTGGATTTGGAGTGGAAGGTAATACCGCTTATCCTTGGATTAAAAGATTTTTGCATGGACTGTGCTCTCTGGATCTTTACCCTCTATAGGCACCTTTATCACCACCACGGTATGAGGCCACACAAATACCTCTTCACTTATACAATTTGATTAAATATTTCTGACATCTCACTGTATACTCACCACTACCACAGACACCCTCTAATTTTAGGACCACTGTGTACGAGTGAATTATGACCACACACAGGTCTTTTTAATTTCATCTCACTCACTACGTGCACACTAGCACTATAGACCAAACACTTGCCCGAGTATGCAAGTATCTTCATCAATTTCACCAACCGTGTGCGATTTACACGCACGTCACTACTGCATGTTGGTTGCACAATTGTCACCATATGCAGCGTTGTGATAAACTTGATTACAGAATGACATGCTTACATTATTTTGTATTACCAGCCCTGAAGAGTCGTGTTGACTCAACCGTACACGACGAAACACGTGTCGGCGATTGTTATTATTCTCAAGTCTGGAGAAAATAAACATCTTGCTGTGACAAGAAGATTTACACCAAAGAACCTGCTTCTGCGCATCTTTTGCCTTTTGGTCATTGTACCTTGTTTTGATAACACACATGTAGTTGCGAGAGCCTACTTTTGTTAATTTGCATTGTCTCTTGACTTGTTTGGACGGTTAAGGGTGTTTTACCGTCTGCTCTTTACGCACTACACAACGACACTCATGTTCTTTGCACACATTGTAACGTTCTAACCTAGGCAGCGCGCCCCCGGAGTCCTAATTTTCTAAAAACCCCTTTGCACAGTATTCTTGACTTGTCTTAGGACTGGGTGCCTCCACGTTACTAACTTTACTATTGTTACTTTTACTTAGCTGGTTATTGTCCATCACAAAATGGACAGGGATAAAGCAGCAGCAGATCTCTTTGAAAACCTGGCCAAAGGCATGCCCACACACCAGGCATCGGCCGCAGCGGGTCCTGCACGAATTGAGGGTCTTAGAGACAAATTCCTGAAACTAGAGAAACTTAAAAAACAAGAAAATTCTAGGTGGTGGGATGGGGCCACTCTTAAGCACTATTTAAAACTCAAGATAGTTCCTAGGGGTTTACGGTCCCATATCTTCCCCACCTATGATGATCTCGACCGGGATCTCATGGTCAAATGGGAAGACTCACTAAATCAGAACTCCACCACACTTATGGACATCCTTATCGAAAGTGCTGACCGTAAGACCGCTAAACTACAGACAGAAATCTCTAATATAGAACAAGAGATTAAAGATCTGAACAAACCCGAGGCCACCGTAAAGAATTACACCCTACTGGATGAAATTCTGCTTAAACATCAGACAGAAATCAAGAATAGAAAGGCACGCCAAATCAAGAGGGATGAGGCAGACTACAAGAATGGGAGGGTATACACCTTTGACCGCAAATATGATTCATTGATCCCCAGGCCTAAAAATAATTCCCAACCCGGGAGACCCGACACTTCCAATTCCGCTCACTCTAGTACTACCTCCCTGAGTTCCACTGGACTCAGTGACATTGAGAATGAAATCCTAGCTAACGCACAACCTAACAACTCAAACTTTTTTTTAGAAGTGGAGCGGGTGAGGAAGGGCAACAGAACCCAGCCACCAAAGGCCGCTGCAGACCCAAACCCCATAGGGGCAAACGCGGGAACAAGCGAGGAATATCGCAGAAAACTGAGGTCAGGGACACAGAGGAACTAACCACACTAGTTGATAATGTCCAAGTCATCAATCTTTCCTCAATATCATTGACACCAGAAATGATTTCCCTACTCAGCAAAGGCCTTAACTTCAACCCCTATGCTACAGGTGACTTGTGTCAGACTAAAATTGACCTTTTTAAGTTTACACGCAACCTGAAACTCAAGAAACATTTTGTGGGATCACAACAGACACAAAGACAACCTACTCTTGTTCCAAATGTATTTGACGATGTACCTTTGACTATTAAAGATGTACAAGCAACGCACCTGCTTCTTTCTTTGACAGACAGGGAAGACAGTCCATTGGAAATGGAACAGTTACTGGAAGAACTTGATGTGGAAACTGACTATAGTATAACGAGTGGTCTCAAATGCAAATCTAAATGGATACCTACATTATCAGGTGGTAATACTATTGATAACTTTCACAAACGTGTTCTGGAAGACCTGAACAGAACCAACACCAGAAACCTAGACATGAAGTTCAAATACAAAGACAATCTAACTAGAGGTGAACGCTCAGCACTTTCGACTCTTAGCAAGAACCCCAATATCATCATTAGGGAGGCCGACAAGGGGGGCAATGTAGTGGTCATGGATCTAGTTGACTACAACAATGAGATCCTTGGCCAATTGAGCGATTGCTCATGTTACGAATCACTCAACTACAACCCCACAGGTCCATTAACTAAGCTAATAAATGAACAACTGCTACACTGGAAACAATCAGGTCTTTTAGATGACAACGAATACCTATATCTCAAAGTCCACAAACCCACACATCCATGGCTCTACACCCTACCTAAAGTCCACAAGGACCTACCATTCCCACCTGGCAGACCAATAGTGTCGGGGATTGGGGGTCCCACTGAAAGAGTCGCAGAATATGTGGACCTCTTTTTGGGACCCTTAGTGAGAAACCTTCCTTCATTCATACAAGACTCAAAACATATATTAAACATCATGGCAGATATTGATTGGCAGAAAGACACCATACTAGTCACCATGGATGTGGTGTCCCTTTACACCAGTATCAACTTAGACCTAGGAATTGAAGCTATCACTAAGGTTCTTTCCAATAGACCAGCTTCACTATGGGCGCACACAAACATGTTAATATACATGATGAAGATCTTTTTGGAGAATAATTTCTTCATGTTTGATCGTAAATGGTACCGCCAGAAGAAAGGAGTAGCCATGGGCTCCAAATTTTCACCCTCCTTTGCAAATCTCTTCATGGGGGCATTGGAGGCTGACCTTATTTGGGGCACTAAAGGAACACAATACACTGACTCCATAGTCTTTTGGGGCCGATACATAGATGACTGCTTTCTCCTGTGGTCCGGAACTGAGGAACTTCTTTTTTCGAATACCTTAACACCAACACTTGGGAAATCAGCTTCACCATGCAGCATAGCTTGACCAGCATTGAGTTTTTAGACCTGGAATTCTATGTAAAAAACAATCATTTACACTCGAAACTTTTTAGAAAACCCACCGCATGCAACTCCGTACTACATGCTTCCAGTTTTCATCCTGAACATCAGATACGATCAATCCCCTACGGAGAATTTCTTAGGGCCAAACGGAACTGTAGTGAAGCTTGTGAACTTGACAATTGTATCACAAACTTGAAAAACAGGTTTCAGAATAGAGGCTATTCTAAAACTTCCCTCAAGAAAGCAGAGTTAGAAACTAGGGCCATTCCAAGACCTGATTGTCTAAAAACACGTACTGAAATGAAATCCCCTGATCAACACGTAAGATTCATAACTGAGTATAATGCTTTGAACCACCTCACCAAAAAGAGTCTGAATAGGCATTGGCAACTTCTATTAGAGGACCCCACACTTAAGGAATTTATTCCAGAGAGACCTTCCATCACCTACAAGAAAGGTTTCACTTTGAGAAATAAACTGAGCCCTACCGTTCCCCCGAATACCACAACACAGGACTGGCTGTCCACACGGGGCCTTGGTTTCCACAAATGTGGATTCTGTTCCATGTGTATATGGGGTAAACACGGCACAAAAAACTTTGTAGGATATGATGGAATGGTCTATCAGATCAAACACAACATTACTTGCCTCAGTAAGTTTGTAGTGTACATAATCGAATGCCAATGTGGCAAGATATATGTAGGAAGTACCATCAGGGCTCTCAAAGAGAGGATAGCTGAACACATGAGAGCCATATAAAGGAGGGATCCCAGATACCCGGTAGCCCTTCATGTTGCAGAGTGTCAACCCAGTGAGGACGACATTAAAGTACGTGTTTTTGGGATCGATCTGATTCCCCTCAATATCAGAGGGGGCAACCGTGAACTGATGCTCAGACGTAGGGAGGCCACATGGATCATGCGCTTACGCAGCGTAGAACATGGGCTTAACTACGATTCTGAGCTCCAATATTTCCTTGGAGATTAGAATCTCACCGGGGGGGATCCTTGGTGCACACTAACTGATTTTTCCTATAATGACACTGAATGTTTAGATAGTGAGAATGGATGATAACATGAGAGAATTTCTCTCTCCAGGAGTTAAATGTAATCTACTTCTGTCTTGTAATGCACCAAAAAAGTTATGTATATTGTACTATATTACAGGACTATATGTCTTTTTCATACTGTTAGCTAGTACAGGCAAATGTCTATTATTCGCAACTTTTTTGTTTAATGTACATACTCCTAGTTCCGCTTATGTTAATAGAGACTTTGCTTAAATATGTGTATAGACTTTTAAATGTACAGCACTTATATCATCGGGGGTATGGTGTGTCCCCCTTTTTTACACTTTTTTTCACTTTTTTTCACTTTTTTTCACCTTTTTTTCACCTTTTAACTTAATACTCAATTCATCCAGCCACACTCGGCATGGCCCTGCATGCTCAACATCACACCTTCATTTCTTCTTCTTACCTGACATATTATGTCCATATGAAAAATTTAAATAGGGATTAGATATCTGTTTCCCTTGTTATTTTGTCACTCCATTACCACACACAGGAAGGACATAATAATTTTATATTAGCGAGTAGCGGGATATTTGGAACCTACTACTACTATAGTGAACTACATTTGCTCCTCTTCCTAACCTTGGTTACGAACTGTAACATGGGAGAATGACTGATATTTCAAAAAAGTAAGACACAGACGTGCCCCTCTTCATACATAATTTTCCTCTTAGTAATGGCGCTGACACACGCATATCATGGGAGTACTTCGTCGATTTCTACTAAATCCATTATAATCCCTCCTCTCCCGGGGTCACGTGTTCGTACACGAGAGACGACCGCCGGGAACCTACAGAGGAGGGATTGCCTGCAGCGGGTGAGTGTGACTTTCTCCACCGCTGTTTGGTAGATCACGGACCCGCGTCTTATGAAGTAAGCGTCGGGTGCCCAGGGCTCTGTACGTATATCTTTTGGACACCAGTCTTACTTTAATTATTTGTTTTACTCGCCAGCACACCGCCGCAGAGGTCACGCACCCGCTTCCTCATCTGGGCACATCAATAGAATCCCCTCCCGGCTTTCCGCCTTACACCATAGCGAGACCCAGGTAATTCATTGTATTTTACCTTTTACCCTTTACCAGCGACCGGGCAATTATTTCTCAAGACTTTTGTTACTAACAATACTCTTTTGGGTAAACAGTATAGCGCTATAACACAGAAACTCATGATTCCTTTATTATTTTGTATAGCGCAATACTTACAAAACAGCATTACCAGTGGGAAACGATCACCTATCAGACGAGAGACTTAACCATATACTTCTACTGATCATTCTCTCAACAGTATCGACTATATCATAGTCATACAGAATACCCAGTGGTAAGAGAAAGTTTGTCTTGCTGCCCAACATCCCTTCTATGGTATACCATAGTCCTATATGCATTTTCTTCCCTTAGAAGCCTCCTTATGAGTTTCCTTTCCCCCTTTTCTTTTTCTTCCTTACCCTACGTAGCCAGAAACTGAGCCTTAAAGACCCAGACTTACTCCGACCACACATTGGATTTGGAGTGGAAGGTAATACCGCTTATCCTTGGATTAAAAGATTTTTGCATGGACTGTGCTCTCTGGATCTTTACCCTCTATAGGCACCTTTATCACCACCACGGTATGAGGCCACACAAATACCTCTTCACTTATACAATTTGATTAAATATTTCTGACATCTCACTGTATACTCACCACTACCACAGACACCCTCTAATTTTAGGACCACTGTGTACGAGTGAATTATGACCACACACAGGTCTTTTTAATTTCATCTCACTCACTACGTGCACACTAGCACTATAGACCAAACACTTGCCCGAGTATGCAAGTATCTTCATCAATCTCACCAACCGTGTGCGATTTACACGCACGTCACTACTGCATGTTGGTTGCACAATTGTCACCATATGCAGCGTTGTGATAAACTTGATTACAGAATGACATGCTTACATTATTTTGTATTACCAGCCCTGAAGAGTCGTGTTGACTCAACCGTACACGACGAAACACGTGTCGGCGATTGTTATTATTCTCAAGTCTGGAGAAAATAAACATCTTGCTGTGACAAGAAGATTTACACCAAAGAACCTGCTTCTGCGCATCTTTTGCCTTTTGGTCATTGTACCTTGTTTTGATAACACACATGTAGTTGCGAGAGCCTACTTTTGTTAACCCTGGAGGAATGGTTAAGCAACCAGAAAATACTGTGCCCACCCAGGGGGATATTGTAAGGAGTCCATCCTAATGTCATTAAGCCCAAACGGCATGGTTAAGCAACCAATGCAAAATAAACTGGGTCCACTTAAGAGTTATACAAGCCTAACTCATGGAGCAACAATAAGATACAATAAAGAGTCTTTCCACAGGTGAAAGCTGTCCAACACCTGGAGGAATAATTAAGTAACTAGGCTGTACTATATGGGGTCGACCTAGGAGCAACACAAACACAGCAGTTGAAGACGCAGTCAGGGGCGGCTCTAGGCTCATGGTGGCCCTGGGCAGGGAGCTTATGTAGGGGGCCCCAGAAGAGGGGGTCCGGGTGGGGCGGAGCCCCCCGGAGCTCAGGAAGGTACCAGCCGGCCAGCACAGGGTAGGGAAAAAAATAAGCCAATCAGGAACCAGGAGGAACGCAGGCGCGGAGGCCATTGAAGAGGGGGGTCAGGGTGTTTGGAAGTGGACCAGAGCCGGAGGCCGCCAAATCCCTGCCAGGGGCCACCACGCAAATATGTATCCATCCTCAGAGGATTATTATATTAAGGATATATATTGGCGTGGTGGCCCCTGGGGTTTGGTGGCCCTGTGCAGGTGCACAGCTTGCACATGCCTAAGGCCGCCCCTGACACAGTTAAATGACCTGAAAATACTACATGGAGTTGATCTAAGACCACTGCAAGCCCATCTCTAGAGGAACAGTTTTTTTCATAATTTTTTATTTTCATTACATTACGAGAATATAAAATGTAAGAGTTAAATATAGAAAAATAAATAGGATACAATTCATCTTGTCACACACAGCCAAATAATAAATAGTTATATGGTCGAAAATGGCTAACAAGCATACAAAAATATGAAAATTAAATACAAATAAATAGATAGAATACACTACATCTTGTTCCACACAGCCAGGTAGTAGATACTTTAAATATTTAAAGATTGGCTAACAAACGTGCACACATCATTTACCCCCTTTCTTAAGCGCAGAGCCATATGATACTTCATTTCATCTAAACTTGGTAAGATAGAACATCTTCCTTTTGCACGTTATTTCATAACACATTCGAGAGATCTTAATTCGTATCTCATGATTTCAATAGACGAACACCTTACATGACCGACGAAAACTGCATTGCATCCTTGATTGAACCCTTATTTAAACGTCTATTGTTTTGAACCTGGAAGTGAACGTAGTTAACATTGGATACTAACCCATACTACCTTCCCCTTCTCATATTTTACAGAATTTGGAGATGGCCCCCATTCAGAGAGCATAGAGCTCTTCCCGTGCTTGTACATGCTGCATCTTTGCTACTCACTGCCCATGAAGGAAACTTCTCTTGATTTCCACTTTTGGAGAATCAATGATTTGGCCACTGGAGTCGAAATGAAGTATAATTGTTTTTGATGCACTCTCAGATTTACCAGGTTGCATATCCCAAAGAGGGATCACTTACAAAATCCATACTAATATAATAAAGAGAGAGCCCAAACCTTTGAGGCGGGAAATCTCAGGAACCACAGCACCAATCACAACACCCAATACAACGTTGGAAAGGGCAGTTGCAGCAGAAGGACATAGGCTATGCAGACGCCCACCATATACATGTAAAAGGTAAAAGAACCGTGCCAGCAAAGTAGTCCCTTGTGGGCGTGTGTGTGTTGTGCTGTGGGAGTGTACTGGGGGCGTGACAAACGCTGGGGGCGTGTGGTACGTTCCACCCTTCATGTCATGTCTCATATCGTGTGCTAATCCCACCCTGCTCCCTTTAAATACACCTGCACCCCATAATCATAACCCACCCTTACTCCTTAAAATACCCCAACACCCTTAAACACTAACCCATCTTAACCCTATAATATATACCCTGTACCCTGTACCCAAACCTATCCCTAAACCCTAAAAATACCCCTGTACCCCAAAACCCAAACCTAGCCCTGAACCCTATAAATACCTCTGTACCTCAAAACCCAAACCTACACCTGAACCCTAAAAATACCCCTGTACCCCAAAACCCAAACCTAGCCCTGAACCCTAAAAATACCACTGTGCCCCAAAACCCAAACCTACCCCCGAACCCTAAACTACCCCTGTACCCCAAAACCCAAAACTAGCCCTGAACCCTTAAAATACCCCTGTACCCAAAACACAAACCTACGCCTGACCCCTAAAAATACCCCTGTACCCCAAAACCCAAACCTAGCACTAAACCCTAAAAATGACCCTGTACCCCCAAAACCCAAACCTACCCCTGAACCCTAAAATACCCCTGCACCTCAAAACCCAAACCTAGCCCTGAACGCTAAAAATACCCCAGTACCCAAACCTAGCCCTGAACCCTAAAAATACTCCAAAACCCAAACCTAGCCCTGAACCCTAAAAATAACTCTGTACCCCAAAACCCAAACCTACCCCTGAACCCTAAAATACCCCTGTACCCCAAAATCCAAACCTAGCCCGGAACCCTAAAAATACCCCTATACCCCAAAACCCAAACCTATCCCTAAACCCTAAAACTACCCATGTACCATATAACCCAAAACTATATCTGAACCCTTAAAATACCCAAGCCCCCCAAAACATATACCTCAGTACCCCAAATCATATACCCCTATACCCATACTTACCTTATCCAAACATTAAAAAACCATGCTTTTACCATTCATGCATTTACAACGAATTTCGTTGCAAATGTATGCGTGGTAAAAGCATATAAAATGTAATGCCATGCGTTATAATGGCATTGCGGAGTCATGGTACTTTCGTAATGAAAGTATGCAGAGTGATGGTATGCGGAAAGAAAGTTGCAGAATAATGGGTGTTTACCCTCCCCGGTAAGTACATTGGTGGCACGGCACGGCGGCACGGCGGCACGGCGGCCCACATCTCCAGCAACATACTCATAGTTTTTTCACCACCCATTTGAAAAATGCACAGGTCTCTCTCATTGATGGCCAGCACCGACATACACTTTTAGACACACCTCCCACCACAAGTTCTAGAATTGCGAACTTTAGAGCTGGGGAGCTACGTTCGGATCTCGGCATCAGCTCAACATCCTGTGATTCCAGGCAAATCGCTTTGTCTCCCCGTGCCTACCACCAATAAATGTGTTCTTCTGTAATGTAAATTGTGCTCATGCCATGTTGTTGAGTTCGCGCTATATAATATTGGAAGGAAAAATAAAGTAGGGAAACTCGAGTTCACACACTACTGAACGCGCACTCTTAAGTGCATCAGCATTGCACTGTGAATTGGAGCTTTTCACAGGCCTGTCACAGATAAGAAATCCTACAAAACAATATACTACTGGCCGGCAGCAATTCATACCCGGACAACCTCGGGACGGGCTGCTAGTATAGAATACAAAAATATAGAATACTAAAAATATCGAAGTAAAAATATAGAAAGCAAAAATATCGAAGTCCTATCTACAAACAGGTAAGAACAAAAATATCGAATCAAAAATACCGAAGAACAAAATATATAGTTAGTCAAAATTTTGAATGTCTTAAAAGTAATTTAAAATTAATGAAATATTAACTATAATTAACTAAAACATACTTAAAAATACTTAAATAACTTTAAAAGTATTAAATAATTAATTTAAGTTAAAAAAACATAAACATACAATTTATTTTTTTAATACATATATATATATATATATATATATATATATATATATATAAACATATATATATATATATATACATATGTATATATATATATATATATATATATATATATTAACATAATATTAATTAATAATATACAATATTTTTACTGTAGGATAGCGGGAGGGTAACATTTACTATTACCACTCCAGCAACTGCAACAGTAGGATAAACGTTGGATAGCGTAGGGGTAAAAATTACTATTCCCACTCCAGTGAGTACAACAGTAGGGAAAGCGCTGGATGGCATAGGGGTAAAAATTACTATTCGCACTCCAGAGAGTGCAACAGTAGGGAAAGCATTTGATAGCGTAGGGGTAAAAATTACTATTCCTACTCCAGACAGTGAACAGTAGGGAAAGCGTTGGATAGCGTAGGGGTAAAAATGACTATTCCCACTCCAGAGAGTGCAACAGTAGGGAAAGCGTTGGATAGCGTAGGGGTAAAAATTACTATTCCCACTCCAGAAAGTGCAACAGTAGGGAAAGCGGTGGATAGCGTAAGGGTAAAAATGACTATTCCCACTCCAGAGAGTGCAACAGTAGGGAAAGCGTTGCATAACGGGAGGGTAAAAATTACTATTCCCACTCCAGAGAGTGCAACAGTAGGGAAAGCATTGGATAGCGTAGGGGTAAAAATTACTATTCCCACTCCAGAGAGTGCAACAGTAGGGAAAGCGTTGGATAGCGTAGGGGTAAAACTTACTATTCCCACTCCAGAGTCTGCAACAGTAGGGAAAGCGTTAGATAGCGTAGGGGTAAAAATTACTATTCCCACTCCAGAGAGTGCAACTGTAGGGAAAGCGTTGGATAGCTTAGGGGTAAACATTTCTATTCCCACTCCAGTGAGGGCAACAGTAGGGAAAGCGTTGGATAGCGTAGGGGTAAAAATTACTATTCCCACTCCATAGAGTGCAACAGTAGGGTAAGCGTTGGATAGCGTAGGGGTACAAATTACTATTCCCACTCCATTGATTGCAACAGTAGGGAAAGTAAATACTTCATATATTAATAAAAATAAATTAAATTTTAATACTAATAAAAAATTTATTAAACGTAATTACCAATTTAATATAATATAATATAATGATTAATCAATTAAAAATAAAAATAAAATGTAATTATTAAAATTCATTACCTATTAATACAAATAAATTACCAATTAACAATTATTTAATTAGCAATTAAAAATTAATTAACAATTAATTCAAAATAAATACCAATAAATAAATTACAATATTTAATTAATTACAACAAATTACTTTCCACCCTAATCCCCTATAAACCCACAACCCGCTACGGGAAATACATTTATAAAATTAACATAATTATCAATTAATCAATTAATACAAATTAATTACCAATTGAAATGTAATTAATTACCTATTAAAAATTATTTAACAATTAATTCAAGATAAATACCAATACATACATTAAAATATTTAATTAATTATAATTAATTACTTCCCACCCTATTCCCCTATAAACCCACAACCCGCTACGGAAAAAAAAAAATAATAATATAATTATCAATTAAGTAAAATTAATTGCCAATTAAAATTTATTTATTACCAATTAAAAATTAATTAACAATTAATTCAAAATAAATACCAATAAATACATTAAAATATTTAATTAATTATAATTTTATTACTTCCCACCCTATTCCCCTATAAACCCACAACCCGCTACAGAATTAAATTACGCAAAAATTAAATAACATAAAATTCATTACTTAAAATAAATTATAAAATAAATATACACTTTTCACACATATACTAACATTCAAAATTTGCTATTATTAAAAATTCGATATATTTAATACCTATATTATATACTTCGATATTTTGACTTTCTATATTTATGAAAAACTATATTAAATTACTTACCTTAAATTCGATTTTTTTGTTGACTATATTCTGTCAATTTTAAATTTTGTCCATTCTATATTTTCACTGCGATATTAGTGCTATTCTATATTTTTGATTCTATGTTTTGTGTGTATACCCCCAAAGAGGACCCCCAAAGGTTCTGGTGGTATTACATTTGGAGCTTCGCCTCTAACCATTAAAACACTTTTCTCCAAAATAAAAACAGTTCTGAGCAAGTAAAAATTGTATGCAACCAATTGATCGCCCCTACCCACCTCACATCTAAAGCATAACCTGATGAGATTTCACCCCTACCGCCCCTAGTGCCCCCTGTCCCTCCCTCCCCCCATCACAACCCTTTATGAGGCCCCACCCATCCTAGGCCACCCATTGAGCTAACATCCCTCCCTCCCTGATCACCTAGCCCCCCTCCACATCCTAGCTGAGTACTTTGTCATGGCACACTGAGCCCTCCACCAGGAAGGGGACACCCTGGAGGGTCACTGTCTAGCCTACCCATTTACCAATGTCACAGACAAAGCTAACACCTTGTCATATAGATTGCGGTGTACTATTAGAAACAAGGCATCTCATCTTAGAGCTACTATAATTAAGAAGGAACCATATGCATATACGAGCCTTCCCCCCTAATGATCGAAAAAAGATTTATTTGTTTGCATTGCTTAATAGCCGCAGTTTCTTTACACAGATTTTGTTTGATTGAATACAATAACTTTCTGGCCATATCAACAGCGAGGAAAATCTGTATGTGTCCCAGATAAAGAACCTTAAGTTTCGATTGTTGCACCATACCCACTGCAGCCCCATGGTACTTGAAATCATCAATAAGGGCAGAAAATTCTTTGTGTCAGTGAGCCCCTACAATAGACATATCTGAAAATATTCTAAACGTAAAGTTGTCGGACATGATGAATGATTTCTGCCTTATAGCACATGATAAAATGTGCTCTTTATTACAAAAGTCCCCAACAATTCGCTAAGATCGTTCTAGCATATTTGGAATTAGCTGGGTGACTTGCAGGGACCCGGCGGGCTCTTGTAATGGTTAAGTCCACCCCTTCGGATTCTTTCTCGGTAAGGACATGTTTAAGTATCAGATCGGAGTCTAATGACATGACCGGTTGGCCTGCCTCCTGATACTCCGGAATTCCGACAAATCTTACATTTGTCCATCTGGATCTATTCTCTGCATCGTCCAGCTTGAGCTAGAGCTCTTCTAGCTCCAATTGAACTTTTGTGTAGATTTCCATGTGATCATTGTTTGAATCCTCGAGAGTAGCAAATCTCTGCTCCACTTGGGTCCTCCTGGAGATAAGTTAAAATTAATATAATTATCAATTAAGTAAAATTAATTGCCAATTAAAATGTATTAATTACCAATTCAAAATTAATTCAAAATTAATTCAAAATAAATACCAATAAATACATTTTTATATTTAATTAATTATAATTACATTACTTCCCACCCTATTCCCTATAAACCCACAACCTGCTACAGAATTAAATTACGCAAAAATTAAATAACATAAAATTCATTACTTAAAATAAATTATAAAATAAATATACACTTTTCACACATATACTAACATACAAAACACTTTAAAAATGTGCTATTATTAAAAATTCAATATATTTAGTACCTATATTATATACTTCGATATTTTGACTTTCTATATTTATGAAAATCGATATTAAATTACTTACCTTAAATTCGATATTTTTGTTGACTATATTCTGTCCATTTGATATTTTGTCCATTCTATATTTTCACTTCGATATTAGTGCTATTCTATATTTTTGATTCTATTGTTTGTCTGTATACCCCCAAAGAGGACCCCCAAAGGTTCTGGTGGTATTACATTTGGAGCTTCGCCTCTAACCATTAAAACACTTTTCTCCAAAATAAAAACAGTTCTGAGCAAGTAAAGATTGTATGCAACCAATCAATCGCCCCTACCCACCTCACATCTAAAGCATAACCCCAATGAGGTTGGAAACATCCTTTGAAGCTTATCTGGTGTATAGTATAGTAGCCATACATTGTAAGAATTCCAAGTAGAGGGTTCTATGGTACACTCAGTGATGGATGCAATTTTTGTTAAGGCTGCTAGCACTACCTTGGGATACAGTTGCTTGAGCAATGTACTGTACCATTTACCAACCCCCACTTGTCCAAAGACAAAAAGCGCACGGCTTAGTACAGAAATTAGAAAAGTCCATGAATGGAGTGCCGAATTTGATTATAAGACAAAAACAACCCATCAGAAACTACTGGATTGCCCTTTTTGAGGTGATTCCAGGGCCTCATGATTCCAGCTATTACAAAGTCCTTAAGCCTGCAAAACCCTGATTCTCGCCACTTCTTAATGCACCCTCTTCCTAAAGAGAGACCTAACAAATCACACTCTTCCAATAGGATGTCTGGGTAAAATTGAGGGAAGTCATAAAACCTCATGGGGCATATTATCAAGGGGGTATCTCCTCTTTTCTGGCTTTAAAAGCCAAGAAAGTGGAGATAAAATTATCTCCCTATTACCTAGCTGTCGCTAACACCAGTTAGCGACAGCTAGTAGGAGATAGCGACCATCTTGGGCCCCACTTTGCATGTCAGTGATATTTATCACTAATGACATGCAAAGTGGGCGTGCCAAGATGTTAGAGACTGAAAACAGTCGCTAACATCGCTATCTCCTATTACCAACTTTTGGAGATATTCGCGCTAAGCGCGAATATCTCCAAAAGCTAACACCTGTCCTGAGCAGTTCTTAGCCATGTTATCCAATGGGAGGTGGATAACATGGCTAAGAGCATTAGCTCGGTAATGCATGAATGTCGCTGACTTTTCAGCGATATTCATGCATTGCGGCGATTTTTATCGCATTTGCGATAAACCTTGGTAATACCAAGGTTTATTTGCGGTAAAAATCGCCACAGCTCAGCGGTAAATTTTTGTCTCTAACCAAGCAATAGCGATAATTATCGCTATTGCTTGGTAATATGCCCCCATAAGTTAGTTAAATCTCCAAGCAGCTATCACGGGAAATTTGTACCTATACCGTTTTATGAGATTGGGGATTTTAAGGAAAGGTAAGAGCTTTATATTTGCTTCTTTTAACATTTCATTTCCTATACATTATCAGTAAAATTCTGGGAGGTTGCAGCCCTCACACACCAATCTAAAAATGAAGCTTGAAAATATTTCTCTAAGTGTAGAGTTACAAGACCTCCCTCTTCAATTGGTATCTATAAGGTTTCTAATTTGGTCCGACGTGTTTTGCCTGCCCAAATGAAATGACAACATTTGGCCGATTTCTAAAAAACATTTCTGAGGAACTTTTATAATACCATTGGATATGATGAAGAGAAAGAGAGGTAAAATCATCAGCTTAATTAAAGCTAATCGCCCAATGATGGTAAGTGGATATGTCTGCCATGCGATAATAAGATTTTAGCTTTCGCTAGTGCAGGTATATAATTAAGTTGGTAGAGATCGATAAAATGTTGTGAGATGAAAACACCTAGATGTCTAATAGGACGTAAGACTTGGAGGTGCATTTCACTGGGCAATATGGAGATGGAAATGTTGAATAGCAAGATTTCCGATTTTGACTGGTTGATTCTATATCCCCGAAGCTCAGAGAAGGCTTGAATTCTATCAAAGATTCTTTTAATATGTTTCTCAGCATTCAATAGAGGATTACGTCATGTCCAAACAGTTTGGGCCTCATTTATGAGGCTGTGCGTCACTTTTACGCCGTCGGTGCGTCACTTTTTGTGACGCACCAGATGCATAAAAAAATGCGCCTTGTTGCGCCATATTTACAAAGTGACGCATCTAGGTAGATGCGTCACTTTGTAAACCCCTGCGCCACATTATACCTGCACAAGGTATAATGTATGCAAGGCGGGCGTATTGACGCAAGGAAGGGTCGTAGAAGAGATGCAGTGAAATCTATGAGATTTCACTGCGTCACTTTTAGGACGCCGTTGCGTCAAAATCTTGTGCCTGCCTCACAGCAGGCGTAAGACTGACGCAGGCCCTTTCAGATGGGGCTTTCCCCATGTGAAAGGACGCATTACTGGAGTTGCGTCACTTTTGTGACACACTCCAGCCATGCGTCACTTTTGCGCTTACAGATACGTCAGAAATACTGACGTATCCGTAACTCCTTGTGACATGATTCGTCATACATTAAATATGACGCATCAGGAATGTCGCAAGGAGTGCACACTGAGAAGTGACGCATCGCTGCTTTCACGCAGCGATGCGTCATTTCTCATAAATGAGGCCCTTTGTGTTTTGGAGCCCTGATAACAGGAGGTTGGATTTGCGATTCCTGCTGAAGAGAGAGAGAGAGCTAATCGTTCAATAAATAGTGCAAAGAGAACTAGAGAGATCAGACAGCCTTGACAGGTCACTGCCTCGACTAATTGGGATTCTCCCTTCTGAATACGAGCTTATCACAACCTGGGCTTGAGCTTGGTTGTATAAAGTGCCCAAGCACTTCACCAATTGCGATGGAAAGTCAAATCTAGTCATGACGGAGAAAATATTTTCCCTTTGCACTAAATCAAATGATTTTTCAGTGTCTATCATTATGATAGCCGCCTTGATGTTATTATTAGAAAAAAATCTATGACTTGGAGGAGAAAGTTGGTATTTGCCGAGAATGTCATTACTGGGAGAAATGTGACTTGGTCGATATGGACTACTTCTTCTGCCAGAGGTGTTATTCTGGATGCAATTATTCTGGCCAAGATTTTATAATCACTGTTTAGGAAGCTAATGGCGGGGTATAAGACAGGGTGTTCCGCAGGTTTGCCTTTTTTTATAAAAAGCTAATGAGTACTGCCTCCGAGAAGCTGGAGGAAATTTCAGTACCTTCTAAAATCTCATTGAACAGAGTGACCAAGAAGAGAGCTAGCTGAGGTTCAAAGATTTTGTGCATCTCTGCTGGTAAGCCGTCATTCCCACATGCTTTCCCATTAGGGGAGCTCTTGATTGCTTCTAGAATCTCTTTGAAAGGAAAATAAAAAATTGTGAAAAAAAACTGTTCCGTTAGAGATGGGCTTGCAGTAGTCTTAGATGTGGATGATTGCACTCTGCCACTGTTCTTGATTAAGTATAGGTACAGCAAGGAATTTGTTTATTACCTCTGGCCTAGTGACCAATGAAGATGCATATAGATACGCAAAATGGGTTAGAAAGACTTTTCCTATTTCCTCTGCTTGAGATACCATCTGGCCACTAACTCCATTGTAGATAGATTTAATCATGGAGTAGTTCTGTTTGAAATCGTCCTGCCTGTTTGCTCGCTCCATATAGTTGCTGAAAGCTAGAATTCTGGTTTAAAATTGTCTGGGCAACATTTTGTACTTTCGGGGCTTGTCTAGCTTTATTTAATTTTGCCCGAGTGGTGCAATTAAACTCTACCTGTAAATCTTGCTCCTTTTCCCTTTTCAGTTTTAAGATTCAAGCTTTGAAGGCAATGGCCTCTCCCCATATGAAGGCCTTACAGGCTTCCTAAACAGAAAAAGAGGGAGCTGACCCAATATTCCTCTCGAAATATTGTGGAAGATTGGAGTGTATAGCTCTAACCCAACTTTTATTTGTCAGCAAAGATTTATTGAGCGACCACCTTGGTCTTTTTTGTTGCTCAAACTTAATATTAGGTTCAATAAATGGGACTGGATGATCTGAAAAAGGATTGGACCATATACCAGATTTCTTCCTAACCCATTGAAAAAGGATAAAGAAAGTCAATCCTGGAGGCCGTATTATATCTCTTAAAGAAACAGGTAAACTCCTGAGAGTGAGGATTCTCCAATCGCCACGGATCAACTAAAGCTAGGTCCTCCTCCATCATTTTAACTAGAAACCTCGATGCCCTGGGTTTGGTCTGAGCCTTATTATTATAGGTTGAGTCCAAGCTAACATCCAAAAGGATGTTGAAATCTCCCCCTATCAAGACCAAGACTGAGCCAGCCTGCAGTGTCTCATTAAACTAATTTAATGCTGCTGTATAATCTTGAATTGGGCAATAGAAACTAGCTAAACAAAAATGTTGCATTCCTACTATCATCTAGCGAATAATCCATCTGGCATTAGGATCTCTAAAAACCCACTAAAATTCTCCTTTACAAGTCTGTGCTATTTAGATCGCCACCCTTGGTTAGTTGCTACAGCAGAGGCATAAAATGCTTGAGATACACCTTTTGGCATTTTTGGGGGCTTGCAATGGGCCTTAAGATTCGTCTCTTGTAAGAGAATAATCTGGACTTGGGCTGTTAGAAGCCATTCTATAGTAGATATAAATTTACCTGGTTGCTAATGCCATTAATATTGCATGATGCTATCTCAATGACATTCTACCCCATCATATACTCGCATTTTGCAAGCCTTGGTTATTCAGAAAAAGCGTCTGAGTGCCAAGCTTGACTGACTGATAATGTGCATTCTACCTGCTCTTTCACCCCTACCTCCCCTAGTGCCCCCTGTCCCTCCCTCCTCCCATCACAACCCTCTGGCTCATGAGGCCCCACCCATCCTAGGCCACCCATTGAGCTAACATCCCTCCCTCCCTGATCACCTAACCCCCTCCACATCCTAGCTGAGTACTTTGTCATGGCACACTGAGCCCTCCACCAGGAAGGGGACACCCTGGATGGCCACTGTCTAGCCTTCCCATTTACCAATGTCACAGACAAAGCTAACACCTTGTCGTATAGATTGCGGTGTACTATAGAAACAGGGCAGCTCATCTTAGAGCTACTATAATTAAGAAGGAACATTATGCATATACGAGCCTTCCCCCCTAATGATCGACAAAAGATTTATTTGCTTGCATTGCTTAATGGCCGCAGTTTCTTTACACAGATTTTGTTTGATTGAATACAATAACTTTCTGGCCATATTGACAGCGAGGAAAATCTGTATGTGTCCCATATAAAGAACCTTAAGTTTTGATTGATGAATGATTTCTGTCTTATAGCACATGATAAAATGTGCTCATCTGAAAGAGACACGTTAGTGATAGATTCCTTACCTTAGAATAGAATATCCCCAGGCGTCAGACTGGATCCGGAAACTTTTGCGTAGCAGTACCCTTGCCCGTCGGTAGGCGTCGTCTGCGGCTCCGCGTCCGTCGTCGGCGTCGTGGGCACCGTGATGACGCCGTCGGAGTACTTAGACACCGCCTCCGCGTGCTGACGTCAGTTCTTCTTTTTTCCGCGCCAGCCAGCGCAGATCTGGAAAAAGCAGTAACCCAGTCAATTTTTGACTAACTTTTTTTAGATCATTTTTGATCCTTCTCGAAGTCTTGCGACTCCGATCGGTGCCGTAGGGATGCCCGGATTTAAGCACTGTGAGGAGTGCGACCGCACGATGTCGGTCACAGGCCCTAACCGCCTGTGCCTAACTTGTCTAGGCGTCGACCACGACGACGAGGCCTGCCCCGACTGTTGGGCCCTCTCGAGGAAAGCCAGGTAGGAGCGGTCCTGCAGGCGGCTCGAACTCCGGCAGTCGGCCCCGCGCCGAGTGAGGTCCCGGTCCCACGGGAGGTCGAGGGACAGGTCGCGGGGACGGAGCCGTCACAGCTCCGGGAGTCGGCACCACTCCTCCGGGTCCAAATCGTCAGGTAAGAAGCACAAGAAGTCGAAGAGACGTCATCGCTCTTCTGACTCCCCCCGACGCTGGCGCGATGCGGCCGGGGGTACGGGTGACACCGCCCACGCGGCTCCTTCGGAGTCGCGGGCGTCTCGTCCTGCCCCACACCCTCCGGTCCCTGGGCAGAACGCGACGCCGGAGGAGATTGAGCGCTTCCTCATGGCCATGAGGTCCCTTTCTCCTCCGAAGGGCTCCGCGGCGCCTTCGGGCCCAGCGGACCCGTCTGCGGGCCCTAGCGGGTCGGGGGCTTCGAACCCGATGCCGTCGGGTGCTTCGGCCCCGATGCTGCCGGCGCCTTCGGGCCCGGCGCCGCAGGGCCCCACGATCCCAACACCGCCGGTGCCTTCGGGTCCAGCGCCGCAAGGAACTGCGGCTCCGGCGCCGCCGGTGCCTTCGGGCCTGGAGCTGCGGGATGCCGCTGGCCCTTCCTCGGGCTCTGGATCATCACCGGTGGACCTTACGACCCCCCCGGCGTCGGTCCATCAGGTGTCACCTCCGGCCCCATCCTCGGGCGGCGCCTCCCCCGATGCCATTTGGAGATTTCCACTTCTACGAACCGAACCCATTGAATTACAACCCTGAGTCTCAGGAGATGGGTGATGAGGAGGATTGGGAGGGGTCTGAGGACCCTCTGACCAAGGAGTGTCAGTCTCATGAGGACTGGGCAGGAGACCTTGGGGAGGCCAGTGGCGTGGACACCTCTCCAGACACTGGGTTTGTCTCTCCTCCTACCGTGGCTTCGGAGGAGGGGGCTACCTATGGTGTGGTGTTGACGAGGGCTGCCAAGGCCTTGGGCCTTGAGCTCCCCGTCGCGGCCGTGAGGACTAACCTCCTCACAGAGGTCCTTAAACCGCAGTCATGCTCGGCTGAGCCTCTGCTGCCCTTTAATGAGGCCTTGACCGACGTTCTTTTGGGCACTTGGTCCAGGCCCGCTACGGGCTCGCCCGTAATAGGAACGTGGCCAGACGCCACCGCCCGGCTCCGGGTGACCCATGTTTCCTGTCCTCCCACCCCACCCCCGAGAGTCTGGTCATCCAGGCCTCATTCCCGACGGCTCCGCCGGACAGGGAATCCAAGAGGTATGAGAATTATGGTAAAAATATATTCTCCTCCCTTAGTTTGGGACTGCGGTCTTCCAACACCGCATGCCTCTTGGGCCACTACACCCACTCTCTGTGGGAGACGGTGGCGGAGGTGCTGCCAGAGTGCCCGTTGGAGGTACGGGCCAAACTCGGCCAAGCCCTTGTGGAGGGCCGGGATGCAGCCAAGTATTCGATCAGGTGTGGGCTGGATACCACCGACTCGCTAGGCAGAGCGATGGCTACGACGGTGGCGGTGAGACGCCACGCCTGGCTGAGATCCGCCAATTTTTCGGCAGATGTCCAGAACACGCTGATGGACATGCCGTTCGATGGCCGTCGCCTCTTTGGCGACAAAGCGGACCACGCGCTTGAGCGCTTTAAAGACTCCAGGGCTATCGCGAAGTCCTTGGGCCTCTCGGCCCCGCGCCAGCAAACGGGTTCCTTTCGCTCCTTTCGTGGCCAAGGAAGGGGTGTCCCCACACGTGCCGCAGCCACTCGCTGCAGTCTACCATCCAGCGCGGCGGAAGACGTGGAAACCGCCGCGGAGGCGGTCGGGGAAACAGGCGAGGTCAGTCCACACCTTCCCCCGCAGCATCCGCCTCTAAACCCTCCTAGTCCGTGCTTTTCGGCCCATGTGACGCCAGTGGGAGGCAGGGTTCGCCATCACCACTCTCACTGGTGCACTGTCACTTCAGACAGGTGGGTGCTGCAGATCGTTCGGGGGGGCTACTCCCTCCCCTTCGAGACGACTCCTCAAGCCATGCCACCGCAACACCACTGCGTATCGGGGGATCACTTGCGGCTCCTGCAGGAGGAAGTTTCAGCCCTCTTGGCCAAGGGGGCCATCGAGCGTGTTCCTGGGCCAGAAGTAGGACGTGGTTGCTACTCCCACTACTTTCTGGTACCCAAGAAGGGCAAAGGGGGCCTACTACCTATCTTGGATCTGAAGAACGTCAACGGCTTCCTCCGGAAGGAGAAGTTCAAAACGCTGACTCTGGTCTTAGCTGCCCTAGACCCAGGAGACTGGATGGTAGCGTTGGACTTGCAGGACGCGTATTTCCACATCCCCGTCCTGCCGGCCCACCGGCATTACCTGCGGTTCACGGTAGGCCACGAGCACTTTCAGTTTATCGTGCTCCCCTTGGCCTTACCAGCGCCACGGGTGTTCACGAAGGTGATGGCGGTGGTCGCAGCTCATCTGCGCAGGTTGGGGGTCTCAGTCTTCCCCTACCTCGACGACTGGTTGTTGAAGGCGGGCTCGCCCCAGACAGTCGTCAGCCACCTCCAGACTACGGCGGATCTCCTGCACCAGCTGGGATTTTCCATCAATGTGCCGAAGTCACACCTGTGTCCCTCTCAGAAGCTCCTTTTCATCGGAGCGGTTCTCGACTCGGCGCAGTTTCGGGTTTACCCGCCCGAACAGCGAGTTCGGGATATACAGGCTCTGATTCCAATCTTCCGGCCTTTATCCCGGTTTTCGGTCAGTTTGACGCTGCGGCTTCTGGGGCTGATGGTCTCCTGCATCCTTCTGGTGCATCACGCACAGTGGCGGATGCGGGCTCTGCAGTGGGACCTGAAGTTTCAGTGGGCCCAGCATCAAGGCAACCTGTCCGACCATGTCCTGATCTCGGAGGGCAATGCGAGACAGCTGCAGTGGTGGCTCACGGACCGCGATTGGGTCAACGGCAGATCCCTCTCCCTTCCCCAACCGGAGCACGTAGTTGTGACGGACGCGTCCCTCCAGGGCTGGGGAGGCCACATGGGAGAGGCGGAGATCAGAGGCCTCTGGTCTCCGGCGGAGTCCCGGCTCCATATCAACCTTTTGGAGCTGCGGGCGATTCGTCTAGCACTGAAGGCATTCTTCCCGTCTGTCCGAGGGAGTGTAGTGCAGGTGTTCACAGACAACACCACCGCCATGTGGTACTGCAACAAACAGGGCGGGGTGGGGTAGTGGACCCTCTGCCAGGAGGCTCTGCGCCTCTGGCAATGGCTGGAACATCAGGGCGTGACTCTGATGGTTCAACACCTGGCAGGTTCTCTGAACGCCAGGGCGGACGAACTCAGCCGCCGGTGCATGATGGATCACGAATGGCGTCTGAACTCGGACGTGGCGCAAGGTCTCTTTCAGCAGTGGGGAGAGCCTTGGTTAGATCTATTCGCCACCGAAGAGAACGCGCAATGTCATCAGTACTGCACGTTGGAATTTCCAAGGCGGCACTCGCTCGGAGACGCTTTCCGTCGCAAGTGGAGTTGCGGTCTGTTGTACGCCTTTCCGCCTATACCACTTCTGCCCAGAGTGCTGAAGAAGATCAAGCGCGACCGGGCACAAGTTATCCTCGTGGCTCCGGACTGGGCACGAAGGTACTGGTATCCCGAGCTACTCAGTATGTCAGTCGATCCCCCGGTTCGTCTGCCTCTTCAGGAGGACCTTCTGTCGCAGCAGCAGGGGACGGTCCTCCACCCGAGCCTGTCCAGTCTCCACCTCCATGCTTGGAGATTGAGCGGCGACAGTTGAGGCCATTTGACTTGCCTCCTGAAGTCTGTAACATCATTCTGGCAGCCAGGCGTCCCTCCACAAAGTCGGTATACGCCTGCAGGTGAAATAGATTTGTGGCATGGTGCACAGCAAAGGCTGTGGATCCTCTTAATGCCCCCCTTTCTGAGGTTCTCCTCTTTCTTTTCTCTCTTGCCCAGCAGGGCTCTGCTCTGGGCACTGTCAAGGGCTATCTCTCAGCTCTTTCAGCCTTTCTGAGGCTGCCTGATCAACCTTCTTTGTTCAAGTCCCCTATCGTTAATCGATTCCTGAAAGGAATCACTCATACGTTCCCTCCTGTTCCCTTTGTGATGCCTCAGTGGGACTTGAACCTGGTTCTTACGTTTATGATGTGCGCTCCCTTTGAGCCACTTCTCAACTGTCCTCTTCGCCTTCTTTCTTTGAAGACTGCCTTCCTGGTAGCCATCACCTCTGCCAGGAGAGTGAGTGAGCTCCAGGCTCTGTCTTGTAAGCCTCCTTTCCTTTCAGTCCATCCGGACAAGGTTGTGTTACGAACAAGGCCCTCCTTCCTACCCAAGGTAGTCACGGCCTTCCACATTGGGCCATCCATCACCTTGTCCACCTTCTTTCCGCCTCCGCACCCCTCGAGAGAGGAGGAGAGGCTCCACCGTCTGGACCCAAAACATGCGCTCTCATTTTATTTGAATCGCACACAACAGTTCCGGGTGGATGATCAACTCTTTGTTGGATACGCGGGCGCTAAGAAAGGGAAAGCGGTGCACAAGCGAACCATCTCCCGGTGGATCATCTTGTGCATCCAGGCGTGTTACTCCTTGGCTAAGAAGGAACCCCCTGTTGCGCTGAGGGCTCATTCCACTCGAGCCACAGCCACTACAACTGCCTTGGGCCGAGGTGTGCCCTTGCAGGACATTTGCCAGGCTGCTATGTGGGCCTCGCTGAACACGTTTGCAAGACACTATTGCCTGGACAGTCAAGTCCGGAGGGATGGCTACTTTGGCCGTTCGGTCCTCCAGGACTTTCTGGTGTGATTATTGGTTCGCAGACCCACCACTACGGGTTGGTATAGCTGGGGTATCTATTCTAAGGTAAGGAATCTATCACTAACGTGTCTCTTTCAGATGCACAAGTTACTACTTGTGTAACAATATATCTGTAAGAGACATTAGTTAGTGATAGATTCCTTACCAACCCACCCATCTTCCCCGTTCTGCGAACCGATATCTAGGGTTAAGGTCATCCCCTTTCAGGGCCCTAGTTTCATGGCACCAGTGTTGGTTTTTGGCATGGCTCTGCGCTTCTGGCGCGGAAAAGCTGTGTCTAAGAACTGACGTCAGCACGCGGAGGCGGCGTCTAAGTACTCCGACGACATCATCATGGCGCCCACGACGCCAACGATGGACGCGGAGCCACAGACGACGCCTACCGACGCGCAAGGGTACTGCTACGCAGAAGTTTCCGGATCCAGTCTGACACCTGGGGATATTCTATTCTAAGGTAAGGAATCTATCACTAACTAATGTCTCTTACAGATATATCGTTACACAAGTAGTAACTTGTGCTTTATTACAAAAGTCCCCAACAATTCGCTAAGATCGTTCTAGCATATTTGACATTAGCTGGGTGACTGGCAGGGACCCGGTGGGCTCGTGTAATGGTTAAGTCCACCCCTTCGGATTCTTTCTCGGTAAGGACATGTTTAAGTATCTGATCGGAGACTAATGACATGACCGTTTGGCCTGCCTCCTGATACTCCGGAATTCCAACAAATCTTACATTTGTCCATCTGGATCTATTCTCTGCATCATCCAGCTTGAGCTAGAGCTCTTCTAGCTCCAATTGAACTTTTGTGTTGATTTCCATGTGATCATTGTTTGAATCCTCGAGAGTAGCAAATCTCTGCTCCACTTGGGTCCTCCTGGAGGTAAGTTGCAGCAGGGAATAGAACATTTGGCTCAGCTGTTCTTGAGAGCATACAGAGAGATTTGGATTTTCATCTGGTCGTAACGGGCTTTCATTAAATGAGGGTACAAGCTTGAGCAGGGCCTGCTTATTTTCCCCCTGCACTTCTCCTTGTGGAATGCTATTGTGGTTGTGCTGCGTTGCTTTAGGTCCAGCCAAAAAGAGTCGCGGATACAGGGTTTTGACCACATTGGTTGTATTCAGAATAGCGTCATGTTTGATAACTTCACTCTCCCCTATAATTGATGCTTTCTCATGCTTATTGGCATGTCAGTAAGCAAACTTATGTTTCATCTATCTTTTGGCACCTGAGAGTCACACCTACTGGTTGGGCTTTGAATTGACTTGCTAGAGTTTAAAGGCATAGAAATAGATTAAGAGAGTTCCTAAGTGATCATAGATCAGGGCATAGCTGCAGGGGGGGGGGGGGGGGGGGAATCGCACCTCCTTAAACCCTGAGCCAGTGACTCCAAATCTTAGTGACTTTAGTGCCCTTTGCTGCACGGGTTTTCATTGGCGTATCCCGCGTATCTCTCGAAATACATTTTGCTGGCGCTCTCAGAAGTGATTTTCCTTACGAAGTTCCTTCTAAGGCATATTATTGTGCTATAGTGCAAGGAATTTCACAGGTGGGGGCTGCAAACCGCATCTGTGCTACACGGACTGCTTCCGTAACCTTTCCCTGATGCTATTTGTTGTACTCGTTATATCTTCTCTTGGGGGGTTGTTAGACACATGTCTTAGTATGTTTTCCATTTCTGTTAGGTAACGTCATTTGGAATGTTCAGAGGCTATTTATGTGACGTCACTGTCATCTGCGTGACAGATGACAGCTGACTCCCGTTGTTATTACTTTCATTCCCGCTCACTGCGGGCCCTTGTAATCATAATAAATCTTCATACGACAACACTTATTCTCCTGTCGTGTTGTCACACTACAATTGGCGACGAGGACCGGTCTAACAAGGGCCTGCGGTGTTAATTGATGAATGCAAGCTCGATTGAAGGAACTTGCGATCGTAACAAAGAGCACTTCAACAAATGTGAGTACTCAGCGGGATACGGCGAGCGCTGCTTAAATTAAGATCGAGCGCATTGGGAAGCGCGTTAGCGTGAAACGGAATGAGAGAATCCGATACATTAATGGAAAAGGAGAAAAGAGTTTAAAAATCGGACTGAGCAGTACGTGTGAGGAATTTGCAGTTGAAAATATAGTAAAACGCCGCTTGCCTGAAAAGAACTATTGTTTGAAGTTGCGGCGCTTCGCTGACAGAGCAACAGCTGAGGCGTCAGTCAATTACTTCAGCTGAGCGCGTGAAGCATGCCGGGAGTGTAACCGGATTGGCCAGCAGCGGTGCACGTCACGGAACGAGCGTGGCGTGCGGCCATTTTGAAAAAAAAAAATCTGACTGAATTTGAAAAGAGCGCATAGGAGTCAGCGCTCGTGAAATAAACATCGCGCATAAGAAGGAGTAAATGAACATTGTTCAGGCAGCGATACACAAGTAAGCACTATTAAAATCGAGTGATCGGATAAATAAACACATAAGCAAAGTAGAGAAATAGTGCTGTATAATAAAAGTCGAAGATCTAAGTAAGCAAAACATGGCTGAATGTAACAACATATGTTCCCCTCCTCGTTTTTTAGACGAACCTGGTAAGCCCACAATGAAATGGAAAAAGTGGGTGAGGGCTTTTGAGAATTACATCGTATCAATAGATGGAAAGGCATTTGATGCTGAAAGAAAATGTTCTTTGTTGTTTGGGCTATTAGGAAAAGCGGGTCAGGATATTTTTGACAGCCTGCCTGAGTATGAGAGTCCACCTGGAACATTTGTGCCTTTAAATGAATATCAGGAAGCGTTGAAAAGATTGGAAAAGCAATTCGATGAGGAGAACAATATTATGGTGGCTAGACATAAATTTGCCCAAAGGAAACAACAAGAAGGTGAAAGCGTGAAAGACTATGTGGCATGTCTAAGAGTTTTGGCAGTAGAATGTGAATATGAGGAGATGACAGATGTGTACATAAGGGACCAAATAGTTTTCTACTGTTACACCAAAAAGGTGCAGGAAAGACTGTTGGCATGCAAAAGACCAACATTACAAGAAGTCATAGACATTGCTAGGGGTATCGAAAGATCTCTAATTTCCACTAAAGAATTGTCTTCAACAACAAGTAACACTAATGTATTTTATTTACAGGATAAACGGAAAGTTGATGGTAAAGCAAGTGAAAAAAGTGTAAGTGAAAGAAAGGTGGGAGGTAAGCAGTTGTGCTGTTTTAGATGCGGATCAAATGAGCACTTAGCTGATTTTAAAAGCTGTCCTGCAATAGGCAAAAAATGTCTAAAATGTAAAAGATATGGTCATTATACCACGTTGTGTAAAACTAAAAGAATGAGTAATAACATGAGTATAAGCGCAGTAGGAAATGTTGACGAAGAAATGTGTGAGAATATAGTTCTATATGTAGAAATGGAGGAAGGTAAGATAAAGGGTCCTGTAAGTGATGTGAAGATAGGTAAGGTTGAACTAAAATTTACAGCAGATTCAGGTGCACCCATAACAACAATATCTGATACTCTTTTTTTTTTTTTTTTTTTTTTTTTGAAAACCTTTATTAAGCTCTTTGCACAGTACAATTACGGGCCTACAACCGTCCGGCCGGCCACCACACTTCTGAAGCTTGTTAGCAAAGGATACGTCCACTCGGTAGCACGGCAGCACAGAAAAGCATACGATCCTTGTTACACTAAATCCACGTGCTCCGAGTGGCAGGAGACAGTGAGGTTAATTTTATAATTTTATATGTAAGGAGATACAGAAATCAAGACGGATCAGTGCACAGTACAGACAATCGCATGATGACTGGGCAACGGCGAGCAGGAGAGACTACTAGCACTAAACACATCTAAAATGGCGGCACGATACTGCAACATCAGGATAGGGAGACGCCGCGAGATGTGCCACTCAATCACTACCCATCTAACACCAGTCCCCACCACTGACCCTAAAAAGACGGAAGAAAGAACGGAAAAAGAAAAAGAAGGCACCATAGAAATAAAACATATCAATGAGGACCCCCCACCCTACACGCATGCCGAGGCTATGGCCTACCCCCCCCCCAAGCTACGTGTCTGTCGCCCCAGAAGAACCCGAAATATAGAGGTAAGAGAAAGAAGAGAAAAGGGTACAGAAAATCACAGTTGAACCCAGGGAGAAAGGAAGAGTGCAATACCCTATTACTCCCAGGAAAAGGAAAAGACAGGACCGGAGGAGGGCCTATTAAGCATTTTCAGTCCGATGAACATACGATTCCCCGGCCACCCTTACCCCGACTCCAAGACCAATACAATACCAATGTTTAAATCCCCGGCAGTCCATCAGCGTCCCAGCAGCAGAAGAGAGACAGTCCCAACCCAAGAGGGTGCAGCCTCACCCTTGGCCCCTACGGTGCGGTGGAACGGCACAGTCCGGCTGCACAACAGTACTCGTAGAAGGTGGGAACAAACAAAGGGACCACTGCAGAAGAGAGGATCGATCACCAAAGTCCATTTCGGTCGTCGTAGAGTGGTCCGCCGTCGTGGCAGATGATCCATAGCAAGGCAGCAGTCCACCAAAGGCAGCTAGTCCACACGGCAGCGATCGAAGGTGCCCGTCCCCAGCATCCGACCAGTCCAGTGCCGTGGAGTCCCAAACTGTATAGTGAAAAGCAGCGCAGTGCAGCGAGTCACCCACGACAATCCAGCTAGACGGTGGCGACATGGGATCACCACAATAGGCAGAGCCGCCAGCGGTCCCCACGGAAAGTCCAGGACATGGCCCCCAGTTGCATTTCTCCAGTCGACGCGGTAATATAGGAGTTTCCACACTGCCCACACGTGACTCCGGCAAAGTCGAGGCGGCCACTTTGTCCAGGTCCACCGGCTCCCCCGTGCATAGCCGCCCAGTCGGTTCATCACGACCGAGCACAGGATATGGCGAAGCGCCCCGCAGGCGGACGCAGGCTCGATCAACGGGGGGCAGGGCGAGCCCACCGGTGTCCAGTCGACCTCCCAGGTCCCGAGCTGTGGAACGGACATCTGCCCGCAGAGCGGTCAGGGCGTCGTGAATGACCCTTAGGCTCAGGGGCAGTTCAGGAGAAAGGGACGGCTCAGTACCAGGACCGTGGAGCTCCCGATCGTGAGTCAGTACTTGGGCCCCCCTGCCAGCGCCATTTCCCAGCTGCCCGGAATGCCCACGGCGTCTCGACTCGCACGACCGGAGCTCAGGGGCAAAAGCTGCACTCTCCATAGTAGCACCTTCCCGGCTGTAGCATGAGGCAGAGGATAGCAATGTCGGCAGGATCCTGCCGTGCCCGCAACAGCGAGCTGAAGAGCACCCGGCTCAAGATGGCCCCCGGGGAAGTCGTCGGAAGATGAAGGCAAACAAAGAGGCCAGGAACGGATACAATGTATCGCTACTTGCCGCGATTCCAGTGCCGCGTGTTGTGGAAGCAGATGCAACAATGTAGCGGATGGCTCGTTGTTGCCACAATTCACCGCCAAACTGCTCCGATCCGCCGTCTACGGCCAATACTCCACTCCGTCGGGGGCAGCCTTCCACGGATCTGATACTCTTTTTGAAGAAAAGTGGAAAGGTGTACAACTGATAGAATCAGATGTAAACCCGAAGGCGTTCGGGGAAAAGGAAATAAATATGCTTGGGTATTTCTTTGACACAGTGAGTTTCAAGGGAAGAGTAATTGAAACAAAGATTTATGTAGCAGAGAAAGGGAGGATATTAGTAGGATGGAGAGATTTAGCCCAACTAGGGGTGGTATTGGTGCCAGGGGCAAAAGACCCAGTGATGCTAAGAGAGGAATGGATGAACAGTATATGTATAGAGAAAGATGAGGATGACTTAGAATCTGTTTTTGAAAAACATAAAAAAGTGTTTAAAAATGAAATAGGTTGTGTAATGGGGTTCAGCCATGACATCAAACTAAAGGAAAATGCCATGCCATGTAAGCACAAAGTGAGGTCAATACCTTTGTCCATAAGAAATGAATTGAGGGAAGTGCTTGAGAAATTGAAGGGGGAAGGTGTAATAGAGGAAGCAGAAGAGTCAGAATGGGTTTCTGCTATTGTAGTATCGAAGAAGAAGAAGACAGGGGACATCAGGTTGTGTGTAGACTTGAGGTCGCTCAATAAAAACATTATTGTAAACTGCCACCCCCTGCCCAAAATCCAGGACATCCTTCAGTCAACGTCAGGTTCAAAATATTTTTCACTGATTGATTTAAGGGCCGCGTATCATCAAGTGTGCCTGTCAGAAAGATCTAAGAAACTAACGACATTCATCACGCCTTTCGGTGCATTCAGATATGTTAGACTCCCATTTGGACTAGCATCATCGTCAGGGGTTTTCCAGAAACTCATGGATATTCTGTTTGGAAAGATGAAAGGGGTGGAAGCCTTTCAAGATGACATTCTTTTGCATTCTAAAACTGAACGAGAGCACATAAAATTAATTGAGATGGTTCTAGATGTACTGGAGAAGAAAGGCATGACGGTCTCAAAAGACAAATGCAAATTTATGGCTAGGGAGATTGAGTACTTAGGACATGTCCTGACAGCTGAAGGTATATTGCCAAAAGAGGATTTAGTACGAGCAATAAAAGAGGCCCCGGAACCAAGAAACAAGGAAACACTCAAGTCATTCCTTGGCCTCAGTGAATATTATGCTAAGTTCATTGAGAAATATGCAGAAAAGGTGGAACCACTCAGGAGACTCTTGAAAAAGAATGTGGCATATAACTGGAAGGATGAACAAGTTGAAGCATTCAAATTAGTTAAGGAGGAAATAGCAAAGGCACCTGCACTGAAACCCTATGATCCACAGCTGGACAATGTAGTGACTGTGGATGCCAGTAATGAGGGTATCGGAGCTGTATTTTGTCAGAAAAAAGGAAGTGAAGAGAACACAATAGCGTTCATTTCCAGGAAGCTAAATGAAACAGAGGTCCATTACAGCACCATCGAGCGTGAAACGTTGGCATGTGTGTGGGCTGTGCATAAACTCAAGGATTATCTTTGGGGGAAGAGTTTCACCTTAGTAACAGACCACAAACCATTAGTTTATATGATGGATGGCAAAGGTAGAGGTAACGGAAACGCAAGTTCAAGATTGATTAGATTAATGTCAAAACTCCAGGAGTTTAATTTCAAGATTGAACACATTAAAGGAGGGAAAAACAGTCGGGCGGACTGTTTGTCCAGGTTACCTATAAAGGAGCAAAAAGGCGAAGAACAAGACGACAATGAGTGTGTGGTTGCACATATTGATGCCACATTTATGTGCGAAGGATCCATAACTGAAAAGGAATGGGAGGAAAGTATGGAAAAGGATAATGTCATGTCCAAGGTAAAAAAGTATGTACAAACTGTGTGGCCACATATCAGGAATCTTCCGAATGAACTAAGATCTTACCAGCAAGTAAGTGATGAACTTACTCTAGAGAATGGCTACTTGAAGAGGGGTGAAGTTTTTGTTCCACCATTTGAGCTCAGACAAAAAATCATCATGATGGCACACAAGGGGCATCCTGGCACCACGGCCACAAAAAAAATACTGAGGATGCATTACTGGTGGCCGGGTGTGGACAACGAAATCAGGAGCTATGTGGACAAGTGTGAAAAATGCTTAAAATCTGATAAGCATTGGAGAGTTGAAAAGAATGAACTACAAAAGGTGGAAATTCCCGACGGGCCTTGGGCCAAAATAGCAATAGACTTTGCTGGACCATTCAATATCTTGCCAGATGAGTGCAGGTACCTAATAGTTTTGACAGACTACTATACCAAGTGGGTGTGCTACAAGTTTGTAAGTGTGGTGACAACAGAAATAGTCATAAAATTCCTTGAAAAAGTATTTGAGAGTGAGGGACAGCCCAAGATCATGGTGTCAGATAATGGATCACAACTGATATCACGAGCAATGGTTGAATTTTTGGAGAAGAGAGGAATTGTACAGGAAAAGACACCCCTATACAGTCCAAAGAGTAATGGTCAAGTAGAGAGAATAAATAGATTCTTCAAGGAAGGAATCCAAATGGCCATTGCAAATAACATGGATGTAAAAGAATTCATTAAAGTAAAGATCAATGCATATAACAACACACCTAAGGAAGCCACAGGGTATACACCATTTTTCTTGATGAGAGGAAGAGCATGTAATTCTATATTGACGCCAAAATTGAATGGGTGGAAAAGAACAGCTATGGAAATGAGAAAGGTGTGTGATACTGAACTTAAAGTGAAGGAGAACATAGAGAATAAACAAGTGAAGAACAAGGTGTATTCTGATATGGTGAATAGAGCAAGAGACAAGGACGTAGCGCCTGGAGACTGGGTGCTAATAAAGAAGCCTGGATTGGTGAGTAAAGGGGAATCTAGGCTCAGCAAACCCATGAAAATTGGCAGAGCATCAGGAGGTGCTGTTTACATTGAAGGAGAAGGGTGGCGAAGTAAAGATGATGTAGTAAGGCTAAAACATGGGCAAGAAAAAATTATAATGAAGGATAGCGAAGAAGGAGACACTAGTCTTAGTGAAAGTGTGCTGGAATGGGATGACATGTCTAGAGACACAGAACTGTTGCAATCCAGCGTCAGTACTGAGAGTTCATTTGTATTGAGAGACAGTCAAAGAAGCCGTTCTGTTGGCAGTGGGGATATTGTTCTGGCTCAAGAGAACTCTGCCCTAGAAAACAATGCAGAGGCATTTGGGTCCACTGTAACAGGAGCGAGAGACACAGAAATAAATCACACTGGGGGATTGTCTTCCAGGGTGGGCAGAGTTATCCATTTACCGACAAAGTTTAAGGACTATGTTATGGAATAATCTTAGTATTGCTTTTATGGAGAAAGGGAGATGTTGTACTCGTTATATCTTATCTTGGGGGGTTGTTAGACACATGTCTTAGTATGTTTTCCATTTCTGTTAGGTAACGTCATTTGGAATGTTCAGAGGCTATTTATGTGACGTCACTGTCATCTGCGTGACAGATGACAGCTGACTCCCGTTGTTATTACTTTCATTCCCGCTCACTGCGGGCCCTTCTAATCATAATAAATCTTCATACGACAACACTTATTCTCCTGTCGTGTTGTCACACTACACTATTCCACCCAGGAAGAAACCTTGAGTGCCTCCCTAGGGAGCACAAGCAGCCGTTTTCTGGTTGGTCTTGTAGGGGGTCTTGGTTATCTTTATTGTCTTAATTGCTGGGGTGAAATGAAGCTAGATGCTGAGACTACTGAGACTGATCAAGAGCCTGTTTGCCCCACTGTCCAGCAGCCCCCCCCCCCCCACAGTCAGGGTATGACCTAGAAGTTCAGCTAAAGCTGAGGAACAAGGAGGGGGACACTGACTAGATAGCGCCTTTCCACCTCAGACGTCTATAGTCTAGTGAGGTAATGCGAGCACAGGCCATCTACTGGAGTCGTCTCTCTGGTTTCTTTGTGTTTCCTCCACGCCTCAGGAGTCGAGTAATCAGTCAAGTGCCATACGCTGGCTCCCATTACAGGCTCCCAACCGCTCCTCATTGCAGCAGAGAATTGATTCACTGCCCTTGGAGAGAGCGGAGCACGGAGCGCGGCTGCCTGCTACCTGCAGCGCGACCATCCAGCGCGTTCTTCACCCAGAAGAGGATTCAGCCATGGAGCATGACGAGAGCTCCTACGGGGCTCCGTCCACCTTTAGAAGCAGAATGAAGGACTGGACGGGCCCACTCAAGAGCAACACAGAACCAGCCTCCAGTGGCACAGTGAAGTGACCATGAGTACTATGTGTAATCCACCCTGGAATGGATGAAGAGGACATCTAGCGTTAGTAGAGTTCTGAGAAGTCTGTTAGGGAGGAGGCAGGGAGAAACTCCTAGTAATATATTTTGATTCACATTATCTGCACTAAGAGATCTACTCAAGAGTGGTACTAGCCCAACCCTTCTGTGCGAGTCCTTTAAGGAAAACAAAGGGTGAGGGTGCATCCCGCGACTTTCAGAGGAAATTTACTTAGATTAATATACAAGACAGGGAAAAGGAGCGGAGTGGTCTGTGAAGGATGAAAAGGGAGCAAAACGGGGCAGGGATTCTGGGACAATGCCCTAATACGCCTAAACATGAAAAATATCCTTATCCTCTCGAACAGTAACCCGAATGACCGGTCTAGACGCTCAGGAAGGAAATGAAAAACATAGGCTTGGCAGAAGAGTAATGTATAATAGTTATGGGCAAAGGGAGGCGTCTAGGGCTAAGGTCCATGTCAGGTGTCCCAGAAGAAGACATATGCAGGCCCTGGCCCTTGGATGTGTGGCAGAGAGGGCATTAGTAAAATAGTGAAACTCAACCTGGAACAAATAAACCAAAATGTCCCTGGTACTATTGCTGTAACCTCCTGTTAATACTCAGTGCAATGTTAAGGAGTGGGAATCTAAATTATTTTAAAAGCGCTGTAGCAGATGTGCTCACTAAAAATATTCTGCTGCAAACACTGGTTAGCCTTTGGCTCCAGATAAGGCTTTTTGCTTGGGCAGAATACCACTCTTGGGAAAGGACAGGGTGAGCATCTAAAAGCTTCCATAACCAAATTGCTGATCATTTAATCTCTAAATCCAAACCAATAGATGAATTCCTATTAAATCAAAAGAAAAGCATGCAGTTTCAACAACTCCACAAAGAGAGCAAATCGGAGAGAAACACCAGTTGTCCTTCCAGCACTGTTGCTCATGGAATTCCATACACTAAAGAAGCTGAGTGGTCTAGCCAGTGCACCCTCAGACCCTTTTTCCCTATGATATTCAAAATATTCCTACTATACATCTCAGAAGCAATCCCAACACTGTATATGTAAGTGTGTATGTATGTGGTATTTGTATAGCTAAAAATATAAAAGGCAGAAGAGCGGTGTACAGTGTCAAACACCAGTATACAGTCAGTGAGTGAAAGGAGAGGCTGTAAGATTCTTGGAGCAGAAGTGCAAAGTTTCTGCATTGTGATGTAGTGTTCTATAAAGAGGCGCGTCTTTAACTTTTTCCTAAATTGGAGCAGATGTTGGAGGGGTTTTGATGGATATGAGACTGTTGTTTCAAATACTTGGTGCCTAAATGCAAAAGACCTGCTGCCTTGTTATTTAATTTTTTACACTTCTTATTCTCTTGTCTGATGGTGTCCTGGTTCCGGGAGTACCAAGAGCCACCAGAGATGTCTGCAGGATGAGGGTAGTGCTGGTCATGATGGCTTTGAAAATTATGCAGGTAGTTTTGAAGATGCGGATGATGTTATCACATTTTGTCAGCCCCTGGATGAGACATATGGTGGCAAGTAAAATGCCTTCGGGGAAGGTAAGACCAATGTGGACTCTGGGAGGCCATGGAGTAGGGCAAGAGCACTTCCATAGCTGTTCTGAAGTTACTTTCTGGAAGAAATAGTATCCCTTTCTTTAGAAGAGAGAGCTGGACCCAGAATGTTTTTTTGGGGGGGACTAATATGATTCTTGAGGATGAGGTTGATATCATGGGTGAAAACCAAGTGAGTTGGCATTCGCTGAAAGTTGGGATGCAAAGTCGTCCTGGTTCATGTAATTGAACCAGCATTGTACTATTCCTTATGCATTGTTCTTGGGAAATTGCGAGAATTATGTCATGGTGGAGTTGAGTTACAGGTACGAGCTAGACATCCAGGTCTGGATGAGGTGCAGGCATTGCTTTAGGCACTGGCTATATGGAGCAGAGGAGACTTTCAAGTACAGTTATGTATCTTCAGCATGTTGGTGAATGTTTATGCTGTTATCTGTGAGAAGAGCCCCATGAGGCTCACTAGGCTCCAAGTTGAAGTTTAAGATAATAGAGAAAAAGTACAGAACCCTGTGTGTCACTCTGTAGGTGATGTGGATCTTTTTTGACCATGAGGTGCCTATGTGAACAAACTGGTGTTGGTTGCAAATATAAAAGGAAAGCCAGTGAAGCACATCACAAGTGAATCCCATTCAAGGCTTTAGGGTCTGGATTAGGTAGGGATAGTCAACTGTGTTGAAGTCATCTCAGAGTTCCAGCAATATCAGGAAGAAGGAGTCATCCATGTCTGTGGTCATTGTTTCAGCTTGATCTGAAGCCAGATTGGTAGTCATGCAAGAGATAGCACTGTTTTTTTAGATGATCTAGGGTAGGTGAGTGATGGGCCGGTAGTTGGCAATGTCATCAGGTCTAGAGTAGATGTCTTTTAGGAGTGGGAGGATCTGGCTTGTCTTAAGACCTTCTGGGAAGATGCTTGAGTGAGGTAGGTATTGACAATGTAGACGTGAAAGAGCGTCCCCAGAGAGAGTTTTGATAGAGGAGGAAAAGACATCCTCTTCATAAAAGTGGCTTTGAGGGAGTTGAGTATGTCAGCAAGACCTGGGAGGGATGATCTTTCAAGGCTGACCATAGCAGGATTTTACGGGAAGAGGTGGGCAGAGGAAAAGAAGGAGGCTTACTTTTGTCGGTGTGTGCTAACAGATCTTCTGTTTTCTTTCACTGAAGAAGAGGTTGATGGCACTGCACTTTTCTGTGGCTTAAGGGATTGGTGGGTTCTGCATGGTGTTGGTACAGTGCTTGATTGTCTTGAATTGCATTCTACTTCTGTTGCTGGCTTCATTGATGGTGTAGGTATAGTACTTTGTTTTGGCTGATGTGATGACCTGTTTCCATGTTGTACGATGACATCTCGGTATCAAGAGGTCCTTTGGAATGTTTTACTTCCATTTTCTTTCTCGTTTTAACTATTATAGAAGGGGCCACATATGCTTGTACGGAACCTTCTATAATACAGATTGCACTAAATTTGCACAATCACAATCTCAATGTGGATTTCCCTCATTTGCACGAGGGCATGGATCTATGAAAGTGAAGGAATTATTTGCCTTTGTGCCCATGCTATATTATAGATGTGGGCACAGAGGCAAATAGGTTTTTGGGAGGCACACTCTCTCTCTGCAACATAATCTTGGTGCACACTCAGTGCGCCCCTAGATAATGACATTTGCAAGGATGAAGGGGGACCCATGGACTGCCCAGTCATCCCCGTCCAGGCAGGTACAGTCATATGTTGCACCTGTCTACAGGAGGATCTCTATCTCCTTTACCTGATGTGTTGTCCCCAGCGCAGGTGAATGTTTGTGGCTGCACTGGTAACAGTGCATTTGCTGTGACCCAGCCACTGTCCCACTCTGTTCCTGGTGCAAAGACTTAAGAGTGCACTGTGGTGCAGAGTGGGACAGTGAGTCATATCCATAATACAGCTCCTGGACTTTAGGAGAATGCTGAAAATGTGACTACTCTGGACTTCAACTTCTAGTATAAAACTCAGACAATAAAATAAAGTAAGGATCTCCATATCAACAGGATGTGGTGATGTAGTTTAACACCAAGAAACTGGAAGGATCACATATTTACTCTTGATCATGACCTACGAATTATCGTGCCCCAGAACATTTCTTTTTTTTTTAGTTCAAAATATTTTATTGAGTTTAGTTTATAGACAATTAACAAAGACATTAAAAAAATGTTTCATTTAGTGAAAATACCTAATCAACAATTCATAAATTTACCAAAGTCACAAAGTCATAAAAAAATTACAATAGGTAATGCGATATTAGATATTCATAAGAAACATAAAAGGGGGAAGGAAGGAGGGGACAAGTATAACAACTAATGCAAAAGATTTAATAGAGCTACTGTATCTTATAACAAGAATAGTCTAATTGTCATAAAATCAAAAGTTAAGTTATAAATACAACCTTAAGAGGATAAATATACATCAACACCAGAACAACATTTCTAACATATCATAGACTAAGATGGAATACAAGGTTACATCTGGAAATGAGATTAAATCCTACTTCTATCAGTCACCTCTACGGCAACCTGAACAGCACTACTGCAATTCTACCAAATTGCTGTACTCACTTGAACTAAAGGATACAACCCTGCAATTAAAAATAAAAAACCATCAATCAAAATGTCTTCTTGTACTTGTAATCCTTGGCATGACACAGCATATGAGCCATCATCCAAATACTCATGATTTACATAACAGGATTATTTCATACCCCTACTAACTGAATCTGTGCCTGTCTGTGTCTCCTTTTGTCCTATACAGCTTGAGCTATGAAACTAAATTCTACTGAGCTCTTCCCACCAGACTTACTGACACTGCCTGCAAAAACATGACTCAAAGTATGTATAACTGTATTTTCTGACAAACTTACTGGCATTCAATCACATAGTATTCTAGGATAACCAAATAAAAGAAACATAGTATTCTAGGATAACCAAATAAAAGAATAAAATGCATTCAATACTGCATGCCCTCCTTTCACAGAAACACAATTAGGAACACAAATTGATACATTAAAAACAATATACTTACCTGTACACTGTGGTTCTCCAGTATAGATATCTTTTATAGATTCACATGCTTGAATCTTCCCCGTCGTCATGGTGGGAGTGTCACAGTAACAGTAAAATAGCAGTATAAAACTTCAACATTCATATGCCCATAAGAATTCACTAGCTTTTAGCAACCTATTACCATTGTTATAAAACACCCAAACACTAGCCAATCAGAGAGCAAACCATAGAGTCTCCTTCCCCATCATACCTCAGATTTCGAACATGACTACCGTAAGGCAATAAGAGGGGTATGGAGGAGGGAGAGTAGCATGTGAATCTATAAAAGATATCAATACTGGAGAACCACAGTATACAAGTAAGTAACTTGTTTTTTCTCCAGTATTGTATCTTTTATAGATTCACATGCTTGAATCAGAATAGCAAGCAGTACAAAAGGGTCAGAGGTGGCAGACAAGGTGAACTATCCCACCATGCGACCCAGAAACCAAAATACGAATGATAATCATAAAGAGCATAGAATATTAGCCTATCACAATTATAGCACACTTAGGAGACAAAGTTCTTAGGAGATCATACCTTATGGGAATAGACATCGCAGAGCAACTTGACCAACTGCTACATCCACCTTCTGCCAGGCGTCCAGGCAGTAATGCTTTGTGAAGGTATGGAGGTTCGACCATGTCGCCACCCTACAGATATCAGGCAAGGACACTCCTGCTTATAGGGCAATGGAAGCAGCCATCTTGTGTGTTGAGTGCGCAGCAATTTTGGAAACTAGAGGGCCGCCAGCCTTTTCATGACAAAAGAGGATAGTCGATGAGACCCAGGGAGCGATAAACACCTGCGTCAAAGCCTGACCCTTCCTAGGGGCAGAGAAGGCAATGAGTAACTGAGTAGATTTTTGGAAAGGCTTAGTCCTTTGCAAGTAGAACTTTAAACATAGTTTAATGTCCAGAAAACAGAGAGACCTCTCAGCTGGCGAAGCTGGAGCAGAAAAGAAGGAGAGCAAAACCACTGGTTTGTTTAGATGAAATGCAGAAAGTACCTTGGGAATAAAAGATGGATTGGTGCGAAGAATCACGTTATCTGGACAGAACTGCAGGTAAGGTTCCATTGTAGTGAAGGCCTGTATTTCACTAATGCCTGAGCAGAAAAACAGGAATGCTAATTTCCAGGAGAGGTACTTCAAGTCCCACTTGTGAATTGGCTCAAACAGTGATTTGAAAAATTGTGATAGGACGGTATTTAATTGCCATAGCACTGGAGGAGGTCTTACTGTAGGCTAGACCCTGAAAAGTCCTTTCATGAACTCTTTTAATAGTCTGTTAGACCACAAAGACAAACAACCAGAACGATGTCTGTATCTGGAGATTTCCGCTAAATCCACTTTTATTGATGCATGTGCCAGACCAGCCTTGGCGAGAGATAAGAGATAGGGTAAAACATCCTCAGGCAGTGATGAGAGAGGATCGCAAAAGTGTGTGGCACACCAAATGCAGAATCTTTTCCACTTGGCCGAGGAGCATTTGATCGTAGAAAGAGCTCAGGCTTTCTGTATTATTGCTTGACATTCCTCAAAAATTGTTAGTTGTCCGAATTCTGTGTGATGGAGCCAAGCCGACAAGTGTAAAGATTTCCTTATGGCTGGAACAGAATTGGAGAAAACCTTGATAGGCAAAACAGCTCTGTAAACCAGTACTGTCACACCCACATGAGTAGAATGACACAGCAAGGCTGCCGTTTGATGTGTTGCAGAAACTTTGGAATGAGAGGAAACAGAGGGAATGCGTAGGCAAGCGTTCCTTCCCATGAGAAGTGGAAGGCATTTCCTAGAGAGCCTTGCTGAGGAAATCTACTGGCGTAGAATCTGCATTTTTTGCTGAGTGACGTAGCAAACAGATCTAGGGTTGGAAACCCCCAACAGCAAAAAACCCTTTGCAGCTGTTCCTCGTTTAACTCTCTCTCACAACACTGTTCCGTGTCTCTGCTGAGGGAATCGACCCAATTGTTTTGGACCCCTGGCACATGTTGAACCTGTATTGATATTTCGTGGACTATCAGCCAATCCCAGATCTGCTGAGCCAGGGTTGAGAGGGCCTGGGATCTTGTCCCACCTTGCCTCAGCAGATAGAACATGGTGGTGGTGGTGTCCAAGCAAATCAGGATCAATGACTTCCTGATTCTTGGCAAGAATGTTTGGAGGCTCAGAAAAAACACTTACCAAGAGCTTTATGTGACACTGTGATTCCTGAGCCGACCACCTTCCATGGATCTGCAAGTTTTGCAGGTGGGCACTCTACCTGTCCATGAAGCGTCCAACGTCATAACCAACTTTGGCTTTTTCGTGAGGAAAGAGAGACCTTGAGAGAGATTGTCCCTGACTGTTCACCAAGACATTGCTGAAACTATCACCAGAGTGATTGAAATGATGTCCTCGAATGAGCCTCGAGATTGAATCAATTGAGCGTCGAGCTCCTTTTAGAGAGATCTCATCCTTAGGTGACAGGGCGGGATCAGTGGAATACAGGATGACATCATCCCTAACATTGATTTGTATGTCCTTACTGAAACAAACTTTTTTGCGAACAGACCCTGCACTGTCTTCTGCAGTCGTAATATCCTTTCTTTTGTGGGAAACGCCTTTGAGAGCGTAGTGTTCAGAATTGCTCCTAAAAATATTATTGACCTTGAGGGAGCCAGAGAGGACTATTCCTGGTTGGTTCTGAGCCCCAGGGAGTCAAATATCCGAACACAAGCATCTGTTGATCTTCTGGAAGCCTGGAGCGGTGGGCCTTGACTAACTAGTCATCCAGATAAAGGGAATACCTGGTGACTGGCTCGCCGTAGGGAGGCCACCACTGTAGCCAATCACTTGGTGAAGACTCTTTGAGCTGTGTTCAACCCGAAGGGCAGTATTCTGAACTGATAATGGCACCCTGCCACCTCAAACCGAGAAAACGACGATGTTTTGGGTGAATGGGAACATGAAAGTACGTGTCCAGAAGATCCAGAGAGGACATATAGTCCCCCGCATCTATGAAAAGCAGAATTTCCTGGAGCAACAAGATTCTGAAGGGTTGAGATGTGATGAACTTGTTCAATGACCTCAGATCCATTATCTGCCTCGATTTGCCCATCTTCTACTTTATCAAGAAGAAGTAGGAATAAAACCCTAGATTGCGCTAATAGGGTGGCACCTCTTCAATTGCCTGTTTGGCGAGGAGCAATCGGATTTCCTTCTTGAGAATTTGGAGAGGACGAGGGGAGGTTCATTGCGGAGGCAAATTCGGGGGCTGTTGAATAAATTCTAGGGTGTGACCATGGCGAAAAACATCTAACAGCCATTTGTCGGAAGATATATATGATTCCATTGACTGAAGAATTTGGAACAAGCTTGCCGAAATTAAGTGGGACTACAGTATCAGGGGCCTGTGGATTCTCATTGTCTTTTGCTATAGCTGTGAGCCCTTCCTCCTGTTGGTGGGCGTCGACGTGCTCCTGCTCTAGAGTAGGTAGATATTGAGGTTTGCTGAAAGGGCTGTGAAGAGTATTGGGAATGAAAACTCTGTTGATAATACGTCTGGAAATGCTGCTGAAGCGGGGGCGGGAGAGATATTGAACTCTGCCTCTACCTCGGAAGGAAGTAAACTTTTTTTGCTGCAGATTAGCCAAAGACTTAGCCATGTCGGTATTCGATTTGATAGGCTGCAGCACTTCATCCACACGATTCCCAAACAGAAACTCACCATCGAACGGCATGTCTAAAACTTTGACCTGAACCTCTGGACAAAACATCGTAGCTTTTAGCCACCTTTGCTGTGTCAATACCGCTGCTCCCCCATACGTCTAGACTGTTGAAGAAATGTCCATATCAATCATTTCTTTGTCAGGCGGAGGTACACATGAAGAGGAAGGGTTTTTTGACCTCCTTTGAGCCGCCTGCATAATGACTGAATCAGGCCAGGGGTGTCCAATCAGACACACGGGAGAGTCCTCGGGTGCCTTGTACTTTTTGTCCAACTTTGGCACTACTGCTGGAATTGAAGCTGGTGTCTTCATCAGTTTCAGGCTTTCTTGTCATAAGAAGTCTACAATGGGAATGGATTGAGAGGAGCGCTGCATAGTAGGCTTAAAACCGTATAAAAAGCACTTTGTCTGCTTGACGGGCATAGGAAGGTCAAAGCACCTATAAGCGCGTTCCAGAAGATCGTGGAACCAGCTGATGTCTGCAGGCGAAGAGTCAGCTGAAGGCAGAGTAGGAGAAGGTAGAGTAGGAGCTACATAGTCGTCCCACTAAACATGGACATCCTGGTCCAACTGCAGCTCCCCATCCTCTAGCTGCTAGTTGTTGTCATCCTGACCTTGCACAGGAATTTCCACAGGAGGCAGAATGATCTTGCTCTTCTACAACCGGGGTACAGTCAGCACCACAGGAGTGGGGGCCTCCTGAATGGGAGGTGGCAGTGGAACAGAATTTGCTTCAGGAAATCTCTTATAATAGCCATTCAGCATTAACCGAAGATCAGTTACCAATGACACAGGGATATTTATTGAGGGTTCTTGAGCTTGATCTTCCTGTTTCTCATAAGGATAGTGCTCCTGAAAAGCATCCAGGCTTTGAGAAGTGGGGCACCCCCTATTCGAAAAAGAATAGTCCTCTTCTAACTACGTAGATGGATAATCCATTATTTCTTCTTCCTCCAAGTCTCTGCACTTAAATCTGAGTTGCGAAGGACTGTAAGAAGGACCAAAAGGCCCGTCATCTTCAGACTCCTGAAAATCTAGAAAACAAGCAGGTGGTAAAGGAGAAACTTTTGAAAAATCTTGCAGAAAGGAAGGCGTCAGTTTTAAAGGTGGACTGACTTTTTCCCTCATCCGCAGGGTCGTCAACGGGGTCATCGACGGGATCGTCAACGGAATCAACGACAGGGTCGTCAACGGCACAACAGACCGCGGTGGTTGAAGAGTCAACAACAATGGACGAACTTGCTGAACTGTCGACGGTGAAACCCTCGCCAATGGAGATGGCCTAACCACAGCCGACAATGGTAACACCACTACTGCCATTGTCAACACAGCCGCCGTCGTCGTCTTGGCCGTCAGCGTAGTAGACGTCACTGACGAAACCATCGACGGAGCGCCCACTGAAATGGAGCCAGAGGTCGTAGATGGAGATTTCTTTGTTGATGGGCCCGTTTGTGAGAGTTTTCTATCCGCTGAAGAATCTCTGGAAGGATTAAGAGGCATCGATGGATGGAGGAGCAGAACCCGACCTCTGGTGAGAAGAAGAAGAAGAACCGGGCTGGTCTTCCTTTACTCTTTTCTCCTCTATCCTCTCCTTGCTCTGAGATCTGGACTTTTTAGGGTCCTTAAGCAATAAGGAAGACCCTTCTTCCTTTCTCTTCCTAGAGGAGGTATGGGGCTTCTTGTCAGAGTCTTTTGCTGCTTTTTTCCTTTGCAGCCAGAGAAGCCTACCCTCACCGTCCTTGAGAGTTTTTGAAGAGAAAGTACGACAGTACTTGCATTCTTCAGGCTTGTGTTCTGGATATAGACAGTAAAGACACTCCTTATATGGGTCCTCAAAATAAAGTCTGGACTTTCCACAAGTCTTATAGGCCTAAACAACCCTTTTTTAGACTCTGACATTATGAAGAAACTAAAACATCTGCATCAATAACAAAAAATACTATGAGATCCCAGTTGTAAAGAGTGAAGTCCAAACTAAGGGTGCGGGGGGGAGCTGACAGACAAGCGCTGAATCATTTGACCTGAGGGAAGGTTTGCACCAGCTCTGCTTACCATCAGCATATGACGAACAGCATTGGCAAAGCCAATAAGTCATGTCTATTAGACCTATTGGTTTTGCCAATTGCTTGTAACCACACTGCAAAGCATCCAAGATGCTGTGCAGCACAGCTATACATGAAACTAAAAAACGCATTTGACGCAGGCACTTGCGTCATTTTGTAGATGTGCACTGTACACATGTGTGCCCCTACAAAATAACGCAGTCTCTTGTTGGGACAGAAAAGTCCTCCACTTGTTGAACAACATGTGCCCCTGCCCTGACTGCCCCAGTTGCAATGATGTATCGATCCTTGGTACTGATTTCTGTTCATGGGTGAACACAGGTCATGGCTGTGTGCCATGACCTAGACCTATCTCATGGATTGCAATATTGTTAGACCAGGAGAGGCTCCCAAAGCGCTACCCATGTACTAGAAAAAGGGCTACAGCATTTATCAAGAGTTAAGTAGCACAAGCACGGTGGTGGAAGCATACCGTGTTTTTGCAATCATGATCAGAGTGAACAGCCCCTTTTTAGCTATGTCGCCAGACTAGGGCTTACCAGCCCACTCATGTAAAGTTACTCTTCTGTATTCTTAACTCGTCCTGGGCCTACATCATGTTAGCATGACACACGTTCCAGTGTGTGTGAGTTTGCTTGTGCATCCTGGGATGTGTGCCTGTGAGTGGTGCAATACATGGAGGCCTGTGGGTTCTATTTTGGAAACCCAGGGCCTTGGAAAGGTACCTGGAGGTGGAAGAGCCCTCCCAGACAGATTTCTGGATTGCTATATTCCTGAGAGCAAGGTGGGGCACACGTTGGAAGAAGGGGGAGCCAGTCTTTCTGGTGCAATTCAAAAGGGTTGTTTGATACTGGAAATGTCATTGGTTAGTGGGGCCTAGGCATATCTCGGAAGAGGATGGGGCTGATAAGGCACACACTCCAGAGACAGGGAGTCATTATGTGCATGGCTGGGGTCTTTGTAACCTTTTATCAGGGAGGCTAACATTCTGGAGTTATCTTTGAGTCACTTCCATGGCCTGTGTTGTGGGCCTATCAAACTTGGAGCCGCTCCTGCTGTGACAAACTGCTTCATGACAGAACGAGGGGGAGGACACTTCAAAGGAGGCAACACTCACAACATGACCTTTAAAGATGGCGACACTAAATCACACCTGTATCTGGAAATGGATTCTAAAAAGTGGAGCCTGAGTCCCCCAAATTTTCAACCATCAAGCAGTCAAACCGTGGCTTTACATCGACATGGAGAAGCTCAGCAAGACTTCTGCCTGTTGGGACCATGACTGGGGACCAAGGGGCATAGTAACAAGGCGGTGCTATAAAATTATTGCCGCTTTTGCGGCCGTTTTTGGCTGAAAAGCGGCGATAATTGTATCGCCTTATCAGCAAAGACACGCTATCACGTGTTTTGCTGACTTAGCGCCCGTTTCCAGCACGCCTGCCTTTGCATCGCTAATGGGATGCAAAGTAGGCATGGCTGTGAAACCAACCAGGGAAAATATCGTGAAGGCAGCTTTGCGATATTAACAAGGAAGGGTAGCGATTATTTAAATCGCGTTAAGTATGCCTTACCGCAGGAATTTAACTCCTGTTAAATTCCTGACTACGGCATACTTAACATGGGAGGTGGATTCTGTGGCTAAGACCACAAGCCCTATCATCTAGGATATCGCTGTTTTCCACCATGGAAAACAGCGATATCCACAATTTCTCCGAAATTTTTATTGCCTTGGCGATGCGCGTTGTTGATAACGCGCTAGCCGGGCAATAAATTCCAGAGATAGCCGGCGATAAATATGTAAGCTCTAAGCGCGCTTTGCGATATTTATCGCTGGCCCTTGTTAATATGACCCCAAGTTCTGCTAGTCTGCTTCCCCGCTAGGTGAGGGGACATCCGCCATGAGAATCAAGACCATTTGCCCTAGAGTGTCCTCATCTACTAAGTCTGGAGGACCCATTTGAAAGAAGGAGAGTGCCTGGCAAGACCAAGGACCAGTGGTATTCCTGTTGAGTGGACCCCAGAAGCAAAGTGTCATGTTTGTGGTCCAGTTAGAGCTCAGATTTAGATTGGTAACTAAAAAGTAAATTAATTGCATAGGTATTTTTTATAAAGGGAGTGGGGGGCAAAGCAACAGAGTGATAGAAACAACACCGGCCACAGAAGCAATATTGGAGAGGGTGTTGTGCTGCGAAAGCAACAACGCGGTGGCATGAGGAGGTCGGAAGCAGCACAGAGGTTGGAGGAAACAACACAGAGGGCATGGGTGGGGTGGAAGCAGCAACTGGTAGGAGAGAAGTAGGTCCTGCGTAGGGGAAGCAACAAAGAGGGCTTGGGTGAGGGAAGCAATAGAGAGAAGCACATTGGTGAGCACAACAATAAGGCAAACATGCGACAGAGCAACATGCAGTGCCATGGGAAAGAAGTACACAAAGGAGAAAGCTGGAAAACACATGGAACACTTAACACAAAAGAAAACGGTTGTTCTTCAAAATAGCAAGAAGTGGAAGCTGTGAAGGCAACCAATCAAAATAGATATAAAGATGCAATGTTACATGAAAGTGAACAGAAGAAAGACAAGCTGGAACATGAATAAGAAGTAGGCAAATGAAAGTGACAAAGAAAGGCAACCAATGGTTGGGACACATTTAGGGCCTTAGAACAGATGCAGAATTCCTGTAGACTAATGAGTGGGATAAAGTGTGATGAAGTATGAAAGGCCATCGAGCGGTAAAGTAAAATAAAGGCAGCCATACACCTTGATGAGGGATTACTCCATGCTTGTTTAGGACTGCAACCAGCGTAGCTTTATGCACTTACGTTAAGACTTCAGGTCCAACAGTTGGCTCAGCGAGATAAATACTGTCAGTTGGCAATTTATAAGATCAAGCATTACATACTCTCAAGACAAAGGCCCTGAACAGAATTAAAGTAGTTTTGGTATTTCAGTCCGTTTCTCACAGTTCCTGCAGCTTTTTTTTCCAAAAAACAGTATATCCCGAACTTTAAGTGAGGCGGGTTATGCCGGCTGCAAGACCTGGCAGTATTAAAAGTATTAAAATGGATCCCTATCCTCTATTTAAGTATACAAGCAAAAACACAAATTAATTTCTGAACAATGGCAGTACAAACTGTTAAGGCACCCTCATGTCATCGAGATAGCTCCTGTTTTCATTTAACATGTTTAATTAAATTTACATTCCCAAGAGTATTAGCTTTTTCTGTATGTTGTTTTTCTGTTGGTTTTTTACTATTTAATAAAGTGTACTGTGAAATGGGTCGCCTGTTGAAGTCTGTGTGAGTTAGGTTGTGGGTGGATGTTTATAACGCAGCCCATTTGAGTGCTCTGGAGTCAAAGGTAACAGTCCTGGATTATCAAATAGGCAAAGTAGACACTTATCTACAGGCCCGCCCCTTTTAGGGGTCCCGTGACAACTGATCAAAATAGCACTGATTTGATCTTGAAAGAAATTTGCAACCAAACTTTCTTAAATTGTTTCCAAAAGATAGAAAAAAATGAATCAACTCAAACAAACGAAATATTTACATTAAAGACTCTGTAGAGAAATACTGTATTAATGTGATGTACCCATTGACAACTTAAAGTACATAAACCAGACACAGTGAATCAGATTCACTTAACAGTTTGTCTCCGAAAAGCTCTTCTTCTGGCAGCTGCCCGTTTGTTCAAAAAAATCTGGTGCAGACTACGTGCGTGTAATGTACAGTAGTGATGGTCATCTCGATCTTCAATGACACAAGAAAGACTGAACTCACTTGCCATTATGGCCACTGAATATGACGCCTTGCAAAAGGTAGACTTCCAAGATATCCTGAAAGATTTCACCAAAAATTGAGGAAAGTGAATATTTAAAGTTTTGTTGGTTCATTACATTTAAAAAAAAAGAAATCTTGTTTAATAACATTAATAATTGTTAATGTTTAGTTTTGTGTAATAAAATTGATTTATTAAAATTGTAGGGTGGTAAAGTTCAATCCGGCACTGGAAGGTTAAGGCAATATGAGTTTCCCACAGTGCCTGTCAGTGGGGCATAAGGTGTTCAGAATACATACTCATACTGGCCTTGGCCCCTCTGCAGCTCGTACAAAGAAATGGTCACGAATTCCAATTGTTATTGCTATTCTACGTAAAAGTGTGCGACGGAGGTACACGGTTGTCAAAATATTTACAGTGCTAAAGGGAATGAAAATGGAGTGTTTACAGGTGAGTAGGTGCATAGTGTGTTTAGTAGGATGCAGAAGATAAGGAAATTCAAGGAAGAGCATGCAGAAGAGAGTGAAAAGGGGTGAAAGGAGGACGCGGAAGAAAGAGATATAGTGGGAAATATGCAGATGGTGGATTTCATAAAGATGTGGGGAGAATAGTGTTGGAAAAGTATTCCTGTTGGCTCGAGCTGTCACGAGCGTTCAGGCATGTCTGGATGCTCGTGACAAGCTCGTGTTCTCTACCTGTTGTTATGCTTTGAAACACATGAGAATGCTTCGTTGTAATACATCGGTTGAGCTGGCATTACTTGCCTGATTCCTAAGACGTGAGCATCTAATAAACTCCGTCCTTAACTACAACTTTTATTTGCGTCCTTCTTTGACTTCCTACACTGGCGACGAGCGGGAGCTGCATCACCTGCGCCTAAAGACCTTTGGATTTTTTTTTTTTTTTATCTTATCCCGGATTTTTTTTTAGGAAATTACCGGTGTTTCAAGAACAGCGTTGGATTATAGCTGCTTAAAGGGAAGCGGAAGGACCATTGGAGTGTTACGCTGTAAAGGGAAGCAGAAGGATCATCACCCCTTTAAAGAATTTAAAGTCCGATTTGCTTACTTTTTACTGTGTGCAAGATTTCGTGCGTTCAATCGGATTGCGCAATCCCACGCTCTGTCATCGCACGACTGGCATCTTTTGAAACCTCACTGCTGGAGTCCGTGCACTCCATTCGGATTGCGAAATTCTACGTCATCGCGCGATTTCAAGCATCGCGTGATTCTAAACCAACGTGACGTTTTCATCATCGCGCACGACGATCAACACGGAACGTTGCTAGGCAACCCATTGCCGATTTCTTCTTTCGCGCAAACGGAAACCATTGCATGAAATTAATTGTTCTTCTTACAAAGTACTGTGAAGATCCTGCTACCCTCGAACAACTACTGGAAATTCGACCAAAGATAATTATAAGCAAACTTCAGAATAACTTTACTTATTTTTTTTTCGTTTTTTTTTTCTTCTTTATTGAAACTGTGTTGAATAATTTAAGTCATTTTTTTTTCTCGCATCTTACACATATTTATGACTTACAATGCAATTGTTCTTTTTAAATGCTCATACTTATTTTGATATAGTTAGATGTGTATATCAACTCTCTCATAGTGTGTAAATATCCAAGGTAACATGTCTGGCATTGTACCACCTCCTCCATTTTTGTCAACACCTGGAGAGCCACCCATGGCTTGGGAGATTTGGGAACCTGTCTTTTTGGCTTATGTTGACGTATTAGAAGAAGGGGAGTGTGAGCCACAAAGGAAATTGTCCTTATTAAAACATTGTTTAGGAGGCATTGCTTTGAAGGAATTTAAAACTCTACCTGTTTTAGTGAACCCTGGAGAAATAGATGTGTATGAATATGCTTCACAACAGTTATGTATGAGATATGGGAAAAAGAAGAACGTGGTCATGGAGAGGTTTATATTTTACTCTCGTAAACAACGTTCTGATGAACCTGTTGAGGATTTTGTCTCAGCCTTAAGGTCGTTAGCTGTGACATGTGATTTTGAACATATCTCTTATGAGCAAGTTTTAAGAGACCAGATCTTAATGAGAACCAATAACAAAAAAGTGCAAGAACGTCTTTGGACAACCTCTGATATGTCTCTCAATAATGCTATAGACATTGCCAAGTCTATAGAACATTCAGAAAAATTTGTTAAAGAAATCAGAGGTAATGACAAGAGTGATGTTTTCAGTGTATCTAAAGACAGGGATAAGTTTAAGAAGAGTTTTTCGCAGAGAAATGAGTTTTCTGCTAAGACCGATAACAAATATAGAAATCAAAAATATGACAAAAGAACTACTAGACTTTTGTGTTTTAGGTGTGGAAGTGACGGACATTTAGCAGATAATAAGAATTGTCCAGCACTAGGCAAAACTTGTTCAAAGTGCTATAAAAAAGGTCATTTTACCAAGTATTGTAAATCTACTCCAGGGAAGACGAATTGTGTACACAAATGTTGTGAAGAGTTTCAATCAGATGATGAAGGAACTTTTCAAGTTAACACCGTTATCAATGTATGTGAAGATGGTGATTGCAAAAAATTTCCATCTTGTTTTATAACCATTGATAATGTGAGTTTAGAAATTTTTGTAGACTCGTGTGCTTGGTACACTTTAATTTCCTTAAATGTCTTCAAAGATAAATTCCCTGATAAGAATCTAATTGACTCTGATGTTTCCCCTGGTGGTTATACGGGTCACAGAATTGACTTAATTGGCTATTTCATAGCAGATATACAATTCTCTGGGAACCAGATTTCAGGGAAGATTTATGTATCAAGATCTGGTCTGTCACTTTTGAGTTGGCCACACCAATATCAATTAGGAATGAAAATTGATCCAAGGGCTGACCCTCCCGTGTATGTGGTGCAACCTGTGAGTGTTTCTAGTGTTTCTGGGGACAGTTCCTTACTGGTTGAGGATTTACGCCAATCTTTTCCTACGGTGTTCAGTGGTACCTTGGGTAGGTATAAGGGTTTTGAACATGTCATCAGACTGAGTGAGAATTCCATTCCTGTAAGACACAGAGTAAGAAACGTTCCCTTATCCTACAGAGTTAAACTTAAGGATATGCTAAAGGATTTGTGTGAGAAGAAGATCATTGAGCCTATTGAGTCGTCACCTTGGGTTTCTCCGATCGTTATTTCGATTAAATCCAATGGTGAACTTAGGCTATGCATTGATCTTCGCAGTGTCAATAACGCTATTTGGGTTGATTCGCATCCTTTACCAAACCTCCATGAGATGGTGTCAACATTGGCTGGCGCACAAGTTTTTTCATGTGTTGATCTAGCCAGTGCTTACCACCAGGTTGTGCTTGCTGAAGAGTCCAAAAATATTACTGCCTTTATCACTCCTGAAGGGTTATATAGATTTTGTCGGATGCCCTTTGGACTGGCTAGCGCTGCCTCTGTGTTCCAGAGGTTAATGAGAGATACCCTGGAAGGTTTAAATGGTGCCATAGCATTCCAGGATGACATTTTAGTGCATGGGAAGGATGACTATGAGCATGACAAGAATCTAAGGTGTGTGATTGCTGCCTTAGCACAAAAGGGCCTTACACTTCGCCTTGATAAGTGCAAGTTTAGGCAAAAGGAGGTAGAATATCTCGGACACACCATTAGTGGAATGGGGATCAAACCAAAAAAAAATCATGTTAAGAGCATTGTAGATGCTCCCGTGCCTACGTCAAAAGAGCAACTTGTGGCTTTTTTAGGCCTTATTGAATTTTATGCAAAGTTCATTCCAAATTTTTCAGTAAAAGTTGATCCGTTCAGATGTCTTTTAAAAAAAAACGCAAAGTTTGTGTGGACTGATGAAATGACACAAGCTTTTGAATCTCTAAAATTGTTTATTGTTAATGCTCCTTGTTTAAAACCTTTTGTCATTGGTGTAAAGTGCATCATCATGGTGGATGCCAGCTCCTCTGGTTTAGGTGGAGTTCTATTGCAGAAAGATTGTGAGAAAGAATGGGTTGTGGCCTATGCATCTAGGGCCTTACGTGATGCAGAAAAGAATTACTCCGTTATAGAAAGGGAGTTACTGGCATGTGTTTGGGGCGCTGAACATTTCAGACCTTTTTTGTGGGGGACTAAATTTTTGATAAAAACCGATCACAAACCCTTAGTGTATCTCATGGCTCCGGGTGGAGGAAGAACTATGTCACCACGCCTTGCTAGATTAGCCTCTAGGTTGCAATCCTTTCAATACTCAATCGAATATGTTCAAGGAAAGGCGAATGTTCATGCGGATTGCATGTCCAGACTGATCTCTGAACCTGATGCTTCAGAACTTGTGCATGAAGAAGAGTGTGAGGTTGCTTTCAATTTTAAAGATGTCAATTCTGTGTGCAGCGAACATTTCTCCTTACAAGAGGATGTTTGGATGGAAGAGATGGATAAAGATTTGGAGTTAAGCTGTGTAAAGAAGTACCTCATACAGGGTTTTCCTGAACAGAGGAAGTTATCTGGTAACATGATGGCCTTTTATAAGGTCCAGGAGGAACTTGCTCTCGAGAATGGTTTGATCCTTCGTGGCGACAAGATTGTTCCTCCTTTTCAACTTAGAAATTCCCTGCTTGAAATTGCGCATGAAGGACATTTGGGAATTTCTTTTACCAGGAGGCGTCTGAAGGAGTCCTTTTGGTGGCCAGGTATTGACTCCTGCGTTGAACATTTTGTGCGGAAGTGTACCCAATGTTCAAACAGTGATAAATCTGCAGTTGCCTTACGCCCTGAGCCATGTCCCATTGATTTACCCTTAGGGCCCTGGCGGAAATTGGGGTTAGACATCATTGGGCCTTTCAGTTGTCTACCAAAGCAAGAGGCTTTTGGCATTGTACTCATAGACTATTTCTCTAAATGGCCTGAGGTCAAAATGGTTAGGGAAGTTACTTCTAATCAAGTCATAGAATTTTTAGATGAGACCTTTTGTAGGGAAGGGATTCCCCAGGAAATTGTGACTGACAATGGGCCACAGTTTGTGAGTAAGGAGATAGAGCTTTTCTTTGATAAATGTGGTATTGTCCATAGGAAGATCGCAGTTTTCCATCCTGAAGCGAATGGTCAGGTTGAACGCTTCAACCGTGTGGTCAAAGAAGCCATTCAGCTTTCTATCAAAGGCAATTTAAACTGGAGGAATGCTTTGCAATCCATGTTATTGGCTTATAGAACTTCTCCCAATTCTGTGACTTTGGTCACTCCTTTTGAGCTTCTGAGAGGGCGGAAGCCCAGCACCAAGCTAGTTCCTTGGTGGCTAAAAAAAAATTTAGCTGGTTTCGAGAATTGTTCTAAAATTGATTTTGATGCCGTCCTACACAGGGTTCAGTCATATAAGGAAAGGATGAAACGTGAGATGGCCAAAAGGATTGGTTCTACGTCTAGTCGTTCTATCAAGGTGGGCGACCTTGTTCGCATTAAAAAGAAAGAGGGTGTGAGTAAAGGTTTTCCTGTTTGGTCAAATCCCAAGAAGGTTGTTGAAGTTTTTAGAAATGCAGTCAGGCTTGATGGTGGTTCTGTCTGGAATTTGAGCAGGGTTTCCTTGTTCAATGGTCCTTTTCAATTGATGGAAGATTCGGACAGCAGTGTTTTCTATGATGTTGGAAGAATGAGTGATAATGGCGAGTGTTCTCACATGAGTGATAATGGCGAATGTCCTCAAGCTGTGCGTGATTCTGACAACACCAGAGCTGTACGCTCACATCGCTTACCTGCCAGGTTTAATGACTTTGTGATGAATTGATCTTGTTTTTTTTTTTTTTTTTTGTTTTGTTGGTTTTTTTTTTTTCTCTTTTAAGGGGGGAAGGTGTGTTGGAAAAGTATTCCTGTTGGCTCGAGCTGTCACGAGCGTTCAGGCATGTCTGGATGCTCGTGACAAGCTCGTGTTCTCTACCTGTTGTTATGCTTTGAAACACATGAGAATGCTTCGTTGTAATACATCGGTTGAGCTGGCATTACTTGCCTGATTCCTAAGACGTGAGCATCTAATAAACTCCGTCCTTAACTACAACTTTTATTTGCGTCCTTCTTTGACTTCCTACAAATAGGGTGTGTCTCACAGTCAGTCAACAGAGGAAAACAGTGTGAGGGGCAGGGCACGAGTCGGGGTACCACGCGGGTGGACGGCGTCCCCCACTTATTTTAAGGGGTCTTACCGGGTGGACGCTGTTCCCCCTGCGCAAAAGCTGGGCTTTAAATTATAGCGTTATTCGCCCTCACGGCCGGCCGCGCCGTGCTGGGTTTTACTTTAGCATCCTAATGCATTATGGGTATTGTAGTTTCGGATTAGTTCGAGGCAAGCATCTGCACCAACGCAACAGTGATATACAGAAGGAAAGCCCCGCATCACAGCTCATTGTCCCAGGTGATACGGAGTCATCTGGTAACATTAATTACCGTCCAAGGTCATAATCTCGCCCAGAGGTCAGGCACCTGTCAGATGATCCTATGGTGGACTTGGCAGCTCTCCCCGGCACCAGGACGCCGAGGGTTTGTGGTGTCTTGGGTATAGTGCATTCTCCTGGTACCATGGTGATGGAAGATGCCCTGCAGCTAGATTCTAGAATGGGGGACTGTAGTCAGTTATTGAGTCCAGCTGGACAGGATAAGGTGTACCTGCTTGTCTTCCAATAAATATACTTGGAAATACTATTTTGGATCGATCCTTCTTTACATTTTGGCGACTGAGGTCGGGATAGAACAGCGACAAGCAGGAAGATTGATGAACCTACAGTACAGCTGGACAGGATAAGGTGTACCTGCTTGTCTTCCAATAAATATACTTGAAAATACTATTTTGGATCGATCCTTCTTTACAGGGTTAACCTAATTCCAGGCTATTATTGGCATTTGGGGAATAATTGGTGATGGAAGCGTTGAGGAATCAGACATCAAAGGTGTCCCATACCTTTTTACAAGTTTCAAGGGAGGCATGGCAGCGAGTCCCCAAGCCGAATAGGCCTGACCCACAAAGGTCTGCTGAAATACACTTAAATTGCGACATGCGTATGTGAGAAGTTGGCCTGATATGTAGTGTTTCCAATTCTGGAACCACTTGGTATCAGTCCAAACAAACCCCAAAGATGTCTGGTTGTAAGTCAACCTTGTTAGACAAGCTATCCTAGTGGTAGCATGGACTAAGCAGCCTTAAAGGCTTAACTTAAGAGGTCGTGTTAAGCGAGCTGTTTTACCACATACAATCCTGTAATCAAATGAAAGGACACCACACAAGTATATATTATAAAAATATATGTATTTATTTCTAAATTACTCCCCAGTACTCTTTATGAGGAAAGGGGCACAAGCGTTAAATCAAAAGCACAGTATAACATACAAAGTTGCACAATTTTGGATGAGGGCCAGTGGCCACTCAAACCATATACTAAAAAAATGGTATAAGAGATACCAATCGAACAGTGGTTAGGCCTAGGGCCTAGAGAATCGCTGGGAGCAGTCAGGACTAGCAATGCTGAAGTCGGGAGTAGCCCACGGAATTCGGGTGCAGCACAGAAAGTGCAGCTTGCACCAATGCAATGTCAATGGTGCGTAAAAGTTACACAAAGTTAGTTTAAGGATACTTCCGCTGAACCTAGAGGAACAAAACTTAAGACACGGACCCTAGAGGTGTGTACCAGTGTAGGGACACCGGCGTTGCAATGTTACCTCACCCACAGGAAGTGGGTGCACAGGGTCGAAGTGGCGTCGGGTTTTGACACGCAGGTTCTTGGCGCTTAAAGCTGAAGATGCTGCAGGCGATGTGAAGGAGAAGTGTCCGGTGGATCCAAGGGTGGATCTGAAGTGGTGAAGACCTGAAAGCAGAGGGGACAATGTTCAAAGTCACTGACCAGTGACCACCGTGGAACCAGATTGGAACCAGGCAAAGTCGGGTGCAAACAGGTGATGAGGTGTTGCTTCTCTCTACAGCCACATGGACACGAAGAGGTCAAGGACGTCCAGGAGTCGATCACGAGCTGTCCCTTTAAGGCTCTAGCTGATGGCGGTGTCGGCAACTCGATTGAAGCAAACAAGCCTTGAATAATGCAAGCCACGGGGAAAGCGAAAAAGGCTTATTACTCGGACCAGCAAGGTCAGAGCGGGTACTCCTTTCTACAGGAGCGAGGGCAGGTCTGGAGCAACCAGACCCACGGTGTAAATCGTAGTTTTCATTGCCAAGATGGCCGCTGACCACGTGACAAGCGGCCGGGATGGCGAGTCGAGTGGCACAAAACAAAAGGGCCCCACGCAGATCGTGGAGATGCTGGAGGGCTGATCTTTGGTGCAAATGCTGCTCGGTTGTGGGGCTTCTTAAACCCCAAAGCACAGAGTCGAGGGTGCCTCGGGTGCTGCGCAGTCAGCGTCTCGGGGGTCTTTCAAGATGTCCGCTCCCACGTCTCTCTGTGCCTCCACGGGTCCCTTCTTTGCAGGGACTGTGGATCGGGCTGGGAGAAGTCTGGGAAGCTGGGTCTTGTCAGGCTCTGCACTCGGGCTCCGGCGGGAGGCGGCGGCAAAGCAGACGTCGAGGTGCTGGGTGATGCCTGTGTTCACAGGGTGGCCCCTCCTAGGCCACAAGGGAGATGCTCTTCAGTCTTCTGTTCATCAGAATGTCGAAGTCCAGTCGTCTTCTTAGTTTAAAGTTGATTTCAGGATGATCTGCTGTGCAATGGCACTGCTCCCACTCTTATTCCCAATCTGAGGGGTGGATCTCCTGCTAGGTCCCTCCCTATGGGTGGGACCAGGAAGGGGGGCGGTTACACCCCCTTTCCTTTGTCCAGGTCACACTGGAGCTGGGGCTGGGATGCCCCAGAACCGTTTTGACCGGATTATGCAAGGGGAAGCCTTGTGCTCCCCAGGCACTGTCTGGTTTCTTTTCAGCCCTGTCCTACCCAATACACAAAACCCTGTCTGGGGTGGTGCTCGCACCTCCCAAGGCAGGAAACCCTTTGTCCAGGCCACCATCTGCCGAGTTTCGGTCAGCAGCAGGAGGCCAGACTCGTGTCTGTGGTGGCAGCATCCATTTTGTGATGCTGAGGCTCTGGTTAACTTTAACCGGGGTTAAGGCTACACACAGGTCGTGTCCCTCTAGAAGGGTGGAATGCTATCCCCGTCGACAGAACTGTCGAGGGGATAGTATTCCAATTCGTATGACACCTTACTCGACATGTTTTGATAAAGCCAAACCAAAGATAGCATTTAACCGCGAGGATTATAATGCACTTAAGAGTATATGGTATGGCAATATCCCGGAACAGCTTAGGGAGTGGTTCCCGACAGCTGCAGACAGGCTCAGCTCATGCTAGAGCACCATCTCACATATTTCCAAGCACTCTGCCTCCAGGATTGATGAGGCCTTCCATAGGAATGGCTTACAGGTTAACATGTGTCCAGTTTAAGGTTAGATATAGGGATACTATATCTAAGTAAGAGGTGATTACACCAACTTACCCCAGCTGAGTGATCAGCCAGTTGTGTCAAATATGGAGGCCAGGCCAGGGGTGGCACAATACGTGCTGCAGCCCCTGGTAGGCCTTGGATGCACCTATGCCCTGGGTACCTAGGGTACACTGTTACATGGGCCTATAAGGTGAACCAGTTCCAATTATGTTATGCACCTAGGGTACATGGAGTCCATTTTAAGGAGAGAGCAATCAGCCTGGGGCCCTGAATAGCAGGATCCCAGGCCAACTATGTCAAAAACCAGCTAAACACCAGGCAGAAAGTTTGGGGGTAATCATAGTCAGATATCCACCTTCCTACAGCGTAATGCACTGCTTACGTATGGCTGTGATTTTACACGTATTTGAGCATCACCCCACTTCTAAGTTTTTTACCTTTCGTGACGTCACTTCCGGTCGTGACGTCACTTCACGTATTTGAGCGTCCCCCCACTCCTAGGTTTTTACCTTCAGTGACGTCACTTCCTGCCGTGACGTCACTTCCTGTCTCTGAGCGTCCCCCCACTTCTTTATTTAGGACTTGTGCCCTGGTGAATGGGAGAACAGGGGTGATTGCTACGTTCTGACACCCACTACCCTTTCCATGGACCTCAGTAACATTTAATTTGCAGTCTTGAATTTTCAGAATTGAAACATTTTCAATTCTAATTATTCGTTACAAACTAATTGTTGTTACTCATTTGGCCCGAATTAAACTGTTAAATGAGGTTATGTGCTTTTAACCATTTATTCAGAGTTAATGACCAAGTATTGAATTGCATATTTTATTCTTTTTAGCTACTCAGTCGCTCGAAGTCGCCTTGGCCTTTTAAACACTTGCTGGGTCTCTGCGCAACACGTAGTCTTTACTGCATCTTGTGCTGGGGAATCTGCTGGCGTGAGGAGCAGGTCCCTCTACTGCCTGGATCGAACTGCTGCTGACTGTGGGGAAGCGGGACTGCGAGGACCAGGGTTCACTGCGCTCCTGACATCGCGCGCACCTGGTGCCTCTTCCCGCCCCCCCCCCCCCGCCTACCTGGACCTTAAAACACGACTCGCGGCCCCCGCTCCGCGGGGGCCGCTCGCAGTCGCCTTGGCCTTTTAAACACTTGCTGGGTCTCTGCACAACACGGAGTCTTTACTGCATCTTGTGCTGGGGAATCTGCTGACGTGAAGAGCGGGTCCCTCTACAGCCTGGATCGAACTGCTGCTGACTGTGGGGAAGCGGGACTGCGAGGACCAGGGTTCTCAGCGCTCCTGACATCGCGCGCACCTGGTGCCTCTTCCCGCCCTGCCCCCCGCCTACCTGGACCCTAAAACACGAGTCGCGGCCCCCGCTCCGCGGGAGCCGCTCGAAGTCGCCTTAGCCTTTTAAACACTTGCTGGGTCTCTGCGCAACACGGAGTCTTTACTGCATCTTGTGCTGGGGAATCTGCTGGCGTGAGGAGCGGGTCCCTCTACTGCCTGGATCGAACTGCTGCTGACTGTGGGGAAGCGGGACTGCGAGGACCAGGGTTCTCAGCGCTCCTGACATCGCGCGCACTTAGTGCCTCTTCCCGCCCTCCCCCCCGCCTACCTGGACCATAAAACACAACTCGCGGCCCCCGCTCCGCGGGAGCCACTCGAAGTCGCCTTGGCCTTTAAAACACTTGCTGGGTCTCTGCGCAACACGGAGTCTTTACTGCATCTTGTGCTGGGGAATCTGCTGACGTGAAGAGCAGGTCCCTCTACTGCCTGGATCGAACTGCTGCTGACTGTGGGGAAGCGGGACTGCGAGGACCAGGGTTCTCAGCGCTCCTGACATCGCGCGCACCTGGTGCCTCTTCCCGCCCCTCCCCCCGTTCTATTTTAGGAGCATCAGTCCCGCAACCGAGGGACGCGCGCAGGCGGCGCCGGGCGAAGCCCAGGCCAAGGGCGGGCCCGTTTGTGCCCGTTAGAGACCGTTATAGACTGGGCTGGGCCACCGCTCTAACATCCATATTCCAAAATCTCTAATACTGATTTCGAGGTCCTGATTATATACATATATCTCATTTTCCCCTTTACTGTAAGTAAGAACGCACTGTAAACTTTTACTGTCTACACGAGGCAGTAGAAGCAAAACTGCTGCAAAGGAGGGACAAATCACAGGCCCTATAGATCATTTTATCACTAGAGCAAACACCTTCATAGATCCAAGTATCTCCCTGATAGAACATAGAGTCTCCCAAGATTTAGCTAACGCAAAAAGGTCCTCTATGGGACATCTGGCGGATGCACGAACGCCAGAGCAACGTAGTGACCCTGAACCAAGTGAAACCTGTGGCCAAAGGCTTAGCCTTCCTACCACGGTGGATCTATCGGTTTCACAGCTCTCTGACTCACAATTATCATTGGATCTAGAAAAAAACCCCGATCTAGTGATTGAAACTACCCCTGAGGAAACTAGACAGTCAAGAGGGAGGAGGGAGGGTGCAATAAGTAAGAAAAAACCTATAGCCTCGAATAACCAAAAGTCTAAAAAAAACACACAAAATTCCTAATAAGACAGGAGAAATTCGAACCACTATACCACAGAAAAGAGACCAGGAAATTCCCAATGTGATTGTTCACCAGGCACTAACTGACACCCTGGCCTCTACTACTGGGGAAATTATAACAGACCTTCTCCAGTATTGGGGTGTCTTTCATAGATTCACATGCTTGAATATTCCCCGTCGTCGGAGTGGGAGTCCCACGGTAAATAAAATAGCAATAAATGCTAAATATATAATAATATATAATAAATATATATATACATAATAAGGAAAAACCCAAAAAATGCATACAATAACCATCTGGTACCTAACCAAGAGTTTCCACATAGGAATGCATGGGGAAAAAGAAGTTCCAATGTAGCCTATCCTTGTCATTATGTTAGTCCAAACTGCAGCCAATCAGGCGCCAGCAGCCCTCTAGAACCTTCTCCTCAGAGCTCAAGCCCTCAGATTTTCTACCGCACGTCGTGTGTAAGGGAGTCTCCCTGAGCTCTGCTCAGTTTTCTTCTTCAAGTGTTCCAGTTTCTTCCAAAATGTCTTCAAGTAAGAAATCTCTCTTCAGAGCGTGTTCCTCTTGTGGAAAGCTGAGATTATATCATGATGACCCACACAGTAAGTGTATTTACTGCCTTTACCCGGACCATGAAGTGGGTACCTGTAAACTCTGTAGAAAATTCTCAGAGAAAACTCAAAAGGACAGAGAAGGCCGTTTACTTGTCTGGCTTCAGAGGCTTAAAGACAAAGATAATGTAGTTTCTGACGCTGAAAGTCTGGGGTCAGGCCGTTCTCAAGCAGCTTCTAAACGTGGTAGTGTGCAGGAGGTGCCTTCACCATTTCTTAAAAAGAGGAAAGTTTCCCTCACAATGGCCCCTGCGGTGTCTTCACCTTTGCCTACCACGTCTGGGCCCACGAGACAAAGCTCTCAGGCTCCTTCTGCTTCAAGATCCAGTATTTCTGTGAGGAAAACGGATTTGCCGTCGACGACGGGAGTTTCTACTCCGTCGACGAGAATGGTTGTCTCTGGTTCCAAATCGACGACGACAGTCACAACAACGATGGCCTCTGGATCGTCGTCAGCCTTAGCGTCGACGTCTTCATCGTCGATGAGAGTGGTTCTCAGCTCTAAGACTGTGCCTTCTGTGATTCCTATTTCATCGTCATCGACGAAAAGAGCTCACTCGTCGACGACCCGGTCGTCGTCGACTAGAAGTGTGAGGGCTTTGACTCCGTCTACGCTCTCGTCGACGAGCGCACCGTCGACGGCTATCCCGTCGACGAGGGGACCTATTCCATCTGCTCCGTCGACGACCGTTCCGTCGACGATGACTCCGTCGACGATGACTCCGTCGACGATGATGCCGTCGACGATGACTCCGTCGACGATGACTCCGTCGACGAAGATTCCGTTGACGATGACTCCGTCGACGATGACTCCGTCGACGAAGACATTGAAAGTAAAGGTTCCGTCGACGATGACTCCATCTATACCATTGAAGACTGCTCCGTCGACGGTCTCCTCGTCGACGATGGCATCCAAATCGATCCCATCGCAGAAGTCAATTGATGTCATGCCGTCATCGCGTACGCAGGACACTATTTCGACGCCGGCCTCTTCTTTTGTTACTATGCCTCTTTTGCCCTTGCAGTCCAGCAAACCACAGTTCGAGACTCTTGCAGAGCAAGAGATGATTAATCCTCCATCTCCGCTGTTTGCGACTGATTCTGAACAAGAGTCTGATGGCCAAGCTCACAGTCTTTCGGACCTAAATATTAAGTGCCAAGAATTCAGTAATGACGAGGAAGATGTTTATGATCAACATCAAACAACTCACACTCAGATTCCAACTGCGATGTTGCCTATCTCCATGATATCAAACCTCCAAAGTATGTTGGAAGACTACAATCGGCGTTTCCCACCAACGCCACAGCTTACAACGGTCCCATCAGTAGTGAATCCGGTTTCTAACCCGGTTCTGGCTCCTCCTCAACCAGCGTCTCCTGTAACTGTTCACCGTACTACATCGGTTCGTGTTCACACTACCATCTATCCAGAGGATGATGATGACGAGAATCCTCCAGAGCGTGAAGATGGTGAAGTTTCTGAAGTAGAAGAGGATGGTGAGGAACATTTGGCGGAGTGGGATGACTATCGTGCTCAAACACCATCTCCTTCTCAGGTGCCTGCAGCGGATTCTCCTCCAGTGGACATCGCAGGCTTCCACCAGTTAATGGATAGGGCAGCACAGCGTTTCAAATTGCCACGAGCACACCGAGAGGAAGATTGCTTCCTATACGATTTCAAAAACCAGCCCTTGAAACAAATCCACACAGTCCCGATTATAGATTTCATCTGGTCTGAAGGGGAGAAGATAATGAAGACGCCAAACTCTCTACCAGCGCAGCTGCCAAGGTTGGAGAAGAAATACAAAGCTCCTTTAGGATCTCCAGCATGCCTTACAGGCCAACCTAAGCCCGACTCTGTCGTCACGCAGGCAGCTCAACGGGGTTCAAAGAATCCGGCATCTACGATCACTGCTCCTCCGGACCGTGAGGGCCGTCGCCTGGATGCTATTGGACGAAAATTTTCCTCCATGTCCTCTACAACAGTTCGAGTGGCCAACGCCATGGCCATTTTAGGCCGTTATGATCGCCAGGCTTGGGCTGATCTAGCCGCCTACATAGCGTTACTTCCAGATGTTCCCAAGGCAGAAGCACAGAAAATTCTGCAAGAAGGAGAGAGGACGGCAGAAGAACTTATCGATTGTGCAGTGGATGTAGCCTGCACCGGTTTTCGCCAGCTCGCTGGAGCAGCTGTTCTGCGTCGCCAGGGTTGGTTACGCTCGACTTCGTTTCGGCAGGAAGTTCAGGCACGAATCCTAGATATGCCATATGACGGCGAGTCATTATTTGGAGCGCATATTGATGAGGCGCTACAATCCATTAAAAAGGACACGGACACTGCACGTGCTTTGGGTACCCTTCAGTTTAGGAAACAGCCCTTTCGGGGTGCTCGAGGACGTGGCACTACGTCCACTTTTCGTGGAGGAAGCAGTCAATACCGGTCCTTCAACCAAGGTAACCGGCGTTACACCGGTAACCGCCAGCAGTCGTCCCGTCAGCAGCCTGCCAGGACTTACAGAGGGAAGTCTAATTTCAGAGGTCAATCCAACAAACGCCAGTGACTCCTCGGTCGAACGGAGGATTGGAGGTCAAATCTCTCTGTTTGGTTCTCAATGGTCCTCCATTACTACGGACCGTTGGGCACTCGACATTGTGAAGAGAGGCCATGCATTGGAATTTGTCGAGGTACCTCCTCCAACGCCACCTTCCGGACCGCCACCTCCGCACCTCAAAGAACTATTTCATCAGGTTCGCCTTCTCCTTCAAAAGGGTGCGGTGGAGGTTGTGCCAAAGTCGCAGAGAGGGAAGGGGTTTTATTCCCGTTTTTTCCTCGTCATCAAAAAGAACGGAGAATGGAGACCAATACTGGACTTGAGAGCACTCAATCATTATCTCAAGGACCAGACCTTCCGTATGCTCACGCTTACAGAGATCTTGCGTTTGCTCTCAGTCGGAGATTTCATGACTACCATCGATCTCCGGGACGCCTACTTCCATGTCCCAATTCTAGCGGCGCATCGCAAGTTCCTGCGTTTCAAGGTGGGGCACCTTCATTTCCAATTCCGGGTCCTTCCATTTGGCCTCCGTTCAGCCCCCCGAGTCTTTACAAAAATGTTGGCTCCGGTCATGGCTTTTCTTCGTCTTCAAGGCATCCAGATATTCCCATATCTCGACGACTGCCTTCTGAAATCACAATCCCGTGCACAACTTCTACATCATACTGCAATCTGCCAGACAGTATTCCGTTCCTTGGGTCTGTCCATCAATCTGGAGAAATCTCAATTGCAGCCAACAACTTGCAAAGATTTTCTAGGGGCAACGTTGGACACCACCCTGGTCAAAGCATTTGTCTCCCGGGAACGTCAACAGAGGATCCTCCGGCTAGTATCGCTACTTCTCGCAAAGAAGTGCGTTTCAGTCCGCTTGTTGAAGTCTTTTTTGGGGATGGCTTCGTCATGCATCGCTCTTGTCCCTCATTGCCGACTACGAGCGCGACCTATCCAACAGGCTCTGGACAAGCAGTGGCGTCAGGTCACCGGTTCCTTCAACGATCAGGTCTCCATCACCATTCCCATGAAAAAGGCGCTCAAATGGTGGGCACAACCTCACCAACTAGCAGCAGGCACGTCTTTTCTGTCCAACACCCCAGATCTAACACTGACGACGGATGCCTCCCTGGAGGGCTGGGGAGCTCACCTCCAAGACCTGTCCGTGAAAGGGAAATGGACCTTCCATCAAAAGACCTGGCACATCAACAAGTTGGAGCTGATGGCTATCTTTCTAGCCCTGAAATCATTTCAACCAGTGCTGCAGGGAGAGTCAGTTCTAATACAAACGGACAACACGACCTGCATGCATTATATAAACAAGCAGGGCGGAACAAAGTCTCCGGTGTTGTCCCGCCTGGCAGAAGCGATTTGGGACTGGTCCATCAATCATCAAATCCAAATCACGGCAGTACATCTTCCGGGTTTGTCCAACCTCCTGGCGGACTCCCTCAGCAGATCTCGATCATCCAACCACGAGTGGGAACTCCACCAGCCAACACTCGATATGGTCTTTCACCGTTGGGGAAACCCTGCAATCGACCTCTTTGCGACTCCAGAGAACCGCAAATGCCCCGCTTACGCAAGCTGGCATCCCCACAAAGGGTCCCAAGGCAATGCCCTTCTGATGGATTGGTCGAATCTCTTCGCCTACGCTTTTCCTCCGATCCCTCTAGTGCCTCGCGTACTTTGGAAGATGCGGAGAGAGCCTTGTCACATCCTTCTGATTGCCCCCAGGTGGCCACGACAGGCGTGGTTCTCAGAGCTGCTACTCCTGTCTCAATGCAAACCCATTCTTCTTCATCCTCGAATGGATCTTCTCTCCATGAACAGGGGTCAAATCTACCATCCGGACCCCTCTTCCCTGAGCTTGTCAGCCTGGAACCTGAGCACTGTGAATTTGCACATCTAAGCATCCCTCAAGAGTGTCGTAACATCCTCGCTCAGGCCAGGGCTCCATCAACTATAAAAACCTATAAGTTGAAGTGGAAACGCTTTTGCCACTGGTGTGCAGACGCCGGGGTACATCCTTTGCGTGCCACGCCCGCTGAGCTCCTCCCTTTCTTTCTCCATCTGGCTCAGTCGGGTTTGTCACATGCAACTTTAAAAGTTTTTCTGGCGGCAATCTCACGCTTCCGCCATGATGGCTCCGCCTCCTTATGCTCATCCAGATTGATACGTCAGTTCTTCAAAGGACTTCTTCGGACTTTTCCACCAGTTCGACGTCCTCCTCCAGAGTGGCGCCTCAACATTGTACTTTCACAATTAATGACTGCTCCGTTTGAGCCAATTCATAGCGCAGATCTCAAGTATGTCACCTGGAAGGTTGCGCTTTTACTCGCACTGACGTCCTCACGTCGAGTGAGTGATATGCATGCTTTCACAATTAAACAGCCATTTCTACAGTTCAAACCGGATTCTGTGCTTTTACGCACTAATCCTACTTTCCTTCCAAAAGTGCCGTCAGACTTCCATATTAATGAGCCTGTTATACTGAAGTCTTTCTTTGCCAATCCGCAATCACCTGCGGAACAACGCCTGCACTCTTTGGACATTAAAAGATGTTTAAAGTTCTACATCAGCAGAACGGCCCAGTTCCGAAAATCAGATCAGCTCTTCGTGGCCTATGGCCGTTTTCAAAAAGGGCGACCAGTCACCAAACCTACAGTAGCCCGCTGAGTGGCCTCGGCGATTGCTTTCTGCCATCAGAAAGCGGGAAAGCCTTTACAGTCTGCAGTGAGAGCCCACTCTACCAGGTCTGTGGCCTCTTCGACTGCACTCTTTGCCGGAGTTCCATTGCATCAGATTTGCAGAGCTGCCACGTGGTCCAGCAGGCACACGTTCACGAAGCACTACAATCTGGGTGCCATGGCCGAAGGAGATACCGCAGTGGGACAAGCTGTGCTCCGGAATCTTTTTCAATAAGGTGAGCCTCTGTTCTACCCTCCTCCTATGGTTTCCAGTCTTGTGCATGTCTTCTTTATGTATACATACAGTTTTATAACTTCCGTGACATGGATTTAATCCTGTTGATTTTAACCTGTTGTGTATACATTGCATCCTGGAAACTTTGTGTACGGATACGGACTGCTTACTATTCTATATTCAAGCATGTGAATCTATGAAAGACACCCCAATACTGGAGAAGAACAGTTGTTACTTACCTGTAAACAGGTGGTTCTCCAGTATTGGTGTCTTTCATAGATTCACATGCGACCCTCCCATCCTCCCCTCAGAGGCTCTCTTCTCCTCATAGACTCTGTGGTCACTCTTGTGCTACGAAAATCTGAGGGCTTGAGCTCTGAGGAGAAGGTTCTAGAGGGCTGCTGGCGCCTGATTGGCTGCAGTTTGGACTAACATAATGACAAGGATAGGCTACATTGGAACTTCTTTTTCCCCATGCATTCCTATGTGGAAACTCTTGGTTAGGTACCAGATGGTTATTGTATGCATTTTTTGGGTTTTTCCTTATTATGTATATATATATTTATTATATATTATTATATATTTAGCATTTATTGCTATTTTATTTACCGTGGGACTCCCACTCCGACGACGGGGAATATTCAAGCATGTGAATCTATGAAATACACCAATACTGGAGAACCACCTGTTTACAGGTAAGTAACAACTGTTCTTCCATTAGATAAGGAGGTAGACGCTAACATCGATCCGAGTGATCATCTATTAACCAAAATTGGAGACCTTCTTAAACACTTACTCAAACCATTAGAATTAAGACTGGGACAAATAGAAAAAGCATTAGCTGACTTGACAACTCCTGCAAAAACTAAAACGAACCAACTGGGACAAAAAACAGGGGGAGTCAAGCAGCCTCCTGCAACCTTAAATGCTCAAAACAAACAACCTATTCCACCAGTAACTAAACCAGTCCAACCGTTAGCGACTAAAAAAAAGACATTAGATAACACCCTAAGTAATACTCCGAACAATATTACTAATACTAACTTGGCACATAATAACACAGATCTAAAAACACCTGCCACACAGTTGAATAAAGGGTGGGATAGAGGTCCTCATGATGGAAGATTCTCCGTCAACCTCCCACCGGAGGCTAGTCCTTTCACAGTCGTAATGACTGGCGTACCTGAACTGAGAGACCAAACTAATGAAGCAACCTCGTCGTTAAAGAACAAGGTCCAACATTGGTTAAATCTAAATCGCCCACCTCCTCCTTACTGTTTACCTAAGATCTTAATGGTAAGAAGAGCCCCCTGGGTAGGACATGGCAAAAAAACGATACAAGGTGATTGTGTTCTCATCACCTTTGATGATCCCAGATTAGTTGATCACATCTGTGCATGGGACTACCAGACCTCACCTGGGGCTATAGGAACAAAGCGCCTCTCCTTCTTCTACCCCTCGAGAAATCGAAACGGATATCATCATGATGGAGCCTGGCATACAGTAGGCCCTCGACATCAAGGTAGAGAAAGGGACGACTGGGGAGGGCTTTACTATAGGGATTCCTATAGAGAGCCACTACCCTGGGAGGGCTGGAATGGCATCCCAATATCGAACAGATACAGTGGCTTTGAGCTACTTGACTGACCATCACAGGATAAAAAACATCTTAGCCCTAAAAAAAAGGGAAATAGAGGGTAATAGTGGATCACAAATAACTAAGCTCCCAACCAGAGACCACCAAACTCTAAGCGTCGTGTCTTGGAACATTGCCGGTCTCCGCCCCAAGATTGAGGACGGTACCGCCATAAGTTTCCTAGACAAGCACCAAATCGTTTGTCTCCAAGAGACTTGGTCATCAACGTAACTCCATCTTTTGGGTTTCAGGACTTTTTTTCTCCAGCTGTTGTTGGGAACATGGGCAAAGCAAAGGGGGGATTAACAATTTATATAGCGAATACTGTCCAAATAAAAATAACTACTCTTGAATTGGACACTAATTTTCAGCTTATTTCCTTCTCCCTACCAAAAAATGAGACTATTGTACTGATTAATTTCTATAATAACTTGGAGGAAGGAGAATTTATGAAACTAATTTTAAACCTAAACGAAAAACTCTCCTACCTTGGACAGACGAAAGGAGGGAAAGGTGCTGTCTTCTTCTTATGGGGAGGGGACTTTAATCTGCACCCTTGCTTAAACAAAAACTGTATTGAAATGATTAAGGATCAGGACATTCCCCCTATTCACTTCTGCCATACTAAATCAGGCACAGCCATGAACGACCTTATGTCTGACTTGGGACTTATAATAGTTAACAACTTAAAACCAAAAACAAGAAATCCAGAGTCTACCTATATAGGGAGAGGCTACCAGACCACTGTTGATTATGTCCTCACATCAGATGGGTTGTCACACAAGATCAAACATGTTGAGACCCTAGCAAATACATTAAGTGACCACCTTGCCATAAGGATAGAGCTCAACTTATTATACCAACAATCTCTTGAGACGACGATAGCCCATGCTCTGAATCAGAATAATTTGCAATTGGCACCGGTAAATGGGTATAGCCTAAAATGGGGGAAAATAGACCCTGGACAAATTACTGAGAAAGTGATTAAAGCAGCATACCCTTACATTATAAAATGCCTTGATTTAACTGTGACAGAGGAGGAAGTTATAACTAACTTCCGAAAAATTCTAACTGTCATAAAGGGCTTTTTGACAAAAACATCAAAGGTAGAAACTCTAAATAAAAGAGGCTGGTTTGACCACAGCTGTACCTCGGCACACACTAAGCTCAAATTGGCTCTGAACAATGAAAATAGAGATCCACGGGTAATAGCAAGACTCAGAAAGGAGTATCTCTCCGCTCGAAAGCAGAGAAAAGCCGAATTGAAGCAGACCCTTTGGGATGAACTACATAAAAGCGCCCTACAGAAAAACAATGAGGCTTTTTGGCGAGTAGTAAAATCCCCTTTTCTAGCTGACGATAACCTCCCAAAAATAGAAGTAGCTATAGAAGAAGGAGCCTGGATTTCACACTTCTCAAAAATATTTAGGAAACAGACATCCTCTGAGAGTGAAGAAGTAATTCAACCTGTTGTTGACTACCCTATTCAAATAGAATTTGACATTTCTGAAGTCCTTACGGCCATAAATCTAAGTAAAAACGGTAAAGCTCCGGGCCCTGATGGAGTCCCGGTGGACATTTTTAAACACAATACAGACCTATGGGCCCCTATATTGACTAGGGTGTGTACGGCAACTGCAAAAAAAAGGCTCCTGGAATCTTGGACCAAGTCTATCATGGTCCCGATCTTCAAAAAAGGAGACCGTCAAGAGCCTACCTGCTATCGACCAATCTCATTATTGGATTCAGTGGGTAAGGTAGCTGGTAGGGTCATACTTGAGCGTCTCCAACAATGGGCAGAGGATAGGGGGATATTGTCAGACCTACAATTTGGCTTTCGGGAGGGGTTTGGTACCGTGGAGCAGGCTCTTAATCTGGCAATGATTGTAGGTAAATATGTCCATGCAAAAAAAGATAAACTTTACATGGTGTATGTTGACCTCTCCGCAGCCTTTGATTGCGTGTCCCATACCAAGTTATGGCTAGTTCTATCACAAATGGGCGTGAATCCCTCTCTCCTAGACTTTTTTAAGGGAACTATATTCCAAGGCCTCAGCTAGAATACGCTATGGTGTTAGGGGCGAGTTGACCGCGTCTTTTGGAGTAGAGCGTGGAGTATGGCAGGGTTGTGTCTTGGCCCCCTTCCTATTCTCCTTATATACAAACGGTCTGGAGATGGAACTTTTGAGGGGGGCTCAAGACCTCCCCCAAGTAAAATCACGCCCTATTCCCGCTCTGCTTTACGCGGACGACGCTGTCATCTTGGCCCGCACTCCACGAGAACTCCAAAAAGCGTTAACTAGGTATGCGGTTTTCATGGGTAGACTTGCCCTCCATATCAATATCAAGAAGACCTTTGTAATGGTGGAAGGCAAAGGGAAAAAAGGGCTCAGAAACATATCCCTTAACAACCAAAACTTGAATTGACGGCCCAGTACCCTTACCTAGGGATTACAATAGACGATAAATTAAATTGGAAAGCGGCAGTTGATGCCAGAAAACATTCCCTTAAGCGTGCAATAGCCGCATTAATGGCTTTTTCACAAAAACTAGGTAAACGCTCCCCTGTGGAAATGCTGAATATCTACAATGCAAAATGCGGAGCAGTAGCTCTGTATGGAGCTGGGGTTTGGGGGCATGTCGATGTCAGCGCTTTACAGGTGGCAGAAAACTCCTTTCTAAGATTTCTTCTAGTTGCATCGAGGCAAATTTCTATATACGCATCCCATATTGAACTAGGCATACCTTACATTGAGGATCTGGCTAAAATCCAACCTCTCCTATTATGGAGGCGTATCTGGACCTCAGAAAAAAACATGCTAACCAGAGGAATTATGGTGGATTCTATGGCACTAGATCATTCAGGAGATATAAAATGGCTTGCCTATATTAGAAACTTCTTTACAGATCTAGGCCTAGAGGATTATTATATAACACCGGAAAAAATCATTGAAATATCCAAGAAGGAGTTAAAAGAAATGGCCCTGAACCACCTAGATGGAATAAGACTCGCAAGTGAAATAGGGAAATCCTCTGTTCACCCCGCAATTATGGTTCATCTTGTCCCCACTATTCAGCCTTACCTAACGCTGGAATTTGGCATCTTCGATCGTTTCCTGCTAACCAGATTTAGATTAAATCTGTTCCATCGGTTAGTAGCCTTCCCAACGAGAAACACTTGGGAACAAACGTTAGGCCACTGTCCTTGCGATGATACATCTGTACAGACCACCATACATACAGTATTGTTTTGTAAATATTACCATGCTCATCGCAAAATTTGGCTGGTACCACTGCTGAAGTCATGGGACTTAAGACAGTGTCGCCCTGCCATGTTGCGCCTTCAACTTTTGGACTCCGAAATTACCTGCTACCACATGGTCAATTTTTTTAAATGTATTTTTAAACATAGAAATAATATGTGAGAAAAATTGCTTTAATCATAATGAACTGAATGAAATGGAAAAAGATCTGATCTTTTTTCAAGCAACACCTCTCAAATTTGCACTGGAAAAATGTTTTTATTGTAAATATTGCTGTATTTTGATCTTATGGTACAATGTGTATAAAAATGCTTTTATGGATTTCTATTATGAAATGCCGAATAAAGAAATTTACTACTAATCATTTGACTGATACGGCTAACGCGCTTTGGCAAAAGCAATAGGTCTGGCTTATTTTAGTACAATAGAAAGAACAATATTCTAGTTTACATGCTCTAAGGCCACGCACTTATTTATAAAGCCCAAGCCTCTTGGAAAGAGTTCCTACATCTGCCACACCCCTTCTAGAGACCCCTCTTTTTCATCCCACTTAACGTACTGACTGTGGACAAAAATTCCAGGCGCTTCCAGACTTTGGTCTAGGTCCAAACGCGAGGCTCCCTCTTAGAAAATAATCCCTGTGTAAAACAAAATATCAAGGTCTTACTATTTCAATGAGGCCTCTGCTGAGATGATTGGGGCGCACTTGTATCTTCAGAAATATATTTTCTTCCGAATCCGTCTGTATGTCTTTGCATGGAGTAAATACTTAAAGTCTGTTGCCTATTTCTGATACGTCACAGCTAGGTGGCAGTGTCTCCACACAGACACAGTAGCGTCACAGTTCACCGATCGCTCAGACCGAAATCCGAATGCTCTTCGCAGGGGTTGCGGCGTGGAACGGCATTGGCTGGTTCCCCCTCTGTACGACCACAGCTAGAACATTTTGCTGCTGGGCACTGAGCCCACCACAGAGCAAGCAGGTACCTTTTTAAAGACCTAGACATTCTGGCCATTGTAGCTAATGTGGCATCCTCCCCCCACCCCAGTGCAAGGAAGGAAGTGGGGCCAGGGCTGATGTCTGAATTAGGAGCGTGCCTGTGCCATCTGTTAGTGTTAATACACTAGGCAATTCACCTACCATAAGTAAGCTTCTAGTGAGGTATTTCGGATTATTTGGCGACGACTAGAGAAAATGTTATATGTATGTGTGTGTGCGATTGTGTGCGCGTGTGCGTGTGTGCATGTGTGTCAGTCCTATGTTCTGCATGCCTTGCACAAGTCAGCCCTGTACACTGTCTGCCAGCACTGCGTTACCACCCATGAATGCAGTCCTGCTTTTTTCCCCCCAAACAATTTTATGGGATTTTGGACAGTACAAGCATTGCGCAGGTTTAAAGACAGTTGCATTGCTAACATCTGAAGGCCCAAGACAAAAAATGCGTCCATGACGAAAAACAGAGACGGTCTTAAGTGAGAGCTGGGCTGAAGGCAGCCATGCTCCTTACCAGTCAGACACACTGGCTGCCAGTCTTGTGCTCTGCCACCCAAGAAGGCAGCCTTGCTCGTTGCCAACCAACACCGGACACTGTCTACTAGCCCTGGGCACTGAAGGCAGCCATGCTTCCTGCTAGACCTGTCAGCCAGACCTGTTCCCTGCCAGCTGTAAAGCTTTCACGGGTTCTGCCAGCCTTAAATTGAGGCCTTATGCGTTGCCACCCCTACTCACACCTGGGCCTGCACATTGCCACCAGTGCGCACTCTAGGGATCCCTGCTTTGTACTAGCCTGGTGCAGTGCCAGCCATGCACACTGATAGTCAAGACTGGCTGCTTCCTGCACAATTACAGCATGAAAATGTGCTACTTGGGGAAACATCACTGCCAAGTGGCCCCATGTCTTAAGTAGCACCTTTTGTATGCTCTAGCTTTGTAGCCACCGGGACTCCGTGTTAAGTAATTTGTGAGCCCATTCTTGCAATATTATCAGCTAAAATCATAGAAAGCAGCATGCTGTTAGCAGCGGTCGAAGCGCATTATAAAAAGTATGGGAACTGCGATGTTGCATGCAATGGGGGCGGGGCCAGTGAGCGTGGGGGGCGGGGTCAAGGGTGTGGCCCAAAAAAGAAAATATTCTGTACGTTTTGTTGTTCGTTCATTGTCAGGTGGTTTACATATAAAATAATGCACAGCTTAAATGACAAATGCATCAAAAAATATGTTACTCAGTGGGAAATGAACTATAGTACATTATGAAACCTCTATTAGTTAATTCACTGCAGAGGTCTGGGTGTAACCAGAGAGCCACAGAATTAAATCTTGGTTGGTGCAGTGGAGAATAGTGACTGGTGTATGTTTTGTGCTAAGAGGTCACAGCCTATGCCAGAAAGCGCTGTGAATGCTACAAAATGAGCAAAAAGGTTTAGGATAAAATGGTGCTGCAAACATTTTGATTTCAGTAATACCCAGACTGTACATAATGCATAATTTTACATAACTATTCCTTTAATACCTTGTCAGGTGTAGGGACCACTATATAAATACAATTACAGTTAAAAGCACACACTTCACAGCTCAGTTGTTAACTCTTTGCACTACCACTCCAAAATAATAAATCTTTGTCATCACAAAGCTTCGACTGATTCCATCATTTGCATTTGTTTCAGGCAAGCAGGCAGCCTCGCAGAAAGGCTTGTTTCACGGAACAGGAGACTCACTGAATGACACTTCTGCTGAACCATTTAAACTATGTGAATTAACCGTTCCGGGACGGCTGTTGTTTTTTCAAAAAGTTGGGGAACGGTTTTCATGAATCAAAAAAGTATGGTCACGTTGTACCCCTCCAATCCCGCCCACTTCGACCTCTCAAAATATAGGACTGGCGAAAGTTGTTCAACATCACACTGAGCTGCCAAGAAGGTATGGCAAAAGTGCTTGATAGTTCTTAATGACCAGGTAATTTCAGGAGTTGCTCTTTTATTGAATGAGATACTTTTTCAAAGTGGGGGAAAAGTACTAAATCTTTATGTTCACAGAATTTCTAAAGCGTGAATATGCCCAAGGTTGTACATGGAGTGAACCTAATATGATGCAAACCAGGGAAATTGGCCAGGGTAAGTGAAGTGTAATATACCTTTTTTTACAATTCTTATGATCCTTCCACTGCTCACATTTAGGGACCTACTCTTTTCTTTTTCGTTCAGTACTCCATGAGACTGCATGTGTTTTCAAGCGATATCCATGTTGTGCTGCTTTGCCCACTCTCAAAATACCTGCCCATCCCACCACTGTGTTGCTCTCCAACTCTCCTAGCTTGTCTGTAAAAGCATATCAACGGATATTTTTGCTTTGAGGGATGGCTGAAGAGCAGAATCGGTTGTTTTTGTATCATTTCCTTCATTCCACGTGACATATTGCATGAAAGCTCAAGCTTTGGCACACTAGAGCTTTTATGGTGCCAGAGAGCAACCTCATTGACCTTGGCAGTGCGTTGCTCCTCTCACCACACAGCTCCACCTGGTAGCTGTTGCCTCTTGCACTTTTAGGTCTCATGTTCGAGGCCCTCCTTCACCGCAGGCACCTGCCTGCGCCTCATCCTGGGTGGTCCAGTGTTGAGTCTCCCTGCTTACCTCCTGTTGATGCTTTTTTGCCTTAGTCCTACTGTTTCTGCTTTTTTGCCTTTTCCCTTCCTGCACTTTTTCTACTTTCCTTCTTACTATTTTGCTATATTTTCCTCTTAATCTGTGCCTCTGCTTCTTGACCGTGCCGCTGCTTGTCCCCCGCAGTCCCACCCCCTTCCAGCGCCACTTCCCACCTCCCAGCTATCCAGCTCTGCCCCTCCCCAATACTACTTAATGGCGGTCACAGCCCAGTTAAGGAGCAACCTCACTGACCTTGTCAGTGCGTTGCTACCCTCACCGCACAGGTCCACCTGGCAGCTGTTGCCCCTTGTGCTTCCAGGTCCTGTGTTCGAGGCCTTCCTCTACCCGCAGGCACCCGATTGCGCCTTATCCCTGGTGGCTGAGTGATGAGTCTCTTTGTTTCTGTTTTTTTGCCTTTTTCCTCCTGTTTCTGCTTTTTTGCCTTTTGCCTTCTTGCTTTTTCTACTTTCCTTTTTACTATTTTGCTCTATTTTGCTCTCAATCTGTGTCTCTGCTTCCCGCCCTTGCTGCTGCTCATCTCCTGCAGCCTGCCCCCTCCAGTGCCGCTTTCCGCCTCCCAGCTGACCAGCCCTCCCCTCTACAAAACTAGTTAATGATAGCTGCTGCGAGGGCGTGCCAAAGGCAAGCCCATATGCGCCCATCAATGCCTGGACCGCGTCCATTGTCAAGGACCCTGGTTCTCAGATCTTCCACCATTACAACACCAGCATCCTTCATGCCCTCAAAACCAGACTCTCCACCTCCTGCCACCTCGCATCATCAAATGACTTCCAGGGCCCATTCACCTGCCGCAACTACACCTTCACCTGCCTCCACACACCACACCCACCAACCGCATGGCCAACAAGAACTGGTCCTGACCACCTCCGCTGCATCCTGCTCAACACACGCTCCCTCCACAAGAATGCCATGGAGACTGGGACCTGTTCGACTCCATCCCCCTCAACGTTGCCTACTTCACAGAAACCTGGAGGAACCCCACCTCAGCCCTGAAATATCATCGATAAAGCCACACCATCTGACCGGGAGGCGGCATTGCATTCGTACACAAAAACACCCTCCGCCACACAACTTGTTTGGATGACCATTCGACCAACATGGTGCACCTCCACTTCCATGAACAGATCGACCCGAAAACCACCCTCTGCGGCTCCCTCATCTACAGACCTACTGTACCCCGTCCCCCTTTCAGCAAATCCATAGTCGACTTCATCGTACACCACGCCCTCAGCTCCATGGACTACATTCTCCTTGGCAACCTCAATTTCCACCGGGATAACCTCCACAACCGCAACAACCCGTCTTTGGCACTATAATTTAAAGCATAAGTGACAGTCAAATGTACAGAAAATAAATAAAGAAAATTACAATAGTGGGCATATATACATATGTGAAATGAAAAGGAAATTCTTGGATCGAGGATATCCACATCGGGTTGTGCACGATGCATACAAACGTGCTTGTTTTTACGACCGCCAGCACCTCCTGGAAGGCAATTTGAACAATAGAAATGCTAACCTGGTCTTTGTTATGAGACATTCCATTCTCAATGAACGAATCCGTCAAATAATATGCTCTAATTGGCATTTACTGAACATCAATAAATCGCATAATGAAAACTTGGAAAAACCAATGTTTGCATATCGCAAAAACAAGAATATAAAAGACCTGATAGTAAGATCACGGATGCCTTCAGCAAAACAGTTGTCACAGCGAAACATTGTTGATCTATTACCAGTCCAAGGCAACTTCAAATGCGGCACATGTATATTTTTTTTTAAACCTTTATTTGGAGACAAGCAGGTACAAGGGAAGTGTACATTCAAAACATACAATCACATTCGGCCATTACAGTGGTACGTCAGAGCCTAGAAAGCATACGAAAAAGAAATAAGGAGACACGAGGAAGTACAGGGCAGGGCATCAGTCAATACAAGGAGCAACAACGAAATGTGCAGGAGATATTAAAATACAATGATCCAGCATGGGCAGGCGAGCCAATAAGACAGTGCAATATGAATACAGTACATTAGCGGAGAACACGTGAGCCAGAGGGGACACAAGTATGAGGAGCACAGGAAAGAAGGGTGCCGCATAGGGATACAATCTGGATTCCCGATAAAATACCTGTCCGAAGGGAGACTCCCACCCCCCAATAGCTCGCAGGAAAAGGAGACAGTCAGCCCCCCCCCGATATCGGAAGAACAGCAGGTGTCGTATAAAATCCCAGCCCATCACGTTGTCATCAACCTATCCCCTCACGGTCCTCAGGTTCAGAATCAGAGTCCCGCGCAGCCCTGGTCAGGAGGTACACCTGGAGCGGACTCCAAAAATCCTTTGATCTGCATCGAACAGGCATCAAGTCAGAATAGATATTATACTGATCCTGACAGTAAATGAGGTCAGTCACCCAGTCTTGAACGCGCGGCACCCTACCACGACCCCAGCAACAAGCAACCCTACGCTTAGCCAACAACAGGGCCACGTCAACAAATCTACGGTGAGAGGCAGGTACGTCCTTAGAGAAGCCAAGTAACATCACTAAGGGGTCAAACGCCACCCCATCCTCCGCCATAACCTGCAGGGCTTCATGAACCTGAGTCCAATATTCCAAAACCCCCGCACAGCTCCAAGCCAAATGCAAAAAGTCAGCGCCTTCCGCCCGACACCTAGCACACCTATCATCCTCCGCCAGATGAAACCGCAGTTTCCTCGCCGGGGTATAGTAGTACCTCTGAACAAACTTGTAATGGATAATTTTAAGGCGACAACTAGAAGAGACATTGGCCGTGAGCCCGCAACAATATTTCCACTGCTCGTCTATAATAGGAGCACCCAATTCGGCAACCCACTGCTCGCGCACCCGATTGGTCGGGACCGATCGCTGTCGGCGAATGGCCCCGTATAACTTCGACACCAGGTGTCGCCCATCTGAAACCAGCAGCACATGGAGGGGGAGGGTTACCCCAGGCTCCGAAGGGTAGTCCGGTAGCAGAGCACGCATGCCCTGCCGCAGGCGGACAAAGTAGAACAGGTCTAGAGGGGAGCAAGCAGCCGAACCGAAGAAATGAGCCTGCGTACGGAAGGCACCTTCATGAAACAAGTCGCCCCACGTGAGGATACCTAGCCGCTTGCACATTCGCTGAAACCCCGTCTCCAACAACAGCGACAGATCCGGATGATAAGACAGAGGCAAGGCCGGCGAGTAGAGAAAGGAAACGCCTAGCAAATGAGCCATCCGCTTCCAAGCATCCACCGTGCATGTCACCGTCGTGCGGGCGTTTCCACATCTGACACCTTGCCCAAAACCATCCCCTCCAGTGGGAGCGGGTGGGCGACCCAATGCTCAGCAGCAATCTGGGGCATGAACGGCGTGGGGCGCATCCAATGATAGGCATAATGCGCCTGAGCGCTGAGATAATAAAGTTCAAAGTCAGGGACGTCGAAACCGCCATCAGCATAAGGCAACGTAAGGGTAGCCCAGGCCACCCGTGGCTGCTTGCCCCCCCAGAACAATCGCAGAAGCTCAGAACGAAGTCTACGAAAGAAATAAGCACCAGGATGATATGGGAGGTTTTGAAAGAGATAAAGAAAGCGGGGCAGAACTACCATCTTGATAAGAGACGCCCTACCGGCCATGGAGAGAGGTAAAGACATCCACCTGGTGACATCATCCGCCAGTTTAGTAATGGCCACACCATAGTTGAGCCGAACCGCGTCTCCCCTATCCAAGGATACGACAATACCGAGATATCGCAACTCCGAGTCACACCATTCCAGAGGGTAGTCAAGGGGAAACCTGGCCACCGCAGCTGTGAGGGGGAAAAATTGAGATTTCCGCCAGTTGATATGAACCCCGGAGACACCTCCAAAAGCGACCAGCTCCCGCAGGAGCGAATTAAGGTTGTTCTCAGGGTCCTTGACATAGAGTGTGACATCATCGGCGTATAAAGAAATGCCGACCTGCCGCTGAAGACAATTAAAGGCACTCTGCTGATGAAACTGACGTATCCTACAGGCTAGCGGCTCAATGGCGATAGCAAACAAGAGGGGTGAGAGGGGGCAACCCTGTCGGGTCCCTCTCGTGAGAGGGAACGAGGGGGACAGCACCCCATTCACCACTACCCTCGCCATCGGATCAGTATATAAAAGCTTAACCCAAGAGATGAAAATCCTGGGGAAACCCATCCGACAAAGAACATCAATAAGGTAGCCCCACTCGACAGAGTCAAACGCCTTAGTGGCATCAAGAAAGATAGCGGCAACCGGGACAGTGGGATCGATGGTCGACACAAGCGAAAACAAAGTGCGAAGATTGTGAGAGGTGGCGCGGCCGGGCACAAATCCCGACTGATCAGGCAACACGATAACGGGCATGAGTTCGGCTAATCTCACCGCCAAGACCTTCGCGAGAATTTTAACATCGCAGTTGAGCAATGAGAGGGGCCTGTAGGAGCCCACATCCAGTGGATTCTTACCCGGCTTGAGCAGCGACGTGATGGCGACCTCCCGCATGGAGCCCGGTAGGCGTCCCTCCTCCAGAGACTCCCCAAACACCTCACGGAGCACAGGGGCCATGATGTCAACATAACACTTATAAAATTCAGCAGGAAGGCCATCCAGCCCGGCGGCCTTCCCATTAGAAAGAGACATGATGGCATTCCTGACCTCCTCAACCTCTAGGGGCCTGCCTAAGAACTCCCGATGACCATCCGATAGCCAACAAAGCGCCAACTCATCGAGGAAGCCACCGTATCGAGTCTCACCCGTCTGCTGTGTCGTGTAAAGGTGTGCATAGTGATCAATAAAAGTGCGCTGAATCTCCGAAGTGTCTCGACAGCGAGTGCCATCCGGAGACACCAATTCCAACACGTCCGACCCATGCCTAGGATGTCTAGTAAGGGCAGCGAGGACCTTACCGGGTCGCTCCCCTTCGCAGTATCGCCTCGACGTCCAGTATTTCCCCCTGTGCTTAGCCTCTCGAGCAGCCTCCTCCTCATACTCGGAGAGCTTAGTGCGGAACTGTGCCAAAAGAGCGGGGTCCGAATTCACCTGCATCCTGCGCTCCAAGTCTCGCAAATCAGCCTCCAACCTCTCGAGGTTCCGAACAATCAGACGGAGTACTCCACAACTTTTAGAAATAGTGACTCCCCGGATCGTAACCTTGAATGCCTCCCAAATGACCTCAATGCTTTCCACAGAGCCCTTGTTTCTAGGGAAGAACGCCTCCACCTCCGCACCGAGTTCCTCCTTGAACACCGGGTCAAGCAAAGCAGTCGGAAACAAACGCCAAGACGGGCGCGGCCTGTGTAACCCGGGGACGGACAAATCAACCTTCACCGGACAGTGATCTGAATACGTCCGAGCCAAATGTGTAGCCCCCCTTAGGCCAGCCATCAACCCTCTAGAGAGAAATACATAGTCCAGTCTTGCCCATGAGCGAGCATGTGTGGTGTAATGAGTGCCCTCCCTAGTGGCAGGGTGGGTGAACCTCCAGCTGTCAACCATCCCAGCCTCCTCCACTATCCCCCGCAGCACATCCCTAGCCTGTACATTGTACTGAGGGCTACCCTCCGATCTGTCCAACTGGGCCTGAAATGCAAAATTAAAATCACCCCCCCACACAATGTGAGTAGCATCCACTGCAAGGACATGACCCCACAGAGTGACAAAAAAGATTGGCGTATCAACATTGGGAGCATAGCAATTAACAAACAGTATAGTGTTCTGCCCAAGCCGTCCCCACAGCAGCACATAGCGCCCCTCAGGGTCCCCCATAGATCCAAGTTCCTGAAATGCAAGCGACCTCTTAACAAGGACGACAACCCCACGAGCATAAGAAGAATAGGAAGCAAACCCCCTGGCCGCAGCCCACCTTCCGCCGAAAGTGGGGGAGGGAGCGGGGCGCAGATGCGTCTCCTGGAGAAAAGCAACATGAATAGCATGCCTGTCCAAATACTGGATCACACTGCGACACTTCCTGGCATCATTAAGGCCCCGTACATTCCAGGACAAAATCGAGATCTGATCTACAACAGCAGTCGACATCACAGAAAGTAAGGGCCCCTCGGGACCCTATAACCAAGTACAGGGCATCCAACTACCAGCAACAGCCAACGATAGGTCCACGCCCCAGGGCACGGGCAGACCCCCACATACACTCCATACATTTCCCAGTCATCTCCAAAACAACCAAACAAGAACACAACAACTCCCCCCCAACCGACCCATCCATGCAGCAAGCACTCAGGACAGACTACGCGCCACGCGCCGCCAAGCCATCCCACACGGCCCACATCTCGCACACGTGCTACGCTCGCAGAGTGCGCCCCGGCACGTGGCAGCCTAAAATGGCGGCCGGCGCACTCGGGCCCAAAATGGACGGGAGCACGGATCCCAGAACCCGTCCCGTAAGATAGGAAAATGGAACAGCCTGGATAGCGGGCGCCACGACATTTCCGTGCACTCAAACAACAGTAGCAGCTACTAAAGCGAACCAGTAGTCCCAGGCAAACAGACATGGACAGCTTCATCCCCCCCCCATCCACCCACCTGACACCACCCCAACTATCAGGCCACGTACACCCCCCCCCCCCCATCCCTCAACACACATCCAGTCAACCAACATAGGACTAGAATCCAAACAAAAGGTAAACATGGGGCACACCCTCCGGGGAACCTTCCAGAGGTGCACGACGCCACTCCCTCACGCCACGCCAGTGTCCGCGCCAACGAGTATCAGGCGGCCCCAGGCGCAGCGCGGGGGGGTGGGTGCCCAGAGCGCGACATCCCATAACACCATCCTGCGGTGCCACCCCAACCCCACAAAAATAGCAAAATGCACTCACTCATCACAATACAGACACGACCCACGCATCAGCAAAAAACGGACAATAGCTAGGCCGCAAACACTGAGAAGGAAGCCAGCAGGTCTCAATACAAAAGATACATGTCCACAATGCTCCAAAAACCGGAAAGAAGATAGACAAAGTCCAAAGTCACCAGAATCAGGCGACCTCCTCCTCAGCAGCCGAATGTTCACCCTCCGGATCTCGATCGTCACCACGATCCGCAGCAGCGCGCTCGCGCTGGAGGCGCTTCGCAAAGTCCTCAGCATGCTGTGGGTTCGTGAAAAAATGTTGTTTAGCCTGATGCGTCACTCTAAGTTTAGCCAGATAAAGCAAGGCGTAGGCCACTTGAAGGTCCCGAAGCTTCCTTTTCACCCCCAAGAACTTCCGACGCTGGTCCTGCACCATCGGTGTGAAGTCGGGGTACATGGTGAAAGACACCCCTTCGAAGGAGAGAGCCCTGTTAGTGCGGGCAGCCTGAAGAGCAGCGTCTCGATCACGATAATTCAAGAGGCGCGCAATGATGGGACGCGGTGCAGCCCCAGAGGCCGGACGAGGTCCCAACGTCCGATGCGCTCTCTCGACGATGAACTGGGACGAGAAAACTTCCGTCCCAATGGCGCCCACCAGTAGCCTCTCCACATAAGTCTCCATTTTGCCCACATTCGTGGACTCCGGTACACCTACAATGCGCACGTTGTTGCGCCTACTCCTCGCCTCCAACTCCTCATTCTTGGCGGCAATGACACGCAAGATATTGTCCATCCTCGCCAGTTGGGTGGTATGGGTGGCCGCCGTGTTATCATGGTCCGAAATGCGCTGTTCTGCCGCCGTCAAGCGCTCCTCATGCACGTCCAATTTCTGAACGACCGCATCCATGCGCGACGATATCTTGTCCACTTTGTCCACTATAGTGGCGAACCCCTGCCTCATCTCCTGCATCATTTGGGCGAAGTCCGGTGGAGGTGGGTGCGAGACACTCTCAGCGACATTCGGGGGGGGGGACCGCGAAGTCCCAGCCTCCTGGAGCAAACGCGCCCCACGCCTGGCCCCTCCAGAGTCAAAGGACAGTTTGGACTGTTTAGTGTCCGGCTTCCCCATAACGGTGGTACAGTAGGGGAACGAGGCAAATGGGAGTCAGGATACAGGTCGGACAAGGGACCCGGCCAAGCAGAAAGCAGCTCGAATCGTGGGGGCACGAGCAGGCCAGCACGCCCCGCCACTCCCAACGACGAGTAATGGCCGTCTTCGTTCCCAGCCCAAGGGGGCAAACCCTCAGAATCCAAGTATAAAATCCGTTGCGCCTCCGTGGGCGATGGTATCTGGACAGGCAGATGGGAGAGCCGAGAGATAAGTCCGACAACAAGGAAGAGCCAAGCGTCTCGCCCGGCCAGCGATCGGGACTGGCGGAGAAGGGCGGAGCTAGGCCTACACACCACGTGCAGAGCCCCGGACTGGCATGAACAGTGACGCCGGGCAAGAGGGCATCAGACTTCCAGAGCACGAGTCGGAGAAACTTGGGACCCTCGTAACTTCGGCCAGCAACCTTCAAATGGCTCAGGAGTTGGACCGTGGGTGGACAGCCGATATCCCAACCGAACCGTGGGGTCAGTTCAGGGCGCAGCGATGGTAATCAGGATACCTAGGCGGATAATAGCTCCGGGCAGCGGGAGCCTCACGACAGTGCGGCCATTCCGCAGTGCGCCCTCTAGCGCCCCCCTCTGCGGCACATGTATATCATGTTCTTTAGCGATAGAAGGCACATCAATTTGTCATAACAAAGTAACTGTAAAAAGCAAAGGAATTACTAACTGTAAATCCAAAAATATTGTGTACTTGATACTCTGTCCATGCCAAAAACGCATATGTTGGGGAAACTGCTCGATCTATGAATGTTCGACTTACTGAACATAGATCGGCCATTTGAACTAAGAAACTAGCAGCTCCTATGGTATGCCATTTTTTGGAAAACCAGCATAAACCAGATGATATACGGTGGTTTATCCTTGAAAAAATCATACCAACAGCAGGGATCTGCTGTGATGCAATAAGGAAAAAACACGAAGTATATTACATTTTCATGTTAGACACTGTAAAGAAAGGATTAAATTCAGTTATTCCTTGGGAGCAAGCAATTATCTGAAAACCAAAATAGAAACGTGAATCTACAGGACAAATAACTATATGAAACATCTATATTGGGGGGAAATTTATCTGATAAATGATGCATATTGATTTATATACATAGTTACTATAAGAGATGTTACATTCTTATAAAGAGAGAATATTTTATGAATGATAATATCAAATAGGTATTTATATGTTGGGATCAAGGCACATCAGATCATCCAGTTCGTTACTCATGCCATATATATATCATAGGTACGTCCGTTTAGACTTCCATCTGTTCACGTCTAATTATTCCTTAACGGTAGATATCTGTTCTAGAAATACTTACCATTGCTTTTTCTATCTGCTATTGTATTCCCAGGATAATCATGATTCAACATATCTGCTATCATGAGCTATTAGATATCTATATACTATCTCCTTGATATCATCTAGCAATTCGACTTAAACATTCTTGACGATTTATACTTAGTGGTTGTTTCCTTTTTATTTTCATCTCTAAACTGCACAATTTATCCATCTTGGTCCACGTATTGGTTCCCGTTCCTTTGTAGTTCATGTCTGGTGTATTTAATGAATGTTCTTGTATCACTTATCGCTTAAATAGACATTAATATTGAACACATTTATAACACCATACACATGCGACCTGCGCATACATTAATAAGGTGGTACCTTATTTTCGAACTCTATTAAGATACCAAACTGGTACATTAGCTGTTCGCTAGATATCCGCTCTCGATGTTTCCCCGAATATCTGTTGTAGTCCTTTTTCTGTTATTGTGACTTCTATCATCGGGAAACAAATATCACTTTTGGTTTAGTCCGCCTTCTATCTTGGCAGACTAAACCAATAAGAACGCCTCTTTAAATATGGCGCATTTCCACATTCGCTGTCGCTTTCCGACATGAGATGTCGGTTCCCACAGAGCTCCAGACGCCGTGAGGGCCAGACCCTGCCGCACGCTACACGAAATTAGGTCAGCTGGGTGTTGAGTCCGTGGCATTTTCAGCATTATATAGACCGTACTAGCAAACTATCTAGCATCGGCAATTGTCAAAATACGGAAGCTTTATTCGGGCATGTAATAATAAGACAACTTAGAAGGTCATGTATCGACATTTCTTATCCTATGTTACAAACCATACCGTGAAGCTATACTCCATCTGTTATCACGAATAAGCGTCTACCAATATATCATCTTACTTAGAAATATAATATGTGAACATAAGCGGTTTAAAGCTCTGATTATAACGATGCCAGCTGAACACAATATCTCAGCTATGCTTTCGGCAATATTATTGTTCTGCTTTATTTTTAAAAATTACCGGTTGAGTATCTGGTAGTGAGAACATGTCACTCTTTTTTTGCTTAAACATAATCGTATCATCTACTAGCTATAAAACTCTTATATATATCCATATTCATATCCATCATATTCCCGTGAACACAATTCTGGTACCCGGTCATCCATTAACGCGCTGATTGCCAGGTACCTATTTTCATCGGCAATGCAACTATTCCCATGTCTGCTCGAATATATAGCAGAACGTGATTACCAACTATGTTTTTTTACATTATAGCGTGATTGCCTACATAGCCGAACTTCCCTTTACGTATATCTTCCGTATCATTTAGAAGCATAATTGGCTCATCAATATCCGTTGCTGAAGGTATACTGAGATTTGAGATTACTTCATCTACCTTTAGGAAAATGAAATGTCATTATGTACAAGTCTCACTGCACTTTAAGTCTATCACTTACCCAGTCCGGAAGGACAACACTAATTGTTGTGATCACTGTATGTCACTTATATGTTGTTCGTAATTTTTTTGTTTGAGTAGTGTGTTTTTGTGTTCCCCCTCCCTATGCTCCGCCCCCTCCGTGGCTACGCGGGGGCGTATTGCAAGCAGACCCGATGATGAAGCATGTCACACACATTGTGTGTGAGTGAGGGCAGTATTTTTAATAAAATTTATTTTTCCTTAATCCTGTCCCTGCGTTGCAGTGTTTGTAGTTCCCCACCCCCTTTGGTGTGTGTATACTGTACTTGGGGGTTTGGGGTGGTGGAAATTACTTTTGGACCCTCTCCCCTTCTTTGTGATGGATATTATGTACAAGTCTACACTATTACTCATTTTCTTTATTAGGACTAATTTTTCTGCTATATATTTGAATTTATCCCTGACACACAACGACGTTTGGTAAGAACAATTGTTACTTACCTGTAAACAGGTGGTTCTCCAGTATTGGTGTCTTTCATAGATTCACATGCTTGAATATTCCCCGTCGTCGAAGTGGGAGTCCCACGGTAAATAAAATAGCAATAATGCTAACAAATATATATATATATAAATATATAAAGTATCATATAAGTAGTAAAACAGATAAAATATATACTGAAAAACCTTTGCAAAGGTTACTACATAGGAATGCATTAGAGAGAAAAAACTCATTTGCAACATATCAGTGTCATTATGTTAGTCCAAACTGCAGCCAATCAGGCTCAAGCACCCTCTAGAACCTTCTCCTCAGAAGCTCAAGCCCTCAGATTTTCGTAGCACTAGTAATAATAGCACATGAGGAGAAAAGAGCCTCTGAGGGGAGGATGGGTGGGTCGCATGTGAATCTATGAAAGACACCAATACTGGAGAACCACCTGTTTACAGGTAAGTAACAATTGTTCTTCTCCAGTATTAGGGGTGTCTTTCATAGATTCACATGCTTGAATAGAATAGATAGCAGTAACCTCCTAGAGCTGAGATTGCAATATTTCCAAACAATTGAAAAAACAATATACAGCATAAAAGCAAGGCAATCTCAAGGATGGAGGAGGGAAAGAGGCTCACCTTATTTGAAAAGATGACGAAGCACTGCTTGCCCCACTGCGGTATCCGCTTCGTTGACAGCTTCCAAACAATAATGTCTGGTAAAGGTGTGCCTGCTGGACCATGTCGCTGCACGACAAATCTGGTGTAGAGGCACTCCGGCAAACAATGCGATGGACGACGCCATCGCTCTCGTAGAATGTGCTCTCACTGGAGTAGGTAAAGGCCTGCCAGCCTGCTGATGGCAAAACGTTATGGCTGAAGAGAGCCATCGTGTTATTGTCTGTTTAGTCACTGAGTGTCCTTTGCGCAGTAGTCCATATGCTATAAATAGCTGATTGGATTTACGGAAAGGGGCTGTCCTAGAAATGTAGAATTTTAGACACCGTTTGATGTCTAACGAATGTAGACGCTGTTCCGCAGGGGATTTAGGATCCGGGAAAAAAGTCTTTAAGAAAACTGGCTCGTTTAAATGGAAGTCAGTAGGTACTTTTGGGAGAAAAGAAGGATTGGTACGAAGTGACACTCCATCAGGTTTGAACTGCAAATATGGAGGTTTGATGGTGAAAGCGTGCAAGTCACTTACACGACGAGACGAAGTCAAAGCCAAAAGCAAAGCCACTTTCCAGGTTAGAAACTTGAGGTTTGAACGATGAATTGGCTCAAATGGAGGTTTCATAAGTTGTGATAACACCACGTTGAGGTGCCACGCTGGCGGAGGGCGCCTTAACGGAGGGAACTTCCTGAAAAGTCCTTTAAAGAACTGTCGGATGATTCTGGATGAACAGAGAGACGTAGAGCCATCATGACGGTAACGTGAGATGGCCGCCAAAAAGACTCTCAATGTGGCATGTGAAAGACCAGACTGAGCAAGACTTAAAAAGAACGGTAATAGTTGGTCTGCAGTGGAACTGATAGGATGTATGTTGGATGCTGCGCACCAATGACAGAAACGTTTCCACTTTAACCTATATGTTTTGATTGTTCATGGAGCTCTAGCTGACGCTAGAATGTCTCTACAGTCTTGAGGTATATTTAAAGAGGCAAATTCAATGAATTCAGGTTCCATGCCCACAATTGAAGCGTTGACGGGTCTGGGTGACAAACTTGTCCTCCGTTCATTGTCAGAAGGTCCGGACGTGGATGGAGACGAATGGGTTTGCATTGGGACATTCGAAGGAGTTCTGAAAACCACGCCTGTTTGGGCCAACGTGGGGCGATTAAAATCAAGCGGCAGGGTTGTCTGCGCATCTTCCACAACGTTCTTGGCACCAATGGGAGTGGTGGAAATGCATAGGCTAATAGGCCGGTCCAATCCATGAGTAGGGCATTGCCGCTGGATTCCGGATGTGGATGCCAACTGGCGAAAGACTGGCATTTCCGATTCACTGGAGTCGCAAAGAGGTCCATCTTGGGATGACCCCATTGGTGGAACACGAGGTCCAGAGTCGGCTGGTGTAACTCCCATTCGTGAGTGGATGACGCAGACCTGCTTAGGGAATCTGCCAGTATGTTTGACGCTCCCGGCAGATGGACTGCTGTCAAAGAAATGTGGTGGCGAAGTGCCCATTCCCAAATCCTTTGGGCAAGACAAGACAGGGACTGAGATTTTGTGCCTCCCTGTTTGTTCATGTAGTGCATGCTGGTGGTGTTGTCTGTTTGAACCAGCACCGATTCTCCGTGCACCACTGGTAAGAAAGCCTTTAGCGCCAGGAAGATCGCCAGCAATTCTAGCCTGTTGATATGCCAGGTTTTCTGAGTCGCCGTCCACTTTCCTTTGATGGAAAGGTCCAGGAGATGGGCTCCCCATCCGTCCATGGACGCATCCGTAGTCAATGTCAGATCTGGAGTCAGGGTAAGGAAAGAGACCCCTTGGCTCAGATTGGTCCGTTGCTCCCACCAGAGCAGACTGGTCTTCATGCAAGCCGTGACTGTCACTTGGTCGTTGAACGACCCCGACACCTGTCGCCATTGTAGGTCCAATTCCTCCTGAATAGGACGGGTACGTAACCTGCAATTCGGGATCAGTGCGATACAAGATGATGCCATCCCCAGAAATGATTTTAACATTCGCACTGAAACTGACTTTCTTGATCTGATGGTGGAGACCAGATGAACTATCTTCTGTCTCCGCTCGGCGGAGACGAACGCTTGTGACACGTCCGTGTCTATAACAGCCCCGAGGAATGTCCTGCTTCGCCGAGGTGTGAAATGTGACTTCTTTACATTGATGGTCAACCCTAGAGAATTGAAGAGGGTAAGGCACAACCGAGTGTCGTGATGCAGCTGGCTTGCGGATTGGGATTTTAAAAGACAATCGTCCAGGTAAGGAAATATTTGGACTCCCTGAAGACGCAGATAAGCCATGACCGGGGCTAGAACCTTCGTGAACACACGAGGAGCTGATCTGAGGCCAAAAGGTAGGACTTTGAACTGATAGTGATTGTGTCCCACTTTGAACCTCAAGTACTTTCGATGTTGAGGAATGATTGGTACATGAAAATAGGCGTCTTGCAGGTCTATTGTCGTCAAAAAATCGCCGCTGCAGAGAAACCGCAAGACTTCTGACAACGTTAACATGCGGAAGGACTGTTGTTTCAGGAAGAGGTTGAGATACCTCAGATCCATAATGGGACGCCACTCCCCCGTCTTCTTTAGAATGAGGAAGAACCTCGAATAGAAGCCTTTCTCCCGCTGAGATACAGGAACCACTTCGACTGCACCCTTTGTTAATAATAGTTGAACTTGATGTTGTAGTTCTTCTAGATGGGGAGGTGGCGGACCCGAAGGCGGAGATGGAGGAGGAAACTCTGTGAATTCCAAGGCGTGACCCTTGCGCACAATGTCCAACACCCATTGGTCTGATGTTATTTGAGACCACTGAGAGTAGAACTGCGAGATTCGACCTCCAACATCCTGTTGAACTGGCAAGTCATTGTCGTTTGTTGGCGTTGTTGGCACCTCTATAATTGGACTTCCCTCTATAGGGTCTGGATTGTTGTTGACGAGCAGATTGTGGATTTGAGTACCATTGGTTTCCCTGATTGTACTGGCGGTACTGTGACTGTCCTCCTCTGGAAAAATTGGACGAGGTGCCCCGCCCCCGTGCTGCACGAAAGGGCTGTTTCTTAAATTGTAAGGAACCAAGCGACTTCGCCGTGTCGGTATCCTTCTTTATGGTTTCCAAAGAAGCATCGATTTGGGAACCGAACAAAGATTCGCCATCATACGGCATGTCAATTATCATTGACTGGACCTCTTGTCTGAAAGATGTAGATTTTAACCATCCCTGGCGTCGGAGCGCCGCCGCACTGGCAAGGATACGGAATGCAGTATTCGCCACATCTACAGCACAGTCTATAATCTCCTCCGAAGCTCTCTGACCATCCTGAAGGACCTGGAGCACTTCCGCTTTGGATGACTCTGGAAGCTGCGCAAGAAAGATGGACATGTCTGACCACATTTGTCGGTCGAAACGACCCAAAATTGCGAGAGCATTCGCAGCACGGGCTGAAGTTGAAGCCATGGACGAAAATTTCTTTCCGATTGCATCCAATCGGCGACCCTCTCTATCGGGAGGGGAAGTGACAGGCGCTGTAGGATTACGTGCACGACGTTGTGCTGCCTGAGTCACCACTGAGTCTGGCTTTGGATGAGAGAGCAGACAAGCAGGCAAGCCAGTTGGAGCCTTGTACTTTTTCTCCAATCTTGGTATTTGGGCCGGCAAGGAGTTAGGAGACTTCATAATCTTTTGCCCTTCCTTCCAAATAAATTCAATAATTGGTATTGTATGCACCTGCTTATAAGGCTGATTTTTAAAATCATACAGAAAACAATCTTCGTCACGCTGGGCCCTTGACAACTTGAAGCGGTCCGCCGCTTTGTCCATAAGCTTATGAAAACTAGCGATGTCCACAGGAGGTGAATCACTTGAAGTGCCCTGTTGTGGCGAGGGTGTTTGAACCCGATAGTTATCAAATTCCGCCAAATAAGGATCCTGCTCACCATCTGAATCCTGATAAACTTCTCCTTCCTCTCTCTCTGGCTCTGAGTCAGTGTCCGTATGTGGATTAGGAGACAGAGGAGCACTCAAATGTACTGACGGAGCCGACTGTCTAGGAGGTGTTTGTAGAGGTTGATGCGAAAGTACTACATCAGCAGATTCATGAACCGGAGTACCCTGGGGGGTAGGTGGAAAGCGTCTATTATAATCGTCCAACATGTGTTGGAGGTTAGAGAAAAGTGTCATTGGAATAGACGTCATTGGAATTTGCACGCATTGGTCTTCGTGCTGATCTACCTGCTCAACTTCTTCTTCTTCTTCAGAAGTAGTGTCCTGGCATTTAATGATCAAATCTGATGGACTCCGGGCATCCCCATAAACAGTGTCATCCGGAACTGACTCAGTCTCATGGTCAGACACGAACAACTGCAGTGGCGGTTGGAGAGCAGGGGATTGAAAGTGGAAAGCGGAATCTTCCTCCTTATTGAATGAGGACTGTACAGCAGAAACTGAAGTGTCCAAGGACACTAAAGGCATGTTGGCGTAGGATGAAGAACTGGAAGTTGCTGTCAACGCAGAGCCCTGCGTAGACGATGACGATTTTGAAGCAGTCGCCGTAGACGGTGAGTCTGTAGGCGCCTCCGTGGACCTAGAAGGCTTAGGCACTACTGTCGCTGGTTTGCTCATCGACGAGCCCGTCGATGATGCTGTCGTCGACGATGTAGTAGACGTCGACTGGGCCGTCGACGGGGACTGTGTTGTAGGCGGCATCCTAGACATCGACGGCGCCTTCGTCGACGGCGCCTTCGCCGACGGCGCCTTCGTCGACGGAATCTTCGTCGACGGAATGTTCGTCGTCGTCGTCGACGGGAGCTTGGTCGTCGACGGGAGCTTCGTCGACGGAAGCTTCGTCGACGAGGCCTTCGTCGACGATGGGATTGACGACGATGGTTTCTTCATCGACGATGGCTTCTTCGTCGACGATATGATAGGGATCGTCGACGGGATTGAAGAAACAGAGGCTTTCGTCGACGTGAGAGCCGTCGTCGAGACTCTCGTCGACGATGACGATGCCGATGTCGTCGTGACTGTAGTTGTAGACGAAGCCACAGCAGCCAATCTCGTCGTCGGGATGGTCGTCGACGAGCCCGTCGACGACCGCGCTGTTAAAAGTGTAACCACTTTAATAGAAGCTGGAAAAGACGCCTGAGAGCCAGGTCTCGTGGGCGTAGTTATAACAGGCACAGAAGTAGTAGGTGGCACTGCAGCCACAGTCAAAGCCAGCTTTCTTTTCTTCAGGAAAGGAGATGGTAACTCCTGAACACTGCCACGTTTAGAAGCCACAGAAGAAGGAGCTGACTGAAGGCTTTCTGCGTCAGAAACAACCGTGTCCTTATCTTGAAGGCGCTTAAGCCATAAAAGAAGGCGACCCTCCCTGTCCTTAAGGGTTTTAGGATTGAAAGTTCTACATAACCTACAATCAACCACTTTGTGATCAGGGTACAGGCAGTAAACGCACTTGTCATGAGGGTCCTTCTCAAATAAACGCAATTTCCCACAGGAGGAACAAGGTCTAAATAAAGACTTCTTACTTGACATCTTTGTGAAAAACTGAGAAGAGTAGATAAGTGGAAAAGAACTGAGCAGAGCTCAGGGAGACTCCCTTCACACGACGTGCGGTAGAAAATCTGAGGGCTTGAGCTTCTGAGGAGAAGGTTCTAGAGGGTGCTTGAGCCTGATTGGCTGCAGTTTGGACTAACATAATGACACTGATATGTTGCAAATGAGTTTTTTCTCTCTAATGCATTCCTATGTAGTAACCTTTGCAAAGGTTTTTCAGTATATATTTTATCTGTTTTACTACTTATATAATACTTTATATATTTATATATATATATATTTGTTAGCATTATTGCTATTTTATTTACCGTGGGACTCCCACTTCGACGACGGGGAATATTCAAGCATGTGAATCTATGAAAGACACCCCTAATACTGGAGAAGCTTTAAATATATTGCTTTAGGGTTGTCACTACAGGCATTTAATCTCATGCACCACTCGGTTTACATGGTTTATGGTTATTCTTCTCACTAAATCTTCACTAGTCACGAGATCTTGGCTCTCCTTAGTCTTAACTGATAGGATGACTAACTCTAATTGATACTAGTCTCTAACAATCTCTCTATCTTCTATGTGGAGTTCGCCGTTCTCCACAATTCTCCATTTCTCATCATACTTAGGAATACAAGGCTCTGAAGAACTTTGTGCTTTTTAATCAGCTTTCCCTCACATCATGAGCCACCTATGTAAGTATTATGAAATCCCTATGCACACTCTGACCCTGAATCTACCATACAAAGAACTAGATGGTATTTATGTGCCTTTATCTAATTAAAACGGTAACAGCTTTTCTGTATATATCATTTTCTGTATATATCATTCAATGGCCAGCATTAATACAATGATTTTTCACAAATGTTGAAATGTGATCAACCTAAGATACCCCGTAGGAAATATGTGCAAATGTGCCAAGGTTCAATATATATAAGTGAAAGTTCTGTAGTCATGTCTCTTTTTGTTAATAAGATGCATTAAACTGTGAAAGTGTCCAACAGGTTGCAACACTCAGGTATCGAGGTATACTTTATCAATTTTCATTGAAGAGGTTGTAATGATTATGAAATGTATAGTATTTAAATGTGGCGGTACACAAGAATATGAGAACTTAGGACATGTATAGAGTATATTAGCATGTTTTTAATTGTATATAATTAAATGATAATTGTGTGTTTTTAAAAAAAAATGTTAAATGTATAACAAGATATATATGTGCCCACTATTGTAATTTTCTTTCTTTATTTTCTGTACATTTGACTGTCACTTATGCTTTAAATTATAGTGCTAAAGACGGGTCACCTGATGAAGGCTCCAAAGCCGAAACGCGCGTAGTGTTATCTACCGCTTTGCCTGCATCATGTCTCTCTCCCTCTCTTTTTTTATGCTAAACTATGTGTGTTTTTTTATATCTAAATGAGAAATTTCATAAAAAATATCAATTCATTATGAAATATATTGGAATGTATCAAAAAAATGCATATTTACAATAGCCAGAAAAGAAAAAAAAGATATTTTCATAAATAATAAATATTGAAAAAATGCACTTGTGTGGTTGGTGACAGTCTATGTATAGTGGGTTAACAGACATATATATCCATTTGATTTCATTGTCTAGTTATAGGCCTTTCCAAACTAGATTTTCTTCCCTATGTATAACTAGCATAGTTCTTATATAGGGGTCCCCTACTTCCTAAACCTCTCTGCCGCCTTCGACACCATCTCCTACCACACCCTCTGCGTAAGACTCCACGACATCAGCATCCACAACAACACCCTAGAATGGATCCGCTCCTTACTCAGCAGCCAAAGACAGAGAGTTAGACTTCCACCGTTCTATTCAGAACCCACAGAGATCATCTGTGGAGTTCCTTAGGGCTCCTCCCTGAACCCCACCCTCTTCAACATCTACATGGCCCCCCTTGCAGCCATCGTCAGAAGCCACTGACTCAACATCATCTCCTACGCAGAGGACACCCAGTTGATTTTTTCCCTCACTGATGAGCCCACAGCCGCCAAGAGCAACTTCCATAATGGAATGAAGGCGGTCGCCACTTGGATGAAGAACAGCTGCCTCAAGCTCAACTCAGACAAGACCGAAGTCCTCATCCTGGGCTCCACCCCCTCTGACTGGGACTATTCCTGGTGGCCCGCAGCTCTTGGAACCCCACCACAACCACGGACCAGGCACAAAACCTCAGCATAATCTTAGACTCCTCACTCTCTATGAACGCCAAAACAACCCCAGCTCATCCTCCTGCTTTCACACGCTCTGGCTGCTTTGGAAGATCTTCAAATGAATCCCCACAGAGTCCAGGAATACGGTCATCCATGCATCCATCAGCAGCAGACTTGACTACTGCAATGCACTATACTCCAGCACCACCCAAAAACTCCTTTAGAAACGGCAGAACATCCAGAACGCCCCTGCCAGACTCATCCAGAACATCCCCCGCTGCAACCACATCATCGGTCATCTGAGAGACCTCACTGGCTCCTGATCAACAAAAGAATAACCTTCAAGCTAGTCATGCATGCCTACAAAGCCCTCCACAACGGTGGACCTGCATACCTCAACCATCAACTATCCTTCACACCCGCTCGACATCTTCACTCCGTACACCTGGCCCTGGACACCATCCCACGGATTCCCAATATCTCAGTCGGGGATATATATCACTAGCATGACGCTTCTCCTGGAGGCCATACATCTTTTCCCTGGCATACTGCAAAAGACCAAAATGGCTGAATCCTCTGGAGGCCTTCTTGAATGTCCCAACAAAGTCCTCTATCATTGCTTGCTCTTCCTCTTTCTTCGTATAAATCTTGCCAATAGTTTCCTTCATGAGTACTGTTTAGACCCATTGTTTCCTGTTTAGGCACATTGTATCAGTGACCATTCCAAAGTAATGTTCTCATCCACTAGTATTAATTGATCATGCAAACTTGTGCAATGAACCTGATAATAAGGCAAAACAATGATGTGGTATATTCTTAACAATCTTACTGTACATGAACACATACTGCTTACTCTCCTATGGGGTGGTCGGCATCTAACTTGTTCGCTGGGTGGGATAATCCTCGACTTTGTGTCCTTAATAGAATTGAAACTTCCCTTCACTTGAGCTAGGCAAATTTCCATTCTATGTCAGGACCAGGAGCAAGGAATATGCTATTTCAAAGCTTACTTACTACCAATAGGGCTTCATCCACCATTGGCTTAAAGTAGAATCTTTTATAAGTAGATTCAGAAGACCAACAGTATTTTGTGCTTTTCTTTGCCTTCTGTACCTGCATTTTGTGCTGTTGTGCCCGTTTTGCCTTCTGTTCCTCACTGGTCCCACATCCCACCACTGCATCCCCTGCGGCCCCTCCCCCAGCTCGCCCATTCGCCGATCCCCCCTCCCAGCTCCTCCTCCCTCCCACCTCCCTTTCTTATGGCACCCCTGCACGGCAGTGAGAGTGACCCTTGACCCTGTTGCCAGGCAGGTCGCTCCCCACGCCACGCAGCTCCACCTGACTGTGCCCGTGTCTGAGTCCCAGCTGCTGCTGTAGTTCGAGGCCCGCCTCCACCCACAGGCTACCACCTATGCCTCAACCCTGGTGGCCAGTGGTAGGCCTTTGGTTTGTTTTTGCCTGGTTACTGTGTTTTTTCTTTGCCTTCTGTAAACTGTATTTTGTGCTTTTATTTGCCTTCTGTACCTGCATTTTGTGCTGTTATGCCCGTTTTGCCTTCTGTTCCTCGCCAGTCCTGCATCCCGCCGCTGCGCCCCCTGCGGCCACGCCCCCGCTTGCCCATTTGCCGATCCCCCCTCCCAACTCCTCCTTCCTCCCACCTCTCCTTCTTATGGTGGCCCAGCGCAGCAGGCGCGCTGCTGGCGCACCACTGGCGCGTCAAAGGCAAGCCCGTCTGCCCCCGTCCGTGCCTAGACCGCGCCCAGTACCAGAACTCCTGGCCCCCACGAACTTGGCTACAATGCCAGCACCCTCCACGCACTCAACCCTGGCCGAGAACACACCTGCTACTGGGCCACCCCGAAGCGCACCCAAAGACCTTTCACCTGCCAGAACTGCTGTTTCACCCGCATCCGCCCCTCCAAACCCCCGCACAGGAAAGAACCCAAACTCCTAAGATGCATCCTCCTCAACACCTGCTCCGCCCGCAAACATGCCGTCGAACTCTGGGACCTACTCGACTCAACTTCCCCAGATGTCACTTTCCTGATGGAGACTTGCCTGAACCCCTCCTCAGCACCCAACATCGCCACAACTATCCCGGATGGTTTCAAGATCACCCGCAGAGACCGCACCAATGGGGTTGGAGGAGGAATCGCCATCGTCCACTAGTCCACCCTCAATGTCTCTACTAACTCCGACAACACCCTCAACACCGCCGAACACCTGCACTTCCAGAACCACACCAACACCAACACCACCCTCAGAGGAACCCTCATCTACAGACCCCCCAGACCCTGACCACAGTTCAGCGACTCCATCGCCGACTTCATCAGCACACACTCCCTCGCATCCACAGACTACATCCTCCTCGGGGACCCGAACTTCCACCTCAAGAACAACAACAACACCAACTCCACCACCCTGATCGACAACCTCGCCAACCTCTGACTCAGACATCTCGTCACAACACCCACCCACGCTGCCGGCCACACCTTCGACCCCATCTTCTCTGCAAGCCCCCACATCTCCCTCAACCACACCACTGCACTTCACCGGACCGACCATCGCTGCATCCACTTCACCTCCAGGAAGCGCACCACCACACCCAACAGATGCCCAGCTGCTGCTGGAGCAAAGTCATCGAAACGAAGACCAGCTATCCACCACCCTCGCCCAGAGCCCACCCTCCGACCCCACCGAAGCCGACACCGCCGCCCGCAACCTCAGACAGTGCCAACACCCTCGCCCGCTCAAGAAACCCTTCAGCAGTCACACCAACAAGAAAGCCAGCTAGTTAATCGAAGACCTCCAGGCCTTCAAACGAACATGGCGACAACTGGAGAAGAACTGGCTCCGCGAACGCACACCGGACAGCTATGCAGCCCACAAGAACGCCACCCGCAGATATCATCACCTCATCAGATCTGCCAAAAGGACCTTATTCAAAGACCGCCTAGACAACAACGCACACAACAGCAAAGAGCTCTTCAACATCGTGAAAGAGCTCTCCAACCCCAGCTGCAACACCAACGACATCCCTCCTTCGCAAGACCTGTGCGACTCGATGGCCACCTTCTTCCACCGCAAGATTGCCGACATCCACGAAAGCTTCAACATCACAACCGCCCCGACAACCACTGAGACCTCCGCTACCACGACCACCACCCGCACCAACCGCCTGCTCTCCTGGACCAACATCAGCGACGATGACACCAGCAAGATCATAAACACCATCCACTCCAGATCACCCTCAGACCCATGCCCACACCACATCTTCAACAAAGCCAGCACAGCCATCGCACCCCATCTCCGGAAAGTAATCAACATCTCCTTCGAGACAGCAACCTTCCTGGAAAGCTGAAAGCATGCAGAGATCCACGCCTTACTCAAGAAACCCAAGGCGGACCCCAAGGACCTCAAGAACTTCCGGCCCATCTCCCTGCTCCAGTTCCTGGCAAAGGTCATTGAGAAAACCGTCAACAAACAACTGACCCGCTACCTCGAGGAGAACAGCATCCTGGACCCGTCCCAATCCGCGTTCCGCAGCAACCACAGCACCGAAACCGCCCTCATCGCCGCCACCAATGATATCAGGACCGTGCTAGACAACGGGGATACAGTGGCCCTCATCCTCCTGGACCTGTCAGCCACCTTTGACACGGTCTGCCACTACACATTACGATCATGCCTCCACGACGCCGGGATCCAAGAGAAGGCCCTGGACTGGACTGCATCCTTCCTCTCTGGCAGAACACAGAGCGTCTGCCTCCCCCCTTTCCGCTCCGATGCCACCGAGATCACCTGCGGGGTACCCCAGGGCTCATCCCTCAGCCCAACACTGTTCAACATCTACATGGCACCCATCATCCACGTCGCCTGACAGCACAACCTCAACATCATCTCCTACACCGATGACAACCAGCTAATCCTCTCCCTCCCCAAAGACCCCCACACCCCCAAAACCAACCTCCACGAAGGAATGACGGCAGTCGCCATATGGATGAGGAACAGCCGACTGAAGCTGAACTCGGACTAAATGGAGGTCCTCATCCTCGGACCCACCCCTTCGGCCTGGGACGATTCCTGGTGGTGGACTGCAGTGGGAACACCCTCAACACCCACCGACCACACACGCAACCTAGGGGTCATCCTCGACTCGAACCTCTCCATGACTAAGCAGGTCAACGCCGTCTCCTCCTCCAGCTTCAACACCCTTCGTATGCTATGCAGGATCTACATGTGGATCCCCACCGATACGAGAAGAATGATCACCCAGGCCCTCGTCAGCAGCAGGTTGGACTACGGAAACGTACTCTACGCAGGAGCTTCGGCCAAACTCCTGAGACAGCTGCAACGCATCCAGAACGCCTCGGCACGTCTGATCCTCAACATCCCCTGCCACAGCCACATCACACCCCACCTGAGAGACCTGCACTGACTCCCTGTCAACAAGAGGATAACCTTCAAGCTCCTCATCCACGCACACATAGCACTCCACCACACCGGGCCAGCGTACCTCAACACGCGACTCAGCTTCTACACCCCCACCCGCCAGCTCCACTCTGCCGGCCTCGCCCTCGCCACAATCCCCCGCATCTAAAGAAAAACTTCCAGCTGCAGATATTTCTCCCACCTCGCCAACAAGACCTGGAACACCCTCCCCACCCTCCTACGGCAGACCCAAGACCTACTGACCTTAAGAAGACTCCTCAAGACCTGGCTCTTCGAGCAGTAGCAGCACCCCCCCTCCCCCAGCACCTTGAGATCCTCACAGGTAAGTAGTGCGCTTTACAAATGATATGATTGATTGATTGATTGATTGATTGATCTGCTGCACGGATGAGATCCTCTAAGCATGCCTCCAAGCAGAAGGCCTTTGAGGCCATTGCACCTCTTGCAGAGTACACTTTGAAAACATTTGTGTCAATGCCAGCTTCTTGCATCACCCATCAAACCCAATGGGATATTGTAGGTGAAGACACCGCTCTGTACGGCTTTCGCAGTGCGATAAGAAGTTGTCTCTTGCCCGGGGCGTACTACCTCAGTTATCCTCTCGTATGCTTCAAGGTATTTCGCCACACATAATTTTGGAGAATCAGCAAAAGCTGGGTGAGCAATCGTGTGGGTATTGGACTTGGTACACCTACTTAGTGTGAAAATGACCCCTTCAGGGCAAAATACACTGGCTGTTATATCTAGGGCTAGCACATCTGAGACCCTTCTCCACGAGATGAGGCAAAGTAAAATTGCCAATTTAGCTGAAATCACTTTTCGGGATAAAAAACGATGTTGCCATGATAAGAAAAGGTTCAATACCAAATTAACACCCCAAAGCGCTGCATAACGTGGTTCTGGGGGAGGAGAAAGACAAATCTCTCTAAGCAGTCTGCAAACAAAAGGATGCTCGCCAACTGGTGCCCCAGCAAACAGAGGATGTCCTGCCAAGATGGTGGATCGAATGGCGTTAATTGAACGATATGCCAATCCATTTCCTGCTATACTTGGTAAAAAATTGAATATTTGGAATACATCTGATCCCATGGGATCTACCTACCGTTGCAGACACCAACACACCCAACCTGTCTAGGCGGAACAATAGCACTTTGTTGTGCTGTCTGCCCAAGCTCTGGACAGGAGTTCAAAGTGGCTCAAAACAAGGCTGGAAGATTCCAGCCTTGTCTGTAATCGGCCACGCCATGAGATACAAAGACCCTTCTGCTACCATCTGATGTGGTTCATTGTCTGGACTCATCAAAATGTGAGGAAAGTGGGTGAGTCGTATTGGAGAAACCAAGAAAGTACCAGAAGAACCGGAAACCATAGTTGAGACCTCCATTTGGGTGTTATCATGACCACGTTCATCACCTGTCTGCTAACTTGAGCTGACACCCAGGTGATAATTGAAAAGGGGTTGAATGCATAACCCTTCTCCTGACACCAGTTTTAGAGGAATGCGTTCATCGCCTCCACTAGATGGTTCGACCTCCAACTGAAAAAGCGTGGCAGCTGGTGATTGGGTGAGATGCAAACAGGTCAACTGAGAATGGGCCCCACTTGGCGTCAAATCTCCGGAAGACCTGATGGTCCAGTTTCCAAATGCTGTAGTCCCGCAGGTACTGGGAATACCAGTCTGCCACCTGGTTCTCCTGACCCACGAGATATTCTGCCGTCATGAGACCTGATTTTCCAGGCAGAAATTCCAAAATTCCTTTGCCACGTTCGCCAGAGCACGAGATCTGGTACCTCCTAAGTGATTGATATATCTCACTGCTGAAACATTGTTCATCTTTATCAGGACTGAGGATTAAATACAATCTTTTGTCCAACACTGATCCACAAAAGACCATGCCAGGAGCTCCAGACAATTTATGTGTAAATGTTATGTTAAATGTTATGTTAAAATTATTTGTATAGCGCACGGCCACCAAACGGTTTAATGGCGCTGGGAGCGGGAAGGCAATGGCAGGATGAGTAATTTGGCTTATGCATAGGCTTGCATGAACAGATGGGTTTTAAGAAGGGTTCTAAATAGGGTGTAGCTAGGTGTTAATCTGAGCTCATTAGGAAGGGAGTTCCATAGACGAGGTGCCAGAGATGAGAACCTAAGGCCCCTATGCTTTTTCCGTTTGAATGCGGGGATAGTGAGGAGATTGTGATGGGAAGAGCGAAGGTCACGTGAAGGGGCATACCGATGGATCTTGGAGGAGATGAAAACAGGGCCCGGACCAAGTAGTGCCTTGAAGGTGATACAGCCAAGTTTAAAGACACAACGCTTGGCCACCGGGAGCCAATGGAGGTTCTTCAACAGAGGAGAAACATGTTGGTGCTTAGGCTGACGAAAGATGAGCCTAGCGGCTTGATTTTGTACCAGTTGTAAAAGGTGAAGCTGGTACGCTGGAATGTCAACATAAAGAGCGTTGGCGTAGTCAATGCGGGAGGTGACCAGGGTCATTATGACAAGTGTGAGGGCTTCCGTGGTCAGAAACCTGCAGATTTTCCGAATTCTGCGGAGATGGAAAAAGCATGAAGAGACAACAGCGTTGATTTGAGGTTTCAGCGACAGGGCCTTGCAAATGATGACACCAAGACTTTTTACAGAGTCTGCAGGGTGGGGAGGGGTGCTCAAGGAAGGTGGCCAAAAGCTAGAATTCCAGGGGTTAGCAGGCCCTCCGGTCAGGACACGCTCTGTCTTGTCAGGATTGAGTTTCAATTGGCTAGAGTACATCCATTCACTGATAGAGAGCATGGTGAATTGGAAGTTAGTGCTGGATGCAGTGGTGGAATCAAGATTGAATACCAACTGAAGGTCATCGGCATAGTTGAAGATTGTGACTGGGCTATTACGTAGAGAGACAATCAGGGGTTGCATGTATAAATTAAATAACAGGGGTGACAGAGCAGAGCCCTGAGGGACTCCGCACGTCAGTTTTGTTTTCGTTGCATAGAAGGTGGACAGGCGGACCGCCTGAAAACGATGGTGTAGGAAAGATCTGCTCCATTTAAGGGCCAGACCCTGAATGCCAGCATTATTGACACGGTCGACCAGGAGTTCATGGTCGACCGTGTCGGTCGGGTTGTGTGAGTTCATTGACAATAGAAAAGATGTCTTTTGTCTTTGTAGATGAGTTGGTAATTTTTTGTGAGAAATAGGCTGATTTAGTCTGGAGGATAGTGTTTTTATAGTGTTTTAACAAGGCTATATAGGCTGTTTTCTCCTCAGGGGTGTAGGCGCACCGCCAGCGGCGCTCTGCTTGCCTGAGGGCCAGCTTTTCCTTCTTTAATTCCTCAAAAAACCAGCGTTGGGCATCGTGGGGGCGTTTAATTTTATTTTTTTTCCGATGGGCAACCTTGTTACTGGCTAGTTCTAGCCAGCTTTCTAGACTAGAGGCCTGGCAGGTGATAGAGGCCTGTTCATTGGGAGCAGAGTCCCTCAAAAGCGTGTGGAATTCGTCCAAGTAGGCACGTTTCCAATCTCGGGCCAAGAGGTTGCCAACTGGGGTTGGTGGGATGACAAGGGTGTAAGCCATGGTAAAAGAGATAAAAAAGTGGTCAGACCAGAGGCAGGGAGAAATAAGGGGGGGAGTGATATCGATGTTAGAGGTCCAGACTTGATCCAGAATATACCCCTTTACATGGGTGTCTTTGTGAGCATGTTGGGAAAAATTCATACCAAGCCGAAGGTCGGAGAACTCCACTGAGGAGCTGCTTTCACGAGTGTCTGAAGGCCAGTAATTAAAATCGCCAATGACGAGGATCCTGGCATGATTAATAGCTAACTGGGAGACTAATTCACCAAAAAGAAGCTGGGAGAACAAGGGCATGTGATCGGGGGGCATCAAAAAAGTGCACAGATAAAGGAGAACTTTGGGGAAGCAAATTTCAGAATAAGACTATCGACACGAGGAAGACTATCCATTTCTAGGATGGTGAACCTATATTTTAGGCGGATAATAGCTGCTACTCCGCCACCTAGTTTACCCTGCATCCTATTATTTTGAATGTTATTCTAGAGGTGACCAGCTTCCGTCTGTGGAGAAATCCCCATACCTGCCACCCCAGCCTGACCTGCCGGCATCTGATTATATCACCAGATCGGGGTAGAGCCGTAGATTGCTTGTATATTCCAGGCCTCCATGTGGGTAAGCCACCTCTGTATTTCCTCCTTGGCCTCGTCCGTCAAGGGAACCAACTCAGAGTACGTAAGACCCTTCCTCAGATGGTGCGCCTTTGGACGCTGCAACGCTCAGTAGTGTAACGGGCCAGGGAAAATTATTTGAATCGAAGAGGAGAGGAGGCCCACGAGGCAAGAAATTTTCCTGAGAGACGTGTACGGTCTGGCCAGAGCCTGGCAAAGTGCCTGTCTCATTTTCACAATCTTCTGAGAGGAAAGACTCAGGGATGAAGAGGTGGAATCTACGACGTACCTTAGAAAGGTCACCATCTGCTTAGGGTCAGAAGAGACTTCTTTTCATTTATAATGAACACCAAATCCTGCAACAGATCTATCACTGTCTGGAGGTCCACCACCAGTTTCCTGGGACAATGAGCTAGAATGAGCATATTGTCCAGATAGATGATAAGCTGTATACCCTGAGCGCACAGGAACTCTCCTGACAACTTGAGGACTTTTGTGAAGCACTAAGGGGTTGATGAAAGGCCAAAGGGTAGAGTGAGGAACTCGAAGGTCTGGGTGCACCAGATGAACTGCAGAAACTGATGATGAGGTGGGAAGATTGGAACCACAAGGTATGCATCATTCAGGTCCAGGCGCACCATCCAATTTGATGGGAGAAGCACGTTCCTGAGAAGATGAATGCATTCGATTTTGAAGTGGTGGTACACCAGCCACTCGTTGAAATCTTTGAGGTTGATTACAGGTCTACCACCCCCATCAGCCTAGTCTATTAAAAAGAAGTTGCTGAGAAAAGCCCTGGATGTGCCACTGATCGACAGACGACTCCTTTATTCAGGAGGGCTGACATCTCTTTGTTTATTAGCGGTGCATCGTGGGGGGCGAAGCAAATGGGGCCGGGATGTTCATATTGGAGGGGGGAGCCATAAAATTCGGAACCCTTGCACCGCCTGTAAAACCCATGCGTCGATGTAATGGAAGACCAGGCTGGGAGGAACAACTCCAGCCGACCTCCCACCGGTATCTGGGCAGAGGATAATACACTTACCGTTTTCACCACCGCCGCTCGTTTGTCCTTTATAGCTTCCATGGCCATGGAAGCACTGTCCTCGTGTGGATAGAAGTTCTTAAAGCGTGGATTAGCCTGATATTGCCCACCCTGGATCCTTGTCCCATGGAGGAGGAAGAGGAGGCAAAATGGCCGGTTAAGTGGCCCCTGCCACAACCGGCCCCTTGGAAAACCTGAGGCGTGAAGACACGTTTAATAGTAGCCTACGCCTTGTCAAAAGACATAAATGTCACCACAAACTTCCTCAGCTCTGTCAAGAAGGGGTCCCAAAAGAATCCTCTCTACCACTGCGCCTGCTTCAGAGGAGGCAAGGTCCCCCAACTTAGGGTCAACTTTGATGAGAAGGGAGCACCAACGCTTCACTGAAAGGGCACAGTTTGCATTGCCCATTAAACATATGGTATGCTGCGCCCAGTTAGAGAGGACGTTAGGGGCAATGATGGAACCTGATGCCTTGGCTTCTTCTGCTATGTCTAATATTTTCATCATAGGACCAATTGCATCCAGAAGTTTGTCTTGACATGAACGCCAAGACCTGTCCATGCCCTTCTTATGGTCCTTAACAAATGTTGCCAGGAACGTGGCTATTTTTGCGTTAATATCTGGGATGAGAGCCACTTTCCCTTCCAAGGCGGGGTGGGGGCATTCTGCTTAAAGGTGGCAGCGTGCATCATTCTCTAACGGTTTCCTAAGCCGTGCGGCCACATACTTTGCCTCAGCAGGTCCCTCTGGACTCACTTGAGGGGAAGACTTAGCTAAGAAGGCCTTTTTAAGGTGTGCAAATGCTTTCTTATCGACCCCCTCCTCAAGCTTCTGTTTTTGGTGCGGGGAGGCCCCTCTGGGGCTTCTTGAGGCGGTTCTCTAGTGCAGCGACAGAGGCATTGGACTGAGCAATTTGGTGCGCACTCTTGCGCTATTCTGTCAGTAAGTATTTGCCCCATAGGGGCCATACGTTTGATAACCGCCCAAAAAATTGAGGTGTCTACTGCCTCATAAAAATATTTGTCCCATTGGAGGTAGGCCAATGAGTCCTCCTCCTCATATGTTTCCTGTGACGTCCTGCACAGTTAGATTGTTAAGCGCAGTGCACTGAGGTAAGGAGCAATTGGGACAAATCTGAAAGAAGGCCCAAGGCACAAGTAGTGTGTCTTGAGGGGCCCTGGCAATATATATGTAAAACAAGCATGTCAGGGTATGGTGCTGGGGAGACTCAAACAGTTATGGGTGGCCAAAGGCACACAATTTCACTGTTGTAAGCCCAGGGACACAGAACACCTGTAGAGGGTTTATGCTGCCTGGTAACTGTGACCCAATGTAGGCCTTCCAGGCCTGATAATAAATACAGACCCCGCAGGGAATTTTAAAAATATGCGTATCGCACAAATGCAGACCGCAGCCGGGCGTCACTTCAAAGTACTCAAGGGGAGTACAAACCTAGCAGGCCCTGGGCAATGACCTGAGAAGCCGGGACAAGCGCAAGTAATGTCAGGCTCCACAGCATCTCGCCTTCCCACCACGCCCCCTATGGGGCGGAGTACCTCACCGGAGTTGCGAAGCAGGGCAAGTTGCATAAGGAGCGCTCCAGCGGTCCTGTGATTGTTTAGGAATCTGCAAGGGAGAAAACACATTCCCCACACCACTTGGCGTCAAGCTAGCCGGGCTGATGAGAGGTGTTACCTCGAAACCGGTCCGGTCTTTGGATGCTTGATTCCGTTCTGGGAAGGACATGGCTTTTGTAGTTCGGACTGGACTGTTCCCATGGGGCACAGGGTCAGAGCTGATTTGCATATCGCCATTGTCTAACCCAGAGTGGTGTGGAGTGCAAAAAAACGATGGATTTGGGCCCAGATCTTTGGACTGGGGTGAGTGTGTGACATTGATCCACATTCGGTCCATCACCTGTTGTGTTTGCATATTCCGCCCTAAGTGCGCTGGGGATCCCAGACGTGGGTCCCAGGCACTCCACACCACTTGGAGTCAAGCTAGCCGGGCTGATGAGAGGTGTTACCTCGAAACCGGTCCGGTCCTTGGATGCTTGATTCCGTTCTGGGAAGGACATGGCTTTTGTAGTTCGGACTGGACTGTTCCCATGGGGCATAGGGTCAGAGCTGATTTGCATATCGCCATTGTCTAACCCAGGGTGGTGTGGAGTGCAAAAAAACGATGGATTTGGGCCCAGATCTTTGGACTGGGGTGAGTGTGTGACATTGATCCACATTCGGTCCATCACCTGTTGTGTTTGCATATTCCGCCCTAAGTGCGCTGGGGATGCCCAGACATGGGTCCCAGGCACTCCACACCACTTGGAGTCAAGCTAGCCGGGCTGATGAGCGGTGTTACCTCGAAACCGGTCCGGTCCTCGGATGCTTGATTCCGTTCTGGGAAGGACATGGCTTTTGTAGTTCGGACTGGACTGTTCCCATGGGGCACAGGGTCAGAGCTGATTTGCATATCGCCATTGTCTAACCCAGGGTGGTGTGGAGTGCAAAAAAACGATGGATTTGGGCCCAGATCTTTGGACTGGGGTGAGTGTGTGACATTGATCCACATTCGGTCCATCACCTGTTGTGTTTGCATATTCCGCCCTAAGTGCGCTGGGGATGCCCAGACGTGGGTCCCAGGCACTCCACACCACTTGGAGTCAAGCTAGCCGGGCTGATGAGAGGTGTTACCTCGAAACCGGTCCGGTCCTCGGATGCTTGATTCCGTTCTGGGAAGGACATGGCTTTTGTAGTTCGGACTGGACTGTTCCCATGGGGCACAGGGTCAGAGCTGATTTGCATATCGCCATTGTTTAACCCAGGGTGGTGTGGAGTGCAAAAAAACGATGGATTTGGGCCCAGATCTTTGGACTGGGGTGAGTGTGTGACATTGATCCACATTCGGTCCATCACCTGTTGTGTTTCCACTATAACTAAGGGCATCATTACAATGCCAGCGGGTGGACCGTCGACCTCTATCATGGTGATTACGATGCAACCGCTATGACAGTTAGAAACTGCTCCATACTACGGTGGTTTGTGCTGCCGCCTTTGAAAAGGGCTGCACACAAGCCGTCATGGTATGGAGCACCTACATGCACTGGGTGTCATGCACCACAATTGCGCAAGCACCACTTTGCTATGGCCCACGAGGGATGGGGGCCCTGTTTGGGGCCCCCAAGACCCGTTTCCAACAGCCTTATCATGGAGGTTTATCAAACATGAAAGGGCTGTCGGAACGAGATATTGTGATCCTGATGGTGGTGCCTGCCTCGACACACCTGTAGTCGAGACTACAATTCCGACCACCACACCGTCGAGGTCTGAGATCCTGGTGGCGATTTTCCCTCCGACAGATTGTGATCCGACCACCAGTATTGTAATCTGGTGATCGTACCAAAGGGCTGTCGATCGCTCAGACCCTCACTGAGGGCCTGTCGTGGCGGTCTGACCACCATCAGGCCCTAAGCTTGGAGTGGGAGCAGTAAATCAACACACTTCAGAGTAAAACATTTTACCCACTATGGCTATGTTTGGAGTGGAAATAGTAAATCTACACCACTCAGACCCTAACACTTTTCCCAATATGGCCAAATTTGTAATGGGAACAGCAAATCTGAACCCCAGTGGCTAAGTATCAAATGAGAATTGTAAATCTGACACCCAGAAACCCAAACGTTTCCAACTGTGGCTACGTTTGGAGTGGGGATAGTAAGTTTACATCTCTCAGAGTATAAAACTTTCTCCAATGTGGCTAAGTGTGGAGACGGAATACTAAACATACACTTTAAACAGGGTTGGAGTGGGAAAACAGAGTACAACATTTTCACCATTGTAGTTATGTTTGGAGTGAAAATGGCAAATCTGAATCCCCAGAGTCCAATATTTTCTTTGCTCTGGCTAAATATGGAGTGAGGTTAGTAAATCTAAATCCTCCGGAGTCCAACACTTTCCCCACAGTGACTGATTTTAGAGTCAGAATAGCAAATTACGGATTTGTTGTAACTAACCTTGTGGAGCGCGGCGGACCAGCTGCTTTGCGGACCTTCCCCTCTTCTTCTCCACCCACGACTCGCCGGACCCGCTTCGCGGGTCCCGCAGCGCGTCGACCATCAGAGGGCTGCACCAAGGATCAAAGGAGGAGCGCGGGGTCAGGCAAGTGTCCCAGCGGGGCTGCGAGCAAGGCAGGGGACTCCAGTGACCAGGAGCCCCTGCGCGCCCAACCAGCAACACCTGGGCTGCTCTCCCCGCTGGCCACGCCCCCCGCCCACGGAGTCAAAAGTAGCCTTCTCCCCAGCACCTGTGGGACACCCTTACGGATTTGTTGTAACTAACCTTGTGGAGCGCGGCGGACCAGCTGCTTTGCGGACCTTCCCCTCTTCTTCTCCACCCACGACTCGCCGGACCCGCTTCGCGGGTCCCGCAGCGCGTCGACCATCAGAGGGCTGCACCAAGGATCAAAGGAGGAGCGCGGGGTCAGGCAAGTGTCCCAGCGGGGCTGCGAGCAAGGCAGGGGACTCCAGTGACCAGGAGCCCCTGCGCGCCCAACCAGCAACACCTGGGCTGCTCTCCCCGCTGGCCACGCCCCCCCGCCCACGGAGTCAAAAGTAGCCTTCTCCCCAGGGCCTGTGGGACACCCTTACGGATTTGTTGTAACTAACCTTGTGGAGCGCGGCGGACCAGCTGCTTTGCGGACCTTCCCCTCTTCTTCTCCACCCACGACTCGCCGGACCCGCTTCGCGGGTCCCGCAGCGCGTCGACCATCAGAGGGCTGCACCAAGGATCAAAGGAGGAGCACGGGGTCAGGCAAGTGTCCCAGCGGGGCTGCGAGCAAGGCAGGGGACTCCAGTGACCAGGAGCCCCTGTGCGCCCAACCAGCAACACCTGGGCTGCTCTCCCCGCTGGCCACGCCCCCCCGCCCACGGAGTCAAAAGTAGCCTTCTCCCCAGCGCCTGTGGGACACCCTTACGGATTTGTTGTAACTAACCTTGTGGAGCGCGGCGGACCAGCTGCTTTGCGGACCTTCCCCTCTTCTTCTCCACCCACGACTCGCCGGACCCGCTTCGCGGGTCCCGCAGCGCGTCGACCATCAGAGGGCTGCACCAAGGATCAAAGGAGGAGCGCGGGGTCAGGCAAGTGTCCCAGCGGGGCTGCGAGCAAGGCAGGGGACTCCAGTGACCAGGAGCCCCTGCGCGCCCAACCAGCAACACCTGGGCTGCTCTCCCCGCTGGCCACGCCCCCCCACCCACGGAGTCAAAAGTAGCCTTCTCCCCAGCGCCTGTGGGACACCCTTACGGATTTGTTGTAACTAACCTTGTGGAGCGCGGCGGACCAGCTGCTTTGCGGACCTTCCCCTCTTCTTCTCCACCCACGACTCGCCGGACCCGCTTCGCGGGTCCCGCAGCGCGTCGACCATCAGAGGGCTGCACCAAGGATCAAAGGAGGAGCGCGGGGTCAGGCAAGTGTCCCAGCGGGGCTGCGAGCAAGGCAGGGGACTCCAGTGACCAGGAGCCCCTGTGCGCCCAACCAGCAACACCTGGGCTGCTCTCCCCGCTGGCCACGCCCCCCCGCCCACGGAGTCAAAAGTAGCCTTCTCCCCAGCGCCTGTGGGACACCCTTACGGATTTGTTGTAACTAACCTTGTGGAGCGCGGCGGACCAGCTGCTTTGCGGACCTTCCCCTCTTCTTCTCCACCCACGACTCGCCGGACCCGCTTCGCGGGTCCCGCAGCGCGTCGACCATCAGAGGGCTGCACCAAGGATCAAAGGAGGAGCGCGGGGTCAGGCAAGTGTCCCAGCGGGGCTGCGAGCAAGGCAGGGGACTCCAGTGACCAGGAGCCCCTGCGCGCCCAACCAGCAACACCTGGGCTGCTCTCCCCGCTGGCCACGCCCCCCCACCCACGGAGTCAAAAGTAGCCTTCTCCCCAGCGCCTGTGGGACACCCTTACGGATTTGTTGTAACTAACCTTGTGGAGCGCGGCGGACCAGCTGCTTTGCGGACCTTCCCCTCTTCTTCTCCACCCACGACTCGCCGGACCCGCTTCGCGGGTCCCGCAGCGCGTCGACCATCAGAGGGCTGCACCAAGGATCAAAGGAGGAGCGCGGGGTCAGGCAAGTGTCCCAGCGGGGCTGCGAGCAAGGCAGGGGACTCCAGTGACCAGGAGCCCCTGCGCGCCCAACCAGCAACACCTGGGCTGCTCTCCCCGCTGGCCACGCCCCCCCGCCCACGGAGTCAAAAGTAGCCTTCTCCCCAGCGCCTGTGGGACACCCTTACGGATTTGTTGTAACTAACCTTGTGGAGCGCGGCGGACCAGCTGCTTTGCGGACCTTCCCCTCTTCTTCTCCACCCACGACTCGCCGGACCCGCTTCGCGGGTCCCGCAGCGCATCGACCATCAGAGGGCTGCACCAAGGATCAAAGGAGGAGCGCGGGGTCAGGCAAGTGTCCCAGCGGGGCTGCGAGCAAGGCAGGGGACTCCAGTGACCAGGAGCCCCTGCGCGCCCAACCAGCAACACCTGGGCTGCTCTCCCCGCTGGCCACGCCCCCCGCCCACGGAGTCAAAAGTAGCCTTCTCCCCAGCGCCTGTGGGACACCCTTACGGATTTGTTGTAACTAACCTTGTGGAGCGCGGCGGACCAGCTGCTTTGCGGACCTTCCCCTCTTCTTCTCCACCCACGACTCGCCGGACCCGCTTCGCGGGTCCCGCAGCGCGTCGACCATCAGAGGGCTGCACCAAGGATCAAAGGAGGAGCGCGGGGTCAGGCAAGTGTCCCAGCGGGGCTGCGAGCAAGGCAGGGGACTCCAGTGACCAGGAGCCCCTGCGCGCCCAACCAGCAACACCTGGGCTGCTCTCCCCGCTGGCCACGCCCCCCCCGCCTATCACCGAATGACATCACAGCAGCAGTATTACTAGGAGTGCAGTATCCCCGCTTCGCGGGAGCGAGCGGGAGCGACCGGGAGAAGCCCGGGACAAGGGCGGGACCGTCTGTGGCCGTCCGGGGCCGGAGGAGGCCGGGCAGGGCCTGACCTCTTTCCACTTGTAGTTCGGAGGTTAGTGTCTCGCCACAAGATGGATATGGCAACAGAAGATGTAACTCCGGGTAAAAAATCCAGATTACGCAATGGCTCACTGGAGAATTACTTTCCTAAGAAGAGTGAGGGAGAAAAAGACTCTATTCTAGCAGAGCGTAGGGCAGAGCGGCGTCGCTCAGTTGAGAATATGAAACATTCCCCCACATGCATCAAGCATTTTTGTAGTCGCAAACGGTGCGATTCCTTAAAATCGGCCGTTTGCGAATGCAAAAGTGCTTTTTGGGATGCATGAAGCAATTTTAGAATTCGCAACATTTATTGCGAGTTCTAAAATTGCGGGTGCTTTTAAGAAGTCGCAGATGTGCGATTTCTTAAAAGCAATGCATCAATGTTTTTGAAAGTGAAAATTCGCAAATAGGGAGCCAAATTTACCGAGTGGTTGAACCACTCGGTAAATTTGGAAAAAGTGTTTAAACAGCCGAAAATGTTTTTTTTTCAACATTCATGTTTCACACACACATGTCCTTAGGACATGTGTGTGTGGAACATGATGCGAAAAATACATTTCAGGGGTGCATGGGGGGGTCCTTTGGACCCCCCCCTGCACCCATGAAATTTTCTAAGTGCCACTCGCAATTTCTATTGATTCCTATGGGCCTTTTGGGCCATAGGAATCAATGGGAAATGCGAATAGAAGTCGCATAATATTAGCGATTCGGTAAAAAATGCGAATTTTACCGATTCGCTAATATTATTAGAAATTGATCATGCATCCCGTTTTGCGAATTCTAAATTGCGTTTCGCTATTTTTCGCAATTTAGAATTCGCAAACGGCCGGGATGATGCATGTGGGGGTTTGACCCCTCACTGATAGTCTGCTTGTATTGAACCGGGAGGGAGATTCGACTGACTTGAGTGAGGATAACGTAAGTCAAGACGGAGTCCCCTTACTGTTTCGTGATTTTGTAGCCACTCCCTGTTTGCCCTCGGATAATATTATAATTGTTTCACCCACCCCTAGTTGTAGCCGTGTCATTGACACATCTAAATCTAGGAAGCAGAAAGCTAAGTTTTTACCTGTAGCCCAGACCCACCGCCCTCCCCCTAGTAAAAAAAGGAAGAAACAAAGGGTGGTACCAGGTAAAGCCAAAACACCGCATACTGATTTTGGTAAAGGGACAAAAACCCCCATTATAACTGAGATTCCCCCAGTAGTAGAGCAGGATTATACACCACAGGTAGTGGCTCTACCGGTTCATTGTCCATCTGTAGCAGCCACACAAGATGTGGCTCCAGATAACAATGATAGAGCCACCCCAACCGTTACTACACCCCTACTTCCCCCCACAGTGACAGGGAACTTGGAATTTTTGTTGAGATCTCTCCTTCTACCTATCAATGAGTCCATTAAAAAGGTGGAAATTAGACTGACCATACTGGAAGCTGCCATAACTAGTATGTCTACTCTCACCAAAAATAAAGGAAGTGGGGTGGTGCATCTCACACCCTTGACAGGGCCCCCTCCCACCACACCTCAAAAGAAATCTAAAATTTCATCTGCCCCTGCTCTGATAAAGCAAACTTGCCAGCCTCAGGGTAGAGCTGACCCCCCACCTCACAATACACCGTCGCTTAAACAACTAAAGGCACCAGCCATTGAATTGGGTGCTGCCTCCAACAAATCAACCTTAAAGGCCTCGACGAGCAATAACCAGAACGCACACGGGGATGGTGGAAATAGCAGAATACCTCATAAAAGGGTCCCACAAGTAGAGATTCCCCCAGAAGCAGTGCCCTATGTGGTGATTTTAACGGGGGTCCCTCAGTTAACAGAAAATAAGAAGGAGGGATATGCTGATCTCAAGAATAAAATCATCCACTGGTTGAGGTTGCACAGGCCGATAGCGCCTAATATAGATGGGGACATAGTTCATGTTAGACGGATCAACTGGCTGGGGAGTAGAACCAAAAATATAGAGGGGGACCTAGTGGTGGTCAATTTTAGAGACCCTCGGGCAGTTGATTATATCTTAAACTGGCCACCTGGGAATGGGGAAACCTGTATCATCCCGCGGGCTTTAACATACTTCTACCCCAGGTCAGAAGCTACTACCTCTAAATATTCAAACAGACCACAGTCTTATAGGCCGCCTCTTACACTACCCTATATTAACAATTATCCCCAGTATGGGCATCAGTTCACCATGGTGCCTGACCTACACTCCGCTTGGTCCATGGTTCCTTATAGACATACGATGAACCAGGGCTCTAGGATGAATCACCTGAGACCCTTTACCCCGTTGGATACTTACAATCGGTTTTCCCAGCTGTCAGGGCTGGAAGACTGTGATTGAAGTTTGGGGCCCGGGGGGGGGGGATAAATGAACTCCCTGGGGAGGAGGACCCTCGACTACTCTGTGGTAGTATAGATACAGAAGAAGTTAGTCTACTTACAGCCCATATGGCCACCACCAATGACATTATTGAGGATTCTAGGCTAGCTGGGCCTTTGACTAGTATGGTTGGTTGCCTTGCAACCACCATTCCATTGGTTCAGGAGGGGGGGAGCCCTATGACCAGGGTGGAAAACGAGAGTGCGACTGAGGTGGGTTATACTTCTATGCCCAGAGGACGGCGGGTAATAAACCTCCTTTCTTGGAATATTGCTGGGCTAAAGAGGAAGCTAGAAATCCTGGAGTGGCATACACTCATTGAGCAGTTTGATGTTTGCCTGTTTCAGGAAACATGGAGTCTATTACCGCTACATAAATCGGGGTACACCACCCACTCTGTGCCCGCTGTAAGCAAGGGAAAGGGTAGACCAGCGGGTGGTCTCATGGTTTGGATAAAAATAGATCTGGACTGGGTGGTCACATGCCATAATGTGGAGTGTAATGATATACTCCACCTTTCGGCAAGAGGACGGGAGGATGTCGTTAGGCTTGACCTTTTTAATGTCTATGCTAGAGGGACACCGGGTGACTCTTCCTCTTTGACCTTAACAGCTCTGGACTCGGCCTTAGCCAATTGCCCCTGTTCAGCTAAAATCCTTGTGGGGGGTGATTTTAATTGTACATTTGAACCCCTCCTCGGAGATGACCCCTTAGGAATTGAAGAGGAGGATTCAAAATGGTCCATCCCAACTCTATCCCTGCCCCCTATTAGGAAGTGGTCACCTAGGGCCATTCAAATTAATGCACTGACAAGGGACCACAAATTAAGAGCCCTTAATGGCAGGACTATATCCGATCAGACAGGGGCACTGACCTTTAATAGACTCTCAGGGCCGTCCCGAATCGATTACATCCTAATGGATGTTGGTTCTGGGCGGACCTTATTGATATGGAGGTCTTTCCAAGTCAGGATAGTGACCACAATCCCCTGTGTTGCAAGTTCAATTGGGGTGTTTTTAATGACAGGCGGGCGAATGACACCTTAAAAATAACTAAAGAGGTTATCCCATATAACAATAACCGTAGACTGAAATGGGATAAGGCTAACCTTAAGGAGGATGATATAGGAATCATTAAATCCCTGGTTGAGGGTTTGTCTTCTAATTTAGAGGTCTGGGTCGGTGAAAATCGGATCAACAGCCCCCAACACCCCTCCCTTGACTCTGCCTATAAAGCCACAATAGATCAAGTTGGCCAATTTTTTATCTCGAAAGGGAAAAGTAATAGGGCTCCCGCTATACCCTCTACTCTTTGTAAACCATGGTATACAGATCACTGTAAGAGCAAAAGGAAAAATCTGACAAAAGCTCTGCTTTCAGGGGACCCTTTACTGGTTAGAGCGGCCAGGAAGGATTATCTGAAAGCATTATCATTGGCCAAACGGGAGTGGGAGGAACAGCATTGGCAGGATCTCTCCAAGGCTGTGAGCAGTAGGAACCCGAACCTTTTTTGGGATTTGATTAATAGAACAAGGCAGAGAAAATCGCAACCATTGGCTGCTCATATAACTAGCCAGCAATGGTTTACTCATTTTTCATCCCTATATGGAGACTTGGAGGAAACAACTAGTCCTGGGGTGAATAGTCTGGGTGAAGGGGACCACCTAGAGGATAATGCCCTTTTATTTTCGACCTCAGAAGTAGTGATGGCGATTAGACATCTAACCCCTAAGAAAGCAGCCGGGCAGGATGGGATTCCTGGAGATCTGTTGATGGCGGAGCCAGAGGCCTGGGCCAAACTAATTGCTATAATAATGAATCTGATCACGAGGGGACACCAGGTACCAGACTCCTGGAAAGGGGCCGAGGTAGTTACTGTGTTTAAGAAGGGGGTAAGAGATGACCCTGCGAACTACAGACCTATCAGTTTGATAGACATAATCCAGAAAGTGGTCGGCAGGGTCATCATCTCAAGAGTAGGCGATTGGATAGAGGAGGCCAGTATCCTCTCCCACTTACAAGCGGGTTTCAGAAGGAAGGTAGGCACGATGGACCAGGTCTTTCGTTTTTTTGCCATCTATTGGAAGGCGGTTACCATCAAGAAAGGCAGTTTGTATATGGCCTTCATAGATCTCAAGACTGCGTTCGACCTGGTCCCTCGTACAAAACTTTGGGAAATACTTGGAGAGATGGGTTTTCCCAGCGGTCTTCTGAACCTAATCGTAAATCTGCACAAGGGGAATTATGCGAGGGTTAGATGGGGATCCCAGGGACAACTAACAGATAGGATCCCAGTGCGGAGAGGAGTACGTCATGGCTGTGTCATGGCTCCGACCCTCTTCTCCCTATTCGTAAATGGAGTGGTGGACCATCTGAAGGGGGAGGAGACGGATGCCCCATCCCTGGCGGGGGAGAGAATCCCCACACTTCTCTTCGCTGATGACACCCTATTAATTTCCAAATCCCCGGTGGGCTTACAAAAACTCTTGAATCGGTTTAGCTCCTTCTGCACCATCCGAGGCTTAACCATCAATACATCGAAAACCAAATTGATGGCTTTCGCCCCCTCAAAAAGATTTAAAAATAATTTTGTGCTCAATAGTGCTCCCCTCGAGCTGGTCGAATCTTTTGACTATCTTGGTGTCCGGATAAACAGCCGCATGACTTGGAAGGACCATCTTTCCAAAATGCTACTCAGTCACCGAAGAGTATCCGGGGTGACGCTGAAGGAGCTCCGTGAATCAAGTAGTAAACCGGTCTCCCCAGCTATGGCCATCTATGAGGGACAGATTCTTCCTGCTGCACTTTATGGCTCCGAACTTTGGGGGTTTGAAGGGGTTTCAGATCTGATGACAGCGGAAAATAATTTCTTTAGGAAGGTGGTAGCTCTTCCCGCTTCCACCCCAATGATCCCACTAAGATTAGACCTGGGCAGAAGAACACTAAAGGACTTGGTGAGGCTACGCCCGTTGCTCTTCTGGTCCCGTCTAAGAAGAACTGAGGAGCTCGCAAAGTATGCAGAAGGGTTGGACGATCTACTCTTACTGGACACAGGTAAAAAAATAGGATGGCTAAACAAACTGAAAGAACTGGCTTTCAATTTGGGTCTAAGAGAGGCATGGGAGTCGCAATCACCGCCACCCAAAGATGTGATTAAAAAACTATACTGGGACTGGGTACAGAGTAACGCTACGAGGGTTACGAATGTGGGCTCACTTACTGATCAATTTTTGTCAATTAAGTGTGTGAGAAAATTGGAACCCTTTCTCGACTTGATAACTAAACCGTTGGATCGAGCGTTGTACCTAAAATTGCGATATGGGACGATCCCGGTGCATGACTTTACGGTGAGGTGGTCGAATTCAGATGCCCTCTTGCGCGCATGCCCTGGCTGTGCGGCACCAAAGGAATCGGTGGCTCACTTGTTTTTTGCCTGCCCAGCCTAAAAAGGGGCGCGGAAATTCTGGTTGAAACCCGTCTGCAGGGAACTAGGGTTGAGGTGCCATAGCCAGGCACTACGCGTCCTCTCTACAGATTCTTCATCTGCCATTATGATTTGTGGGGTGGCTAAATTTTTGGGAAGTGCGTGGTTGACACGCTCCCGCTTACTGAAACTGAACCCGGGGGGTCCTACAGGCTGATGATGAATTCACTGTTACCAAACTAATGAATGAGGTGCCCATGCTTTTTATTGTATTTTATAATCTTTTTTACTGGTAATTTGGAAATGTATATGTATATGTATTCTTTTATGGTGATCAATTTGCCGAATAAAGATATTCAATTCACAGCAAATATGAAACCAGCAGAATCCATAACTGTCTCCAGAGTGGCTAAGTTTAGAGTGAGAATTGTAAATCTTTACCCACTAGCTTACTTTGTAGGTTTATAGTTATTATGAATTTTAATATTTCAACTTATATTTTTGTTTGTCAATTATATGATTTTTATGTATCTATCTATCCATCCATCCATCTATCTATCTAGTGTTTCACACTTTTATTTGAAAATTGTTGTACATATTATTTAATTGTACAAGTTCTTCAGTGTTTGGACATATTATTTAATTATACAAGTTCTTCAGTGTTTGGTACAATAAAAACGCACATTACATTTCTCAAATTAGTTTTAATCTTTTTTATTTTAATAAGTCATAAACTGCAGCAAAACCTTTTTGACAAATATGTATCAACGTTTTGGTGTATTTTGTAACAGGGGTTTGTTATGTATTTAAATTCAACAGTGGTGTATTTTTTTATTTCTTTTTATATATAGAAATAGCTTTTATTTTATATATTGTTCTGTATTACATAATGAGTTCATTTTTTGTTTATGTTTCGAAACACAGTACAATTATATCTAAATCTTAAAATAATGTTTATACCATTTTTAGGTAAGTATCAAAATGTTATCAAAATAGGAAACCATTTTGTAAATATATTGGTATTTTTGCATAATAAACAATTTTTAAGATGACATTATTATTTTATTACATATTTACCTTTAAATATAAATGGTAACATTTTGTAATACTGTTGTACCATTGGTGCATAGTCGTACATTATTTTTCTCATATACATGTTGCCACTGTGTAGTTATAGCTAGGTCAAAGTTTCATTAAGAAGAGCCTTTTTGTTTTGCTAATAACTTTGCTGCAGTTTGACAAATTTGCACAAATATATTCCCAATAAACGTTCATCCACCTTAGCTCCTTAACATGAGGAAAAAACATTCTGTTATAGTGATGGTATTCGTCTGGAGAGGAGAGAGGGCTGCTTATGACTTTGAAGGGTATATCCCTGGAAGAGAACTAGGATTACAGGTAAGTAACTTATCCTTCTGTTCCAGGGGATACGCATCAATAGTCATGAGCACCAAATAGAGTAGCAAGCCCATCCCCTGAACCCTGCGGACGAATACCTGTATATTATCATATTCTGAAACATTTGTTATCCAAACAAATTTCTCAATAATGCTTGCCCAAACTGAGCATCCGCCTGAGTATCAGAATCTAAGCAGAAATAGCGGCCAAAGGTGTGGACTGAGCGCCATGTTGCTGCTTTGCATATCTCTTGAATATGTACATTTCTAAGCAGAGCCGTAGTAGCAGCTTTACACCTCGTAGAGTGAGCCCTTGGCTTGCCGCGGAGCTGCTTGTGAGCTAGCTGATAAGATAATCTGATACAAGATACTATCCATCAAGTGATGGACCTTTTAGAAGAGGGTAAACCAGTGTGCATTTCACCATAGTTAACAAAGAAACGGTCCGACTTTCTTATATCCTTTGTTCTGTCCAGATAGAATATTAACACCAGTTTTAGATCAAGTGAATGTAACGCCCTCTCAGGAGGCGTGGCAGGATTTGTAAAAAAATGTGGGGAGGGTGATCGACTGATTAACATGAAAGTTTGAGATCACTTAGGTAAGAATCACAAGTGGGTTCTCAGACCCACTCTGTTAGCGTGGAAAAAAAGATAAGGCTCTGTAGATTGCCACTCAAAAAGTGGCCTTCCAAAAGAGGTGCTGCAGAGATGCTTTGTGAATAGGTTCAAAGGGGGGACCCATTAATTTAGAGATGACAATATTAAGTTCCCAGGCAGGGGCAGCCTCCTGTGCGGTGTGTTGAACAGGTGTATTAGATCTAGGTTACCACCACTGGCAAGGCCACTCTGGTGCAATCAGGATCACGTCCATCCTGGATTTGTATAGTTTGTTGATCACTAGTGGTATTGGAGGGAGTGGTGGAAAAGCGTAGAGTAATTTCTCTGACCAGTCGATCAAAAGTGCATTCCATCTGGAGCCTGGCTGAGGGTACCTGGATGCGAAGGCGCAGTATTTTGTGTTTGCCGCATCTGCAAATAGGTCTATGTCTGGCAAACCCCATCTCAGAAAGATGTCTTGTTCTATTTAGTCTTTTAAGACTCAATTGTGCACTTAGACGAAGTTGCGGCTTAGGTCGTCCGCTTGTGCATTGAGGGCGTCTAGAAGGTGAATTGCTGATATAGACATGTTCCTCACCAGTAGCCATTCCAAATCGCTTAAGCCTCCAGAGACAGGGGTCTGGATCTGGTCCCTCCCTGTTTGTTCAGGTAATACATCATTGTGGTACTGTCTGAACCAACAGGGAGCGTGACCCTATGCAGGAACAGAACACTTTGAGAACCAGATGTACCACTCTCAGTTCTAGCATGTTGATGTGGTAAGTTTTCTCCTTTTCTGACCACACCCCCTGTACCTGAAGACATACCATGTGAGCCCCCCAGCCCTGAAACGACGCATCTGTGACAAGAGTTTGTTTGGAAAGTTCCTGGTGGAAAGGAACTCCTTTCAGCAGATGAGAACGTTGCAGGAAGAGCTATGGTGTCCTCCCAGGAGTTGGAAACTTGAAACCATTGGTCCACTAGAGCTTGTTTTAATGGTCTCATCTGCAACCTGGCATTTGGAACAATAAATATGCATGACGCCATCGAGTCCAGCAGCGAATATACCTGCCTGGCCGTGGGATGAGGTGTTCGCAGGAGAGTACGACCTTTGTGGAGTATTGATAATAGTCTCTCCTCCGAAGGACACGCTCTTGCGTTTGCGGCGTCTAGAGTAGCGCCCAAGTAGTGTATACTCTGAGTTGGGTTGAGGATAGATGTTTTAAAGTTTACAAACTGGCCCAAGTGGTTTAAGATTTGAATGCAGAATCTCAGATGTTCCTGCAAGAGACTGGGAGAGGCACTCTTGAGTAACAAATCGCCTAGGTAAGGATAGACGAAGATCTTTTGCTTTCCCAGGAAGGCAGCTACTACCGCCATGCATTTTGAAAAAGTGCAAGGAGCAGACTTGAGTCCCAAAGGCAAGACTTTGAACTGAAAGTGGTCTGACTCTATCCTGAATCGTAGAAACTTCCAGTGCTTTTGAGAAATTGGGATGTGAAAGTGAGCATCTTGAAGGTCTATGGAGCACATTAAGTCCCCTTGATGAATGTGTGGAAGGATTTGGTGTGATGAATCTTTCTTTCTTTATTTGTTTTAAGAGACTGATATCTAATATGGGTCTGAACTCCTTGTTTGGACCTTTCTTTGGAACCAATAAGTAGCAGGAATAGATCTCTTGCTGATGTTGTTGCCAGGGAACCTTTTCTATGGCATGTTTTTGTAATAGGATGGAGACCTCCTTTCTCAACAGATCGAGCCGATTTACTGGGGTTCTCCGAGGAGGTACAGAGGGTGAAGGAGACTTGAATCTGATTGAGTATCCATTTTGCACAATATTGAGTACCCAGTTGTCCTGTATTATTTTGATCCACTCATCCAAGTGAAAACTTATACTTCCCCCACCGAAGTGGGTAACAGGGTTGGGGGAAGCAAGAACTCTTTAGGCTGTAGTTTTGCCACAGGGGTTGTTTGCCTAGAGCCCCCTCTTCCTCTACCGGGCCGTCGCTGGTGGTAATGTGATCTCGCATGATGTTGCTGCGATGACCAGTGAGGGGTTTGAACTTTCTGCTGGTATTGACAGCGATCATAAGGTCAGTAACGACGTCAGAAGTCCTTCCTTTTCTCCAAGCCAACAACGTTCAAGGTGTCCAATTCGGATTTCATCCTTGACATCACATCATCTGCTTGAGAGTCAAAGAGAGAGGTACCATTGAAGGGAAGGTTGAAAATTCTGCTTTGGGCCTCTAGTTTCAAGCCCGTGAGTCTCAGCCAGGAGGATCGCTAGCACAGATACCATGGGAATAACCATGAGCAGCAAGGTCTGAGACATCTGCTGAAGCTCTGATGACCTGATTCATCACGAGCCCTCCTTCATGCAGAATCTGCTGAAATTCCTGCCGATATTCTTTCTGTAACTTCTCCGTAAAACTTGAGAGAGAGTTCCATAGCGAACTGTCATATCGCCCCAGAAGCGCTATCCACTTTCATGTAAGAGTCAGAGGTGTTGCACAGTCTCTTACCAATGGAATCCATGGTTTTGCTGTCTTTGTCGGGGGAACAGCAGATAAAGAGGCCCCGTGTGCGTTTTCCTGCCTGCTGACACAATGACAAAGTCCGGTGGAGGATCAGACCACAGAAAAAGTGGGTCCTGTTCTGGGGCTCGGTAATTTTTTCACTATCCGTGATGGTGCTACTCCCACTGACGCAGGCGTTAGAAAGGTATGGAGAGACGGTTCCAATAGTCCAGGAACCAAGGGGAGCAGAGGTCTAGTGAAAGACCTATGATGAAGGGTCTCTAATATTACAGATGATGCTGGAACAGAGACAGGCATCTCCATGTTGAGCTTTGTAGCCCCTCTGCACAGTACCTTGTTAAAGGTAACAATATCATCCACTGGCGATACTCTTATTGGTGAGGTAGTGTTGCAGGGATTCTGCACATACACAGAACTATGCGCAGGATTATGGGACTCGGTGTGTAGGGACTGTGCCTTCCTATTACCCTAGTGCCCACGAGCCCAGGATCGACTAGCTATAGTGTCTCACTTGGTCTCCTATACACTCACAGAGGAGCAAATGATTAGACAGCCCAGAACACAACACTCCCGGATCTCTAAGGGATTGTGATAACAATACACTTCACTCCCACTCTCGTACCTGTTCACAATAAGATTTGACTGAGACACGAATATTGTTTAAATTGTTTATTTTAACTAACTTGCTTTAACGTGCATTATACGTGCCACAACAAGCAGAAAAATGCATAACACAAATATAGTTAGAATTGCAGCTAGCCCATACATCTTAAAGGGAGATGTCATCATACAAAGACAATGGAGAGAGGACTATAGTGCTTAACCTATGAAGATCTCTGGGCTTTGTCAGCAGACCCCATGCCTTGGACTATAAATGGTGTTTCTACATCTTAGGTGCGTGCTGCTCTTCTCCCTGGAAAGGTCCCACTGTAAAGTGTCTCTTACCTAAACATGTATCCCCGTAATATCAAAGTAAGAGCTTCCAGCAACAGCTGCGTTAGTGTGTTTTGTCTACGTGCTAGGGCCTGACCAGAACAGAATAACAAGGGACATTGTTTATCGACCTTGCTCACAATGTTCAGACTAAGCTCCAGGAACAGGCAGAGAACGGACACAAAAGACAGTTTTCATGTGTGTAAAAGTCATAAACAGAGTCTTGCAAAAATAAAGCCATGTAGTAACATGCGCAAAAGCTGCATCATGGTTTCTATGCTCATGTCAACAATGTCCATCGGCCATGTGACAGTAGATGACAGAGTAGTGGAATAATCCGCCTTTGAAGATGTGGAGTCAGAGGACCATGAAGGAGACCTGCGTCTTTGCTCTCTAGGCGAACGGTGCCGAGATTTAGACCTAAAGCGACTAATCGGAGACCTTGATCTATGTCTCCTAGAGGCTGTGGACTAATGAGGTGTGGCAGGTAGTTCCTGCCTATCTGGAGAATGAGACGGCAAATATATTTGGGAATATTATGAGCCAGGAGTAATTTTTCTCATCTTCCAGTCCCTTATGCTCTCCAGCCATCTCATAAAAAGGTCAGTTGGAGGCGAATTGTGTTCTGAGCTGGAGAACCTTTGGGTGTGATCTGCACTATCCGTAGGTCCAGGGAGGACTAAGCACTTCTCGACGTCATACCTGTCAATGTTAGATCCTGAATTTCCCTCGACCTCGAAGGGTCTCTCGACGTCGGCACTGTTGACAGATCTATTCTCTCTCTCTTATCAGGTGGGGACAAGCGGGCGGGTGCAGGCCTTGACGTCGACCTCCTCGACGGTGTCATCCTCGACGGTGACATCCTCGATAGTGACATCCTCGACACCGAATGTGCCCTTCTTCTCTACGTTTGAGGAGACCTCGATGGCGACCTTCTCAACGGCGATTTTGTCAATGGCGATAATCAGGCTCGCCCTGCCGTCGGCGATGAAACAATCGATCAACTGTGAACAAGGCCTACCAACGTTGGAGGCTTCAGCGTCAGATTCGGCGTTGTCTGAGGAGCCCTCGACTTTAGTGGTGTCCTCGACATCAGTACCAAGGTCTTCGACGGCGACCGCCCATGTCGGCGATGGGTCTTCAACGTCGAACGTCTGCCCTCATCCCTGGTCAGCGAGCCTGACATGGACAATCTACCAGAGGGGGTCGACGCCAGCCGATGGGAGGCTGATACGTGTCTAGATTTAGACTTTGCCATACCTGCAGCCGTCCATTTTGACAGCGATAGGGTCTTCGACACCGACTGCAACACTGGAGACTTAGAGCCTGAAGGAGAGCATAGTGGTATCATGAACGTCGATCTTTCCCTCGATGGCAAATTTGACCATTTCTTTTTTCTCCCTGTTTATTGTGCTCTGACCCTCTTTGAGAGGAGGGCTCTTTTGATGGATGTCCTTCCAGGCCACTTACAGACTCCGTTCCTCTCTCCTGCATGTCATGCAGCTTGATCTTCTCCCTTTCTTCTGGAAAACTGCTGGCAGTACTAGCACTTGTCAGGTCTGTGTGAAGATTGTAGGCACACAATACAGACTGGGGTGCGGATCTGACTTAGCCATTTTCTTCCCACGGGAAGGGCACTTCTTAAATAAGGCTGGCATTTCTGACAGGAAAAATAGCTGAAAAGTCAGAAAAAAATATGGAAATAGTACTAAAAGTATTAAAAACTTCAAGTGAAAACAAAAAATCTCACTTGAAAAGACCAATTAGTGATAAAAAACCGCTAACTAACGAGCTCAATGCTTCAGGATCCTCACAGAAGGAGCCGGGCAAAGGAACTGACCTAACCGTCACCTGTGGAGGCGGATGGGGGCCTGGAGGTCTTAAAGGCATGGCGCCAGTTTTCTCTAATGAGTGTTCTTTATGCAGCCTTTTAGGCTTATCTGCCTGCTATCACCTTGCCTTTTTCTGTGAAAATAAAGGCGTTGTTCAAACAAGTTGGGAGTACATTTCTCTATATCATGGAAATGTTATCTTATATGATTTAATAAAAAAAAAAAAAAAAAAGCAATATATATATATATATATATATATATATATATATATATATATATATATATATATATATATATATATTTATATATATATCCAATTCCAACTCCACAATGCTAGTTTCAGCAACAACCGGAGAAACGGACTCAAACAATGTCTTCAGTTGCAGGTATTTTTATTTTTCAATTTTCAAAAGTGCATTGTGCTGTGCCCCAAACACCAGACGCGTTTCGGCGGACTCAGCCGCCTTGCTCACCGGTCATTTGCATAAAGTTTCCCCTTTCGTATTTAAAAACCACGTTTACCAATCACCACTCGTGTTTGTCATCGTACTACTTGCATGGACATAGAAAACAGACTTTATATTGCATACCTTGTCAATCGGGAAAACAGACTTCGTTAGAATTTCATAATGACATTAGTTTTAAACAACAAATATTGTGCGTTGTATGGGAACGGTAAAAAAACATTTTTCATCATATCTGCATAAATGCATAAAAAGTCTTTGGGAATGTCAGTTAGTGTTACCCAATTTCTTTAACTATATGTCATTGCCCTGAATGCTAAAAAAAAGAGAAGACTCATCCATCATAATTAACACAGAGCAGCTGAATTTTTATATCAAATTTCCCTTTCACTGGCTTGCAAATCGTCTGTATCTACCTTGTTTTCTGCATTGTCTCTGTCGATGACAAGTAAAGTGCATGTGTTTAAGTGCCTAACATTAAAGTGCGCAGAAAAAAAAACCCAGCCGGGGGTTTATTTAAATTCAATAATGATATTACTAAGAAGGGGCAGGGTTTGGAGCAGAGGCAGCTATCTTCATCGTTAAATGGTTAATTTTCTTAGCAGTGCAAATACTGATGCTGGGCATATATTAACAGAGTATGTTAAAATGTAACGTATTCCTGAGCAAATTGTACCTCTAATATTAATCAATTCAAGTGGTTAGAACAGTCCATGCAATGGTATCAAAAAAATATAGATAAAATCAATAATCGATTGATTCATGATAAAATACACATTTATTGAACACCAATACAAAGAGCTAAAACAACCTCATAAAAAGATTAAAAGGATTTAAGAATATTAATATGTCTTGCAAAATAAATAAACTTCCATTTGATTAAAAGTACAAGCTTAAATTCATAAGTTATAATATATTATCGCAGTTAGATGTAAACAATATCTAGAGAAAGTGATGTAAGTCTTCACATATATTCAGCCCTCTAGGGGTCTTTGTGTCCAGCTCCAGAATGTACTTTGTCTCTAATTGGCGTAATAGTTTTTCTCTATTTCCGCCCCTGTTGTTGGGTTGTACACTGTCAATCACAAAGTATTGTAACACGTTTAGATTGTTCTCGTGTTGTAATTTGATGTGTCTAGCCACTGGATATGTGGTGACGGAATTTACGGTAGCCCTTAGGTGCTGCAGGATTCTAGCATGCACTTGTAGTTTTGTGCTGCCTACATATAGGAGCCCACATATGCATTTCAACACATACACAGCGTAATCTGTTCGGCCTGTGTAATTTCCCTTGATCTTAATAGGGGTATCTGAGGATGCATTGGTGTAAAATTTGGTGTTGACCCCAAATTTGCAGCCCCTACATGTGCTACACTTAAAGAAGCCAGTTTTCTTTGTGATACATTTCGGGCTTTTTTTAACCAAGTCACTGCTCATAGAGTGTGCCTTGCGATAAGTAAAATTTGGTTTGGAAGTTAAAACATTGTTAAGAACAGTGTCAGTGAGCACTATGGGCCATTGTGTATTAATAATCTTTTGAATGCTTTGAGATTGTCTACTATATGTAGTGATGAATCTGCAAAGATTCTCTGGTTTTGATAACTGGTTGGTCTCATTTGTCACTTGAATAACGGAGCTGAGACCACCTGTGGATATTAACGTAGGTTTAATTAAAGCGGATCTTTCTTTTTTGTTAGCCTTCTTCATGGCCTGATCCAACTTTTTTTCATTGTATCCACGTTCCATTATTCTACATTTAGCAGATTCTTGAGCTTCCTTCAATGCATTCTCTGTCCTACATGCTCTACAAATTCGTAAGAACTTGCCACAGGGCAAACTAGCGATTGTGTGGTGCGGGTGGAAACTACTGGCGTGCAACAATGTGTTGCCTGCCGTTGGTTTTTGGTACAGACTTGTTTCTATTTTCCCTTCTTGACTTTATATTTGAATGTCCAAAAAACTAGTGGACAGGGAATCAATATGGGAGGTAAATCTGAGGTTTAAATCGTTAGTATTGAGGATTTCAACAAATTTGCAGGCCTCATCCTCAGACCCCCTCCAAATAATAAAAACGTTGTCAATGTATCTCCACATTCGTACCACAGGTTTTTCAAACAATGCCTGGTGTTACCCCATGAGGACATGTTCCTCCCACCAACCTACATGTAAACATGCATAACTGGGGGAGAAACATGCCCCCATAGCAACCTCTGCCTTTGTCTGTACACTTTTCCATCAAACAGAAATAGGTTATTGTATAAGCACCAACATATCATGCTAAGCAGCATCTTATTATGATGATACATTTCAATGTTCCTGCGTTTCAAATAAAAATCAACCGCATTAAGACCATCTTCATGTTTGATACATGTGTAAAGGGAGGCAATGTCCAACGTTAAAAATAAATATTCCTCACACCATTGCATATTATCAAATTTGGAAAGAAAATCTCGTGAATCGTGCAAATAGGATGGTAATTTGATCACAAATTCCTGCAAAAAATAGTCTACATATCTGGAGGTATTTTCAAACATGCTGTTAATAGCTGAAATGATTGGTCTTCCTTGCAATGGTTCAGTCCCTTTATGTACTTTCGGTATTAGATAAAACGTGGGTAGGGTAGGATGTTCCTTAAACAAAAACTTATCTTCGTCTTTTGAAATAAGTCCCTCCCTTTGCCATTTTGGAAGGTCATTCTTGTAATCCCCGTTTGTTTTACGTACACTTACTCCATTGCTTAATTCATAACAGTCTATATTGCTTAGATGTCTGAAAGCCTCTGTTCTGTACGTTTTTTTGTCCCACAGGACAATATTGCCCCCCTTGTCGGTTCTGTTTATCACCACTGAATCATTGTTCTTCAATGTGCTCATGAGTTGAAAGTATGCCTTGTCCTTGTTTTTGATCTTGGATTTACTGTTGCACGTGTTTCTATGTAAGGTTTTAAGTTCATCCGTTACTCTCTCGTGAAATACATCTATGGCATCCCTGGGCATTGTCGGGACAAAGGTCGACGGTGCCCTGAATGGGCTGTTTCCTCGGTCGAAGAGATTGGATTAGTTGTTTCCGTATAAAATCCATCTCGTATATGACAAAGGGCCCATGGCGGCTGATCTATTACTCGAGTCACTGCCTTGGTCAGAGTCAATATCGCTGGAAACCACACTTGATTCAGAACCCGACATTTCATTGTGCATAGTAGATGATTGGCTATTGGGGTTTCCTCCGCTTGGTACAGCATGCATTAGTTTGCCCGCTTTTTGTTTTTTGACCAAGTCGTATTTACGAGAAAAGGTAAACACCTGCCCCAGCTCATAGTAATTTTTTTCTCGGGCGACCTTCCATACCTTCCTAGTTTCGATAGTTTCTTCGTGCTTTTTGTTCCTTTCATGCATCCTTTTTAATGTTTTTTCAATAAAATCTTTATTGCTGTCGTCTTTGAGTGAGTCAATTTCCCCTTGAATGCGGATGATTTCCTTAAGGTCAGTTTCACGATCTATTATGGCGTATTTGATAAGGAGACAAACTAGGCGCATAGACGCCTCCAAGTTGCTCTCAGCCCATTCCTTTAATAACAACGGGTTTGGTTTATCAAAACTTGGCGCCAACATGATCCTTAACCCCCGTGGCACACTTCCTGCTGCGTGATATTTTTCCAGGGACTTGGCCTCCCACCATTTTGTTAGTTCACTTTTATGGTGTTTTTCCCACAATTTAAACAAATTCCTGATATTGGGATGTTGATAAACTTTTTCTAAATTTGTGCCCGCTCTTTTGTTCATAGTCGGTAGATTGAAAAATAGTTCCTCTGCTGCCTTTTCCCTGTCTCTAAAAGAGTCTTCCATTTTTAAAGGCACAGCAACTAGAATTTACTTTCTTGTAATTGTTCCTTCGCCGTCGTGTTAGGCGAAATACCAACTGATAGTACCTCCCCTCCTGCTTAACCTGGTTGCAAAATAAGTTGTAGAGTTTCTGACTTACTATTGTGATGTCCAGCGCCGCCCGCCTCGCCATCAATCATAATGCGGAACTTCTCTTCGATTTTTGTTAACAACCTCGCAGGGGGCTGAGACCAAAAAAGCTCGTGCGAATTCGAAATCCAAATCGACTTGTTCAACGGTACTCAGCCTCAAAATGGGAAGGGGTACGTTGTCGAGAAGCCAAGCCGAACTTCCTTGACACACATCCAACTCCAACTCCACAATGCTAGTTTCAGCAACAAACGGATAAATGGACTCAAACGGGAAACATCATTTACTACGAAGGAAATAGCACGCATAACGTTTACCACGCGTCACTCACCACGCAAAGGTCTTTCCCACGCGTATGCCTTCAACGACCGTCTTTACCACGCGAGTGGTATTCCTTCCTGTCGTTCTGCCAGTACGATCTGCGTGGGCTTGGGGGAGGGGGGGGGCTGGTTCTGGGGGGGGGGATTTAGGGGCTGGGGGCTAGGGGTGGGGTTGGGGGGGTCTCCCCCCCCAAAAAAAAACCAAGCTGATATTAATAAATAAATAAGAAGTAAACTTAAAAAAAAACGCTCTACAATGCCTCAAAACGAACAAGGAAAGAACACGTCATAATAGAAGTCCTTTATCAGTTTTGATAGACGTGTTTTGACGCTTGTTTCCGTGGTCGGTGGAAGAAAGGGCAGATGGTGAAAGACGTACAGGGGTCAGATAAGAATCAAAACTTTGTAAATTAAGGTATTATTTAAGCGCATTATGAAAAAAAGAAAAATAAAATGTAAGGGAATCTGTTGTTTTTAAATGTTTAAAACATCGATCTTTTCCTTCGTACTGCATGTAGCCTATCAGTATCATTATGTAAATTTAAAGAGGACGTGAGATGTTTCATAACGTTATTATTGCGGAGTAAAAACATGCGTTGTCAATTGCTGCGTGGTAAAGACAAATGCGAACTAAAATTTGCGTGGTAATGGCATGCGTGGAACTTGTAATCGTGGAAAAAACATATATTCGACTCAAACAATGTCTTCAGTTGCAGGTATTTTTATTTTTCAATTTTCAAAAGTGCATTGTGCTGTGCCCCAAACACCAGACGCGTTTCGGCGGACTCAGCCGCCTTGCTCACCGGTCATTTGCATAAAGTTTCCCCTTACGTATTTAAAAACCACGTTTACCAATCACCACTCGTGTTTGTCATCGTACTACTTGCATGGACATAGAAAAAGGATTTTATATTGCAAACCTTGTCAATTTTGGGAAAACAGACTTCGTTAGAATTTCATAATGACATTAGTTTAAAAGAACAAATATTGTGCGTTGTATGGGAACGGGTGGAGCAGAAGGCTAATGTTGAAGGGAAAGACTGATTGAGTAGCAGGCAGCAGTGGAATAAATATACTTTGGATTTGGATCAGCGCATTACCGATTGATTAGGAGTAACGTGTAGCCTTTTATTGAAATCCACGGCGGCAGGCCTAAGATAATTTGCACCGCACGCCATGATTTAAACTCACAGCACGAACACGGGTGTACACAATTTTATTTAAGAAACCTTCGGAGAGAGATTTTTGACTGGAAGGAAAATATCACTACCAAGCTGGTACCACGAAATAATGCAAAATTGAGCCCTGAGGAAGCCAGTGGGTTACCTTAACCACGGGGAAACGCGTTGGCATGACATAAGGCATTGGAGTTGAAAATAATTAAAAAGAAAGAAGAAATCATCAAGAGCCCAATGGATTGTCTTATGTTTTTTGTAAAAATTATTGTTGGATATAGTATGTGATAAGTGGTGTGCTGCAAACGTTATTGAAAATGCTTGGCAGTTCAGTCTGGACTGTGCCCATGAGGAACAGGGTCAAGACTGATTTGCAGATGGCTGGGTCCAAACTCGGGTGGCATAGAGAGAAAAATAACAATGGATTAAATCGAGATCTGTGATTGAGGGTGAGTGGCTAAAAAGTTTCAGCACTCCATCCATCATGCATCAACTTGCTTTTTTTTGCAATGCTCGCCCTAAGTGGCCAAAGGTATGCCCAGATATGGGTCCCTTACTCATTGTGCCACTTGATGCAAGCCAGCCAGCTGATGAGGGGTGAAATCCAGAAACCAGTCCCAGGATGCTTGTTTCCGTCCGAGGAGGGCCTGGCAGTTTGGAATGGACTGTTGCCATGAGGAACTGGGTCAAGACTGATTTGCTTATGGCTGGGTTCAAAGTTTAACTGGAGGGCATAGTGAGCAAAAGAACAATGGATTAAACCCAGAACACCAGATCTGTGACTGAGGGTGAGTGGCTGAAAAGTTTCAGCACTCCGTCCATCATCATGTGTTTGCTATGTTCGCCCTAAGCGGCAGAGGGTATGCCCAGACATGGGTCCCTTGCTCGCTGTGCCACTGGATTCAACCTAGCCTGGCTGATGCGGGTGAAACCTCAAAACTGGACGCAGGAAGCACCTGGTCTAGCAGTTTGGGCTGGATTGTTTCCATGAGAAACAGGGTCAAGACTGATTTACATATGTCTGGGTTCAATCTGGGGTGGCATAGTGAGCAAAGGAATGATGGATTATACCCAGATATGTAACTGGAGGTGAGTGGCTGAAAAGTTTCACCATACGTCCATTGTCTTGTGTTTGCTAGTTTTATAAAATATCTTGGTTTTGTAGGATTCCTGGGTGGCCGCCGAGTCCAGGACCAAGTGCCACAGCTCCCACTACTGCTGAATTCTTCATGTTGCTTTTTGGGGCCTGTTGGGTTGTGGCCGTTAGGCCAAGTCACACAAGTTAGGAAGCATTTCCATTGGGCCAAGAGGGGTGGTAGGATGTTTGTGGATCCCTGCAGATTCCGGGATGATTACATCACATAATGCAAGGAAAAAACTTTGGGTTTGCAGGGCATTGTGGGCAAGAAAACATTGTGAGATCAACATACGGCAGACAACCCTGGACTCCCACCTGCATGTAGTTTTCAGAAATATCTAGTTTTTATAGTTTTCCACAGGTGGCGGCTGATGCGACCCTTATACTTTCGGCCATTCATCATAGCAAGCAGAACAGTGTTGGTATTTAGTCCCTCTCTGCTGGTCCTTTTGGAAAAACAACACCCATAAGTATCAAAATTACATCTCTCTTGCCATAGAGATGGGGATGCTTTAGTCCAAGAGGGTTGCAGTTAAAAACGGGACCGAGGATCACCGAGGACCTTGGGTAAATACATGTACTGGAAACACTGGGCCCACAGTTCAAAACAATACCATCAATACAAATGAACCAAATGGTTATTTTAATTATTAGTTGTAATGAATCATATATAAAGAAATCTTTTATAAAACACTTTGCTTTGTGACGGTGCAGTGGGTGTGTAGTGAGAAACGTGTTTGTGCTCTCATCAATGTGATCTGCATGTTGTGTTATGTTATGTTAATTCTTTTTATATAGCGCACAGCTGCCTCAGCGAAGAACAAATTCAGTGATCAAACGTTGTTTTTCATAAAAACAAGAACAGCACAGCCCATTTCTTATATAGTATCTATCAAGGGGCCATAGTAATAATGGCCTCAGTTGTTCTTGTTTTTAAGATGCACATCTTTGATCACTGAATTTGTTCACATGTATCACGTTGATGAGAGTACTGAGCACATTTCTCACTACACACCCACTGTGCTGTACAAGCAACCAAAAGGGGATGATGGACAGAGCGTTTGAGCAAATCAAACACTCACCCCCACTCAACTGATCTGGGTTTAATCAATCCCCCATTCTTCAGCTCACTCAGCCACCCCAGTTCAGACATGGCCATATGCAAATCAGTCTGACCCTGTGCCTCATGAGAACAGTCCACCCCGAACTGCCAAGACATGTCTTCCCTGGACCAGAAACAAGCATCCTGGGACCGGTTTCGGATTCATAATCCTCATCAGCCAGGCTATCTTGAATCCAGTGGCCAAGTGAGCAAGGGACTCATGTCTGAGCATACCCTGCCAACTTAGGGCGAACAAAGCGATACAAAAGGCGATGATGGACGGAGCGTTTGAGCAAATCAAACACTCACCCCCAGTCAACTGATCTGAGTTTCATCCATCACCATTCTTTAGCTCACTCAGCCACCCCAGTTCAGACATGGCCATATGCAAATCAGTCTGACCCTGTGCCTCATGGGAACAGTCCAGCCCGAACTGCCAAGCCATGTCTTCCCTGGACCGGAAACAAGCATCCTGGGACCGGTTTCGGATTCATAATCCTCATCAGCCAGGCTATCTTGAATCCAGTGGCCAAGTGAGCAAGGGACTCACGTCTGAGCATACCCTGCCAACTTAGGGCGAACAAAGCGATACAAAAGGGGATGATGGACGGAGCGTTTGAGCAAATCAAACACTCACCCCCAGTCAACTGATCTGGGTTTATTCCATCACCATTCTTTAGCTCACTCAGCAACCCCAGTTCAAACATGGCCATATGCAAATCAGTCTGACCCTGTGCCTCATGGGAACAGTCCAGCCCGAACTGCCAAGCCATGTCTTCCCTGGACCGGAAACAAGCATCCTGGGACCGGCTTCGCATTCATAATCCTCATCAGCCAGGCTATCTTGAATCCAGTGGCCAAGTGAGCAAGGAACTCACGTCTGAGCCTACCCTGCCAACTTAGGGCGAACAAAGCGATACAAAAGGGGATGATGGACGGAGAGTTTGAGCAAATCAAACACTCACCCCCAGTCAACTGATCTGGGTTTAATCCATCACCATTCTTTAGCTCACTCAGCCACTCCAGTTCAGACATGGTCATATGCAAATCAGTCTGACCCTGTGCCTCATGGGAACAGTCCAGCCCGAACTGCCAAGCCATGTCTTCCCTTGACCGGAAAAAAAGCATCCTGGGACCGGTTTCCGATTCATAATCCTCATCAGCCAGGCTATCTTGAATCCAGTGGCCAAGTGAGCAAGGGACTCACGTCTGAGCATACCCTGCCAACTTAGGGCGAACAAAGTGATACAAAAGGGGATGATGGACGCAGCGTTTGAGCAAATCAAACACACCCCCAGTAAACTGATCTGGGTTTAATCCATCACAATTCTTTAGTTCATCCAGCCAACCCAGTTCAGACATGGCCATATGCAAATCAGTCTGACCCTGTGCCTCATGGGAACAGTCCAGCCTGAACTGCCAAGCCATGTCTTCCCTGGACCGGAAACAAGCATCCTGGGACCTGTTTCTGATTCATAATCCTCATCAGCCAGGCTATCTTGAATCCAGTGGCCAAGTGAGCAAGGGACTCACGTCTGAGCATACCCTGCCAACTTAGGGCGAACAAAGCGATACAAAAGGGGATGATGGACGGAGCCTTTGAGCAAATCAAACACTCACCCCCATTCAACTGATCTGGGTTCAATCCATCACCATTCTTTAGCTCACTCAGCCACCCCAGTTCAGACTTGGCCATATGCAAATCAGACTGACCCTGGGCCTCATGGGAACAGTCCAGCCCGAACTGCCAAGCCATGTCTTCCCTGGACCGGAAACAAGCATCCTGGGACCAGTTTCGGATTCATAATCCTCATCAACCAGGCTATCTTGAATCCAGTGGCCAAGTGAGCAAGGGACTCACGTCTGAGCATACCCTGCTAACTAAGGGCGAACATAGCGATACAAAAGACAATGCATAGAGGACATGGAGGGTAGGTTCCAACGTAGGGGTTATCATCCCTCAGATATACAGAAAGCGAAACATAGAGCCTTGCATACTATACGTGAATCCACCCTTAAACCCATTAAGGGAACAGGCAAAAATACACCACCCATTAGGTTAATTACCAACTATAATCCTGTGGGTATGAAACTTAAAGCAAGCATGAACAAACACTGAAAGATCACATTGTTGGCTCGCAACCCCAAATTACATATCGCAGAGGTCAAACCTTAGGAAATCTCCTTAGCCCGAGTTACCCAACACAGAGTTCAGAAACTTGGCTAGACGTATACTCTAAGGGTTTTTACAAGTGTGGCCACTGTGGCATGTGCAAAAATGCATTGGACAAAACTAAAGAATTTCATATTGATGGCTGCAAAAAGTATGATATCTTAACAAATATCACATGCAGCACAAAATATGTAGTATATGTTATTCGATGTAAGTGTTCTAAGATATATGTAGGTAGTACAATCAGAATGCTAAAAGACCGTATGGGAAAACATATGAGAGCATTGAAAGATAATGATGCAAGATACCCTATGGCGGAACACATCAACAACTGTCCAGTACAAAATGAAAGTAAAAGCTTTGTTTTCTTTGGGATTGATCAAATCAAACCTAACTCAAGGGGTGGGAATAGGGAACTGTTATTACGCAGATGTGAAGCCAAATGGATCATGCGCTTAAAAGCCGTGGATAACGGCATAAATTTCGATCATGAGCTACAATTATTTCTGGGAGATTAGATTATAATTGAAATATGTTCTACATCGAATCACAGTATGGCTGTCATTGGATCTGTGGTAGGGCATGATGCACAACCTGGTCACTCTCTTTCAGGGATGAAATGTATTTTTTCTGACTATGAAATGACTTTCTGTTCATATATATGATGTACTTGTTATCTTACAGATACAGTGCATGAAAATATAATTTGAAGGTGAATATATAACAATACTGGTGTTATGATACTATGTACAACCCGAATGCATCCATAAGCTAATTGGATAATGCATGTCTCTAGTCTCCTATTTGATCATTCAGATCTATACCAAGCTTTGCGAGATTATCATGTGGACTCAGGTTACCTTAGCAGAACAATTTTTGTTTGTTGCAGCCGCGGGGTTCCTAACTCTCAACTATTTTTTTTCAAATCTATCGCAGTATGATTATAATGGATACGCTCCATGGATCTTGACAGATATAGTCTCTGATGAATAGTAAGGGCGCAATATGTGTCCAGGATACAGCTTTCCAATTTTTGGTGGCTCCATTATAAATCCCGATAATCAATAACAGTTTATAGATTAGCTTATGCACCAAACTATAATGACTCGTCTTTACAGAGACGGTCTAATTTCTATTACTTGACTCGTGTAAATTTTATATGTGTATAATGTTCGGCTCCGTCTGTAATGGCGACCGCTCGGGTGTACCTCAATGCGGTCCTTCATCTATATTCATGCACATACACTAGCTATGCTGCTGGCATAATTCCATCATGGCGGACATATTCTGACACGAGAGATTTGTCCTCTTTTTACTTCTACGTCCTTGTATATTGCGGCGCATACACGGAAGCCGTGCACACTTGCCTGTACACGGGCAGGATGCCGCGGATTGAGCAGCAGCCACAACCGGACACAGTAAGAATTGGATAGAGTATTTACTAACAGATACGGATAGACTCTATCAGCCTTTCATTTATTGATGGGATATTGGCTAAACTCTTATTCATAATAGGGTTCGCAGGGAGACTTACGTCTTCGGATCTTTGGGATACTAGCCACTATGGGTACCTGATCCCTAACAAGTTTTGGACTTCTTTACCCAGCCTCTACTATTGGAGGTAAGCGTACGAAACCCCATTATATCAAGTACAGTCATACAGAATGTCCTATCTCTGTATGTGGTATCAGAAATATAAATGGAGCCATGAATTTGGATATAACTTACTCTTGGGCAGAAATATTTATAAACGGGAGACAGCTGCAAGAAAATACCGCACCTCCCTAAATAATCTTTGATATTGGACAGACAACGATATTTACACAGGAGGGGACACATGTTAAGGTAGGTTATACCTTCAAGTCATATCTTCACACCTATCCATACTGAAATGCACTTGAATATTTGGGCAGGTATTCTTAGATTTCCCGAATTTTTTGTGATTTCAGGGCACATCCTGACATAGTGAAGGTACTGGCATCAATTTGATGCAATTTGTTTTTTCTCACGAGCACTTCGGTTGTACATAATAAAATACCTGATGGTACACCATGGGTCTATGAAATAACATCAGACACCAATATTTATATATGTTTCAATATTTTAACTTATATTGTCCATAAACTGACTTTGACTGTTCAAATTTACGCTAATGTTTTGATTAGTAGCATGTATGATTACATGGCACGAAGGTGGTTTACAGTCCTGACACGGTCTGCCTTTCAAAATGGTGGTTGGTTTTAGTAACCAAAAAATGTAAGAAATGATTACAAATATAAGTTCTTTGCATTATTTCCAGCCTTGACGAAGCCGTAGGTGTCTTAACCTAGGCGAAACGCGTTGGGATACTAGCCAATACGGGTACCTGATCCCTAACAAGTTTTGGACTTCTTTACCCAGCCTCTACTATTGGAGGAATATTTATAAACGGGAGACAGCTGCAAGAAAATATCGCACCTCCCTAAATAATCTTTGATATTGGACAGACAACAATATTTACACAGGAGGGGACACATGTTAAGGGCACATCCTGACATAGTGAAGCCTTGACGAAGCCGTAGGTGTCTTAACCTAGGCGAAACGCGTTGGCGCAAGGAGTGGACTTTTTGAAATAAAAGACCTTCATGTTACACAACCATACTGAGGAGTCAAGAATTTGAATTGTTATTTTTGCAACTTTTCATTGTATTTTCTGTGTGCTCCGGGACTTTGTGTTACTTGTATTTTTCAACTTCTGTTAAAATTAGTGGGGGTGGTTGTTACCCCCTAATAACTTGGATGCACCAGCCAGATAATTCGAAGAGTTAAGATTTGGTATGTTATACATTATATGAGCGCCAGTTACCCATAACACTTGATTTTTGTGCATCCTGGGACCTGTTTCGGATTCATAATCCTCAACAGCCAGGCTATCTTGAACCCAGTGGGCAAGTGAGCAAGGGACTCACGTCTGATCCAGGACACCCCCCACGCCGCACGGCTCGCTAGCTGTAGCGCGTCTCTGCCCCAGCGCCACAGGTTCATCCCTGGCCTCGGGGCCCCCGCTGCTGCTCGTTTCTTCTTCCCCACTGCTGCCCTCATTGTGTGTACTGCCCTCATTGTGTGCATTTACTGACTGTACTTCTTCATTCCCATTCTGCAGTAGTTCTGTAATAGTTTTTTGTGCCTCCGTGAGTACTTACCCCTGGTGTGCCCCCTCCCCGCTCCCCGCTTCCCGCCGCTGCTCCCTCGCGGACCCGCCCACTTTTTTTTCTGGTAACCCCATTGGCCGCCTGCTCCCGCCTCCCAGCTGCTCCTCCCTCCCACTTGGCCTCATATTGAGCCCGCGCGGCGCAGGCGATTGTGACCTGATCCATGACACCCCCCACGCCGCACAGCTCGCTAGCTGTAGCGCGTCTCTGCCCCAGCGCCACAGGTTCATCCCTGGCATCGGGCCCCCGCTGCTGCTCGTTTCTTCTTCCCCACTGCTGCCCTCATTTTGTGTACTGCCCTCATTGTGTGCATTTACTGACTGTACTTCTTCATTCCCATTCTGTAGTAGTTCTGTAATAGTTTTTTGTGCCTTCGTGAGTACTTACCCCTGGTGTGCCACCTCCCCGCTCCCCGCTTCCCGCCTCTGCTCCCTCGCGGCCCTCCCACTTTTTCTTCTGTTAACCCCATTGGCCGCCCGGCTCCCGCCTCCCAGCTGCTCCTCCCTCCCACTTGGACTCATAATGAGCCCGCGCGGCGCAGGCGAGTGTGACCTGATCCAGGACACCCCCCACGCCGCATGGCTCGCTAGCTGTAGCACGTCTCTACCCCAGCGCCACAGGTTCATCCCTGGCCTCGGGGCCCCCGCTGCTGCTCGTTTCTTCTTCCCCACTGCTGCCCTCATTGTGTGTACTGCCCTCATTGTGTGCATTTACTGACTGTACTTCTTCATTCCCATTCTGTAGTAGTTCTGTAATAGTTTTTTGTGCCTTCGTGAGTACTTACCCCTGGTGTGCCCGCTTCCCGCCACTGCTCCCTCCGGGCCGGCCCACTTTTTCTTCTGTTAACCTCATTGGCCGCCCCGCTCCCGCCTCTCAGCTGCTCCTCCCTCCCACTTGGCCTCATATTGAGCCCGTGTGGCGCAGCCGAGTGTGACCTGATCCAGGACACCCCCCACGCCGCACGGCTCGCTAGCTGTAGCGCGTCTCAGCCCCAGCGCCACAGGTTCATCCCTGGCCTCGGGCCCCCGCTGCTGCTCGTTTCTTCTTCCCCACTGCTGCCCTCATTGTGTGTACTGCCCTCATTGTGTGCATTTACTGACTGTACTTCTTCATTCCCATTCTGTAGCAGTTCTGTAATAGTTTTTTGTGACTTCGTGAGTACTTACCCCTGGTGTGCCCGCTTCCCGCCACTGCTCCCTCCGGGCCGGCCCACTTTTTCTTCTGTTAACCTCATTGGCCGCCCCGCTCCCGCCTCCCAGCTGCTCCTCCCTCCCACTTGGCCTCATATTGAGCCCGCGCGGCGCAGCCGAGTGTGACCTGATCCAGGACACCCCCCACGCCGCACGGCTCGCTAGCTGTAGCGCGTCTCAGCCCAGCTCCACAGGTTCATCCCTGGCCTCGGGGCCCCCGCTGCTGCTCGTTTCTTCTTCCCCACTGCTCCCCTCATTGTGCGTACTGCCCTCATTGTGTGCATTTACTGACTCTACTTCTTCATTCCCATTCTGTAGTAGTTCTGTAATAGTTTTTTGTGCCTTCGTGAGTACTTACCCCAGGTGTGCCCCCTCCCCGCTCCCCTGCCTTCCGCCGCTGCTCCCTCGCGGCCCCGCCCACTTTTTCATCTGTTAACCCCACTGGCCGCCCCACTCCCGCCTCCCAGCTGCTCCTCCCTCCCACTTCACCTCATATGGAGCCCGCGCGTACGCGCAGCGGTCACGTGCAGCGGGTGTGCCAAAGGCGCGCCAAAGACAAGCCTGTCTGCGCCCGTCCACGCCTGGACCGCGCCCAGCGCCAGGACCCCTGGCCCCTGACTATGCAGCCCCCCCGACGAACCTACAACGCCGCCACCCTCCACGCACTCAACGCCAGCCGAAACCCCGCCTGCTACCGAGCCACCCCGAAACGCACCCACGGACCCTTCACCTGCCAAGCCTGCCAACTCACCTGCCTCCGATCCTACACCGCACCCACCAAGCCGAGCACCAGCAACTACCACCTCAAGTGCATCCTGCTCAACACCCGCTCCGTCCACAGGCACGCCATCGAACTCTGGAACCTGCTCGACACAACATCACCAGACGTCGCCTTCCCCACGGAAACTTGGATGAACGCCTCCTCAGCCCCCGACATCGCCATAGCCATCCCGGACGGATACAAGATCACCCGGAGGGATCGCGCCAACCAGACCGGAGGAGGCATCGCCATCATCCACAGGAACACTATCCGCATCACGACCAACTCCGACGACACCCTCACTGCCGCCGAGCACCTTCACTTCCAGATACACACCGACCCCAAGACCACCCTCAGAGGCACCCTCATCTACAGACCCCCGGGACCACGCATGTAATTCAGCGAAGCCATCGCAGACTTCGTCAGTCCACACGCCCTCACCTCCTCCGACTACATCCTCCTAGGGGACCTCAACTTCCACCTGGAGAACAACAAGGACTACAACACCACCACCCTGCTGGACAACCTCGCCAACCTCGGACTCAAGCAACTGGTGAACACCCCCACCCACTACGCCGGCCACACGCTTGACCCCGTCTTCTCCTCCAGCAAGCACATCTTCTTCAGCCACTCCACCGGACTACACTGGACAGATCACAGCTGCGTCCACTTCACCTTCAGGAGAACCACGATCCACCATCACCCGCATCAGGTTCCCCGTAGAAGCTGGAGCAAGATCACCGCCAACCAGCTCACCACTGCCCTCAGCCAGAACCCACCCACCAACACAACGGACCCCAACGAAGCAGCCCGCAACCTCACACAGTGGCTCACCAACTGCGCCGATGACCTCGCACCTCTGAAGACCCCGCCCTGCAGACCCAGCAGCAGGAAAGCCTTGTGGTTCACCATCGACCTAAAAAACTCCAAGAAGACCTGCCGCAACCTCGAGAAAGCCTGGCGCCACGACCAGACAGCAGAAAACAAGGCAGCCCTCAAGAACGCCACCCGAAAACGCCACCAGATGATCCGCACCACCAAGAGGACAACATTCAAAGAACGACTGGACCACAACAGCAAGGAACTCTTCAGCATCGTCAAAGAGCTTTCCTACCCCAGCGCCTGCAACAACGACATCACATCGTCGCAAGATCTCTGCGACTCACTTGCCTCATTCTTTCACCGCAAGATCGCCGACATACACAACAGCTTCGGCGCACAGACCACGCACCCTACCACCGAACCAACACCCCCCACCACCACCCTCCGGACCTGGACCCCTGTCAGCACCGAAGACACCACCCGCCTGATGAACACCATCCACTCCGGCTCACCCTCCGACCCCTGCCCACACTACATCTTCAACAAAGCCGACTCCATCATCGCACCCCAACTCCGGAACATCATCAACAGCTCCTTCACATCCGCCACCTTCCCAGGGAGCTGGAAACATGCCGAGCTGAGCTCCCTCCTGAAGAAACCCACAGCGGACCCCACCGACCTCAAGAACTTCCGCCCCATCTCGCTCCTCCCCTTTCCAGCCAAAGTCATCGAGAAGACCGTCAACAGACAACTCTCCGCCTTCCTCAAGACCAACGTATCCCTCGACCCCTTATAGTTCGGCTTCCGAGCAAACCACAGCATGAGACCACCCTCATCGCAGCTACCGACGACATCAGGGCACTGCTCAACAACGGGGAAACTGCTGCCCTCATCCTCCTAAACATCTCAGCAGCCTTGGACACCGTATGCCACCGCACGCTGATTCAGCGCCTCAGCAACACCGGAATCCAAGGAGCGGCACTGGAGTGGATCATCTCGTTCCTCGCCGGAAGAACCCAGAGAGTCCACCTCCCCCCGTTCCGTTCCGCGGCCACCGTAGTCATCTGCGGCGTCCCGCTGGGATCATCACTCAGCCCCACCCTCTTCAACGTCTACATGAGCCTTCTCGCAACCATCGCTCGCCAACACAACCTCAACATCATCTCCTACGCTGACGAAACCCAGCTGATCCTCTCCCTCACCAACGACCCCCTCACCTCCAAAGCCAACCTCCAGGAAGGAATTTAAAGAAGTCGCAGAATGGATGAAGATCAGCCGTCTGAAACTGAACTCAGACAAGAAGGAAGTCCTCATCCTCGAGCCATCTCCTTCTGCCTGGGACGACTCCTGGTGGCACCCTGCCCTGGGCATCGCACCCAAACCAACGGACCACGCACGCAACCAGGGCTTCATCCTGGACTCCTCTCTCTTGATGACCAAGCAAGTGGACGCCGTCTCGTCATCATGCTTCAACACCCTGCGCATGCTCCGAAAGATCTTCCGGTGGATCCCCACCGAAACCAGGAAGACGGTCACACAGGCCCTCGTCACCGGCCGTCTGGACTACGGGAACACCCTCTACGCTGGAACCTCAGCAAAACTCCAGAAAAGACTCCAGCGCATTCAGAACACCTCAGCATGACTCATCCCGGACATACCTCGCCGCTGCCACATCTCTGCCCACCTGAAAGACCTACACTGGCTTCCCGTCAACAAGAGAATCACGTTTAGACTCCTCACCCACGCACACAAGGCTCTCCACGACACGGGCCGAAGTTCCTCACATTCTACACACCCACACCCACGCCAGCTCCGATCCGCCAGGCTCGCACTCGCGTCCGTCCCACGATTCCGGAAATCCACCGTCGGAGGACGCTCCTTCTCCTACCTGGCAGCCAAGACATGGAACTCCCTCCCCACTCACCTACGGCTGACCCTGGACCATCTCTCCTTCAGGAAACAACTCAAGACCTGGCTGTTCGAGCAGTAGCAACCCCCCCTACCCCACCCCACCCCCAGCGCCTTGAGACCCTTACGGGTGAGTAGCGCACTCTACAAATTTTGATGATTGATTGATTGATTGAGCATACCCTGCCAACTTAGGGCGAACAAAGCGATACAAAAGGGGATGATGGACGGAGCGTTTGAGCAAATCAAACACTCATCCCCAGTCAAATGATCTGGGTTTAATCCATCACCATTCTTTAGCTCACTCAACCACCCCAGTTCAGACATTGCCATATGCAAATCAGTCTGAGCCTGTGCCTCATGGGAACAGTCCAGCCCGAACTGCCAAGCCATGTCTACCCTGGACCGGAAACAAGCATCCTGGGACCAGTTTCGGATTCATAATCCTCATCAGCCAGGCTATCTTGAATCCAGTGTCCAAGTGAGCAAGGGACTCACGTCTGAGCATACCCTGCCAACTTTGGGCGAACAAAGCGATACAAAAGGGGATGATGGATATTGCGTTTGAGCAAATCAAACACTCATGTCTGAACTGGGGTGGCTTGGTGAGCAAAATAACGATGGATTAAACCCAGATCAGTGACTGGGGGTGAATGTTTTGCCATTGTGCAACATTCCGTCCATCATCTTGTGTGTTCTGCTGTTTACCCTATGTGGGAAGGGTATGCCCAGACGTGGGTCCCTTGCTCACTAAGCCACTGGAGTCAAGCTATCCTGGCTGAAGACGGCTGATAGCCAGAAACCGGTCCTAGGATGCTTGATTCCGGTCCAGGAAAGACATGACTTGGCATTTCGGGCTGGACTGTTCCCATGAGACACAGGGTCAAGACTGATTTGCATATGGCCATGTCTGAACTGGGGTGGCTTGGTGAGCAAAATAACGATGGATTAAACACAGATCTTTGACTGGGGGGTGAATGTTTTGCCATTGTGCAGCATTCCGTCCATCATCTTGTATGTTTTGCTGTTTTCCCTATGTGGGAAGGGTATGCCCAGACGTGGGTCCCTTGCTCACTAATGGGCACATGCATCATTGTCAATTGCATTCGCAAACGGTGTGAATCGCAATTTTCGGCCGTTTGCGAATGCAATTGACTAAATTGGGATGCATCATGTTTTTCGCAATTTTAGAAATCGCAATCATGATGCGATTTCTAAAATTTCGATTGCATTTAAGAAATCGCAATTTGAGATTTCTTAAATGCAATGCATGAACATTTTAAATTTGCGAATTCGCAAATAGGGAGAGGTAAATTACCATGAAGTTGACCTTTATGGTAATTTGCGAAAACTTTCAAAAATGCACAAAAGTGCATTTTTGTAAGTTTTATTTTACACACACACACACCCTTGGGGATGTGTGGGTGAAAAATGCACTTAAAGTTATATTTCAGGGGTGCAGGGGGTGGTCCTTTGGACCCCCCACTGCACCCTTAAAATTGCATTCTCAATTTGCGATTCGCTAATTGCTAATCGCAAATTGAGAATGACTTCCCATTGATTCCTATGGGCCTCTTGGCCCATAGGAATCAATGGGAAGGGATTCCTTAATTGCGATTCGCAAATTGTGAATAACAATTAAAGAATTTTTAGAAATCGCAAAAAAAATTGCGATTTCTTGATGCATAGCCGTTTGCAATTTCTTTATTGCAATTCCTTAATTTTCGCAATTAAGAAATCGCAACCGGCAACAATGATGGATGTGGCCGATAGCCACTGGAGTCAAGCTACCTTGACTGAAGACGGCTGATAGCAGGAAACCGGTCCTAGGATGCTTGATTCCGGTCCAGGACAGACATGGCTTGGCAGTTCGGGCTGTACCGTTCCCATGAGGCACAGGGTCAAGACTGATTTGCATATGGCCATGTCTGAACTGGGGTGGCTTGGTGAGCAACATAACGATGGATTAAACCCAGATCTGTGACGGGGGTGAATGTTTTGCCATTGTGCAACATTCCGTCCATCATCTTGTGTGATTTGCTGTACAAGCAACCTAGGCCTGGTTTCACCCTAGTTAGGAGTCATCAACCCAGGTATAGCTTGATTCCTGTAGCAAAGTGTGGATGGGACCCATTTCTGGGCATGCCCATCCCTTTTATGGACACACATTAAAGTACACAAAAAGTGATGGGTGAAATGCTTGAATTCATCTCAGCCACTAGTAACTACTTGAGGCCACATTGCAGTCCATCATTATTTTGCACACCATGCCACCTCAGTTTGTACCAAGCCATGTCCTCCCAGAACCTGGAAAACAAGCAACCTAAGACCTGGCTGATGAGCTCTAACAAGAGCGAAACCAGTCCTGGCTTTCTTGCGTTCCTGTTCAGGGAAGACCCTGCCTGGCAGTTCGAACAGGACTGTTTCCATTGGAGCAGGGTAAAGACTGTGATTTGTATATGGCTCAGTCCAAACTGACGTGGCATGGTGTGCAAAATAACAATGGACCAATATGTGTCCCTAAGTAATTAACATTGGCTGAGATTAATTCAAGCATTCCGTCCATCACTTTTGGATATTTTAGTGTTTTGCTATATTTGGAACAGGTATGGCAAGACACCCATGCATACTGTGTCCCTGGAACCAAACTTTACCTGGCTGATGAGCATTACTAGGGTCGAACTGGTCCTGGGTTCCTTGTGTTATGGTTCAGGAAGGACCCTACCTGGTAGTTCAAGTTTGACCCCCTTTGGAGCAGTGCTAAAACTGGTTCGTATATGGCTGGGTCCAAACTGAGGTGGCATGTTGTGCCACCTCAGTTTGGATTGGGATAGGCCCCTGAGTAAATACCAATGGCTGCGATCAGTTCAAACATTCTATCCATTACTTTAGTGTGTCACCCTAAGTGTGACTAGTATACCCAGACATAGGTCCCCATGCACACAATGTCACTGGAACTAAGCTATACCTTACTGATGAGCCCTACTAGGGTGAAACTAGTCCTCAGTTGCTTGTGTTTCGGTCTAGTCCAGTCCTGGCAGTACGGACTGGACTGTTCCCACTGGAGCAGGATCAAGACTGACTTGAATATGGCTGGGCTCAAACTGAGCTGGTATGGTGCGCAAAAAAAAAAATTGACTGGGATGTGCTCCTAAAGAGTTACCATTGGCTGAGATTAATTCAAGCATTCCATATATCACTTTTGGATACTTTAGCATGCTGCCTTAAGTGGGATGAGTATGCCCAGATGTGGGTCCCATGCACACTCTGTCACGAACCAAGCTATACCTGAGTAATTAGCCCTAATTATTGATAAACTGGTCCTGTGTTGCTTGTGTTCAGTTCAGGGAGGACCCTGCCTGGCAGTTCGGGCTGGCCTGTTCCAATTGAAGCACAATGAAGCTGATTTGCATAAAGCCAGATCCATTCTGAGGTGGTACAGTGTGCAAAATAACGATGGACTAGGATGCTCCCCATGCAATTGCGAGCAGCTGATATTGATTCAAGCATTCCATCCATCACTTTGCTATAATTTAGTCCATCGCCCTAAGGGGGACGGGTATGACCAGGCGTGAGTCACATGCACACTTCATCTCTGGAACCAAGCTATACCTGCTGATGAGCCCTAACTATGGCAAAACTGGTCCTGGGTTGCATTTGTTCTGGTTTAGGGTAGACCCTGTCTCGCACTTTGGGCTGGACTGTTCCCATTGGAGCACGGTCAAGACTGATCTGCATGTGGCTCGGTTCAAACTGAGGTGGCATGGTGTGCAAAATAATGATGGACTGAGATGTGGCCCTGAGTAATTACCAGTGGCTTAGATTAATTCAGTCCTTGTGGAACAAACACCTAAGTGTCATTAGACAACAGCAAACAATCAAATATCTTAGCATAAATAACACGGGAAAACCTAATAATATGAAAATATATATTTTTATGTATTGAGTGAATATCAAGAGGAGTACAAACAAATGAAATCAATTAGCATATAGCCATGGAAAGAAGTAAAATCAAATTAACCTAGCAATACATGACTAAACAACTATTCCAGTTAAATCATAAGCAACAAATCTCATAATTAGAATATGTTACATGTTATATTATGTTTGTATAGGAGTTTTTTTGTTAGCTTCAATTTCCGTCTTGAAGACGGTCTGATGGACTACAGCCGAAAAGACCGAAACGTCGAACTTATCCGCTATTCCTAAGAAACTTTGTCACTTTGGAGCAATACATATTCTCATTATGAGATTTTTTGCTTATGATTTAACTGGAATAGTTGTTTAATAATGTATTGATAGGTTAATTTGATTTTACTTCTGTCCATGACTATATTCTGATTGATTTCATTTGTTTGTACTCCTCTTGATATTCACTAAATACATAAAAATGTATATTTTCATATTACTAGGATTTTCCATGTTATTTATGCTAAGATATTTGATGTTATCTAATGACACTTAGGCGTTTTTTTCCGCAAGGACTAACTCCCTGATTAATATTTTATTAACAAAAGACCGTTTCAAATCAAATCCCTTGTAGGCTCCTTTTACTCTTTACTATATTGCCCAAGCCTCCAAGGGTATATTGGGTTTTCCAAACTATTGATGTTATATTAATTCAAGCATTCCATCCATCTCTTTTGTATACATTGTTAGACATGTCAACATCTGTGTTTAATTTAAAATATAAAGGAGACATTAAAGAGTGTGTTTTACTTTACTACTATTTTATATGTAGCATAATCATTACGTTTTAGGTTACTTACACTTTACTGTTGTTTTCAGTTAGTTGCTTTGTAATTTGGCACTATAGCATTTCCGAATTGATTATTTGGAATTTATTTTCTTCTTTTTTGCAGGTCTGGAAATAGGAAATGATAGTACTGAAAATATAATTAGATTTGTTTGAATAGACATATGTGTTACAAGTAGTCTATTTATTTATTTTTAAGGATTTAAACATGTAGTTACTTTTTGGAGGTTTCTGTTTGTCTAGACAGTGTGGCTGTCTTCTATTTTCTTGGTTGGGTGCAGATATAACAAGCATTGGAAATGCCAGTAGCTCTGACTTCAAAATAATGTCTTATAGTAATGTGAAGCTTTACAAGTAGATAGCATGAGAATGGATATGTATTTGTGTGGAAGCATAAAATAATATTGGTGTTGGTAAAAAGGTCATGTGACAGTCGCATTGGAAAAACCAAACCTAAAGTCCATGTCGATTATTGACTGCCCTCCTCCCATCAGTGCCGTTGCCAGAGAAAAACACCATACATTATCTAGTTATCTAAGACACTTTATTAGCTTTTCAATGTTATGTGTGTTCAAACTGAAAGTTCAAACTCAGGAAACTGGATAAATAAACAACATTATCACAGCTGTGTGGAAGGCGATCACTTTTTTGTGGAATCACACAACTTCTGCCCAATCAAACATGTACTCCTGGTTCCCAACATGCCCCTCTCTCCTGATGATTCTCACATAATTGTCTGGCGATAGCAGCTCTGTCAAGCCAAACCATAAAAAAGGGGCCTTTTTTGTTTCTTTTATATAGTGTTAATTAATTGTGATTGTGTTCTGATTGGTTAACAGAGTTTAGTTTTATTTTCATTAGTCATAATATATTGCTATTTTTTGTTTTTATATTATTTATTTGGAAAATGCTCATTAAGGTGTCTATATGCATTTGTATTTTCTTTTACTTTTAGTAGCTGCATCAATATAAATTAATTATTTTCAATTTTTTGTTAAATTTGTTGAGATAGTATTCTTTCTATATATTTGTGAGTAGTAATTTTGGAGTTAGGATTGTCAATATTGAGTACTTTTATGTTTTCTTTGTTGATATTGTGTTATTCATGATGTAGTGCTCGATATTATGTATTTTGATATTTTTGTATTTTACATAGGTTTAACAGAAATTCAGTACTGTGGTATGTGATATTTTCATACAATATTGTTATACCACAATATTTTTGTTGCGGGAATGCAGTAGGTCACTGTGTTGCAGACCAACATGTAGGAGATATCTTTGCAATGTTTAATTGAGGAACTAGCATTGATCATAGTAGATTTAATAATGGAGAAATGTTTACTAGGAGATTGTGAAGGCATACATTAAACACTGCAAAAATATCCACAGCATGGATAAAGTATTTTTAATACCTTTTAGGCCTGGATATATGTGTCCTGGCAATTGTCTTGACTGAAAATGTGTCTTTTATATGGAATAGGGCAATTCCATAAACGGTAAATCTCTGAAGTATAATTATATAACACACTCAGGGGGATATTCTCAAGGAAGTGGTGGTGAGAGGCGTTTGCCTCCTTGGCTTAATGCCTCTCACCTCTCACCGCCACTCCGGAAACGCGAGGCTGCACCCTATTCTCAAGAATGTGGTGCAGCCTGGCATTTCCCCCTGCGATGGCGCTAAATTTCACGACTTAGCGCCAACGCAGACATCCTTGCACCAGAGTGCAAGGGTGTCTTGTGCGGGGAAGGGTTGTTTAGAGTATTTACTGACAGATACGGATAGACTCTATCAGCCTTTAATTTATTGATGGGAAATCGGCTAAACTCTTATTCATAATTGGGTTCGCAGGGAGACTTACGTTTTCGGATCTTTGGGATACTAGCCACTATGGGTACCTGATCCCTAACAAGTTTTGGACTTCTTTACCCAGCCTCTACTATTGGAGGTAAGCGTACGAAACCCCATTATATCAATTCAATTCCATTCCAAAACCTTTATTCGATTAGCACTTGGCAAATCATAAAAAGTACATCATAATTACAGTACATGTTTAAATCACATTATATATTACAGATAAAAACTGATGGACTTTAAAAACAAAACATAAAAACAATTATGACAGTTTATGTACAAAAAGGTATAAAATCATGAATACGGTAGCTCAAACTGTACAGCGAATTTTCAAACATGATTTCAAAAAGCGAGCTACACATTTAGCAGCATTTTGTGAGTCTAACGACTGCAGGGCCAGATAAGCTGGACGACAAGTTCTCAGGCCCATTGCACGAAGAAGGGGGATAATCCAGCGCTTGCAGGGTTGTTCGTAGTATCTGCAGAACATAGTTACATGTAATGTGGACTGAGATGATATTCCATCACACGGGCATTTAATCAAATCGTGGGACCAGTTTAATTCAGTGGGGAAAGTAACAAGACGAAAGAAAGAATTAAAACGAAACCTGGTTAAGACAAACTTTTCATAGTTGGACAAGAAAAAAGTTAAATATGGCTGGATACCAACAGTCGTCTGGACCATTACAATTTGCACATTTGTTGGTTTGATTACATCTTGACAAAGCCGCAAATCTCTGAGATGGTGTAAACAGAGATTTTTTAGGGCGCTCCTGGAGATGACTGATGTTGAAGTGGGCTCAGAGAGGTAAGGTGTGCAGTTCAAATCCTTTAGAAAATTGGAGACATAAACGAGCCAAGGAATTTTGCTCCAGCAATCCAAGGATAAACAGTCAGTTATTAATGAACGGGTTAAATGGCATTGCGGTTTATTCCACATACCGTGCCTAAAAAGATCGGTTGACATCTGATGTTATCTATTAAATAGTCGATGCCCAACTCGATATGGCAGCCGTAATGCAAATGCTACTTACCAGTATGCATCTGTTCTTGGCATGTAGGGCTGCTGACATTCATATCTGTGCATAGATCGCCACCTAGTGTTGGGTCCGGATGATTGCACATTGTTGTCCTGGAAGAGTCTTCGAAGTATCACGAGATAGGTGGCTCCTCCCCTGGACTACAGTGCGCATGGGCATCGCCTCCATCCCCAGATTGTTTTTAGCCATTGGCAGAGATGGAGTAAAGAATGTGAGTGATGACCATGCTATGAGCATATGTATATATATGAATGAATACTGCAGCTGCTACAGGCGCCGGGGAGGAGGGTGGGCGATATGAATGTCAGCAGCCCTACATGCCAAGAACAGATGCATACTGGTAAGTAGCATTTGCAGTTCGAGGCATGTGGGCTGCTGAATTCATATCTGTGCATAGAATACATAGCAGTCCCTCCATTAGCGGCGGCCGCCCGTGCCAGCTGCAGCAGTCTGAAAAAGTGTTTTTAGAACAGCCTGACCAACAGCTGCCTGCTGTTTGGAATGCACGTCTACACAGTAGTGCTTAGTTAAAGTATGTGTGGTAGACCATGTGGCTGCTCTACAGATATCTTCTAAGGGAATGTTACCTAGGAAAGCCATAGAGGCCCCCAACTTCCTGGTGGAGTGGGCCCTCGGTGGGATAGTGAGGGTGCGCTTAGCTTTAGCGTAACAGATCTGAATGCACTTTACTATCCACCTAGCAATCCCTGCTTTGGAGATAGCGTTTCCCTTGTGGTGTGTGGCAAAAGCAACAAAAAGCTGCTTGGTTGTGCGAAAATCTTTTGTCCTGTCTACATAGTACATCAAGGCCCTCTTAACATCAAGGGTGTGGAGCATGCGCTCCGCCAGCGTCTCTGGGTTTTGGAAAAACACCGGCAATTCAATTGTTTGGTTTAAGTGGAATTGGGATACCACTTTGGGTAGGAATTTAGGGTTAGTGCGGAGCACCACCCTGTTAGCATGTACCTGGAAGAAAGGTTCTTGGATGGTGAGCGCCTGCAGCTCGCTAACCCTCCGCAGCGATGTAATTGCTACTAAGAATGCAACCTTCCAAGTCAGAAACTGAAGCTCACAAGAGTGCAGTGGCTCAAAGGGAGGACCCATCAGCCTCGTAAGAACCACATTGAGGTTCCATTCTGGAGCTGGTGGGGTCCTTGGTGGAATGACCCTTTTGAGTCCTTCCAGAAAGGCCTTGATAGCAGGGACCTTAAAGAGTGACAGGTGTTGCCTATTCTGGAGGTATGCTGCCATAGCCGACAGGTGAATGCGGATGGAAGAGTATGCCAGATTGCATTGATGCAGGTGGAAAAGGTAGCAAATGATGTTTTGAATGGAAGCATCTAGCGGGTCAATATTGTGGGTAGCACAGTAGATGACAAACCTCTTCCATTTAGCCGCATAACAAGCTCTGGTAGTGGGCTTCCTTGCCTCCCGAATGATGTTCATGCAATCGGGAGGAAGATTGAGGTAGCCAAACTCTAGGACTTCAGGAGCCAGATCGCCAGGTTGAGCTGTTGCGGATCTGGGTGCTGAATGTCGCCATGGCTCTGCGTCAGAAGGCTGGGAGTGAGATGAAGCCTTTGATGCGGCACCACGGACAGTTCTAGAAACGTGGTGTACCATGGTTGGCGAGCCCACGTCGGAGCAACCAGGATGAGAGTCATCGAGTGCTGCCTGAGCTTGCGTGCCACCAGCGGTATCAGAGGTGCTGGGGGAAAAGCGTACGCAAATCTGCCTGACCAGTTCATCCACATCGCATTGCCCTGTGATTGGGGGTGTGGGAATCTGGCGGCGAAGCTTTGGCATTTTGCGTTCTCCTTTGTGGCGAACAGGTCTATCTCTGGATGACCCCACCTTTGGAAGTACGGTTGGAGTACTGATGGATGTATCTCCCACTCGTGCATCTGATGGCTGTGCCTGCTGAGCAGATCCGCCATTTGATTGTCCTTGCCCGGGAGATGCTCTGCCATGAGGAAGATGTTCCTCTGAATGGCCCACTTCCACATGCTCTGAGCCAGATGAGACAGCTGTGGAGAGTGTGTGCCTCCCTGCTTCTGAATGTAGTACATGGCCGTCATGTTGTCCGTCCGGATCAACACGACTTTGTTGCACAGATGTACTTTGAACGCCTTCAAGGCCATGAAGATTGCCATCAGTTCCAACACATTGATGTGCATCTTCCTTTGCTGTAGTGTCCATAGACCCTGCACAGTGTAATGGAGTACATGCGCTCCCCATCCCTGGAGAGAGGCGTCCGTCGTCAGGATAATCTGTGGGACAGGCTCTTGGAATGGTCGGCCCTTGCAAAGGTTTTGTGGATTCCACCAATGCAGAGAGTTGTATGCCCGACCGCTCACCAACACTAGGTCTGTCAGTTGCCCATGAGCCTGAGTCCACTGACGTGCTAGGCACTCCTGAAGCGGACGCATATGTAGTCTCGCGTGCGGGACAATGGAGATGCAGGAGGCCATCATGCCTATCAACTGCATGAACACCTTCGCTGGAAGCGAGTGTTGGGGTCTGAATCGTTGGATCAGCGCCTGGATACTGGCGATTCTCACTGAATTTGGCTGCGCAGTGGCTGCCAGAGTGTTGATTGTCGCGCCCAGGTACTGTCGCACGTGGGCGGGCTGGAGATGGGACTTTGGGTAGTTCAGAGAGAATCCCAGATCGTGCAGGAGATGAATGGTGCGTGACACATGGTCGACGCCCTGTCGTTCTGTCCTTGCCTGAATGAGCCAGTCGTCCAGGTAGGGAAAGACGTGAACGTGCTGGCGACGGAGATGCGCCGCCACAGTCGCTAGGCACTTTGTAAATACCCTTGGTGCCGTGGTGACCCCGAACGGCAGAACCCTGAACTGGTAATGCTTGTCTAAAATCGTGAATCTGAGATACTTCCTGTGGGAAGGATGCAGGGGGATATGAAAATAGGCATCTTTGAGATCCAGCGTAGCCAGGAAGTCCCCCTGCTGAAGCAGGGGAAGCACCTGCTGCAACGTGAGCATATGGAAGTGCTCCGAGAGGATGTACCAGTTTAGGGGCCTGAGGTCCAGGATTGGCCTGAGGGATCCGTCCTTCTTGGGAATCAGGAAATACAGGGAGTAAACCCCTGTTCCCCGCTCTTGCAATGGAACGAGCTCTATCGCCCCTTTTTGCAGCATGACTAGAACTTCTTGCTGCAACAAGGTCAAGTGCTCGCCTGACATAGGACGGCTCCTTGGGTGTATGTCCGGTGGAATGGAAGTAAGCTCTAGACAGTACCCGTACTGGATAAGAGACCTCACCCACCTGTCCGTGGTGATGGACTTCCACGCCGGCAGGAACTGCTGGAGTCTCCCCCCGACCGGTGTTGTATGGTCGGGGGGCAGTGACAAGACGTCACTGTTTGTTGGTGGTGGTGGACCTGGAGCTATTGTTTCCACGTCCCCTGCCCTTGACGTTATTGCCTCTGTAACCACCTCTACCCTTGTTGTTGTACGAGGTTTGGGTGTTAGTCTTGTAATATTGTGTGGACTGGGATGCCTGTCCCCTTGAGGTGCCTCTGGAATTTGAGCGGCGAAAGGAACCACTCCGAAACTGCTGACTTTGTAAAGCCCCCATAGACTTGGCAGTTTCCGTATCTTTTTTCATTTTCTCCAGGGTGGCATCCACCTCCGGGCCAAACAGATGGTCAGGATTCACTGTTTGATTCAGTATTGTAGTTTGGATGTCAGGTTTGAACCCTGAAATTCTAAGCCAGGCATGGCGTCTAAGCAACACACTGGTATTGATAGCCCTGGAGGCTGTTTCTGCCACATCCAGTGCGCATTTGATAGATGCATTCGTAATGAGTTTTCCTTCCTGAATCAGCATCTCTCCTGCCTCCTTGTATTGGTCAGGCAGGTGTTGCAGTATGGCCTCTAAAGTGTCATAATGGGCCCTATCATAACGTGCAAGTAGGGCTTGTGTGTTAGATATTCTCCAGATATTAGCTGCCTGTGCAGCAATCCGTTTGCCTGAGGCCTCAAAGATCTTGGACTCTTTGTCTGGGGGAGGAGCGTCACCAGTAGTTTGAGAGTTCGCCCTCTTCCGAGCGTTGGAAACAACTAAGGAGTCCAAAGGCAAGTGTCCCTTGATATATGTAGGATCCGTGGGCGCTGCCTTATATTTCCTGTCGATGCGAGGGTTGACCACACGCGCCCGGGTGGGCTCCTTGAAGACCTCCGTTGCATGCTTAAGCACCCCTTTAAGCATCGGCAGCGTCTTGACTGACTTTTCAGCCACAGAGAAAGTGTCGAACAGGAAGTCCACATCCACGGGGTCCGAGTGCAGCTCGACGTCGTGGTTAGCCGCAGCTCTCTCGATCAGAGCGTTAAAGGCCGCTGAGTCCTCATTCGGGGACGTTTTCGCCGCAAAAAATTGCGCGTCCTGGCCCTACTGCGGGTCCTCTGGGTCGCCTCCGGCTGACCAAGGTTCGTGCTCCTCCTCCGGATCCGAGTACGCCGGATAGTTGTACTCGGCGTCTTCCTCGGCCGCATCGCCAGCGGCGGAATGCGTTGGCGAGTGTCCTAGGGCTTGTGGGGACACAGGTTCCACCAGCGCCGAAGAGTCCGCAGAGTCTCTTTTGTTTTTGAGAGGGATCTTAAAATGTTCCAACGCCGGCTCCGTCGTGATCTTCCTCTTGAGGAGAGACAGTTTCCTGGTGTTGGCTTCGATGATTACCTCACGACGTTCCTCTTCAGCAAGCGGTTGGAGGCGAAGCTTCGACACCACCAAGGCAGCTTTCGGTGCCAATACCTCCTTCGAGGGTCCACCCTGTTTCGGCGCGAAGGCCTTCGGCGCCGACTTGGGAGGAAAGGTGAAACGGATAGGCGTTTGCTCCTTCGCAGGCTTAGGCGTGAGCTTTGGCGCCACAGTGCCCGAAGCGGGAACCACACTGTCCTTTCGAATCCGCTGCAGGGATTCCACCACCTTCTTCGTCAAGGCCGGAGAGGGCTTGACCGGCTCGAGCGACTTCTCAGCATCGAGAGCCTGATCACCTGCAGGCGCCTTCTTCGGGGCCGACGCCCCATGGCTATGCGCGTCGTCGCCCTGACGCTTCTTCGGAGCCGTCTTCGGGTCCACAACCCCTTTCGGAGCCGACGCAGCCGCGTCGGACGATTTCGCCTTCGGCACCGACCCCGAGGGCTTCGGGTCGGCCATCTTGGCGTGGCTCTTCGAGTCGGCCATTTTGGTTTTCTTGGAAGTTGACGCCTCCAGAACCTTCTTCACCAGCGCAACTTTCACTTTCGGTTTCGCATCCGAGGGTGCGTGACCAGTTGGCTTCACTTTTGTTTTCTTCAACGTAAGTGGCGTCTCATAAATGTCCGTGACCGGGCCCGGAGGCGGGGACGTAGGACTCATAGTTAGATCCTGGGTAAGGCCCGAAGGCGATCCCTCGACCTGGGCCGTATGAAGGGGAATAACCCCTGAGTCTGGTTGGGGATGCTCCTCCTCCGAGCTATCTCCCATAGTGGCAAATGCCTGATCGTCGTCCCCTACCTCGTCGGTGACTTCGTCAAAGTTCTCCTCACCCGCGTCGTAGGTCTCCCCCTCGGACGCGGGACTAGAGCCCGAACCTTGCCCGTCGTCTTCTACCTCGACAGATTCCTGGAATATGTCGTCTGGTGGGGGCGCCGCAGTCGATAACTTAGCCTGGAGCCTATGGGCCCGACGAATCTTCAAAGTCTTCTTGCACCGGAATTTCGAACACGCCATGCAGCTGTCTTCATGGTGATCCGGTGACAAGCATGTATTGCACACAGGGTGCACGTCGAGGTGTGAATATTTGGAGTTACACACCGGGCACTTCTTAAACGGAGTTCGCTCCATAGCAAAAAGTGTAGTGTAGGCCCGTCCGCGCCGAAAGCACGTGGAAGGGCAGCAAGAGATCGGAGCTGAGAGTCAGAAAAGAAACCCGTACGCAACTATACCGACGCCCAGCCTAGAGACCTTCTGGTCTCGATTAGAAGTTGAACAACTATCGGTTCCGACAGAGGGAACCGAAACACATCCGAACCCAATGGCGGAAAAAAACAATCTGGGGATGGAGGCGATGCCCATGCGCACTGTAGTCCAGGGGAGGAGCCACCTATCTCGTGATACTTCGAAGACTCTTCCAGGACAACAATGTGCAATCATCCGGACCCAACACTAGGTGGCGATCTATTCACAGATATGAATTCAGCAGCCCACATGCCTCGAACATTGGGGCGCTTTGAGGAAGTGCCAAGATGTATTTTAGAAACCCGTTTCGGACCTTTTGTAGCTCGTCTACGGGAGCGTAGCCCCAGACACCTGCGCCGTATGTTGCTACGCTGTGACATTTAGCGTGGTAGATTTTAAGCAACTCGGCTGGAGCTGGTTTGCCCAATTTTCTTGAAAAGGAAACAAGAGCAGAGGTTGCTCTCTGGTAGAGTAACTTTTTGGTAGACACTGCTTGTTTCCAGGATAGTTGGTCATCCATTAAGATACCTAAATAGGGATATTCCCTAGCGGGTTCCAATCTGACTTGTTCTATGAAAACAGGTTTAGGGTTCTTCGCCTTGGGCCCGATATGCATAAGAACAGGCCACGCCCACGAGGAACATGGCGGCGGGCTGAGAGCCGGTCGCGGCAGCACCGAGGTCGTTCCTGATGATCGAAATGAAGGCAATACAGTAGCCAGAGTCGCGAGCTTCCCCATGTCCAGGTGAGCGATTGATGCACTTTTTCCTCGTAATTCCCGAGCGTCAGCTAAGCCGACTCCTCTGTCTCTTCTCTTCGAAGTAAACGAGGTAAACGGCCGTCTCAGTGGGTGCTGTAGCAGGCGGCGCTAGGACCTGCGCACACCGGGTCGGGGCTCAGACTCGGTTTTAGACTCGCTTGATGCGAGCGAGAGGAAACACTACCACTACCACCGGGAGAACGCCGGCGGAGTCTGCAGGCCAGGTCACGTATTCTACCTATCTCAACCCTGCTTAAGAGATCAGGGTGCGACGAAATTAAGAATGCCCCATTTTGAGAGCAACATTTCTACGGTAAGGTGGAGAACAAAGGGGGAATAACGGCAAAGTCTCCCGCATATCCTATCTTCGCAAATCAGAGATATACAACCCGCTCTGCTTACTTTTTCCTTGAGGCTGGGGCAGGTTCACTCACAGGTAAAAAAAAAAAAAAAAACGGCGCCAGGACCTCCACGGACCTGCGCTCACCAGTATTCACGCTGGAAGAACGTAGACGGCATCTATGGAGCAGATTTCGCTCCGTACTATTTACACTCAAACTTGGAAGCCTGGCAGTACACACACTTGAGCAACAGCCCTACAAAACGGAGTCTGAGAGAAAGAAGCTTTACTCTCTTGTGGTAAGGTGTGGGGAGAAGGGGAGTAAAGTGGTAGGAACTCACGGATTTACCACCGGGAGGTGGGGTTGCATGGATCAAACGCAGCCTGGTCTCCCAGTTTACAAGAACAGTGAAGTTCCAATACAAGAGCCGGCTTTATTGAAATGTACTGAATCAGAAGGGCAAAAGTTGAAGGAAACTGTTATACCTGAGACTACTGAGTCGGCTAATGTTGAGATAAGTTCAAATCCGGTAAAACAAGGAAATATCCTTCCTACAAGAAGAAACAGGTACCAGCTGAGATCTAGGGTAGAATTAAAAGAGAAAGGGGCTTTAGAATTTGAAGAGAGGGAGCGACCTATGCCATTAACCCCTTGCAAAAGTAAAAAGAAAAAGATCACTTTAGTTAAAAAACTTAAAGGAGTATCTCACGAGAGCCAAGTGGTGAAAAGTACCCCTTCCCTCAAATCTTTTTACAAAGTCCTAGATCAGGCTAGGCGTTCCTCAGTGCTGTCAGAGGACAACATTGGCACTATACCCTCAAAAAACCGTTACGGGGTTCTAGAAAGCTTAGGAAACATGGAAAATGTGGACGAGGGAACAGAAATGCCGGACACAGTGAGCTCAGGGCAGCATAAGGTTCAGCTAAATCCCTCGGAGGTTGAAAGTGCAAAGGCACCTCCTGTATCGGGTGCTCCGGCTAATCCAAATAAAGCACCCCCAGCAGACAAAGTGCGAGGAAAGCAAGACACTAGACCCAAGAGTCAGGCTGCACAAAGTAGCTCTAAGGAGGTAGAAGAAGGGACAAGGAGAAAAGACGTAAGCAAAGACAATCCATCAGATTCTGCTCAAATAATTTCAGGAACAAGGAGAAGGTCTGAGGATTCAAGCGAGCATGAGAGTGACCGGCTAGGGGATCTTTTTCGATCCTTAAGAGGCGATATGATGTCGAAATTTGAGATATCGGAAACTAACCAAAAAACAATACAGGACAGATTTGATGTGTTAGAATCTAAGTTAGAGGAGGTCACTTTGCGTACAGGGAACCTTGAAACAGAAGCAGCTGCTCTGAACAAAACTGTACATGGAAATCAAAAGGATATAGAACATCTTAAAGCCCAGAATAGATCACTGGTTATGGACATTGAGCGGCTGGAGACCCAAGCCAGGAGGAATAACTTAAGGATCTTGAAAATACCAGAAGGGGAAGAGTTGGAGGACTTAAAGGGATTTGTCTGTAAACTCTTGAGAGACGGTGTTTTAAAAGATCGCCCGGATATAAACTTGGAGGCAGAAATCCAAAGGGTACATAGAGACCCTTATAAGAGACGTACAGACAGGAAAACACCTAGGAAAATTCTAGCAAATTTCCAAACTTACAGTGTCATGGAACTCATCCTAGGGAGATCCCTTTCAAAAACAGATCTCCGTTACAAGTCCAGTCCTTACCTTATCAGGTCTGACATAGGTGCAAGAACCGCACAAAGACAATGGGAGCTGGGCACTAGAATGCCAGATTTAAGGTTACTGGGAGCACATGTTCAGATGAGATTCCCGGCTATGCTCAGGATTATGTGGAAAAATAAGACCTACAGCTTCACACAGCCAGAAGAGGTCGATAATCTCTTAGACCGAATAAGAAGTGAGCAGGAGGAATAGTAATGGGCAGATCTGGTGATTTCTTTAATGGAAGAAAATAATAAAATTAAAAAAAAAAAAAAAAAAAAAAAAGGGAATGGTAGGGGGAATTTGAGTAGGTAAATATAAACATGCTGTATGACAAAACAGAGGGACATGATGATTTATTTGTGATTTAATTTGTCTCGCTAGAATACAGTAAACGGGTCACGGGCACCACTCGGTTGCTCCGAAAGGCAAAGTCATCGCCAGGTACGTTGGGGGGGTTCCTCAGGGGGGAGGGGTTCAATGGGTGGGGGGTGCAAGGGGGAAAAATAAAAAATCCTCATATATAAACAAACGCCTATTGTATAATGGTATGGATGGGCACGAGCTTATTTTAGACTCATGATTAACCCACATAAACTTAAGGTCCTGTCATGGAATATTAATGGTATAGGGGAAAAAATAAAACAGAATAGAATTTGTGAATTTTTAAAAAATTCAGACGCTCAAATCATAATGTTACAGGAAACACACTTAGAGGCAGCATTATGTAATTCTCTCTTTAAGAAGTCAAGGTGGGTTCAAGACATAATTAGCTCCAGGCAAATAGGTGTTACAAGGGAAGTTTCTATCATAATTCGAGCGAACAGTGGGATAAGCTTGAGAAGCTTTGAGACAGATCAATCGGGAAGATGGTTAGCTGCAGAAGTATACATTCAAAACATCCCCCATACAATTGCAGTGTACTATGGTCCAAACAAGGACAATCCGGTTCCACTGTCCAAACTTGAATTAGCACTATTCGCGACAACTGGCCCTCTAATTTTAGGTGATGATTTTAATCTGGTCTTCGACCAAAAATTAGACAGAACCTCTAGGGCTAAATACCATGCTCCCTTAAAATCACTTGCTACTTTAGATGCCCTAATGAAAGATTTTACACTAGTAGATGTCTGGAGAAAAAAGTATAGAACTAAACCAGGCTTCACTTTTTATAGCAAAAAATACAAGAACTATTCTAGAATAGATCACCTTTTAGTCGATCAACAGCTTCTCAAGGATATTAACTACCTTTCCTTCACGCCTACAGGTCTATCAGACCATGCTGTTCTGGAAATGGTAATTGAATTGAATATAACTCCCCTAAAACCAAGGTGGACACTGGAGAGATCACTTTTATTAGATAATCAAATAAAAGCAGAAGTTAAAGATAAAACATTAGATTTCTTCATAACAAATTCAGGATCTTCTTCCCCCCAGGTAGTATGGGAACCTTATAAGGCCTACTTGAGGGGAGTCTTAAGCTCCTTAATGAGTTATAAGAGAAAGAGTATAAAAATAAAAAAAAGGAAGACTTGGCAGCAATAACAAGAAAGGATCTCGAATAATTCTAGAGAACTCCAGTAGAGCACATTTGCTAGAGAAGGAACTCATTGATTTACAGCTTCAACTAAAAGTTTCGGATGAGAGAATTCTTAAAGAAAAATGGGAGTCTAGCAGATTAAAAAATTTTGAGTATGGAGAAAAGTGTGGAGCCCTCCTAGCCTGGAAAGCTAGAGAAGAGAGAACCAGAAATAACATCAAAGCCCTATTACAAAGACAGACAGGAGATTTGCTGGAAACAGACGCAGAGATTAGAGAAGAAGCAAGGTCCTTTATGAGAAGTCTCTACACGGAGGATAAAGATCCTAAGGGGGAGGATTTAGAATCCTGGCTGATAACAAAACATCTGCCGCAAATGCCCGAAACGGATAAGGTATACTTGGAAAGTGAGATAACAGAAGGGGAAATTCTGGGTCAATTGAAGAAAATGAAACGAGGAAAAGCTGCAGGCTCAGATGGGTTGCCAGCGGAGATCTATTTGGACAACAAAGATCAATTAATATCTCCATTAAGGGAACTTTTCAACCTTCTATTGATTCAGGGTTTCTCTACACCTCCCTCATGGGGAGAAGCCATTATAACGCTCATACCAAAACCAAATAAAGATGTAAAAAGAATAGAGTCTTACAGACCCATTTCATTGCTGAACACAGACATGAAGATTTACTCCTGGTATCCTAGCCACTAGACTATCGAATTAATTAAATTAATTAATTAATTGTGGGTTTATATAGCGCTAGGATAGACTCCCGGAGGAGTATCTCCGCGCTTCGACCGCTGCGAAACCCTTCCTGGCTTCCCTGAGAGATGGTCCCTTAATGGGTATCTCCAGGGTGAGACCAGGCATCCCCGGCAGTCTGGTGGGGCCGTTAGTGCAGATGAGGCAAGCTTATGCCCAGAGTTGCCGAGTGTGATCGCTGATCAGAGTGGGCACCGAGGCGAGAGAATTATCGAGTCCGCTGACCCTGGTCCAGAAACCTGCCGCGTCGGGAATCGAACCCTGGTCCCGGGCCGTCCTCTGCTCTCGGGTCTGCCGCCTCTAACCAGTGAGCCACACTACTGCACAAGGTCATAAAATCTATAATTCACCCTGACCAGAGAGGCTTTATCCCAGGGAGACAGTTAAATGAATTAACATTTCAAGCAATAGGGGCCATAGATTACGCCAACGTTAAAAATCTCCCGCTGGCCCCGGTCGCCATAGATGCGGCTAAGGCCTTCGATCAGGTCAATTGGAAGTATCTATGGGCCACAATGGCGGCATTTGGGTTCCCTCAAATCTTCATAGAGGCGGTTAGATCATTATACCACAACCCAAAGGCAAAGGTCTTAGTCAACGGAATCCTATCTGAGTGGTTTGATATATCCCGAGGTACTAGGCAGGGCTGTCCCTTATCCCCCCTTTTGTTTGATGTTTATATGGAGCCTTTTGTTTGCGGGATTAGAGAGGACAATATTATTCAACCATTTTTGCTCGGAAATCTGTCCCTGAAGGTGGCGTTGTATGCAGATGACCTTCTTTTATATACTTCTGACCACTCAGTAGCAATACCGAGGCTATTTCACCTATCGGAAGAATTTGGGAAACTGTCAGGTTACCAGATTAATAAGGAGAAAACGGAGATCGTGGGATGGAATAATAACACACACATATCGGGCGCAAAACAGAAAATGAGGTACCTGGGAATTTATTTAACCCAATCATTAAAAGATATTACATCACTCAGTTGGCAAATGGTGGTTAAAGATATTAATAAAACTTTAATAAGATGGGGGAACCTGCCTTTGAACATATATGGTCGGGTCAACCTCATTAAAATGACAATTCTTCCAAAATTGACTTTTCTATTCAACTGTATCCCCTTATCATTCTCACTGAAAGACATCAATACTCTACAGGGTAAAATTGGATCTTTTATATGGGCCTGTAAGTCAACAAGAATTGCATGGAAGAAATTGAGGAGGGGTTTAAAAATAGGAGGGTTAGCCCTCCCAGATCTTTTGTCATATTGTCATGCATTTCATTTTAGAAATTTTAGGCTTCTCGCAAATAAGTTAGATGCATCATCACAGGGCCGCTTGTTCCAAGCTCTATTAATTGACTTACCTTATGACCACGATTACTTTATATTTAAATTTGGAGACCAGAATTTTTTTTTAAAAATTCGCCTCAAAATTCTACAGACTGCATTAAAAAATTGGGGGTTTATCAGGAAGACATTTGATATTCCTTATTACCATACACACACCCCAATATGGGACTCTCCTGGTACACCTCTATGCCTCCAGGATCAACTGTCACAACCTCTGAGAACAGCTGGGTTAAAAAAAATGGGGAGATCGCTGGGCAGATTCGGGCCTAGTGAATTGGAACTCTTTAGCACAACTTACTGATGGACAGTTGACTAGGTTCAAATACTATCAATTATCTGCCTGGTGGTCCAGTCAAAATTTGCAAAAGGAGAAAGACACAGACATTCTTGACGCAATTGGCAGAAGGGGGAAATGGGTAAAAGAACTCTCATTTTGGTACAATTTGATGATCAAAGAAGAGGAGAGTAAACTGAACTTGGAGGTAACAAAGTTATGGGGAAATTGTATATCTGATACCCCTGAAGAAGTCAATAAAGTATGGCTAGATTCCTTTTCTCTTTCACAGAGGCTAATTAAACCAGCCAATCTAAGACGCAACCACCTATTTACGGCGTATAGAGTCTATTGGACTCCGGCCAAATTGTATAAGATTACACAAAATAACTATTATTGTCCCCGATGTAACCATAACGCAGCTGATGATATTCATATTTTTTTGGAATGTCCAGTTATTCAAGACTATTGGAAAGCGATATTGGCTTTCTTGGGTGATGTACTTTCAATAACTATTATTTGTTCTCGCAGACTTGTTTTCTTTATTTTATTGAAAGATTATGATATCAATAGTTTGGATACACAGTTTATCTTTTATATAATAGCTATTGCAAAGAGACAAATTTGTATGGAGTGGAAGTCAGCGTCTCCTCCTAGATTTGCAGTATGCCTGAAGTATATAATGGAAGTATGTAAAATGCATCTGGCCGGCCGAAGTGAGAACACTGAGAATGTCTGGTCTAAATTGGTGGTCTGGATAAATAGGTGAGCGGTCCTGTGATTATGCCAGAGGTTGTGTCGGTCCTGTCCTCCACCAGGCCTAGGGGGCCTAAAATAGGCCTGGAGGAGTAGGATAAGGAAAGCAGCCTACCTCTGGGACATCTCTGTCTGCTATGATACTGTCTCCAGGGCGGACCCGAAAAACAACAGTATAAGAGGCAACAGTGAGACCCATCTAGAGCATATGTATTCTGGTGGCAAATATGAGAACAAAAAAAAAAAAAAAAAATGTTTTGCTTTTATTTACTTTCAACCCCAAGGAAAGCATGAACTGGCAGTATTTGTCTAGTTGCCTTTTTAACTGTATCAATGTTCTTGCCAAAATGACTGAGTCGTCCGCATATAATAGAGCGGAAATAGGGCGATGGTTGATAGATGGAAGGTCCTGGCTCCCTACTAGCATTGCCGCTTCCAGCCCGTTGGTATACAGATTAAATAGGAAGGGAGCCAGGATACAGCCCTGTCTGACTCCTTTAGTTACTGGGAACGAAGGGGATAATTCACCGCCGATCCCATACCTCACGCAAGCGGTAGCATCGGAGTAAAGCTTGCAGAGAAATTTTATAAGTGGGGGATCAACCCCCAGTTCGCTGAGAATAGACCACAGCCTAGAGTGGATCACGCAGTCGAATGCTGCTCTGAGATCGACATAAACTAAGTATAAATTGCCTCCTTTTGCCCCTACGTACTTGCCTATTAGGAGGGTGAGATTCAGTGCCTGTTCAACACTGCCTAGTCCCTCCTGGAAACCATACTGGAGATCGGTTATGATGTTATTCTCCGACGACCAATCTTGGAGACGTTCCAAGATCAGACGGCCTGCGACTTTCCCCAAGGAGTCCAGGAGGGAGATAGGCCTGTAACAGGCTGGGTTGTTGCGTTCACCCTTTTTAAAGATAGGGAGCAAAATGGAGGAGGACCAGGAATCTATTAGGCCTATCTTTGACACTGCTGCCATTACCTGGGTAACAAGGGGTGACTAAAGTTCTATATTACTGACGAAGATATCAAGTGGGACTCCGTCGGGGCCGGGGGCCTTACCAGTTTTAGATGATGATAGGGCGTTAGTGACTTCGTTTAGATCGAAGTAGAGGTCAATGGGATATATTGAGTCCTTGACACTATCCTTACCCGTCTGAGCCACAGTTGTAACGTCGGCGGTTGAATCACCGAAAATCTTTGAAAAGTGAGCCACCCACTCGTCAGCCGTCACGGCCACATTTAGATGTTGAGAGGCTGTGGCATCAACCAAAAAGGGTGATTTAACTGTGCGCCAAAACAGGGAGCTGTCTTTGCGCAGACAACTCTCGTGTAATTGGGCCCAAAGATTTTTCTTAATTTCCTTTTTGCGGTTATATTGTACCAGTTTGTAAGCCTTTCTAAGTTTGGCAATTTCAACTAGATCTCTATTTTGTCTGTGAAGGGCTTTTTTTAGAGCAGTTAATGCTTTGCGGCAAGTAGAATCAAACCAACCTAATGATTCCTGTTCTCGGGGTTTATGATGACAGAATAATTCTGCCTGTATGATTTTTAGGATCTCCAGAAAGCTGGATATAATCAACTCAGGGGTGGAATCCTCTGCTAAACAATTATTCAACCAGGGGAGGGCTTTGGAAAGAACTTTGCCAGTAAATAGTTCAGGGTCAACTTTGGCCCATTTTACTGAAAAGCCATTTACCTTATCCATGCTCAAAGATTGTTGATTTAGTAAGCTGATCCTGGTGGGGTGAAGCAAAGGGATATTGATTGACAAAAGGATACTATTTGGAAAATGGTCGCTGGAAATATCAGAACCTGTCTTGAATTGTTGCAGTTGTCCCTTCAATATTTGGGAGCATAGAATGTAGTCAATGAGACTTGACAGACCCCTGCCGTGGAATGTGGGCTTAAATTCGACGGGCGGGTCCGGAAGGTCATTAGCGTATTCTAGCTCCAGGGAAAAAAGACAGTCGTTTAAGGTATTGCCTAAATGCGAAAGAGAGAAATGGGTCAAGGAGCAGCCATGTTCGTCTTAGAGACCGCAAATACCTTTCTTCTAGTTGTTACACAAGGGAACATTGAAATCCCCCCCCCCCCAAATCACATAGCAAATACAAGAAGGGTGCTTATTTTGTTGTTCTTTTAAAAAAGAAGTAATTTCATTTAAAACCTTAACACAATCAGCAGGAAAGAGATTATTATAAAAATTAATGAACAGATATAACATGTACTTATTGAATGAGACCATTATAATTTGAAAGCTCACATTAGTAAGAAGGACTGTTACATTCATTGATGGTAGATTGTTAGAAAAATATGCTACTAAACCTCCCTTTGATCTACCATGTGTTGTAGAACTGGCTGGAACGTGGTGTGTTTTGTAGCCCTGAATATGCATGGGCTCGGTGGCCCAAGTTTCCTGTAAGCATACTATTTGGTGAGCATTCACAATATCTAACAATGGTTTGAGGTTTATCTTAGAACGGAGACCTGCTACGTTCCAAGATAAAACAGAGAGCGTCTGGCTAGAGGTAACTAAGTTACTTGTACTCAAGGAAACATCAGAAGGTAAAATACCTGGGCATAGGGAGGTGTATGTTAATGCTGTGGAATAAGGTACCGAATGATCATTTGGTCCTAAAGGATTATCTTGTACTAAATCGAAGGCTGTTGAACTTAGAGAAGAATTATGTTGTACTAAATCGAAGGCTGTTGAACTTAGAGAAGAAGCTTGCCTGATAACACTAGGGGGCTCAGTCAATGCTATTGCTTCTCGGGGGAGTGGTGGTTCGAGGGCCAATTCTACAGGAGGGGATAGTATTATTGGGTTGGAATTTGGTATTGAAACTACAATACCATCCATACGATGTAGGCTTGAGGAGCGATAAACTGGAAGGAGTCATTTAGCCTCATGAAAAGAAAGACCTATGCTATCCTGGTTGATGCCGGCTGGTGGTCAATCCACCATTTCCAAACAATCATATCTATTTGTTAGTGGAACGCCCCTCCATCCAAAAGAAGGAGCTATGTTTCTACCACCATGTCCTGACCAATCAAACCCATTATATCAAGTACAGTCATACAGAATGTCTTATCTCTGTATGTGGTATCAGAAATTTAAATGGAGCCATTAATTTGGATATAACTTACTCTTGGGCAGGAAAATTTATAAACGGGAGACAGCTGCAAGAAAATATCGCACCTCCCTAAATAATCTTTGATATTGGACAGACAACGATATTTACACAGGAGGGGACACATGTTAAGGGCACATCCTGACATAGTGAAGCCTTGACGAAGCCGTAGGTGTCTTAACCTAGGCGAAACGCGTTGGGGCAAGGAGTGGACTTTGTGAAATAAAAGACCTTCATGTTACACAGCCATATTGAGGAGTCAAGAATTTGAATTGTTCTTTTTGCAACTTTGCATTGTATTTTCTGTGTGCTCCGGGACTTTGTGTTACTTGTATTTTTTAACTTCTGTTGAAAATTAATGGGGGTGGGTGTTACCCCCTAATAACTTGGATGCACCAGTCAGATAATTCGAAGAGTTAAGATTTGGTATGTTATACATTATATGAACGCCAGTTACCCATAACACTTGATTTGTGTGCATCCTGGGACCTGTTTCGGATTCATAATCCTCAACAGCCAGGCTATCTTGAACCCAGTGGGCAAGTGAGCAAGGGACTCACGTCTGATCCAGGACACCCCCCACGCCGCACGGCTCGCTAGCTGTAGCGCGTCTCTGCCCCAGCGCCACAGGTTCGTCCCTGGTCTCGGGGCCCCCGCTGCTGCTCGTTTCTTCTTCCCCACTGCTGCCCTCATTGTGTGTACTGCCCTCATTGTGTGCATTTACTGACTGTACTTCTTCATTCCCATTCTGTAGTAGTTCTGTAATAGTTTTTTGTGCCTTCATGAGTACTTACCCCTGGTGTGCCCCCTCCCCGCTCCCCGCTCCCCGCTTCCCGCCGCTGCTCCCTCTCGGACCCGCCCACTTTTTTTTCTGTTAACCCCATTGGCCGCCTGCTCCCGCCTCCCAGCTGCTCCTCCCTCCCACTTGGCCTCATATTGAGCCCGCGCGTACGCGCAGTGGTCACGTGCAGCGGGCGCGCCGAAGGCGCGCCAAAGGCAAGCCCGTCTGGGCCCGTCCACGCCTGGACCGCGCCCAGCGCCACGACCCCTGGCCCCCGACTATGCAGCCCCCCAACGAACCTACGACGCCGCCACCCTCCACGCACTCAAAGCCAGCCGAAACCCCGCCTGCTACCGAACCACCCCGAAAAGCACCCACGGACCCTTCACCTGCCAAGCCTGCCAATTCACCTGCCTCCGATCCTACACCGCACCAACCAAGCCGAGCACCAGCAACTACCACCTCAAGTGCATCCTGCTCAACACCCGCTCCGTCCACAGGCACGCCATCGAATTCTGGAACCTGCTCGACACAACATCACCAGACGTCGCCTTCCTCACGAAAACTTGGATGAACGCCTCCTCAGCCCCCGACATCGCCATAGCCATCCCGGACGGATATAAGATCACCCAGAGCGATTGCGTCAACCAGACTGGAGGAGGCATCGCCATCGTCCAAAGGAACACCATCCGCATCACGACCAACTCTGACGACACCCTCACCACCGCCGAGCACCTTCACTTCCAGATACACACCGACCCCAAGACCACCCTCAGGGGCACCCTCATCTACAGACCCCCGGGACCACGCACACAATTCAGCGAAGCCATCGCAGACTTTGTCAGTCCACACGCCCTCACCTCCTCCGACTACATCCTCCTAGGGGACCTTAACCTCCACCTGGAGAACAACAAGGACTACAACACCACCACCCTGCTGGACAACCTCGCTGACCTCGGACTCAAGCAACTGGTGAACACCTCCACCCACTACGCCGGCCACACGCTTGACCCCTCCAGCAAGCACATCTCCTTCAGCCACTCCACCGGACTACACTGGGCAGATCACAGCTGCGTCCACTTCACCTTCAGGAGAACCACGATCCACCATCACCCGCAACAGGTTCCCCGTAGAAGCTGGAGCAAGATCACCGCCAACCAGCTCACCACTGCCCTCAGCCAGAACCCACCAACCAACACAATGGATCACACGAAGCAGCCCGCAACCTCACACAGTGGCTCACCAACTGCGCCGACAACCTCGCACCTCTGAAGACCCCGCCCAGCAGACCCAGCAGCAGGAAAGCCTTGTGGTTCACCATCGACCTCAAAAAATCCAAGAAGACCTGCCGCAACCTCGAGAAAGCCTGGCGCCACGACCAGACAGCAGAAAACATGGCAGCCCTCAAGAACGCCACCCGAAAACGCCACCAGATGATCCGCACCACCAAGAGGACAACATTCAAAGAACGACTGGACAACAAAACCCACAACAGCAAGGAACTCTTCAGCATCGTCAAAGAGCTCTCCAACCCCAGCACCTGCAACAACGACATCACATTGTCGCAAGATCTCTGCGACTCACTCGCCTCGTTCTTTCACCGCAAGATCGCCGACATACACAACAGCTTCGGCGCACAGACCACGCACCCTACCACGAACCAACACCCCCCACCACCACCCTCCGGACCTGGACCCCTGTCAGCACCGAAGACACCACCCGCCTGATGAACACCATCCACTCCGGCTCACCCTTCGATCCCTGCCCACACTACATCTTCAACAAAGCCGACTCCATCATCGCACCCCAACTCCGGAACATCATCAACAGCTCCTTCACATCCGCCACCTTCCCATGGAGCTGGAAACATGCCGAGCTGCGCTCCCTCCTGAAGAAACCTACAGTGGACCCCACCGACCTCAAGAACTTCCGCCCCATCTCGCTCCTCCCCTTTCCAGCCAAAGTCATCGAGAAGACCGTCAACAGACAACTCTCCGCCTTCCTCAAGACCAACGTATCCCTCGACCCCTCACAGTTTGGCTTCCGAGCAAACCACAGCACCGAGACCACCATCATCGCAGCTACCGACGACATCAGGGCGCTGCTCAACAATGGGGAAACTGCTGCCCTCATCCTCCTAAACCTCTCAGCAGCCTTCGACACCGTATGCCAACGCACGCTGATTCAGCGCCTCAGCAACACCGGAATCCAAGGAGCGGCACTGGAGTGGATCATCTCGTTCCTCGCCGGAAGAACCCAGAGAGTCCACCTCCCCGTTCCGTTCCGCGGCCACCGAAGTCATCTGCGGCGTCCCGCAGGGATCATCACTCAGCCGCACCGTCTTCAATGTCTACATGAGCCTTCTCGCAACCATCGCTCGCCAACACAACCTCAACATCATCTCCTACGCGGACGACACCCAGCTGATCCTCTCCCTCACCAACGACCCCGTCACCTCCAAAGCCAACCTCCAGGAAGGAATTTAAAGAAGTCGCAGAATGGATGAAGATCAGCCGTCTGAAACTGAACTCAGACAAGAAGGAAGTCCTCATCCTCGAGCCATCTCCTTCTGCCTGGGACGACTCCTGGTGGCACCCTGCCCTGGGCATCGCACCCAAACCAACGGACCACGCACGCAACCTGGGCTTCATCCTGGACTCCTCTCTCTCGATGACCAAGCAAGTGGACGCCGTCTCGTCATCATGCTTCAACACCCTGCGCATGCTCCGAAAGATCTTCCGGTGGATCCCCACCGAAACCAGGAAGACGGTCACCCAGGCCCTCGTCACCGGCCGTCTGGACTACGGGAACACCCTCCACGCTGGAACCTCAGCCAAACTCCAGAAAAGACTCCAGCGCATTCAGAACACCTCAGCACGACTCATCCCCGGACATTCCTTGCCGCTGCCACATCTCTGCCCACCTGAAAGACCTACACTGGCTTCCCGTCAACAAGAGAATCACGTTTAGACTCCTCACCCACGCACACAAGTCTCTCCACGACACGGGCCGAAGTACCTCAACAGCCGCCTCACATTCTACACACCCACCCGCCAGCTCCAATCCGCCAGCCTCGCACTCGCCTCCGTCCCATGATTCCGGAAATCCAACGTCGGAGGACGCTCCTTCTCCTATCTGGCAGCCAAGACATGGAACTCCCTCTCCACTCACCTACGGCTGACCCTGGACCATCTCTCCTTCAGGAAACAACTCAAGACCTGGCTGTTCGAGCAGTAGCAACCCCCACCCCCAGCGCCTTGAGACCCTTACGGGTGAGTAGCGAGCTTTACAAATTTTGATGATTGATTGATTGACTGAGCATACCCTGCCAACTTAGGGCGAACAAAGCGATACAAAAGGGGATGATGGACGGAGTGTTTGAGCAAATCAAACACTCACCCCCAGTCAAATGATCTGGGTTTAATCCATCACCATTCTTTAGCTCACTCAGCCACCCCAGTTCAGACATTGCCATATGCAAATCAGTCTGACCCTGTGCCTCATTGGAACAGTCCAGCCTGAACTGCCAAGCCATGTCTTCCCTGGACCGAAAATAAGCATCCTGGGACCAGTTTCGGTTTCATAATCCTCATCAGCCAGACTATCTTGAATCCAGTGTCCAAGTGAGCAAGGGACTCACGTCTGAGCATACCCTGCCAACTTAGGGCGAACAAAGCGATACAAAAGGGGATGATGGACATAGCGTTTGAGCAAATCAAACACTCACCCCTAGGAAAGACATGGCTTGTCAGTTCGGTCTGGACTGTTCCCATGAGGCACAAGACTGATTTGCATAGGGCCATGTCCGAACTGGGGTGGCTTGGTGAGCAAAATAACGATGGATTAAACCCAGATCAGTGACTGGGGGTGAATGTTTTGCCATTGTGCAACATTCCGTCCATCATCTTGTGTGTTCTGCTGTTTACCCTATGTGGGAAGGGTATGCCCAGACGTAGGTCCCTTGCTCACTAAGTCACTGGAGTCAAGCTATCCTGGCTGAAGACGGCTGATAGCCAGAAACCGGTCCTAGGGTGCTTGATTCCGGTCCAGGAAAGACATGACTTGGCATTTCGGGCTGGACTGTTCCCATGAGATACAGGCTCAAGACTGATTTGCATATGGCCATGTCTGAACTGGGGTGGCTTGATGAGTAAAATAACGATGGATTAAACCCAGATCTTTGACTGGGGGGTGAATGTTTTGCCATTGTGCAACATTCCGTCCATCATCTTGTATGTTTTGCTGTTTACCCTATGTGGGAAGGGTATGCCCAGACGTGGGTCCCTTGCTCACTAATGGGCACATGCATCATTGTCAATTGCAACCGCAAACGGTGCGAATCGCAATTTTTGGCCGTTTGCGAATGCAATTGACTAAATTGGGATGCATCATCTTTTTCGCAATTTTAGAAATCGCAATCATGTTGCGATTGCTAAAATTTCGATTGCATTTAAGAAATCGCAATTTGAGATTTCTTAAATGCAATGCATGAACATTTTAAATTTGCGAATTCGCAAATAGGGAGAGGTAAATTACCATGAAGTTGACCTTTATGGTAATTTGCTAAAACTTTCAAAAATGCACAAAAGTGCATTTTTGAAAGTTTTATTTTACACACACACACGCCCTTGGGGCATGTGTGTTTGAAAAATGCACTTAAAGTTCTATTTCAGGGGTGCAGGGGGTGGTCCTTTGGAACCCCCACTGCACCCTTGAAATTGCATTCTCAATTTGCGATTCGCTAATTGCTAATCGCAAATTGAGAATGACTTCCCATTGATTCCTATGGGCCTCTTGGCCCATAGGAATCAATGGGAAGGGATTCCTTAATTGCGATTCGCAAATTGTGAATCTCAGTTAAGGTTTTTTTTTAAATCGCAAAAAAAATTGCAATTTCTTGATGCATAGCCGTTTGCAATTTCTTAATTGCGATTCCTTAATTTTCGCTATTAAGAAATCGCAAACGGCAACAATGATGCATGTGGCCGATAGCCACTGGAGTCAAGCTATCTTGGCTGAAGACGGCTGATAGCAGGAAACCGGTCCTAGGATGCTTGATTCTGGTCCAGGAAAGATATGGCTTGGCAGTTCGGGCTGGACTGTTCACATAAGGCACAGGGTCAAGACTGATTTGCATATGGCCATGTCTGAACTGGGGTGGCTTGGTGAGCAAAATAACGATGGATTAAACCCAGATCTGTGACTGGGGGTGAATGTTTTGCCATTGTGCAACATTCCGTCCATCATCTTGTGTGATTTGCTGTACAAGCAACCTAGGCCTGGTTTCACCGTAGTTAGGAGTCATCAACCTAGGTATAGCTTGATTCCTGTAGCAAAGTGTGGATGGGACCCATTTCTGGGCATACCCATCCCTTTTATGGACACACATTAAAGTACACAAAAAGTGATGGGTGAAATGCTTGAATTCATCTCAGCCACTAGTAACTACTTGAGGCCACATTGCAGTCCATCGCTATTTTGCACACCATGCCACCTCAGTTTGTACCAAGCCATGTCCTCCCAGAACTCGGAAAACAAGCAACCTAAGACCTGGCTGATGAGCTCTAACAAGGGCGAAACCAGTCCTGGCTTTCTTGCGTTCCTGTTCAGGGAAGACCCTGCCTGGCAGTTCGAACAGGACTGTTTCCATTGGAGCAGGGTCAAGACTGTGATTTGCATATGGCTCAGTCCAATCTGACGTGGCATGGTGTGCAAAATAACAATGGACCAATATGTGGCCCCAAGTAATTAACATTGGCTGAGATTAATTCAAGCATTCCGTCCATCACTTTTGGATATTTTAGTGTTTTGCTATATTTGGAACAGGTATGGCAAGACACCCATGCACACTGTGTCCCTGGAACCAAACTTTACCTGGCTGATGAGCATTACTAGGGTCGAACTGGTCCTGGGTTCCTTGTGTTATGGTTCAGGAAGGACCCTACCTGGTAGTTCAAGTTTGACCCCCTTTGGAGCAGTGCTAAAACTGGTTCGTATATGGCTGGGTCCAAACTGAGGTGGCATGTTGTGCCACCTCAGTTTGGATTGGGATAGGCCCCTGAGTAAATACCAATGGCTGCGATCAGTTCAAACATTCTATCCATTACTTTAGTGTGTCACCCTAAGTGTGACTAGTATACCCAGACATAGGTCCCCATGCACACAATGTCACTGGAACTAAGCTATACCTTACTGATTAGCCCTACTAGGGTGAAACTAGTCCTCAGTTGCTTGTGTTTCGGTCTAGTCCAGTCCTGGCAGTACGGACTGGACTGTTCCCACTGGAGCAGGATCAAGACTGACTTGAATATGGCTGGGCTCAAACTGAGCTGGTATGGTGCGCAAAAAAAAAATTGACTGGGATGTGCTCCTAAAGAGTTACCATTGGCTGAGATTAATTCAAGCATTCCATATATCACTTTTGGATACTTTAGCATGCAGCCTTAAGTGGGATGAGTATGCCCAGATGTGGGTCCCATGCACACTCTGTCACGAACCAAGCTATACCTGAGTAATTAGCCCTAATTATTGATAAACTGGTCCTGTGTTGCTTGTGTTCCAGTTCAGGGAGGACCCTGCCTGGCAGTTCGGGCTGGCCTGTTCCAATTGGAGCACAATTAAGCTGATTTGCATAAAGCCAGATCCAATCTGAGGTGGTACGGTGTGCAAAATAACGATGGACTAGGATGCTCCCCATGCAATTGCGAGCAGCTGATATTGATTCAAGCATTCCATCCATCACTTTGCTATAATTTAGTCCCTCGCCCTAAGGGGGACAGGTATGACCAGGCGTGAGTCACATGCACACTTCATCTCTGGAACCAAGCTATACCTGCCGATGAGCCCTAACTATGGCAAAACTGGTCCTGGGTTGCATTTGTTCTGGTTTAGGGTAGACCCTGTCCCGCACTTTGGGCTGGACTGTTCCCATTGGAGCACGGTCAAGACTGATCTGCATGTGTTTCGGTTCAAACTGAGGTGGCATGGTGTGCAAAATAACGATGGACTGAGATGTGGCCCTGAGTAATTACCAGTGGCTTAGATTAATTCAGTCCTTGTGGAACAAACACCTAAGTGTCATTAGACAACATCAAACAATCAAATATCTTAGCATAAATAACACGGGAAAACCTAGTAATATGAAAATATATATTTTTATGTATTGAGTGAATATCAAGAGGAGTACAAACAAATGAAATCAATTAGCATATAGCCATGGAAAGAAGTAAAATCAAATTAACCTAGCAATACATGACTAAACAGCTATTCCAGTTAAATCATAAGCAACAAATCTCATAATGAGAATATGTTACATGTTATATTATGTTTGTATAGGAGTCTTTTTTGTTAGCTTCAATTTCCGTCCTGAAGATGGTCTGATGGACTACAGCTGAAAAGACCGAAACGTCGACCTTATCCTCTATTCCTGAGAAACTTTGTCACTTTGGAGCAATACATATTCTCATTATGAGATTTGTTGCTTATGATTTAACTGGAATAGTTGTTTAATAATGTATTGAGAGGTTAATTTGATTTTACTTTTTCCATGACTATATGCTGATTGATTTCATTTGTTTGTACTTCTCTTGATATTCACTAAATACATAAAAATATATATTTTCATATTACTAGGTTTTTCCATGTTATTTATGCTAAGATATTTGATGTTGTCTAATGAAACTTAGGCGTTTGTTCCGCAAGGACTAACTCCCTGATTAATCTTTTATTAACAAAAGATCGTTTCAAATCAAATCCCTTGTAGGCTCCTTTTACCCTTTACTATATTGCCCAAGCCTCCAAGGGTATATTGGGTTTTCCAAACTATTGATTTTATATTAATTCAAGCATTCCATCCATCTCTTTTGTATACATTGTTAGACATGTCAACATCTGTGTTTAATTTAAAATATAAAGGAGACATTAAAGAGTGTGTTTTACTTTACTACTATTTTATATGTAGCATAATCATTACTTTTTGGTTACTTACATTTTACTGTTGTTTTCAGTTAGTTGCTTTGTAATTTGGCACTATAGCATTTCAGAATTGATTATTTGGAATTTATTTTCTTCTTTTTTGCAGGTCTGGAAATAGGAAATGATAGTACTGAAAATATAATTAGATTTGTTTGAATAGACATATGTTTTACAAGTAGTCTATTTATTTATTTTTAAGGATTTAAACATGTAGTTACTTTTTGGAGGTTTCTGTTTGTCTAGACAGTGTGGCTGTCTTCTATTTTCTTGGTTGGGTGCAGGTATAACAAGCATTGGAAATGCCAGTAGCTCTGACTTCAAAATAATGTCTTATAGTAATGTGAAGCTTTACAAGTAGATAGCATGAGAATGGATATGTATTTGTGTGGAAGCATAAAATAATATCGGTGTTGGTAAAAAGGTCATGTGACAGTCGCATTGGAAAAACCAAACCTAAAGTCCATGTCGATTATTGACTGCCCTCCTCCCATCAGTGCCGCTGTCAGAGAAAAACACCATACATTATCTAGTTATCTAAGACACTTTAATAGCTTTTCAATGTTATGTGTGTTCAACTGAAAGTTCAAACTCAGGAAACTGGATAAATAAACAACATTATCACAGCTGTGTGGAAGGTGATCACTTTTTTGTGGAATCACACAACTTCTGCCCAATCAAACATGTACTCCTGGTTCCCAACATGCCCCTCTCTCCTGATGATTCTCACATAATTGTCTGGCGATAGCAGCTCTGTCAAGCCAAACCATAAAAAAGGGGCCTTTTTTGTTTCTTTTATATAGTCTTAATTAATTGTGATTGTGTTCTGATTGGTTAACAGAGTTTAGTTTTATTTTCATTAGTCATATTAAATTGCTATTTTTTGTTTTTGTATTATTTATTTGGAAAATGCTCATTAAGGTGTCTATATGCCTTTGTATTTTCTTTTACTTTTAGTAGCTACATCAATATAAATTAATTATTTTCAATTTTTTGTTAAATTTGTTGAGATAGTATTCTTTCTATTATTATTATGTTTCTTACATAGCGCCAGAATCGACCCCCGAAGGGGTATCTCCGCGCTTGCCTTGGGAACCCGTCCTGGCTTTTCCCTGTGAGATAGCCCCTACAGGGCAACCCCAAGGTGAAAGCCAGGCATCCCGCCGCGGGGGGCCATTGTGGAGATTAAGCAAGCTTAATGCCCAGAGTTGCAGAGTGTGAACCCATGATTAGGTCAGGCACCGAAGCGAGAATTATCGAGTCCATGGACATTTGAGCTCAAGACCCTGCCGCGTCGGGAATTGAACCCTGGTCCCGGGTCTGACGTCTGCTTCAGGGTCTGCCTGCTCTAACCAGTGAGCCACACTTCTCCATATATATTTGTGAGTAGTAATTTTGGAGTTAGGATTGTCAATATTGAGTACTTTTATATTTTGTTTGTTGATATTGTGTTATTCATGATGTAGTGCTCGATATTATGTATTTTGATATTTTTGTATTTTACATAGGTTTAACAGAAATTCAGTACTGTGGTATGTGATATTTTCATACAATATTGCTATACCACAATATTTTTGTTGCGGGAATGCAGTAGGTCACTGTGTTGCTGACCAACATGTAGGAGATATCTTTGCAATGTTTAATTGAGGAACTAGCATTGATCATGGTAGATTTAATAATGGAGAAATGTTTACTAGGAGATTGTGAAGGCATACATTAAACACTGCAAAAATATCCACAGCATATATAAAGTATTTTTAATACATTTTAGGCCTGGATATATGTGTCCTGGCAATTGTCTTGACTGAAAATGTGTCTTTTATATGGAATAGGGCAATTCCATAAACGGTAAATCTCTGAAGTATAATTATATAACACACTCAGGGGGATATTCTCAAGGAAGTAGTGGTGAGAGGCGTTAGCCTCCTTGGCTTAATGCCTCTCACCTCTCACCGCCACTTCGGAAACCCGAGGCTGCACCCTATTCTCAAGAATGTGGGGCAGCCTGGCATTTCCCCCTGCGATGGCGCTAAATTTCACGACTTAGCGCCAACGCAGACATCCTTGCACCAGAGTGCAAGGGTGTCTGTGTGCAGGGAAGGGTAGTTTAGAGTATTTACTGACAGATACGGATAGACTCTATCAGCCTTTAATTTATTGATGGGATATCTGCTAAACTCTTATTCATAATTGGGTTCGCAGGGAGACTTACGTTTTCGGATCTTTGGGATACTAGCCCTCACGGGTACCTGATCCCTAACAAGTTTTGGACTTCTTTACCCAGCCTCTACTATTGGAGGTAAGCGTACGAAACCCCATTATATCAAGTACAGTCATACAGAATGTCTTATCTCTGTATGTGGTATCAGAAATTTAAATGGAGCCATTAGTTTGGATATAACTTACTCTTGGGCAGGAATATTTATAAACGGGAGACAGCTGCAAGAAAATATCGCACCTCCCTAAATAATCTTTGATATTGGACAGACAACGATATTTACACAGGAGGCGACACATGTTAAGGTAGGTTATACCTTCAAGTCATATCTTCACACCTATCCATACTGATATGCCACTTGAATATTTGGGCAGGTATTCTTAGATTTCCCGAATTTTTTGTGATTTCAGGGCACATCCTGACATAGTGAAGGTACTGGCATCAATTTGATGCAATTTGTTTTTTCTCACGAGCACTTGGGTTGTACATAATAAAATACCTGATGGTACACCATGGGTCTATGAAATAACATCAGACACCAATATTTATATATGTTTCAATATTTAAACTTATATTGTCCATAAACTGACTTTGACTGTTCAAATTTACGCTAATGTTTTGATTAGTAGCATGTATGATTACATGGCACTTAGGTGGTTTACAGTCCTGACACGGTCTGCCTGTCAAAATGGTGGTTGGTTTTAATAACCAAAAAATGTAAGAAATGATTACAAATATAAGTTCTTTGCATTATTTCCAGCCTTGACGAAGCCGTAGGTGTCTTAACCTAGGCGAAACGCGTTGGAATACTAGCCACTTCGGGTACCTGATCCCTAACAAGTTTTGGACTTCTTTACCCAGCCTCTACTATTGGAGGAATATTTATAAACGGTAGACAGGTGCAAGAAAATATCGCAGATCCCTAAATAATCTTTGATATTGGACAGACAACGATATTTACACAGGAGGGGACACATGTTAAGGGCACATCCTGACATAGTGAAGCCTTGACGAAGCCGTAGGTGTCTTAACTTAGGCGAAACGCGTTGGCGCAAGGAGTGGACTTTGTGAAATAAAAGACCTTCATGTTACACAACCATACTGAGGAGTTAAGAATTTGAATTGTTATTTTTGCAACTTTGCATTGTATTTTCTGTGTGCTCCGGGACTTTATGTTACTTGTATTTTTTAACTTCTGTTGAAAATTAGTGGGGGTGGGTGTTACCCCCTAATAACTTGGATGCACCAGCCAGATAATTCGAAGAGTTAAGATTTGGTATGTTATACATTATATGAGCGCCAGTTACCCATAACACTTGATTTTTGTGCATCCTTGGACCTGTTTCGGATTCACAATCCTCAACAGCCAGGCTATCTTAAACCCAGTGGGCAAGTGAGCAAGGGACTCACGTCTGATCCAGGACACCCCCCACGCCACACGGCTTGCTAGCTGTAGCGCGTCTCTGGCCCAGCGCCACAGGTTCATCCCTGGCCTCGGGCCCCCGCTGCTGCTCGTTTCTTCTTCCCCACTGCTGCCCTCATTGTGTGTACTGCCCTCATTGTGTGCACTTACTGACTGTACTTCTTCATTCCTATTCTGTAGTAGTTCTGTAATAGTTTTTTGTGCCTTCGTGAGTACTTACCCCTGGTGTGCCCCCTCCCTGCTCCCCTGCTTCCCGCCGCTGCTCCCTCGCGGCCCGCCCACTTTTTCTTCTGTTAACCCCATTGGCTGCCCCACTCCCGCCTCCCAGATGCTCCTCCCTCTCACTTCACCTCATATGGAGACCGCGCGTATGCGCAGCGGTCACGTGCAGCGGGCGCGCCAAAGGCAAGCCCATCTGCGCCCGTCCACGCCTGGACCGCGCCCAGCGCCAGGACCCCTGGCCCCCGACTATGCAGCCCCCCCCGACGAACCTACGACGCCGCCCCCCTCCATGCACTCAACGCCAGCCGAAACCCCGCCTGCTACTGAGCCACCCCGAAACACACCCACGGACCCTTCGCCTGCCAAGCCTGCCAATTCACCTGCCTCCGATCCTACACCACACCCACCAAGTAGAGCACCAGCATCTACCACCTCAAGTGCATCCTGCTAAACACCCGCTCCGTCCACAGGCACGCCATCGAACTCTGGAACCTGCTCGACACAACATCACCAGACGTCGCCTTCTTCGCGGAAACTTGGATGTACGCCTCCTCAGCCCCCGACATCGCCATAGCCATCCCGGATGGATACAAGATCACCCGGAGGAATAGAATCAACCAGACCGGAGGAGGCATCCCCATCGTCCACAGGAACACCATCCGCATCACGACCACTACCGACGACACCCGCACCACCGCCGAGCACCTTCACTTCAAGATACACACCGACCCCAAGACCACCCTCAGAGGCACCCTCATCTACAGACCCCCGGGACCACGCACGCAATTCAGCGAAGCCATCGCAGACTTCGTCAGTCCACACACCCTCACCTCCTCCGACTACATCCTCCTAGGGGACCTCAACTTCCACCTGGAGAACAACAAGGACTACAACACCACCACCCTGCTGGACAACCTCACCAACCTCGGACTCAAGCAACTGGTGAACACCCCCACCCACTACGCCGGCCACACGCTTGACCCCGTCTTCTCCTCCAGCAAGCACATCTTCTTCAGCCACTCCACCGGACTACACTGGACAGATCACAGCTGCGTCCACTTCACCTTCAGGAGAACCACGATCCACCATCACCCGCAACAGGTTCGCCGTAGAAGCTGGAGCAAGATCACCGCCAACCAGCTCACCACCGCCCTCAGCCAGAACCCACCCACCAGCACAACGGACCCCAACGAAGCAGCCCGCAACCTCACACAGTGGCTCACCAACTGCGCCGACGACCTCGCACCTCAGAAGACCCTGCCCAGCAGACCCAGCAACAGGAAAGCCTTGTGGTTCACCATCGACCTCAAAAACTCCAAGAAGACCTGCCGCAACCTCGAGAAAGCCTGGCGCCACGACCAGACAGCAGAAAACATGGCAGCCCTCAAGAACGCCACCCGAAAACGCCACCAGATGATCCGCACCACCAAGAGGACAACATTCAAAGAACGACTGGACAACAACACCCACAACAGCAAGGAACTCTTCAGAATCGTCAAAGAGCTCTCCAACCCCAGCGCCTGCAACAACAACATCACATCGTCGCAAGATCTCTGCGACTCACTCGCCTCGTTCTTTCACCGCAAGATCGCCGACATACACAACAGCTTCGGCGCACAGACCACGCACCCTACCACCGAACCAACACCCTAGACCACCACCCTCCGGACCTGGACCCCTGTCAGCACTGAAGACACCACCCGCCTGATGAACACCATCCACTCCGGCTCACTCTCCGACCCTGCCCACACTACATCTTCAACAAAGCCGACTCCATCATCGCACCCCAACTCCGGAACATCATCAACAGCTCCTTCACATCTGCCACCTTCCCGGAGAGCTGGAAACATGCCGAGCTGAGCTCCCTCCTGAAGAAACCCACAGCGGACCCCACCGACCTCAAGAACTTCTGCCCCATCTCGCTCCTCCCCTTTCCAGCCAAAGTCCTCGAGAAGACCGTCAACAGACAACTCTCCGCCTTCCTCGAGACCAACGTATCTCTTGACCCCTCACAGTTCGGCATCCGAGCAAACCACAGCACCGAGACCACCCTCATCGCAGCTACCGACGACATCAGGGCACTGCTCGACAACGGGGAAACTGCTGCCCTCATCCTCCTAAACCTCTCAGCAGCCTTCGACACCGTATGCCACCGCACGCTGATTCAGCGCCTCAGCAACACCGGAATCTAATGAGCGGCACTGGAGTGGATCATCTCGTTCCTCGCCGGAAGAACCCAGAGAGTCCACCTCCCTCCGTTCCGTTCCGCGGCCACCGAAGTCATCTGCGCCGTCCCGCAGGGAACATCACTCAGCCCCACCCTCTTCCACGTCTACATGAGCCTTCTCTCAACCATCGCTCGCCAACACAACCTCAACATCATCTCCTACGCCGACGACACCCAGCTGATCCTCTCCCTCACCAACGACCCCGCCACCTCCAAAGACAACCTCCAGGAAGGAATTTAAAGAAGTCACAGAATGGATGAAGATCAGCCGTCTGAAACTGATCGCAGACAAGAAGGAAGTCCTCATCCTCGGACCATCTCCTTCTGCCTGGGACGACTCCTGGTGGCCCCCTGCCCTGGGCATCGCACCCAAACCAACGGACCACGCACGCAACCTGGGCTTCATCCTGGACTCCTCTCTCTCGATGACCAAGCAAGTGGACGCCGTCTCGTCATCATGCTTCAACACCCTGCGCATGCTCCGAAAGATCTTCCGGTGGATCCCCACCGAAACCAGGAAGACGGTCACCCAGGCCCTCGTCACCGGCCATCTGGACTATGGGAACACCCTCTATGCTGGAACCTCAGCTAAACTCCAGAAAAGACTCCAGCTCATTCAGAACACCTCAGCACGACTCATCCCGGACATACCTCGCCGCTGCCACATCTCTGCCCACCTGAAAGACCTACACTGGCTTCCCGTCAACAAGAGAATCACGTTTAGACTCCTCACCCACGCACGACACGGGCTGAAGTACTTCAACAGCCGCCTCACATTCTACACACCCACCCGCCAGCTCCGATCCGTCAGCCTCGCCCTCGCCTCCGTCCCACGATTCCGGAAATCCACCGTCGGAGGACGCTCCTTCTCCTACCTGGCAGCCAAGACATGGAACTCCCTCCCCACTCACCTACGGCTGACCCTGGACCATCTCTCCTTCAGGAAACAACTCAAGACCTGGCTGTTCGAGCAGTAGCAACCCCCCCCACTCCACCCCACCCCCAGCGCCTTGAGACCAACTTAGGGCGAACAAAGCGATACAAAAGGGGATGATGGACGCAGCGTTTGAGCAAATCAAACACTCACCCCCAGTCAAATGATCTGGGTTTAATCCATCACCATTCTTTAGCTCACTCAGCCACCCCAGTTCAGACATTGCCAAATGCAAATCAGTCTGACCCTGTGCCTCATGGGAACAGTCCAGCCCGAACTGCCAAGCCATGTCTTCCCTGGACCGGAAACAAGCATCCTGGGACCAGTTTCGGATTCATAATCCTCATCAGCCAGGCTATCTTGAATCCAGTGTCCAAGTGAGCAAGGGACTCACGTCTGAGCATACCCTGCCAACTTAGGGCGAACAAAGCGATACAAAAGGGGATGATGGACATAGCGTTTGAGCAAATCAAACACTCACCCCCAGGAAAGACATGACTTGTCAGTTCGGTCTGGACTGTTCGCATGAGGCACAAGACTGATTTGCATAGGGCCATGTCTGAACTGGGGTGGCTTGGTGAGCAAAATAACGATGGATTAAATCCAGATCAGTGACTGGGGGTGAATGTTTTGCCATTGTGCAACATTCAGTCCATCATCTTCTGTGTTCTGCTGTTTACCCTATATGGGAAGGGTATGCCCAGACGTGGGTCCCTTGCTCACTAAGCCACTGGAGTCAAGCTATCCTGGCGGCTGAAGACGGCTGATAGCCAGAAACCGGTCCTAGGATGCTTGATTCCCGTCCAGGAAAGACATGACTTGGCATTTCGGGCTGGCTTGGGGAGCAAAATAACGATGGATTAAACCCAGATCTTTGACTGGGGGGTGAATGTTTTGCCATTGTGCAACATTCCGTCTATCATCTTGTGTGTTTCGCAAATAGGCAGAGGTAAATTACCATGAAGTTGACCTTTATGGTAATTTGAGAAAACTTTCAAAAATGAACAAAAGTGCATTTTTGAAAGTTTTATTTTACACACACACACGCCCTTGGGGCATGTGTGTGTGTAAAAAATGCACTTAAAGTTATATTTCAGGGGTGCAGGGGGTGGTCCTTTGGGCCCCCCACTCCACCCTTGAAATTGCATTCTCAATTTGCGATTCGCTAACTGCTAATCGCAAATTGAGAATGACTTCCCATTGATTCCTATGGGCCTCTTGGCCCATAGGAATCAATGAGAAGGGATTCCTCAATTGCGATTCGCAAATTGTGAATCTCAATTGAGGAATTTTTAGAAATCGCAAAAAAAATTGCGATTTCTTGATGCATAGCCGTTTGCAATTTCTTAATTGCGATTCCTTAATTTTCGCAATTGAGAAATCGCAAACGGCAACAATGATGCATGTGGCCGATAGCCACTGGAGTCAAGCTATCTTGGCTGAAGACGGCTGATAGCAGGAAACCGGTCCTAGGATGCTTGATTCCGGTCAAGGAAAGACATGGCTTGGCAGTTCGGGCTGGACTGTTCCCATGAGGCACAGGGTCAAGACTGATTTGCATATGGCCATGTCTGAACTGGGGTGGCTTGGTGAGCAAAATAACGATGGATTAAACCCAGATCTGTGACTGGGGGTGAATGTTTTGCCATGTGCAACATTCCGTCCATCATCTTGTGTGATTTGCTGTACAAGCAACCTAGGCCTGGTTTCACCCTAGTTAGGAGTCATCAACCCAGGTATAGCTTGATTCCTGTAGCAAAGTGTGGATGGGACCCATTTCTGGGCATGCCCATCCCTTTTATGGACACACATTAAAGTACACAAAAAGTGATGGGTGAAATGCTTGAATTCATCTCAGCCACTAGTAACTACTTGAGGCCACATTGCAGTCCATCGTTATTTTGCACACCATGCCACCTCAGTTTGTACCAAGCCATGTCCTCCCAGAACCTGGAAAACAAGTAACCTAAGACCTGGCTGATGAGCTCTAACATGGGCGAAACCAGTCCTGGCTTTCTTGCGTTCCTGTTCAGGGAAGACCCTGCCTGGCAGTTCGAACAGGACTGTTTCCATTGGAGCAGGGTCAAGACTGTGATTTGCATATTGCTCAGTCCAAACTGACGTGGCATGGTGTGCAAAATAACAATGGACCAATATGTGGTCCCTAGTAATTAACATTGGCTGAGATTAATTCAAGCATTCCGTCCTTTTTTTTCTCGATATTTTAGTGTTTTGCTATATTTGGAACAGATATGGCAAGACACCCATGCACACTGTGTCCCTGGAACCAAACTTTACCTGGCTGATGAGCATTACTAGGGTCGAACTGGTCCTGGGTTCCTTGTGTTATGGTTCAGGAAGGACCCTACCTGGTAGTTCAAGTTTGACCCCCTTTGGAGCAGTGCTAAAACTGGTTCGTATATGGCTGGGTCCAAACTGAGGTGGAATGTTGTGCCACCTCAGTTTGGATTGGGATAGGCCCCTGAGTAAATACCAATGGCTGCGATCAGTTCAAACATTCTATCCATTACTTTAGTGTGTCACCCTAAGTGTGACTAGTATACCCAGAAATAGGTCCCCATGCACACAATGTCACTGGAACTAAGCTATACCTTACTGATGAGCCCTACTAGGGTGAAACTAGTCCTCAGTTGCTTGTGGTTCGGTCTTGTCCAGTTCTGGCAGTACGGACTGGACTGTTCCCACTGGAGCAGGATCAAGACTGACTTGAATATGGCTGGGCTCAAACTGAGCTGGTATGGGGCGCAAAAAAAAATGGACTGGGATGTGCTCCTAAAGAGTTACTATTGGCTGAGATTAATTCAAGCATTCCATATAGCACTTTTGGATACTTTAGCATGCTGCCTTAAGTGGGATGAGTATGCCCAGATGTGGGTCCCATGCACACTCTGTCATGAACCAAGCTATACCTGAGTAATTAGCCCAAATTATTGATAAACTGGTCCTGTGTTGCTTGTGTTCCAGTTCAGGGAGGACCCTGCCTGGCAGTTCGGGCTGGCCTGTTCCAATTGGAGCACAATGAAGCTGATTTGCATAAAGCCAGATCCAATCTGGGTGGTACGGTGTGCAAAATAACGATGGACTAGGATGCTCCCCATGCAATTGCGAGCAGCTGATATTGATTCAAGCATTCCATCCATCACTTTGCTATAATTTAGTGCGTCGCCCTAAGGAGGAAGGGTATGACCAGGCGTGAGTCACATGCACACTTCATCTCTGGAACTGAGCTATACCTGGCTGATGAGCCCTAACTATGGCAAAACTGGTCCCGGGTTGCATTTGTTCTGGTTTAGGGTAGACCCTGTCTCGCACTTTGGGCTGGACTGTTCCCATTGGAGCACGGTCAAGACTGATCTGCATGTGGCTCGGTTCAAACTGAGGTGGCATGGTGTGCAAAATAACGATGGACTGAGATGTGGCCCTGAGTAATTACCAGTGGCTTAGATTAATTCAGTCCTTGTGGAACAAACACCTAAGTGTCATTCGTATCAGAAAACAGGCTGTATCCCTTCCCCCTTTCCAATCGGTCTTCTCCCCTGTCCCTCACGGTGTTCCCCAGGGCTCCTCCATCAGTCCGATTCTTTTTAATGTTTACTTGAAACCACTGGTCGTTTTAATTAAATCGCACAATATGACCACAGTAAACTATGCGGACGATACCCAGCTCCTTTTCTCTTGGGAGGGTGAAGATTCCATCTCTTTTGAAGCCTTCCATAACTGCCTAAGAGACACCGCAGGCTGGTTGCACCGGAACTCCCTCCAGTTTAACTCCTCGAAAACCGAGGTTCTGTTCTGTCCCGTGAGCCGCATTTCCCGCCCTCTGCCTGCCGAGTTCTGGCCCCCGGAAAACTCCAACAACCCGCTACCTGTTACCAGTGTTCGCAATCTGGGCGTCATGCTAAATCACCAACTGAGCATGGAAACGCAGGTTTCAAGAACAGTCGCCACCTGCTCAGCCCTTATGCGCTCACTGCGCAAAATCCTGCCTCTATTACCATCTTCAGCTCGAGCTTTGATAGTCAGGTGCACTATCCTTAGTCGCCTTGACTATTGTAATGCTCTCCTGTTTGAATCCCCTGCGACACTGCTAGACAGACTCCAACGAGTTCAGTCGGCAGCAGCCAAACTGGCTCTTGGTTGGACCAGGAGATCCTCGGCCACCGCTGCCTTGGCCGAACTGCACTGGCTTCCTTTGAAGCAACGCATCGCCTTCAAAGCCCTTTGCTTGGTCTTCAAGGCACTACACGGTGCAGGACCTAGACCTCTTCAACGTCTGTTCTCGTGGTACATTCCCACCAGAACACTTAGGTCCGCAACCGCCTGCCTTGTGAAAGTACCCAGATGCAAGAAAGCCAGGATTGGGGGAAGATCCTTCAGAGTGGCTGCGGCCAAGCTCTGGAACAGTCTGCCGGCCGATATTCGCCAAATCCCACACCTCCTACCCTTCAGGAAGCGAATCAAAACATGGCTCTTCCCCCACCCCTCCTCTATGCCCGCTCGCTCATAATTCACCTCCCCCGCCCAATAACCCAGGAGTAGCTACCAGCGCCAGGATACCTGCCAGGTGACAGCCACGCTCTACAAATGTAAAAAAAAAAAAAAAACAAATTCGATAACATCAAACAATCAAATATCTTAGCATAAATAACACGGGAAAACCTAGTAACATGAAAATAAATATTTTTATGTATTGAGTGAATATCAAGAGGAGTACAAACAAATGAAATCAATTAGCATATAGCCATGGAAAGAAGTAAAATCAAATTAACCTAGCAATACATGACTAAACAACTAGTCCAGTTAAATCATAAGCAACAAATCTCATAATGAGAATATGTTACATGTTATATTATGTTTGTATAGGAGTCTTTTTTGTTAGCTTCAATTTCCGTCCTGAAGACGGTCTGATGGACTACAGCCGAAAAGACCGAAACGTCGACCTTATCCTCTATTCCTAAGAAACTTTGTCACTTTGGAGCAATACATATTCCCATTATGAGATTTGTCGCTTATGATTTAACTGGAATAGTTGTTTAATAATGTATGCTAGGTTAATTTGATTTTACTTCTTTCCATGACTATATGCTGATTGATTTCATTTGTTTGTACTCCTCTTGATATTCGCTAAATACATAAAAATATATATTTTCATATTACTAGGTTTTTCCATGTTATTTATGCTAAGATATTTGATGTTGTCTAATGACACTTAGGCGTTTGTTCCGCAAGGACTAACTCTCTGATTAATCTTTTATTAACAAAAGATCGTTTCAAATCAAATCCCTTGTAGGCTCCTTTTACCCTTTACTATATTGCCCAAGCCTCCAAGAGTATATTGGGTTTTCCAAACTATTGATTTTATATTAATTCAAGCATTCCATCCATCTCTTTTGTATACATTGTTAGACATGTCAACATCTGTGTTTAATTTAAAATATAAAGGAGACATTAAAGAGTGTGTTTTACTTTACTACTATTTTATATGTAGCATAATCATTACTTTTTGGTTACTTACATTTTACTGTTGTTTTCAGTTAGTTGCTTTGTAATTTGGCACTATAGCATTTCAGAATTGATTATTTGGAATTTATGTTCTTCTTTTTTGCAGGTCTGGAAATAGGAAATGATAGTACTAAAAATATAATTAGATTTGTTTGAATAGACATATGTTTTACAAGTAGTCTATTTATTTATTTTTAAGTATTTAAACATGTAGTTACTTTTTGGAGGTTTCTGTGTTTATCTAGACAGTGTGGCTGTCTTCTATTTTCTTGGTTGGGTGCAGGTATAACAAGCATTGGAAATGCCAGTAGCTCTGACTTCAAAATAATGTCTTATAGAAATGTGAAGCTTTACAAGTAGATAGCATGAGAATGGATATGTATTTGTGTGGAAGCATAAAATAATATTGGTGTTGGTAAAAAGGTCATGTGACAGTCGCATTGGAAAAACCAAACCTAAAGTCCATGTCGATTATTGACTGCCCTCCTCCCATCAGTGCCGCTGTCAGAGAAAAACACCATACATTATCTAGTTATCTAAGACACTTTAATAGCTTTTCAATGTTATGTGTGTTCAACTGAAAATTCAAACTCAGGAAACTGGATAAATAAACAACATTATCACAGCTGTGTGGAAGGCGATCACTTTTTTGTGGAATCACACAACTTCTGCTCAATCAAACATGTACTCCTGGTTCCCAACATGCCCCTCTCTCCTGATGATTCTCACATAATTGTCTGGCGATAGCAGCTCTGTCAAGCCAAACCATAAAAAAGGGGCCTTTTTTGTTTCTTTTATATAGTGTTAATTAATTGTGATTGTGTTCTGATTGGTTAACAGAGTTTAGTTTTATTTTCATTAGTCATATTAAATTGCTATTTTTTGTTTTTGTATTATTTATTTGGAAAATGCTCATTAAGGTGTCTATATGCATTTGTATTTTCTTTTACTTTTAGTAGCTACATCAATATAAAATAATTATTTTCAATTTTTTGTTAAATTTGTTGAGATAGTATTCTTTCTATATATTTGTGAGTAGTAATTTTGGAGTTAGGATTGTCAATATTGAGTACTTTTATATTTTGTTTGTTGATATTGTGTTATTCATGATGTAGTGTTCGATATTATGTATTTTGATATTTTTGTATTTTACATAGGTTTAACTGAAATTCAGTACTGTGGTATGTGATATTTTCATACAATATTGCTATACCACAATATTTTTGTTGCGGGAATGCAGTAGGTCACTGTGTTGCTGACCAACATGTAGGAGATATCTTTGCAATGTTTAATTGAGGAACTAGCATTGATCATAGTAGATTTAATAATGGAGAAATGTTTACTAGGAGATTGTGAAGGTATACATTAAACACTGCAAAAATATCCACAGCATGTATAAAGTATTTTTAATACCTTTTAGGCCTGGATAAAAGTGTCCTGGCAATTGTCTTGACTGAAAATTTGTCTTTTATATGGAATAGGGCAATTCCATAAATGGTAAATCTCTGAAGTATAATTATATAACACACTCAGGGGGATATGCTCAAGGAAGTGGTGGTGAGAGGCGTTAGCCTCCTTGGCTTAATGCCTCTCACCTCTCACCGCCACTTCGGAAACGCGAGGCTGCACCCTGTTCTCAAGAATGTGGTGCAGCCTGGCATTTCCCCCTGCGATGGCGCTAAATTTCACGACTTAGCGGCAACGCAGACATCCTTGCACCAGAGTGCAAGGGTGTCCGTGTGCAGGGAAGGGTTGTCTATGTACAGGAAGGTGCCCCTAAACAATCCTAAAATACCATTTTGTTACTTTCATGTGTGCTGCTTCCTGCAGCACACATCAAAGTTACAAAATTGATTTTTTGAAAAGGTTTGTTCATGTACATGAAGGGACACCTTCCTGTACAAGAACAAACCATGGCATATTCCTTTTTCCATGTGGGCTGCACAAGGCAGCCCACATGGAAAAAGTAGAAACGAGGAGAAATAAAGCATTTCTCCTCGTTTTGCGAGCTTAAGGCCTGGATTCTTCTGGTCTTAAGTTCGACGCTGCCACCTATTATCGCCGCCCTTGATAATAGGTGGCTGCGTCGATCACAATCGGTCTTGCGGTGGACCGCAATACCCACTGCACGCCCATTTCACACTAAATTTAGCATAAAAGGGGCCTTATACTTAAGGCAGCGTTAAGCCACTTAACATGGCTTAAAGACACGTTAAGTGGGTTAACGCTGTCTTGAGAATAAGGCGCTGACCATATCGCCACGAGAATATGGGAAAAAGTGACTATCCGTGGCGATAGGGGCTTGAGAATATGCCCCTCAATTATTTGTCTTGTTGCTAGGTGCTGATAACAGGAGTTGACTATTACTCAAGTCATTGGTGCTCATTTGATCAAACTTGCAGGATGAACAGCCGATTTATGAAGATTCGAACATAGACACTCGTGACTAGACAAGTTTCTACAATGGATGCATTAGTTCACTGAGGAATTTTGTTTTCTTCTCCTTCCATAACTTTAAAGGAGAAAAACGTAATCTGTACTAATTGGGAGAGGCAAATACCACTTTGGTTTCACAAAAAGATTACAACACAAAAAATCAAATAGAAATCCAGACATCTATTTAAATTTCTTCTGTAGCTAAAAATGGCGTGTCAGTAGATACTTTATTAGAAACACTGACAGGAAATAACCGGTCTAACAATCTACCTTTGTACTGCATGAGAGGTGAAAAAACACGTCAAGTGGAGAATGAAGCAACTGTATTTGCTAGAAACTCCTTGACAACAATGTACAATTACATCTCAACTGATTTGAGTTTTTTATACCCATTACTTTATTATTACCTCTATGTTTTCTGAAATTCTGTATTTCATATTCATCATTGTGGTCTGCCACCGCTAATTTGAAATAAACCCTAAAATAATCAAAAATATGCCACATGATCCACAAAAACCAAAAAAGAAAAATTAGAGATGCCTTTATTTTGGTATTCACAGAAGGCACTTACTCATTTCGGTATTCACAGAAGTTAGGAGTCCTAACTTTAGGACTCATAAATGCCTTCTGTGAATACCGAAAGTCTTAAAGTTTGGATTTTTATCAGTTTAGGAGTAGTGAAGTTAGGACTCCTAACTTGAGGACTCCTAAATGCCTTCTGTGAATACCGAAAGTCTTAAAGTTAGGATGTGTCTCAGTTTAGGAGTAGTAAAGTTAGGACTCCTAACTTCTGTGAATACCGAAATGAGTAAGTGCCTTCTGTGAATACCAAAATGAGTAAGTGCCTTCTGTGAATACCAAAATGGTAGTAAGTTTAGGATTTTGTCTTAAGTTAGTTCTGTGAATCGGGCCCATGCTTTCTTCTCTATGTTTCTTTCCTTACACACAATAAATGGTCTTATAACCATAACTAAAAGAGCCCCTTAACTTTATATTTTTTCAAACCTTGGCAACAGTTATTATTGAGTACTATACGTATACCATACCTCCAGCTATACTATCTGATATCTTCTTCTCCAGTCTGTCCCTAGCGCCGGGAAACCCACTGTGGGTAGCTGTGCGCGGTAAAAGTTTAAATAAATAAAATAAATAAATAAATCTGTGCTTAGTATCACAGATTCTCTGGGTGCTTGAGGACCCTATTTAGAATTGCGTGGTGATATCCAAGTACATTAAATAGTATATACACCAAAAACATAATTTTTTAGAAGCTACCCTTAAGTTCTAGACACAGGGTGTGAGCTTCAGAAATGTCCTGCATCCAAAACCTCTAACATAGAGTCTAGTCAATGGCCACACTCAGTGCAGAGTGTACCAGCCTTCATCTGTCACTCTTGAACTCTGGAGGCATTGTGTGGTCTTTCATCACACTCTTTGCTCAGTACCCTGAGCACAGAATGTTACATTTGACTTTGCAACCATTCTATAATAACCTTTGAGACTCCACCGGCAGACTTTGGATGCAGTATTTTGCCCTAAGCCATTCCCTAGGTCATTGAAGCCTATGGCCATCCACTCCAAGAGGCTACCATTGTGTCCACCTTCAAATACATCGTATGCCTACTACTCTAAACCATGGGCCTCATTTATGAGAAATGACGCATCGCTGCGTGAAAGCAGCAATGCGTCACTTCTCAGTGCGCACTCCTTGCGACATTCCTGATGCATCATATTTGATGTATGACTCATCATGTCGCAAGGAGTTACAGCTACGTCAGTATTTCTGACGTATCTGTAAGCGCAAAAGTGACGCATTGCTGGGGTGTGTCACAAAAGTGACGCATCACCAGCAATGCGTCCTTTCACATGGGGCAAGCCCCATGTGAAAGGGCCTGCGTCAGTCTTACGCCTGCTGTGAGGCAGGCGCAAGATTTTGACGCAACGGCGTCCTAAAAGTGACGCCGTGAAATCTCATAGATTTCACTGCGTCACTTCTATGACCCCTCTGTTAGACCTGACATCATTGGCTTGAGTCTCTCCTCCATTTTTTGCTGTTTGCCTCCTCTATTTACGATGTTTTTGCTTGTATATCGCTTTGGGCACTATGCCACTGCTAATCAGTGCCACAGTGCAAGTGCTCCCTATGTAAAATGGCTGTATTGATTGAATTCCATGTTTGGCTTATTTGGTTTACTGTCAGTCCCTAGTCTAGTGCACCAGGAGTGCCAGGGCGTGTAAATACAAATGCTGCTCGTGGGCTTGCAGCACAGGTTGTGCCACCCACAAGAGCGGCCTAGTAAAAGTATGTCTGAAGGTCTGCCATTGCTAGACCTAGGTGCAGTCTGGTACTGTCACGCTGACTGCGCAAGTACACCTACTTGCCAGTCCCTAAACCTTCCCTTAACTTCATGTTAGTCACCCCTATGGTAGGCCCACGGGCAGGGTGCATTGTAAGTATAAGGTAGGACAAGCCTGACCAAGTTGGCATGTCCTAATAGTGAATTACAGCCATATTCGTTTTTCACTATTGTAAGGTAACCTGCTCTCCATTAGTTAGAATGGGCTGCCAGGATTATTAATGCTATAATCCTAGCTGGCTCGGAGAGCATGGTGCAATGTCGAGTTTGGTATCCCTGAACTCAGGGTTTAATCACGCATCCGTTTGTGTGGATGGTTTTTGGACTCTGGGTTTGAAAATAGCACTTTTAGAGAGTGGCTATTTTCTTGTCTAACTATTTCTGGTTTCTGCTGGTTTGGTGTGTGTGTGACAGGAGCTGGGGGGCTCCAGAGGTCTGAGTGAGTCAGTGTGGGATGAGTGGGACATTTGCATTGAGAGTAGGGGGAGAGTAGTTCCTGATAGCCTGCCCTGCCTGATACAATGCTGGCTCCACCTCCTGCCAGGCGACTGATGGCTCTGTGCCTGCCATGGACGATCCTGGCCCCACCTCCTACCAGGAGGCCGATAGCTCTGCTCCTGCCAGTGACAATGCTGGCTCCACCTCCTGCTGGGCGTCTGAGGACCCAGCCCTGCACAGTGAATAGGCCAGGTGCCTCTGCCTGGCTACACCCACAACAGACCCAGGATGTGGGGAAATTCCCCTGCATGGACAAAGGGATCAAAGCCAAAAAGGGGTATAAGAGAAGGACCCCTGAACCAAGAATTTAGATCACTTCTGACAAGGAAACCTGAACCAAGGACAAGAAGCCTGCTGATCCAAGGACTTGCCTACCCCTTCTGCCAGTGTGCTGTTTGTTGGGGGAATCCTGCAGTTGCTTCTTTATTTTTGCCAAGGAACCAGGAGAGAGGAACTGAGTGTGTACTCTCAAGCTTTGCTAAAGAAAATCTCCAAGGGCTGGAAGAGTGCCAGCTTCCTGTTGAAGTCACAGGGCTAAAGGACATCATCTGCTAAAAGTGCTTGTTGCTGGAACCTGAAAATCCAGCACCTCTGAAAGAAACCAGCAATCTCGATGCCGACGGACACCGCCGAATCCAGCTCGACATCGTGAGTAACGGCTCCAGTGTCCCGCTTCCTCGCCGCCGGGCGCCGGGCGCCGATCGACGCCAGCAGCAACGCCAGTGAGTAGTGAGTTCGGCTCCAGCTCCAAGTGACCTTGTGCCTGCACCGCTGCTGATCGCATCGACTTCGAGCCCTCTCGACGCCGTGAGCGCTGCTCACTCTTGCAACATCATCAATGACATCGACGACGACGCCGTATCCTGCTTCACCTCGTGAGCGCTGCTCCTGCCTGACATCTGTCGACGCCGCTGCAGGTCGCCCAGACTCCGAGGCCGGATCGACGCCGAAGACGCGACGCCGGACATCTCGACGCCGCTGATCATCGTGTGCTTTGCTTTTCCAAGGTACTGTATTGTGGGGGTCTGTGCGACTCCGGGCTCGACGTAGCGCTCCTCGCGGTCGACGCCGAACCTTTGGATTAACTTTGCCTCGAGGTCGTGTGACTCCAGTGCGGGTTACATTGTTGCCAAGAATTGTGTTTTCAAGAAGAAGAGTTGCTTTTGATACTAAAGACTTTGTGCTAAGAAGAAACTACACTTGAACTATTATTTTTCCTTTCAAGAGTATTTATTAAGACTGTGGTATATTTTTGTCGTTATTTGGTCTTGTGCTAAGCCTTATATAAAAATCCTTATTTTTATAATACTACTGTGTCGTGTCCATTTGTAGTGTATTCACTTTATTACTGTATGTGGTCATAAATGCTTAACGCACTGCCTCTGAGATAAGCCTGTCTGCTTTGCCAAGCTACCAAGGGGGTGAGCAGGGGTTATCTAAGTGTGAGATCCCCTTGCCCTGACTAGAGGAGGTGAGTCCCTATTTGTGTATACCTCTGCCAACTAGAGACAGCCAAGTCTAACATTGGTGGCAGCGGTGGGATTTGAACTTTGCATTTATGACCCATGTGCAGTGATTAGTGTGCGCTACATAGTGAAAGCAGACCATAGCGCAGCCACAATCTAATTTGGAAGGATTCTATTTTTGTTCTCCGCTTTTCTGAAGCTTGATTTTTTGAACACTGCCAGTTTTGACCATGAGTGATGCCGGAGTCACTCCCCTTGTTGTTGTGGAAGGATTTGATAGAGCTAAGATAAACGAATACAAGTTAGAGGAGCTGAAATCCTTTTGCAAGCAGTTCAAAGTTCCTACCAAAGGCCTCAAGATTAAGGAAAACTATCTCAAAGCATTGGAGGCCTGGTTAGAGTCCAGAGATCCCACTGATCCGGTGGTGGTACCGCCAGTGGAAGGGGATGAGGAGGTGCCAGTGAATGGAGCCGTGTCCTCTCCCGGTAGCAGTGTTTCCTCTAAAGGTCTTTCTCCTGAAGAAAGAGAAGAAAGGGCGAAGGAGCGTGCATACAACATGGAAATGGCAAAACTAAAGATAAATGGGCAGTTGGAGTTAGAAAATGCAAGAGGTAAGAGAGAAGCTGATTTGGAGATCAAAAGGTTGGAGTTTGAAAGAGAAAAGTTAGCTTTGGAGCGTGACACAAGGTTGAGGGAGCTAGAGCTCAAAGCTAAAGAGTTCGAATTGAATCCCTCTGGTGGCAGCATCCCATCTGTGCCTGCAGAAAGTAGATTTTATTTTCCTAAAGATGTGATAAAAGATTATCATAAGAATGAAGATATTGGCCAATGGTTTAAAGCATATGAGTTAGCATTGTTGGCCCACCGGGTCCCTGAGAAGGATTGGGGAGCGGGGTTATGGGGTCGGTTTGTGAATGAGGGGAGAGATACCCTGTTAGACATGCCTGTTGAGGATAGGATGTCTTATGCTCATATGAAAGATGCTTTAATGTTAAGGTATGGCCTAACTCCAGAAAAGTACAGACAAGCCTTTAGAGAATGTAAGAAATTGCCTGGTGCGACGTGGGTTAAATATGTGTCATTTTTTTGCAGAGCCATGGGTGGTTGGGTAAAGGGCAGCAAAGTGGAAATTTATGAAGCTCTTTATGATTTGTTTGCTTGGGAGCATTTGTCTAATAACTGTTTTCCAGAGCTGCGCCAGCACCTTATTGATAGCAAGATATCTAACCCTAGAAAACTTGCTGAGGAGGCGGACCGCTGGGTCAGTACCAGGGTCCACAAGGGTCCAGTGGGAGACTCAGCCAAAGGTGGGCAGGGTCCCCAGCAGAAGAGTGGGGGGGACAAGGGTAAACAAAAGGAGTCCCAGAAAGGGCCCCAAATTAATCCCCAAGCGAACCAAGGGAAGGGTTCCCAGCCACCCCCTGTGAAGAAGCCAGGGGCCCCGACAGGTAAACCTGTTCATAGGGGCCCAATGACCTGCTATGTTTGTAAGCAGGTGGGACATCGTTTTTATGATCCCCAGTGTCCCATGAGGGACTCTAGTGCACCACCACGTGCACCCCCCGTCAGTTGGCGAGTGTAGCCCTGGGAGGGGAGGAGATGGTTGCCCCTGGTGGGAGGGGTCCCGCAGAGATGTCCCTGGTCTCACTAGGAGACATGGAAATGGTCCTTCCACCCCCTCTCCCTAGTAACACTAATAAATATAGGCAGTGGGTGACCATTAATGGCCATAGAGTGGAAGCCCTCAGAGACACCGGAGCGAGTGTGACAGCTGTCAAGTGTCACTTGGTGTCCAGAGAGCAGGTGGTTCCCCACGCATTCTACCCCGTGATAGCTGCTGACAACCCCCAGAAAGAGTGTGAGGTAGCTCAAGTTTCCTTTGAATGGGGGGGAGTTTCAGGTACTCTTCAGGTTGCTGTGAGGCCCGCCATGCCTGTTGATTGTCTCCTGGGCAATGATTTGGAAGACTCCCCTTGGGCTAAGGTGGAGAGGGAGACACATTTGAAAATGTTGGGTGTGCCAGAGTGGGTGTGTGCAACCACTCGATCCATGACAGCAAGTAAGGGTGTTGATGGGGTCCCGGAGCCTGAAAGTATGGCCCAGGACCCCGCTGTGAAGAGAAGAGGCGGGAGGCGCGGGAAACCGGACCCCATAGTTCCCGTGGTCCAGGAGGAGGTAGACCCTGAGGGGGATGCCCTGGAGCCCACAGGGGAACAAGTTGCTGAACTGGGAGACCTGCCCGAGCTGACCCACTGGCAGCAGGATGGTGGTCCCTCCAGGGAAGAATTTGTTGCAGAACAGAAAGTGTGCCCTTCTCTTGTGGGTATGAGGCAGCAGTCCTCAGCCCAAACATCAGGTGATCAGTCAGGGTCACATTTTGTTTACTGGGAGAACGACCTCCTGTATAGCGAGCCTAAGGCTGCTGAGCCTGGGTCAGCCCGTGTGCTGGTGGTACCCCAGCGCTTCAGAGCCTTCCTACTGGGTTTGGCTTATGACGTTCCGTTAGCTGGACATCTGGGGCAGGACAAGACCTATGGCAGGCTTGTCACCCATTTTTATTGGCCCCAGATGAGAAGGGATGTAGACATCTATTGTAAAACCTGTCACACTTGCCAGGCAAGTGGGAAAAGCGGAAGGAAGCAGAAGGCTCCCCTCCAACCTTTTCCAGTTGTCAGTACCCCCTTTGACCGGGTGGGGATTGACATTGTTGGGCCCCTGGACCCCAAGACAGCCCTGGGCAACAGGTTCATCCTGGTCTTGGTGGACCATGCCACACGGTACCCGGAAGCCATCCCTCTCCGAACAGTGACGGCCCCCGTGGTGGGACGGGCACTGATGGGTGTTTTCTCCCAAATGGGGTTCCCCAGAGAGGTGGTGTCAGACCGGGGCACCAACTTCATTTCCAATCACATGAAGTCTCTGTGGAAGGAGTGTGGGGTAACCTACAAGTTCACCACTCCTTACCACCCTCAAGGTAATGGGCTGGTTGAGAGATTCAAACGGACCCTTAAAGGCATGATCATGGGTCTTGAAGAACCAATGAGGCGTAAATGGGACGTCCTCTTGCCATGCCTGCTGTTTGCTTACCGTGAGGTGCCACAGAAGTCTCTAGGGTTCAGTCCCTTTGAGCTTTTGTATGGTCACCCGGTAAGAGGACCTTTGCGTCTGGTCAAAGAAGGCTGGGAGCAATCTCCCAGGAAACCTCCCCAGGATGTATACAGTTACATGCTGGCCTTTAGGAACCAGACTAGGCGCTTCAGAGACCTTGCTCAGGCAAATCTGGAGGCCAGCCAGGAAGAGATGAAGCGGTGGTACGACCGGAATGCCACTCTGGTCGAACTTCAGCCTGGTCAAGAAGTTTGGGTCATGTCCCCTGTGGAACCTTGTGCGCTCAAGGACAGGTGGACTGGACCGTTTAAGGTTGTGGAGAAGAAGAGCGATGTCACCTACTTGGTGGACTTGAAATCTCCCAGGAACCCCTTGAGGGTCCTGCATGTCAACCGTTTAAAGCCCCACTTAGAAAGGTCCGAAGTGGGCATGCTCCTAGCTACAGATGCTGGAATGGAGGAGGAGAGTGAGCCTCTTCCTGACCTCCTGTATGCAAAAGAGCAAGATGGGTCAGTGGATGGTGTTGTCCTCTCTGACACACTGACCCTTGAGCAGCAGCAGGATTGTCGCCAACTGTTGGGACAATTCCCTGATCTGTTTTCCTTGGTTCCTGGTGTCACTCATTGGTGTGTCCATGATGTGGACACCGGGGACAGCACTCCTGTGAAGCACAAGGCTTACAGGGTGACTGACAAGGTCAGAGCATACATTAAGGAGGAGGTCTCCAAAATGTTTGCCTTAGGGGTGGTTGAGTCCTCTAGCAGTCCTTGGGCCAGCCCAGTGGTCTTGGTCCCGAAGGCTGCAGCGCCTGGTGCTTCACCAGAACTTCGGTTCTGTGTGGATTACCGAGGACTCAATTCAGTCACCAAGACTGACGCGCACTCCATCCCCAGAGCTGATGAGCTCATAGATCGGTTGGGGGCTGCCCGGTACCTTAGTACGTTTGATCTATCGTCTGGGTACTGGCAGATCGCCTTAACTGATGGGGCAAAAGAGAGGTCCGCATTCTCCACACCAGATGGGCTCTACCAGTTCCGGGGGATGCCCTTTGGGATGAAGAATGCCCCTGCCACCTTCCAGAGGTTGGTCAACCAGGTCTTGGCTGGACTGGAGGATTTCAGTGCCGCCTACCTGGACGACATTGCAGTGTTCAGCGCCAGCTAGGAGGAACACTTGCACCACCTCCAGGAAGTGTTGTTGGCCCTGCGCAGAGCAGGCCTCACAATCAATGCCAGTATGTGCCAGATTGGGCAGGGGTCTGTGGTGTACTTGGGGCACCAAGTAGGGAGCGGCAAGGTGGCCCCCCCTGCAACCCAAGATAGATACCATCCTGGCTTGGGCACCGCCCAAAACCCAAACTCAGGTGAGAGCCTTCTTAGGTCTCACAGGTTACTACAGGAGGTTTGTCAAGGATTATGGTAACATTGTGCACCCCTTGACTTCGCTGACTTCCAGGAAGCAGCCACGAAATGTGATCTGGACTGACGCCTGTCAAACGGCCTTTGACACCCTGAAAGCTGCAATATGCACAGCACATATACTCCAGGCACCCGACTTTTCTAAAGAATTTGTTGTCCAGACGGACGCTTCAGAGCATGGCGTGGGGGCTGGTCTAGCTCAGGTGAATGAAGAGGGCCGAGACTTACCTGTAGCCTTCATCAGTAGGAGGTTACTTCCCAGGGAAAAGAGGTGGAGTGCAATAGAGCGAGAAGCATTTGCTGTGGTCTGGGCGCTGAAGAAGCTAAGACCCTACCTGTTTGGGACTCACTTCCGGGTTCAGACAGACCACATGCCCCTCAGATGGTTTATGCAGATGAGGGGTGAGAATCCTAAGCTGTTGAGGTGGTCCATTTCCCTACAGGGGATGGACTTCACGGTGGAACACCGCCTTGGTACAGATCACGCCAATGCTGATGGTCTGTCCAGATTTTTCCGCCTTAGTGATGAGGACTCCCTAGGTCAAGGGTAGTTCTCCCCACATTTCAGCTGGAGGGGACACGTGTTAGACCTGACATCATTGGCTTGAGTCTCTCCTCCATTTTTTGCTGTTTGCCTCCTCTGTTTACGATGTTTTTGCTGGTATATCGCTTTGGGCACTGTGCCACTGCTAATCAGTGCCACAGTGCAAGTGCTCCCTATGTAAAATGGCTGTATTGATTGAATTCCATGTTTGGCTTATTTGGTTTACTGTCAGTCCCTAGTCTAGTGCACCAGGAGTGCAGGGCGTGTAAATACAAATGCTGCTCGTGGGCTTGCAGCACAGGTTGTGCCACCCACAAGAGCGGCCTAGTAAAAGTATGTCTGAAGGTCTGCCATTGCTAGACCTACGTGCAGTCTGGTACTGTCACGCTGACTGCGCAAGTACACCTACTTGCCAGTCCCTAAACCTTCCCTTAACTTCATGTTAGTCACCCCTATGGTAGGCCCACGGGCAGGGTGCATTGTAAGTATAAGGTAGGACAAGCCTAACCAAGTTGGCATGTCCTAATAGTGAATTACAGCCATATTCGTTTTTCACTATTGTAAGGTAACCTGCTCTCCATTAGTTAGAATGGGCTGCCAGGATTATTAATGCTATAATCCTAGCTGGCTCGGGGAGCATGGTGCAATGTCGAGTTTGGTATCCCTGAACTCAGGGTTTAATCACGCATCCGTTTGTGTGGATGGTTTTTGGACCCTGGGTTTGAAAATAGCACTTTTAGAAAGTGGCTATTTTCTTGTCTAACTATTTCTGGTTTCTGCTGGTTTGGTGTGTGTGTGACAGGAGCTGGGTGGCTCCAGAGGTCTGAGTGAGTCAGTGTGGGATGAGTTGGACATTTGCATTGAGAGTAGGGGGAGAGTAGTTCCTGATAGCCTGCCCTGCCTGATACAATGCTGGCTCCACCTCCTGCCAGGCGACTGATGGCTCTGTGCCTGCCATGGACGATCCTGGCCCCACCTCCTACCAGGAGGCCGATAGCTCTGCTCCTGCCAGTGACAATGCTGGCTTAACCTCCTGCTGGGCGTCTGAGGACCCAGCCCTGCACAGTGAATAGGCCAGGTGCCTCTGCCTGGCTACACCCACAACAGACCCAGGATGTGGGGAAATTCCCCTGCATGGACAAAGGGATCAAAGTCAAAAAGGGGTATAAGAGAAGGACCCCTGAACCAAGAATTTAGATTACTTCTGACAAGGAAACCTGAACCAAGGACAAGAAGCCTGCTGATCCAAGGACTTGCCTACCCCTTCTGCCAGTGTGCTGTTTGTTGGGGGAATCCTGCAGTTGCTTCTTTATTTTTGCCAAGGAACCAGGAGAGAGGAACTGAGTGTGTACTCTCAAGCTTTGCTAAAGAAAATCTCCAAGGGCTAGAAGAGTGCCAGCCTCCCGTTGAAGTCACAGGGCTAAAGGACTTCTTCTGCTAAAAGTGCTTGTTGCTGGAACCTGAAAATCCAGCACCTCTGAAAGAAACCAGCAATCTCGACGCCGACTGACACCGCCGAATCCAGCTCGACATCGTGAGTAACGGCTCCAGTGTCCCGCTTCCTCGCCGCCAGCCGCCGTGCCCGATTGACGCCAGCAGCAACGCCAGTGAGTAGTGAGTTCGGCTCCAGCTCCAAGTGACCTCGTGTCTGCACCGCTGCTGATCGCATCGACTTCGAGCCCTCTCGACGCCGTGAGCGCTGCTCACTCTTGCAACATCATCATCGACATCAACGCCGTATCCTGCTTCACCTCGTGAGCGCTGCTCCTGCCTGAGTTCTGTCAACGCCGCTGCAGGTCGCCCAGACTCCGAGGCCGGATCGACGCCGAAGACGCGACGCCTGACATCTCGACGCCGCTGATCATCGTGTGCTTCGCTTTTCCAAGGTACTGTGTTGTGGGGGTCTGTGCGACTCCGGGCTCGACGTAGCGGTCGACGCCGAACCTTTGGATTAACTTTGCCTCGACGTCGTGTGACTCCAGTGGGGGTTACATTGTTGCCAAGAACTGTGTTTTCAAGAAGAAGAGTTGCTTTTGATACTAAAGACTTTGTGCTAAGAAGAAACTACACTTGAACTATTATTTTTCCTTCCAAGAGTATTTATTAAGACTGTGGTATATTTCTGTCGTTATTTGGTCTTGTGCTAAGCCTTATATAAAAATCCTTATTTTTATAATACTACTGTGTCGTGTCCATTTGTAGTGTATTCACTTTATTACTGTATGTGGTCATAAATGCTTAACGCACTGCCTCTGAGATAAGCCTGTCTGCTTTGCCAAGCTACCAAGGGGGTGAGCAGGGGTTATCTAAGTGTGTGATCCCCTTGCCCTGACTAGAGGAGGTGAGTCCCTATTTGTCAGAAGTGTATTTTTCAAACCTTGGCAACAGTTATTATTGAGTACTATACGTATACCATACCTCCAGCTATGATCTGTGCTTAGTATCACAGATTCTCTGGGTGCTTGAGGACCCTATTTAGAATTGCGTGGTGATATCCAAGTACATTAAATAGTATATACACCAAAAACATAATTTTTTAGAAGCTACCCTTAAATTCTAGACACAGGGTGTGAGCTTCAGAAATGTCCTGCATCCAAAACCTCTAACATAGAGTCTAGTCAATGGCCACACTCAGTGCAGAGTGTACCAGCCTTCATCTGTCACTCTTGAACTCTGGAGGCATTGTGTGGTCTTTCATCACACTCTTTGCTCAGTACCCTGAGCACAGAATGTTACATTTGACTTTGCAACCACTCTATAATAACCTTTGAGACTCCACCTGCAGACTTTGGATGCAGTATTTTGCCCTAAGCCATTCCCTAGGTCATTGAAGCCTATGGCCATCCACTCCAAGAGGCTACCATTGTGTCCACCTTCAAATACATTGTATGCCTACTACTCTAAACCATGGGCCTCATTTATGAGAAATGACGCATCGCTGCGTGAAAGCAGCAATGCGTCACTTCTCAGTGCGCACTCCTTGCGACATTCCTGATGCATCATATTTGATGTATGACGCATCATGTCGCAAGGAGTTACAGCTACGTCAGTATTTCTGACGTATCTGTAAGCGCAAAAGTGACGCATTGCTGGAGTGTGTCACAAAAGTGACGCATCACCAGCAATGCGTCCTTTCAAATGGGGCAAGCCCCATGTGAAAGGGCCTGCGTCAGTCTTACGCCTGCTGTGAGGCAGGCGCCAGATTTTGATGCAACGGCGTCCTAAAAGTGACGCCGTGAAATCTCATAGATTTCACTGCGTCACTTCTATGACCCCTCCTTGCGTCAATACGCCCCCCTTGCATACATTATACCTGGTGCAGGTATAATGTGGCGCAGGGCTTTACAAAGTGACGCATCTACCTAGATGCGTCACTTTGTAAATATGGCGCAATTAGGGGCATTTTTTGCGCCACTGGTGCGTCACAAAAAGTGACGCACCGGCAGCATAAAAGTGACGCACAGCCTCATAAATGAGGCCCCATGTGTGTGTGTTTTTGGAGTATGGCAGTAAGTTGATAGCACACAAAGTTTCATTGAGCCTGTTGTAAATAAAGATATTGATGCAGTGTTACAGTGTCTCTATGATATCCTTTGTATGATGCTATTGCATCTATGCTATCACAACATAGATGCGATCCGATGCAATGATGCTCTGCCCACTGATGATCCCTTGGGTTAGGAGAAGATGCACAGAGAAAACGGTATATAAAGAAGAAACTAGAAGATAATAGGTGAGTGGATTTGTAAGATCAGGAAACTATTTAGGCAAATGGAATGTGGGATGTTATAGAAACTATAGGGAAAGCAGTAAATGGCACTGCTCAAAATAGGAAGTGCATCCAATATCTTCTTTTGACTTCCTAAGGATTATTGCCCCAACCATAGCCTCTGTCCATAGAGAACATGACTTACATCAATGCACTGATGAAAGTTGTTTAACTAAAGGCTCGCAGCCGAAACACAGAGTCAACAGATTATATGAGATTTTTGTATGAGACTTGGTAAATAATAGTATATGGTTTTAATGTTGGCATGAACTGTCAAGACCATGAAAGGAGGCTGATTGACAGGCACAATTTAATTTAATTGATGTATAACATTGGTTGTGGTCCTTAAAGATGATTGTACATATTGGGGTATAAAAAATGTGACATTTTCAAGAACTTCTGTTATAAATAATGAATTAAACAAAGGATTTTTGTAATAAGAACATAGATTACCAACTTGCCCTTAGAATCTGTAAATCAAACATATTCATATATGTTTGTCATTTCTCAATTTTTATGTTCTATTTTGTTTTCTGCATGGGTTATTCAGGGTAAGTAAATAATCTCATGAACATTTAATTATTTTGTGTTATTTACATAAGTATCTAGTGGCACACCAATTTATTAGGTGGAGGGCTGTGTTTACTTCTGAATGATACTGCATGTACAATTATTCTATTGAAAATTGTTGGGTTCAGTATCTTTATTTATATGATAAAGGTTTTTAGGTCAAAGTCAACATTTTATGTGTCTTTCCTCTGAAATCCTGTGAGATTGGATCAGGTAGATAGTTGATTACTCAATAGATATTTTAATAACGATATATTCACATTTCTATTTTGACCTTACATGCAATTTTGGTATATTTTTACATAGTTTTTTAAATGAATTTCTTATCTGCTTTATGTTTGGTGATGCAAGTAAAATATTACTTTTATGCACCAAATAAACAAGTTATTTACCTTCAGTAACGCTTTTTCTGGTGGATACAGTATCTGCCTGTGGATTCCTCACCTTGTGAATATCCCCTTGCGTCAGCAACATTCGGAAATTCTTTTTTTAGCTTTGCGCCGACGTGAGCGATGTCACAGAGGCACGACATCGCGCGCGACTCCGCTGACGTCACCGACTCCATAATAGGCCCACGCCGGCGTGATGACGTCAGTTCCGCCCTTTTTTCCGTGCCTTCGAGGCACACGGACGGACCAACCTCAGTAGAAATGTACACAATATACATAGTACACAAATGTCAAGATAATACACATAGTGTGAAACCAAGCAGAAAAGCAATAGAAATAAAACTTTTCCTTCATCAATAATAAAACATACTAACATCACAGTTACTCAGGCATAGAAGAGTGGACAATGGGGAGGCGGGTCGGTCATTGAGGAATCCACAGGCAGATACTGTATCCACCAGAAAAAGCGTTACCGAAAGTAAGTAACTTGTTCTTCTGATGGATACATCTGCCAGTTGATTCCTCACCTTGTGAATAGAGTCCCACAGCAGTCCCCACTCCCGGAGGAGGGTGTCCACTCTCCTATACCAGAAAATCCTGGAGGACAGAACGCGCAAAGTGGCCCTCCCTCCTCACTTCGGTATCCAAGCAGTAATGCTTTGCGAAAGTGTGGAGGGAGGCCCAAGTTGGCGCTTTACAAATGTCCTCAACAGGTACACCCCTAGACAAAGCAGAAGTTGAAGACTTCGCTCTAGTAGAGTGGGCTCTAATTCCCTCTGGAGGTTCCTTACCAGCCAGGGCGTAGCAGATCTTGATGCATAGAATTATCCATCTCGAAAGTGTGCGCTTGTGCACAGCTCTTCCTTTTCTGCAACCAGCAAATCCAACAAACAGATGGTCATCAACTCGATAGTCCTTAGTCCTATCAAGATAAAAGCTCACCGCCCTCTTAGGGTCCAGCCGGTGAAGCCGCTCCTCCTCCTTGGAAGAGTGAGGGGGGGGATGTCCTAGATGGAAGGGAGTTACCACCTTCGGCAGATAAGCAGCCCTGGTCCTAAGAACCATCATTCGTTCAGCATGAATGGTCAAGAATGGGGGCTTCGAACTAAGAGCTTGAAGCTCACTTACCCTCCTTGCCGAGGTAATTGCAACTAAGAAAACCGTCTTAAAAGATAACAACCTCAATGGACAATTATGTAGAGGTTTGAAAGGGGAACCCATTAGAAAAGTAAGCACCAGATTCAAATCCCATTGAGGCACAATAAAAGGAGTAGAAGGAAATGTATTTGTAAGGCCCTTCAGAAATCTTAAAACAATAAGACATTTAAACAAGGACGGCTGATCCGGCAGGCAAAGAAATGCCGACAAAGCCGAAAGATAACCTTTCACTGTAGCCACAGCATAACCTTGCTGTGCTAAAGAAAGAGCAAATAGGAGTATATCTGACAAACGAGCCCTCAAAGGGTCAATGGACTTCTCCCCACACTAAGTCACAAATTTAGACCATCTGTAAGAATAGATTGACTTAGTGGAGTCACGCCTGACCGACAGAATGACATCCACCACATCATGTGGGAGAGAAAAGGAATTCAGGTTGCCCTGTTCAATCTCCAGGCATGAAGGTGTAAGGTCTGGAGGTGGGGGTGTAGAACCTGACCCTCCATCTGAGAGAGGAGATCTGCCCTGAAAGGGAGACGGAGCGGCGGGCATGAGGAGAGGTGGAGAAGATCTGTGTACCACACCCTTCTTGGCCAATCCGGGGCGACCAATATAACTTGGGCCCGGTCTTGGCGAATCTTCCTCAGAACCCGAGGAATCAAGGGTATGGGAGGAAACGCGTAAAGGAGTTGCCAACTCAACTGAAACGCGTCCCCCAAGGCTCCCTCATTCGGAAACTGGAGGCTGCAGAACGACGGGCAGTGAGCAGTGAGCATTCTCTCGAGTGGCGAACAGGTCCACCTGAGGAGTCCCCCACATCCGAAAGACGTGACGAACTACCTCTGGATGAAGCCTCCACTCATGGTCGGCTGAGAACTGCCGACTGAGACTGTCTGCACGCACGTTCAGAACTCCGGCCATATGATTTGCCATCAGACAAATCTGATGATCCTGAACCCTGGACCAGAGATGCAGAGCCTCTCTGCAGAGACACTGCGACCCTACTCCTCCCTGCTTGTTCACATACCACATCGCGGTGGTGTTGTCCGTCAGGACATGAACTGACCGCCCGCGAAGGGAAGGGGGAAAGGCCTTGAGCGTCAGACGTATCGCCCGCAATTCCAGAAGGCTGATGTGAAGCAACATTTCCTCTGGAGACCAAAGACCCTTGATCTCCAGATCCTCCAGATGAGCACCCCACCCTTGAGTGGACACATCCCATCCATTATCACTGTGGCCACCGCTAGAGGAAGTTGAAAAGACTTTCCTTGAGACAGATTGCCCTCCACACTCTACCAAGATAGATCCGCTGCAGTTTCTCTGGAGATCCTGACAGACTCCCTGAGATCTCCGTTGTGTTGATACCACTGCCTGCGGAGGCACCACTGGAGTGCCCTCATATGCCAGTGTGCATGGTTGACCAACAGAATGCATGAAGCCATCAGACCGAGCAGACGAAGGACCTTCAGGACTGGAACGACCGCTCCATTGTGAAATAAAGGAATCATTTCCTGTATGTCACAAATCCTTTGAGGTGGAGGGAATGCCCGACATACAGTAGTATCCAGTACTGCACCTATGAACAGGTTGCGCTGGGAGGGCACCAGGTGAGATTTGGATACATTTATTGACAAACCCAACCTGTACAACAACTGAGTTGTGACTTGCAGATGATGGAGCACTTTCTCTGGAGATTCCGCTTTGATCATCCAACCATCCAGAAAAGAGAATACCGGAACCCCTGACCTTCTGAGATGTGCAGCCACCACTGCCATCACCTTGGTGAAGACTTGAGGCGCAGTAGTAAGACCAAACGGAAGGACCGCAAACCAGAAGTGCTGCGACCCCACCGTAAAACGGAGATACTTTCTGTGCGACTTCAGAATGCGGATGTGGAAATACGCATCCTGCAAGTCGATCGACACCATCCAGTCTTCTTCCAGCAGCGCTTGAAGAACCTGCGCAAGGGTGAGCATCTTGAATTTCTCCTGCTTCAGGTAAAGGTTCAAGATCCTGAGATCCAGGATTGGACGAAGTCTGCCATCCTTCTTGGGGATCAGGAAATACCGGGAGTAGCACCCCTGACCCCTCTCCTGCTCTGGAACCACCTCTATCGCACCCTTTCTGAACAGAGCCAGGACTTCTTCCGCCAGGAGCTGTAGGTGGTCCTCCGCACAAAAACCTTGGCAAGGAGGGTAATTGGGGGGAAATTCCCGAAAGGGAAGAGCATACCCATTCTCCACGAGATTGAGAATCCAAAGATCCGATGTAATCAATTCCCAATCTTGTAGAAAATGGGTAAGCCGGCCCCCCACTGGGCCCACATGATCTGGAATGGCGGATCTAGGGCTGCTTTGCTGTGGTGGCAGGGGGTTGGGAAGAGGTAGAGGAGGAGGAGGAGGCTTGATGACCCCTAGGACGAGCTCTTTGCCTGCCTCTGTACGACTTGTACAGCGTATTTTGCTGCTGCTGCTGCTGCTGCTGTTGAGGCTGCCTGTAGGTCCGAAAGGAACCTGCCAAAACCTCTGAACCTCTTCACCTCAGAACCTCTGGACTGCAGGCCCAAAGATCTCGCTGTCGCTCTTCGGCCCTTGAACCTTTCTAAAGCAGCATCATCTTTCTTTCCAAACAATCCTGACCCATCAAAGGGCAAATCCATCAAGCCAGCTTGGACATCGCAAGAGAATTCAGAGGATTTAAGCCACGCCGCTCTTCTTGTGGCCACTGAAGAACCCATCACTCTGGCCACCAAGTCAGCAGTGTCCAGACCACTCTGAATGACCCGTCTAGCGGCAGCCTGAGTGTCAACAATAACTTCTTGAAAATCCTTCCTATCCCCCTCAGGAAGCTTTGGAACCAGCTGTTTGACTGTATCCATCAATGCATGGATATAACGTCCCATAAGACAAGTGGCATTAGTCGATTTGAGCGCCATGCTTGCCGAGGAAAAGACTTTTTTAGCAGCCTGGTTCTGCTTCTTTGATTCCTTATCTCCAGGAACCTGTGGAAAAGCGCCTGCAGATTTTTTCGAGCAGGCCGCCTGCACAACCAAGCTCTCCGGCAAGGGGTGTGTCGATAAAAAGTCCGGGTCACCAGGCGCCACCCTGTACCTTCTTGCAACCGCCCTTGAAACAGCAGGGGCTGTAAGCGGTCTTTTCCAAACCTCAAATATAGACTCCGCCAAAGCATCATTGAAAGGGAGCATAGGCTCGACCACAAAGGTAGGCGAATGAAGGACTTCAGTCAGTATATTAGCTTTATACTCTGCAGTAGGAAGAGTTAAATTCAACAAGTCTGCAGCCTTCCTTATAACCATGTGATAAGGTGTCACATCCTTAGAAGGGGCGTCAGAAACAGAGGACAAATCCCAATCAGGAGACAGTTCAAGACCACTAGCCTCTCTCAGATCATCGAAAAGATCTTCTGAATCCTGCAGCTCACCCTCTTCCATTTCTGATTCACGGTACCTCTGCCCTTCCAGAAGTGTCTGTGCCTCACGCCTTGACCCCTCCTTCATAAATGAAGTCGACGGATCCGGAATCGACTCCGTCGGAGCCGGCGTCGAACCTGAAGCCGGAGGTCCAGACCGCTGAGCACGAGGTCGGATCGGATTCGGCAACGGCGTCGATGGTCTTGGCGTCGAAGGCTTGGCCGTCGAAGGCTTCGGCGGCGCCGAGAAAAGCCAAGGCGGCGTCGGAGCAGGCATAAATGGCATAAAAGGCGCAGGAGCGTAAGTCTGGTGGATACCCAGATTGTATGCTAATGGACCAGTGCGACCAACCGGTGCTCCAGAGGGGTACATAGCCCTGAAATACACTCCATACATTGCATTCAGGAACTGAGTAGGGTCCTGACCTGGAGCAGGAAAAGCTGGATATGATCCCACAGGCTGCTCTCGAGGGAGCGGAGTCTTCTCGACTTCGACCTCACCTCAGGCTGATGCACCGGGGTCGACGAACCTGCAGGCAACAAAGCCTCCTCTTCTCCTCCATCTTCATCTTCTCCCTCACCCTCTTGGTCAAAAGAATGAGTCGGAGCCGGAGAAGGATTCGTCATCGGCTTCGGTGAATGAACAGGCGAATTCACAGGCGAAGCCTCAACATCGGAGACTTGAACCTCCGGAGCCTCCACATCCTTGCGAAGTAACTTCACCTGCGACTTCGGTCTCGAGCTCGAGTTCTTTTCAGAGTGATGACGAGACTCATGAGATCTCTTCTTGTGCTTCTTCCTCGATGACTTCGAAGCATGCACTGAAGACGACCTCGAGCGCCACTTCGAGCGAGACCTTGACCTCGAACGACGAGTCCGTGACCTCGACCTCTTCTTGTCCTTCCTGCTCTTCAACTTTGCAACAAGGAGTTTCGTCTCCCTCTCATGGAGAGCCTTAGGATTCATTTTTTTACAGGTTGAACAATCCTCAACGTCATGGTCCGAACTCAAACACCAAACGCAGCATTCATGTGGATCCGTAATGGACATCGTCTTGCCACACTCTCCGCAGGGCTTGAATCCAATCTTCTTTGTGGACATCTCAACACAAAGAAGCAAAAGGAATGTCTGACATAATTTCGACAGACAGAATATCGACATGCAAAAATATCGGAGCAAAAATATCGACAGCAAAAATATCGGAATCCTATCTTCATTAAGGTAAGTACAAAAATATCGAAAAAATAATATCGAAGTACAAAAATATCGGAATCAAAAATATCGTTTTTTTAAATGTATTAATAATAATGTAAAAATAAATTAAAAATACATATAATTTTACAACTATTAAATAAAAATATTAAAACAAAATTAAAACTAATACATATACATTTAAAATAAATAAAACACTTAATAATTTAAAGTAATTTTAATTTTTTTTCATGTAATTTATTTGATTTAATGTAATTTTTTTTGTTTTTACCCTGTACACCTGTACCCCAAAAACCCAAAACTGACCCTGAACCCTAAAAATATCCCTGTACCCCAAAAACCCAAAACTGACCCTGAAACCTAAAAATACCCCTTTACCCAAAAACTGAAAACTGACCCTTATCCCTAAAAATACCCCTTTACCCAAAAACTGAAAACTGACCCTGAACCCTAAAAATACCCCTTTACCCAAAAACTGAAAACTGACCCTAAACACTAAAAATACTCCTTTACCCAAAAACTGAAAACTGACCCTGAACCCTAAAAATACCCCTTTACCCATGAACTGAAAACTGACCCAGAACCCTAAAAATACCCCTTTACCCAAAAACTGAAAACTGACCCTGAACCCTAAAAATACCCCTTTACCCAAAAACTGAAAACTGACCCTGAACCCTAAAAATACCCCTTTACCCAAAAACTGAAAACTGACCCTGAACCCTAAAAAGACCCCTTTACCCATAAACTGAAAACTGGCCCTGAACCCTAAATATACCCCTTTACCCAAAAACTGAAAACTGACCCAGAACCCTAAAAATACCCCTTTACCCAAAAACTGAAAACTGACCCTGAACCCTAAAAATACTCCTTTACCCAAAATAATTAATATTATTTAATTACCAATTAATTATTAATTAACAATAACAATAAAGTAAATATATTAGCACATTTGCTGTAATTAATTTAATTTAATAATTAATATTATTTTTCCCAATTAATTAATTAAGAATAACAATTTATTATATATAAAAAAATTACTATAATTAATGTAATTAAATAATTAATATTAATTAATTACCAACTAATTAATAATTATAAATATGTCAAAAATTATATTAATTAATTAACTAATTAATAGAAATTAATTACCAATTAATTATTAATTAAAATATGTACAAACATATATCAATTAATTAATTATTATTAAATTACTTCCCACCCTATTCCCCTATAAACCCATAACCCGCTACAGAACATATTTATCAATTAATCAATTAATTAAAAATAATTAAAAATTATTTCTCAATTAATTAATTAATAATTCCTACTAATTAATAATTAATTTAACATAATTAAATTACTTCCCACCCTGTTCCCCTATAAACCCACAACCCGCTACAGTAGTAAAAGACAATATTTAATTAAATTACATTAAAAATAAATAATAAAACATAATAAATACAATATAATATACACTAAATTTATTTAAAAATTGATATTAGTAACATCAAAGTTATTAATTTCGATATTATTGACATCGATATTTACAACTTCGATATTACTGATATCATACCAATATCGATATTAAGACTGTCAATATTACTTACCTTCGATATTTTGTCCCATCGATATTTAAACTTCGATATTTTTGTATATCGATATTTAAAAATCGATATTTTGTCTGTGTACCAAGCAAAAGGACACCAAAATGAAACAAACAGTAACAAAGTTACCAACAGCTACAGAGGATCCCTAGAAACCGTTAGCGTCTACGACGCGGAAAAAAGGGAACTGACGTCATCACACCGGCGTGGGCCTATTATGGAGTCGGTGACGTCAGCGAAGTCGCGCGCGATGTCGTGCCTCTGTGACGTCGCCCACGTCGGCGCGAAGCTACTAAAAGAATTTCCGAATGTTGCTGACGCAAGGGGATATTCACAAGGTGAAGAATCCACTGGCAGATGTATCCATCAGAAAACTTTAAAGAGTCCTTGATTTGATTGATTGATGATGGGATAGTATATAAGACGTTGTTGGAAATAAATTTTATCTTACAAAAGATTCTTGCCTTCATGTCCTCGTACCCATGGCTCGATTTACCTCTATTTGTCTCAGTAACACTAGATCTGTGCATCTTTGTCTTTGTGACCTTGTCTCCAGGTCATGTGCATATGTTCATATCCAAGCAACTCAGAGCCCTGTGCCTGTATGACCTACATTAGTAGGGTGTACTGGCTCCCAATTTCCATTCCTATTTAATATTATCCCTCCGTTTGTCTCATGGCAACTCTGCTCCGCCGTGGAGTGTACCGAGTTGTGCCTACTCTGCGTTCGCCACGGAACGCAGAGTTGTCACAACTCTGTATACTCCGTGGGCGGATGAAACCGGTCCTAGGATGCTTGTTTCCTGTCCAGGGAGGACCTGGCCTGGCAGTTTGGTCTGGACTGTTCCCAAGGGGCACAGGGTCAAGACTGATTCGCATAAGGCTGGGGCCGACTTCAGAATGCGGATGTGGAAATACGCATTCTGCAAGTCGATCTACACCATCCAGTCTTCTTCGAGCAGCGCTTGGAGAACCTGCGCAAGGGTGAGCATCTTGAACTTCTCCTGCTTCAGGTAAACGTTCAAGATCCTGAGATCCAGGATTGGACGAAGTCTGCCATCCTTCTTGGGGATCAGGAAATACCGGGAGTAGCACCCCTGACCCCTCTCCTGCTCTGGAACCACCTCTATCGCACCCTTTCTGAACAGAGCCAGGAATTCTTCCTGCAAGAGCTGTAGGTGGTCCTCCGCACAAAAACCTTGGCAAGGAGGGTAATTGGGGGGAAATTCCCGAAAGGGAAGAGCATACCCATTCTCCACGAGATTGAGAATCCAAAGATCCGATGTAATCAATTCCCAATCTTGTAGAAAATGGGTAAGCCGGCCCCCCACTGGGCCCACATGATTTGGAATGGCGGATCTAGGGCTGCTTTGCTGTGGTGGCAGGGGGTTGGGAAGAGGTAGAGGAGGAGGAGGAGGCTTGACGACCTCTAGGACGAGCTCTTTGCCTGACTCTGTACGACTTGTACAGCGTATTTTGCTGCTGCTGCTGTTGAGGCAACAATCCTGACCCATAAAAGGGCAAATCCATCAAGGCAGCTTGGACATCCGCAGAGAATTCAGAGGATTTAAGCCACGCCGCTCTTCTTGTGGCCACTGAAGAACCCATCACTCTGGCCACCGAGTCAGCAGTGTCCAGACCACTCTGAATGACCCTTCTAGCGGCAGCCTGAGTGTCAACAATAACTTCTTGAAAATCCTGCCTATCCCCCTCAGGAAGCTTTGGAACCAGCTGTTTGACTGTATCCATCAATGCATGGATATAACGTCCCATAAGACAAGTGGCATTAGTCGATTTGAGCGCCATGCTTGCCGAGGAAAAGACTTTTTTAGCAGCCTGGTTCTGCTTCTTTGATTCCTTATCTCCAGGAACCTGTGGAAAAGCGCCTGCAGATTTTTTCGAGCAGGCCGCCTGCACAACCAAGCTCTCCGGCAAGGGGTGTGTGGATAAAAAGTCCGGGTCACCAGGCGCAACCCTGTACCTTCTTGCAACCGCCCTTGAAAAAGCAGGGGCTGTAAGCAGTCTTTTCCAAACCTCAAATATAGACTCCGCCAAAGCATCATTGAAAGGGAGCATAGGCTCGACCACAGAGGTAGGCGAATAAAGGACTTCAGTCAGTATATTAGCTTTATACTCTGCAGTAGGAAGAGTTAAATTCAACAAATCTGCAGCCTTCCTTATAACCATATGATAAGGTGTAACATCCTTAGAAGGGGCGTCAGAAACAGAGGCCAAATCCCAATCAGGAGACAGTTCAAGACCACTAGCCTCTCTCAAATCATCGAAAAGATCTTCTGAATCCTGCAGCTCACCCTCTTCCATTTCTGATTCACGGTACCTCTGCCCTTCCAGAAGTGTCTGTGCCTCATGCCTTGACCTCTCCTTCATAAATGAAGTCGACGGATCCGGAATCGACTCCGTCGGAGCCGGCGTCGAAACCAAAGCCGGAGGACCAGACCGCTGAGCACGAGGTCGGATCGGATTCGGCAATGGCGTCGAGGGTGTCGGCGTCGATGGTCTTGGCGTCGAAGGCTTCGCCGTCGAAGGCTTCGGCGGCGCCGAGAAAAGCCAAGGCGGCGTCGAAGCAGGCATAAATGGCATAAAAGGCGCAGGAGCGTAAGTCTGGGAGATACCCAGATTGTATGCTAATGGACCCGTGGGACCAACCGGTGCTCCAGAGGGGTACATAGCCCTAAAATACACTCCATACATTGCATTCAGGAACTGAGTAGGGTCCTGACCTGGAGCAGGAAAAGCTGGATATGATCCCACAGGCTGCTCTCGAGGGAGCGGAGTCTTCTCGACTTCGACCTCCACCTCAGGCTGATGCACCGGGGTCGACGAACCTGCAGGCAACAAAGCCTTCTCTTCTCCTCCATCTTCATCTTCTCCCTCACCCTCCTGGTCAGAAGAATGAGTCGGAGCCGGAGAAGGATTCGTCATCGGCTTCGGTGAATGAACAGGCGAATTCACAGGCGAAGCCTCAACATCGGAGACTTGAACCTCCGGAGCCTCTACATCCTTGCGAAGTAACTTCACCTGCGACTTCAGTCTCGAGCTTGAGTCCTTCTCAGAGTGATGACGAGACTCATGAGATCTCTTCTTGTGCTTCTTCCTCGATGACTTCGAAGCATGCACTGAAGACGACCTCGAGTGCGACTTCGAGCGAGACCTCGACCTCGAACGACGAGTCCGTGACCTCGACCTCTTCTTGTCCTTCCTGCTCTTCAACTTTGCAACAAGGAGTTTCGTCTCCCTCTCCTGGAGAGCCTTAGGATTCATTATTTTACAGGTTGACCAATCCTCAACGTCATGGGCCGAACTCAAACACCAAACGCAGCATTTATGCGGATCCGTAATGGACATCGTCTTGCCGCACTCTCCGCAGGGCTTGAATCCAATCTTCTTCGTGGACATCTCGACACAAAGAAGCAAAAGGACACCAAAATTAAACAAACAGTAACAAAGTTACCAACAGCTACAGAGGATCCCTAGAAACCGTTAGCGTCGGCGACGCGGAAAAAAGGGAACTGACGTCATCACGCCGGCGTGGGCCTATTATGGAGTCGGTGACGTCAGCGGAGTCGCGCGCGATGTCGTGCCTCTGTGACGTCGCCCACGTCGGCGCGAAGCTACAAAAAGAATTTCCGAATGTTGCTGACGCAAGGGGATATTCACAAGGTGAGGAATCCACTGGCAGATGTATCCATCAGAAAACTTTAAAGAGTCCTTGATTTGATTGATTGATGATGAGATAGTATATAAGACGTTGTTGGAAATACATTTTATCTTACAAAAAATGGAGCCGGGTTATTTCTTGTATCCACGGGTTTCTAAATTCTACAACTTTCTTTGATGTAGCTGGGAAATATAGTGTTTTTTAATCGCAATGTGCATTCTGTGCCTTCAGTAACAAGATATAAGAAGAGGGTATCACCCTCAACTATGTCCCCATGTTCTTATGTTCCTATATCAGTCTCTTCTTGACCTAATGTTCATGTCTTCCTCTTGATGTATCTGTGCCTCCCTGCCCCTTTATTCACATATCCTTAGATGGATGTTGTTATCTTCCTGGACCTGTACATCCCAGGCCCTGTCACCATGTTTCCATAGCCATGTCCCCATATCTGTTTTCCTCTGTAGATGTTTATTTCTCCATGTCACTGTGGCTGGAATTCCAGGACTCTATGTCCTTGCCTTCATGTCCTCGTATCCATGGCTCGATTTACCTCTATTTGTCTCAGTAACACTAGATCTGTGCATCTTTGTCTTTGTGACCTTGTCTCCAGGTCATGTGCATATGTTCATATCCAAGCAACTCGGAGCCCTGTGCCTATATGACCTACATTAGTAGGGTGTGCTGGCTCCCAATTTCCATTCCTATTTAATATTATCCCTCCGTTTGTCTCTGGGCAACTCTGCTCCGCCGTGGAGTGTACCGAGTTGTGCCTACTCTGCGTTCTCCACGGAACGCGGAGTTGTCACAACTCTGCATACTCCGCGGGCGGATGAAACCGGTCCTAGGATGCTTGTTTCCTGTCCAGGAAGGAACTGGCCTGGCAGTTTGGTCTGGACTGTTCCTAGGGGGCACAGGGTCAAGACTGATTCGCATAAGGCTGGGGCCAAACTGGGGTGGCGTAGTGGGCAAAAGAATGATGGATTTGACCCAGATCTTTTGACTGGGGGAGAATGTTTGCATTGTGAGCATTCTGTCCATCATTTGTTTGCTGTAACATCAAACAAATTAGTGGCACTACTTTTGGATGTTTCCATTCCTTATTATATGACCTCAATCGAGACTTTACTGTACATCCTTTCAAGTTTCAACCGTACATTAATACAGGGGTGAACCCAGGGTTTAGTTCTCTAACTAACACTGTACATCGGCTATGCTCCACCCCTAAGTCTTGACTGGGTAAAGGACAGCTTAGTTTTGGGATTCAAGTAGGAAACTATTTTGATCACTTTAAATATTTTATTAATTTTATATTAAATATGTCATCATACATAGAGGATCAGCCAAGAGTTAGCAATTTTGATGGTGGACAATTTTAATAATATCTCCTTTTTTTCCTTTGTAAATTCATTTTTTTAAAATATCAACTCTAATCACTTATATGCTGGCTTATCTCTTTCATCCAAAAAAGAAAAAAAATGTATGTATACAAATTATTCATGGTTTATTAAACATAAATGTTCTCATCATTATCTGTTGGTTTCATCAATCCTTCCGCAAACATTATTTGTAAATGTCAGTTTCCTCAAAATCACTGGGAATTCATTCAAGTTATATAATATATAAACATTATTTGTGATCAATATGTCTGCCTAGAGATTCCTTACCTTTTGAATATCCCAAACGCAGACTGTATATGGAAAGGTCTGACATAACTCTATGAAGATAGGAGGTGGGTGAATTTGGAAGATAAGTGAAATGTTTAGGAAAATGGAATGTGGGATGCTATAGAAAAATTAAACCAGTTGGTGGCACTGCTAAAGATATACTGTATCCACTGTCTACTATCAACTTCCTGAATATTATCGCCCCAGTGATTGGCTTTGTTCATATAGAACATGATTTACATGAAAGCCCTAAAGAAAGCTGTCTAGGTCACAGCCGAAATACAGTCAACAGATTATTTTAGATTTTTAGATGAACCTTGGTACATAATAAATATGGTTAAAATATTTGCATGGATTGTCAAAAACATTGAAAGGAGGCTGCTTCATAGATACCAATTTATTTATCTGATTTATTACATCAGTTATAGATGTTAAAGATGATTGCATACATTGGGGCATTATGAATGTGAAATTTTGCAAGAAATATTATTTTAATAAATAGTGAATTAAACATTGTTTCTTTGTAATAAGAACTTAAATGATGAATTTGCCCTTAGTATCTGTAAATCAGACTCCTCAAATTCATGTATATTTGCCGCTTCTCAATTTTTATAATCTGCATAGTTTATTGGGGGAAGTATATGAAATTATCCACTTGAACATTTGATTCTTCTGTGTTGTTTACATGAGTACATAAGTAGGGGGCACTGGTTTCATCTTGACGTTAGAATGGGATTTTGCGGGGCAGCCGAAAAGGGGAAGGTGTGCCCCCTGGGATTATTGGGGGAATGGTGCCGTCCAGGAGACTGCAAGCATATTTGGGCTGCTTTCTATAAGGAGCTAGCCTAAGGGGTATAACATTGTGCTACAATTTAGATAATACCATTGTAAGCGCCCATTTTTAATTGTCTGCAGTGTCCAACCAAATTGCATAACCGATCTAAGTTGATGTTGACCATACAAGGTAGACACTTCATTTTGTACAATATCAATGACAGAAGACACAATGTTATCTAGAGTACAAATACGAGATGATAATGTATTAATGTTGTTGTCGACAACATCAAGCACTTTATCTAAACTGTCTTGCTCAATCTGACGTAAACAAACAGTGGCTTCCATTTGCGCCAATTTCCAAATTCATTATATGCAGCATAAACAAATCGATTGGTACGGGGGCATTTGGGACCTAAAAGGACATCAGAAATGTTTATGTCATCCAAGAGGAGAGAAAGATGCTATTTCACGGCCAACAATTTGGAATGTTCTAACCATTGTTGACACACTTTGACCACAAAATACGTGGAGCATAACTTGTATAGGGTTGCCAATTGTCAAACAGGCTCAAGGAAGGAATAGTAGGAATACTCAATTCTTTAATCTTAGCCAACCCCTGACAAGTAGTCTGTAGGACTGTGTCATTAAGAAAAATATTTTGAGCAGGTATCAATCTTGCGCGGAATAAAGAATCAATACCTTGCACCTACCATGATCTAGTACCCCATGCCGATTTTAACTCAATGGCGTTTCTCCAATAATCGTATCCCTTTAATGCTAAGTAGTCAAGGAATGAGATGCATAAAATAACTTGATCTGAGTGAGCATGTATTGTTTTAAAAAATTGGAAGTCAATTAAAAATAATATGGTACTGGATCCGAAAGATTACAACCAGTGAAATAGGTGTACTTCATTTTTTGTGTTTTGGAACTACCCTGAGATGGAGTTAGGCAATGTTCCCATTGAGTATAGTTAAAGTGGGGACGCTGTCCATTTGATCTATGTAGAAAGTGATGACCAAAATGTTGATAACAGAATAAATCAGCATAGTTTCGCATAATTCAAATATTCAAAAACAGTGTAATATTGTAATTCAGAAAACATGGAATTAAGAGCTTTTACATCCCAATCATCTGATTGCACCCCAGGTATTACCACATCACCCTTAGAAACATGGAATACATATGGAATCTGTACGGTCTCCCTAGGATCAAATACATTGCCTACAATTCCATCAGTGACAGGGACTGCTGAAATGTACACAAGGGACTGGTCTCATTTTATTATATGCGAAGATGAATGTGGAGCCAACACACCGTCAACAAGTTCTGCAGCAGAATGTTCTGGGAGGTATTGTCCGTTAATCAAAAGGAAATAAAATGTCACAAATCCAATCCACATAAACAGAAATACCATCGTATCATGACGAATTTGGTATCGGCAGACCGGTAATGATTGGGACATTATACCTATGCATTTGCGTCATGACCGGGTGATGCAATCGCTTTAAAATAGGAGTTTCTGTCTTGAACCCTCGGGTTCCATTTTGTGAGCAGCATCCATCTTGTGGTTGCCCTTACATAGTCAATTTACCAAGGCTGAATTCGAGCTGAAAGGACACGTAGACCTTTCCTGACTCCTCTGTGACCTGGGCAAGCTGCCTCCACCGCTTCAGGCCAAACCTGTTCGGGCAGTCCCCATCCCAATGGCCGAGCAAGATTAGCATCAAGGCACAACATGTCATAAACCGTTTACCGCATACAAGCTACGCCTTATCATACACACACCTGTCCCTGTTTCTTCTTTATGGCTAGTTTTACAAGGAGGAGGTGCCCGATTTTATTGGGGGTTCATCGATATCTGATGGCAGTTCTGGACCTTGCTGGGTAATCTATCACAAACTGGACAAACGAAAATATGGGCTTGCCATCATCACTCTGCTTTTTCTTTGTTGTGAAAGTATGTATATGGTTGAACCGTAAAAACGAAGAATTCTTGCCTGAAGCTAATATTTTTGTATAAAAGGAGAAGGCTGGTTCTGTAAAAACGAACAGTCTCCTGAGAATATACACACGGTGCTGTTGTACTTCTAGGACGCTTGTTACTTGGTTGCAGCCAATAAAACTCGATCCTTGACATCACCTAGAAGACTCTGTGTTTCTGTGGTCCGAAACAGGAAGAACTCAAGAGGTCTCTGGGTGTTCCCCCTGGCACTGCCGGGTCCCTAAAAACCCGGTACCTCAGTTGGCGCCCAACTCGGGGCGGTATCAAGCGGTATCGGTCCAAGCCAGATGTTCGTGAGGAGCTTCGTGTGAAAATTCCGGAGGACGGCCAGCCACTTCAGCGACCCCTGTATGTCGACGTGGTTCCGAAGGTCTTTGCTGCGAGGTTCCCCGCGTTCCGACGGCTATGAAGGACTGCTGCCCTGACTATCGCCCTGTTTTGGACCCATTGATGCTTGGTAGAGCGAAACGATAGACGAGCCTTCTAGTGACGTCATCGATCATCGATACTTCAGTTAAGTATAAGTGGAGCGTCTCCAAGTCCTTAGTTTGATTCTTAGTTTTGGTATCCTTGAGATACGCTTCGTTTGGAACTTGCAAGCGCCAAAACCAAGGGATTCGTGTATTCACGAGACTATCGTATTCGATAATCCTTTGAAGTTTGAAGCTAGACTAGTGAGCGAAGATGCCTGGTCTTAGCAGACTTGGAAACTTGTTTTGTCTTGGTTGTAGTAGGGACTCCCGATTAGAGGATTCGTGTCCGGTTCCTCCGATTGGAACTCCAACATATGAGCTCTATGTGAAGCATGGCGTAGGCCCTATCACATATAATGAAGTGTGGATCCGATACACCAGAAATTATGGTGTTTTAAAATGGCCACAATATGGTAGTTTCGATACAGAAATCTTAGATAATCTAGAGGTGAAATTGTTCAAGAAGAAAGCCCGGCCGGCGATGTTTGACTCCTTTCGCCTATGGCGCAAAGAAGCCAAACAGAAAGAAATGAAATTAGCAAAGAAAAATAAACGAGGTATGTCAATGGTACAAGCTGCCGTTGCATACAGGGATAATGAGGAAGAGCAAGAGAACGAACAAGTGCTCAGAAGTAGGAAGTTAGCAGTAGATAAATGCTACCCAGTGTTGCCACGTGAAGGACAGGGATCAAAAGGGACATCTGAGAAGGATCCTTTAATGTCCCACTTACTGAGTTCACCACCTCCCTATGCACAAAATGCTACTGCACCCCCGCAACGCTTTGTTATACCGCGCCCGTCGCACTAACATCAGTTCTTCCACAAGCACCAGCTCCTCTTCAGCTGGATTCTACTCCTCCGGCGCAGCCCTCTCAAGGGCCGCCGCCTTTGCTACATACTCCACCTGCTTTTTCTACGACTTCACCTACTGCTCCAACTGCTTATGCTAAAACTCCTTCTGCTACTGCCTCGACTTCTGCTTTACACCAGCCTGTCTTTTCGGGCGTTTCCGCCTTTCCACCAGCTTCTCCTTCTGTTCGACAGAGAGTAGCAAACACTGTCACTGGTCTTTTCTCACCTTTCTTTGGGTCGCCTAAGAGGACCCCTAATACAGAACGTAGACAGTGCGGAGTCGACTGCCTGACTATCACGAAAGAGAAGTGCTGAATGAGTTAGCACATAAATGGGTTACTGATACTGTAAAGTATGATATTCAGTCCGTTATGGAAGTCTTCCGTCAGTGGGAAGCATCTACACAGAGATATGTATTTGAACAGATGTGTGTATATCTCCGTGAAGATTTAAAGGGAAATGATCCAGAATATGACATGAATGAATTATTCCGTGTACGGTTCAAGTTCGCAGAAGGCATGATTGTAGGTGCCGATGTTGAACAAGCAATTGAGATGTTATTATCGTATAGGAGTAAGGGAAGCAATTCTAGATCACTGTATGAGCATGACATGCCAGGTAGGAAAAAGGCGCAACAGTATCCCATGAGAGAGGTTCCTCCAGTTTGGAGGGAAGGTGATGCAAATGCGAATCCAGCCATTCCGCTGCATTTCCAGCGTGTATGGGTACATGTTCCCTGGAAAAGATCTGAAGTGTTAGCGCTCAAGCAGACATTGCCAGATCCCCACAAAAATCCTGCAGGGTATTATAAGGAGTTATCACAGACTGCCAGCTCCTGTATCATGAATTTAGCGGATGTAGACATGTTGTTTGGAAATGTTGTTCCACAGCCTTTATGGGGAAAGATTCGTCATGCAGATCATGATCAAGAGTTAGGTGATACATGGGTTAATATTGCTGCTGCTGATGCTAGACAAGTTGGTGGCTCTAAGCCCGAGCCTTTGGTAGCAGAACTTCCTGGTAGAATTATCACGTATATGAAGACTTTAATGCCAGAATTGCGTGTGAATTGGGACAAGTTGTCTGCGTGCAAGTAGAAGAAAGATGAGAATGTGTCTGACTTTTTCACGAGGTTTGAAGAGACCTTCGTCGATCATAGTGGTCAGGATATGGCTACTGAGGGTGGCCAAAGATTGTTCGTAGACAAGTTTGTACATAATCTGCTTCCTGAACTGTGTAATAAATTGAAAGATTCAGAGAGTGCTTGGGCTGTTTCCACGTCAGCGCAGATTTTAGCCACAGCCCAGTACTATGTGAATAGGCGCAAAGACGAACTAGAGAAGGCAGACAAAAAGACTAAAGAATTGAAAACTAAAGTCCTTCTACAGCAAGCTTATCCACCTCGTACTGCTAGTCAGCACGATTATCAGCAACCTCAGCAGTATTCGAGAAACTCGCAAAGAAACGAGTCTCCTCAACAGTGTTTACCATATGGTCCCAATCAGTGTGCGTATTGCAAGGAAGAGGGTCATTTCAAGAATAGTTGTCCGGCTTTATTGCGACGTTTGAATGGTGTTTCTGGTGCAAGAGGTAGAAGTGTTCAGCAGGCTCCTAGAGTTAGGGGCCGTGGAAGTGTCCCCCAGAATACTCCTTCTTTTCCGCCTCAGAAATCTATGAACAGCTTTGATCAACAGAATAATGCGTCTTCTAGGACAGCTCAGTACTATGCTGATGACTACTATGCAGAGAACGAGAATGAGGGTAATGATTGCTAGGACAGCCATGGCCAAAGAGAGGGAGTTGTTTCAGTTCCAGTAGATCAGAATGGACCTTATGTTGAGGTGATTACATCAGGTGTGTCAGAACCTTTTCTGTTGGATACTGGTGCTACAAAGAGTTCTATTATGCACTCAAAACTCCCTGGCGCACCTTTGTCTGGCGAAATGAACGTTTCAGTAGGTTTTTCTGGCGCCCCGGTTAGGAACCCGATTTCTAGTCCTATGTCCCTTTCTGTTGGGCCATGTGAATTAGAAGCACCCCTCATTCTTACAACAGGTTGTGGTGAAAACTTGTTGGGATTGGATCTGTTAAAGAGACTATATGCGACTTTGTACTGTTCTCCTTCGGGAGTACAACTTACCCTAGGTAAGAAAGTGGTTTCTCCAATGTATTTGTCAAGGGAAAATATTCCAACAGAATTGTCGTCTCTTCCGGATATACTTTGGGCTAATGGTTCTAATGATGTGGGTCTTTTGGAAATAGCGCCATATGTTATAACATTGAAAGCCAATGTTAGACTGCCACGTATTCCCCAATACAAGATCTCTAACGAAGGTGAAAAGGCGTTGTTAGCAATCATTTACGACCTGATTGAGAAAGATGTCATTGAAGAGACAACAGGCAACATTTGTAACAGTCCTGTTTTGCCTGTTTTAAAGCGTACTGATCCTTCCGAGCCACCTGTGCACAGATTCGTGATTGATCTTAGAGAAGTGAATAAGATTGTTGTGCCACAGTTTCCAGTTGTTCCCGACATTACTGCCCTTTTGACTATGGTTCCAGCTTCAGCCGCTTGGTTCACAGTGATTGACTTGAAAAATGCTTTCTTCAGCATCCCTATTGCCGAGGAGAGCAGAGACATTTTTGGCTTCAATTTAGGAGGCCGAAGCTTCCGCTTCAAACGCGCTCCTCAGGGCTACTGTGAAAGTCCATCGATATTCAGTCAGGCTCTGAAATCACAACTTGACACGATTGTTCTACCTGATGGTGCGACTCTTATTCAGTACGTAGATGATTTACTGGTCGCTGCAGATACTGAGGAGATTTGCAAGCATGCCACATTGTCATTGTTGCGTCATTTATGTGATATGAAGCACAAAGTCTCTCTTTCAAAATTACAGTATTGTCGACAAGAAGTGACCTACTTAGGTCACATCTTATCGAAGGAGGGAAGGAAACTGACCCCAGAAAGAATACAGGCAATTGCAAGATTGGGTGTCCCAAGGACACAGAGAGAAGTGCGTGTGTAGTGTAGTTCCTATTTTCCCAATAGGCCCTGCGCATTGGAATAACATAAACAGTAGTATGGACGTAGAAGTGCGGATCTTCCAGGTCTCCACTGACTATGCTAAACTTAATTGGGTGTGTTACCAACTAGCTCAGAGGTCACTGGAAACTTTCTTGACTGAATAGGAAGTGATCAGCTTCCCTGGTACAGACAAGAAGGGATTCAGTTTTCCAACAACTCCATAAACATGACAACTTTGCTCCTTAGAATAAGAGTCAATCTCTAGAGTTGTGTGAAACAATAGACAGTTATTTTACTCAGTCAGTTTTGTGCGGATTATTTTCACCAAAGTGCAGAGAATAGAGAGACGGGCGTTTTCAATAAAAAGGTATTATTTATTGAACAGTCTTTCTTCTCGTGCAAGAGAAATAAATTGCCACAATTGCAAGACTTGTTATTATAAAAAGTGCGTACAGTAAAATGAGTATTGCAAAATAATACTGTAAAAGCATTGATATGGTTTCTTAGCCATACAATGGTTTAAAATGACTAAAACATATATACATTCATATATACATTTGACTAACGTACTCAACTGGTGCCTCTAACTACGCCTACCCCAGTGTACCTGACCTAAGCCTAATACTTGGGAGGGAGTAAGTAAGTAGCAATTTTAGTTAAGTTGGTTTTGCCAAGGTTTGCTTCAAGAATTCTCTCTAAGGGTTTAGCCAACACCATACCTCTGAACTAGAATGTTGGAGGTCTGGTATCTCCTTCCAGGGACTCGATATCCCAGTCACTCGCAAGAGTAGGCTGGAAACGCCGGAGCTGGATTTCTCGGCAGGAGAAAAGACAGCGTCTCTCTCAGCGCGTTGAGGAAGAGGAGGGGCAGCGTCCGCGGGCAGCTTGCATCTGCTGGGCTCTGAAGGGGACAGCTGTTCTGCTCCTATGTGCACCACACCATCGTTCGCTGATGTCGTTGAGGCAGCAATAGCATCAGTATCAGTGAGGCAGCGTTTGCTTAAGGCAACGTTGGTAATATTTATACCTGAAAGGGGCCTGGTTTGACGTAAGATTTTGGACATAAGACGTCAATAAAGATGTCACTAGGAAGTGATCGTCTCTTAGTGCTCATTAGAGTTCTATTACTAATCAAAACATAGCAAGCGGGGCTTTCCCAGGTTGCTGAGTTTTATCTTGTTGAAGAACTCGAAGTGTAATCTAGGAATCTTGGATAGTGGCTTCTGCTGTGTCATTTGCTCTAATGAACTGCAGAGGAAGTGATTCTGAAATGTGGCTCTGTTCGTGTTAGGCCAGAGACGAGTTTCTGAAATGTTACTCTTGATCGTTTATGCCAATATAGGGGAATAAATGGATTATAGCCGTATAGGGGCATAAGGTAACAATATTGATCAGGGTCCTAGATTAGAATGCGACACCCACTCCACGAATTTATGTCCATCAATTTACTAAAACTATAGCAAAAGATGCATGTGTAACATTACCCACCCCAAAATACATATTTGCATATGAAATGGCGTATTTGAAATACATGGAATGTCCTGTATGTCTTTAAGCATAGAAATCATTCAAAATTATAGCATATGTAATCAGTGAACGATTTTGCAAAAAAATGTACACATGAAATATCTCTTAATACAGAAAAGAATTGCGAGATAATTTCATCACATATAAATGCATTTGTTATAAAATGTGCTAGAGGCTGGTGTAAAGTTATTATGTCTCTAGATTTACCTAAAAATAGAAGCTTCTGTTCTTTATGAATAGGTCTACTTTAAGCAAAGAATTTTCGTGCCAGAAAAAGGTAAATATTTTTAAAAGTGTTCAATCCAAAAAAAAAATTCTTGTTGAACAGGGGAATAGAGTTCCAACGCTTTTCAGCAGTTATTGTTGATCAAAACTGAAGGCCGAATTCAGAGTTGATGGGAACGCTGTGTGTCGGAATGCTTTTCTAAATTATTGTTTCTGTTCAGGTGAGAACATCATATCAGACAGGCTCTCAAAAAATTGGTCTACAAAATCAGGTGACAGTTCGACCAAGTTCGATAATGCTGTAACTTGGCAGGTGTGAGAATGATTGCAGTCATCAAAGTCTGGATCGGCAATGCTCACAGACGGTCGTACCTGGGTGATGTTGCTTTTGTTTCTCGCTCCACTGTTACCACCTAGTCGTAGCACAGGAGTCTCAACAAATGCCGTCATCGGGATTGGTAGCCGCTGGGGACAACACAATGCGTGAGCCGTTATAGGACTTAGCAAAGTATTGATATCCATTGGTACTGCTGATGGAAGTGCAAGACAGATGTCCAACACGCACTCATCTCCGCATAGCATACATCGAAGCACAGGTAAGATGCAGGTCTGCCATATCGGTCTGAATGAAAAAAAACAGGTCATGTTTAGATCTCTCAGCCTGGCCAATCCAAGGACTCTAGTTATTCTGTCCTGGTAGCGGATTGCTAGGATCGTTTCTTCCATCCTTGTAGGAGTCATGTCTGAGTTTTGGCTTGCCATATCGGAGCAGGAGGGTCAAAAATAAAATGCCTGCTACAAGTCCCAAAAATAGGGGTATGCCGCCAAAGACTGAATGGACAAAATTAGGAATGATTCCCAGAATTGCTTGAAATGGTGTTAGCAGTCCCGTAAAAATCGTCTTAAATATGCCTGGGATGCCTGTGGCACTAGACATGTTAAGGAGTTGGCTAAGCATTTCTGTGAAATGCACGGGGCAATTTGTTGATAAAAGGTCATGAATCTCAGATGTTGTCCTTGCAACTTGGAGTTCATACGTCTCTTTTGATGACGTGATGGGCACTGTTGTCTGTAAAAGCACAGACTTCATTTTGCTTAAAGTATCAATTCGTATAGAAGAGAAATTCAGACGAGGCCATAAGGGAGTCTCAGTGGCTCCAGGGCCGTTTGGAAACAATGCTTGCATACAGCATTTGACCATGGATGTTACGCTTACGAGATAGGCTTTTCCTGGCAAAAGGCCACAACATCTGTGATCCGTTCTTAGAATGTAACTCCCATTTGCGAGTTGCATAAAGAAAGGCTCTATCTGCGTTGCAGGTGTGACAAGTTGGTGGCATGAAAGGTTGTTTGAATTACCTTCACAGGCTCCGTGTAAATTAATACCCTGGCACAAAAGTATACCGCTTAGTGAATGTTTACAGTTTTCACCACTAAGAAATACATTTTTGTTGCTGTCACTATAGCATGTGTGTGTGTATGGTAATTTCCATGTTGACTTAATGTATCCTTTACCCAATCGTTCATACTGGCCAGTAGGTATGTATTCAAGGCACTTTTTAAATTAGAAAGTTGTTATCGGAATTGTGATAATCCTGTGTATTATCCATTCAATGACAGGACTTTCTGACATTGTCAAAGGTAATCTCTCAAGTTTTTCGATGCTCAGGATTGTATAGTCTGCTCCTTTCTGTGCCAAGCTGATTTGTTTATCAGTAAGGTTAAAGATGGAAAACAATGACGTTGTGTTGATTATACGCCAAGGCACATAGCCTGAACGAAGATTTTGCAGCGTCCAGCCTAACTGTACAATAGAACGCAATTGCGACTGGCCATGCTGTAACATTAGCAAGTCTTTGTCTATTATATCTATGGCAGATGATACAATACTGTCCAGTGAATATATTCTGGAAGACAGAATCATTAACCCATTGTCCACTACAGAAAGTGATTTTTCCAAATTAATACGATCAATTTCTCGTATTTTTTCAGCTGTTTCAATTTGCGTGACTTTCCAAGCCTCGTTGTACGCAGCATAGATGCTGGCCGCTATGAAGCGTTTTTGACGCTGTTTGCGTGGTCCCATAATAAAATCGCGCAAATCAGCACCATCTTTAAGTAAAGATAAGTGTTGCTTAATTTCAGCCAGTGTGGATGTTTCTAGCCATTCAAGGCACAGCTTCCCTACACTGTATGTTGTTACTATCCCTGGATGTTGTCTCTGGGAGTATCTAGGGTCTTGTCTGGACATTGTTAACCCCTGTGTTTTGTTCAGGAATCTATCTTGACAGTTGTTTGTGTCAGTAGGCCAGATTAACCACTTTTTCCAATCAGGATGTGTTCTGTTTAAATGTAAAATTTTAGATACGTCTATCTCAATATCTGTTGTTGCATTATCAGGTATTGGCTTTGGAATAGACGGTTTGTTAAGGTCTTTAATCTTAGCTAGGCCAAGACAGGTTGTTTGGTGAATTGTTTCATTTAAAAAACATTATTTGCTCTGGGATCATGCAGGCTCGAAATAGTGCTTCTAGGTCTTGTACTTGCCACTCTTTTGTACCCCAGATTGTTTTTGTTTCAATGTTATTTTTCCAAAAATCAAAACCAAATGTCATCATTTTTTCATAAAATGCTTCTGAATATATCAATTTAGTATTTGTCAGCATTGTTTTCAATCCTGCTTTATCTAACAGTTTGTAATAAAACGTTTCTGCATCACTGGTGTTAAACCCTGAGAAGTACTGAAATTTCTCATAGAATGTTTTAGAACTGCTTTTAGGTGGTGTAGCACAATGTTCCCATTGGTTATACTTAAAAATATTTCTAGGCTGTGCAGATTTATGCAAGTAATGATCACCATAGTGTGTGTAGCAGAACATCTGTTCATAACTAGACGAACCTTGTAAATAATCATGATCTGTGAATCTAGCTGACATTACCAAATCAGACATCATATTATTAATACTTTCAAAGTCCCAATCATCAGAGAATGTACTAGGTTTTACAAAGTCACTTAAGGAAACCTTGAATTGATGAGGATACTTCAGGATTTCGACCGGACCATATATTTCATAGTCAGTTTTTTCCATACTACCCCGCCGGGTATTGGAATGGCTGTGACATTTACTGTTGACAGTTCTCTTTTCTTCACGTGGGATGATCTGTGTGGTTTGAGGACTAAGTTGATGTTCTGACTTGCTGTGTCCATTGTACTATATTTTCCCTCAATGAGTTTTCCCAAACAAAGTACCATGATGAGCCAAAGCAGGAGGAAAAATATACCTAGACCAAACCAGAACTCTAACCATGGAGAAATAAGGTAAATTTCCTTGAGTTGATGAAAGAGTTCTGTTGCTTTTTCTTTAAAAGTCTTTTTTGTTTCTGGCATCACTTCGGGGTTGCTTTGATCCTCAGAAAAGTTCTCGAAGTTGATAAAGTAGCCAGAGGCAGTTCTGTCAATTGTTGGAATTGTTCTTCAATTTGTCTTTCGGTAGCACATTCTGATGCCACATCATTGTAGACTGGTGTTTCTTGATGAACTGTTTCAATCTGTGTCTCAAAAGGCACGAGTTCCATGGCATTATTGCATAGTCCCTCTCTGTGCACTGCAGGCTTATCGAATGTGATTAGTCTTTCAGTTTGAACCTCTTGGATTGTTGCAAGTTTGGGTATTCTGTTGTTTCTCGGGAGTCCACTGGGCCTACTGTTGATTATAGGCCACATGCTTGTGGTTTTACCAGGTCGATTGATACAACTCTGTTCTCCTTTTTACCAGCAAGGGGTGGTAGTACTACTGATCTTGTTCCGTTGACTGCTAAGAGGTACTGCTTTTCTGTAAGAAGGCCCAAATTCCTTCTTCACCGCTATTTTTTCTCTGACTAGATCCCCAATTTTTGGAATCCAGACAGGCCTTGCTGGGGCTGGTGGTGCCTCGTCAGTGATAGCTGGCTGTTGCTTTAACTTTATGTTGCTTAAGGATTTTCTTGTTTCGTTCAAGTCCTGTAAAACAGCCAAACGATCTTTGATGTCAAAGTCTGTTTTCTTATCTTCTACCACTGATATCTGACTATCTAAGTCCTGAATTCGCATTCTAGTTCCGAACAATAGTTTGTATGGGCTGAAACCTTTTAGAGAATCGAAATTTGCCTAGCTTACGTAACGGTAAGTTTCAATTCTATTAAGGACACGGAGGCGAGGATTATGCTATATCTTCCTTCGCTTTATTAACATAAAGAAACCACAGCAGCTCAGGAAAAGATATAATAAGAACAAAAAAATGCTTTAAACATAAAGCATTGACGTAATGTTCAACAAAAAAATCAACAACTCCCAAGAGTCTCTTTGCTTATAATAATAGTCCATAGTCCTTTGTCTCTGTCCATCATCACTATATAACCGGACTTCCCATCATCTTCCTCCTCTTTCTTCGCGCAGATCACGCTTAAGCCTCATTGGTCCTGTTTAGCACCGTCGTTGCCTGCCAAAAAAGGAACAGCATCAGCGAGGTGGCCCAGGAAAATGCGACAACAAGGCGAGGAGCATTCAGTGAACAACACAGTACCGACACCGTAAAGGAAAACGCTTTACTTACTGCCATACGGGTGGGTAGAGACACCACCGTAGTCCGGGTGGGATAATCCTCGCCTCCGTGTCCTTAATAGAATTGAAACTTACCGTTACGTAAGCTAGGCAAATTTCGATTCTATGTCAGGACCGGAGGCTTCAGATTATGCTAGTTTAAAGCTTACTTACCACCAACTGAGCCAAATCCACCACCGGCTTAAAATAAAACCTCTTGAAGGTGGAATCCGAGGACCAGTCCGCCGCTCGCATAAGGTCCTCCAGACGAGCACCCACCGAGAATGCCTTAGAGGCCATGGCCCCCCTGGCGGAGTGTGCTCCAAAGAGAGAAGTATTGATGCCCGCTTCCTGCATGACCCAACGCACCCACCGAGCAATAGTGGGAGAGGAGACAGCTTTGTGTGGCTTCCGCAGGGCAATCAACAACTGACGCTCGCCCGGAGGGCGCAGATCCAAGGTCAGATCCTCATATGCTTTGAGGCATTGCACGACACACAACTTAGGAGTGTCAGTAAAGGCTGGATAAGAAATGGAACGCGACGACGTCTTAGTGCGTCGGCCCACCGTAAAGGTAACCCCATCCGGGGAGAAAATGCGTGCAGAAACATCCAGCGCGCGCACGTCCGAGACGCGCCTACAAGAGACCAGACATAACAACATGGCTAATTTCGCCGAGAGCTCCTTAAGAGACAGATAAGAATTCGCTGGCCACGACAGGAACAGATTCAGAACCAAATTGACGTCCCAAAGGACGGAGTACCTGGGTTCTGGCGGCAGTGCGAGGCGAACCGCTCGCAGAAGCCGGCACACAAAAGGGTGTTCCCCTACCGGATGGCCATCGATGTTATCGTGGCCCGCAGAAATCGCCGACCGGATAGCATTGATCGTCCTATACGCTAAACCCTTGTCGGCCAAATGAGCCAGAAAATTCAGCACGGGAACAAGGCCGGCGACCATGGGATCCAAATCCCTTCGTAAACACCAACGCATCCACTTAAGCCAAGCGGATCTGTAACGCTTCGTCGTACTATCGGCCCATGCTTTGGAGAGCAAGTGCGCAGCCGACCCCGAAAGGCCCGGGAGCGTCCAGCGTCTCCTGAGAGCCTCCACGCCACGAGGCGGAGAGTGTTCTGCATGACGAGAGGGTGAGGTTCCTGATCCGGGCTCGTCAGGAGCAGAGGAAACAGGGGGAGTAGGATTGGAAAATCCCAAGAAAGTTCCAGAAGAACCGGAAACCATACTTGAGACCTCCACAGCGGTGTAACCAACACCAGTTCCGCACCCTGGCGGCGAATTTGAGCCGCCGTTCGCATGATCATGGAGAACGGGGGAAACGCAAAAGGCTGTTCCCGACTCCAATCCTGCAAGAACGCGTCCGTGGCCTCTGCCAGAGGGTCCGGCCTCCAGCTGTAGAACCGCGGCAGCTGGTGGTCGAGACGGGACGCGAAGAGGTCCACCGAGAAGGGGCCCCAGAGGGAGTGTAGCCACCGGAAGACTCCCGGATCCAGTTTCCACTGGCTGGCATCCCTGAGATGTCGAGAGTGCCAATCCGCTACCTGATTGCACTGGCCTGGCAGATACTCCGCCGTCACCGCAATGTGACGAGACAGGCAATAATCCCAGAAGTCCTTCGCTAAGTCCGCCAAGGCGCGGGACCGAGGACCTCCTAGGTGGTTCACATACCGGACCGCCGAAATATTGTCCATCCGTAGCAGGACACAAGCCTTGATTGAATCTTTGGTCCAACAGCGAACTGCGAAGGAGCCCGCAAGGAGCTCCAAACAATTGATATGCAATTGTTGTTCTTCTGACGACCAGGCGCCGCCGGTGGAAAAATCCCCGCACCGGGCGCCCCAGCCCGACCTGCTGGCGTCGGACTCTATGATCAGGTCCGGAGCCGAACCGAAGATCGCTCGCCCATTCCATGCCTCCATGTGAGACAGCCACCATGACATTTCCTCCTTCACTTCGTCCGTGAGAGGGACCCACTGATCGTAACACATCCCACGGCGCAAATGCTGCGCCTTCAGGCGCTGAAGAGCCCTGTAGTGCAGCGGGCCCGGGAAAATCGCCTGGATGGAGGACGACAGAAGACCCACCACCTTGGCGACATGGCGCAGTGACGTACGATCCTTCGCGACCGTCTGCCGGAGCAGGTGTCGTATCTTTGCGACCTTCCGACTCGGCAGGCTCAAGACCGCCTGTACCGAGTCCACCACGAAACCCAAAAAGGTGATCTGCTGAGTGGGAACCAAAACCGACTTGGAGCCGTTGATGACGAACCCCAGCCTCTGAAGCAGGCCGACAGCTTGACGCAGCTGTCCCGCCAGTACCTCTGGGCACTGTCCCATGAGGAGCATGTCGTCTAAGTATACTAACATCCGGACCCCCTGACTTCTGAGAAACTCCACTACCGGGTGGAGGACCTTCGTGAAGCACCACGGGGCCGACGAGAGACCGAACGGTAGGGCGGTGAATTCGAACACCTTGCCGTCCCACAGGAATTGTAGGAAACGACGATGAGGGGGGTGGATGGGAACGACCAAGTAGGCATCCTTGAGATCCAGTCGCACCATCCAATCCCGAGGGAGGAGCACGTCCCGAAGGAGGTGGATCCCCTCCATCATGAAGTGACGGTAGACCAACCACCCATTGAACTCCTTGAGATTGATCCCAGGCCTCTTGCCCCCATCTGTCTTGTCTACCAAGAAGACGTTGCTGAGGAACCCACGTGGGTGGCGCGTTGATAGACGGATGGCTCCCTTGCGCAGCAAGTCTGAGACCTCTTCGTCTATCAAGCGCGCGTCGGAATCTGCAAAAACCATAGGGCGCGGGGGCCTCACCTGATTTGGCTGGTCGTAAAACTCTATATGGAAACCTCTCACAGTTTGCAAAACCCAAGCATCGGCAGTGAGCAATTCCCACTCCCCGTAAAAGCTTGCCAGCCGCCCCCCAATCGGCACTTGATCTAAGCAAAGTACACTTACCGGGGGCATTTCCTTGTCCGGAGTTCTTCTTGAACCCTCTGCCACCATAGCGTTGTCCCCTGGTGGGGTAGAAGTTGGTGTAGTTGGCCGAGGTCTGGTACTGACCTCTTCCGGAGCCTTGTCCACGGTTGTTGGTCTGCTGACCACGGCCGATCGCGCGGCCCCTGCCGCGACCGGCCCCTCCAGAAAAACGCTGGTGGAACACCCTCTTGATGCTGGACTGGGCCTTGTCCAGCGACGTGAACGTATTCACAAACTTTCCCAGCTCGGGGATGAAAGGCTCACCGAAGAGGCCACCCTGGGCCACGGCACCTGCCTCCGACGAGGCCAGGTCCCCCAGCTTCGGATCCAGCTTGATAAGGAGCGAACGCCGCCTCTCCGTGGATAGGGCACAGTTGGCGTTGCCCAAAAATACGATCACCCTCTGGGCCCAGTTGGAGAGCACCTCCGGTGAAATGGCGGTGCCATTCGCTCGGGCCTCCTCCGCCATATCGAGGATCTTCGTGGCGGGCCCGACCGCATCCAACAGCTTGTCCTGGCAGGCCCGCCAGGACCGGTCGATCCCCTTCCTGGGGTCCTTCATGAATTTCGCCAGGAAGGTGGCCATCTTGGGGTCCAATTCTGGTGTCATGGCCACTTTCCCTTCCAGTGTAGGCCGAGGGCATTCCCCGCGCAAGCAACCCCTCGCCTCCTTCTCCAGGGGCTTGCGCAGTCTGCCCGCGACAAACTTCGCCACCGTCTCCCCCGGGGCCCAGGCCGCGGAATGGGGGTGGACGATCTCGTCCGGGTCCAGCATGCCCGACTCGTCTCGGGGCATCTCCTTCACTGAAGGTGCCGGAAGCCAAGAACGGGTCGACTCCCCGTCGTCATCCGTGTCCGGAGAGTCGTAGATCGGGGAGGCGGGCGCAGTAGACACGTCGCCCGAAGTGCCAGGGTCCACCAAGGGCGCCGGAGGCACCGCCGTCGCCTTAGCCAGGAAGGCGTCGCGAAGTCGCTCGAAAGCGCCCTTGTCCACGCCTTGGGCCTCCGATGAAGGTCCCTCACCACGGGGTCTCTTCGGAGCGGGCGGTAACCCTCCGGACGTCCCCGGGAGTTCGGGGGACGGAGGCACCTGCGACGCTGCCAGCTTCGCACACTCCTCCACGATGCGGGCAGAAAGGCGGTCCTCCATGGGCCCTACCACCTCCGTCACGCAACGATAGATGGAGCTGTCCACCGCCTGATAAAACTCATCATCCTGCAGATAGGGGCAGGCCTCCTCGTCGTACTCCCCTTCCATCTCGGAACCAAGGGGCAAATGCGGGGCACCCAAGAGGGCGGCAACCGAGAAAGTTCTCGAATGTGGGCAGGCCCAGCGGCTGCGATCACGTTTTGGGCCAGCTGATGTGGCAGGTGGGCTGCACCAACCCCCAAGCGCGCAGACCCTCCACGCCGGGACCGGGTCTATGTACCCCTCAAGCGCGCTAGGCCACACACGGGTAAAGAGGTGCACAGGTCTCGCCCGAAGGCGATTCACGCGGTCAGAACCGCTATACAGACCCCAGAGGGCGTCAAAATTGGTAAAGTACAGACCCGGATCACCAGGTGTCAGAGGGGTACGCGAGGGTCGGCCCCTGCGCAAGCAGACCCCACGGCGTGGCTCCTCACACTGCGGAGGCGCGCCGGAGGGTCGGCGAAGCGACAGGCCGCCCCCGTGCGGTCTATGTACACACCGCACACAAGTGGGAATAAAGTCGCGTAGGAACGATAGAACGTTCCCGCAACCGGGGACTCTGAAAGGGAATAAACCATGCAAGGAGTCCCCAAAGACCGCACACAAGATAATAAATCACAATAAAAGAAGACAAAATAGAAAAGCACTTATCTGGCTGCGGGAGCAGCGAAGAAAGAGGAGGAAGATGATGGGAAGTCCGGTTATATAGTGATGATGGACAGAGACAAAGGACTATGGACTATTATTATAAGCAAAGAGACTCTTGGGAGTTGTTGATTTTTTTGTTGAACATTACGTCAATGCTTTATGTTTAAAGCATTTTTTTGTTCTTATTATATCTTTTCCTGAGCTGCTGTGGTTTCTTTATGTTAATAAAGCGAAGGAAGATATAGCATAATCTGAAGCCTCCGGTCCTGACATAGAATTTCTTGGCAAGTTGTTTAGGCTTAACTGGACACTTATTAAATGTTTGACCCACCCATCACCCGAACCTAATACCTTCGCTGTTATAGATTGCTTTATGTCTCGGTTTTTTCTTTCTACCACACTGTTCCCTTCGGGGTGTGATGGACAAGAATACCGCAAGCCAACGCCCATGCTGGCCATGGCCTCCTTATAAGCTCGAGAGCTAAAAGCAGGACCCTGGTCAGAATGGAACATGGAAATTGCGTATGTGCCGATAAAGACTCGCAGATCTTTTATAACCGTTCTGGCGTCAGCCGAGCGCTGGGGCCACATTTATTAAGTGGATTTAGCCTTAATGATTAATAGGACGCGGGTTTGTATACAGACAGCATTACGCTACCTACATACCAGGCCATGGCATTACTGAGCTTGACTCGCTGCTGCGATCTCTGTCGCAGTCCGGACAGTTCTTTACATATTTGTAGTGGTGTAGGCTCATTCCTGGCCACCAGTACACTGATTGTAATTCTTTCAGAGATTCCTTCATCTGTATGTGCCTTGGACCTTCACCCATGTGTGCGTCTGCTATTAATAACTTTCTCCGGTTCATGTTTGGAATTACCCTATCCCCCACTCAAGGGTTTCGAGCAAAAGGAATGGAGTTTGCATCAATTACGTATGCATAATTGAGTGGATAGTTCACGGGTAGTGCTGCACAGTCGCCTTTTACGGACGTTTTGACTGCCAGCATGGTTTCCCCGTCTATGTATTTTTCTGAACGCTTTTTTATGGCTACGGAAGCCGGTTTAGTTGCTTCCGCTGTGGCTGTATTAGCCAATGAATTCCCTGCAACGTGAACGCCATCACGTTGATGACTCAGAGTGTGTATCACGTGAGTCTTTTGTAGTTCTTTCTGTAAAAGAGCTACCTGTTTCCAGAGCATTTTATGCTTTATTGAGGCACCTGTGTCATCTTTGTAATAATTTTCAATCCAGCTCTGCAACTTATTATTGTAAGAGTTGACGCAAAAATGCGAATCGCACACGATTAGTGTCGGGAATTCACGTTCTGCATTTTCAAGCGCCATCTTTAAAGATCTGATTTCAGCTCACTGAGCTGAACAGTACCTCACTGATTCAGTTTTTGTTATTTTCGGTCTGAATTTACCGCACAGCCAACGACCTTTAACAATCGCATAGGCTGCATCGTAGGATTTGTTCTCTACGTTGAAATGCTGTACAAATCTATCTGTATAGATTATACAGGCGTATTGTGGGAGAGGCAGAAGTTCGATTGGCAGAAGATATTCTTCTTCATAAGTCAAATCATTCAGTTTTTCGAATTGCGGGGCGAAATAGTATTTCACATCTTCCGCTCCTAGAGAATCTACACACTGTATCCATTTCGGATCCAGTGACGCTGTAGGCAAGTTTACTGGGATGAATAGCGCCTCGAAGGCGGATTCCGCTGTGAGGATATTAATCCTTTTGCCATGTGCTAGTTCTCGTTCATTCACTAATGCAGTTTCTACTGCTTTCACAGTATTTTCTGTGGGACTGAATGTTTTTTCTGCTTGTGTGTACAAGTGAGATTTAATTGAAATTGGTACCTTTTCTCCCTCATTAGAGGTTAGGTACGTGAATCCGCATCTTCCTGGGATGACTCGGATTACAAGATTGCGTGTGTTGTCACGTGTATCTAATTTTGTTTTTGCTAACATGTCTGTTTGCAGTGATCTCAAAATTTCTGTGTGTTTTTGAGTCCAGGTGATTGGTTTAAAATCAGGTTTAATTAGTTTGTAGAGAGGTTTAACCCTCTCTGCGCAATTTAGAATGTAAGTTCTACCGAAATTCAGGAAGCCTAGAATCGATTGTAAATTGTTCAGTGTTTTTGGAGCTTGGAGTACAGCGCACTTCTCTAAGAAGTTGTCCGCTAGGCTTTTTCCTTCACTTGATAATTCGTATCCTAAAAATAATACTGTCAGATGGGCAATTCTTGACTTTTTAAAGTTGAATTTGTAACCCTCTGCTGCGAACCCAAGTATAATGGTGTTCACTCTTTTCAAGTGAGTCTCCAAGTCGTCGTCTGTGAGGTAGATATCATCTACGTAAGATAATGCCTCATCATCATATATTTGTAGTAACTCTGTTACTCTGGCTGAAAATAGTCCTGGGCTATTCTTGAATCCCTGTGGGAGCCTACAGACATTTTTCTGTGACCCCACTACTGAGAAAGCGGTCAAATATCTGCTTTCTGGTGCAATGTTTTGACAAAAGAAACCATTAGATATATCTAATGTCGTTTTATATTTTTTCCTAACTATGCTATTTATTAGTGCAGCACTATGCGAATTTTGTACTGCAAATGTTTTGCAACATGCATTAAGGAGTCCAAAACTAGACGATATGAATTGTCTGGTTTGGAGACAGGAAACAAAGGATTGTTCATTTGAGAGGTGCATGTTTCAATCACCCCCTGGTATTCAAGTTGATCTAAAATCTCCCTGACTTGTTTTTTAGCTTCTTGCTTAATGGGATACTGCCTTTGTGCAGTTGGTTCACTTTTTAACTGGATTTTGTGAGGAGGAGAGTCCTCATCCCATCCTACATGATTTTTATATAATGCCGGTGCCTGGGCTACTGCCCATTTCCTTGCATAAGTATATTTTTTGTGAATCGGAATGTGATTCGAGAAGGCAGGCATAATCATTTCTTCGCCACGAGGGCACTCCCTGACAAACTCTGGGGGCCAATCTTTTTCAGCTAACAGAATATCATAGCCTTTTGAGAGTTTATCCCAAAATAGACCCCTTATTTTCCTAGTCTTATCACCCTCTATAAGCAATGTTATTTCGTATATCTTATGGGGCTCGCTAACTCTGGTGTCGGCAGTTTCAACCTGAATGTATTCATTCGTGTCCACTGTCTCCAGATGACTCATCAGGATCTTGCGAGCTATACTGATTTCTGCTGCACTGTCTAGCATTGTCTGTGCCCACTCCCCGTTTTTCAACTGTGTCCTCAGTATTCTCGGCATGTTCGATTACTCTAATACTGGCTACCTTCTTTCTTGGAAATTGAGGTTTTTTACTTTGAGCAGGTTCCTTGTCTTTGGACTTGGTGTGCTCTCCTGGGTCTGACCATCCTCTTCTTTCCGATTTCTGCGAAAAAGATCGAGAGGGACGTGTATCAATACTTTGATATCTATCAGGCTTCTTCAAATTATCCCTATTTCTAAGGTTGTATCTTTTCTCAGAGGGCTCCCTCTGGGGAGACTGGTGTTCTCGAGTCAGAGTTCTTTCCCTCCGTCGAGGAGACCTTCCTCTGGACTGGAAAACTTTTTCTTTGGGAGTGGATTGTTTATTTCCATCCCAGCTCTTTTTAGGAGTGTTTGAATTATTTTTAATAAATAATTTTTCAGGATTTTCGAGCAGTTGGGGCTTCACTGGTTTTCCACCCAAGCTGTCTCTACCTAATTCTTCATAGCATTTTTCTATGATTCTGGCAAGCTCAATTGGTTGATCTGTTATATCTGTTTCCTTCAACTTCTGGCGGATCGCCACAGATGCTGCTTCTCCTTTTATGTTGGCTAGTAATATAGCCAAGACCTGCTTGAAGTCTTTCAGTAATTTCATACCAAGAGTTAAAGCAGGTTCTGGACCGTATTCATTCTGAATCTGTTTTAGCACTTCTGGTATTACCGCTATTGACGGAACACCATGTTTTTTTGTGTAAATGGAAGCAAAGACTGTACCCCAAGTGTCACAGTCCTCCACGTGTGGTGCGACCCCCATTGGAAGGCAGATGGTCAAGATCCTGTGTTTCTCAATAGGGGTAGTATTCGGAAATACTGCCTCTATTTGAGTGATTTTCTGCGCTAACCAGAAAGGAATTTGTTCCCGTTTTATGGGTGTTTTACCAAGACATGACTGTATGTTCTGTGGTGTAATTTTATTGGTGTTCCCCTGATTAGGGGTCAGCTGTGGTACATTAACAGCTGATTGGACTGTAGCATTACATATTGGACTAATTGCCTATGTATTTTGATTAATGTTTTTAGCTGTGCTAAAAGTTCTTCTCTAGACATTTTTTCAATGTCCGGATGTGGTGTGTAGCTGGCTAGATCCGGCCACGTTGCTCCTGGTCTACCTAGTGGACCGAGCATGGTAATATGATCATTGTGTTTTAGGGCGCCTTTAAACCAGAGCAAATGCTCTTGGAATTTTAATGGGATTTCAGTCTCCTCGAAAGGAGCGTACTCTTCCGGTGGATCCCCTACTATATAGTAGTGGAACTTGTGTGTTGTGGCGTTTGCCGCTGGAAATTTTATCCAAGAATAGAATACCTCTGTCTGCCGATATTCGTGTGCCTCTATCACGAAGACGACTGTGCCACCTTGTGTGGTCAGTCCATTTTCTATAAGTTTTGACGTTATAGATTTTCTTAAATGTGCCGGGATGATTATTGCACCCGGTTCAGTAGTCCCGTCGGGACCCTGCTGAGTTGCATTTACTGCGGCATCAGTTCCGTTGTTTTCTACTGACATTTTAGAAATGCAGGTTTTGCAGAGCAGGTCTCCAAGGAAACAAAGATTAGGTGCACAATATTTTGGAACACTGTATCCTTCAACGTTGAATAAACCAGAGCTTTACATAGGAATCTCTTCCTACCAAGGTCGGGCGGATTTCACCCACTCCAGAAAGGGGTCTGTGGGGTCTGTGTGAAAAATGCACCACTGAGTTACTCTAACGTCTTGCGTTAGTTTATCGCCTTACCAAACGTTGGGCGCCATGTAGTGTAGTTCCTATTTTCCCAATAGGCCCTGCGCATTGGAATAACATAAACAGTTGTATGGACGTAGAAGTGCGGATCTTCCAGGTCTCCACTGACTATGCTAAACTTAATTGGGTGTGTTACCAACTAGCTCCGAGGTCACTGGAAACTTTCTTGACTGAATAGGAAGTGATCAGCTTCCCTGGTACAGACAAGAAGGGATTCAGTTTTCCAACAACCGCATAAACATGACAACTTTGCTCCTTAGAATAAGAGTCAATCTCTAGAGTCGTGTGAAACAATAGACAGTTATTTTACTCAGTCAGTTTTGTGCAGATTACTTTCACCAAAGTGCAGAGAATAGAGAGACGGGCGTTTTCAATAAAAAGGTATTATTTATTGAACAGTCTTTCTTCTCGTGCAAGAGAAATGAATTGCCACAATTGCAAGACTTGTTATTATAAAAAGTGCGTACAGTAAAATGAGTATTGCGAAATAATACTGTAAAAGCATTGATATGGTTTCTTAGCCATACAATGGTTTAAAATGAATAAAACATATATACATTCATATATACATTTGACTAACGTACTCAACTGGTGCTTCTAACTACGCCTACCCCAGTGTACCTGACCTAAGCCTAATACTTGGGAGGGAGTAAGTAAGTAGCAATTTTAGTTAAGTTTGTTTTGCCAAGGTTTGCTTCAAGAATTCTCTCTAAGGGTTTAGCCAACACCATACCTCTGAAATAGAATGTTGGAGGTCTGGTGTCTCCTTCCAGGGACTCGATATCCCAGTCACTCGTAAGAGTAGGCTGGAAACGCCGGAGCTGGATTTCTCGGCAGGAGAAAAGACAGCGTCTCTCTCAGCGCGTCGAGGAAGAGGAGGGGCAGCGTCCGCGGGCAGCTTGCATCTGCTGGGCTCTGAAGGGGACAGCTGTTCTGCTCCTATGTGCACCACACCATCGTTCGCTGATGTCGTTGAGGCAGCAATAGCATCAGTATCAGCGAGGCAGCGTTTGCTTAAGGCAACGTTGGTAATATTTATACCTGAAAGGTGCCTGGTTTGACGTACGTTTTTGGACATAAGACGTCAATAAAGATGTCACTAGGAAGTGATCGTCTCTTAGTGCTCATTAGAGTTCTATTACTAATCAAAACATAGCAAGCGGGGCTTTCCCAGGTTGCTGAGTTTTATCTTGTTGAAGAACTCGGAGTGTAATCTTGGAATCTTAGATAGTGGCTTCTGCTGTGTCATTTGCTCTAATGAGCTGCAGAGAAAGTGATTCTGAAATGTGGCTCTGTTCGTGTTAGGCCAGACATGAGTTTCTGAAGTGTTACACTTGATCGTTTATGCCAATATAGCGGAATAAATGGATTATAGCCGTATAGGGGCATAAGGTCACAATATTGATCAGGGTCCTAGATTAGAACGCGACACGTGCTTTCTTGGGCATTACATCGTATTGCAGACAATGGATACCGAATTTCTCCTTGTTGGCCAAACCTTTGGTGGCTTTAACTTGCAAGGATACACCAAAACCCATTCCATGGTCTGAAGATTGTCAGAGAAGCTTTCACGAATTGCGTGATGCATTGTGTTCGGCTCCTGTGTTGGGTACCCCCGACTACAGTAAGCCTTTTACATTATACATACACGAGAAGGAAGGTTGTGCATTATCAGTCCTGACACAGTCTTTTGGGGACAAACAGCGCCCATGCGCTTACTTTTCAGCGACTCTAGATCCGGTAGCTAAGGCATTGCCAAGTTGCTTGAGGGCCACTGCGGCAGCAGCTGTCTGTATTCGACAGTCTGCTGGGTTAGTAATGAATAACACTCTGATCGTCATGGTCCCACATGCAGTAGACATTTTGCTAAACAGAACAAGGACACAGCACTTAACTAGTGCTCGATTGTCAAGTTATGAGCTGACACTGTTAGCGAGTCACATACACATAAAGAGGTGTGATACATTGAACCCAGCGACATTATTGCCCATTCCAGTAGAGACAGATGAGGTCGAACAACATGACTGCTGCTTTAGGACAGAAGAAGAGACAAAAGGGAGAGTAGACTTGCAGGACACTCCTCTTCCTGAATGTAATGATGCTTTATGGGTTGATGGTTCATGTTTCAAGTTGCCAAATGGTGATACGACTGTAGCATATGCTGTGACAACGATGCATACGATTGTTGAAACTGCACGTATCCCACACAATTCTGCGCAAGCAGCAGAGTTGATTGCACTTACAAGCGCATGTGTGTTGGCAAAAGGAAAACAAGTGAATGTGTACACAGACAGCCAATACGCCTTCGGCGTGGCTCACAGTTTTGGCCGATTGTGGCGTGAACGTGGGTTCTTGACATCGCATGGTACTAAGATACAGCATGGTCAGTTAGTAAATGAGCTTCTCGAGTCACTGACCTTGCCACTACAAGTTGCGATTGTGAAATGCAGTGCACACAAAAAGGTGACGGATGACGTTGGTCGTGGGAATGCATTTGCAGATGAAGTTGCAAAAGAGACTGCAAGGAATGTGATGAGTCGAATGTATGTTGCAGGCCCTGTGAGATGGATTGGTGATGTGGGTATGTGTGAAGACACGATTGAGAGTGTGAAGTCCATCCAAGCCGAAGCCACAGAGAAAGAGGTGAATGAATGGAGAGAAAGCAAGGGTAAATTGGATGCAAATGGTTGTTGGGTCGAATTGTCAGAGCATCAGAGATGGCTGTTACCCGATGCGTATGTGCTTGCAGTGGTGACAATGGCTCATGGAATGGCTCACATCAGTGTGAAAGGGATCTGTAAGTTGTTGGGTCCAGTATGGCAGAATAGTGGAATCCCTAAATGTGCAGAGAATGTGGTCAAGAACTGTATGGTGTTGCTGGGAGGGGGGAGGAGGTCGAGGGCGAAACTGTGACCATAGGGAAGTTGCACCGAATGTTGGGGGACACGAGGAACTGATGTGGCAATGAGCTTGTTGGGGTTTGTTATTCAGTCACAACGACTATAGTTGGGGGGATGGGGGGGGGGGATGTTTTCGTATGAAAAATGCAGGATACCGACTTGACATTGATGACCCGCACTGCTGCTGACTATTTAATGTTCGGTTGATTGACTACAGCTGCGCCGCCCGGCCTCCGGGATGTGGGCTGATGGGCCGTGTCTACAACTGTATTCTAGATTAGTACACAATTGATAGTTTGGAAATGCAGCCCACGGGCTGAGGAAATATGTGTCTCTTACCTGCAACAAAAATAAAGTTTAAAAAAAAAAAAAAAAGAACTTTATGGTGTGTCTGAAGTACAACCCTGGTAAGGGAACCCCAACTCCAGCTGGTCATTTTGTGCCTCCAACGTATCCGTTCGAGGTTTTGCAGCTAGATTTCATCCACATGGAGAGGTGCAACAATCTGAAATACGTACTAGTTGTTGTTTGCGCCTTTTCCAGGTGGGTGGAGGCGTATCCTCTTAAGGACAATACTGCCTTGTCCACAGCCAAAGCCCTTGTCAAATAATTCTTCCCTAGGTTTGGAATGCCTAGAACGATCTGGAGTGATAATGGGAGTGAATTCGTGGGACGATGAAGAGAGTGTGTGAAGGGCTAGGCATACATCAGAAGTTTCACGCTGCAAATCACCCCCAATCAGCTGGATTAGTAGAGTGCTATAACGGCACTCTAAAATTGAAACTGGCCAAGATCCAAGCAAGCACAGGTCTTAAATGGCCTGACGCCCTGCCTTTGGCACCCCTATCGACAAGAATGACTGTCCATTCTAGAGTGGGACTTAGTCCACATGAAATTGTGTTCGGTCGCCCAGCTAACATATGGGGAGTGCCAAGGCCCACGAAGTTCAGTGAAATAGAGCATCCTGTACTGCTTGACTATTTGCACGAATTGACGACTAAATTGCGTGTTTTACACCAACAGGTCCACAGTTCCTCCCCGCCAGCGTCTGATGATCCAGGCCACGCAATTGAACCTGGCACCTGGGTCCTGGTGCGAAACTTCCAGCGAACCAAGAACGAGCAGCCTCGCTGGTCCGGACCCTTCCAAGTGTTTCTGGCTACCCGCTCTGCAGTACGTGTCCACGGCAAGAAGAACTGGGTGCACGGCGCCCATTGTAAAAGGGTCCCGTTACCCCTTCCTTATGACCGGTAGGTCCAGGAGGGAATTGCTGACTCTGAGGCTGAGACTGTGCCTCGCTTCTTACCGTCCAGTGATGCACATTTGAAAGGAACTGCTACCGAAAAGGAGAGTGATCGCGCTCTGCAAGGATCTGTGCCACCGTCAATACAATTGGACACTACTGAGCCTGAACTCCGTTTTAAAGACCACACAGCACCTGGTCGAAACCGTTATAACTTGAGGCCAAGACCTATGACTATGGACAAATAAACAAGCTTTTTCTTTTTGATTGTGCAGCTCTCCCATCCAGGAAACTTGCTCATTTTTGATTTTCGAACCGCCATCCGTTTCTGCTGCTAGGGTCGCGGTTGCCACAGTCTTTGGAGTGCACCTGGAGACGGTTAGGTCGACAGTTCTGTTGGTTCAAGGGAGTTACCCTGGATTGACAGAAGCACTCCTTAGAAGAATCAATCTCCCACCGCGGGCAGCAACTTAGAGGATGGAGTTTCCCAAGATGGAGAGACCTGCCAGATCTACGAACTTTGAAACGAGAATATGCACTGTGATGGCGAAAACGCGATTTTTAATAATATGCATTTTTATGTTGTGTAGCATAATGATGTTTTTGATTGGTTATGCTTTATTCACCTTTCGAGTTTCATTTGTACACGACACTCAGCCCACACCTCCTCCTACTGTTTCCCCGCACTCTTTTCACCCTTTACCTGAACATGAGTCTGCCAGAAGATTAGAATTTGTAAATAACTCATTCGTCCAGCTCCTATACCAGCACCAGTCTGTAATGAACACAACAAATTGTTGGGTATGTGGACTTATGCCACACACGACAGATAAGGGTATCCCATATTTTGTCCTGCCTTTTAGCTACTATGGTTCTCTGTGGGCTTTCCAGACAATGTTCCTGTTTGCCATAGAACCATATCCCCCGCGTCCCACAGGGAGAAATTCAAGCAACAAGGCACTAGTGGCAGGAATCAGAAATATGAGCAGGGATATTGATACGTATCGAACGATTCCCAAAGATGAGTTTAAAGCGTACAGTAGATGGAACATAACTAAGTATGGAATCTCCTTATGTGAGAGTCAGCGAGCAAAGAAATCCTCCCCAATCTGGATAGTACCCCATCAAGGTCACCTATGTCTGCAGGGAAATGGCAAAAACCCTAGAGCTCAGTTAGGGAACAGTGTCTGCACTGAAACTTACGTTTTCTCGTCCCAGACCTCCCCTTCATTCCTAGCAGCTAAGGGTACCTACTTCGTCTGCCATGACAGAGCATATACATGGTTGCCCCCTGACTTTTCAGGCACATGCTTTGTCTCGTTCCTGTTGCCACCCACCTACACGGCCGAGGCAGATTACCATCGGACAAGGACAGTTAGGGGTGTCGTGAGTAAAGACGACACTGCGGAACAGGAGTTTGGAGATTTCGCAAAGGGTTTTCTGCCATTTTGGGGGCCTATGGTGAACAGCAGGAACATTCGCCAATTGACGAGGGTAGTTGAATCCGCCGTGATTGAAACGGCTGGTGCCCTTAGTAACTTGACTGCCGAGCGCCAGTCAGACCGCCTTATGACTCTTCAGAACAGGGTTGCCCTAGATGTCATACTTGCAGATCGTGGTGGGGTATGCAAAGTGATCCAATCCAGTTGCTGCATTTTAATCCCAGATAATGCTCCGACAGTGTACAAGGCCATCTCCAAATTGCATAAGATCTCTGAATCCATTCACGTGGATAAAGGGGACTGGTCCTTGCTGGGGTGGTTCTGGGAATTGATATCTGCCTGGGAGGGAAAATTCTGATATTCATTGGAATGATCTTAGCCATTCTGTTCCTGTTTTGCCTGTGTGTACAGTGCGCTCCTGCAATATGTGGCCTCTGTGCTACATCATGTGTAAGGAAGCCTGTGTCAAGGGACGAACTGAGCAACAGGATGATGCTACAGCAGCATCTCCATGACTTCATGAATACAGATTTGGACTCAGATTAGCATGAGTTATTGCCTATATAAGGGCAAAAGGAGGGTCTGTGGTACTGACAATTCTGGACCCTGCTATTGTATGGTACCGAGGCTCTACACTCGTGTCAAAAATATCATCGTATCATGACGAATTTGGTATCGGCAGACCGGTAATGATTGGGACATTATACCTATGCATTTGCGTCATGATCGGGTGATGCAATCGCTTTAAAATAGGAGTTTCTGTCTTGAACCCTCGGGTTCCATTTTGTGAGCGGCATCCATCTTGTGGTTGCCCTTACATAGTCAATTTACCAAGGCTGAATTGGAGCTGAAAGGACATGTAGACCTTTCCTGACTCCTCTGTGACCTGGGCGAGCTGCCTCCACCGCCTCAGGCCAAACCTGTTCGAGCAGTCCCCATCCCAATGGCCGAGCAAGATTAGCATCAAGGCACAACATGTCATAAACCGTTTACCGCATACAAGCTACGCCTTATCATACACACACCTGTCCCTGTTTCTTCTTTATGGCTACTTTTACAAGGAGGATGTGCCCGATTTTATTGGGGGTTCATCGATATCTGATGGCAGTTCTGGACCTTGCTGGGTAATCTATCACAAACTGGACAAACGAAAATATGGGCTTGCCATCATGACTCTGCTTTTTCTTTGTTGTAAAAATATGTATATGGTTGAACCGTAAAAACGAAGAATTCTTGCCTGAAGCTAATATTTTTGTATAAAAGGAGAAGGCTGGTTCTGTAAAAACGAACAGTCTCCTGAGAATATACACACTGTGCTGTTGTACTTCTAGGACGCTTGTTACTTGGTTGCAGCCAATAAAACTCGATCCTTGACATCACCTAGAAGACTCTGTGTTTCTGTGGTCCGAAACAGGAAGAACTCAAGAGGTCTCTGGGTGTTCCCCCTGGCACCGCCGGGTCCCTAAAAACCCGGTACCTCAATCCAGACATACGTCCGTGGCGTAACCAGATACGTGCGTTTTAACCAAGATATAAACACAAAAATCCTTGCTGGTGGTGTAGATAAAACTGATGACTATGAAGTATTGGCCGAATTAAAAATTGTCTTGATCGATATAGTAACCAGAAGAACTCAGCTGAAATAACGGAGGCTGTGATTCTGGATTTGAACTAGGGGCTTGTATTCTCGTAGAGGACTCAAGGGGTGGATCTGCATAAACAATTTCCATTGTGGAAGGTGTAGTAGATAAAACGATACCAGGTCAACTGAAGGCTCGACATTCCCCTCCAGCAGCTGGGGAGAATCAGAAAATGCAGAGCTCACAGGCTGTAAAGGAATATCCCATCCTGGGACATCTCGAGGCAAACTATTCAGAATTGGTCATATGGTGTAACTTGACATGGCCAATTGAAATTAAGCGATTTTCTTTGCAACCAGGTAGAGGAGGTAAAATCACAATTGTGTATCCCAGAGACCAAGAACTGGCACAGCAGCACGTAGGATGGACTGAATTCTTTCTTGATCGCCACCTTTTCTTGAACCGGATCGCCCACTTTTGGGAGCCAGCCCGAAACAGGAATCAGAACCACTGCTGCTTCAGGCGTGGTCAATGGCAAATGATATCTCACCAGTGTATCACAACACTTTTGTAGATCCTGTAAGATAGCACAGTGCTTATCTACATCAAACATTGGGCAGAATGGAAAGTGCCACATGCATAAGTCCCGACAAAGACATGCAAATCCTTTATAACAGTGCGAGCATCAGCAGAGCATTGTGGCCTAACCCAAATGAACCTAGTGCAAGAATCCACTGCAACCAAGATATACTTAAAAGCAGTGTCATATGACAAAGGACTGCAATGATCAAGGTAAATACAGCAAAAAGGATGATTAGAAATAAAGAGATGAGTTTGTGGTGAACGCGACACAGTGGAACTCTTAATATACTGACACAAATTAAAACAAAGGACATATTTGCGAGTTTGTTGGTATAATCCATGTCACCATTAGCATTGCTCTAAAAGAGAAACCGTAACTGCAACACCAGCGAGAGAATGTCTACGGACAATGTAGGGGATCATGTGATCCCCAACTGTAGGAATGGAAACAAAAGGAACATTGTCAGTAAATAGCTGATAAGTATAGCGTGAGGGGGAACCTTTTGGAAAACGAGTACCTTCTCTAGTTGCGGCAATAGGCGCCAAAATATAATCGTCAATTTTAGTCATAGAGCAAGTAACAGCCACTACTCTACCAGTGGCTACTGCAGATTTGGCTGCTTCATAAGCCAAAGAATTTCCAACAGCATGCGCTTCCGCATGTTGATGTTCCAACGTATGGACAACATGTGTAAGGGGCAAGCGTTCCTTAAGGGCCACCACCCGAACCCAAAGCATTTTATGCTTGATTGTGCTACCTTTAGACTCCTGAAAAACGTACTGTTCCCAAAAAAAACAAATTGTCATTAAAAGACTGTACGTAATAAAAAGAATCACACACAACAAAGTGGGCAATCCAGGATCAGCATATTCAAGGGCTAAGAGGAGTGCACGTAACTTGGCCAACTGGGCCGTGCAGTATCCAAAAGACTATGTGTGCACCAAAGAGGACGTAAAAACATCATCCTTCATTGAACCTGGGACAATGGCACAAGCAGCCGAATAAGCTTGCTTGGAACTAATGGCTGGTTGAGTCGATCCATCAGTGTAAATAAGAAATGTGTACTCATCTAGTGGAAGAACCAAAGAAGGTAGAGGGTGATCATGTTCATACTGAAGAAATTCCTGTGTTTGTAGAGAGGGCTCAAAAACAAAACTGACATCAGCCGATACCAATGACGTAGCCCATTGAATCCAACAAGGATAAAGGGCTTTAGAATTAGGTACACTGGCTTTCGTGACCGCTTCCAGAGCAAGCACCGGATAAACCAAAACAATGCGTTTACCTTGTGCCAGAGGGCGTTCTTTCAGGATAGCCATCTGCACAGCGGTGATAATTTTTTCAGTAAAAGATAAACGCAACTCTGCAGGAGTATACAGATACGATTGGAACTGTATCACCCTAATTAAAAATCGCATAACTGAAACTGATCGCTCTGGGAAAATTCCCGGAGGACCAAATTCGTAGTATTCAATCTAGTCTGTAAGTACTACGTCGCAAGTAAGTCAGATTTTAACGCTCGCAGTACAGCGGTGTGTTCCGGAAGCCAAGTGGAAGCTGAAAAGGAGGAGTGTATCAAAGCAGAGGACAGTCTGCAATGTGCTCATGCTATCATAGGGAAAACGACAATGGGTCTGCACGGGACTAATGACAGGATAGCAGGCCATTTTAATGATTGGCAAATGAATTACTTGATTGTGTCTTGCATGACAGTTGTTAAGAGAAAGGGCAGTTTAGATTGATACATTTGGGCAAACTTTGGCAGTTTTGCAGCCTCCCATTCGGTCTCTCATTGGCCCCTTGGTGCTTCACCAAGGTTCTTCGCCCGATAGCAGGATTGCTGAGGAACAAAGGGGTCAGACTAATTCTATATCTCGACGACATCTTGATAATGGCCGAAGCCAGAGAGGTCGCTTCTCAACACACTGCCCTCACAATAAATCTTCTGGAACACCTAGGTTTTGTGATAAACACAAAGAAATCATCTACTTCTCCAACCCAGGTCACTCAGTTCTTGGGTTTTTCAGTAGATACACTCCAAGCAGAATTGAAACTATCGGGAGACAAAGTCAGGAAATTCAGGAAAGAGTTGAGAAAAGCATTAAGGATTCGCTCCATTCCTCTGAAGACATTGGCGGGGATACTGGGTCTGCTGTCTTCAACTATCCAAGCGATATATCCGGGTCCCCTACACTATCGGGCACTTCAGAGGCTCAAGGCCCTCTGGGCAAATCCATCTTATTCTCAAATGGTTTGTCTGGACACGGACTCCAGGAAGGAGATAATATGGTGGTTGAAGAATGCAGAAGCCTGGAACGGCAGAGCAATCTTCGAAGAAGAACCAGACTTAGTCCTACACTCGGATGCGAGCATGGAGGGGTGGGGCGCAACGTGCAGCGATTCTTCAACGGGAGGACTCTGGACCCCAGAGGAGAAGGATCTGCATATCAACTGCCTGGAACTACTGGCGGGATCCTTTGCTATCCAGAGCTTTACCAAAGATCAGATGAAATGCTCGCATGGACAACATATCCGCTGTGAGATACTTGAAGAAAATGGGCGGCCCTCATTCCAAGGGCCTCTCGGACCTGGCCAAGAACTTTTGGGCCTACTGCCTCAACAAAGGCATCTCGGTCATTGCTGAACATATTCCGACGTTAAACAATGGGGTAGCAGACTGGTTCTCCAGGAACTTTGTAGATTCGAGCAACTGGAGACTAGACAGGAAAATTTTTCTTGTGATCCAAACTCTCTGGGGTCCCTTCGGAATTGACCTTTTTGCGGTCCGTCTCAATACTCAGCTGCCGAAGTTTTTCAGCTGGAGGCCGGACTCTCTGGCCTTGGGAATAGACGCTTTTTTTCAGAACTGGCTTGGTCTGAGACCTTATGCATTCCCACCTTTTGCCATGCTTCCACGCCTCCTCGTCCAAGTCCGGAGGAACAGAGAATCCCTAGTAGTAATAACTCCTCTCTGGAGATCTCAGGCGTGGTTCCCCATCCTGCTGGAAATGAGTGTAGATTTTCCAATCCTTATCCCCGCTTTCGAAGAATTACTGACAGGACCTCACGGGGAGTGCCACCCACTTGTTCTTCAGGGCATCCTGTGTCTGATGGCCTGGAAGATTTCAGGAGACAGTGGCAGGTCCCAGGACTTTCGAAAGGCGCTTTCAGGCTCATGTCAGAATCATTGGCCCCTGGTACCAGAAAAGCCTATAGATTGGCTTGGCGTAAATGGGTTTGCTGGTGCCTTTGACGGGGTTACGATCCCGTTTCAGCTGATCTAGTTTAAGTTCTTAATTTTTTGACAGAAATCTTTGCTTCAGGACTAACTTATTGGACCGTTAACGTGTATAGATCGGCAATTGCTGCAGGTCACTGTTTGCTAGATGGTTCCCTTTTTCCCTCAGAATGAGATCTTGTGTGTGGTGCGGTGCCTGTTGGAATATGAGAGAAGGACTTTAGGACTGAGAGGTTCTGTTGATCAACTAATCATTTCCCACAGGTATCCTCATAAAGCGGTTTCCTCTCCCACTCTGGCTAGATTGGTTAAAGATGTCATGAAGGAAGCTGGAATTGATGTTTCAATTTTTGAAGCTCACTCTCTTAGAGGAGCTTCAGCTTCAAAAGCTTTTATTTTGGGTTTTGGCCTCCAGGATATCCTTAGGGCCGCAGATTGGTCAAATGAATGTATTTTCAAAAGATGGTACTTTAAACCTGTAACAAATGTCATTGATAATGTTTTGAATACACTTTGAACTTGCATAATATTGGCCTCCGTGTCATTCCATAAAATTTAGATTTTTCACAGTCTGCTGGGCAAAAAATCTGGATTTTATTAAAGACACGGGGGCTAAGATTATCCCACCTCTTTTGCTCCCGCCCTGGGATGTTATTTTTTCTTACCTTTTTGTTATTTCTATTTTGCAGATTAATTGCACCAGAAGTTCACTGCGATGGCTTCAAGTTCTATGTCTTCAATTTCTTTAAATTGTTATTATTCATTCAATACTCTCTAAAGTTTTTTGTTAAAGTTATCTTGTGAGCAGCAGCAACAAAGAAGGAAGACCACTACGTGCACATGGAATATATACCTATCTGGAATGTTCATTAAAGCTCTAGATCCTTTCATTGTTGCTGCTGTGAGCTAAGCAATAAAGGAGATTGCATAATATTGGCCTCCGTGTCATGCCATAAAATCCAGATTTTCTGCCCAGCAGGCTGTGAAAAATCTAAATTGTGTCTCCCATGACAGTTATTAGGAGAAAGGGCAGTTTAGATTGATACATTTGTCCTGGCCCAAAGGGATTTCCGTCAATTATCTTATAGCAGAGAACCTGGCATAAGTGTCATACTCCTTCAGTTAGAGTAGCGATATCCTTGGTGGAGCAGGTGGTGAAAGGTGCCAAAATGGCCAAAAGTGACATTAAATTAGCCTTTAAGTTGCTGCTAGTGCATCCAGAGGATTTTCCATTGCTGGGGATTCAGTTTGACGGTCAGTGGTTTGTACACAAGGCACTGCCAATGGGGTGCTTTATTTCCTGAGCTCTATTTGAGTGTTTTAATTCATTCTTACAGTGGATGTTCTTGTGGCACACAGGACATATGTTTGTGATTTACTATCTGGGTGATTTCTTTTTCTGTCAGCCAGCCTGGCTCACCGAACTGCCAGTGTCTGCTGGTAGGTTTTCAAAAGCTCATGAGGGACCTAGGAGGGGCCCAGGTTTTCAAAAGCTGTAGAGGGACCTAGGAGGGAACTAGCACTGGAAAAGATGGTGAGGCCCAGTACAGGTCTGTCCTTTTTGGGGATTGAACTTGATTCAGTAGACATGGGAACATGTTTCCCACCAGATAAGAAAATGTTGATGCTACTGCTGTTGGATGCCTTCTTGGCAAATGCCAAAGTTATGATGAAGGAAGTTCAGGTGCTGCAGGGACATTTGAATTTTGCCTGCAGAGTGATGAGGGCAGAGAGATGTCTGCCCGGCACCTTGGGAAGTCTTTGTCCGGTTTGTCCTTGCCCGATCATCATGTGAGATTGTCCGGGGGTGCGGGAGGATATATGCATGTGGTGTTGCTTTCTAGATTCTTTCAATGGCACTCCATTTCTCGTCTGAGGTAATTCTAGTGGATGTGTTGATTTACTCTGATGCAGCCTGTGACATGGGTTTTGGGTTGTACTGGCAGGGGCGATGGTGCGTTGTGGAAGGGCCCGTGGCTTGGATGAATGGGGGCCATAGTACCTCTTTTCTGGAAATTTTCTGTGGGTGGTGGCCGGGACATGATGGGGTGCTAAGCTGGCACATAAGAAGGTACTCTTCTGGACTGATAACATGGCAGTGGTGCACATTGTGAACAGGCTGTCAGCAAGAGAAACCCAAGTGCTGAAGCTGCTATGGGTCTTTGTGTCGGAGTGTTTGAAGCACAGCATTCTGTTTAGGGGTGGACAATGACATTGGGGAAGCTTTATCGTATTCACAGTGGGAGAGATTCCATGTGCTAGCCCCATAGGCGACAGAGGATGTCCCAGTTGGTTGCAGGGTTTTTAGCTGAGTCCACCACGAAAGCATATGCTTAGGCCTGGGCTGAAGTTTTGGGCAATGGGGCACAGAGGATGTCGGCGGGTGGGGAAGGATGGAAGATGTGGTGAGAATTAATTCTTGCTTTGATAGAGAAAGGTTTGTCACGATCACTGGGCAGCTAGCATGTATTGTGTTTATGTGGATGTTGTTTTGAGGTTACACACTGTCAGCTGGGGAATTGGAGAAGAGGATGTTCGAAGGGTGGGCTAGGGAAAAGGGTTGCGTGGGGTCGAAAGGGAAGCCGCTGACTTGGCCCTTTCTTTTGCAAATGTATGCCGCCAACCTCAACTGGGAGGATGAATCCATTCTTTTCACTACACTAATGATTTGGATGTACTTTGGAGTTTTTTGGGGGTGTAAGAACTGTTGGGGGGGATGTACTAAGGCTAGGCTATGGACTGGAGATTTGGTTGTACAAGTCCAAGACAGACCGGATGTCGACAGGGAAGAAAGGGGTACTTCAGTCCAACCCTGTGGAGATGTGCTGCCCAGTAAGGTGGGGTGGCAGATTTTGTATCAATTTCGAGAGTCTAGGTAGGGGTCCTGGCTTCAGGATAGGGCGCTGATTACAGCCTTTCAGCTATTGGTGGTTTTGTGCAAAACGCTGTCACATTTCTGGGTGGAGGTGAGAGATTACGGCATGCATTCCTTTCCCATTAGGGTGGCATCCGAAGCTGGCAAGAGGGGTTGGAGCTGAAAACCTATCATTGAGTTGGAAAGGTGGTCCTCAGATTGTTTCAGGCACTATGTGAGTGTGGGAAGGGGAGATTGTTGATGATCAGACACTGCTGTTTTCTGACTTGCAGTTACTGTTTTATAGGTTCGGTATAAGGCCCAGAGACTGCTGACCTTTCCATATGGATCGTGAGCCATTCGTTTATAAAATGAGCAGAGAAACAAGTGGCTAAGAGATGATACGGCACACATTTGGCCTTTGATTAGGATTTATTCATGGTGCAGTGGCATGGTAAAGGGGGCATGCGCTGGATGGAAATGTTAACTAGTTTGAACACATTCTTAAAAGGGAAGAGGTGCCCTGAAATGTTAGTACTTTACCTGGAGAAAATGATTTAGTTGGTGAGAAAATGTTGTCTTTGCTGAGGGTGTTGAAAAAAGACTTGAAGTAGATTAAGCTGCAGTGGTCAGGGTGTTTTGTGCTTTAGACAGAGTTTGTACCCAGGACAGCGTGGCGGGAGCCATTAAACCTGCAGCTATTGACAAAGCCAGAAGGAAGACTAATAGAAAGATGAGAACGTTTTGCCGGGAGGAAGGTTTGGGCAGGATTGAACATGCAGATATGAGGTATGATAATGTGGAGTTTTTTCATTTGGATGGTGTTAATTGGTTTCACTACGGCATGCACCTATACTTGTTACAATTGAGGCATGGATGCTGAAAAAGTCTGGAACAAGACATTTTTCTGAGTGGCGGTTGGCTGAGAAGTTTGCATGGGTTTAGCTAATGTTGTTGTTAGTGGCGAACCAGGCTAAAAGGGAGGGTGTGAACAAACTTACACCCAGATAAAGCAAAAAGTTAAAGGTTACGCTGTAGAAAGTTAACTTACATGTTCACAGATGCAGTAATAAGCTGTAGGGGAAGTAAAAGGTTACAATTGCCGATACTTACAGGATTAAGTTATGTGGGAGCGGGACACTTAAAGGTCCTTGGAGGTAAACATAGGTGACATATTTGTAAAGTGAGGTTTTATTTTTATAAGGCGGAACGCCTAAGAATTATTTAATGTGCATCTGTTTCAATAAAAGTTGCCTTTTTCACGCTAAAGAGGTGTCAGTGGTCGGGGCTACGCCCATCTCTCCCAAGTGGAGTCGCACTGGCATCACTGAAGCCATATGCCCTCCATGGCTCCCTGACGTAAGTTTTGTTTTTACGCAACTTTCAACACAGGTCACGAGCTTCTTTCTGTGCTCAGCTTTGATGTGATTATTTGCCACAGATTGTTTTCTGCAGCAATGATTTAAGGGCATGTCCCCACTAAAGAAATCAGGGTCACAAATGCAAAGGTCAAATGTTGATCACAGACCTCCATGACGTTGTCTGTGGTGCCTGGGTTCCAGGCATGATTCAAGATCTTGTAACCTGTGCCTGCTGATGAATCCTACGGCGATTAAAGAGAGGGGGGGAGGGGCAAGATTAAAGAGAGGGGGGGAGGGGCAAGCTGTCCCTAGCCCAGGCCAGAGAGTATCGCTATAGCAATAGCCAATCCATGTCCCTGGGCGATTCCCGCCCTGGCCCTCACAGAAGTCCTCCAGGGAGAAGAGGAGGAAACATGAAAGAAAGAAAGAACACCCCAGCTCTCCCATGAGGTAGTCTAGGTCGAAGGGTAACCCCCTTCTTGTTTTTCACCTCCGGCTCCTTTCTCAGAATCATAATAAGTGAAGATTGCCCCCCTCAAGAGGCCCACTAGCATCACCGCCGCCGGCTCTGGCACCACTTTTGCAGACTGTGCCTTTGACAGTGCCGATGCTGAATTCCCGGTGACTGGGGCAGGCCCGATCTTATTCCCCCGTGTTTTGGTGGAAATGTTAACGCAGTAGCACTGTTAGTCCCCATGGGACTGTATACGGCTCTGTTTGGGGTGCGCTGACGAATCTTTCCTAGTGCCAAGCATCCTATCTGACACCACTAGAATCACTTCCACTTATGATATTGTTCCGACGCTAGAGCCACCACCAGTTCCTCTTGCCCAGCACTGACTTGGGCACCACCAATTCCCACGCCCCTTTTCCCACCACCACCTTCACTCCCTAAGAGGTTCCACTGGTCTCAGTTAAAGCACTGCGGTCCGGGAGGGAGGCTCACCATTTGCTTGAGGAGGAAAAATGCAGGGAGAATATTGCTGATGCACTGCAAAGCTTTTCCTTCTGACGTCTTCCTTGTCAAGATTTCGAAAACTGCATTTAAAATCAGATAAGAATTGGCATCAAGGTGTTGGAGTTGGTGCTATGTGCCTCCAGTGATGTAACCAGGCCTCTTCTTCTGATGGTGAAATGAAACCAGTGCCCTCTACTGGTGTGGGAGAACTATGCCAGAAGTTTCCAGATACAGTCCATGCCGGGGATATGAAAAAGGTGAAGAAACTGCAGCTAGATAGATTACCCACCAAAACAATTGTTACCAAATGTCAGCAGCTTTTGTAAAAATCGACATCCCTTAGATTATGTGGCTATAACTTGTAATTTTAATGATCCAGCTGTGCAAAATATTATGGTTTTATAAACTGAAATTAATATTTATTGATTTATTACTTTGACTTAGTGGCTATTCTGCTCCTTCATCAGAGCACTGTTTGGCCTGTAACAATAGCCATAAATGTGATCTTTGGCAAGTTTACATTAACTATTATTTGCTATTTTATATAACAATGGAACAAAACATGCTAAATTCTTTGAATGTATGTCATACCTTATTATTAGTCCATAAGCCATTTGTCTCGCACGACCTTCGCTGTAGTTTTTCTCACCTTCTTCATCCTTTTCACCCAGAAATTATAACATCATTCTTAATATTCTGGGGTAGATATCTTGGTATGGTTCTTTTCAAAGCTGATTACTGTCATATTGTCTTGTGTGCTATTTTTTCGTCTTTAAATTTGATAACTCATAGTTCGGATCAATTTTTGAGTATAAACTATAATGTTACAATTTTTTTTTTATTATTCTTACCTTTTTATATACCTATTCTGCCCTTTCTTTATGTGTTTATTATTAACGATTACATGCTATTGTGGTAGTCTCATAATAATTTAGTTGGATCTTTCTATGAAGTATGACAGAATAAGAGCACATGGCTTGTCAAAGCATACTATACATGCCTTAATGTCTGTTTTAGTGCATGCCAATTCTGAGAGCTTATAAGGGTATGCATTATTTTTTAATTGTAGGTTCATGCATTGATATACACATTAACTGCCTCCTCGCAGTGACAAAGTGATTGCTTTGTATACAAGGTACATTGTACACTAGACATTTTTTTAACTGTATACATATTTATCAAGCCACGTTTGAACCTTGGATTTGAATGAAAAATAAACGCTTTCCAAGTAAAGTGACATCTGCTCACGTGATAAAGTAGGTTCAAGGCACAATGATTAAGCTAATTAGCCTCCCTTGTATATGTTTAGGGCTTGTATCCTGCTTTTTTGGTTTAACGGAGGGCAGCTTCCATGTCCAACGCTGACAAATCAAGTGCTAGGCTAAATTAACAACTGAGTGGTTTATTATGTATGGCCATGGGGTCACAGGATCCCTGGGGCCATACACGAGACCCAGCTTTAATAGAGCTATTCATATGATCAGGAATGAATCGCACCAGTAAATTAGTGAACCCTGGCAACACTGTCTGTGAGGATCAGCTACAGTGGATATTCAATGGTGCAGGAAACATGGGCTTAAGTAAAAGTAGAAAGCACAAGCATTAGCAAAGCTTTGATGTTTCTATAGTGAATGCAGAACTAATTTTGCAATTGTCAAAAATGATGAGGGGGTGGGAGCTGTGTTCAAGACTAGCACAGCTGATAAACCTAATCTAAAGTCTGTAGAGAAAACAACCGAGTTCAGAGATTTTAAACATCAATATGCCCCACTCCAATCCAAAACAGTCCCCCCACTCCAATACAAAACAATTTGCCCACTTCAATCCAAAACAATCTGCTCCACTCCAATCTGCCCTACCCCAAACGGTATGACTCAAATCCAAAACAATCTTCCGAACTCCAATCCAAACATTCGGCCCAACTCCAATCCAAAACAATCTGCCCCACCCCAATCCAATCCACCTCACTCAATCCCATAGTACCCCCTCCAATCCAAAACACCCCATACCAATCCAATCCAGTCCAATCCATCTCACCCCACTCTAATCTGCTCCACTCCAATCTGCCCCAATCCAATCGGCCCTATTCCAATCCAAAACAATCTGCCCCACTCCAAACCAAAACAATCTGCACTTCTCCAATCCAAAACGATATGTCCCACTTCAACCTGCCCCCTCTAATCTTAAACAATCTGCCCACTCCAATCCAAAACAATCTGCCCCACTCCAATCCAAAACAATCAGCCCCACTCCAATCCAAAACAATCTACCCCACTCCAACCTGCCTCTCTACAACCCAACACAATCTACCCCACTTCAATGCAAAACAACCCGCTCCACTCCAAAATAACCTGCCCCCTCCATTCCAAACCAATCTGCCCCACCCAAATCTGCTCCAATCCAAAACAAACTGCCCCACTCCAAACCAAAACGAATTGTGCCACTCCAAACAAATCTGCCTCACTCTAAACCAAAATAATCTGCCCCACTTCAATCTATTCCAATCCAAAACAATCTGCCCCACTCCAATCCAAAACTATCTGCCCCACTCTATTCCAAAACATTCTGCCCCACTCCGATCTGCCCCACTGCAATCCAAACCAATCTGCCCCTCTCCAATCAAAAACATTCTGCTCCACTCCAGCCCACCCTACCCCAATCTGCCCATCTCAAATCCAAAACAATTTACCTAACTCCAGTCCAAACATTTTGCACCACTCCAATCCAAAACAATCTGCCCCACTCCAATCCAATCCACCTCACTGCAATCCAGTCCACCTTGCTCCATCCCAATTTACCCCCTCTAATCCATTCCACCCGCACTAATAAAAACCTGCCCAATCCAATCTACCACACTACAATCTAATCCACCTCACCCCACTCCCCTAAAAGTTGCCCCAATCCAATCTACCCCCTCCAATCCAAAACAATCTGCCTCACTCCAGTCCAAAACAATCTGCCCCACTCCAGTTCAAAACAATCTTTCTCACTCCAATCTGCCCCACTCCAGTCCAAAACAATCTCCCCTACTTCAATCCAAAACAATCTTCTCCACTCCAATCTAAAACAATCTACCCCATTACAATCCAAAACAATCTGCCCACTCCAATACAAAACAATCTGCACAAGTACAATCTACCGCAATCCACTCCAAAACAATCTGCCCCACTCCAATCCAAAACAATCTGCCCCACTCCAATCCAAAGCTATCTGCCCCACTTTAATCCAAAACATTCTGCCCCACTCCGATCTGCCCCACTGCAATCCAAAACAATTTGCCCAACTCCAGTCCAAACATTTTGCCCTACTCCAATCTAAAACCATCTGCCCCATTCCAATCCAATCCACCTCACTGCAATCCAGTCCACCTCGCTACATCCAATTCACCCACTCTAATCCATTCAACCCCACACTAATAAAAACCAGCCCAATCCAATCTACCCCACTACAATCTAATATACCTCACCCCACTCCCCTACAATCTGCCCCAATCCAATCTGCCCCCCTCCAATCCAAAACAATCTGCCCTACTCCATTGTGCTTCACTCCAATCCAAATGAATCTGCACCTCTCCAATCCAAACAAATCTGTCCCATTCCAATCTGCCTCACTCCAATCCAAAACAATCTGCCTCACTCCAGTTCAAAACAATCTTTCTCACTCCAATCTGCCCCACTCCAGTCCAAAACAATCTGCCCCACTCCAATCCAAAACAATCTGTCCTACTACAATCCAGAACAATCTCCCCTACTTCAATCCAAAACAATCTTCTCCACTCCAATCCAAAACAATCTACCCCATTCCAATCCAAAACAATCTGCCCACTCCAATACAAAACAATCTGCACAAGTCCAATCTACCGCAATCCACTCCAAAACAATCTGCAACACTTCAATCCAAGCAATCTGCCCCACTCCAATCTAAAACAATCTGCTCCAAAACAATCTACCCCACTCCAATCCAAAACAGTCTTCCCCACCCCAATCTAAAACAATCTACCCCTCTCAAATCCAAAACAATCTGCCCCACTGCAATCCCAAACAAACTGCCCAACTTCCATATAACACAATCTGCCCATCCAACACAATCTGCCCCACTCAAAGCCACTCCAATCTTCCCCACTTGATTCCAAAACAATCTGCCCCACTTTAATCCAAAACAATCTACCTCACTCCAATCCAAAACAATCTACCCCACTACAATCCAAAACAATCTGCCCGACTCCAGTCCAAAACAATCTGCTCCACTCCAATCTTAAACAATCTGCCTGCTCCATCCGCCCTATTCAAATCCAAAATAATCTGCTCCAATCCAATCTAAAACAATATGCCCCATTCCATTACAAAACAATCTGCCCCACTCTAATCCATAACAACCTGCCCCACCCTAATCCAAACCAATCTGACTCACTCCAATCCAATTCACTCTGCCCCACACTAATCCAAAACAATCTGCTCCTAAACAATTTACCCCACTCCAATCCAGTAATTCAAAACAATCAGCCCCATTCCAATCTGTCCTTAATCAAACTTCAATCCAAAACAATCTGCCTCACTCTAACCTGTCCCGTTCCAATTTACAAAACAATCTGCCTCACTCCAATTCAAAGCAATCTTCCTCACTCCAAAATAATCTGCCCCACTCCAATCCAAAGCAATCTTCCTCACACCGATCGGCTCCAATCCAAAACAGTCTGCCCCACGCCAATCCAAAACATTCTGCCCCACTCCAATCCAAAAGAATCAGCCCAACTCCAACCTGCCTCACTCTAACCCAAAGCAATGTGCCCCACTCCAACTTAGCCCACTCCAATCCAAAACAATGTACCCCACTCCAATCTGCCCCACCCCAATACAAAACAATCTGCCTCACTCCAATCCAAAACAATCTGCTTCACTGCAATCCGCCCTACCCCAATCTACCCGACTCAAACTTAAAACAATCTGCTCAACTCCACTCCAAACGATCTGCCCCATTCCAATCCGCCTCACTCCAACCTAATCCACCTTTCCACATCCCAGTTCACCTCACTCAAATCGAATCCACCCCACACCAATCCAGCCCAATCCAATCTACCACACTCCTTCCCAATCCACCTCACCCTGCACCAATCTGCTCCACTCCAATCTGGCCCAATCCAATCTGACCCACACCAATTGAAAACAATCTGCCCCACTCTAATCTACCCCACTCCAATCCAAAACAATCTGCTTCACTGCAATCCGCCCTACCCCAATCTACCCGACTCAAACTTAAAACAATCTGCCCAACTCCACTCCAAACAATCTGCCCCATTCCAATCCGCCTCACTCCAATCTAATCCACCTTTCTCCATCCCAATTCACCTCACTCAAATCGAATCCACCCCACACCAATCCAGCCCAATCCAATCTACCACACTCCTTCCCAATCCACCTCACCCTGCTCCAATTTGCTCCACTCCAATCTGGCCCAATCCAATCTGAACCACACCAATTGGAAACAATCTGCCCCACTCTAATCTGTCCCACTCCAATCCAAAACAATCTGCCACACTGCAAACTGTCCCACTCCAGTCCACTCCAATCTGCTCCACTCCAATCCAAAGCAATATGCCCCATTCCAATCCAAAACAATCTGTTCCATCCAATCTGCCCCACTCCAGTCCAGAACAATCTGCACCACTCCAATCTAAAACAATCTTCCCATTCCAATCTGCCCCACTCTAATCCAAAACAATCTGCTCCACTCCAATCCAAAACAATCTGCCCCAATCCAACCCAGAACAATCTGCCCTACTCCAATCCCAGCGGCAGTTCCTCCTCAGGCAGAGGAGCGTCGCCCCACCACCCCTCACAAGCCATGTACTGGGTTTATTATCATTTTATTTTGTTTTCCGGAAGAGTCTTGTGGGCAGGTCTAGGGGGATGACGGACACCAGCGGGAAGATATGTGCACAACTATCAGTGCGCATGATGGTTTGGTCGGCCGTCTCAGGACGGCCAAACCTTGATGCACACTGAAGCTGTCTCCAACCCAGTTGCGTTGCTTGGTTGGAGACAGCAAAGCACAGGCTCCCTGTCTCCATGGGAGTGCAAATTGGGGGCGCTCAGGCCAATCCTGAAGCTGCTCTCATGCAAGAGAGTAGCTTCAGGATTGGCGGCAGGGGAGTCTGGGAGCCTGTGCCTGCAGTGAAGTTACAAGAGGAGCAGAAGACTGACAATGCGGCGGTTTCTTTTTTTCGTTGTTGTCCCCACGCCAATTCAATGCACCTCACTCAAATCCAATCCAATCCACACCACTCCAATCCACCCCTCTCGAATTAAATCTGCCCCACTCCAATCCAATCCACCTCACCCCAGCCCATCCTAATTCACCCCACTCCAATCCAAAACAATCTGCTTCACTGCAATCCGCCCTACCCCAATCTACCCGACTCAAACTTAAAACAATCAACCCAACTCCACTCCAAACAATCTGCCCCATTCCAATCCGCCTCACTCCAATCTAATCCACCTTTCTCCATCCCAATTCACCTCACTCAAATCGAATCCACCCCACACCAATCCAGCCCAATCCAATCTACCACACTCCTTCCCAATCCACCTCACCCTGCTCCAATTTGCTCCACTCCAATCTGGCCCAATCCAATCTGAACCACACCAATTGGAAACAATCTGCCCCACTCTAATCTGTCCCACTCCAATCCAAAACAATCTGCCACACTGCAAACTGTCCCACTCCAGTCCACTCCAATCTGCTCCACTCCAATCCAAAGCAATATGCCCCATTCCAATCCAAAACAATCTGTTCCATCCAATCAGCCCCACTCCAGTCCAGAACAATCTGCACCACTCCAATCTAAAATAATCTTCCCATTCCAATCTGCCCCACTCTAATCCAAAACAATCTGCTCCACTCCAATCCAAAACAATCTGCCCCAATCCAACCCAGAACAAATTTCCCTACTCCAATCCCAGTGGCAGTTCCTCCTCAGGCAGAGGAGCGTCGCCCCACCACCCCTCACAAGCCATGTACTGGGTTTATTATCGTTTTATTTTGTTTTCCGGAAGAGTCTTGTGGGCAGGTCTAGGGGGATGACGGACACCAGCGGGGAGATATGTGCACAACTATCAGTGCGCATGATGGTTTGGTCGGCCGTCTCAGGACGGCCAAACCTTGATGCACACTGAAGCTGTTTCCAACCCAGCTGCGTTGCTTGGTTGGAGACAGCAAAGCACAGGCTCCCTGTCTCCATGGGAGTGCAAATTGGGGGCGCTCAGGCCAATCCTGAAGCTGCTCTCATGCAAGAGAGTAGCTTCAGGATTGGCGGCAGGGGAGTCTGGGAGCCTGTGCCTGCAGTGAAGTTACAAGAGGAGCAGAAGACTGACAATGCGGCGGTTTCTTTTTTTCGTTGTTGTCCCCACGCCAATTCAATGCACCTCACTCAAATCCAATCCAATCCACACCACTCCAATCCACCCCTCTCGAATTAAATCTGCCCCACTCCAATCCAATCCACCTCACCCCAGCCCATCCTAATTCACCCCACTCCAATCCAAAACAATCTGCTTCACTGCAATCCGCCCTACCCCAATCTACCCGACTCAAACTTAAAACAATCAACCCAACTCCACTCCAAACAATCTGCCCCATTCCAATCCGCCTCACTCCAATCTAATCCACCTTTCTCCATCCCAATTCACCTCACTCAAATCGAATCCACCCCACACCAATCCAGCCCAATCCAATCTACCACACTCCTTCCCAATCCACCTCACCCTGCTCCAATTTGCTCCACTCCAATCTGGCCCAATCCAATCTGAACCACACCAATTGGAAACAATCTGCCCCACTCTAATCTGTCCCACTCCAATCCAAAACAATCTGCCACACTGCAAACTGTCCCACTCCAGTCCACTCCAATCTGCTCCACTCCAATCCAAAGCAATATGCCCCATTCCAATCCAAAACAATCTGTTCCATCCAATCAGCCCCACTCCAGTCCAGAACAATCTGCACCACTCCAATCTAAAATAATCTTCCCATTCCAATCTGCCCCACTCTAATCCAAAACAATCTGCTCCACTCCAATCCAAAACAATCTGCCCCAATCCAACCCAGAACAATCTTCCCTACTCCAATCCCAGTGGCAGTTCCTCCTCAGGCAGAGGAGCGTCGCCCCACCACCCCTCACAAGCCATGTACTGGGTTTATTATCGTTTTATTTTGTTTTCCGGAAGAGTCTTGTGGGCAGGTCTAGGGGGATGACGGACACCAGCGGGGAGATATGTGCACAACCATCAGTGCGCATGATGGTTTGGTCGGCCGTCTCAGGACGGCCAAACCTTGATGCACACTGAAGCTGTCTCCAACCCAGCTGCGTTGCTTGGTTGGAGACAGCAAAGCACAGGCTCCCTGTCTCCATGGGAGTGCAAATTGGGGGCGCTCAGGCCAATCCTGAAGCTGCTCTCATGCAAGAGAGTAGCTTCAGGATTGGCGGCAGGGGAGTCTGGGAGCCTGTGCCTGCAGTGAAGTTACAAGAAAAGCAGAAGACTGACAATGCGGCGGTTTCTTTTTTTCGTTGTTGTCCCCACGCCAATTCAATGCACCCCACTCAAATCCAATCCAATCCACACCACTCCAATCCACCCCTCTCCAATTAAATCTGCCCCACTCCAATCCAATCCACCTCACCCCAGCCCATCCTAATTCACCCCACTCCAATCCAAAACAATCTGCTTCACTGCAATCCGCCCTACCCCAATCTACCCGACTCAAACTTAAAACAATCTGCCCAACTCCACTCCAAACAATCTGCCCCATTCCAATCCGCCTCACTCCAATCTAATCCACCTTTCTCCATCCCAATTCACCTCACTCAAATCGAATCCACCCCACACGAATCCAGCCCAATCCAATCTACCACACTCCTTCCCAATCCACCTCACCCTGCTCCAATTTGCTCCACTCCAATCTGGCCCAATCCAATCTGACCCACACCAATTGAAAACAATCTGCCCCACTCTAATCTGTCCCACTCCAATCCAAAACAATCTGCCACACTGCAAACTGTCCCACTCCAGTCCACTCCATCTGCTCCACTCCAATCCAAAGCAATATGCCCCATTCCAATCCAAAACAATCTGTTCCCTCCAATCTGCCCCACTCCAGTCCAGAACAATCTGCATCACTCCAATCTAAAACAATCTTCCCATTCCAATCTGCCCCACTCTAATCCAAAACAATCTGCTCCACTCCAATCCAAAACAATCTGCCCCAATCCAACCCAGAACAATCTGCCCTACTCCAATCCCAGCGGCAGTTCCTCCTCAGGCAGAGGAGCGTCGCCCCCCCCCCACCCCTCACAAGCCATGTTCTGGGTTTATTATCGTTTTATTTTGTTTTCCGGAAGAGTCTTGTGGGCAGGTCTAGGGGGATGACGGACACCAGCGGGAAGATATGTGCACAACTATTAGTGCGCATGATGGTTTGGCCGGCCGTCTCAGGACGGCCAAACCTTGATGCACACTGAAGCTGTCTCCAACCCAGCTGCGTTGCTTGGTTGGAGACAGCAAAGCACAGGCTCCCTGTCTCCATGGGAGTGCAAATTGGGGGCAGTCAGGCCAATCCTGAAGCTGCTCTCATGCAAGAGAGTAGCTTCAGGATTGGCGGCAGGGGAGTCTGGGAGCCTGTGCCTGCAGTGAAGTTACAAGAGGAGCAGAAGAATGGCAATGCGGCGGTTTCTTTTTTTCGTTGTTGTCCCCACGCCAATTCAATGCACCCCACTCAAATACAATCCAATCCACCCCACTCCAATCCACCCCTCTCCAATTAAATCTGCCCCACTCCAATCCAATTCACCTCACCCCAGCCCATCCTAATTCACCCCACTCCAATCCGATCCATCCCACACCAGTCCAATCCACCCCAACCCAATATACCCCACTCCAATCCACCTCACCCGAACTCATACATCCCAACCCCCTCCACCCCAATCTACCCCACTCCAATCTAATTCACCCCTCTTCAGTCTGATCCACCCTACTACAATTCAACCCACCTGTGAGAAGTTGGCCCGATATGCAACGTTCGCTATTCTAGCGACCGCTATGTATCGTTCCAACGACCCTTATGGTGTTTGGTTGTAAGTCAACCTATAGACCAGCTATCCTAGTAGCGTGGATACGAGCAGTCTAAGGCTAAAGACTCGAGAGGGCGCGTTAAGCCAGCTGTTTACCACACATGTACCCCTTGAATACCCAGTGAAAGGACACCACACAAGTGTTATGAAAATAAACAGTATATTTATTAAGAATCACAACAGCCCTGTACTCTTTATGAGGACAGGGTACTTAGCACAAACCAAATCTCTTTAGCAAATACTTTAAGTGCACAATTAAAACAAGTGTCCGAGGACACGGAAAGGTTAAGGCAAGTCGGAAGCGAGGGACTCGGGACCCTAGAGTAAGGAGGCTATGCAGGCACTGAAATGCCGAGTTACCTAGCCACGAGGGCTGCGGCTGCACAAGTCTTACAGGCGTCGGGGTCTTCGCTGACGAGCCAGGAGCCGGAAGAAAAGGAGTTGCTGGCCGGCGACCAGTGATGAATAGTTCGTAGAGATCCAAGCCTGGATCGGAGATTGATGAAACCTGAAAGCAGAGGGGACCAAGTTCGTACTACTAGCCAGTAGTCAGAGGGTACCAGGAAGGCACCAGTTGGCCGTCACCTCGACCAGGTGAGTGGGCGACGCTAGGCTCTGCAGTCTCACGGACCAGGAGGCGTTGTCGGCGACCACGGTGGAGGTGCGAGCTGTCCCACGACGGATGACGCTGTCGGCGTCCTGAGTGGACCAGGAGGGTCCGGGGTGCTTCTCGAAAAGATGGAAGCAAGGGCCAGTCTGGAGCAACCAGACCGGCAGTGATGATTCTCGGATGTCGTCACAGAAGGACACAAGCCAGCGGCTAGTGACCAGACAACGTGCTGAGCAGCGAGCAGAAGGGCCCCACGCAGTTCGTGGAGATGCTGGGCGACTGCACTTCGGAGCTGGAGCGGCTCAGGGTCGGGGCTTCTCGGACCCCAGAGCACTCACCAGAGAGTTACCTCGATGGTCGTGCTGGTTTTTAAGAGCGTGCAGGTTCTGATGATGGCCGGTCCCTCGAGGTCTCGTCGCACCCACAGATCACAGCTGAGCTGATGACGGGGGTAGAGGTCAGAGGTGCCAGGGAAGCCGGTTCTCGTCGAGCTGGGCCGTCGGATTCCTTGAGGAAGGACTTACAGCAAACCGCAGAGTTCTTAGATGGTGCCCGCTGATGCAGGGTGACTACTCCTTAGCCACAAGGGAGAAATCTTGAGAAGAGTCTTGAAGTCCTTTCGTAGAAAGTATTCTTGATTCAAAGATGATCTAATTTGGAAGGGTCCCCGCTCCGGCCTTTATCCTAAAGAAAGGGGTGGGTACATGACTAGGTCCTGCCCTAAGGGTGGGACCAGGAAGGGGGGTAGTTACACCCCTCTCCCCTGCCGGACTTTCCCCAGGCCAGGGCTGTCGCCCCTGGAACTGGTTCTAACCGGCAGATGCGTAGTGAGCACCGGGGTGCCACTCCGCAGTCACCTTCTCGCAAAAGCCCTACCTACCCAGAATACACAATCCCTGTCTGGGACGGTGCGAACACCGCCCTCGACAGGAAACCCTTTGTCCAAGCGCTCCTCGCTGGAAGGACTCCCAGCAGCAGGAGGTCAGACTCGTGTCTGTGGTGGCAGCATCCATTTTGTGGAGCTGAGGCTTTCGTTAAATTTAACCGGGGTTCACAGTTACTTACATGTCGTGTCCCTCTAGAAGGGCGGAATGCTAACCTCGTCGCCAGAGTTGGTGAGAGGGCAGCATCCCGATTCGTATGACACCTTACTCGACATGTCTTAATAACGCGACACCGAAGTTACCGATGTGGCACGCGTTATCATGGAACAGCCATTGGGTCTTTTCTCCGCAAGCTGCAACCGGCTCGGCTCGGGCCAGAACACAGTTCACGCGAGCCCATGCACTCTGCCTTCAGGATTGTCAAGGCCTGCCATAGGAGTGACTGATAGGGACTCGGGTGTCCATTGTATGGTTAGATATAGAGCTACTATATCTAAAGCAAAGGGTGATTACACGACTTCGCCCCAGCTGTCATGCAGCCAGTTGTGTCAAATTTAGGAGGCCAGCCAGGGGTGGCATAATACATGCTGCAGCCCCTGGTGGCCCTGGGTACACCTATGCCCTGAGTTACAGGGTCTGATAAGGTGGCCCAGTACCAATTGGTAAATGCACCTAGGGTACATATCGTAATTTAGAAAGAGAACAGCCAGGCTGTGGGTCTGATTGGCAGGCCCACAGCCAGAGAAAGTCGTAAACCAGTGAAACAAAAGCAAAAAATCTGGGTGATCATAGGATTGCAGACCCTACTCTCCTACATGACCCCCCCCCCAAACGTCGGAACAACTAGCTAACCTTGACCAGGTGAGTCTTCTTGTTCTAAGTGGAAATATCTGGAGAGCCCATCGGCATTGCCATGATCAGTACCAGGTCTATGTTCCACTGTGAAGTCCATCCCCTGTAGGGAAATGGACCACCTAAGCAGTTTGGGGTTTTCACCCTTCATCTGATTTAGCCACAAGAGGGGCTTATGGTCGGTCTGAATCTTGAAGTGAGTGCCAAACAAGTATGGCCTCAGCTTCTTCAGGGCCCAAACCACAGCAAAGGCCTCCCTCTCGATAGCTGACCAATTCTTCTCTCTAGGGGTCAGCCTTCTGCTTATAAAAGCAATGGGCTGGTCTTGACCATCAAAATTCAGTTGAGAAAGAACAGCTCCCACACCCAACTCAGAAGCATCTGTTTGGACAATGAATGGTTTGGAGTAGTCCGGACTCTTGAGGATAGGCGCCGTGCACATGGCCTGCTTTAGGTCATCGAATGCTTTTTGACAGCTCGCTGTCCACTGAACCTTTTTTGGCATTTTCTTACTTGTCAGTTCATTTAATGGTGTCACGATGGAACCATAGTTCCTGACAAACTTCCTATAGTAACCAGTCAGGCCCAAGAAAGCTCGAACCTGAGTCTGGGTGGTTGGAGGAGCCCAGTCCCTGATTGACTGTATCTTGCTCTCCAGTGGCTGAACCTGACCTCCACCTACAAGGTGGCCCAGGTATACAACCTGTGTCTGCCCTATCTGGCACTTGGTGGCCTTGATAGTGAGGCCTGCTGCTTGCAGCGCCTCCAATGTCTTCCGCAGGTGGACCAGGTGATCCTCCCAGGTGGAGCTAAAGACAGCAATATCGTCAAGATACGCCGCACAGAAGTCATCCAGCCCAGTAAGGACGTGATTCACCAACCGTTGGAAGGTGGCAGGTGCATTTTTCAGACCAAAGGGCTTCACCACGAACTGATAATGCCCACCAGGGGTTGAAAATGCTGTTTTAGGCTTGGCGTCCTCAGCTAACCTGATTTGCCAATACCCAGCTGTCAGGTCAAACGTACTTAAGTAGTTGGCCGAAGCCAGCCTATCAATAAGCTCGTCTGCCCTTGGTATTGGGTGGGCGTCAGTCTTAGTGACTGCATTGAGACCCCTGTAGTCTACGCAGAACCTCATCTCTCTCTTACCACCCTGGGTGTGAGGTTTCGGCACTAGAACTACGGGACTAGCCCAAGGGCTATCCGAGGGTTCAATGACTCCCAGCTCCAACATTTTCTGCACTTCACTTTTGATGCAGTCTCTAACGTGATCAGGCTGCCTGTAGATTTTACTCTTTACGGGCAAGCTGTCACCAGTGTCGACCTCATGGGTGCACCAATCGGTCTGACTGGGTGTCAGAGAAAACAGATGTCGGAACGACTGAAGAACCTGTTTACAGTCGCTCTGTTGATGTTCGGAGAGGCTGCCACAAAAGACAACACCATCTACCGAGCCATCGTCAGGATTCTGAGTGAGCAGGTCGGGGAGAGGGTCACTCTCCTCTTCCTGTCCCTCATCTAGGGCCATGAGCAAACTCATGTCCTTCCTGTCGACATATGCTTTTAGCCTGTTGACATGAAGCACCCTGTGGGGGCTCCGGGGAGTTCCCAGGTCGACCAGGTAGGTGACCTCTCCCTTCTTCTCCAGGATGGTGTGGGGCCCGGACCATTTGTCCTTGAGTGCTGCTGGGGCCACTGGCTCCAACACCCACACCTTCTGTCCGGGCTGGTAACCAGTCAAGACAGCCTTTTGGTCATGCCAAGCTTTTTGGAGTTCTTGGCTGGCCTTAAGGTTTTCGGATGCCTTCTCCATGTATTCAGCCATCCGCGAGCGGAGGCCGAGCACATAGTCCACTATGTTGGTTGCCGGCTTTTTGAGAGGTCTCTCCCATCCTTCCTTCACCAAACACAGGGGTCCTCTTACAGGATGCCCGTACAAAAGTTCAAAAGGGCTGTAGCCAACCCCCTTCTGTGGGACTTCTCTGTAGGCGAACAAGAGGCAGGGGATCAGGACGTCCCATCTACGCCGAAGCTTTTCCGGTAGTCCATGAATCATCCCTTTTAGGGTCCTGTTGAATCTCTCAACAAGCCCATTGCATTGTGGATGATAGGGTGTAGTGAACTTGTAGTTGACACCACATTCCTTCCACATAGCAGTTAAGTAGCTCGACATAAAGTTTGCACCTCTGTCGGAGACGACCTCCTTAGGGAAGCCCACTCTGGAGAATACTCCAACCAGGGCTCTTGCCACAACCGGTGCTGTAGTGGTCCTAAGGGGAATAGCTTCAGGGTACCTGGTGGCATGATCCACTACCACCAGTATAAACTTGTGCCCTGATGCTGTTGGTGGTTCCATGGGACCGACGATGTCGATCCCCACCCGTTCAAAGGGCACCCCCACCACAGGCATTGGTATAAGGGGGGCCTTTGTCGTGCCACCTGACTTACCACTGGCTTGGCAAGTGACACAGGAGCGGCAAAACTCCTTGGTATCTTCATTCATGTGAGGCCAGTGAAAGTGCGAGACAAGCCTGTCCCACGTTTTCGTCTGGCCTAAGTGACCTGCTAAGGGAATCTCGTGGGCCAAGGTAAGTAGGAAACCACGCTGAGACAAGGGGACGACCAGCCTCCTGGTCATGCCAGGCTTGGGGTCTCTTGACTCAGTGTACAGGAGTCCATCTTCCCAGTATACCTTGTGGGTACCTGTGGCGTTCCCAGCAGCCTCAGCAGCAGCCTGCTGTCTGAGGGGTTCAAGAGAAGGGCAGTCTAACTGGTCCTTCCCCAGGTCTTCCCTTGAGGGTCCCCCTGAGCCCAAGAATTCAACTTGATCAAGTTCGAACTCCCTAGGCTCAGTTTCCCTCAATTCCTGTAGGTCAGCCTCCTCTGAGACTTGATCCTCGACCTGGGGCAAGGGGGAAGGCGCAGCCTTAACCCTACTGCTCTTTTTCTTGGGAGGTGTCTGGTCCGTTGTTCCAGGATCCAGCACCTGTTCAGTGGGGCATTTCCTGACCTGTGACCTAGTCACAGCGAACACATGTGCTGGCAAACCTAACATTTCCATGTGAGTCCGGTGCTCCACTTCTGACCATTGTGACGACTCCAAATCATTGCCCAACAAACAATCCACTGGGAGGTCTGGACTAACTACAACCTTCTTTTGGCCAGTTACCCCTCCCCAGGAGAAAGCTACAATTGCCATACTGTGATTGGTAGTGACATTGCTTGCATTGGTCACCAGGAATTCTGTACCTGGCATGATCTGTCCAGGGTCCACAAAGTTAGGCGTCACCATGGTGACGCTGGCACAAGTGTCCCTATAGGCCTGAGCCATCTTTCCATTTATGAAAGGCGTCTGTCGGTATTTGCCCAAGGTATTGGGACTTATGTCAGGGGACACGTCTGCGTCCCCCGTACTGACAAGGACAGCCTGAGTGAGTGTGCCAGCTAAGTTGTCACGCCCCTCAGAACCCAGGGTTAACCCTACTAAACCCTTGGGAGGCGCACTACCACTGCTGACTGTACTAGGGGGCACAGGTGCCTTAGGGGCTGCAGTGGCAGGAGTCTGCCCTCCTCCTTTCTTGGTGCACTCACTAAACCAGTGAGATTTACTTTTACAGTACTGGCACCATCTTTTGGATTGGCCTTCTTTCTTCTTTTGGGGAGCCTGACCCCCACCCTCTTTGGGTTGTTGGGGACCTGTCGAAGACTTCTGGTCATTTTGTTCCCCCTTAGAATCTTTACCCTTTTGGTCTGCTTTCTTCTGACCACCTTGATTCTGGCCCTGGTTCTGTTTAACTCTCGTACGAACCCATCTGTCTGCCTTCTTTCCCAATTCTTGGGGAGAGGTCAGATCCGAGTCGACAAGATGCTGATGCAACAACTGGTTCTGACAATTGTTTAAAATTTGTTCTCTCATCATCAAATTATACAATCCTGCGTAATCAGTAACCTTACTGCCCAGCAACCAGCCCTCAAAAGCCTTAGTGGCACAATCGACAAAATCAGACCAGTCTTGAGCCTGCGTTTTCTGGGTATCCCTGAACAGCACCCTGTACTGCTCAGTGGTTAGGCCGAACCCTTCAACGAGTGTATTCTTCAAGACTTGGTAATTATTAGCGTCCTCTACCCTTGTGGTGAGGAGCTTGTCTCTTCCTTTTCCTTCAAAGGAGAGCCACAAGATAGCTGCCCACTGACTCTGGGGAACGCCTTGCACAGTGCAGGCCCTCTCCAAAGCAGTAATCCATTTGTGGATGTCGTCCCCTTGTTTAAAGGGGGGCACTATCTTCCCAAGGTGTTTCGTATCGAAACTCTTTTCCCTATTACTAGGTACATTGCTGCCACCAGTGGGGATTGCCCCACTTAACTGTTGCTCTCTAGCGAAAGCAAGCTTTTCCTTGGCCAGGGCAAGTTCTTCCCTTTCGATCCTTAGATTAGCTGCCCTTTCCTTCGCTTCGTACACTCTCCTCTGAGGGGACGTCATCCCTCTTTGAGAAGAGTTGTGAGAGCCGTTGGTATGAAGGGATCTGCCAGAGTCTCTTGACAGAGATCGGGCTCGTCCATTCCCCAGGTTAAGCGGAACCGACAGTAGCGCCGGGGTTCCCCCAGTACCACTATCGTGTCTGCTTAAGTTGGACCGTGTTAGTCTGACGACTTCTACCTGTCCCTTATCTGCCTCGTCCCCAGAGAGATCCTCATCCTCGTCCTCCTCTCCCTCTTCGTTCTCAGTTACGAGGTGGATGAGGTCGGGATCATCTCGGGTTCCCTCGAGGGGAGGCATGTCTCCTTCTGGATTAGAAGAGCTACGAAGTTTCTCAGCTCTCCTGGCATCATAAGTCTCCAAGAGACCAATCAGAAAGGACGTTGTGGGGTTAGACCCCTGCTGAATCTTCCGGGAGTGACACAGTCGTCTTAACTCCTTGAAGCTCAGCACAGTATATCCTGAAGGGATGACCTGTGGAGGGTCAACTGACACAAGGGGAGACTCAGAGTTTCCTCCTTGGCCCGACATACTGTTTCTAGTGTGGTGTAAGTGATGCACCTACCTACACTATGTGTTTTCCTACTGATCCCTTGCTAAGAGTTGTAGCCAAGGTGTGCTAAGCCTTGAGGAGCTACAACAGCTGGTTCAGTAGAACTCAGAGTATTCTAAGCTTTAGTTATATGTACTAACAGTACTTGCGCGATCTTTCAACAAGATATTCTTAGGATACGTGTGGTAAAACAACTGCAAGCTCAAATCCCACCGCTGCCACCAATGTGAGAAGTTGGCCCGATATGCAACGTTCGCTATTCTAGCGACCGCTATGTATCGTTCCAACGACCCTTATGGTGTTTGGTTGTAAGTCAACCTATAGACCAGCTATCCTAGTAGCGTGGATACGAGCAGTCTAAGGCTAAAGACTCGAGAGGGCGCGTTAAGCCAGCTGTTTACCACACATGTACCCCTTGAATACCCAGTGAAAGGACACCACACAAGTGTTATGAAAATAAACAGTATATTTATTAAGAATCACAACAGCCCTGTACTCTTTATGAGGACAGGGTACTTAGCACAAACCAAATCTCTTTAGCAAATACTTTAAGTGCACAATTAAAACAAGTGTCCGAGGACACGGAAAGGTTAAGGCAAGTCGGAAGCGAGGGACTCGGGACCCTAGAGTAAGGAGGCTATGCAGGCACTGAAATGCCGAGTTACCTAGCCACGAGGGCTGCGGCTGCACAAGTCTTACAGGCGTCGGGGTCTTCGCTGACGAGCCAGGAGCCGGAAGAAAAGGAGTTGCTGGCCGGCGACCAGTGATGAATAGTTCGTAGAGATCCAAGCCTGGATCGGAGATTGATGAAACCTGAAAGCAGAGGGGACCAAGTTCGTACTACTAGCCAGTAGTCAGAGGGTACCAGGAAGGCACCAGTTGGCCGTCACCTCGACCAGGTGAGTGGCGACGCTAGGCTCTGCAGTCTCACGGACCAGGAGGCGTTGTCGGCGACCACGGTGGAGGTGCGAGCTGTCCCACGACGGATGACGCTGTCGGCGTCCTGAGTGGACCAGGAGGGTCCGGGGTGCTTCTCGAAAAGATGGAAGCAAGGGCCAGTCTGGAGCAACCAGACCGGCAGTGATGATTCTCGGATGTCGTCACAGAAGGACACAAGCCAGCGGCTAGTGACCAGACAACGTGCTGAGCAGCGAGCAGAAGGGCCCCACGCAGTTCGTGGAGATGCTGGGGGACTGCACTTCGGAGCTGGAGCGGCTCAGGGTCGGGGCTTCTCGGACCCCAGAGCACTCACCAGAGAGTTACCTCGATGGTCGTGCTGGTTTTTAAGAGCGTGCAGGTTCTGTGATGGCCGGTCCCTCGAGGTCTCGTCGCACCCACAGATCACAGCTGAGCTGATGACGGGGGTAGAGGTCAGAGGTGCCAGGGAAGCCGGTTCTCGTCGAGCTGGGCCGTCGGATTCCTTGAGGAAGGACTTACAGCAAACCGCAGAGTTCTTAGATGGTGCCCGCTGATGCAGGGTGACTACTCCTTAGCCACAAGGGAGAAATCTTGAGAAGAGTCTTGAAGTCCTTTCGTAGAAAGTATTCTTGATTCAAAGATGATCTAATTTGGAAGGGTCCCCGCTCCGGCCTTTATCCTAAAGAAAGGGGTGGGTACATGACTAGGTCCTGCCCTAAGGGTGGGACCAGGAAGGGGGGTAGTTACACCCCTCTCCCCTGCCGGACTTTCCCCAGGCCAGGGCTGTCGCCCCTGGAACTGGTTCTAACCGGCAGATGCGTAGTGAGCACCGGGGTGCCACTCCGCAGTCACCTTCTCGCAAAAGCCCTACCTACCCAGAATACACAATCCCTGTCTGGGACGGTGCGAACACCGCCCTCGACAGGAAACCCTTTGTCCAAGCGCTCCTCGCTGGAAGGACTCCCAGCAGCAGGAGGTCAGACTCGTGTCTGTGGTGGCAGCATCCATTTTGTGGAGCTGAGGCTTTCGTTAACTTTAACCGGGGTTCACAGTTACTTACATGTCGTGTCCCTCTAGAAGGGCGGAATGCTAACCTCGTCGCCAGAGTTGGTGAGAGGGCAGCATCCCGATTCGTATGACACCTTACTCGACATGTCTTGATAACGCGACACCGAAGTTACCGATGTGGCACGCGTTATCATGGAACAGCCATTGGGTCTTTTCTCCGCAAGCTGCAACCGGCTCGGCTCGGGCCAGAACACAGTTCACGCGAGCCCATGCACTCTGCCTTCAGGATTGTCAAGGCCTGCCATAGGAGTGACTGATAGGGACTCGGGTGTCCATTGTATGGTTAGATATAGAGCTACTATATCTAAAGCAAAGGGTGATTACACGACTTCGCCCCAGCTGTCATGCAGCCAGTTGTGTCAAATTTAGGAGGCCAGCCAGGGGTGGCATAATACATGCTGCAGCCCCTGGTGGCCCTGGGTACACCTATGCCCTGAGTTACAGGGTCTGATAAGGTGGCCCAGTACCAATTGGTAAATGCACCTAGGGTACATATCGTAATTTAGAAAGAGAACAGCCAGGCTGTGGGTCTGATTGGCAGGCCCACAGCCAGAGAAAGTCGTAAACCAGTGAAACAAAAGCAAAAAATCTGGGTGATCATAGGATTGCAGACCCTACTCTCCTACACCACCCCACTCCAATTCACACCACCCCACTCCAGTCCATCCACCTCAGTCTACTCAAATCAAATTTAGCCCACTTAAATCCAGTCGACTCCCCCAACCCAATCCACCCCAGTCAATCCAATCTACCCCACTCGATCCAATCCACCTCACTCCAGTCCACCCAATGCTAATCCACTCAATACAATTCACCCCCACTCCATCCACTTCAATCCACCCAACCTCAATGTAGTCCACCCCAACCCCAATGCAATCACCTACTCTAATCCACCCCACTTCAATCACCCCACCCCAATCCAATCCATCCCAATCCAGTCCACCCCACCCAGTCTGGGCCATCCCACAAGGCTATACCATTAAACGCCTTGATCGCCAGTCAGGCAGGGGTGGGGGATTGGCTATTATCCATAAGGACATTTACAGCTGCCGTATCACTTCCTCAAACTCTTTAACATGTGAAAGCGTATACTTCTCTCTTTATTTGTCCCCCACACAAGTACCTTTTCTGGTATCCTGGTCTATCGACCACCAGGCTCGCTCGGCGACTTCATCTCCGACATCACGGACTTAGTCGCTAATTCTGTGCTGACTTCAGCCAACTTCACTTTGTTAGGGTACCTAAATTTGCATTTAGATGACCCTCTTGATGCCGCGGCTAACAATCTTCGACTAAACCTTCAGGCTATTAACCTGACGCAAAAGGGGTTTCAGGCGACACATAACAGGGGCCATCTTCTGGATCATATATTTAGCAACTTAGACACGCTTTCTGTTGAAACGCCAGTACCACTGCCTTGGTCGGACCATTTTTTGGTCCCCCTCACATGGGCTACCAATACCCCTATTATTGGTCAAACTCACGACAGGCATTGGGGTAGGAAATGGAATGCTCTTCCGCTTCCTACATGGGAACAGGCCCTCTCCGAACAGCCGCCTCGGAAAACGACAAATCCTGATCAAGCTGTCCTTAATTTTCACAACTGGATCTCTAGCACACTGGATTTAGTCCTCCCGAAGTGTTTTTTGCAAACAATAAAAAGATCTAAAGTTGCTCCTTGGTATTCTCCTGCCCTTAGGCTGCTAAAACAAGCCTGCCGTAAAGCTGAAAGAGCATGGAGGAAGGATCGCTCTCAACATAAGAGTTCAGAGTACAGATCAGCAATAAGGCACTATAAGAGCCAGATAAAACTTGCCCAAGCCGAGTTTTATGAAACTAAAATTAGTATGGCGGCCAACTCCCCCCGGGAAATTTTTAAAATTGCTAAATCTTTGATATCCCCTCCATCTGAAAGACCACCATCAGAGGGTTTACAGGCCCGCTGTGAGGATCTCGCTACCTTCTTCTCTCAGAAGATTCAGGCCATTTACTCCCAATTTGCGACAAATGGCGATGGCCTATTTTCCCCCTCTGGTTCAGACTCAGACTCGCATGTATCATGCTCTCTGGTCTCGTTTCCACTCCTGGATTCTAATGCTTTAGATACTTTGGTCCAGAAGGTCACCTCAGGATCTCCTAACGACCCAGCCCCGCCCCAGACCCTAGTGAAAGCAATGGACGCTATTCGCCCGTCTTTGCTGGAAGTTTTGAATACCTCCATTACCTCCAACTCTGTCCCTTCTACGTGGAAGTGTGCGCGCGTTAGGGCTTTGCTGAAAAAAACGAACTTGGATTCCAACAACTTATCCAATTTCCGCCCTATCTCGCTGCTTCCGTGGTTGAGTAAGTTGTTGGAGAGACATATCAATAAAACATTAGGGGACTACTTGGAGTCCAACAAACTTCTACAGGTCTCCCAAACAGGGTTCCGTCCTCAACATGGCACTGAGACTGCCCTTCTGGCAGTCACAGAGGCGGCCAGAGCAATAATGGACCAAGGTGGAAAAACTGCTATCATACTGTTGGACCTCAGTGCCGCGTTCGACACTGTTAACCATGCCACCCTATTACATCGTTTGAAGGGCATGGGGGTGTCGGGCGCGGCCCTGAAGTGGCTGACCTCTTTTTTGGAGGAACGCTTTTTCCAAGTATTGGAGGGCGAGGTGGTATCATCTAAGCATCCGCTCAGTTGTGGGGTTCCTCAGGGCTCCTCCCTGAGCCCCACACTGTTTAATGTCTATATGCAGCCTCTAGAGAAGATAGTTCTCCCCTACGGTGTGCGGATTGTCACCTACGCTGACGATACCCAACTTGTGGTCTCTTGGGACCACAAGGAGGGTTCGTCTAACACCCTGGGTCCGTGTCTAGAGGCTGTTGCAGAGTGGATGCAACTCTCCCATCTCAAACTCAACGGGGAGAAGACCGAGATCATGTTACTAGGTAACCCTTCTCCTATCTCCCTGTTGAACTGGCCTTCGTGTCTCGGCACCCCTCCTCTCCCAAAGGACCAGATAAAGAGTTTGGGAATCTGGCTGGATAGAGCTCTGGATTTCTCGGTTCAAGCCACTAAAACAGCCTCCGTATGCGTAGGGCTAATGAAAATGTTCAGGAAAGTGCTCCCCTTACTTCCATTCCAGGCGAGAAGGGTCATGGTACAGGCCCTGATACTCTCCCGCCTGGATTATGGAAACGTCTTATATCTAGGGGCTCCGGCATCAGTGACAAAAAAACTCCAAGTCACTCAAAACTGTGCGGCGCGCTTACTGTTTAACATCCCTCGTTGGCAGTCAGCGAGAACTGCCCTAAAGGAGCTTCATTGGCTCCCAGTGGCTGCAAGAACATTGTTCAAGGCCATGTGCATTCTGCACAAATCCTTTCACCAAACTGGCCCGGCAGTGCTGCTCCCCCTGGTACCGCCTTATGTGCCGCCTAGAACTCTTCGTTCGGCCTCTCTGCATTTGGCAACTACGGCAAAAATCAAGAAAGCCCGTTGGGGTGGCCGTTCATTTACTTGCTCAGCAGCAAAGGCATGGAATTCCCTGCCTCTGTCCCTTAGACAAAATGACAATCTGATGTCATTTACGAGAGACTTAAAAACCTACCTGTTCTCAAAAGCGTACTAACTCTGCCCTGCAGTCGAACACAGTAATCAGTCACCAGCGCTGCGAGGCCTCCGGGCAGTTATGCGCTATATAAGTGGAATTTTTCATTTCATTTCATTTCCAATCCAACCCACCCCATTTCACACCGCCCCACTCCAACAAACTTCACCTCACTTCAGTCTAATTGTAATTTGTACTTGTAAAGCGCACTAATACCCCAACTGGGGTGTCCTGGCGCTGTAATGCATACAGCTGTGTTACCCTTCCTAGCTTTTCCCTGTAAAATGTCCACTCCTGGGCACCCCCAAGGTGAAGCCAGGCATCCCAGCGCTGTTGGGGCCTTTGCGGAGATTAGGCAAGCTATTGCCCAGAGTTGCAGAGTGGGACCTATGATTAGAATAGGCACTGAGGCGAAAATTATCAGGTCCGAGGAAATTGAACCCAAGACCCGCCGAGGCGGGAATTGAACCCTGGTCCAGGGCCAGACGTCTGCATCAGGGTCTGCCGCTCTAACCATTGAGCCATATTAACCCAACTCACTCCACTCTGTTCCACCCCTATATACTCTAATCTACCCCACTCTACTCCAATCCACCACACTCTAATCCAGTCCACCCCACCCACTGTAATCCATTCCACTCCACACACTCTAACCCAATCCAATCTATAAAGCCCACCCCACCCCACCCAAACCAGCTTAATTCACCCCACCCCAGAACACCTTAATCCACCCCACCCCACTCCAATCAAATACACCTCACTCCACACCAATATAATTCACCCCACTCGAATCCTCTCTTCTCCTCTCCAACTCACTCAAGTCTAATCTATCCCACTCCAGTCCAATCCACCACAATCCACCCCACTTAAATCTAATCCAGTCAAATCCAATCCACACCACTGCAACCTACTGCAAGCAATCCACCCCACTACAATCCACCCACTCCTCCCCAATCTATTCATTCTTCATCCAATTCCCCCAAATCCAATCCATTCCATCCCAATCCACCACAGTCCAATCCACCCCATTCCAGTCTACCCCACTCAATCTAGTCCACTCCATTCCACCCTATTCCAGTCCAATCCATCCCACCTAATCCACCCCACTCAATTCAATCAACCCCTATCAAACAAATTCATCCCACTCCAATTCACCCCACCTCAATGCAATCCACCCTTCTCCAATCCAACCTACCACACCCCACCTCAATCCAATCCATACCACCCCACTATAGTCTATCCTCAACCCATTTCAGTTTACCCACTCCAATCAACCCCACCTCACCCCAGTCTACCCCACCCATATCCAACCTACCACACCCCACACTAATCCAACCCACTCCAGTCCACCCCACCCCATTTCAACCCATCCCCACTCCCATCCAATACAGTCAACCCCTCTCCAATCCACTCTATTCGATCCACCCAGGTCCATCCAAATCCACCTCACTCCAATCCACCCCACTCTACCCCACCCAATCCACACACCCCAATTCAGTCCACCGCACTCCAATCCATCCAGTCCACACCACTCCAATCCACTCTACTCTACTCCAGTCCACTCTAATTCACCCCATTCCACTCCACCAACTACAATTCACTCCCCTCCAAACACCTCACTCCACTCCAATCCACCCCACCCTAGTCCTATTACTTCAATCCAATGCACCCACCTCAATCCAATCGAATCCACCCATTCAACTCGCTACACCCCCTTTCAATCCACCCCACTTAAATCCACCTCACTCTCCCTTAATCCAATCCACAGACTCTACTCTAATCCAATCCACCCCACTACCTGAATCCACTCCACCCTATTCCACTCAATGCCACTCCACTCAGTGGCACTGCACTCTGCCACTACACTCTATGATGCTCTCCTCCACTGAACCACTGAACTCTACTCCCTTCTACTTAACTCAACAATACTCTGCTTCCTCACTACACTCTACGACACAATACTCCTCCACTCTACGACGCTCCAAGCCACTACCTTTTAGCCATGCTGAAAAGACGCCACACTGTTGTACAACATCACAAAAACATATTGCCAAAGACAATAGATCTTGTATAGGCAAGACCTAAGGGCTTTGCCAATCCTTGTTTAACAGATGGTGGACCTGTTATACAGCCAGGTGTGCCGGTTTTAACTGTTGATTTCCCTGATTTTACCGCAAATATTGCCTGCAGCAAACACAAATGGATGCAATCTCAAAGGCCTTGCAAAATAGACATTCAGTTTGACTTTTACAACTTCAAACTGTGCATGTGGGCCACTTTTTTAATTACCTGGTTCGCTAATAAGGGCCACTTCTAATTTGATACCAAGGCCAATTTTTTTTATCCCAGTCCGACCCTGGCGACAGCTCAATGTGCCACCTCTTAGTCTGAGTCTCCCATTTAGGTGCACCCTTCTCTCCCAAATTGATGCTTGTGTGTGATCGCATGTCCTCACAGACTCATTTCACGTGGCCAACGCATGCGCTGTTAATGCACTCCCAGGGTGCGGTCGCAGCAGCTCTAGACTTTGGAGTCTCTACCTCGGCCACGAGTACATGCCTTGACGGAACATGTAACTTTCGGAATAGATTGCAATGTTGGTCGTTACCGGTAGAAAGAGACAAAATGGAGTTGTAAATTGACCTATATTTTACTTCCTACTTGGTTGGGCGCGCATCCAGCCCTTGGCAGGCAGCTGCTTATAGAGAACGGACAGTAAAAAAGCGGCTTGGAAATGTTAGCTTTTTTTTCTATTAGCTACAAGCTCTAATGCCAACTGCTGCTCTAATTTGGTCCTGCGCCGCGGGCTCGTCGCCACCTACCATTTGTCATTTTGGATTTGTTCCATGGTTCAGTAAGCGTGTCTTGTCATGTGTATGCTTACAATTAGTCAGCCTTAAGAGCCTTCCTGAGGGGGCCGCGTGGAGCGCACTTTCTCCTCAGCAGCGTGGTGGGGGATTCCTCGGCTACAGCAAGAAAGGACATTCCTGTCCTATTAGTTGAACTGGTACCCAATTTAATTAGGACGTGACCTCCACAATGGCATTAATCGACTCTCAGCATTTGAGGAGGTGGTACTGAATGGAAGGCAGCAAGATGCCTTGGATTCAGACACGTGCGCTTCAGTTCACAGCAGGTGGTGGCATCGCGCCTTTCACTCACTGATCCATCTCACAGGTCTTAGGTCTACAGACTCAGGCTTGAGTCCAGACTTTCATCCAGCCTGCTGTCTTAGTGACTGATAGGCCATTGTTGGCCAAAAAGGAAAGAAACCAGGCTTTTTCGCTTCCACATACGGGCGCTTTAACGGGTTCAAGAGGAAACGCAGGGTTACACAAGTTGAGCAAGGATCTGTCCTTTCTTGCTGTAACCAGTGCCTGACGGTGTGTCTCTGGTATCCTACCTTTTTATTTTTGGCCCTGGTGTCACGATAAGCTAAGCATGCATGTCCCAGAGTACCAGATCTGGTCCTGACTGTTACAGATCCTGCGATGAACTATGACCTGGAGGGGCCCACCAACCATGCCCCCATTTGTGAAAGAGGATTACCGTCCCTGTTGTGTGCTAAGAACCTAGATTGGTGGTAACAGCATGCCTTGTTTTAAGTATCAACCGTGTGGCCAAACCTTTTTTACTGGACTTCTAGCTTGAAGGCCTACCGGTCCACCCATATAAAGTTCTGCTTCAATGCGCCATACCTTTTCCCTTGTACTAGCAAGTTGTATGTGTGCTTAGTGTACCACTTGCATGATGTGTGAGTAAGAGTGAAACGGAGGCCAGTGTGATCCATTTTGGATGTTTTTGGCCTGGCCTTGCACAAGAGGCGAGGCCTGCCATTTTTCTTTACCTTAATTTGCCTTTCAATTGGCTTGATAAAAACATGTGGATAAACCTCACACCTTCTTGTGTCTCTGTTATGGGTGATCCGAGATGGAAACGACCCCTACGGTGCACATCACCATTCTACACAAAGCTGGTGTCTGGAGAACCACCAGGAAAGGACCCTTGAAAGGTCCATAATTCGGGGCTGAAAGTTGCGTATTGAGGTGGATCCACTCTGTTCTGGTTCCAAGTTCTCTATGACCAAGGAAGGGGGTTCTTCAGTACTCAGAAGGCTGTCGTGCAATCTGGGCTGGTGTCTACCTGACATACATTCAAAAAGGAAAGAGGTGAGTGTGAGCTAGTGTGGCTCACTGGTTAGAGGCGGCAGACCCGAGAGCAGAGAACGGCCCGGGACCAGGGTTCGATTCCCGGCGCGGCAGGTTTCTGGACCAGGGTCAGCGGACTCGATAATTCTCTCGCCTCGGTGCCCACTCTGATCAGCGATCACACTCGGCAACTCTGGGCATTAGCTTGCCTCATCTTCACTAACGGCCCCACCAGACCGCCGGGGATGCCTGGTCTCACCCTGGAGATACCCATTAAGGGACCATCTCTCAGGGAAGCCAGGAAGGGTTTCGCAGCGGTCGAAGCGCGGAGATACTCCCCCGGGAGTGATTCTAGCGCTATATAAACACGCAAATCAAATCAAATCAAATCACCCCCAGGTGAGGTGACATGACCTGAAGTCTGAATCTCTTGCTAAATGAGCAGTGTATCTGCCTTAAAGTGTCTAAGAGTCTGTCTGCCTACAGAGAGAAGGAAGGAGTACACCTTGCAGTGCAAGAGGAAAGACTGTCAAGAAAGCGAGAGATCCAGAGCATCCCTGGTGGCGGCTGTAGGGCACCTAGAAGAAGCAGACTAAATGAGAGCAATGCAGGCAAGAACATGGTGATGGACTGGGAAGACAGATGTCCCAAAAGAAGCTCCACCCCAAACATCTCATTGTTGATGTTTGAAACTTTCGGAAATGTACCATACCCAATTATTAACTCACCTCAGTGGAGGATAAGAAACATTGTTTTTGGCATCAACAAATGTAATTGGAAAGTGGCTTAAAGAAGTCCTAAGGACGACGGTACAAAAAATATTTCTGAGAAGAGGAAAAATAAAGAATCGAATACAAACTGCATATATAATTCTTCTGTTGTCTCATTGAAACATGGAGATTGATTCACATTATGCGTGGAGTAATATTGCATTGGTGACTTGATTGGGAGTGCTGAGAAATATTTTATCATTTCTTTGACCAAGATGTTTGCCTGACAGAAGGTCTATGGTGGCTGGTCCCTCGTTCGTGTGCACCCATTTTTTAAAAATTATTTTGGAACAAAACAATGACATTGAACTGATAAATGCTGGGTTGACTGCCTCAGCCGTCGTTTGTAGGTAATTCGCTCTGTTTAGCGCATATGACTATGCACATCAATACCAGTTTGCATCTGGCTGTATATCCATGTGCACATTTCTGGAGAGTGAATAAGGGACATTGCACAGGGCACCGTGGGACATACCTAGACTGTAATTGTAGCTACGAAGAAAGGACAAGGAAAGACTGATAATGGGAATGCGGAGAGAACAACTTAGCTAGATAAAGAGTGTGTGCACAGAACCATACCTGGAAAAGAAAGAAAGAGAGGAAGGAAAAGGAAGGAAGGAAGTAAAAGAAGGAAAGAAAGGAAGGAAGACAGGCAGGCATGCATGTATTTAGGACGACAGAGAGAAGAATGGAATTGTAAAGACTGATAAAATGAAAAAAAGGTGGTACAATAATGAGATGTTTAAGCTGGCTAGAGTACAAGAGTCAGTAGGATAATGCTGAAGAGAAAGCGAGAAGGGGAGAGATGAAGAACGGGGTGGAGAGATAGTGAAGGGGTAGGAGGGAAGTGCAGAGTGAGAGGGGAGAGAGAAGGAGGGGCCGCAAAGAATGAGAAGTGCAGCAAGAGATAGAGGAGTTGGAGAAAGAAGGAAGGCACAGGAGAGAAGAGAGAAGTGCAGACTTCATCTTCTACGAATCTTCTCTTTTAAGGTGGTGCCTGTAAAGACGTCGTGTACTAAATGAAATGAAAGTTGCAATATACTCTCAGTTTTCAGCTAATAATCTCAATACACGTAGTACTTTTTTCCCCTCGCACGTTTATTCTTTGATTTGCGTGCTAGACACCTTCAAATGTGGCTTGTCTATTTCAGGGACTTGGGAAATGTAACTGTCAAAGTATTTGCTTGCCCACTTCATTGACGCTGGATATATCCAGCTATTAAGTTTACCTCAAACACATATTGTAAGCCTGCATCCTCTACAAAACGATGCTGAGCTTTGAAATGAAGTGCAGTAACTATTTAATTTTAGGCAAGCGGCAAAGACAAACATTTTCCACAAAACTTAGTGGTCATGTATATTGAACCTAAACATACAGAGCTGGGGAGCAAGTTGATGCAGTTATGCCATGCATTTGGTAGACCGTTTTACTAGTTACTTTTTTTTAATTTTCACACTACGAAAAAAGTGTTTTGAGGAGAACTTGAGCCTGGGGAGCTTGCTAGATGCCCCCCTCCTTTGTCCCAGTCGCTGTGTGAAAAAGAAAGGCATCTGCTTGAGATAGAAACACCTATTGATTCACTAGGTAGCACTTGAACAAGGCCCAAAAAACTACAAGTAATCTGCAGATAGAGGGTTATGGTACTGCATCCACCACCTGGATACCCTTAAGGGTGATAAGTTTTACAACACTGGAATTAAATGTGAGGGCCAGCAAGGGCTTCTGAGAGTTAGTTAGGGGTTGACTGAGGTCTGCTAAGGGTCTCTTTGGGTCGTCTTTTGTCAGTAGAGAGTGAAAAATGATGGTCTGAGACCATGGTGACAGGGTCTGTGAGAAGATTGAGACAGAGTAAATGGATCTGTGTAATGAGCTGTGGTAGAGTGGGCGTGAACACTGTCTGAGGATCAACTAAGGGTGCTGATATTTATTTATTTATTTATTTATTTATATGCTTGTATAGCGCAAGAATCCAGCCCGAAAGGGTTATCTCCGCGCTTTGACAGCAGCAGGTCGCAAGAAACTGTAAAGGCAGCAATCCTAAAGTTATATCTCCTCAAACAGATTCGTCTTCAGCATTTTTCTAAAGGTGAGGTGTTTGGGGACCTGTCTTAAGTTGAGGGGCAAGTTGTTCCACAGGGCCGGCCCCACTGATGAGAGGGCTCTGCCGCCTTGTCTGGTTTTTTTAACGAATGGTGTTTTGAGCAGGAGTAGATTACTTGACCGTAATTCTCGTTCTGGTTTGTAGGTTTGGAATAGTTTGGCTAGGTATTTGGGGCCGTTTCCAAATAAGCACTTATGTACAGTGCAGCAAACTTTAAATTTAACCCGTTGGCGTATTGGAAGCCAATGTAGTTTTTTTAACAGGGGTCCAGAAGATGTTCTGGGGGGGGCATTCAGAATCAATCTTGCCGCCGTGTTCTGGACCACTTGCAGACGATTGATGCATCCTCATTGGCTTGTATCAGAAGCCCGTTGCAATAGTCAAGGTGACTTATTACAAGGGCTTGCACCAGAGTCTTTCTGTAGGTGTCAGGCAGCAGGGGAAAGACTCGCTTGAGTAATCCAATAGTGCGAAAACAGGCACCAGCAATTACATTTGCATGTTCTTTGAGGGTTAGGCTTTGGTCTAATTACACTTGGAAATGTAACAACCAGCTGAGAGTTTGTGATGAGAGTTGAAGGTAGGCTTATGGTGCCTCAGGACAAGCAGAGGGCCTCTTAGGGTGGATGAGTGCTAGCATTTACTTGGCTGAAGTATAGCTTGTGAACTCTTAGTGTTAGCTGAGTGTTTATGGTGCCCAGTTGATGGTTTGTGAGAACTTGCTGGGGTGCTGCTGATACCAGCTAAGGGCTAGAGAGCCATGACACAATTTGTAATGACAAGTCGGGTACCTTCTTTACAACCAGAAGAAAGGTTCATTAACATGTCACTGACAACCAGAGGAGACCAGTATCCCCATGTTTGTCTAGCTTCTTGTTGTGTTCCAACTTCCTCCTGTTCACTCTGTGATGTTAGCTTGCTTTGCTGCTGCTTTTCCCCTGCCTGTTTTGTGTCTGAGCGCATCATGCACAGCTACTTCTCTGTACCTGCTCTGTGTTGTGTTTTGTGGAAAGGGTGCACTTAAGCACTGTACCTGTTCTGTGGGTTTGAGGGAAGCTTCCACTGCTTCTGGCTGTGCTGTGTCTTTTCAGTATGTGTGATGTAAGTTCCCACTGCTGCTGTTGCCTGGTGTATGCACTGTTGGGCACTCATTACATTTAATGTTTAGTGGGCAGGGTGGAGGTGTGTACCACTGATTATTATATTTATTCTGTTTCTTTGAGTTTAGCCCAATCCCATTTAATATTTCAACAGAGTAAACCATTTGGTGCCCCCAGACACTATTTCTTTACTCAATGGGAAATCACCATAAAACATTTTAGTACATTCTTAGTATCATTGGGATGTTACATTTAATTGAATCAGAGATAGTGAAACTGATTCAGATTATTGAATTATTAACGAGGATTTTGAATTACTGTTGTAAATTAGGGTGCATACTCTTTCCTAAGAAGAGCTTGCAAGGATATTTGATGGTATTTTATGTCCAGCATAAAAGGATAGTATGTGACACTCTGACAACTGAGGGCCCTATTTACAAAGGCCTGTGACACTTTTTATGCTACTGTTGCACCACAGTTTGTGATAATGCTGCAGCGTACAAAATGCGCCACATTTACAAAGTGATGCATCTAAGCAGATGCGTCACTTTGTAAAGGCCTGCACTACATTATACCTGCGTCAGGTATAATGTGACTGTGAGGTGAAGGAAATTTCTATTGGGAAGCAGCCATTCAAGCACAACCAAACTGGACAAATACCAACTAAGCATGAAACACATGTCCAAGAATATCCAGCACTGGCTATACCAACACTAGGCGGCAAACGCTTGAGAGACAGTGAGTATCAACACTATTGAGGACTGCATTTAGAATAATGCCTTGGGAGTTCCGGTGCAGGCAATATGCTTCTCTGCCCAACAGTTTAATTTGTTTTAGTTAATGAACCCTGGGGATGTTCCTGTGTGCTTCAATGCAGTAAGTCGTGAGGGGGTGACACGATGAGTTACCCGCACCGGGTGACACCAACCCTAGTGACGCCACTGGTGCAGAGACAGATCGGGGGGAGAGAAGAAGGAGCCATGGTGAAGAGGAAAGTGCAGCGAGAGAAAGAGAGAGAGTGCCAAAATGAGTGAGAAAAAAGTGAGAGGGGACAGGTGAGAATGAGAAGCGCAGAGAGAGAGAAGGGGTGAGAGTGTGGGTAGAGAAGGAAGAGGTATGAGAGAATAGGGACTTGCAGAGAGAGGGGGAGAGAAGGGCAAGCAGGAAAGAAGAAAGTGCTGAGAGAGAGGGAAATAGAACTTAGAGAAGAGTGAAGGAGGAGACAGGATAGAAAAGGGAAGTAGATAGAAAGGGGAGGGAGAGAGAGCCTATGGAGTCCAACTAGGAGAGTAAACTACGAGAACATAGAGAATAGACAGAGGGGCATATTGTCAAGGAGTTATCGCCGAGTTAACAGCACTTTATCCTAGCCACAGACGACCCCGGCAACTATCGCTAATGAGATGCAGAGTAGGCATTCCCGCGCCAAAAGCTGCAACAACACCATGTCGCAACATTCTCAACGACCAGCCAGATCAGCGAAAACACCACGAACCATGCAATAAGGTGCATTAGCTGCAGAAAAGTAGCACCTGCTCTAACCTGGAGTAAAGTCGGACAGCAGCCTGCACCACAAAAGGCAGCCCAGCCAAGAGCCACACCTGAAGTACAACAGATGCCATGGAGCCACTGTACATGCGGGCCGGACACCCAAAAGAGCCACAACACCCAACACCACCACCCCCAGGACTCCCACACCCCCCGGACACCCACAGCGGAGGCAGCGCAGACAAATACAGCGACCCTCAGAAAATTCACTAACCTCACAGACCCAACACCAGAGAATGTCATTGCCCACTACATGCTCAAAGGGACAACCCTCCTCCGCATCCTGACCACCATTGGTCAAAGGCTGATGGTACCAACACATTGGACAACCAACATCCCACGTCAGACAAAGCTGCTGGCCGTGATGCACCTGTTGACCTCTGGTACCCTCCAAACAAAAATAGCCTGAGTCGGAGGAGTCACACAGCCAGCCCAATCCAAGTCCCTCACAACGGTCATGGAGGACACCATCAGCTTGGTACCCCAATATCTATTCTTCCCAAACACTGCGCAGGAACAGCCAGAGACCAAGCTGGCTTCCTGCACGTGTCAGGGGGCAATTGACAGCACACATGTCCTACTAGTGTTCCCAGGCAACACTGCACACAATAAGCGCAACAGAAAGCGCACCTATCCCACCAATGTGCAGGCACTAGCGAACCACCAGGGAATCTCCACCAAAGTCGCCGCCAACTACCCAGGCAGTGTGCATGATTCATACACCTCCGACAGTCCATCATCAACCTGTGCTAATAGGATGGCACCCACGGAAATGCACTGCTCGTTGGCCAAAAGCAAATGCACACACCACACACCTCAACTCCACAATCATGCAACTTACAACACAGGAAATGCACACGTCAGAAGCTCACATACAACATGCCAAACAACATGCACACCCACCAGACACGACAGCACAACTCACTGTGGGAACCTGGCCCTGCCATGTACATCAACAAAATGGTACCTCAGCCACACATTAGCAGAATGTCGGAAGAGGAGGGGACCAGGCATGTGTGAAGGAGGCAAGGGACCGATGAATGAGAATGAACACAATGCCAAGTGTGGTGTGGATGTGATGGCCAGACTGCAGTATGCAGACCACACACACATCCATGTTGACACACACCGCTGGTGTTTGGAGTGTAGTGGACAGTGGACACAAACATGCCACCCCAGCCAGTGGAGAAGATCGCGGAAATGTAGCAGTGGAGAAGATCGCGGAAATGTAGCTTGTTACGTTCCCCGGTAAGCCTGAGCAGAGTGGGCTGGCCCGGTGTATGCCAGGCCAACATAGGGGTGTAAATAAAAGGCATGTAACTCTGGGTGTGATCCTCTTCCAGAATGCCCAATGTCTCTGCCAGAGCGGTGCCTCTCACCCCGCCACTAGGCCGATGCCGTTGCTGTGAGCGGGGTTGGCTGCGGACCTGTGCGCCTGCTGCACCCCGGGATGCTGGTCCGTGAACCTGTCTTAACCGCCCCTGCACACTCAGGCCTCAATGCCCACCTGCCGACACTGGCGTGTGTCAAAGAGGGCCCACCACATGCCGGTGCATGCTCCAAACCCGAGGCCTGCGACCCTGGCAGCCTGCTACGACCATCACGGCTTCCGCGAGCAAGGCCAGTAGTACTTCTTTGTCGTTTATGTAGCCTACCAGCTGACACAGCAGACTAGTAGGTCACACATTTGGAACTGGGGCGTTGTGCCTGTGCCGGCCGCTGTGCATCCAGAGCCACTAACTTTGTGCAGCTCAAGTCATGGACCCTGTCTGAATGAATATTGGATGACCTCTGTGACCGTGGTCTTGGGGTCATTGACGACATGTGCATGTGGCCCTGTGCTCTCCGCTGCCTCCCGCCTCAACTGCGATCCACCAGGGCTCACACATCAAACGGGTCCTGACCGGCCCGGACGTCGCATCACTGCCGGAGGGACACGCCACCATCGCCAGGGCCAACTCTAACCACCATCTGTCGAAACAGTGGTACTGGCAGACAAACAGAGTTGCTCACACCTGTCGTGGATGCCATCATCTACCTGATCCCCTGCTCAGCACTCCAGATGCCACTGACTCAGTGCACCGCAACCCATGGACCGTTGTTGATTGAGTTTTGTGCTGTGGAGAGGCTACACAGCAATGCCACCTCAGGGATTGTGAGGGACCTGGGACTTTGATGAGGAAGATGATGCAGGTCTAACTCACCCCACTGCATCTGCATCAGGAATATCCCGAATGGACACAATCCTAGTCATTTTCATCACATGAGTGTGCTCAGCTCTAGTGCCCCAACCTCAGTGCACTGCAACTCACTGACACTTCTGTTTGCATGTTGGGTGACCTCTGTACCTGCTCCGGCTCCCTCCATGTTGCTCAGCAGTTGACTCTGTTATGCAGGTGTTTTCAGTTTCCGTTGCGCTGGTGTCCACTGTTCAAGTTGTTGCCAGCACCAAGCACTCTGTGCAGGCTGGTTTACACTCACCCCACACACATCCAGCACAGGCGTCAATATACATGTGGTCCTGCCAATAAAGGGGCCGGGCGCACATGCCCGTAGCCAGTTCAACATAATATCTGCGTGTGTCCCTGTGGTCTTCTTGTATGCATGAGGACCCCCGGCCCTACGACATTACATTGTGCTGTGTACAGCGGACGCAGACATGTCACCGCAGGCAGCGGGTTGGAGCTTGGGCATGTAGCTTTGTCGTCACCCACTCAATTCATAAAGGGAGTGGACGGGGAGGTCGTACGCAGAGCCAACGTGGGTGTCTAACTGATATTTGCATGCCCCTGTGCGTGGTTCTGTACTGGGAATGTGCATCTGCAGGTGTCTCTATGGCAGTGTGGGTCTCCTTTGTTGGGTGTAGGTGGTCCCTGAAGGATATTAGACACCCACGTACGTGATCTATTTCACCTTCCATGGGTTCCGACCCCATCCGCACCTGTTCGACCACCTCTGTTTGGCGTTCTGACACCTGGCATTGGGGTCAGTGAAATATTGTGATCCAGCCATGCTTGCGGGTGCTTCCTGCTGTGTGGTCTGTTGCAGGGTCTGTGTTCTCCTCTAAGTAGCTTAGCTGCCCTGGTCCAGGTGGTGGGTTGCTTGGGATGACCATGGACTGTTGTAGGGCGTCGGCGTCGAAGGTGTGGTAGTCCTCTCTGGCATAACTGATGTGTGGTCTTCTGTGCTCTGCTGGAGGTGTTATGTGTCTCTCTGCAATGTGAAGGGGAGATGCATGTTGACATTGTGTTGACATGTATGTTGGCACATTGTTCTTGTTTAAATGCAGACTGTATGACAATGTACATTGTGACTGTTTGGGAGGTGCAGGATTTGGATGCTGGACCGTGTACATTTGGACTACATGACGGATGTGAGGTTGTACGTGTACATTTCCATTTCACATCTGTCAGATGTAGTAGGCCTGTTTCTGCGCGTGTGTGGAGCCAGTTGTGTCCTCTGTTCTGCAGTGTCGGGTTTGCGCATTGTACCACATTGTCGTCAATGTGGGTGTGCTGTTCTTGCTATGTTTGTATGCTGGAGTGTGCCACAGGGATCAGGGACATGATCCAGGGTCATTGTGGGTGTGCAGTGTGTTACACCTCACTGTGCATTTGTGCTATTGTGCTATTGTGCCCGTCTCCCCCCGTCCCACCAGTCCCTGGTCGGTACTCACCTTGTTGATGCTGTGTCAGGTCCTCTCGAGTTGTGTCTGTACTCCCTACTCCTTGCACCGTCTCCACACTGATGACTGTGGCCTCCATTTCCTCCAGCTCCTCCTGTGGCGCAGGACTCCCACCTCCTGTCGCCATTGCGGCCTTCCTGTTGGCAGGGGGTTTGTGCCTGGTTTAGATGATCACATCATGCCAGCGCCTCTTGGCCTCCTCCATTGTCCTCCTCGACACTCCCGGTGGTCTACTTGTGGTTCAGTGGAAGGTAGTGTTCTGTCACCTCCCTGACGCAGATCTGGTTTTTGTTGCGGACGGCACCCCGCCATCCTCTCCCTCTTCTCCTTGGCCGTCCCAGACCGCGTTGTTTCTTGCAGGTGGTCTGTGGGGGTTGTGGGGTTCGCATTGGACTCTGCGCTCAGTCAGGGTGCATCCATGTTGCTATGCGCTTTGGATTGTTTCTGGTGTGTTGTTTCTATAGTTTTTATAGTGCATTTTCCCGCCAAACGCATGGGATTTGCAGGCCTTTCACTGGTTTTCGCTGCTTTTTGTACTGCGATTGGCCTCAGCGCAAGATTTTTTGCATTTGCCTTTTGCCTTTTTGAGGCGTGGCATTGATTTTAACGCGGCCATTTGACGCGTTATCTGGCGACTATCCCATGGTACCGCTGTGTTGAGAATGCTTTGTTAACACAGCGTAATTTTCCTGCGATAGACTGCGATGCTGGAAGTTGCGCTAAGTTACTTTTGCGATGGTTATCACACGTTCTTGAGCATATGCCCCTGAGACTACTAATGAGAGGCAGGACAGTAACAAACAGGTATTGCAGAGAAATTAACATACTTCTCTTGGCCTCATACCAAGTGTTTTAGTGTTTGTAAACACTCTTATTCAGTAAATCAGATGATTTACAAATGCTAAAACCCCTCTTTAAAAGCCATTTTAACAATTCGGAAGAGGTTGCAATAGTTAAATGGTTTTGGAAACCAAACTGAATAGGTACTTAAGGGGCGTGTTTATGGTGTCTTATCCAAATACCGATTCCTTATGGTATATTTTAAGGTTTTATGACAGAACAGGGGAGTTTGTTGAACTTGGGCACAAAGGCCATATTACCTCCCTCTTGTGTATGAAAGTAGTTTCTTGGCAGGTGCAGCAAACATGTATGACTGACAGCAGTACATCTTTTTGCCTGTGTTAAGTCATTATAACAAAGGTCTCAGTGGCAGCTCGTCCGCAAAGGCAGAGGAGCATTGCCCCACTGCCTGGCTCAGAGCCAGCAAATGTAAAATAAAACGATGTTCTTGCATCTTTTTATTTTGCATTGGGCGGCTCTTAGCCAGAAGTGTTGGGAGGGGCGGGCCTAGGCGTGGAAGGGGGAGGAGAAGTGCTAGTGCACTCCACTCCCTAGGTGCTCCTGTGTGTTTGGCCGGTCGTCTCAGGCCAACCAAAACACACATGTGCACTTAGGTTTTCTCCAGCCCAGCTGCTTTGAGGAGCAGGGCTGGAGAAACCCCACAGACTCCCTGGTCTGAGCAGGGTGTCTTTCATGGCTGCTCTGAACAAACCCGGACAGGGAGTCTGTCCCAGGGGCTACTGGGACCAGCAGGCAGGAAGAGGAGGGCAGCACAACAAGACTCGGTGTTGGAGGCGGCCGGCGGCAAAAGGTACGTTTTTTAACTTATCAAAATAATGTATTTAAATGTATTTCATTTACTGTATTTAACACCTCCCCCTTGTGACCCCACCACCCTTTGTTTATGGCGGCTGCAGCTGAAAGTCCCTAAGAGTGAAGGCACCTCTTTATAGCGATACCCACATATGTAATGGACTCATCATGCTGTGCCACTGCGTTCTTCTTTGCCCAGGAGGAGCAACATAACCAGTGCTTAATTTGTAGAAGAATGAGTGCTGGTGCCCAAAGCTCTGCCCAGACGCCTATGGCAGGCACAGGCACGTGGTATACCAAGGCTGTGGAGTCTTGAATCCATCTCATTCCTCTTTAATCTACTATCATACAGCCCCTGCCTCTTTATTTCGTGCAGGATCCTCCTTTGTGACTAGTTTTAGTCTTTCTCTTTTTTCCTCATTCTTTTCCCTCTCGTGTGTCTTCCCTCTTTTGTTCTTGAGAAATGTCTGAAAAGTAAAATAAATGCCTGTCCCCAAAAAGTGCAGCTGAGCTATTCCGGCAACCACCAGCTCAAATTAAGCAGCGGAAGTAGCCATGATGCAGGGAGCCGAAACTAAGAAAGCTCAGAATTCAGAATGTCGAAGACCTGGAGTAAACCCTTTTGAGGGTAGGAGTTAGAGCAGGAACCGTGCAAAGATTTTCAGCACTCTACCTAAAGTATTATTTTGCCTGCAGAAGCACTCCCGGTATACTGAAAAAAATCATTTGACCTTTAGGAGACAGTCTAAGGCTGCTCTCCTACTTTGGCATATGGTAGCGATTCCCAACCCGACATAGGAGTCTGAAGCCAAAAAATTTATGATGCCACATGATTCACATGAATGTTAAGTACTCTTCTGCGTCGCATAAGAGCGGTACCACTGAGAACATGGGATCATTTGATAAGGGGAGAATATGTAACTTCGTGGATTTAGCAAATGATAAAAATTTGCCATGTAATACATTTTCCTCTAAATAGTCAGCCAACTAGTAATTCTCTAACTGCCTGGATTTGAAAGCAGGACACGTCATCTTACACGTATTCCTGAAGATGTGTTTAAAGATTGTTGAACTGCGCCCTTGGCTAAAACACTAGGGGGCATATTATCAAGGGGGTTTATCTCCGCTTTTTTGGCTTTAAAAGCCAAGAAAGCGGAGATAAAATTATCTCCCTATTACCTAGCTGTCGCTAACACCAGTTAGCGACAGCTAGTAGGAGATAACGACCATCTTGGGCCCTACTTTGCATGTCAGTGATATTTATCACTAATGACATGCAAAGTGGGCGTGCCAAGATGTTAGCGACTGGAAACAGTCGCTAACATCGCTATCTCCTATTACCAACTTATGGAGATATTCGCGCTAAGCGCGAATAACTCCAAAAGCTAACACCTGCCCTGAGCAGTTCTTAGCCATGTTATCCAATGGGAGGTGGATAACATGGCTAAGAGCATTAGCTCGGTAATGCATGAATATCGCTGACTTTTCAGCGACATTCATGCATTGCGGCCGATTGCGATAAACCTTGGTAATACCAAGGTTTATCTGCGATAAAAATCGCCGCAGCTCAGCGGTAAATTTTTGTCTCTAACCAAGCAATAGCGATAATTATCGCTATTGCTTTGTATATGCACCTAGATCACAAGTCAAAATCAAGTTCTAAATCCCTGAAAAAAAGAGCACAGTGCTGAGGAATTTACAGAATCAGAATGCATGTTCCCAAAAACAAATGAGCATCAACAAAAATTACATAGAAACTCAGAAGCAAATATGGCTCAAAACCATTTAGGCTATGGTTGGTTCAAAATCTCATGTCCAAATTGCCATTAAAATGTACATCAGAGCTTCCTATTTTATGTTGTGATCTCAGGTGTGTCAACTTGCATGTTATGTTATTTTGATTTGTATAGTGCACTAATCACCCGAGAGGCGCATGGGCAGGTGTTTAGGTGTGTGGGCCCCATGGTGCTTATACGAAGAGCCAGGTCTTCAGCTTCTTGTGGAACTCAAGAAGTTAAGGAGGCTTTGCTGTGTTGGCGAAGGTCAGTCCATGTCTTGTTTGATGGTGGGTAGGTTAGCAAAGAGTTCTCTGGGGTTGGGTTGGTGTGAGATTTTGCTGTGGAAGAAGTTGGACCCGTTGTCCCAGAGATGTTATGAGGCAGCGATGTTGTTGACAGTGGTCAAGGGCATAGTAAAATCCTAAACAATTGAGTAAATCTCCTTGCAGCTGTTAGAGCTTCCTATGATGTTGTCCACTAGCGCTTCTTCTCTTTTTTTTTTGCTAGTGATAGTGCCTGAGTGCAGCCAAGCAGGTAGTTCAGTCTGTGGTGCCGTGGCTGGGCTCTCCGTTTCCTATCTAGCTGTTTGGTCACCTAGGTCCCAATGTAGGTCACCAAATACCGGTCGGTAACGGCCGAATTCGGCCGTTACCGACCGGTATTTGGTGATTGAGATGTAGGGGGCATTATTTTACAGAATCGTTAAATTTACCGAATAGGTACATTTACTGTTTCTATAAAATACCGAGTCGGTAATTTTACCGATTCGGTAAATCCCAGATGTAGGTAGCACTGTTTACAGTGCTACAGGCCTTCAGAATTCGGTATTTTACCACCCAATACAATTGGGTGGTAAAATACCGAATTCAGGTGTACATGCACATCTGTGCATGTACACCTGTGCCATGTTACACACAGACATGCCCTTAGGGCATGTATGTGTGCCACATGGCACACAAGTCTGTACTTGGGTGCTAGAGGGTGTCAAAGTGACACCCCCTGCACAATTGCAGGATTCGGTATTTACCGATTCGGTAAATACCGAAACGGTATTTCCCATTGATACCTATGGGCTTCAAGGATCATAGGAATCAATGGGCAATACAGATTCGGTATTTACCGAATCGGTAAATACCGAATCCTACCGATTCGGTAATTCGTAAATATGAATTACCTACATCTGCCTACTTCCGATTTACCGACTCTTAAATACCGAATCGGTATGATTCGGTATTTAAGAGTCGGTAAATCGGAATTACCTACATCGGGCCCCTATCGTCTTTTGGTGTCTTGGGGGTCTTCTGTGTACCAGCATCTGGCCTGCTTTTTTAATTTACTATGCATGCTGGGTTTGATTGATGTGAGGGAGTCCACACAGTTTTTGATCCAGTTGTTGATGTCCTTGTTGAGGTTAGGTTGTTTGTGGAGCTAGGTTGATCTGTGCTGAGGGCACTGAGCCAGTCTGCTTCTGTGACTTTGCCCCAGCTGTTGTTTGGAAGGCTGAAACCAGGTGCAGAGTTGACTTGAAGTGTGTTGATTTGAAGTGGATGATGTAGTGCATGTAGTGAAACCTAATTGAATGACGAGAAATGCTAAAATGACACCAAAATAAAAATGAATGTGTACTGTGAAAAAATATAGGCAAGACACATAGTACATTTTTTTTAAAGCTGCTGTTGAATTTGAAAATTCCACAGTTTGTAGTGGAATACGTGTGCCTCCCACAAAAGTCACAAATTGACTCAAGGTTGTCATATTGGGCCCAATCACGACTGACCCACAAAACAGGTGCAAACTGTTCATCCTGTAATTTGGAATTGCACAGGGTTCTCAAATTAGCGAGTGCTCAATTTGTGTCCAATTATATATTTGATACTTAGAACAGGAATAATGTGCTAGTAGCATATATTATTCCCCATTCCAACATACGCAAAGAGCATATGTGTACTACTCACTTCCAACATTTACATCAGATTTAACCTTTGCAAATTACAGGAGGAAACATCTGCGATTTCTACCCAGACTTTTTTTGGCACAAAAGAAAATTTGCTTCCAAAACAGTGTCCATCGTGATGGGGGCCTAAGTATGTAAACATGTTTGGACAGAGGATATGAAATAGCTTCCTTAGCATAAAACTCCCATCTACACATAAACTCTTGAAGTTGAGCAGTTTTCCCTTTATTACTTTGCTATTTTTTTTAATACATCAATGTCTTCTTCTGATACTTATTAGGACGAGGACCCCAATGGATATAATGCTGTCACATTATTATGCTTCTGACATCATAAGGGTACATATACCCATCTTTCACATTAGGCCATCTGACTATGGTGACGACAACATTTCATTTAAAGAGGCAAAGTGAACCTAAAAACAGACACATAGAACATGAGACAGGGCAGGACAACACTTTCAAACCATATATGCAATTGTGTATTCTGATGATGATCAGACTTCCTGCTTTGCTGCTGCTTCTATGTCTTCAGCTGAGCATGGGGAGCCAGTCAGGATGTTTCCAAGACCCTTCTGTGCAATGGGGAGATCATGGGGTATCAAGTATGTTGTTAGGAGGATACTCCCAGCAATGACCACTGTCAACTGTCCTCCTTGCGCTTGCCTCATTCCCTGGCTATACATGTGTAAAAAATAATTACACTGCAGGTCATGGCGGTGTCCTGCTATATTTACAGAGTTTTATAAAGCGCTAGCTTGACCCGAGGTTACAGGGTATCGGAGCACTTTACACGAGCACCAGTTTTCGTTAGGCACATGTGATTAAGTGATTTGCCCAGAATCATAGGATGTTGCTCGTCGTTGCCGAGACTCGAACCCGGTTCCCCAGATTTAAGGTCGACCGCCCTAGCAGTTAGGCCACCTCATCTCCCCACAACTTGCTGCATTACTCAGCAAGTTGTCTGGCCCCTTGAACAGACGAGGATGCTTTTAAAGGACCCCTCCCCTCTTATCTGCAGTTTTTCTTGTGAAAAAAGTAGGGGCCCATAATCCTCAGTCATTTTGGGGAATATATGAAAAACGGAGTGGCAGGGCTGTGGGGGTTGTGCTGTGATCAATGGATGACTCACGAACGGCCTATTTCTTGTTCTGTATGTCATTTTGATTGTCATGGCTTTTGGAGAACTCCACCCAACAACGGAGTTCTGCCTTTGCTGCCTACATATTGGAGAAGTAGAAGTCCAGTACAAAGAGGAAATACATTGACTTGCTGCTGAGCACTGAAGGTGCATTCCCCTGTGCCTCTTGCCATTTCCCATGCATCCTCCAGCACTCAACTCACTACCCCATGCATCTCAAACACCCTCAACACACCCGACCCCCACTACACCACACCCCTCCCTGTTCTGCATTCTTCTTAACAGTCGCTCCCTCACTAAACAAGCCACTAAAATTTGGGATCTACTACACGACCCAGAGGTGGAATTACTATCACCTTCAAAGAATCCATCCAATGCTCCACTTCTTCTGAAGTTTTGTAGACATCCTGCTGACCATGTGTGTGCAGCAGATCACTGTAAGGAGCAGTGCCCGTCCTCGAACACTCAATGAAGTGATTGGCCACGTTGGCACTTTAAACATTACTGTTTTGGTGGACCGCTAGAGGAGCGATTGCCCCCGTGTGCTTTCCGCATTTTTAAAACAATTTCAGAGGACCAGACTACATCTAACAATCAACTATTATAAGTCACCTACATAGTTTCCCTATGGTCATTCAACATATGAAACTACCGTCCTGAAGATGGTCTAGCAGATGCCTTCACTACATAGACTGAAACGTCGACAACTGCACCCGTTTGCTTTGTGAGTTTTTTCACTAGAGGATTTGTTTTCTGTATAATAAGTTACAATTTCCTTATGTACATATTGTATGGAATGGGTGACCACATTAGTGACAATGAGATAAGAGCAGCAACAAAAAACTTCTAAATCTCGGTCATGTGTGTTTATATGTGCAGTATTTTATGTACCCTTTATTTTTTCAACATAAATTTGTGTTTCAAGAAGTATACACCGGTCTGTGTTTTGTTCCTTCACAATCTTTTGTAGATCTGTTCATGTTTAAATAAGTAATTACTTTTTCGAAATAATTCAATGTAAGCTACTGTTCAGAGCTTATTACTGATGATTCCTAAAAACATAAAAAATATGAGAATACGTACAAAGAAAGATTCCCTTGTAGGCATGTTTACCTGTTGATACACTAATTACCCAAACCTCCAAGGGTCTATTGGGTTCCCCACTCCCCCGTTTACCACTTCATCTGAAAGCACCACCAGCAACAATGCACACTTGACCTTCAAACACCACATCATCGCCAACTATAACCTAAGCTGAACCTTTGCCTTCTGCCCTCCATGATCACATGCTAACTTGGGCAGCTCCTTTGCAACTTTGTCCTCTCCTGATCCACAGCTTCAGTGGCTTTATCCTCCTCTGCGACCTCAACTACCACCTGCTGGACATCACCGATCCCAACACAACCATTTTCCTCGAGGACCTGTCCTCACCCAGTGAATGGAAGGCCCCACACACAGCACCTGACACATATTGGACCCATCTTCACCTACTTCAGTAACATTACAGTAAACAAGCCCAGACTGATCACCTGATCCGACCACATCCTCATCAGCATACCTATCCCACACCACTGCAGAAATACCATCAGCAATTTTCCATGACCAGACTGGAACAAGATCTCAGAAGCATCCTGATCTTCCAAACTCCTAACCCACCAGCCTCAGCTCAACAACAAAGTCCCCAAATACATCTCCAACTTTAACATCTGGATCACTGCCTGCGCAGACACCCCAGCTCTTCTCAAAAACAACAAAGTCATGAGAACCAGACCACAAGCAAGATGGTACACAGAAGAGCCTAGGCTCACCAAACTCCACTGCAAGCATGCGGATGGAAACAAAGTCAGACAATACTGACAAGAGCACCTACAAATCCGCCCTGACATGCTATCCCAAGATCAGAGCCAACAAACACTCTGCGCTTACTGACTGCATCGAAAGCAGCTGCAATAGTGCCAAGGAAATCTTTGCCATAGGGAAAGGCTTCCTCTCTCTGGCTGCAAGCTCCGCCAGTGCAAACCCACCCTAGGATCTCTGTACTCAGCTATCCACCCCTATCAAGGTCCAGCTGCAGGATCTCTAGTTTAGCCTTACACCATTTACTCGCCCATACGAGGTTTATAAGCAGCTTATCTAGTTGTCAGAACGTTTCGGCTGGCAAGGTGCAAAATGAACTCTGCATCATCTATAGGCAGCGGGGTGGGAGGATCATTTGACTGAGAGCAACCCTGTCCATCACTGATGGGGCAATGCGGTCCAAAAGTGGACAGATTCTGTGAGACCATCAAGGATTCTACCCATATTTAGTTGATATTGTAGAGTTGGGTGGGGCGTGGCCAGAAATATGGCCGAGTGAGACGTGTCTCGGCTCTGCTCCGGCAGGCAATAACAATCCGGCGATTATCCTGGCGGCTTATGGTCCCTTAAAACGAAGATAAGACATTACTGGGTCCTACCTTTACCCCGACTACACAGGGCAGCGCTGGAGGGGCACGGATCGCCGGAAAACCGCGTCACTGGGTATGGGGCGTGATCCCCGGAGCGGCCCTCAAGATGGCGGAGGCCTGTCCAGAGGCCGAGCGGTGAGAAGAGAGAGAAGCTGCTGCGGACCGGAGGGGCATTGGCGGTCCTGAGCGCCTCGCGACGCACTCCTGCACCTCCGGAGGGATCGCGGGGGAATGCGAAAGCTCTGAGAGATTGTGGCGTGGCGCTGGACATCAGGCCTTGTGCCTTAGAGCCCCCCGGGTGATAATGCGCTATATAAGTTGAAATAAATAAATAAATATGAGGAGGTGTCTGTCGGCCGGGCTACGGGCGATACGAGCGGTGGCGGGGAAAGGCGGAGACAGGTGCTGCACTTGGAGCGGAGCGGTCCTGCTACAGTGATCTGCCACCGCGTTTGACGGAGGAGTTTGCCTGCGGCACTTGGACCCCCACGGGGAGCAGCGGTGAGAGACAATAACAGCGGGGCAGTGCCGTACTGGGGAGCGGCAAGGAGCTGGCTCCGCGGTTGCTGGAGGAGCCCGCCTGCCAACGTTCGGCCCCCGATGGGGCCGGCGGGGGGGTGAGCCTACGCCCGACAAGACCTGCGGGCTGGCGCTGCACCGGAGATAGACACGGGGGTGCTGCCGCGATCTGCCCCCGCACCAACCAAGGGAGCCTGCCTGCAGCGTTCGGGCCCCCGCTGTGGCTAGCAGTGGGGTGAGTCCGCGCCTGACTGGACCTGCGGGCCGGCGCTGCACCAGGGAGAGACGCGGAGCTGCGTCCGGGCCCACGCTGAGCAGGTTAGCCTGCGACAGAGAGGCCCTTTCGCGGTCCTGAGGGGCTGACCTATAGGCGCTGAAGACAGACTTGCCGCCCTCTCTCCCCCCCTAATGCCCCTGCCTCTTTCGCCTGGGGTGACTCTGTGCTGGTGCTTCACTCAAGCGTACAGGGAGATCCTCCAAACACGGACCCGTGAGAGCGTGGCTGAGGCGGGGGCCTGAGCGGAACGACACTGTGCTGCAGAGGTGCCTGGGGGTGGGGCTGCACAGCAGGGTGCCATGGGCAAACCGAAGGATAAAGACCCCAAGCCACCCAGACAAGGGACACTGGACCGCTACACTAAGGCCAGCCAACAGCAATAGGAGGAGGATGCTGATGAACGCGATCCAGGCCTCCCGCGAACCTCTTGAGAACAAAATCGGTGCGGTGGGATCAGAAGTTACTCCCCTACGACAGGACCTTTGAAACCTGGCGGCAAGAGTGACAGAATCAGAAACGCCACTAGGTGATGCAGAGGACACAATATATGACCTAAGAAAAGGGATGACGGAGCTCCAATCGACCCATAAGCAATTACAGTGGAAGGTGGATGATGCCGAAAACAGGGCGAGACGCAACAACCTCCGCTTTGTGGGATTTAGGGAAGGAATCGAGGGGGCCAACATGGCGGAATTCCTACACTCATGGCTGTTACGCACCTTCCCTAAGGGGACATTCTCGACCTGCTTCGTCATTGAAAGGACTCATCGAGTGTTATTGGCCAAAACCATCAATGGGGGCAAGACCTAGGCTCGTCATTGCCCGTTTCCTAAATTTTGTGGACAGAGATATGAACCTCCGAGAAGCGAGAAAACTAGGGGAAATCCGTCTTGACAATGCCCACATAATGATTTTCCTGGACTACAGCCAGGAAGTGCAGAGACAGAGACGCTCCTATGACTCGGTAAAATCCAAACTAAGAGACCTCCAAATCCAATATATGCTACTCTTTCTGGCAAAACTGAAAGCGATCTATAAATGCAAGTCGTTATTCTTTCAAACCCCGGAGGAGGCGTGGCAGTGCCTAGAGGAGCGCCCACCGCTGACACAGAGGGAACCGGGGGCGTCAGCGACCAATAAGAAGGACGGGCGCGCTGGGGGCCCTGGAGAGGTACTGAAGCCACACAGTTCCCGACGAGGACGGGGAACCCGCTTGTTGGCTGCAACCCCGTATCACACGGATGGACAATTAAGGCAAAGACGTCGAAGCGCAGCCTCCCTGGACTCCCAGGGGGATCTCGCTTCCGGTGTCTGGCGGGGAAAACATGCTCTGAGGGGGAGGAAGATCCGCAGGGTACCTCTTCGGATGGGGAGGAAGTGGGTGAACAGTCTCTGCACCCATTGGCACTGGAAATAGCGCAACTGGAGAAAAGTCAGACGCCAGAAGATGTGGCCTCCCAGGGGGACCCCCTGGACTCTAACTCATGAAGCTAGGACCAGTCTGGTCGACCAAGAGATGATGTAACAAGCCTGGAGCACGCAAGTGGGACACCCCCCCCCCCCCCTATTGCTTGTTTGTTCTGTTTCTTCTTTCTCCACTATTTGATTTTGTTTGTATTGACTCCTACTTTTTAGTATTCTGTTGGGGTTCGACCCTGATGGCTACGGGGTACCCATAGGAGGTGGAACCTGTGGACTAAACTGCTTGAGGGAGGGTGACAGAAGTCTAGAAGTCTACCTCCATGTGTTTTGTGCTAGGAGGGGGTTATCGGGGAGTAGTGGGTGGGGTGGGTTGGGAGAGGGAGGGAGTTATAAGGAGTTATGGGTTACGTGAAAGTTGTTATGTGTTCTGTTCTCAGTTTGACTGGCATATGGCACACAGCAAATAACAACAGAAGGGAGGTAGAGTGGGGAGTTAGGATTCTTACTCCACGGGCACTGTTACATAAACAAAAAGAATCCTACTCACAGAGGACAAGGGGGGCGAATGTCGACCACAGATGCGGGGACATTCAGTGTTTTGTAAAATACCCCTCACACACCAACAGGCCCCTTGGTGTCATGCTTCATCATTGGGGCCTTCGCACCCCTCTAACGGGATGCGGCGTGCTGCGACCTACGACTACGCGGGAGCACTTATAGTAAAGACTATGTGTGGTGTGTGTGGTGGAAGTGGTAGGGTATTTTATAAAAAATGTGAGTGGTGGGATGTGGTGTCCCCGCATATATGGCACACAGCTCCATGCTACTAGGCACACACGCCGTCATACCAGCCCACAACATCAACATACTTGTTAATAAGATATGACTGCTGCAGATGCCCACAGTACCTCTGGAAGTAGAGAGGAGATGGGATGCTATCGACTGCTCACCTGGAACGTAAACGGTTTGGGGGACAAGATAAAACGAGGGCTGGTGACGGCATGTATTAAAAGGTTACATACCGACATAGTTTGCCTCCAGGAGACCCATCATAAGGGCACAAAATGTGGATTCCTGGCGCGAGGAGCCTATAAAGTCTTAGCCCATGTGGGATATACATCTGGGTCCCAGGGGTAGCCATTCTGAATAAAAAGTCCCCACCTTTTACCATGACTCGAATTGGATAGATCCACAAGGGACATATGCAGGGGTTACTGGGACATGCATGAGACAGCGGATTACTGTGGTCTCGGTCTATACCCCCCTGAAACTACAGGCTAGGACGCTGACTGGGATGGCAGAAATAGTGCTAGACACACCAGATTCACTGCATATCATAGCCGGTGACTTTAATGACGTCATGTCCACCCCCCAGGATCGGTTAGGGACTCGACCTGATGGTTCCCACACAACACCTTTAGCCAGAACCATGGGTACACTGGGGTTGACAGATGCCTGGAGATGGCTACATCCTGACATGAAAAGCTATTCTTACTACTCAGGGGCACACAATGTGTATTCCCGACTGGACTATGTCTTTCTTCCCCGACATGCCCTAGGGACCGACGATGAGGCTGACTATTTGGCACAAGGTATCGCGAACCACTCGCCGCTGCTGGCCCGACTGGGGGGTAGGCCGAGATCGCAGACGGGGGGCTGGAGGTTGACATCATGGGACCTACAAAACCACACAATACTTCAGGGCCTCCGGGCCGACACCAAGGTCTACTTCGCTGAAAATTCAGGCTCCGTGCAGTCAGGGGTCATCCTATGGGAGGCCTACAAAACGGTGCTCCGAGATAGGGCGCAGAGCAGGGTATCATGGGAGAAACGGAAAGTTAACGAGGAGCTGTGCTCACTGGAAACCAAAATTTCAGGCCTGGAACGACAACACTTAACAGATAGAGATACACAGGTGCTTCGACACCTGCTTGACGCCCAGCAACAGTACAGGGACCTGGCCACCAACGAAGCAAAAGCGCAGGCACTTGCCACCCTGCACAGACTATACGATGTCGGGGACAAGTCTGGGAAACTCCAGGCCTGGCTGAGTCGCAGGGAGAAAGACTCACGATGGATAGAGGGTGTGACTGATAAATAAGGATAATTACATAGGGGAGACACCCAGATAGCCCGCATGTTCGCCTCCCACTTCCGGGATTTCTATGCGGCCCGAGACCTAGGAGCCACGGGCGATATAGCGGCGTAGCTGGCCGAGATCCACACATCAGTTTTAACTGAGGAAGACACTGATGCTCTTGACGCAGATATCTCGGCTTCCGAAATAAGGTAGGCGATAACTAGGCTTCGGCCGGGGAAAGTTCTTTAAGAAAGGGGCAGACCTTTTAATACCCCAACTTCTGGCACTGTATGGAGACGCAACCCAAGAAGGTGAGCTCCCGCCGGACCTCAGAATGGCCACGATCATGCCGATCTATAAACAGGGCTGACCGTCAGACGCCTGCGAGTCGTAAAGACCGATCTCTCTCCTCAATATAGAGGCCAAGTTATTGGCCACGGTCCTGGCCCTCCGATTGCGCCAGGTGATTTCCGTGTTAGTACACCAGGACCAAACAGGATTCCTGCCGGATAGGGCGACGAGGCAAAACCTCCGACGGACCCATAATTGGCTTATGGAGGTGAAGCAGAGGGAAGACCCACATATGTTCCTTTCCTTAGATGCTGAGAAGGCGTTTGATGCGGTCCATTGGCCCTTTCTAGAGGCGACACTCATCAAGCTTGGGGTCGAACCTAACTTTTGAAGATGGGTGGGCCTACTATATACAGATCCTAGGGCCCGGGTACTAGTAAACGGTGTACTATCGGAAGATTTCCCTGTTCAGAGGGGGACCCGACAAGGGTGCCCCCGTCCCCGCTACTGTTCGCCATCACGGTTGAAATAGTGGCGTGTAACATCCGTCAGGCGGAGGGGGTACATGGCTTCAGCATAACACAGGAGGACCTACAGGAGGAGAAGATTTCGCTATATGCGGATGACATCCTCCTATATGTGAAGCAGCCGACAATTACGATCCCGGCACTGTTAGAACTATTAGACAGGTATGGCTCCTTTTCAGGCTACAAGATAAATTGGCACAAATCGGTCTTATATAGCCCACGCCCGGATGAAGAATGGCCCCCACTTCCGGGCGCCCTGCAGGTTACCCAGTATGGATTTAAATATCTAAGGGTATACCTGACAACTGACAAACAAGTTTCTTATCAAAAAAATATGCAGAAGACGCCCTCCGCTGGAAGTCATTACCTTTGACGATATTAGGTCAAGCAGCAATGATCACGTTGCCACATTTTCTGTATGCCCTGCAGGACGAATATTTCCCCCTACCCTGACAGATGTTCCAGACAATAAATGCTGAATTGCGCACCCTTCTCTGGCTAGGGAAACAATCTAGAATAGCTCTAGCTACACTTCAATGAAATCAATATAATGGGGGGGATCTCCCTGCCAGATGTGGAGGCATATTACTGGGCCGAGCACCTTACATCGATAATTGCTGCACGCACCGGCGGATCACCCGACTTACAGGTTAGAGAGGGCCACCATGGCGCACCGCACTAGCCTACACTATTTATACGGGGGAACTGGGAGGCGACGGCTGCTGCCGTCCATGCATCTTAACATAGATGTATGGGACAGGGCGACAAGGATGACGGGGTGGGCACACAAACCGACCAAACAGATACCGATTTGGACTTGCACATGGTTAAAGGAACTGCACAAGCTCGCCGGCTTTGGTAGGTGGACACCATAGGGATTTCAACACTGGGAGACCTAGTGAAAGGGGGAGAGTTTAGGACGTACGAGTCCCTGAAGGCGGAATATGGACTAACCCCAGCGCAGTTCTTCAAATATGCACGACTGCGTCATGCCTGGAAGGCCGAGGTGGCGCTAGCATTGCAGCTACCTGAGTATGCCCCCCTGGAGGGCCGACTATTACAAGAACAGGTTCCCAATAGATTGGTATTCCTGACATATAAAACTTTGATTAATAATGCACCTGACGGTTTAGGGAAACTGAGGGCGGCCTGGGAGAAGAACGTGGGCGATATGGACACCATAGACTGGGAGACGGCCTTGATGCACCACAGGGAGGTTGCGATCAAGACCCGGTTACGTCTCATCCAATTTAAAATACTACACAGGGTCTATTACGACAGGGTTATAATGCAGCGCATGGGGAGGGCTAGTGATCCCCGCTGCTTGAGATGCGGATACCCGCAGGGAATTCTTTTTTCATACCTTGTGGGAGTGTCCCCAAGGCATAACCACTTACTGGACGCATATAATAGGCGAGCTAAGTAAAATCCTGGAGGTAACGTTACCAGTGGACCCTAATTTTGCGCTATTGGGAATTACTACGGAAATAGATCTGACTCGCCCACACCTGATCTTTGCCTTGCTAGCCTTGGTGGTGGCAAAGAGAGATTTGGTACGTGAATGGCGAGCTCCATCGCCTCCAAAAGTTGGAGATTGGCGGAGAGGAATGGACATATATATGGCGGCAGAGAGAGTGACATATAAAGCTAGGGGCTGCCCCGTAAGTTTCACAAGGTCTGGGGGAAATGGAGGAAATACTATGGATTTGATGCAGGGCTGGGGACTGCCTGAGAGGCCGCCGGAAACATCGGCCAGGATGTCGCCCTGGGCCCATGGCCTATGGCTCAAGAAATCAGATATACAGTTACCCCCTTTGGTAGTGGGCATAGGTGGGATCATGATGCCCGGCGGGCTGGAACGGATGATGCTAAATTGATGCATGCAATTCTAATGCAGTGGATGGGGGGCGGGGGTAGAGGAGTGCTGGGTGAGCTAGAAAATTAATTGTGATATGCCAATAAAAACAGTTAAAAAAAAAAGATATTGTGGAGTTGGGTCATGTTCTATCTGAAAGCCTAGATATACATGTTTCCTAAGACATCCCGACCTCTGGGAGATCAGCCTCAGCACAATTTGCCAAAGCAGCCAAGGTGTAGAGGGCCGTCTTGTGATGGTTCACACGGAGTCACAACACCTTGCCAAACTTTTTCAACAGCTGCATGATAAGAGGCATGGAGCGTTTAGGTTCCCTTAGATAGATCAACATGTCGCCCGTGTATAATGACACTAAACGGTTGTTGTCGCCTACCGGTGTGCCCCAGCCCCTTAGTTGGTCTCTCAGGTATATTGCCAGAAGCTCCATTGCCATTGCAAACAGGAGCCGCGACAATGGGCTGCTCTTTTGTGTACCCCTTTCAATTTTAAAAGGCTCAGATACATCCATATCCATGCGCACCCTTGCTGTGGGTGAATTATACAATAACTGTCCCCAGGATATAAACCTGTTCCCGAATCCCATACATGTTAATACTTCCCAGAGGTATGACCAAGCAAGGTATTGAATGCCTGCTCTATGTCTAAAGCAACTAAGGCTGCCTGACCTCTTACCTTAGGCAATTACGTGAGACAGTCTCCTGAAGTTCATGTGGGAGCCCCTCCCTGGTATGAAACTACACTGGTCTTCGCATACCAAGTGTGACATGACTCATCCCAATTGAAGTGCCAAGACCTTTGCAAGCAGCTTAACATCTATGTTCAACATAGAGAACAGCCTATATGGGCTTGCGTGTATAGGATCTTTGGCTGGTTTCTGCAGCATCTAAGTATGACTGCCTCCCTCCTGTGCACTGGGAGTACCCCAGTCCATTTGTCACCAAAAGTGTTTCCATCAAAGCTAGAAGCAAAGTGGTGGAGTGGGCCTGGTAGTATTCAACCAGAAGTCCATCCAGGCCTGGGCACTTTATTCAATCTACAATTATAATATATCCCTGAGCACACTCATTACTTAAATTCAAGGTTTATAGAATAATTGGAGCATACAGAGATGTTATTAACACTGACTAAACTGATTCTTAAGAATAATGTTTCTAATGGAGAATGCTACAGACAATTACAGGACACTGCGATGGGCTCTGTGTTTGCCCTGTTTTATGCCAACCTGTTTATGGGTTGGTTTAAGGCTAAGCAGATCTGGGTCCTGGCAGTGCTGAATGGATTATTATCTATTAATGGGGACAATATATTGATGATTGTCTGATGATTTGGACTGGTGTTGTGATGGAACTGAGACGAGTCCTTTGAATATTTGAACTCAAATAGTATGCTTTTTTTCTTCGATGTGGAGTTATTTATTCATTCTAATTGGATACAGGGTAGACTATATATATGAGAAAATCATAACAAAATGCTTTATTACATGCCTCAAGTGACCCAGACTAGGTCACAGATTATTGACATCACATATAGGGAGATGGTTAGAGTATGACGTAATTGCAGTGAAGAGTAGGAATTTTTAGTAACACTTCATGATATTGAATGGAGATTCCTGATGAGGGGCTGTGATCAAGATGTAATCATGGAAGCCAGTAAGAAAGCTCATAAACTGGATCATAAATCCACTTCACTGATCAAGAAGCAGGACACCAAACACCGGATGTAATGGTGAGATTAGTGACAGATTTCAACCCGGAATCTGGTACACTATACTAGATTTTTCAGAAACACTGGTACTTACTAACATCAGACAAGTTGTTACAACCATTCTTAACAAATCGTTCGAGCGTTACTTTCCAGAAAGGAAAGTCATCAAGAAATATAATTAGTCGAAATATCCCACACCAGTGGTACATACTTCATGGTTATTTAACCTGAATAAAGGTTTCTTTAAATATGGGCACTGCAATATGTGTAAATGGGTGGATGAGAAGAAGAAGTTTATCTGATTAGCTGCAAATGTAAAAAGATCTACCTAGGAAGCGCTATTAGGACACTGAGAGAAAGAATGACTGAGCACTTCATAGCATCGAAGCAATATGATCTAAAATACCCCATAGCATTACATGCAATACATTGTGAGGTTCAGAATGTACATTCAAGTTTTAAATTTCATGGTATTAACTATATTGTGAACAATGTAAGGGGTGGTAACCAAACCATGAACTAAAAACTGAGACGATGTGGTATGTTATGTTATGTTATGTTACACTGCATTTCTAAAGCGCACAGCTACTCAGAGTATCCCGGCGCTGCTACCCTGAGCCCCCACCCCTAGCTGAACAGGAAGAGCCTCTAAAAGAATGGACTCAGAACAGAAGTGTTTTTAGATTCTTTTTAAAGATAACCGGATCCGAAATCCTCCTGAGGGCGAGAGGAAGCTCATTCCAGGCTGTGCCAGCCTTATGGGTGAAAGAGCAGCCACCTAGCCTATGGCGTAAAAAGCGCGGGTTCTGAATAAGGAGTTGGTCCGAGGACCGCAGAGTCCTGATGGGAGTATAGAAAGAAAAGTGCTTCTGCAGATAAAGTGGGCCAAACCATACAAGGCCCGATGGACAATGGCCAGCATTTTGAATTTCAAGCGAGCCTCAACTGGGAGCCAGTGAAGGTGGCGGAGATGGACCCGCACGCTCTGCCTGGAAGAAAGACCCAGAAGGAGACGAGCAGCCACATTTTGGACTACCTGTAATGGTATGGTTAATGAGGTATGGATTATGAGGTTAAAATCAGTGGAAATGGGATTGAATTTGGTCAATGAATTACAATACTTTTGGGGTAAATGAGCGAGAAATCATGTTGTTTGATATTCCTTAGAGAGTAAAATGTGATTAATTGGGGATAAACATCAACCTGCTGTCACATCTACTTTAACCATACCTTTGTGATTGCACTCCAGTTTGAGTGCCCATTGTTTTCTTTTATAAGCACTGGGGTGGGTGAAACGTATATATGTTTGCATAGAGCCCTATATACTTTTCTTGATATTCTATTCAAACAATGTATAATTTTGTTCTTGTCTTGCGAGAATGATTTAGTATCGATTCCATTCTACACTTAATGATTGGTAACAAATATTTTTATATATGTGTTTCTTTTGGTCTGCCTTGTATTGTTAGATTGATGGATTAATGTATAGGTAATATCTGGATGGAGAGTTGTGTATACTTTGTAATTATAGTTATTTTGTGAGCAGACCTGTTATATTTTGGAATTAAGTAATTTTGACATTTGAGGGGATGCAGTTGGTGTTTGATTTAGTTTTGATATTATCATGGCTCATAATCCGGACGGACTGAGATGGTTGTTGACAGTTGTATTACACTTGGAGTTAGACTTGTTATCAGTACATAATTACAGTACTGTTAATGTCCTCAATTTACACCTTGATTTAATATAGATAAGGTTGAGAATTACATTTTGGACTACTAAGGTGGCAGCCATGTTGGAGGTGAGTACGCCATGACGGCGAAACACTTGTTGGCCTGAGTGGATGTCATGAGACATGGCAAAAAGCCTGTGGATTTGATTTTGGAAGATTGAAATAAATATTCATGAATACTATTGGACTTGATTGCTCACTTTTTTGTAACAATTGAATGTGCTTGGGGGTATATTATAAATTATAATTGTAGAACCTTGTAGATTCTTAAAAGGTTGTTAGGTGGTCTCTTTTTCCGCTTGAGCATTAGCTGTTACGAGTTATAATTGTATATATTTTTGGGGGTATACCAAGGTGTGCACCCACAAAGTCTGCCCACCCTGTTGCTTGATTGGATTTATTCAATCCAATTAGAATTTTGTCAGCAACATCTATTTGGATTTACCAAAAAGAGCATTGATTGACTCCAAAAAATCCAAAATGCAATTATCAAAGGATTGTTTAAGCTGAGAACATTTGATCATGTATCGGCTTACAGAAAGTGGCTTCACTGGCTTCCTGTTATCAAGGGAGTCAAACTTAAAGTAGCCTGCATTCTGCATACTATATATACTATGGTAATGAACCTCCTTTCTTTTTTCTGAAACTACAGACATGCACGATCTTGTGCCAATTAAGATAAACAAAGAAGCTTTATTTTGCCATTCCGGAATACAAACTGCAGAAATAGAGAGGCAGATATTTTTCCATCACAAGTCTCAAACCTCAAAATTCACTCCCCCACTCACTAAGAGCCAAAGAAAACTTCCTGAGGATCAGAAAGCCCTTAAAAACATTGTTGGTCTTTCAATAGCGAGTTTAAGTAGAACGGGAGTAGGGAATTAACCACCTTGCACTTAGAGACTCTAGTTCTTGTGTGATGGTAAGCACTACGAATTAGAAGTATGTAGGTGAATAAGTAAATATTGTACCTCTATTAAGGTTGTAATATAGAAGAGGATGAGGACTTGGCAAGAGACAGGCTACTCAGCATCAACCATAATGGAAATGCGATACTTTTTGTTACGGCAGTATCATTGGAAATGCAGACATTCTCTGCATGCATGCATGCATTCAATGTTAATCTCAGTAGTGTGTATATTATGATGGGTTGAAGTTATGAAGGGCTCTAATTGGAATGCCATTCCTAGGTATATATATATCCAATACCAGTGTTAGTTAAACAAACCTAGTTGCCACGTGTCACCGAAATCCCCGGCAACCAACTAAAGTGCAAAGGGCAATTGTAAAGGGGCCTAGTGAAATGTCCTGGCATCAAACACAGTATAGGAAGTGGCAGAGGTATCTGTTGCAGAAGTTATGATATTTGCAGTGCAGTGACTGAAGTGCCATGAGTGTGCAATAGATGGCACTTTATACCCGAGGAAAGTGGCAGGTGCATACAATTCCCTTGCCTCCATGGGGCCTTTCTGCCAATTACAATGGCATAGCAATAAACTAGTTTATTGAGCTGGTGATGCATCTCCGTACCTGTCACAAATAGCATGATTTGATTTTCTTGTCTGTGAGATGCTGACTGTGTCTCTCTTAACACTCTAGAAAGATCCAGTAGCCAGGAAATGGACTGCAGCCAGCTTTTTGAAATGAGCCCGGATGGCCTAGACTGCAGACTGCAATAATGGCTAGGATCAACTCAGGTGAAAAGTGCTAATCTAACTAAAGTGCTAATCTAACAAAGGCGGCTACCCTGCACATGCCAAGATGTTGACCCTCTACCTGGAAATCCTTTCTCTTCATAATTATTCCTCAAAATGAGAGTCAAGGCAACAGAGATATTGACTGAAATGGCAATTTCTTAATGGTTTTTGTTCTGCTTTCTTATGCTTTTGTATTGATCTTTGTCTTGCTTTCTTATGTGGCACCCTATGTACAAAATGTAACACACATCTAGTAGCTCACTGGACTAATGCATCTATTTCAGGGATCGGTGTGTAACCTCTATGGCTCACTTTCAAATCCCAGCAGGCCACTCAGCTTTTCATCCTTCCAAGGTCAATACAATAAGTACCATTGAGTTATATAACAATAAACATCTGTTATTCAGCATCAAAATACACCTTCTGGGTGAATGTGTGCTTTACAAACGCCCATGTTATAGTTTGTTTTGAGATTGGTACATGAGTCATGTTTCACCTCTTGGTGTTTGTGGGGGGAGTTCTGACTATTCCGCCCCCCCCCCCGCCCATCCTTGCAGGACCAGGTGTGTTGAATATGATTGAGTACTAATTGGGATATGTCACTATAATCTGTAGATCAATTTAATGTTCTGTCACTTTATAGCTTTGACAATAACATGTATATATATATATATATATATATATATATATATATATATATATATTCACTGAAAAAAACCATAGGTTTCACACCAGTTATAGTTAGGAATTAGCATTTAAAAAACCTATTAAATTCACTGAAAAAACCATAGGTTTCACACCAGTTATAGTTAGCTGGAAATTTTACTGATATAAAACCATTGAAATTCCCACGTTATAGTTAGTCGGACTCACTATAACTTGCGCGTGCAATGCACTGCTGATGACATCACATATTACATCACTCATGACATGGTCAGTGACATCACTCATGACATCACTGATGACACCATCCAGTGAATATGTGTCTTTCTGAAAAATAAATATTAGTGAGTTATGTTTAAATATTTAAATACATATATTAGTGTTTCACTTTGTGTATAAGTGGCTACATGTGTTGATAAGTAGCTACATGCGTATGTATATGGGTTATTTGATATTTTTAGTAGTATCAGTATGAGTGTCTATATGGTTTGGTGGAGGTATTACTTAGCACATAGATGCATGAGTGACTGACTCTTTGTTTGTATGTGTTTTGAAGACAGCATATGTACAGGACTGTATGGGTGGATGAGTGTCTATATGTGTTTGTTAGTGAGTGAATGACTGTCTCACTAGTGTCTTTATCAGTAACTACATATGTTTTAATCTAGTATATATGAATATTGATGTATATAAGTGAGTATATGTGAGAGTAAGAGATTGTAAGATTTCCTGTTTAAATAAGTATGTGTTTCTATAAGTGATTGTTTAAGAGAATAAATATGTGTAATTTTCAGTAGAAGTAAGGTGGAAGTGTGTGTATAACTCTATATTCAAATAAATGGTTGTTCAATAGTTTATTTGCACGTGTGAATATGTGTGTGAGTAACTTTTGGATGAATGTCGGTGTGTAACAGGATGTATAGGTGTATCTCTTCATATGATGAGTGTGTATATGTATGAGTGACTATATAGAACTGTTGGTGAATGAGTGGATGTGTATATAGATAGTGGAAGTACAGAATTGCTTGTTGTAACTGATATAGGTATGTCCATTTTTTTAAAATTTCAGTTTCTATTTTTGAATATGTGTCTCAAGGGTTACTTTACACTGAGAGGAGGTCTGTGACTGTGTCACAAGGATGGTGTCATCAGTGATGTCATGAGTGATGTCACTGACCATGTCATGAGTGATGTAATATGTGATGTCATCAGCAGTGCATTGCACGCGCAAGTTATAGTGAGTCCGACTAACTATAACGTGGGAATTTCAATGGTTTTATATCAGTAAAATTTCCAGCTAACTATAACTGGTGTGAAACCTATGGTTTTTTCAGTGAATTTAATAGGTTTTTTAAATGCTAATTCCTAACTATAACTGGTGTGAAACCTATGGTTTTTTTCAGTGAATTTCAAAGGTTTTTTTAATGCTAATTCCTAACTATAAGTTTCACTTTATAAATAAGACTGTTAGCACTCTAGTTGTTCTTTTTAACACTCTGGTACATTCTGTCATTGGGCTACAGTTGGGCTACATCTAGTTGAATTTTGGGCTACATTTACAATTTTTGTTCTCTGGTGGCCATCTTTGGGCTACATTGGGCTACTTTGGGCTACATTTGGGCTACATTTTGGCTCTAACATATATTAAGCCCAATGTAGCACAATACATATTTTTATAAAGTTAATTTTTTTACAAACCACTTCAGAATAGGGCTACCTGTCTCTACAATTATCCCATTTTTTAATTTTTTTATTTTTGGGGGGAGCGCTCCCAGAGCGCGCCCCGGAGTGCGCCCCGAAAAGCGTATTTCTGAAAAGCGCCCCCGGGCGCGCTCCGGGGAGCGTCTCGTGAGCGCCAATATCGCAAACGAAAACATGATCGTGACGTATCGCGTAGCCGCGACCGCGTGATACGCACGGCGTAAGCGCACCCGGAAGTACTCGAGCGAATACGATCGCAAAACGTAAACTTCCGACGCGCTTACGCTGCGCGCCCCCGTGCGCGTAGCGTAAGCGCGTCGGGTCATGTGAGCAGAAAATAACACTTTTCATTGGTTCATAACAGTTTTAGTTTCATAATGATGAAGCCCCTGGTCTTGTGACCTGAAAATAACACTTCTCATTGGTTCAGGACAGTTTTTTTTTCTAAATGATGAAAGACCCCACCTTTTTTCCTTATTCTGACTTTGTCCTTTGACTGAGGAAGACCTGTTTGTTGCTCTCTCTACTTTTTTGCTCCAAATAATGGCTTCAGTAGTAGCATCAGCTGGTGCATCTGCCCCACCACCACCACCACCACCACCAAGAGGACCAGCTCCAAATTATATTGGTGGTCAAGAACAGGAGGAGGAGGAAGAGGAAGAGGAGGAGGGGAGAAGAAGATGGCTGCCAGAAGAAAATACACCTTACAAACCCAAACCACACATTGTTTGGCAGTTTTTTTCAATTCCAGAGGGGAAAAAAAAGGTGAATGCTCCCAAGGTGACTTGCCTCATCTGCAATGATGAACTTTCACGGGGCAACCCAAACAAGAAATATTCTTTTGGTAACTATAGCATGATTCGGCACATGACAAGAAAGCATCCAAACAACTACTCTCGTGCAGAGTTCCGGGAACTGGCCAGTAACCTCCCCCAGTCATCAAGGACCCCCTCCCAAAGAAACCAACCCACTTCCTCGCAACCAGAAACATCTGAGGTGATGCCTTGCATTCAGCCGAGATTTGCTGATTTTAAAATTACTTGCACTGCTTGTGGCAAGCTTATCTCCTATGGGGAACAAAGTATTAAGCTCATCGTCCTTGCAGGTGATAATCACAAGTGCCCCAAAAAGAAATAATTTTTTGGGTTTTTTGTTTTTTTGCTCCAGTTGAGCCAGTTTCAATTCCCTTTTTTTGTTTCTCCCCCTAAAAAATACAAAAAAAAATATAAAACTGTTTTGAAAAGCCAAAAAAAGTTCAAAAAGTTCCAAAAACACAAAAAAAATATAAAACAACAAAAAGAAGAAAAAAAAAAGTTCTTTTAAGAACTACCTCCAATTTCTAAATGAAAACTTCATTTTTTTAAAACTCTACCTGGTGCGCGCACCGAGCGCTTCCCCCGCGCAAAACGAAAAAAAAAATATTTTAAATGCCCCGCGGGGCCCTTTTATAGCCCCCACATCAAACCTAGGGGGTCAAAGGGGTCTATCCCTGACGCCTTATGGTCAGTTCCCACTTTGTTTTAGCCATCTCTTATGTCTCGATTTTACCGAGACACAAGATGGCGACCGCTCTGGACTGTTTGGAATGTTTACAGACACCCGAGAGCCAATCAGCTTTCCATGCGCACCTCGCGTCACGCGCCCGGAGCGCTCCCTGGTGCGCGCACCGGTGCGCTGCTATAGATATATATATTTTTTTTAGCCTAAATTACTCAAAATCCACTGGAGCACATATCTTGAGACATAGCAAAGGCACATCGGGCTACCAGTCCCTACAATTTTGCCAAGTTTGGTGTAAATCCATTCAGCCGTTCGGGCTAAAAGTGAAATCGACCGCCCTATGGAAATTAACATGGGGAAAACGCGTTTTGGGACCCCCCTTTTATCTCGGCCCCCGCTTATTGTATCCCCCCCAAACTTTCAGGGAAGGACCGGAGCTCGACGAGGCCATTTTCATGAAATTTTCAGGCATATTCGTCAACCGGTGCCAAAGTTATTCCAAATAGAATTTTGAGATTTAACATTGAAAAAAATCCTAACTATAACTACCTACTGGCGACCGCCAGTAGGTAATATATATATATATATATATATATATATATATATATATATATATATATATATACCTTATCTCTACTCACCATAGTTACCACGGCCGAAGTCACGGCACAGCAACAGGTTCAGTTTATAAAAGTAGTTTATTCACACACCATGTGCAAAATAACGTGCATCAAATAACGGACGGCCTACGCGTTTCGGCTACTCCTAGCCTTCCACTGGACCATAGAGTCCTTTGGTCTAGACCTCATTTTTAAAGTGCATTAGTGTAAGTACCCTTTTCCCTTTCCATGGTCAACTAGACCATCAACCCTGCACAGTTATGGTTGGCTTTCCAACACGGCCAATTTATATTTTATATTTTAACATTTCCGTAAAGTACTCTGGCTGTACAATGTTACTCAAAGCCAAATTATAATTTATACATATATACATATTCACTTGTAAACAAATTGTTGCATCCCATTGTTTTGTAGCATTCTCGATTTTCTAACAATTCATGAACCACTGATTCTCGTTTATAATATCACGCTGGTTTATATGTACACTATTTACATTGTAGTGATTACTGTGAACAGTCCCTTTAGTGCTACATGATTATGTACATATATATTAGTACCAGATTTATAGCGCCATGTTCAGTGGATGAGAGGAATAATTACTGAGAATTCCTGTAAAGTACAAGTTATTACATCCATTAATTATATCCTCATCACCCATGCCCTGTATGTTGTTCCGCTTTTATCCATTTCCTTATTTCCTTGAGTTCATTTCAACAACGGTTCATGGTGCACTTTATCAAAAAAACATTGGACGCTGTAATACTTTGGCTTTGAATTCTGGCTAGTGTGTTATGCTTTGTTGTCCAGTTCCTAATCTCATCACATCTAATCACATATTCTTATTCACATATTATTTACATAATTTTACACCTCTCTGTTTTGTGAAACAAGTCTCTCATTTTCTCTCTCCTTCTCTCCTCTTATATTTACAAGTGTACAAACAATTCGGCATCTAAGTTATGTCCATATGGGACTTCTGTGCCCATGCCTAATATCATTCTGGATTCAAGTTTTCGAAGTTGTAATGTTTGATCTCCACCCCTTTCTGAGATTTTACTTAATTTGATTCCTGAATATTTCAGTAAGGCAGGGTTGCTCTGATGGTATTTGGAAAAATGTGCGGCCATCGGGTAGCTAGTGTCTTTGTTCTTAATTGCCCTTAAGTGTTGTAATATTCTTAATTTCAATTTATTGATCGTGCTCCCGATATAAAACTTATCACAGGGGCATTGTAGTCTATACACCACACATTTTGATTCACACGTGATGTGATCCTTCAGTTTCTCTATTTTGCCATTTTGAAGTTTGTATTCCTTGATGTTCAAGCCATGATCACAGGCCTTACACTTATAACACTTCCAGAAACCAGGAGCTGTTAACCAAGTTTGTTTGTCTGGTTCTCTTAACTCAAGATGGCTTTGAGTTAAGATATCTCCTAGAGATGAAGTTTTCCGGTAGGCAATGCTTGGATGAGTTGTTAAATTCTTTTTCAAAGTTTCATCCAGGAGCAAGATTTTCCAATGTTTTTGTAATGCTCTTTTCATTTCACTACTTTGGTTTTCGAAATCTATGATTAACCTTGTCACTCCATTCCTTTGATCATTTTCATTGTCCATGCTGTTTTCAGACCTTGTTCTTTTTGGTACAAGTAAATCCACTCTCTTTTTCATGGCCATCCTTGATTTTGCGGATAATATCACTTCTTCCGGATACCCCCTCTCCAGAAACCGTTGGCTCATTTTATTTATTTCATCTTCTAGGTCCATTTGTTCAGAGCAGTTTCTTTTTGCTCGCAGCATTTGGCCATATGGAATACTCCATTTCAATTTCACAAGATGTCCACTATTTGCGTGGAGGATGCTGTTGCATGATGTTGGTTTCCTATGAATTTTGGAGCACAATTTGTTGTTCTTTACAAATATTTCTACGTCTAAGAAGATGAGATTTGTGGAGCTGATGGTTGAGGTGAAATGCAGATTATATTCATTTACCTCCAGGGATTCAATGAATGATTGGAGTGAGTTGTTATCTCCTTCCCATATGATGAAAAAATCATCGATAAAACGACACCAAAGTTTTAGTCGGGAACCATTTTCTTTTTCTTTTTTCACCACCTCACTTTCCCAGGCCTCCATCAGGAGGTTCGCATACGTGGGTGCAAATGATGTTCCCATTGCGGTCCCCTGCTTTTGGAGATACATCCTTCCCAAAAACAGGAAAACATTGTGTGTTAAGCAGTAGTGAAGCATCTCCAGTAGCATTGTTGAGTGTTCCAAAAGGCTTTCTGAACGTGCTCCTAGCACATTTTTGACAGTTTTCACACCATCCTCATGGCGTATCGAGGTGTAAAGAGAGGCAACGTCAATGGTTGCCATTAGATAGGTTGGTTTCCATTCGCTCTCAGAGATCTTTTTTAGGAAATCCATTGTATCCCTTAGGAAAGATGGTAGTGCTGGTACATAGTTCATTAAAAATATATCTATGAATCTTGATGTTGAATCCAATAACGATCCTATGGAGCTTACAATTGGTCTTCCTGGAGGTTGTATGAGGGACTTGTGAACTTTTGGTAAAAAGTATATTGTGGCAACAATTGGACTGTCAGTTTTTAAATAACAATATTCATCAAAGTCAATTAGGCTCCTTTCTTTCCAAACTAACAACAAAGAATGGTATTCACTGGTCCATTCTTCCATTGGATTTTTCTTTAGTTGTTCATAGTGTTCCAGGTTGTCAAGTTGCCTATTAGCTTCTAGAATGTAGGCTGACACGTCCTGTACAACAAGGTTACCACCTTTATCAGATGACTTGATTATTATTGTTGGATCGTCTTTTAATTCGGACATGGCTTTATATTCTTTTGGTGAAAGATTTTGTTTCTTCTTTGCGTACTTGACTGATTTGTCCGCGATCCTCGTTATTTCCTCTACCATTAGTTCATGGAACAAATCCACTTTATTGCCCGGTGGAAGCTGTGGACAAAATCTTGAGCTTTTTTTTAAACCACTATCTCCTCCTGTATTCGTTGTTATTCCCATTGTGTCACAAAGCTCAATCTCCATTTGTGTTGATATTGTATTATCACTTTGACTTGCTGAAGGAGTTTCTTTGATCGATGTTAAAGTTATGATAGCTGGTAGGTCCTTTTGTTTGACAGTGGATAATGTTTCTTTTGCCTTGGGGGCATGTGTTTTCCTAGGATCTTTTTCAGAAAAGTATTTTTTTAATTTTACTTTGCGGCAAAATTTATATAAGTCAATACGTGCGTTTGGTACATTCATGTTTTTCCAGAGGCAATATGAAAGGCCTCTGTTCAAAAGTTTTAGTTGTATATCCGATAGCTCTTTACTTGATAAATGAATAACTATGTTGTCAGATATCGTCATTTTCTTCATCACTACTTTTGCTTTCCTTTGCCTCTTCTTGGTTCGGTTTCTTTTTCCGCCCCTTCTGGTTTTTGGTTTATCGGGGGCTTCTTCGGTGGTCTTTGTTCCCTTCCCCACGTATTGAGTCTGCCTCTCCCGCTCTGTCGCGTGACCATGTGTGCCAGTTGTATTTCCCCCCGAAAATCCAATGGTGTACTATTAGATTTTCCTTCAATAGAGCTCACCTCAGAGCTGTTCACCTCTTCTGTTTGTTCGGTGACTGTGTGAGTATTTTTTTCCATTGCCACATGACTCCTCATGGTATCATATTTGCGGGCGAATGTGTAGATTCGTCCATTTGTGTAATCCAATCTGTCTCTAGTAAATTTATTGGCCTTACGTTTTTCTACCTCCATTTCATGTTTTGCTACCTTCTTCTCCATATTTTCAATGGTCTCCTTATTTTCTTCAGATGTGGGAATATCTGCGAGTTCAGTTTCTAATGCCGTTATTATACTTGTGATCTTCTCCAGTTTTCTTTCGGCATGGATGATCAAAGTTCTCATTAGTTTGCATTTAAACTCCAAGGTTTATTCTGGCATTTTTCAATAGCAAACAACCAGCACCCCTACGCGTTTCGAGACAGCCTGTCTCTTGTTCACGGGGAAAACAAACCAAATGCCTCATAGCGGTCGTTACATTTTCAAACAGTAATTACTGACGTCATTTCCTGCTTTGTGCCGCTAGGCATTCTGGTAATGGTAGTTCATGGCAAAAATGTATTTTTATAAAACCACAAATCATTGCAGTTTGGTCACATTACTCATTCACCTAAATAATTGAAAATTTGTCATTATTTATATAACGGTTACATCAAGTCCACAAAAGTATTCATTTAGCGATGTTGTGGGACATCTGCGTAACTGATATTCAAATTGCAATCTGACCCTCCAGTGGGGTTACATTGTTGAAGATCTGAATAAAGCTCTAAAGTACATTTTGCTCTATCAATAATAAATCATGCACTCCAGTGCGCAATAATCATATTACTTGTTTCAAATTATAACATTTTTGATCTCAAAAAGAATCAAAACATATCTTACATTTCAGAACTTTGACCCCGATGGGGCTTAATCAGGACGAAGAACTACATTCTCACTTGTAAATATCATATAAGTATATACTGGCTGGATACATTTACTGTCAAACTATAGAGTAGATTGTACTTCCTGAAATTGTGGGCCCACAACTCAGTGATTGTAAATATGGTCTAAATGTGTCAAAATGAATAACTGTCCTAAATATCTTTCCCTAGGCTTTTGTAGAATTTGGTTTGAAAAGACTAGTTTATTTGTTTAGTCTATTTATAATTTATTTTATGATTTGTTTGGTCAATGCATTGTAGAATAGCTTTTTGATTAGACTATAGTCGGAGGATTATTGTACGGATCTGGATAATATCCATAATTGAGGTCAAAAATGTTATAATTTGAAACAAGTAATATGATTTTTGCCCACTGGAGGGCGTGATTTATTAGTGATAGAGCAAAATGTACTTTAGAGCTCTATGGTACTACATACCCTGTGTATCCGTACAAACTCACCATACGGGATACTGGCTATAGTGTGTTGGGGTGAAAACTCCCTGCATGTAGCACAGTATTACCAGATATCGACTTCCTATATAAACAAGTTTCGATCTTGCCATCAATTATTTGTACTTGAATATCGTGGAAATACGATCAATACTAGTAGTAAAATTAAGATTTAACTCATTATCAATGATGTTGTTCACAAAACTAATTGCCTGATCCTTGGTACCTCGCCACACAATGAACACATCATCAATATAGCGCCAGTATCTGACAATGTGCGCAGACCATGTTGTGGCATGTTGTGCCTTGAGGACATGTTCCTCCCACCAGCCAACTTGGAGCCCCGCATAGCTGGGGGAGAAGCATGACCCAGAGCCACACCGCTCAATTGTTGAAAGGCAGTATTGTCAAACATAAAAACATTGTTATGAAGACACCTATGGATCATCTTAATCAAAATCTGATTGTGGCGGTACATTTCAATAGGTCTTTTGCCCAAATAAAATTCCACAGCTCTTATACCATCCGAATGGGCAATGCTCGTGTATAAAGCAGATATGTCCATAGTTAAAAACAGATACTCCTCAGACCACTCACAGTTACTTAGTTGATATAAAAGATCAGTAGTATCCTTGATGTATGCCGGCAAACTTGTCAAAAATTCCTGGAGGTAAAAATCAATGTATTTGGAAGTGCTCTCAAAGGTACTGTTGATGGACGACACAATAGGTCTCCCTGGGACCGGTGTTTCTTTTTTATGTACCTTTGGTATAAAATAGATGTTTGGCAGAGTAGGAAAGTCTTTGCTGAGAAATTGGCATTCATCCTTGGAAATAAGGCCTGCCCTCTTCCATTCGTTCAGATCGTCTTTGTAATTTTTTTGGATTGTTTTTACTGATGCCATGTTAATTCTCTTATAACATTCCTCATCATTAAGGTGACGATAGGCCTCTTTCACATATTCTTTTTTGTCCCAAAGACCAATGTTACCCCTTTATCTGATTGGTTAATCACAATAGTGTTGTTGTTCTTAAGTTTGTTCATCAGGGTTGAGTATTGTTTCATTTACTCATTGGGAGGCCTTCGCTGTATTTTGGTTTTATACTGCAATTTTCTCTATTCCTCAATGACACGGTCGTGATATATGTCTATGGCATCGCGTGGCATGTTTGGAACAAACGTGGAAACTGGTGTAAAATGACTTTATCCAGTATAGGATATATTTACTCTTTCGCCCTCGTTGCATCTTGTATTTTGCTAGTGTCAGCATCATTCTTTCTGAGGTCATGCAAAGTACGAACCAGAGAAAAATCTTTGGCCTGTAGCCCACATTGGGCAATGTTACTCCTGCTTTTAGTGCTCTTTTTTTGTTGTTCAAGGTTATTTTTAATAGTAAAATACTTCCTTAATTTGATCTTTCTGATGAATTTAAAGATGTCAATACGAGTTCTGTAGTAGCCAAAGTTGCTCTTGGGGCAAAAGGACAGTCCCAAGGATAAAAGTTGTTTCTCAGCCTGATCCAATACGGTGTCTGAGAGATTGACAATGGTGTTGTCCTCACTTAGTTTTTCTTTTTCCAATACAGATTTTGCTGCCTCCTTCCCCTTGTTGCGGAAGCATCTCCGTTGTTCCCGCCTTCTAGCATTCCGCCTTTGCTTTTTGAGGCGTTTTGATTCCTCTGGCGTAGCGATTGCTTGCGTTGCATCCTGATGTACTCTAACTCCTCTGCCAGTGTGAGCTGCCCCAAATCCCCTCGCTTTGCACCAGGGTTTGTGTCGTCTGATTCTTCTTCGCTTGGAGCTAGGCTGGCATCTGATCTATTCACACACATATATATGTGTAATATATGTATATCAAAATATTTTATTTTATCCCTTTTCCTATGTGCTGTTATTTTATTTATTTTGTGAATGCTCCATATCTCTGCCTTAATTTTTCTTCAAATGCAAAAAGAACAATTGATGGACAGAATGCAGAACAATGTCATACATTCACCCCAGTACAGAAATTTGGGCCTAAATCCATTATTTTTTTTCTCACCATGCCATTCCAGTTTGGAACCAGCCATATGCAAATCAGTCTTGACCATGCGCCCAATACGAACTGTCCAGCCCGAACTGCCAGGCCAGGTCCTCCCTGGACTGGAAACAAGCATCCTAGGACCGATTTCGGGCTTTCAGCCCTCATCAACCAGGATAGCTTGACTCCAGTCATATGGAGTGCACGGGACTCACGTCTGAGCATACCCGTCCCACTCGGGGCGACAAATGCAAAAAGAACAATTGATGGACAGAATGCAGAACAATGTCATACATTCACCCCAGTACAGAGATCCGAGTCTAAATACATATTGTTTTTGCTCACCATGCCATTCCAGTTTGGACCCAGCCATATGCAAATCATTCTTGACCCTGCGCCCAATGGGAACAGTCCAGCCCTAACTGCCAGGCCAGGTACTCTCTTGACTGGAAACAAGCATCCTAGGACCGGTTTCAAGCTTTCAGCCCTCATCAGCCAGTATCGCTTGACTCCAGTGGCATGGAGAGCACGGGACTCACATCTGAGCATACCCGTCTCACTCTGGGTGACAAATGCAAAAAGAACAATTGATACACAGAATTGAGAACAATGTCATACATTCACCTCAGTCCCGAGATATGGGCAAAAATCCGTCGTTTTTTTGCTCACCATGCCATTCCAGTTTGGACCCAGCCATATGCAAATCAGTCTTGACCCTGCGCCCAATGAGAATAGTCCAGCCCGAAATGCCAGTCCAAGTCTCTTTGCCACTGGATTCAAGGTAGCCTAGCTGATGATGGCTGATTAGCCAGAAACCGGTCCCAGGATGCTTGTTTCCAGTCCAGGAAAGACATGGCTTGGCAGTTCGGGCTGTACTGTTCCCATGAGGCACAGGGTCAGACTGAATAGCATATGGCCATGTCTGAACTGGGCTGGGGGAGTGAGCTAAAGAATGATGATGGATTAAACCCAGATCAGTTGACTGGGGGTGAGTGCTTGCCATGTTCAACACTCCGTCCATCATCCCCTTTGGTTTTGCTTTGTTCGCCCTAAGTTGGCAGGGCATGCCCAGACGTGTGTCCCTTGCTCACTTTGCCACTGGATTCAAGCTAGCCTGGCTGATGATGGCTGATTAGCCAGAAACTGGTCCCTTGATGCTTGTTTTCGGTCCAGGGAAGACATGGCTTGGCAGTTCGGGCTGGACTGTTCCCATGAGGCACAGGGTCAGACTGAATTGCATATGGCCATGTCTGAACTGGGGTGGCGGAGTGAGCTAAAGAATGATGATGGATTAAACCCAGATCAGTTGACTGGGGTTGAGTGCTTGCAATGTTCAACACTCCATCCATCATTCCCTTTGGTTTTGCTTTGTTCAATCTAAGTTGACAGGGTATGCCCAGACGTAGGTCCCTTGCTCACTTTGCCACTGGATTCAAGTTAACCTGGCTAATGAGCCAGAAACTGGTCCCTTGATGCTTGTTTTCGGTCCAGGGAAGACATGGCTTGGCAGTTCGGGCTGGACTGTTCCCATGAGGCACAGGGTCAGACTGAATTGCATATGGCCATGTCTGAACTGGGGTGGCGGAGTGAGCTAAAGAATGATGATGGTTTAAACCCAGATCAGTTGACTGGTAGGTGAGTGCTTGCAATGTTCAACACTCCGTCCATCATCCCCTTTGGTTTGGCTTTGTTCAGCCTAAGTTGGCAGGGTGTGCCCAGCCATGGGTCCCTTGCTCACTCTGCCACTGGATTCAAGCTAGCCTGGCTGATGATGGCTGATTAGCCAGAAACCGGTCCCAGGATGCTTGTTTCCGGTCCAGAGAAGACCTGGCTTTACAGTTCGGGCTGGATTGTTCCCATGAGGCACAGGGTCAGACTGATTTGCATATGGCCATGTCTGAACTGGAGAGGCGGAGGAAGCTAAAGAATGATGATGGTTTAAACCCAGATCTGTTGACTGGGATGAGCGCTTGCAATGTTCAACACTCAGTCCATCATCCCCTTTGGTTTGGCTTTGTTCGGCCTAAGTTGGCAGGTTGTGCTCAGCCATGAGTCCCTTACTCACTTTGCCACTGGATTCAAGCTAGCCTGGCTGATGATGGCTGATTAGCCAGAAACGGGTCCCAGGATGCTTGTTTCCGGTCCAGGGAAGACATAGCTTTGCAGTTCGGGATGGATTGTTCCCATGAGGCACAGGGTCAGACTGATTTGCATATGGCCATGTCTGAACTGGGGAGGCGGAGGAAGCTAAAGAATGATGATGGATTAAACCCAGATCAGTTGACTATGGGTGAGTACTTGCAATGTACAACACTCCGTCCATCATCCCCTTTGGTTTTGCTTTGTTCACCCTAAGTTGGCAGGATATACCCAGACGTGGGTCCCTTGCTGACTTTGACACTGCATTCAAGCTAGCCTGCCTGGTGATGGCTGATTAGCCAGAAACCGGTCCAAGGATGCTTGTTTCCGGTCCAGGGAATACATGGCTTGGCAGTTCGGGCTAGACTGTTCCGGGGAGGCACAGGGTCAGACTGATTTGCATATGGCCATGTCTAAACTGGGGTGGTGGAGTGATATAAAGAATGATGATTGATTAAACCCAGATCAGTTGACTGGGGGTGAGTGTTGCAATGTTCAACACTCCGTCCATCATCCCCTTTGGTTTTGCTTAATTTTTTTTCAGCCTGACCCATTTAGTAGTAGATATTTCCCATTTCCCTAGCACTGCTCCTTGCCCCGCTCACATTTATGCTTAGAACGGAGTACACCAAATGTGGAGCTATCCGAACCTGTGACAAAGAACTCCACACATAAGAGATAGGGCAGGCATAGGCGGGGAGCTCTCTGGCCAGAGATTTATTAATAGTATTTGTGAAAGTGTAAAATAGTACTACTGGAGTACTAGTTTATGTGCTCAAAAATGCTTTCATGAATAGGCCCCCTGGTGATTTGTTTAATCAAGAGTTGAATATTGAAGAACACAGAGGAGCCGTAGAGTGAAAGGGAAATGATTAATAGGATATTTATTTAGTGACAGATGCTTTATTCATGACATTTCTTTTCTGGAAAGGTAAATAGAAATGTAAAGACAATTCAAGTTCTGCGGTATTGGCTGAGAGGAGGTCGACGTACCAGGGAAGCTTAGATTCATGGAGAAGCCTTTATGCTGTGACCCACTTGGAAGGCTTGCAGCTGAACTGCCTGGACTGCAGAGGAGCTGCCTAATCTCAAGGACGAGCACAAGGGCATATTTGATTGAGACCTGTGTTTAGAAGGGGTTTAGCACCAGCATGGCAAAGAAGCCATGGAACCTTGTGCCCTGCTCACTTGGACTGTACCTGGGAAGCAAGAACGACTTCTTTGTATTTAAACCTTTAATACCTTTGCCCCCCACTTCCCTAAGCTATCATGGTCGGGTGCCCCCACGCCCCCTCTTATAGTTCCTGAAAGAGCTTGTGCTTAGAAAACATAGACAAAAATGCACTGAATTCGAATAACTTGTCAAGCGTTAAGTGCTATAGTCATACCGCATATCGGACCACCGCAGACAGAAAACAGGAAATGCATCCAGGACGATGTGCTAATAAAATGGTTGGACATAAACTGCAGTTTTTTTGCAGAGGAAGGGAGGTTTTTCAGGAGCAGGGCCGCGCGTGCGCTCGGCTTTACGCGAGCTTCAGTCTCTTCCGCCAGCAGCAATCCATCAGCCTATGGTTCACTTCACCACGAGTGCAAGGGAACGGCAAAGAGCAGCGTTATCTGTGAAGCCTGTGCGATACCCGGAGGACAACAGGGTATACACTCTAGACATTGGCCAGTGGCGTCCCTAGTGTGTCTTTGGCTCTAATACACGCAAAGAAAATCGCACTGTTCCCACAAATGGGTAGTAAAAACAGCCATAATCCAATCCGTAGCTGCACCCCTGACACGCGCAAGCACTTAATCCAAGCACTGCCTGAGAGCAGGTTCGCCGTTCCTATGCTTGCTACTGCTTGGTTGTAGGTCTCATGTGGACATGGAAAACACATGTAAGCAAATAAAGTGATCCCACAGGTGGTGCATTTGCGTGCCTACGAGACTCCTTAAGTAGAACAGTGCTTAGTACCAATGCAACATTACATCCACCTCAACTTTTAATTACCTGAAAAGCACGAACTGTGTTAATACATACTTGGCAGAACTGTGTGACCAAAACGGTATGTTTTTTTCTGGACTCAGCACCATTAATCAACACAAACAGTGTGAACCACCCATGACTTGGCACCTTTATCATGCTGGTTTTGAAGTTTCTCTGACATTGTGTCCACTTGATCCATTCATATTCCTGACCTGCAGCCCCCCATCCAGTTCTAAATCCCCTCCAGGGGACTCCAGGAGCAGCACCATGTTGACGAGCGTGGTGTGCTCGCTTAGCCTCTTAGGAAGTGAAACAGGGCAATACCCCTTTTTTGTTTGCGTTCCTGGGCAAGTCTAACAACTTTCTTTATTGTCCTCATGAACCTAGCTACTCGCTAGGGGGGTAGCCTGTGATGATTGTCCTGCGAAGCTCCTGCAACCGTGGACGGTATGACTGGAAGTCAGATCCTTGAAGCTCTACTCCATTATCTAAACTTGGTATAGCCAGGACAATTCTTCATTTGTTGGCACGACTATAGCAGCAGCTATAGACCAAAGGTTCTGCTACCAAGACTGTTCATTTACTACCATCAAGAGATATCACCTTCAGGAGAGGGTGAAAATTCCATGCCACTATCTAGGGGCCTGACACCATCGATCACAAAAATCTTTTTGTAACAGTAGTCCCTTTTATTGACTCTGTATATATTCAATTATTTTAACTTTTCTTTACTGTTTTTTATATATCACATTTCCAATCTTCCTTTTCACTTTACATATGTTTCATTTACAATATTTACAATGTTCTCACTGTACATTCCTATACATAAAACATTCCTATACATAAACTTTCATATTGTAGTGCTGTATATTTACAAGAACACCTCTGGCTATACACAGTGTCCTACTTGATTTTAAGCTGACAAGATATAACTTTTTCTTGGTCTTGTCCACACTTACTGGTGTTGGTCCTATCTCATATGATCAAAGCAATATGTCTTTCCCTTTGTTTTTTTCACTTTTATGGCACAAAATATATTTCTTTTGTATACCGTGTAAGTAGTACACACTATCTTACTTTTAACAAAACATTTTTTTTGCTTTATAGTTCATATATATCGCCGATGCGTTTCGACCTTGTCGTGGTGGGACCTGCACGTATACTTTATCAAGGTCTTCCTCAGGGATGTGATTACAATGTTTGTAGGACAATCTTCCAATCCGCCTGGATGTTATCGCTGGGTTATCGTTGTGGATTACTTTTTTACTTGGTTTTCTCCGCTTGGTCCTTTCGCAATTCACTTCCTCGTCCAGCGTCTTTGACCAACTTCCGTGTTTCGGCCCAAACACGGAAGTTGGTCAAAGACGCTGGACGAGGAAGTGAATTGCGAAAGGACCAAGCGGAGAAAACCAAGTAAAAAAGTAATCCACAAAGAAAATACTGCCAGACAAGAAAAAGAGTCTAATCCAGATCCCCTCAAGGAAGATCTACAGAAGATACCTAGGGTGAGAACAGACCAAAATACCCAGCGATAACATCCAGGCGGATTGGAAGATTGTCCTACAAACATTGTAATCACAGCCCTGAGGAAGACCTTGATAAAGTATACATGCAGGTCCCACCACGACAAGGTCGAAACGCGTCGGCGATATATATGAACTATAAAGCAAAAAAAAATGTTTTGTTAAAAGTAAGATAGTGTGTACTACTTACACGGTATACAAAAGAAATATATTTTGTGCCATAAAAGTGAAAAAAACAAAGGGAAAGACATATTGCTTTGATCATATGATATAGGACCAACACCAGTAAGTGTGGACAAGACCAAGAAAAAGTTATATCTTGTCAGCTTAAAATCAAGTAGGACACTGTGTATAGCCAGAGGTGTTCTTGTAAATATACAGCATTACAATATGAAAGTTTATGTATAGGAATGTTTTATGTATAGGAATGTACAGTGAGAACATTGTAAATATTGTAAATGAAACATATGTAAAGTGAAAAGGAAGATTGGAAATGTGATATATAAAAAACAGTAAAGAAAAGTTAAAATAATTGAATATATACAGAGTCAATAAAAGGGACTACTGTTACAAAAAGATTTTTGTGATCGATGGTGTCAGGGGCAATTGTGTTTGGAGATAAATATATTTTGATTCAAGCCCCTGTTCTCCTAAAGGAATCATCCCCATATATATAAACCACTATCTAGGGGCCAACAGTTGTGACTGGATTAGGATCACCTGTCACAATGAACAAAGTGAGTATGATAAGGGAGAAGACGCCAGGGAGTGGGACCCATGTTTTTTAACCTTGCCTTTCCCTTCAGCATGTGTTCCTGATACATCAAGCTGACCACCATGTCTCACAAACATTCTGGCAGAGCCACCCTGATGCCCCTTAGTAGCCGGCCATCATTTGTGGGCAATAGATATGCTTGGAAATTTTCAAGGCTTGGAATAATTTGTGAGGTAGGTGTTTTGCTGTTCTTGTTTTGAGCCACCAACATTCTCCTTAAGTTGAGGGAGGAGCTACGCTACGAACCATGATGGCCGCCATAAGCTCCCGGCTCCGCCGATCTCCGTCGGCAGTTCGTATATCCTGTTAACCATCCTTTCCTCCGGCCAGACTCCCGCACACATGAAGTGCTCCTGACTACTGTGGTGCAATCCCGGACTCTCCAACTTACCGGGTGACGAAGTTATGTCGAGTTCTATTCTTGGCCTACTCCAGGGCTGACGCCGGGACCTCGATTTCTAGACCAGCCGGGTTAGAATTGCACAACATCGGCTGTGGGATTAGGGTTGCGTACGGTCTCCCGGACTTGGATCATTCTTTGCATTTCGGATTGGCAGCTAAGTGACCGGCTTACGTTAAGGACACGGTACAGTGACGCAAGTGAACATCGGTAGCTGCGGTCGGGGGTCCGACGCCCGGAGACATTGCTGGGGGGGACGGGGTTGACGGGCTTGGCCCCCGCTGGTGGCGAAGGTGTCGCTTTAGCCAGTTTTGAGAGCGCCCGTTGTTGTCATCAGCTCTGTGTGTGCCTGGTGCCTCGGAGTTTTGTCTGGGGTTCGAATCCTGTTCGTCTCTTTGCGAGAGGAGATGGAGGGGACGGACGGCACACCATCGTTGAGGTCCGTAATGGCCGCCATTGGGGCGCTCCACTCTCAAATCACCGTCATGTACGCTCGGATGTCTGTACCGCTGGAGAATGTTTGTTTGAGACCGGAGGATAATGCTCCCACATGTTATCAGCAAACTGTGGTTCCCGTGGAGTACTCTGCCCACCGTTTTGAGGTCCCTGGGCGGAAGCCTGTTTTAGTCCATTTTGATGACTCTGGCTTCATGGATGGCGCACCTATGATCATCGTTGGCTTTCCCTACTCGATCCCTGCTTGGCGAAACATCATTGCTAAAGAATTTGATTGCCACGAACAGCTCTTCAGTGACTATCGGAGAGGTTTGCCTTTCTTCTTCATCTTTCCTTGCCGGCTTTGTGGATGTCGCCATCTTGTATCCTGTCTTCGATCCGATTCCATTGACTGGAACTGTTATGAACGCTTCGATTTCCTTATGATGACAGTGGCTTGGGTGGCAAGGGCTTTCGTACAGAACCGTACTGGTCAGGGTTGACTTTGGCTTTTGGGGTTAGCTACGTTATGTGATCTGTGCCGGGATTGTACCGTATATCAGAACGGGAGTCGGGTGGTTCTGTTGACGTCCTCCCCAGGTTGGGGTTCAATACTTGCTTCAAACAGTGGCTAATATGTCTTGGGGAGGTCGCTACTGGCGGGGGGTAAGGGAGATCGGGAGTGTGTATGTTGCTCTCCTCCTCTGCTTTCTTTTCCTTTCTTTAGGGCAATTTCCGGGGCGACAGGCACGCTGTTAGTGGGGTAGGCCGTAGCCATTACAGGGGTGCAGGGTGGCGGGTGCTGGGGGGTTTTGTTATTTTAGTTTGTTTTGTTCTATGGTCCCCTTACCTTTCCTTTCCTCTTCTCAGTTGGGTCGGCTGTTTCTCCTTCTGTCACTTCTTGCTTTATTGGGCGTCTATACCAGCTTTTACTCTATTGTCTCCTAAGAGTGGGTTTTCTGGATGGTGCTCGCACTAGATCGCTTGCTAATTAATCAACCTTTACTCCTTGTCTGTCTATCGCAGGCATTGCGTGACTAAGGCGGTATTATTTGTTACCTGTTCTTGAATGCAGTGCGTGGTACCTCCCCTCATCTCTTATTGTCTTTTATAGTATGGTGTGACGCCTCTTATAGTAATGCTACTACTGTTTCTTTAAAAAAGAAAAAAAGAAACCTCTGATATATCCTTTGGACTGGTGGCCTATTCTATCAGGCGCAGCAATTTTTCGCAGCTATTGCTAGGGTCGATGATATATGCATAAATTCTAACTTGATTTGCTGAGTTTGCGGCCGGCCCGCGTGGTTGTAGGCCCGCGCTTGTACTACTTTGAATGCATCAATAAAGGTTTTCAAAAAAAAAGAAGAAAAAAAAAACATTCTCCTTAACTTAGTCTGTGCACCTACACAGCAATGACTTTGTGCAGACATTCATCTTGACCAGACCATTGAGGCCTCGTCCAGAGGCGGGGGAGGGATTATTTATGAGACCCCTGCGTCACTTTTGTACCACGTAAAGTGGTACATGTGTAACGCAGGACTCTGAATCCGGTTTATGACGCCACGCAAAGCCGCGCTTTGTGGCTTTGAGTGGCCTCATAAACCTTGAGTAAAGCAATGCAACGTAAATCACTACTTAGACTCCCTTTGCACCTGGGAGGCATTCCATCGGCATTGTAGTCAGTTTTCCCACGTAACACTCATTAACTTTGATGCAGCCCCAGATTTGAAAAATCATGCAAACCTGGGGCAGAGCCACATCCGTACGCCTCTCGAGGTGAGATTCGCCTTGTTTTATCCTCTTTCTATGTGTGCTGCATTCTGAAGCCCACATAGAAAGAGGAAAATGCCTCTATGGATTTTTTTGTGCAGGAAAGTGTGCCTTCCTGCACAAAAACAATCTTGCATGCAACTGAGGCACTCTTGCACCACAGTGCAAAGGTGCCTACGTTGGCGCTAGGCTGCCAAAATGGCACCAGCATAGAAAAAGGACAGGAATGCACTAAATAACAAAAACACTGTGCATTCCTTCCCTTTCACTTTGATGTAGGGCAGTGCAGGAAGATGCCTTGCCGTGCTGCCCAACACCAACATCCCATAAATGAGGGCCAGGGTTTTGAGCACAGCATTCTTGACTCGCCTGTAGTTGTGCTACAAAACAGCATGGTTGTCCAAACCTAATCTGTTGACAAAAGTAGCAGCTATCCTGCAGCTGCAGAATCTATTCTCCTCTCTTTCTGGTGAAACCATTGAAGATGGGAATGCCCTAGTAGGGCAAAAGGGGAGGTCATAATTGAGGGCCGATACTTCATCATTCTTTAGAATTCTCTCAGCTATGTTTATAACTGCGCATTTTGTCTCCACCATACCTTTCATAGTTCTTGTTGCTTGCCATTCTTATCCTTTCCGACAAGGGCTTCTGTTGCTGCTCCTCTGTATCTTCCTATTTTGTCATTGATTTTTTAGGTCTCGCCTGTCGATGCGCATGCGCATCGAGCTTGCGAGACTATGGGGGCTTATCCACTCTTGAACCAACTTGCAAGGAATCATGGCGATTCCTTGCAGTGCACGAGAAATTTAAGCTCAATGCGCATGCGCATTGAGCTTAAAAGCGCGTGCACATGCCCCCAGCCGCCTGCCTTGCCTACTCTCTCTCACAGCCTCCCCCAGCTCCGCCCCCAGCTCGGCCCCCTCACTTCTTGATTGCACGGCCGCTAGGCCGTGCCTCCCCTACTCTCCTCCCCCCTCCTACTCCTACTCTCCCCTCTCCCCGCTCTGCCCCCTCCCCTGCCCACCCACCAAGGGACGTGATGCATCTTTACGGCCGGGTTGCGGTTATTTGCATGCAGGGCCCGATTATATTTTTCCACACAGTCGTTTTGGAGTGAGTTCATTTTCGTCTTTGTCCACGTTAGCATAAAGATGACAGAACAGCAATAACTAATGGTATAATATTGCGCTCTCCATAGCTACACAGTCCTGGACGGCTGCATTGCCCATTGTTGCTCCACCGGGGTAAGAGCTGTGCCACCCTTTGAGGATCCCCGCTGGCTTTGTAAATAAGCCCCGTCTGGGTTATATATATGCCATTTGGCTATCATTAACATCGAGCAGAAGACCTTTCTGTGCCTCCCCTACTCTCCTCCCCCCTCCTCCTCCTACTCTCCTCCCCTGCCTGCCGTGTCGCACCTCTCCCCTCTCCGCCCCCTCCCCTGCCCGCCCACCAAGGGACGTGATGCATCTTTACGGCCGGGTTGCGGTTATTTGCATGCAGGGCCCGATTATATTTTTCCACACAGTCGTTTTGGAGTGAGTTAATTTTCCTCTTTGTCCACGTTAGCATAAAGATGACAGAACAGCAATAACTAATGGTATAATAAAAAACGGGAGAAACTAAACGCTAGACGGCAGAACAAAAAGCAGGCGCAGTTTACAGGAAATCAAAGACGGCGGAAAAGAAAAGAAGCGCTTCTGTCCTAGAGCTCGAAGCGAAAACCCCTGAACCCAGAACCAGGTTTTCTCATTAACTTTAGTCTGGCACGCAGCCTCAGTTTGCAGAGTCATAGATGCAAACCATGTATTATATTATTGCGCTCTCCATAGCTACACAGTCCTGGACGGCTGCATTGCCCATTGTTGCTCCACCGGGGCAAGAGCTGTGCCACCCTTTGAGGATCCCCGCTGGCTTTGTAAATAAGCCCCGTCTGGGTTATATATATGCCATTTGGCTATCATTAACATCGAGCAGAAGACCTTTCTGTGCCTCCCCTACTCTCCTCTCCCCTCCTCCTCCTACTCTCCTCCCCTGCCTGCCGTGTCGCACCTCTCCCCTCTCCCCGCTCCGCCCCCTCCCCTGCCCGCCCACCAAGGGACGTGATGCATCTTTACGGCCGGGTTGCGGTTATTTGCATGCAGGGCCCGATTATATTTTTCCACACAGTCGTTTTGGAGTGAGTTAATTTTCCTCTTTGTCCACGTTAGCATAAAGATGACAGAACAGCAATAACTAATGGTATAATAAAAAACGGGAGAAACTAAACGCTAGACGGCAGAACAAAAAGCAGGCACAGTTTACAGGAAATCAAAGACGGCGGAAAAGAAAAGAAGCGCTTCTGTCCTAGAGCTCGAAGCGAAAACCCCTGAACCCAGATCCAGGTTTTCTCATTAACTTTAGTCTGGCACGCAGCCTCAGTTTGCAGAGTCATAGATGCAAACCATGTATTATATTATTGTGCTCTCCATAGCTACACAGTCCTGGACGGCTGCATTGCCCATTGTTGCTCCACCGGGGCAAGAGCTGTGCCACCCTTTGAGGATCCCCGCTGGCTTTGTAAATAAGCCCCGTCTGGGTTATATATATGCCATTTGACTATCATTAACATCGAGCAGAAGACCTTTCTGTGCCTCCCCTACTCTCCTCCCCCCTCCTCCTCCTACTCTCCTCCCCTGCCTGCCGTGTCGCACCTCTCCCCTCTCCCCGCTCCGCCCCCTCCCCTGCCCGCCCACCAAGGGACGTGATGCATCTTTACGGCCGGGTTGCGGTTATTTGCATGCAGGGCCCGATTATATTTTTCCACACAGTCGTTTTGGAGTGAGTTAATTTTCCTCTTTGTCCACGTTAGCATAAAGATGACAGAACAGCAATAACTAATGGTATAATAAAAAACGGGAGAAACTAAACGCTAGACGGCAGAACAAAAAGCAGGCGCAGTTTACAGGAAATCAAAGACGGCGGAAAAGAAAAGAAGCGCTTCTGTCCTAGAGCTCGAAGCGAAAACCCCTGAACCCAGAACCAGGTTTTCTCATTAACTTTAGTCTGGCACGCAGCCTCAGTTTGCAGAGTCATAGATGCAAACCATGTATTATATTATTGCGCTCTCCATAGCTACACAGTCCTGGACGGCTGCATTGCCCATTGTTGCTCCACCGGGGCAAGAGCTGTGCCACCCTTTGAGGATCCCCGCTGGCTTTGTAAATAAGCCCCGTCTGGGTTATATATATGCCATTTGGCTATCATTAACATCGAGCAGAAGACCTTTCTGTGCCTCCCCTACTCTCCTCCCCCCTCCTCCTCCTACTCTCCTCCCCTGCCTGCCGTGTCGCACCTCTCCCGCTCCGCCCCCTCCCCTGCCCGCCCACCAAGGGACGTGATGCATCTTTACGGCCGGGTTGCGGTTATTTGCATGCAGGGCCCGATTATATTTTTCCACACAGTCGTTTTGGACTGAGTTAATTTTCGTCTTTGTCCACGTTAGCATAAAGATGACAGAACAGCAATAACTAATGGTATAATAAAAAACGGGAGAAACTAAACGCTAGACGGCAGAACAAAAAGCAGGCGCAGTTTACAGGCAATCAAAGACGGCGGAAAACAAAAGAAGCGCTTCTGTCCTAGAGCTCGAAGCGAAAACCCCTGAACCCAGAACATAATCTTCACACAATTATTTTACAAACGTTTAAGCTATTGCCATTATAAATTACAATAAATTTTACTTAAGTATTAATTATTTACAAAATTAAAAGCCATTGTTATTTGCAATATCAATACATCTAAGTCACGTAAAGACAACACACATTGCATTACAAATGCTATAGGTGGCACATTTGCGAAAGTTAAAACTATTGACATTGTAACTGACAAAGATATTACTTTTGCTATTTTCAAAACCAACACATAAATAAAAAAAGTGTCCTTTACAATACCAATTGCTCAAACTTTCCTAATGCGAGACCTATTGCATTTCCAATGCTTGTCTTCCTCTACCGCCATCTCCTCGTCCTTCTGCCCCTCTTCCTCTGCTTCCCCTGCTGTATAAACTCCCGCCCCCTTCACAGGAGATAGTACTCCTCTAAAAAAAGTGGCGGGCTTGTTTGTTCAGATACATTGCTCTCCCCAGTAACAGAATCGTCAGTCTCTTCCTCTGTCTCAGATTGTTTCTCAGATACTGTTGCGTCATATTCTTGCTGTTCTTTGGACAACCTATGTCCCTGAAGACAATCACATTTTTTGTTAAATGTGAGAATCCGACCACTTTCATAGTTCTGACTGTCTTGTTGTATTTTCTTTGTTTCCTCAATTGCACCTATTCTTCCAGGTTCTATTAACCATTTTCCATATCCTTTGAGAAACTTGTCCATAATGCTCTTCTCTGAGTAAAGCAATGCAACGTATGATGAATTCCATCCACTCTGGATCCCCCACAGACCCATGCCCCCACCACATCTTCAACAAAGCAGACTCCGTCATAGCTCCGCACCTCCGAGACGTCATCAACTGCTCCTTCAACACCGCTACCTTCCCAGAAGACTGGAAACACGCTGAACTCACCGCCCTTCTGAAAAAACCAACAGCAGACCCCACCGAACTCAAAAACTACCGCCCCATCTCGCTTCTTCCATTCCCGGCCAAAGTCATCGAGAAAGCTGTCAACAACCAGCTCGCCGCCTTCCTCGAAACCAACAAATCACTCGACCCCTCACAATCTGGCTTCCGAGCCAAACACAGCACTGAGACCGCCCTCATCGCAGCAACAGACGACATTCGAACTCTACTGGACAACGGAGACACAGTCGCCCTCATCCTCCTCGACCTCTCTGCAGCATTCGACACAGTCTGCCACAGCACCCTGTTACAACGCCTCAATAACATCGGAATACAAGGAAAAGCACTTGAATGGATCACCTCGTTCCTCACCGGAAGAACCCAGAGAGTCCGCCTCCCACCATTCAAGTCCGAGGCCTCTGAAATCATCTGCGGCGTACCACAAGGATCCTCACTCAGCCCCACCCTCTTCAACGTATACATGAGCCCCCTCGCGGCCATCGCCCACCAACACAACCTCAACATCATCTCTTACGCGGATGACACTCAACTGATCCTTTCTCTCACCAAGGACCCCAGCACCGCCAAAACTAACCTACACGAAGGAATGAAAGAAGTCGCAGAATGGATGAAACAAAGCCGTCTGAAACTGAACTCAGACAAAACAGAAGTCCTCATCTTAGGTAAATCCCCCTCTGCATGGGACGACTCCTGGTGGCCGGAAGCCCTCGGAAATGCACCCATCCCGACAGACCACGCACGGAACCTTGGCGTCATCCTGGATTCTTCACTCTCAATGAACAGACAAGTCAGCGCCGTATCCTCTTCCTGCTTTAACATTCTTCGCATGCTCAGAAAAACATTTCGCTGGATCCCCTCCGAAACAAGGAAAACAGTCACCCACGCTCTAGTCACGAGCCGACTGGACTACGGAAACACCCTCTACGCAGGTACCACCGCTAAACTCCAGAAGAAACTACAACGAATCCAAAACGCCTCAGCCAGGCTCATATTAGACATCCCACGCAACGAACACATCTCTGGTCACCTTAAAGACCTCCACTGGCTACCCGTCAATAAGAGGATTACTTTCCGACTGCTTACCCACGCACACAAATCACTCTACGACATCGGACCAGATTGCCTCAACTCTCGAATGTCCTTCTACACCCCCTCCCGCCAACTTCGCTCTTCCAGCCAAGCCTTAGCCACTGTACCTCGCATCAACAAGACCACCATGGGAGGCAGATCCTTCTCATACCTGGCTGCCAAAACATGGAACTCACTCCCCGCTTACCTTCGCCTCACCCAGAATCACCTAGCGTTCAGAAAGCAGCTTAAAACGTGGATATTTGACAAATAATCCTCCCCCCCTCCCTAAGCGCCTTGAAACCCTCTGGGTATGTAGTGCGCTATATAAATTTTATGACATGACATGACATGACATGACATGACATGACATGACATGACATGGCCTTTGTACCTGGGAGGCATTCCATCGTCATTGTAGTCGGTTTTCCCACGTAACACCCATTAACTTTGATGCAGCCCCAGATTTGAAAGATCATGTAAACCTGGGGCATTCTGAAGCCCACATAAAATGAAGAAAATGCCTCTATAGATTTTTTTTGTGCAGGAAAGTGTGCCTTCATGCACAAAAACAATCTTGCATGCAACTGAGGCACTCTTGCACCACAGTGCAAAGGTGCCTACTTTGGCGCTAGGCTGCCAAAACGGCCCCAGCATAGAGAAAGGACAGGAACGCACTAAATTGCAAAAACACGGTGCATTCCTGCCCTTTCACTTTGGTTTAGGGCAGTGCAGGAAGATGCCTTGCCGTGTTGCCCAACACCAAAATCCCATAAATGAGGGCCAGGGTTTTGAGCACAGCATTCTTGACTCGTCTGCAGTTGTGCTACAAAACAGCAAAGTTGTCCAAACCTAATCTGTTGACAAAAGTAGCAGCTATCCTTTGCCCGGATGCCTCCAGTCGTTTGACTGCAATGCTGCTGGTCCTCGCGTGGCACAAGGTCTCCATGTGTTGGGGACGCAGGACCGCAATTAAGGTTGCCTTCTGGCTCGAGGATGCGTCCTGCTGTCAAACCCTACCATTTGAGTTCTGGGGCCTTATGCCAGCCAAATCCCACCCGCCCGATATATGGAGCCAACTTGTCACCTACCTTGCAAGCTATGATTCCTAGTGCCTTCCGACTTCTCCCGCGCTTCCTGCAGTGACCCCGCCCGCGGTGGCCGCTGGTGTATGTCCATGAGTTGCTCCCCCCCACTCATACTCCCCTTCACCCCCCTGCCTTTCTCCTTTATTTATGGCATCTCTCCCTGTCGTATGCCCTCACTTCTACTGTGGTTAAATGATAATTCATCGACCTCAAGTGCCTAAGGTCTGTGATTCTATTTCAGGACAGGAGGCTGCGATTATGCTATTATCATTTCTTTATTAGAAATGCTCTGCAGCCAATAACACAGGTAAAACTACAATACTCATGAACACTAGGGTAACCACCATAGAGACCACAGTATGTAAGGTCCTGATGAGAGTCTCACTTCCTCTTTCTTTGCTGCTCCGCAGCCAGTTAAGTGCATTTCTCTTACCTTGTGCATATTTTGCTGTATTTCACTGTATTTCACTGTTTGTGCTTTGGCGCTTCCTCGCGCTCTGTATCGCGCTCCTGCGCTTGTGTGCTTGCTTCATTGCGGCTGTTTTTCCGTGTCGTTCTCATCGCGATTAGGGAGCGTGTGTCACCTCCCTTGGGTCCGGGCGCGTTGTGCCTGTGTCAGTTGCTTTGTGGAGTGGGAGTTCGGGGGTTTGAGGGCTCGCGCACTTGTGCGCGAGCTCCTCTCTTTGAGTCCAAGGCAGCCGGTATCCGCGCATGCGCGGTTGGTGTTTCCGGTGCTCTCTGTCTCCTCCCAGCATCGGAGCTTGTTGAAGGACGGCTCTAGCAGCGTCTTTGCCCACGGCCTTGAAATTAACCCCTTGCTGACGCCGGTTGCTCCACCTTCAAATAATTTTTTTAAGCAGGTTTCTGCTGGTTGTTTGGCTTGCTGTGGGGTTTTTGCCATTCCCCCTGAATTTTGCCTTTGGCATACATTGAGTTCAGTCATCTAGTGGGCATATTCTTCACTACCTGTGAATCATGAGTGACTATTAATATGAGGATGACTGTTACTATGAGGACGACGCCTCTGAGTCATTAGAACAGGATTTGGTGGAGGCTCTGGACCAAGGTGTGCAGCATTCCGTAAATAAAGCGCTGGTTCGCGCCATTACGCCTCTGAAGCATCATTTAACCCATTATGCACAGCAGCAGGGTTGGGTGCCTGCTGCACGTAAGTCCTCGGCGTCCCCGAATAACCCTCATGCCTCTGATTTTCAGAGGTTGGCGAAGTCCCTGTCGTCTGTCAAGTCCAAACCCACTGCAGGTACCACTGATACCGATGACCAACATTCCTCCTCGTCCTCTGACCACGCAGATCCTCCTCTGAGCAAGAAGAAGTGTAAGGAGCATTTTGTAGATGCCCCCACTCATCCACCTGTTCTTACTTTTGACCCCTCTGACATTGTCCACCCACACTCTACTGCTTGGCTCCCGTCCCCGGCAGTGGCGGAGTATGTTCAACAACACATACGTCAGCCTTATGAGAAGGAGGTCCATGCGCGATTCCGTTCGGAGTGCCCTAGGCCGGATCTCGCGGACCACCTGGCAGAAACACCTGAGGTGGTTCCCACGATGGGTACTTATCTGCGCAAATTTGCTAAGGATCTGAAGAAGGGTCTGGACCGTTCTTGGCGCTCGTGTCAAGACAAGGTTCTTGATTTACTGGGCCCACTAACTAAAATGTTGGATCTGGGCTTTATGGCTAAGGAGTCGTCAGTGTCAGTGGATCCCGATGAGCTTATTGAGTGGGCTCAAAGGGCGATTTGCCAACTAGGCAACGTCAACTGCGCTATTTCTAGCGAAAGGCGCTGCTCCATACTCCTTAAGCTTGACCTAAAGCTGGCGGAACTTTCCACATCAGAATCTGGTCCAGCTGCTCAGGGTTTGCTATTTGGTCAACCGTTTTTGAAAGAGCTGACTCAGTTTGTCTCCACCTTCAGTGGTTTGGACAAAGCTCAGGCCTCGCTGCGATGGGCGTTCCGTCCGTTTTTCAGCAAGGCCGGATGAAATAGGGGACGCTTGTTCGGCCGTGGTTCCCAACAATTCAACCAGAGGGGGTATCAGTCCCACAGAGGCAGACAGCAAGGTTCCGGTTATTCCCAAAGGTCCAATTTCTATCCCTCTAGAAAAGGCAGGGGTCAATACGTTCCGGCGGAGCCTCCGGTGGATACCAGGATTCCGCAACTTCAGGTGAGCCTGATTCCTGCTTGCAGTGTGGTTCTAGGGGGCAAGATACGATTTTTTCTAGACAATTGGCGACTGATCTCCAATGATGCTTCGGTGTTGGAGACGGTCCAAGGGTACAAAATAGAGTTTTACCAACCCCAACGTCAAATTCACCCACCCTCTCCTCTTTGCTTTTCCCAACGGGATCAGGAGTTCATTTCCGAGGAACTAAAGTCACTTCTCTTGAAGGGGGCGATTGTTCCAACCATGCCACATCCACAGGGGTTCGTCAGTACGGTTTTTCTAGTGCAAAAAGAAGGGCGGCGGCTCCCGCTTGGTTCTCAACCTGAAGGAGTTCAACGGAGGAGTGGTTTATAGACACTTCAAGATGGAAGGGATCCATCTGTTACGGGACCTTCTATGAGAGAAGGACTGGATAGTTCGTCTGGACCTCAAGGACGCCTACTTGTCTGTCCCCATATTTCGTCCTCATCGGCGTTTCCTCCAGTTCCATTGCCAGGGAACGTGGTACGAGCATCAAGTTCTCCCATTCGGCCTCTCGTCAGCACCGTGGTGCTTCACGAAGCTTCTGAGGCCGGTCGTCGAGTCCTTACGCAGTCGGGGTGTTCGTTTGATCATTTATTTGGACGACATCCTCCTTCTGGCGGATTGTCCGCTCGGTTATTGACTCACCTAGAATGGTCCATATACCTCTTGCAGTCCCTAGGCTTTCTGGTGAACGTTCAGAAATCCGTCTTGAGTCCGACTCAGGAGATAGAATTCTTGGGCTTCCGAGTCAATTCTCTTTCATGTCAGCTTCTCTTACCCACTCAGAAGATTCGGTATATCAAGAGGGAGTTAGCTTCAGTTATTGCAAAACCGACTGTGTCATTGAGGTCGTTAGCACGAGTTGTCGGTCTGTTGGCTTCTTCCATTCAAGCGATCTTCCCGGCCCCTCTGCATTACAGAGCTTTGCAGCGCCTGAAGATATGTCATCTCCAAAAAGGCCTCCGATATTCATACCAGATTCCTCTCTCGGAGGAGGAATGGTGGGAGATGCAATGGTGGTTGGACCACATGGATGCTTGGAATGGTCGAGCCCTGTTCGGTTCCTCCCCGGAGATAGTGATCGAGTCGGATGCCAGCCGGTGGAGCTGGGGGGCCCGGTGCGGCCCAGTCTCGACGGGGGGTCGATGGTCTCCCCAGGAGCTATCCCTCCACATCAATTGTCTGGTACTCCTGGCAGGATCCTTTGCGATTCGCTGCCTCTCGCCCCTTCAATCCAACTGCTGTATACTTCTCCGCATGAACAACGTATCAGCAGTCCGTTATATCAACAAGCTGGGCGGGACTTGGTCGAGGTTACTGGCGGAGATTGCCAAAGACTTTTGGCATTTTTATCTGCAACAAAAGATCACCCTTATTGCAGAGTATCTCCCTGGCTGCAACAATCAAATTGCGGATTGGAATTCGAGACATCTGAGGGACTTCAGCGATTGGAGACTCCATCCCCACCTGTTCTGCCACCTTCTCCGGATATAGGGCCAGTGTCAGATAGATTTGTTTGCCTCTTGCCTCAACACCCAACTCCCGCTGTTCTTCAGTTGGAGACCGGATCCGGAAGCACTCGCCACGGATGCCTTTCTGCAACCGTGGCTGTCGTCTCCGTGTTATGCCTTTCCCCCTTTCATGATAATTCCCAGAGTGCTGGCTTACGCAAAACGTTATCACTCGGAGCTGATCCTGATTGCTCCTCTGTGGAGAGCTCAAGCATGGCTTCCGGTTCTCTTAGAGATGAGTTGTGCGGTGCCGCTCCTTCTTCCCCAGAAGTGGAATCTCCTGCTAGATCCTCTTCACAATCCGCATCCCCTGATTCTGTCAGGGTTTCTCCTTCTGTTGGCGTGTCGGATTTCGGGGAACGTTGGTCGGTCCCAGGCCTTTCTGCAGACGCTTCCAAATTCATTAGTGACGCCTGGTCCCCCAGTACCCACAAACGCTACAGGGGATCTTGGAAGCGTTGGTGTGACTGGTGTGTTCAACGGAAAGTTGATCCCACTTCAGCAGATGTCTCTGTAATGGTTAATTTTTTGGCCTCCCTTGCTTTGTCTGGTTTGGCCTATCGCACGGTGAACAATTTCCGTTCGGCCATTTCCGCGGGCCATCTCCACGTGGATGGCAAGCCGGCGGGTGAACATCCTTTAATTGCTAAATTGCTCAAAGGTATTAGTTTGGCAAATCCTCCTCGCCCTAAATATGTTTCTTTATGGGACGTGTCGGTGGTGCTACGTTTTCTCGAGGCCTGGCCTGTCAATTCTTTATTGTCACGTAAACAGTTGTCGGCCAAACTCACTATGTTGTTGTGTCTGGTCTCTTGCAAACGAGTATCTGACGTCCGTGCTTTGGATTTGGCTGGTCGCCATTTTACGCCTGAGGGCGTCACATTTAACCTCTCTCGGCGTACCAAGACTAATACTGCGTCCATTACTTATCCTTCTTTCCCCACCCATCCCAACCTTTGTGTTGTTCAATGTCTCAAGTATTACGAAGTAAGTACTGCTTCTTTACGTTCCGATTTGCAGAGCCAGCTGTTGATTGCTCTGCAGAAACCTTTTCGCTCCGTTACCCCGGCTACTTTGGCTCAGTGGGTACGATGGCTCATGGCGGAAGCAGGTATCGATGTGTCTGTGTTTGGGGCACATTGAGCTTGAGGGGAAATGGCTTCTAAGCTTTCTCGATGGGTGTTTCCTTGTTTGACATTATGAAGGCCACGGATTGGTCTTCTGATTCTGTTTTTAAAACGTTTTATTATAAACCTATTGCTCGTGTTGCTTCTGTAGTGGTGGATCAGCTTTGGACAAGCATAATCGGAGCCTCCTGTTCTGAAATAGAATTAAACATTTGCAAACATACGTGACAAGAATTTTCAATTCTATTAAGGACAAGGAGGCGAGGATTATCCCACCCAGTTTTGTATGCATTTATTACTGCTGTAAACATGCTGTATTTCTAATTGCTGTTGACTTTAAGCAATTGCATTGTTTTTTCTACCCCCCTTCTGTTTATGCTTATTTTGCACGGGATGTGTGTTACGGCCCTATGTCTCTTTTCAGGATCTGATTCCAAGTGAAGGATTTCGAGGACGCCTGGTTTTCCGGCCTGCTCTTTCGGGGACTGTGGATCCAGTGTTCTTCAGTTGTTTACTTCCTGGATTTTTCTTGGTCGTCCTGGATTGACGATGGTGTTTTCCTTAATTGACTTTCCATGTTGGATTTCTGGTTTCCTTGAACTGTTTTCTCACCAAAGAAAGAGGAGGTGAGACACTCTTCAGGACCTTATATGCTGTGGTCTCTATGGTGGTTACCCTAGTGTTCATGGGTATTGTAGTTTTACTTGTTTTATTTGCTGCTGGCCATTTATAATAAATAAATGAGAATAGCATAATCCTCGCCTCCTTGTCCTTAATAGAATTGAAAATTCTTGTCACGTATGTTTGCAAATTTTGAATTGCCTATGTTGTACTGCATTGTATTGCTGTGCTTAATCACTTGATATTGTAAATTCTGTATCTGTGCTGTGCTTAATCCTTTGATATCGTGGATTTCTGTATCTGTGCTGTGCAATTTTTCCCAATAAACTGCTAGCATAGAGAGCCTTTCATGATCTTCTTCCGTTTGTTGCATCAGGTGCATTTGAACACGTCTGCTGCCGCTTCGCGGCGAGATGCATCTGAATACATGCCTGACTTTTTTAAGTGAATGCGGCACTCTGACAAATCAATTCTGCAATCACCTTCGAAACGTTCCAGCTGTCAAAATTTTGCTTGTGACTAATATTAGTCAATGCTTGTAAGACCATCAAAGAATACTTCAAAACAACGGACTAGTGTGTCCTGCCGTGTCACCTGTCACTGCTGCTCTCATATTCGTCAGCCTGGATGCGAGACAGAGGTGCTATAATGCGATGACAATTCTCCGCTCAATTCCACAAAGGTCGCTGAAGCACTCAGAAACGGGTGCTGGTCCATTTGGTGGCGGTGGCTCCCCACCCGTCGAAGGTGAAACTCAGGTATTTTATTTTACTGAGATGAAAAACAGGACGCGTTTCGGCTTCACGCCTTTTTCCACTGTACAAAGTGCAGTAAGTTCATTGGTATTATATCCTGATTACACGTATTGCTTCCTTTGCACTATTACATCAACATTGAAAGCGGACTAAAAAATGTTTGAAAACAAGGAAAACAAAAGAAAGTATGTACATTCAACTTATAATTCAATTAATTCCTGATTTGTTAGAATTCAAAATTCATTCTAAAGCTCAGTTTTGAAATACATCATAATCTGTATTACTGTAATAAAAGTTATCATTTACGACTGTAACAAACACATATACCTAATCATATATGATGGGGAAATGTCTGACAATTCATCCTTATTATACATACCGCGTTTCAACCCCCGAGGGTCTTGATCACAAGGCATGCATCACAGTACATGGTTGGTTTATAAACCAGTTCGTCCTGACGCTATCCGACGAGAGACAGGATCGACCATATCCTCCGGTTTATTGAGGCCGGTTTCGGCATGCAGCCACTACTCTTGGGCCCATGATAATTTGTGTGGACCCAGACTCATCACAACTTGATCCCCTGCTTGTGTACTTTACCCATATTGAGGGTTTCTGACAAGCTTGACTCAATAACATTTTGGATGTTTAAATATTACATGTGACTAAGGCGGTCTATTCTAATTGACCGACATCCTTTTCGCTTAATATAGGCGTTCTGTTCTTCTATGTTGTAACAAATATGTGAGAAAGACTCTACTACACCAGCCACTTTGTATAACTTGTTGGCTCAATCCTCATTTCCTATTGCATATATACTATTCATGTCCGGAAGAAGTCCATGTGTATGGATGAAAAGCATCAGCTGTTTAATTATTCAGGATCATTGTTTTAACCCTGTCTAAATAAATGAAGAACACACTTTGGACACGGATTGAATATTTTTCCTTGTTTTGTGGTGCACCTTTGCTTTTGTTTTAGTTGGTTTATATGCCATTGTTTAACAACTCTTTTTCTTTCTTTTTGACTCTTAAAGTGACAAGTGCCTAAAGATGTGCAAGGTAATGCATAAAAATGTAAAACAGATTGTTGGTCCATGCCGTAATTGTTCATGGTTAATTATTATACATTCAGGTATCAATACCAGATCAATGCTTTGATGACACGTATAGCATTCTAACCATAGCGTCAATAAAAACCTTTTATACCGTCAATTACAAGAGCAGTTTAAAAGCCTTTGTAAAAACTCATATATAGTTTTTTTTAAATACACTTTCCTTGATGTTTGCCAGGCTTTGTAATACTGGTTTAAATACCTAAACTATTTCATGGTGGGGTCACCACTGGCACAAACATTTTCAAAGTGCTAGTGCATAATACAGTACTTTTGATGTAAACAATACATTTCTAAACCTTGGAACTATAAAAGAGATATGTTAATTCACATTTCAAATGGCTGTAGGCAAACTAAATCTAATGTGTATCTTGACAAAAAAACATTCTGAAAAGCGTGTGCAACATGTGTGTAAAAGAATAAAAAGTAGGGAAGTGGCAGTCTAAATAAAACCTAATAGTTTAAATAAGAGTGTCAGATAATAAATGTTTCTCCTATTTTGCTGTGTAGGTACGGACCCTGTCAAATATTAGAGGCAGGTGTAAAGTTCCTCTGTAATATTAATACCTCCTGGGGACTTAGTGTTGAGGTCTAGAATGTATTGTGTTTCCAGACGTCTTAAGGCTTTCTCCCTGTCTCCCCCTCTTTTCTTGGGTGGGGCGGCATCAAGTAAGTAGTATTTTAGGCATAGCGAACTTCCCCAAAATGCTGGGCCACTGGATATGTGGTGTCCTGATTTTTGATGGCCCTGATGTGCTGGAGTATCCTATTGAGCCCCTGTAGTATACTACTACCTACATATCGCAGGACACAAGGGCACTCCAGCACATATACCACATGGTCAGATTTGCAAGATCGTGCTTTGCTGATAGGCCGTTCCTGATCACTAAATAGGGTTTTGTAGGAAGTATTGTTGATTCCAAATTGGCATGCTTTACAGACCTTACAGCTGTGGAATCCCTTCCTTTGGGACAACCAGGTGCCTTTGGTCTGACAGAATGGGTCATTGTGGACTAATGTGTCCTTCATGGATGGAGCCCTGCTGTAGGTAATGGCTGCAGTTTTAGGGAGGTGGTGGCAAGTAACAGGATCATCTAGGATTAGGGGCCAATTCTTTCTAATGATGTTTCTAATGGCCTTTTCTTGTCTATTGTATCCTAGAATGAACATGAACGTGTTAATGTCCTCAGTTTGAATGTTTTCTGTCTCAGTGAGTTTATTAACAAGGTTTTCGCTTGTCACTGCATTACTTTTTTAATAGCAGTGTTGATGCATTTGGATGAATAGCCCCTCCCTAAAAATCAGCTTTTACTGTCTCGTTGGGATATTCTCAGATCTTCCTCACAACTGCAAATACGCTTGATCCGCAGCATCTCCCCATATGGGATGCTTTGTATTAAGTGCTGTGGATGCGAACTTCGTGCATATAGTACTGCGTTGCCCGCAGTTGGCTTTCTGTGCAACTTGGTCTCAAGTTGGCCATTCTTTTTTTTAATTTTTTTTAAACCTTTATTATATTTATACACAGTACACAGCTGTCAGCCTACAACCCAGCGGGCCGGCCGCTATGACATTTAAACAGTATGACGTCTCACAATGAGGCTCCCCAGTACCTTGTTTGGGGGTTAAGCGACCCGCAATATAATCATGTACATAACGTAGAATCAAAAGACAAGTATTGTAGGTTTAGTTTTGAAATTTTGATGAACTGAACTAACAACATAAAACACAGACACATGGCAATAATGAATTACAGGGATTCAAAGGGAGAGGGCGGTGGAGTCCGACTAGCATACTATAATGGAGCATATGTCTCGAAATGAAGGGCGGCGAGGAGATCGGTGAATGCATGCTATTACAAACATAAGTCCGGAACGCCAACTAAGGGGACAGCGAGATATCAATGGTGTAGTCCTGTGGGGGAGTGCAGACATTTCCACAGTAAGTGTTCCATTGGGACCAAATTCTACCCCATTTCTTAGGTCGGCCCCGGGCCACATAGACCGTCTTTTCTCTGAACATACACCAGTCCATGTTCTCCTTCCAAGCCGCTATCGTGGGTGGTCTGTGGGAACCCCAGAGTTGCGCAATGTCCCTCTTGGCAACCATGTTACCAAGAGTCGCCCAGAAAGTCTGGGCCGTGTTGTAGTCCGTAGGTTCCCAAACATTAAGAAGGCATCGTCTGGCCTCAGGCAATAGAGAGACCCCAGTGACTCTTTCCATAATCGCATGCACTCTAGACCAGAAGGCAGCCACCTCAGGACACTCCCAGATGATATGCAGGAAGGTACCACTCCTACCGCAGCCGCGCTTACATAGCCCATCAAGAGAGTAACCCATTCGCACCAGAAGCGTGCCAGTTACATATACACGATGGAGGATCTTCAACTGTACAAAACGGAGGCGGGCGGGTATGGCCACCTCCTTAGGGGAGGAGATGGCCGTTTGCCAATCCTCGTCATCTAGTTCCAGGCCGTCCGCGATCCACGAGGCCGTTAGGCGCTCAAGCAAATCAGCCCTGTTATTGATGAGTTTTTTGTAAATCAGTGATATGGTACTGTCCAGCACATGGCCGTCAAGGAGACGGTCCTCCAGCGGCGAGGATAGGGGAATCTCCGTCCCCGGGGGGAAAACGGAGGTCAAGGCATGTCGTACTTGAATGTACCTGAAGTGCTCCTTGTCGTCAAGCTCATATTCAATTTTGAGCGCCTCAAAAGTCTTAATACTACCTCTGGACCAGAGATCCTCCACCTTGCTTATACCAATCATGTCCCATTTATCGAATCCTTTCGTTCTCCACAAATTGCCCAAACGGTCAGAATCATACAACGGTGTCACTCGGGTTAACCTATCACTCCACCCCATAGAAGCATTCGCGTCTCGCCACACTCGCACAACACTTTTTGTGGGGCCAGTCAGGTCGTTAAATGGTTTCTTAGAATACAGTGCCCTGTTAAAATTCCCGCCTGGCAGAAGATGTTTATCCATCGCAAAGGCAGGAGTATGACCAGGGGCGTAAGTTACATGATTAAATGCGCATAGCTGCGAGGCCCAATAGTAGCGTCTGATGTCAGGGAGGGCGATGCCACCGTCATACCACGGCAAAGTGAGTTTGGGTAAGGAGATAAGAGCGCGCCCGTCCCAAATCAGTTGCCTCTGAAGGCTCTCAACCTCACGAAAATACCCAGGAGGTATAGGATCAAAGAAGTTCCACCTGTCTATTTTTAAAATTGTATTCTTGTGTCACGTTTAAACTGAATTTCTGCTTTTTAAAACTTCACTCACCCTGCTGGCACCTCCGCAGTGTGCTACAGAACCGCCGAAACAGCGAGCTCCTCGCTGCAACAAACGCCCCAAAACTAACCAATTCAGCCGCCATTGACGGCGAGGAACGAGGCCACGCCTACCCTTAGGCCACGCCCACTCGCCCACCGAAAAAAGTATAAATACGCTGCTGACAGCGCTACAGCTCAGAACCTCACAAACTCCTGAGGCGGAAGCCGGGAGATCACCTGTCTATTTTTAAAATTGTATTCTTGTGTCACGTTTAAACTGAATTTCTGCTTTTTAAAACTTCACTCACCCTGCTGGCACCTCCGCAGTGTGCTACAGAACCGCCGAAACAGCGAGCTCCTCGCTGCAACAAACGCCCCAAAACTAACCAATTCAGCCGCCATTGACGGCGAGGAACGAGGCCACGCCTACCCTTAGGCCACGCCCACTCGCCCCTCTTCCTCCCTTTAAAAGATGTGCAACCACCGGACGTGCAGCGGACGGGCGCAGCGGGTGCGCCGTCAGCGCGCCGAAGGCGCGCCAAAGGCAAGCCCGTCTGGGCCCGTCCGGGCCCAGCCGGCCCTAGGCCCAGCCATTCTGCCCTTTGTAGCCGGGAACGTCCGGACCTACACCCGTGAGGACTTATTAGCCTTAAACACCAAAAAACATCCCTCCTGCTCGCGCATCCTGAAGGGTGATACGCAATTCTCCGGATGTAACACCTGCGACCCCGCCGAACAAAACCCGGCACCTAAGGGCTTGCTCCTAGGCCTACTTAACTGCAGGTCGCTCGTGAAACACTCGCACGAAGTGAACCTCTTAATTACAAACTATGCCCTAGACATTTTGTTTCTTACAGAAACCTGGCTCACCCCTAGCAGTGGCCCCGACACCGTCCTAGCACTCCCCCCCGGGTACTTCATGTGCTCATTGAATAGACCTGAGGGCAGGGGAGGTGGACTAGCCATAATCCTTAAGGACGGCTTCACCTGTAGAACATCTGACGGCAATACCAAGGGATACGAAAGCTGTCACTATATGATACAAATTTCCCCTGTTACCTCGCTGTCAGGAACACTGGTATACCGCCCGCCAGGCAACTTAGCAGACTTTCCGAATAAAATTACGGAGCAGACCTCCATTAAATGTACGTCTACCACCAACTACCTACTATTGGGAGACTTTAATGTACACTTTTTGGACCCGGCCGACAAGCAGGCCAGTGAACTACTTCAGGACTTCACCTCCATGGGCCTTGACCTTAAAAACCCACAGGCCACTCATGAAAGAGGGCAACTGCTTGATCCTATCTTCTCCAATATCCCCGACCTGAAAACCCTTGACCATATCCCCCTTCCTTGGACGGACCATTTCTTGGTCCCCCTCGTATGGGACATCATCACCCCGCCCCCTCAACCTCCCAAAATCAGTACGTATACCAGACGATGGCAGAAACTGGAACCAGACGTATGGGCAGCCAAACTCAGGGAGAACGTCCCCGACCCCTCTCAAAACACCATAGCAGGGGACAAAGAATTTAACACCTGGATCACCCAATCGCTTGACGCCATTCTGCCTAAAACTCACTCTCTGAAACACACCAAGAGAGTGAACCCCTCACCCTGGTATACCCCGGAACTCAACCTCCTGCGCAAGGCTTGTAAAAAGAACAAACGACTCTGGAGGAAGGAAAAAACAGAGGAAAAAAAAGAAATGTTCCGTACCTCTGTAAAATCCTATAAAAAAGAGCTCCGCAATACTAAAATCTGTTTTTACGAGAACAGAATTAAAAACGCTGCCTGCTCGGCTCACGAAACTTACTCCGTTCTTAAAGAACTCCTCCACGCCCCCGATCCCCCACTTAAATCTCTCGACCCCAAAGAAGCTGAAATCAAATGTAACAGCTTAGCCACCTTCTTTGACGAGAAGATTCAAAAAATTCTCCTTGCTATACCCCCCCCCCCCCGAACCGGCCCACACGGATCAGGATCTTACCATCACCACCACTAATCCTCCCCTGCCGTCGGCCAGCCATCAACCCTCCCTGGATGTCTTTGGCCCTGTAACAACGGAAGAGGTAGGGGCAACCTTGGCCTCAATTAAAAGTGGCTCCCCCCTCGACCCTGCACCCCTCCGCTTCCTGAAAAAGGTGTCGAGCACCATCATCACTCCCCTCACGGCTTTAATCAACTCCTCTCTTTCGGAGGGCATAGTTCCCCCTAGCTGGAAAGCGGCAGCAGTTAAAGGCCTTTTAAAAAAACCCTCCCTAGACCCACAGGACCTCTCCAACTATAGGCCCATCTCCCTCCTCCCAGGAAATAGCAAGATCGCGGAGAAGCTGGTAAACAAGCAATTATCACTTTACCTAGAGAGCTACAACTTATTAGGGATTTCCCAGACAGGGTTTCGTCCAGGTCAGGGCACGGACATCGCCCTCCTGGCAGCAGTGGAGAAGGCCAGAAGCATTTTGGACACGGGAGGTTCAGTGGCAGTGATCCTCCTGGACCTCAGTGCGGCCTTCGACACTGTAGACCACCTCACCCTAATCCATCGACTGGGAGAAATTGGACTGAAGGGCATGGCCTTGAAGTGGCTAAAGTCCTTCTTATCAGGACGTTCCTTTCAGGTACGGGAAAATGACAGCCACTCACCCTTCATCCCCCTCCGATGTGGAGTACCGCAGGGCTCATCCTTGAGCCCTACGTTATTCAAAGTGTACATGGCCCCACTGGAGAAGAGGGTCAGCTCGTTCGGCGTGTCAGTTATTAACTACGCCGACGACACCCAGTTGGTCGTAACCCTTTCACACCTCCACCAAGCCCCCTCTGATCTTCACAGCTGCCTCTCCGAAGTCCACCGATGGATGAATCTCTCATTGCTGAAGTTGAACGGGTCCAAGACCGAGATACTCCTGATGCGCCACAAGGGGCCCTCCCTGCCACTTCACCTTTGGCCTAGCTGCCTAGGTGACCCTCCCGCACCCAAGGACGAGGTCAAGAGCCTAGGTGTGTGGATCGAGAAGGACATGAGCTTTAAAACCCAGGCAAAAAGGGTGGCAGGGACATGCTTTGGTCTACTCAGAGCCTGCAGGAAGATCTTCCCCTTGCTCCCCGAAACCGCAAGGAGGCTCCTCATTCAGGGTCTAATTCTGGCAAGATTGGACTACTGTAACGCCATCTACCTGGGAGCTCCCGAAGCCACCCTTAACACTCTGCAGAAAGTCCAAAACGCTGCTGTCCGCCTTCTTACGGGCACACCGGCAAGATCCTCTGCCAGGCCGGCGCTTAAGTCTCTCCACTGGCTTCCAGTCAGAGAAAGGGTCGTCTTCAAGGCCCTCTGCTTGGCCCATAAAACCCTCAATAACAACGGCCCCCCCCTTCTCAAAGAACTCCTAATCCCCTACAAGGCGGAGAGAGACCTCCGTTCTAGTGGAGAAAATCTGATCTTGGTTCCCAGAGTCAAAAAGGCCAAGACCGGTGGCCGTCGTTTCTCCGTCCACACGGCCAATCATTGGAACCACCTAGCACGGAGACTTAGGATAGTACCGAACCATCTCCAGTTCAGGAAAACTTTAAAGACTCTTCTTTTCCCGCAAACATAACTCCGTCAAACGGCTGAAACCCCTGGAGAAGCAGGTTAGCGCTGGGATGCTCTCTGAGTTACTACGCGCTTTATAAAACCATTAAATAATAAAATAAATAATAATAAAGTTCTGAAGTGCATATAGGAACCTGGGGAGCGACATCATCTTAAAGAGCGTCGCACGCCCCAATGGGGAAAGGGCAGTCGTCGCCACCGTGAGACGTCAAGTTTAAGCCGCTGGAGAGGGGCTTGAAGGTTACGCACGTAACGGACGGTGGAATTCAGCGAGACATGAATCCCCAGGTACCTAAAACCAGTCTCGGCCACCTGAATCGGAAATCTACGGGGCAACGGGGGTAGATCCCCAGCCAGAACGTAGACGCAGGACTTGGTCCAGTTGATAACAAGACCTGAGTTCTTCCCGAAGAGAACATCGAAAAGCACATTAAGAGACTTCCGGGGAGAGGTGAGATAAAGAAGAATGTCATCTGCATATAGCGAGACACGATCTTCAAAGTCAGGGGTCCACTGGATACCCTTAATCGAGGGTTCCCAGCGAAGCCACTCAGCCAACGGTTCCAGAGCGAGGGCAAAAAGCAACGAAGACAGCGAACAACCCTGACGGGTGCCACGTCCAAGGGCGAAAGAACCGGAAACCCTGACATTCACCACCACCTGGGCTAGTGGTCGTTCATAAAGGAGCTTCACCCAGGCGATAAATTTCGAGCCGAAACCAAAGGCCATTCAATCGTATCAAAAGCCATAGTGGCATCGAGGGAAGCCAAAATGGCAGACTCAGTCAGAGTTCCAGCTCTCGCGAGAACTCCGTGGAGTCTCCTAAGCTTAAGGGCGGTAGTTCGGTGCGGGATGAAACTGGATTGATCCGGATGGATCAAGTCGCCGACCACCTTAATCAGTCGATTAGCCAATAATTTAGCAAGTATCTTGGGCTCAGCATTAAGCAGTGAAATAGGCCTGTAGGAAGCACAACAATCACGTGGCATACCTTCCTTGTGAATGACAACGATGGTGGCCAGGCGCTGATCAATAGGAAGGAGACCAGTATCTAAAGCCTCTAGAAACATATTTCTCAAATAGGGCGCCATTTTGTCGGGCCGCACTTTGTAAAGCTCAATAGGCAAGCCATTGGGCCCCATGGCCTTACCAGATCGAAGGGCACGAATGGCACCAGCGACCTCATCCACTGTTATAGGCGCATCCATCATGGCCCTATCTTCATCAGAGAGGCAAGGTAACACGATATCGCACAACAGCAAACGGGAGTCACACTCATCTCTAACGCTCACTGAGGCATAGACCATCTGGAAATGGTCCACAAAACAGTCTACAATCCCAATCGGGTCAGACACACGATCCCCATTCGACTTTTCAATCACCGGAACAACTCGATTCGCTCTCTCAGACTTGTCCAACCACGTAATAAGCTTAGCCGCCTTATCACCCACATCGTAGAGTCTACCCTGCTGTTCTCTATGCATGACCTTGGCCGCGTCCGTCACCAGGGCTCTGTAGTCAGCCTGCTTCAGAGCTAGGGAGTGTAAAGTTGCAGGGGTATCATTCCCACCCAGTTCACTCTCAAATACTGTTATCTCATCCTCGAGACGCAATAATTCTTCATGTTTAGCCTTCTTAGCGGCAGCAATCAATGACAGTGAATAACCCCGAATAACAGTTTTGAAAGCCTCCCATAGTGAAACAGAAGAGGAGGCAGACCCCACATTTTCATTAAAGTAGCAATCAATGGCCTTGACCAGCTCAGAGCGCGTCTTGGGGTTTCGCAAATACCAAGGGTTAATAGGAGCAACTCTCCCCTCGCTACCTACCCCAACCGCAACCCTTAGCCACAGGGGAGAATGATCAGAGATGCCCCTGGGGAGGTGACGGACCTCTCGTAAGGAGGAAGAGTGGGCCGACGGCAGTAAGAAATAATCAATTCTAGAGAGACTACCGTGGGCCCCAGAATGGAACGTATATTGTAGTTGCGCGGGGTGTAGCATCCTCCAAGCATCCACTAATCCAAAGGTTTCCAGCAGTTCAGAAAGCCACATCTGGAAATTCGGTAAGTCTCTGGGCGGGTAGCGATCAGAGTTACCAGAGACCACAGAATTAAAATCCCCCCCAAGAATAAGGAGACCATCAGGAAGCCCCAACAAAAGCCGACCAAGGTCAGCATAAGTAGTGGCCTGGAGACCCGGGGGGACATATATATTAACTATAGAGAGCATCTTACCCTCCCATCTCCCCGAAATAGCAGAATATCGACCCCTATCATCAAGCATTATCTCGTCTATTTCAAGGGGCAGAGAGGATCTAATCAGAGTGCCCACCCCTCTGGAACCGGAGGTGAATCCAGCATGAGCAACCAGCCTATACCCACGTCTATCCAAAGCCCGGCAAACATTCCCTATCAGATGGGTCTCCTGTAACAAAGCAATACCAGGGGACTGGCGTCGAAGGAACTGAGACACCACTCCACGTTTTATCTTGTCCCCCAAACTATTAACGTTCCAGGACAGCAACTTCAACTCACCACCCCCCATCCCGGAAAAGGACCGTAGCCCTCCACCCCCGGAACCCAACTACAGAAGGATAAGAGCAAAGCATACAGTGTCATGTGAAAAAGACAAATACAAAAACAATAACAATCCCTCTCCCCACCCCCCAACACCCCCCGTTACAACACCCCCCACCCTGCACCCCAGCGTACGACTCAAGAGCCACCCCAATTTGCAGTGTGCCTGTCGCCCTTTCATAAATACACTACACCAAGAACCCAGGAGGAGGAAAAGGAGTCAACCCACACCCCGAACCACCCTCGGGCTCAACCCTAACAATAATGAAGCAAAATGGCATAACTCAGATGATAAGTAGTAACAAGAAACCAGATGTCGAGAACCACAATGTCACTCCGGGTCCGATGCACCCCCCTCTACTCCACCGGGCGTCCGTTTAGATCGTCTCTTTTAGGCAATGAGTCAAGCCAGTCACTGGCGCAGTCTGGTCGATCAAAGAAAAGGTTCGGTCCTCATATTCGATGCGTAATCGAGCTGGAAACAAATTCGGCATACTTGAGGCCCAAGTGCCGCAATCGCCTCTTCACTCCCTGGAACCCCATCCTTTGTTGCTGAACCCGAGGAGGTAAAATCCGGGTAGATGTTGACAGTACTACTGTGGAACTTCAAGGGGCCACGACCTCGAGAGGCTTGGAGGATGGCATCTCTATCCCGAAAATGGAAAAGCCTTGCAATGATAGGCCTCGGGGGGGCCCCTGGTTTAATCTTCCCACCCGGGAAGCGATACGCACGTTCAACAGCGAAGAATATGCTGAGTCCAGCGGGAGCAAGATGGTTGAGGATCAAATCCTCCACAAGAAGATCGACGGTGGTGCCCTCTGGATTTTTCGGCACTCCCACCAAGCGTATGTTGTTTCGCCGGGCCCTATTTTCATATTCGTCCAGTCGTCGGGCCATCAAGTCGTGCGACAATCGTAGGTTGCCAATTTCCGACTGTGCGTCCGCCATATCAGTGATAGGACTGGAGGTCTTTAAATCCAAAGCCTTGACCCTCTCATTAGTCTTGGCCAGATCCGCTCTGATAATTGTAACATCGATAGCCACAGTATCGATCTTGGAGGCAAGAGCCTCATACTGTTGTCCCAAATCAGCTTTCATCCCAGTAATGGCACTCATCAGGTCCTGAAGAGAAACCTCCGATGGCGCAGTAGAGTCCGTCTTGGGGTCCGCAAAAGAGTACGGCCGGTACTGCCGGGGGAACCCTTCAGTTGCGTATAGCGGTCCATAACATTGGTCTGAGTAGGTCCCCCACGGATCGGCGTCTTCGTCTTGCGCCTCTCGAACTCAGGTTTGGAAGCCATATTGGAAGCTGTGCCCCGAAGGGGCCCTCTGGACCTGGTGAAAATGGCCGGTGCTGGTGGGATACCGAATCAGAATTTTAGGCCAAAACGGTAGAATGCAAATCGAGGGATAAGTCGAGGGTAGAGAGATATGGCAGGCCAACACAGCGGGTCGAAGCTGCACCAACTTGGGAGCCGATCCGCTCGTAGGATAGTCACTCAAGGGGTCGAGGAGAAATCGAAACTGAAAGCGACAATGAGTCCGACTGGGAAGATGTCCCTAAGGCCGTTGTTGTTGACGTACTCCTCGGCCCACCGAAGCAGCAGAGTCCCCAGTCTCGATCGGGGTGGGCCAGAAAGATGAAGTTGACGTAAAATCGGCTCCCGACATCCAAATTCAATTTTGGAAAGGATAGTGGAGTCAGCAAGAGTAGATCTTCAAAAGCCCATAATAATAACCAGGATATTTCGAGGATAGTCGGAGGGCGGCGCGGGTCCCGGGAGCCCTCTGCTTACGCGACCATCTTGCACACATCTTGTAGCTCCTCCTGAAGTTGGCCATTCTTGATATAGACCTGAACATCCAAGAAATTTACAGTGGTTGAACTAATTGAAGCTGTGAAGGGTAGATTGAGGCTATTAATTAGCAAAAGAATACAAAGTTCCCCCGGGAAAACTAAAGAGGTATGTGTTTGTAAATATGGGAGTAGAGCAGAAGCAGGGAACGGGGTGTTCCCTTGTTGGAACTAGAAGACCTCACACACCCAGAAACCTAGGTGTCATGCTTCATCATTGGTCTCTTGCTCCTCGTCAGACTGGCGCTGCAATGCCTGACGGGCGCCGTAGGCGCTCTTTGTTGGAGATCTTTTGTTCCAGCCAATGGTTGAGTGCGTGTAAGGGGTCTGGTGAAGGTGTAGTCGTGAGGGAATAGTGAGATTAAAAGAAGGTGGGTCAGTCCACAAGGGACTTTATTCACGTGGCTGACTCCCTTAGTTAAAATGGTGGGAGGGGAGATAGGAACTGTGAGGGGCACAGTGGGCTAACTCAACCCTCTAAATAGGTCGACATGTTTCTTGCCTAACTGGCAATTCTTAAGGACCTCGGGTGCTAGGTACTACACAGTGGGAAAAATACACAATAAAATAAAGGAGATAGATACAACCTCACTGGGTCAATCAGGGAGCAGGCCAAGTGTTCCTGCTCTAGCGGGGAGACCCTAAGAGTATCCCTAATCAAGATGGCGACCGGGACGGCCGCCTAGTCCCTCGGCTCTGAAGACCATCTCCTCCCGCGCCTACATCCTGCCTGTAATCCTGCACTAAAACGGCATATTTGCGGAAATGAAAACCTCCGACCACCGACGGCGAAATCCCGAGGCTCACGCCTGCTTTAAAAAGGGAGAAACATCCAGCTACAGTTCGCGGCCCGCAGCAGCCCTGTACCGGGGCCTCGAGTAAACAGTGAGGCTGGTCATCAAGTGAACAACAGCGGGCGCCGAGAGGTGCCGGTCGGATCATGTGTGGCGAAGACCGGCCGACTTTTGACACGCATATCCTAGGGTTGTGAATCCAAGGCATGCCTGACAATGTGCTTGGGGTGAACTGCACGATTATAGGAGCCTCGATTGTTCACCCCTGGGAAGCTGTTTGCACATTGTCCCGCTATCGGCGGGCGACTCCCGAATTTCTGCTCACCTAACATCGAGCAGGGCCTGCTTCCTCACTGACAGTCGTTCTTTGCACTATATTGGTTTCGGCGGCCACGAAGGCGGTAAAATGATGCCCGATGCCCCTCTGCGTGCAACTTGGCCCCGATTCAGTGTGGCCCTACCCGTGAACACGACGGGCAAGACGGAGTGCAGCCTCGAGGAGACTGAGCCACAAAGTGATCGTGGACATGTGGAGAAGGGAGGCACAATCGAGGGGGGGGGGCACGGGAGAGATCTACACTATGGCGATCTTATGGCTGCTATTGTTGCCCTTCGTTGCAACTTGGAGCAATCTGCCCGAACCCTGGGGAGTAAGATGGATGAGGTCGTTTTTGCAATGGGGCAATCGAGAACGGCTGGTCAACAGATATATAACGAAATGCCTCATTCTATGCCCGGCTGTAACAAGATGGCGGCCCTAAGCGACACCGGCGGACTTGATATCCTTAACCCCGGGACGTCTCTTGTTGATGATGTCGAATGCCTGGGACGATGTGTAGACCTTGGAATTGAATCGCGATGGGAGTATTCGTCCCGAGCCATGCTTCTAGATACCCAGGGGTTACTTCAGTTGTGGTTTGACATTGAGACTTTCCCCCCTGGCCCTGCTCTGATGTATAACATGTGGAAGATGTGCTTTCGGGCCGGGCCGGGGCCAATGGATCGGCGGGAAAGGGGCCTGGCCGATGTCCGGCTGCATCAAATCGACGCTAAGGTGCTGCTGTTCGAGCCCGCCTGGACACTTCGACTCCCCGTACTGGTTGAATTGGAAACTGAGACTTTGGTGAGCATTGGCAGAAAAGATAAGACGGTACAGGGATGAACTGTGCCTACTACAGACTGACAGTTCCTTAGCCGGTGGCCGAGAAGGATGTGCGACGTGCTGATTTACCTGATAGCGTAGTATGCCGATTATGTGCCTTGAAAATTGTTTGATAGTAATGATTCTTGCCATTGGATTTTACACCCCGTGCTGATATAGAAATGGCGGGAGGGAGATGCCGGGGGACTGTTGGAGGGCTCCTCTCCGCTTCTCACTACTCTCATTGTAGTTATAGATTAGGACCTTTTTCTTATCTTCTATAATTCGGGACTCTCTTTTTGGGGCGACAGGCACACTGCTAGGGGGGGTAGGCCGTAGCCAGCTGCAGGGGTGCAGGGTGGGGGGTTGGAGGGGTTTTTGTTTATTCTCTTTTTGTTCTATGGGCCTCCTATTCTTTCTCTTTATTTTCCTATAATGCCATATAGTGGATTGATTCTTTGTTTATCGAAGTTTAAACAGTATGTGCTAATGTTTATTTAGATGTTTCCGTCTATGAGGATAGTTGCGATATTGATGTAATAAGTGAACGTGTACTGATTTCTCCTGATCCTTCGACGCTGGAGCTAATGTTCTGACTTAAATTGCCTTGATAATACTCATCCTGACGAACTAAAATTTAAAATTTGACCTCAGTAAATATGTAACTAATTCTCTGTGCACTGACGCATTGCTCTGTATTGTACTGATAAGCCTTAGGGCTTTTTTTGTTGGAATCTGTGTACAACCGTTTATAAATAAAGGTCTTCCAAAAATTAAAAAAAAAAAAAAAAAGAGTATCCCTAATGGGCCCCGCAGTCTGTTCCCGTGGGGCTGCTCGTTAAGGTAAGGTACCTGTAGCATGAGCAGCCTGGGTGTGAAACCTACCCCCACGCAAGGCGCCCCGTCGGTGGCGCGGAACAGCTGGTGATTGAGGCTATTATTATTCAGTTCTTTTACAAATATTTCTGCTTCACTTATCGAGCCTTGCCAAATTATAAAAAGATCATTGATAAATCTTAACCAGATCTTAATATTGCTGGTGCCTGTAGTAGTGTATTCCTTTAACAGTACCAGCTCCTCCCACCAACCCATGTGTAGACAGGCATAGCTGGGGGAGACGCTGGCCCCCATCGCTATGCCACATTGTTGTTGGTATAAAGCATTCTGGAATAGAAAAATATTGTTACACAAACAGAAATCTACCATGTTAATAAACATTTTGTTATGCTGTACAAAGTCAGGTGGTCTTCTGGATAGATAGTGGTGGAGCGCACACAATCCGTCATGATGGTTAATAGATGTATAGAGTGAAGTAACATCCAATGCAATGAGTAAAAAGTCATTCTGTCAATTGAAATTTTGTATTTTAGAAAGAAAGTCCCCTGTGTCCCTAATATATGAAGGGAGATGTTGGACAAATTCTTGTAGATAAAAGTCTACATATTGTGACGTTCTTCCAAGCAGACTATTGCGCGCACAAATAATTGGCCTCCCTGGTGGTTTGGAAGAGTTTTTGTGTATCTTGAGTATGAAGTATAGTATTGGTGTTACCGGGTTTTCATTCCATAGAAATTTATACTCTTGGAGAGTTAGCAACCCTGCATTTTTCCATGCCACCAATTTCATGTTGTATTCATTGTACATGGATTTTAGCGCTCGTTGGTCACTGTGACGGTAGCATTTCCTATCTGAGAGTTGTATATATATGTACCCTATGTACTCTAAAGATCTTTTTAAAATTTTTAAAGAAATTTCTGTGCTCACTAATGATAATGCGCCCTGCGACAACTCAGTGGAAACTTGCAATAAGATTGCTCGCTACTTCTCAGATAAAATCACCAACATCTATACCAGTTTCTCTGACAAGCTGCCAGCTGGCCGTGAGTTTACTGAAAGTGCTGTTGCCAATTCCACTGAGTCTTGCCTCCAATACTTCTCGGTTCCCACTCCCGAAACGCTTGTAAACATCTGCAAGAGCGTCAAATCGGGTTCCCCTCGGGACCCTGCTCCCCCGAAAGTACTCAGAGAGAGCTTACAGGTACTAGAACCCTACTTTAGGCATATAATTCAATTATCCTTCTCCTCTGCGCACTTACCAATTGATTGGAAGAGGGCAATTGTATTACCTATTAAAAAGAAGCCTAATGTAAGTCAGGACACCTTGGAAAATCTGAGACCAATCTCTCTATTACCCTATCTTGCTAAAGTGACCGAAAAAATTGCAAACAAACAACTTATGGCTCACTTTGAAGCTAATAAATCCTTGCACAGCTCCCAGTCCGGTTTTCGGACCAATTACTCCACCGAGACTGCCCTCCTGAGAGCTACTGAAACGCTTCGGGCAGGAGCTGATGAGGGTCATACGATGGCGCTCATAATGTTGGACCTCAGTGCTGCGTTTGACACTGTAGCTCATTCCATCCTGCTACAGTGTCTAAACCAGGCTGGGGTCACAAAGGCGGCATTGGGATGGCTTAAATCCTTCCTAATAGACCGAAGCTTCCAGGTTCAGAGAGGCAATTCCCTCTCAGACAGCATTGCCCTAGAACAGGGGGTGCCTCAGGGCTCTGCCCTGAGCCCCACCCTGTTTAACCTTTATATGGCCCCACTGGCGGAGGTGGTTCAGTCGTACGGCATAAAATTAGTTTCTTATGCCGACGATACCCAACTCCTCATCTCCCTATCCCAGACACCCACCTTGGCTGCTGCTAACTTCAAATCGTGCATGCAGGAGCTTGCAGGCTGGATGAACCAACACTGCCTCAAGCTCAATGGTTCGAAAACAGAGGTGCTTGTGATTGGGGGTAACTCGGCCAGTTGGACCCTGGACTGGTGGCCTTCCTGTCTTGGTCCTATGCCTTCTCCGTGCAAGGAAGCAAAGAACCTGGGTGTATGGGTTGATCCCAGACTCTCCTATGACAGCCACGTCCAGAAGCTAGCAGGAAAGTGCTTTGGTGTATTGAAGACCTTAAATCGCACCCTGGACCTCCTTCCTTTAGAGGCCAGACGCACGATGACTCAAGCTTTAGTCACTTCCCGTATTGATTACGGTAATGTTCTACTCTTAGGAACCACTGAGAAGAACATTAAAAAACTCCAGGTTCTTCAGAACACGGCGGCCCGTCTGGTCCTCAGGCTTCCCAGAAGAGTGGCCTCTAAGCCTACACTAGTGGCTCTTCACTGGCTCCCTATAAAAAAGAGGATCCTGTTTAAAGCGCTCCTTATATGCTACAGGATTACCTCTCAGGTAGCCCCTGAATATCTGAAGGATCTCGCAATCCCCTATATGCCCAACAGAGAATTGCGCTCCAAGGGTACCGGGCTTCTGTGTGCCCCCCGGATAAACAAAGCCAGAATGGGAGGGCGCTCCTTTCGTGCGCTGGCGGCCAAGAATTGGAACCTTCTTCCTCTGCATATCAGATTGGCTGAGACAGAGACCCTATTTAGGAGGCTTTTAAAAACTCACCTTTTCACCCTGTAGGTCGCTCACTTTCTCCTGCTTCTCTCTCCACAGCGCGGGGACACGCCGAGATGGCGTCACCAGGCGCTTTATAAAATCCTTTATTATTATTATTTATTATTACCCTTTCAGACAGAGAGTGACGCATAAATTATGAAAAAAAGAATCAAACAATATAGAGCACCTTCAACACCAGCAACACTCTAAATTTGCTCACCTCAAATGTCTGCTTTTCTATCAAAGTCTTTAATAAACTTTGGTAGAGTAGAAGATATTTGAGGTGAGCAAATTTAGAGTGTAGCTGGTGTTGAGGTTGCTCTATATTATTATTAGCTAGCTTGTAAAGCGCCGGGTTATTTCAACGAAGTGTCTCCGCGCTAGAACATCAATGAAAACCCAGCGACAGTCCTGACCTAGCGACCTTCCTACGCATAGGACTGACAGAACAATAGAAGGCAGGAATATTACTTACGTCCCCCAGACGGGTGTCAGGAGAGTCAAGTTTTTAAATTTTTTCAGATCAGAGACTCCGACACGCAGGTCCTAAGATCCGCAGGCAGGTCATTCCATGCCTTAGCTGCCAGGAAGCCAAAAGATCTCCCTCCAGCTCGAACCTTCCGCACCCTGAGCACAATCACCCTAGCAGAGCCAAGCGATCCCAGATCCCCTGTGGGCCGATAAGCTGTAAGAAGGGGGAGCAGGAATCGCATCCCCTTCTGACTAAGGATCCTATGACCAAAGCATAAGGCCTTTAAAGTAACTCTGGCCTGAATTGGGAGCCAATGAAGTTTCTTCAAAGCTTCATCCACCGAGACCCGCCTAGGGATGTTTAAGAACAGCTGGGCTGCAGAATTTTGGACCTTCTGCAAGAGGTTAAAATTTTTAGCAGTCACCACTAGGTACAATATGTTGCAGTAATCAAGGCGAGATGTAACAAGAGCCTGTACAATAGTTCTTTTAGCGCCAAGGGGGAGAAGGTCCAAAATGTTGCGTAGCATTTTAAGAATGCCAAAGGAGGCTCCAGCCACAGCGGTAATTTGCTCAGAGAAGGACAGCTTTTCATAGAACCGTACTCTCAGATTCTTCACCTTTGAATTTGGTGCCAGAGTAGGTCCTAGTTCCTCAGGCTACCAATGCTGTGACCAGAGAGAGGGATGTTTTCCAACAACCATCACCTCTGTCTTCCCTGCATTCAGCTGGAGGCAGCTGTATCTCATCCAGTCCGCAAGCTCCCCCAAGCAGACCTGAAAATCAGATGCCATTCCAGATTCCTTTTGCTCCAGGGTCACAATCAGCTGAGTTTCATCAGCATATGACACCAGCTTTATCCCATGCATCAATACAATATACACCAGAGCGCGCATATAGATATTAAATAAGGTGGGGCTAACAGCTGAACCCTGCGGCACCCCCTGTGACACCCCCTGCGACAGATGACAGACTCTGGAATTGAATGGATGTTGCAGAACCTGGAAGGATCTGTTCTGCAAGAAGTTTTTCATCCACTTCCATGTGCCGCCATCGACCCCGGCCTCCCGCAGTCTCTCAAGCAGGAGGCCGTGGGACACTGTGTCGAATGCAGCACTCAGGTCCAGAAGGATCATAGCAGTGGTCCTTCCTTCGTCGACAGCAATTTCAGCACTTCTGCTGCCAGGAGAAGGGCTGACTCCATGCTATGAAGTGGCCTAAAGCCAGACTGGGTATTGTGAAGAACCCGTCTCTCTTCCAGAAACATAGACAGTTGTCCATTAAGATGTTTCTCTGCAATTTATGCTACCTAGGGGAGCAGAGAGATCGCTCTAAGATTTTCAGGGTGAGCAGGATCCAAAGATGGTTTCTTCAGCAAAGGGACCTTCATAGTGTGTTTCCAATTACTGTGAACCTGCCCGGTGCTAAAGGACATGTTCAGTAGTGATGTGAACCTCACTTTCCATAGGAGGATGAAAAACAAACTTATCCTTGGTCCAGGGGGCCTCTACGACAGGAGCGGGGACAAAATTCCTGCTACTTTCCAGGAAGGTGGCATATATTCTATCTATCTTGCCCACAAAATAATCAGCGACCTTATTACACTGATCCGTAGGAGCAGGAAGTGCAATAGTCACACGTTCCAGAGAGGACAGTTGCTTCATAACCCGAAAGATGGTCTTAGTAGAATTTTTAGCTAAATCAATTTGTTCTGTATAATATTCCCTCCGCACTCTCCTAATCTCACGGTGGTAAAACCTCAAAGCCCCTAGATACGTCTGCCTGTCTTTATCCAGGTAGATCTTCCTCCATTGGCATTCAAGGCGCTTACAACCGGATTTCAATTGCGCCAGTTTTTCTGAAAATTATTTCGCAGAAGCTGTCAGACGCGTGCTTTTACATGGTTTCAGTGGTATCAGGGAGTCCACAGCCTCCGTGATCCAGCAGGATATTAAGTTATCAGCTATTTGGGGAGCCACCCCTAAATCAGGGGTACTAGAGGCCAGTGCCTCCTCAAAGGAGTCCTGAGTTAACGTGGCACATTTCCGAACCATCATGGGCTCAGAGAACTTTCCCTGCTTGCAGAGGACCTTTCCAGGGGTCAGAATCCTAAAAGGGAGTATATATTGGTCAAACCAGGCTACAGGGACTGGTATTGCGGCATCTACCTGCGTAAAATTCGTAAAGATATTATCTAAAGTATAGCCCCTATTGTGTGTGGGGTATGGACCAATTGATTAAGGCCCATTGCCTGGAGTCCTAGGGTCAGCGCCGCCGCAGATTCTTTACTTTCCTTATCTTCTAAATGAAGATTAAGATCACCCAAGAGAATGAAATTAGGGTAGCGAATAGCATAAGGGGATAAAATTTCAAAAAGCTCATCAATAAAAGCTCTCCCCGGCCAGGGGGTCTATAGCTAAGAAGCCCTACAATCGATTTTGTACTAGTGATAGTCAGATTTAAAAAGGCTGCTTCGCAACTAGTCATCGCTAGTTTATACATTTTAAGCTGAAATTATTTCCTGAATATCACAGCAAGGCCGCCCCCGCCCCCACCCCACCTCTTACCAGACCTATCCACCCTACGGATAGCATAGCCTTCGGGTAGGGCGTCCAGGATATCTGGGGCAGACGTATCATTAAGCCAGGTTTCTACTAGAAATAGCCCAGCCGGTTTATGGTCAACAAGAAGATCATAGATTTCTAAACTGTGTTTGCTAAGCGATCTGCAATTAAGGGAAAGACAGAGTAAGGGGACGCTTGCTGTTCTCAATGCTTCCCTTCTACCCCTTGCTTCCCCACCCGATGTCAGCAGAAAGCCACAGTTCTTACAGTCCCTTCGCCCGCTATCAGCAACCATAGAGTGTAGACAAACAGTGTCTCCAAGACTTCTAAGGGCCAACAATTCCTCAAAAGAGTACACATTCTAAAGCTTGACAAAAGTTCCAGGGGTCTTGGCCCCTGGCACCGTCCAGGCGTGGACGGTCTTGTCTTAGGCGTGCCTTTGGCGCGCCTGCTTGAGCATACACCTAAATAGTTTGTGCGCTGGGAGCACTAGACCGCTCCAGCAGTGCCACACCCTGCGCCAGAAATGAGGGTAGCAAAAATGATGCAGAGGGTACGTTGCAGCGCCCTCCGCTCAAACAGCCCAAGCTGCGGCGGACCAGGGCGAGAGTACCCTCGGTGAATCTAGGTGCCAGCAAACAGTAAGCAGCCCCCTTCTCTTCCCCCACTGTACCAACAACTGTGCAGCAAGAATGTGATTAAAAGGATTAAAAAAGTTATTTTTAAAATCAGGGCTAAAACTAATAACAAAGCAACGAATAGCAATAGTCAAATGCCACAGCGCTAGCGAGGACAGCGCAAAGGACTAACAGATGTCCACTGCGCGCCCGCTTGAGCATGTGCCTAAATAGTGTGTGTGCTGGAAGCACTAGACCGCTCCAGCAGCGCCACACTTGGCGCCGGAAGTGAGGATAGCGAAAATGATGCCGAGAGAGAGAAAGAGAGATGTAATCATCAAATAAAAGAATTTCTGTTTGCGCTGCTGTGAGTGCTATCTGTTCTTTGCTAGTTTGATGGATTTTCTATTTTTATTAGTTAAGATTCGGAGCTACCATAAGGTCGAGATACATATAAAAGGAATAAATTACATTTTATACAAGTGTAAAAAAACTTTTTTTAAATGTGAACATTTAATAACATATCACTTCATTTTCAGGGCACATTAACAATTGACGAGTGTCTTCAACAGAACAAACCATTCTAATAAAGAAGGCCTTCAAAAATTGTAGATGCAGAATCTGCACTGCTGGACAAAAAAGATTACATTGCCAAAATGTTGCATCCTGTAATTACAAACATTCCCGATCATGTTCTTAAGTTTCATTTTTTCGGTGTCTATTACGCTCATTATAAAACGCACAGCGAGTCCCATGATCAAAATTCCTTGTTAAAAACAGTTGTTTTTTTATAAGAATGTTTTTATTGAATATATATGCACACACACACACATATAAATAAAAAAGAAAAGGGGGGTTCCTGGGCCTCCCAAAAAACACAAACAATAAAAAAAGAAACCCAGCGACAGTCCTGACCTAGCGACCTTCCTACGCATAGGACTGACAGAACAATAGAAGGCAGGAATATTACTTACGTCCACCAGACGGGTGTCAGGAGAGTCAAGTTTTTAAATTTTTTCAGATCAGAGACTCCGACACGCAGGTCCTAAGATCCGCAGGCAGGTCATTCCATGCCTTAGCTGCCAGGAAGCCAAAAGATCTCCCTCCAGCTCGAACCTTCCGCACCCTGAGCACAATCACCCTAGCAGAGCCAAGCGATCCCAGATCCCCTGTGGGCCGATAAGCTGTAAGAAGGGGGAGCAGGAATCGCATCCCCTTCTGACTAAGGATCCTATGACCAAAGCATAAGGCCTTTAAAGTAACTCTGGCCTGAATTGGGAGCCAATGAAGTTTCTTCAAAGCTTCGTCCACCGAGACCCGCCTAGGGATGTTTAAGAACAGCTGGGCTGCAGCATTTTGGACCTTCTGCAAGAGGTTAAAATTTTTAGCAGTCACCACTAGGTACAATATGTTGCAGTAATCAAGGCGAGATGTAACAAAAGCCTGTACAATAGTTCTTTTAGCGCCAAGGGGGAGAAGGTCCAAAATGTTGCGTAGCATTTTAAGAATGCCAAAGGAGGCTCCAGCCACAGCGGTAATTTGCTCAGAGAAGGACAGCTTTTCATAGAACCGTACTCTCAGATTCTTCACCTTTGATTTTGGTGCCAGAGTAGGTCCTAGTTCCTCAGGCTACCAATGCTGTGACCAGAGAGAGGGATGTTTTCCAACAACCATCACCTCTGTCTTCCCTGCATTCAGCTGGAGGCAGCTGTATCTCATCCAGTCCGCAAGCTCCCCCAAGCAGACCTTAAAATCAGATGCCATTCCAGATTCCTTTTGCTCCAGGGTCACAATCAGCTGAGTTTCATCAGCATATGACACCAGCTTTATCCCATGCATCAATACAATATACACCAGAGCGCGCATATAGATATTAAATAAGGTGGGGCTAACAGCTGAACCCTGCGGCACCCCCTGTGACACCCCCTGCGACAGATGACAGACTCTGGAATTGAATGGATGTTGCAGAACCTGGAAGGATCTGTTCTGCAAGAAGTTTTTCATCCACTTCCATGTGCCGCCATCGACCCCGGCCTCCCGCAGTCTCTCAAGCAGGAGGCCGTGGGACACTGTGTCGAATGCAGCACTCAGGTCCAGAAGGATCATAGCAGTGGTCCTTCCTTCGTCGACAGCAATTTCAGCACTTCTGCTGCCAGGAGAAGGGCTGACTCCATGCTATGGAGTGGCCTAAAGCCAGACTGGGTATCGTGAAGAACCCGTCTCTCTTCCAGAAACATAGACAGTTGTCCATTAAGATGTTTCTCTGCAATTTATGCTACCTAGGGGAGCAGAGAGATCGCTCTAAGATTTTCAGGGCGAGCAGGATCCAAAGATGGTTTCTTCAGCAAAGGGACCTTCATAGTGTGTTTCCAATTACTGTGAACCTGCCCGGTGCTAAAGGACATGTTCAGTAGTGATGTGAACCTCACTTTCCATAGGAGGATGAAAAACAAACTTATCCTTGGTCCAGGGGGCCTCTACGACAGGAGCGGGGACAAAATTCCTGCTACTTTCCAGGAAGGTGGCATATATTCTATCTATCTTGCCCACAAAATAATCAGCGACCTTATTACACTGATCCGTAGGAGCAGGAAGTGCAATAGTCACACGTTCCAGAGAGGACAGTTGCTTCATAACCCGAAAGATGGTCTTAGTAGAATTTTTAGCTAAATCAATTTGTTCTGTATAATATTCCCTCCGCACTCTCCTAATCTCACGGTGGTAAAACCTCAAAGCCCCTAGATACGTCTGCCTGTCTTTATCCAGGTAGATCTTCCTCCACTGGCATTCAAGGCGCTTACAACCGGATTTCAATTGCGCCAGTTTTTCTGAAAATTATTTCGCAGAAGCTGTCAGACGCGTGCTTTTACATGGTTTCAGTGGTATCAGGGAGTCCACAGCCTCCGTGATCCAGCAGGATATTAAGTTATCAGCTATTTGGGGAGCCACCCCTAAATCAGGGGTACTAGAGGCCAGTGCCTCCTCAAAGGAGTCCTGAGTTAACGTGGCACATTTCCGAACCATCATGGGCTCAGAGAACTTTCCCTGCTTGCAGAGGACCTTTCCAGGGGTCAGAATCCTAAAAGGGAGTATATATTGGTCAAACCAGGCTACAGGGACTGGTATTGCGGCATCTACCTGCGTAAAATTCGTAAAGATATTATCTAAAGTATAGCCCCTATTGTGTGTGGGGTATGGACCAATTGATTAAGGCCCATTGCCTGGAGTCCTAGGGTCAGCGCCGCCGCAGATTCTTTACTTTCCTTATCTTCTAAATGAAGATTAAGATCACCCAAGAGAATGAAATTAGGGTAGCGAATAGCATAAGGGGATAAAATTTCAAAAAGCTCATCAATAAAAGCTCTCCCCGGCCAGGGGGTCTATAGCTAAGAAGCCCTACAATCGATTTTGTACTAGTGATAGTCAGATTTAAAAAGGCTGCTTCGCAACTAGTCATCGCTAGTTTATACATTTTAAGCTGAAATTATTTCCTGAATATCACAGCAAGGCCGCCCCCGCCCCCACCCCACCTCTTACCAGACCTATCCACCCTACGGATAGCATAGCCTTCGGGTAGGGCGTCCAGGATATCTGGGGCAGACGTATCATTAAGCCAGGTTTCTACTAGAAATAGCCCAGCCGGTTTATGGTCAACAAGAAGATCATAGATTTCTAAACTGTGTTTGCTAAGCGATCTGCAATTAAGGGAAAGACAGAGTAAGGGGACGCTTGCTGTTCTCAATGCTTCCCTTCTACCCCTTGCTTCCCCACCCGATGTCAGCAGAAAGCCACAGTTCTTACAGTCCCTTCGCCCGCTATCGGCCACCATAGAGTGTAGACAAACAGTGTCTCCAAGACTTCTAAGGGCCAACAATTCCTCAAAAGAGTACACATTCTAAAGCTTGACAAAAGTTCCAGGGGTCTTGGCCCCTGGCACCGTCCAGGCGTGGACGGTCTTGTCTTAGGCGTGCCTTTGGCGCGCCTGCTTGAGCATACACCTAAATAGTTTGTGCGCTGGGAGCACTAGACCGCTCCAGCAGTGCCACACCCTGCGCCAGAAATGAGGGTAGCAAAAATGATGCAGAGGGTACGTTGCAGCGCCCTCCGCTCAAACAGCCCAAGCTGCGGCGGACCAGGGCGAGAGTACCCTCGGTGAATCTAGGTGCCAGCAAACAGTAAGCAGCCCCCTTCTCTTCCCCCACTGTACCAACAACTGTGCAGCAAGAATGTGATTAAAAGGATTAAAAAAGTTATTTTTAAAATCAGGGCTAAAACTAATAACAAAGCAACGAATAGCAATAGTCAAATGCCACAGCGCTAGCGAGGACAGCGCAAAGGACTAACAGATGTCCACTGCGCGCCCGCTTGAGCATGTGCCTAAATAGTGTGTGTGCTGGAAGCACTAGACCGCTCCAGCAGCGCCACACTTGGCGCCGGAAGTGAGGATAGCGAAAATGATGCCGAGAGAGAGAAAGAGAGATGTAATCATCAAATAAAAGAATTTCTGTTTGCGCTGCTGTGAGTGCTATCTGTTCTTTGCTAGTTTGATGGATTTTCTATTTTTATTAGTTAAGATTCGGAGCTACCATAAGGTCGAGATACATATAAAAGGAATAAATTACATTTTATACAAGTGTAAAAAAACTTTTTTTAAATGTGAACATTTAATAACATATCACTTCATTTTCAGGGCACATTAACAATTGACGAGTGTCTTCAACAGAACAAACCATTCTAATAAAGAAGGCCTTCAAAAATTGTAGATGCAGAATCTGCACTGCTGGACAAAAAAGATTACATTGCCAAAATGTTGCATCCTGTAATTACAAACATTCCCGATCATGTTCTTAAGTTTCATTTTTTCTGTGTCTATTACGCTCATTATAAAACGCACAGCGAGTCCCATGATCAAAATTCCTTGTTAAAAACAGTTGTTTTTTTATAAGAATGTTTTTATTGAATATATATGCACACACACACACATATAAATAAAAAAGAAAAGGGGGGTTCCTGGGCCTCCCAAAAAACACAAACAATAAAAAAAGAAACCCAGCGACAGTCCTGACCTAGCGACCTTCCTACGCATAGGACTGACAGAACAATAGAAGGCAGGAATATTACTTACGTCCACCAGACGGGTGTCAGGAGAGTCAAGTTTTTAAATTTTTTCAGATCAGAGACTCCGACACGCAGGTCCTAAGATCCGCAGGCAGGTCATTCCATGCCTTAGCTGCCAGGAAGCCAAAAGATCTCCCTCCAGCTCGAACCTTCCGCACCCTGAGCACAATCACCCTAGCAGAGCCAAGCGATCCCAGATCCCCTGTGGGCCGATAAGCTGTAAGAAGGGGGAGCAGGAATCGCATCCCCTTCTGACTAAGGATCCTATGACCAAAGCATAAGGCCTTTAAAGTAACTCTGGCCTGAATTGGGAGCCAATGAAGTTTCTTCAAAGCTTTGTCCACCGAGACCCGCCTAGGGATGTTTAAGAACAGCTGGGCTGCAGCATTTTGGACCTTCTGCAAGAGGTTAAAATTTTTAGCAGTCACCACTAGGTACAATATGTTGCAGTAATCAAGGCGAGATGTAACAAAAGCCTGTACAATAGTTCTTTTAGCGCCAAGGGGGAGAAGGTCCAAAATGTTGCGTAGCATTTTAAGAATGCCAAAGGAGGCTCCAGCCACAGCGGTAATTTGCTCAGAGAAGGACAGCTTTTCATAGAACCGTACTCTCAGATTCTTCACCTTTGATTTTGGTGCCAGAGTAGGTCCTAGTTCCTCAGGCTACCAATGCTGTGACCAGAGAGAGGGATGTTTTCCAACAACCATCACCTCTGTCTTCCCTGCATTCAGCTGGAGGCAGCTGTATCTCATCCAGTCCGCAAGCTCCCCCAAGCAGACCTTAAAATCAGATGCCATTCCAGATTCCTTTTGCTCCAGGGTCACAATCAGCTGAGTTTCATCAGCATATGACACCAGCTTTATCCCATGCATCAATACAATATACACCAGAGCGCGCATATAGATATTAAATAAGGTGGGGCTAACAGCTGAACCCTGCGGCACCCCCTGTGACACCCCCTGCGACAGATGACAGACTCTGGAATTGAATGGATGTTGCAGAACCTGGAAGGATCTGTTCTGCAAGAAGTTTTTCATCCACTTCCATGTGCCGCCATCGACCCCGGCCTCCCGCAGTCTCTCAAGCAGGAGGCCGTGGGACACTGTGTCGAATGCAGCACTCAGGTCCAGAAGGATCATAGCAGTGGTCCTTCCTTCGTCGACAGCAATTTCAGCACTTCTGCTGCCAGGAGAAGGGCTGACTCCATGCTATGGAGTGGCCTAAAGCCAGACTGGGTATCGTGAAGAACCCGTCTCTCTTCCAGAAACATAGACAGTTGTCCATTAAGATGTTTCTCTGCAATTTATGCTACCTAGGGGAGCAGAGAGATCGCTCTAAGATTTTCAGGGCGAGCAGGATCCAAAGATGGTTTCTTCAGCAAAGGGACCTTCATAGTGTGTTTCCAATTACTGTGAACCTGCCCGGTGCTAAAGGACATGTTCAGTAGTGATGTGAACCTCACTTTCCATAGGAGGATGAAAAACAAACTTATCCTTGGTCCAGGGGGCCTCTACGACAGGAGCGGAGACAAAATTCCTGCTACTTTCCAGGAAGGTGGCATATATTCTATCTATCTTGCCCACAAAATAATCAGCGACCTTATTACACTGATCCGTAGGAGCAGGAAGTGCAATAGTCACACGTTCCAGAGAGGACAGTTGCTTCATAACCCGAAAGATGGTCTTAGTAGAATTTTTAGCTAAATCAATTTGTTCTGTATAATATTCCCTCTGCACTCTCCTAATCTCACGGTGGTAAAACCTCAAAGCCCCTAGATACGTCTGCCTGTCTTTATCCAGGTAGATCTTCCTCCACTGGCATTCAAGGCGCTTACAACCGGATTTCAATTGCGCCAGTTTTTCTGAAAATTATTTCGCAGAAGCTGTCAGACGCGTGCTTTTACATGGTTTCAGTGGTATCAGGGAGTCCACAGCCTCCGTGATCCAGCAGGATATTAAGTTATCAGCTATTTGGGGAGCCACCCCTAAATCAGGGGTACTAGAGGCCAGTGCCTCCTCAAAGGAGTCCTGAGTTAACGTGGCACATTTCCGAACCATCATGGGCTCAGAGAACTTTCCCTGCTTGCAGAGGACCTTTCCAGGGGTCAGAATCCTAAAAGGGAGTATATATTGGTCAAACCAGGCTACAGGGACTGGTATTGCGGCATCTACCTGCGTAAAATTCGTAAAGATATTATCTAAAGTATAGCCCCTATTGTGTGTGGGGTATGGACCAATTGATTAAGGCCCATTGCCTGGAGTCCTAGGGTCAGCGCCGCCGCAGATTCTTTACTTTCCTTATCTTCTAAATGAAGATTAAGATCACCCAAGAGAATGAAATTAGGGTAGCGAATAGCATAAGGGGATAAAATTTCAAAAAGCTCATCAATAAAAGCTCTCCCCGGCCAGGGGGTCTATAGCTAAGAAGCCCTACAATCGATTTTGTACTAGTGATAGTCAGATTTAAAAAGGCTGCTTCGCAACTAGTCATCGCTAGTTTATACATTTTAAGCTGAAATTATTTCCTGAATATCACAGCAAGGCCGCCCCCGCCCCCACCCCACCTCTTACCAGACCTATCCACCCTACGGATAGCATAGCCTTCGGGTAGGGTGTCCAGGATATCTGGGGCAGACGTATCATTAAGCCAGGTTTCTACTAGAAATAGCCCAGCCGGTTTATGGTCAACAAGAAGATCATAGATTTCTAAACTGTGTTTGCTAAGCGATCTGCAATTAAGGGAAAGACAGAGTAAGGGGACGCTTGCTGTTCTCAATGCTTCCCTTCTACCCCTTGCTTCCCCACCCGATGTCAGCAGAAAGCCACAGTTCTTACAGTCCCTTCGCCCGCTATCGGCCACCATAGAGTGTAGACAAACAGTGTCTCCAAGACTTCTAAGGGCCAACAATTCCTCAAAAGAGTACACATTCTAAAGCTTGACAAAAGTTCCAGGGGTCTTGGCCCCTGGCACCGTCCAGGCGTGGACGGTCTTGTCTTAGGCGTGCCTTTGGCGCGCCTGCTTGAGCATACACCTAAATAGTTTGTGCGCTGGGAGCACTAGACCGCTCCAGCAGTGCCACACCCTGCGCCAGAAATGAGGGTAGCAAAAATGATGCAGAGGGTACGTTGCAGCGCCCTCCGCTCAAACAGCCCAAGCTGCGGCGGACCAGGGCGAGAGTACCCTCGGTGAATCTAGGTGCCAGCAAACAGTAAGCAGCCCCTTTCTCTTCCCCCACTGTACCAACAACTGTGCAGCAAGAATGTGATTAAAAGGATTAAAAAAGTTATTTTTAAAATCAGGGCTAAAACTAATAACAAAGCAACGAATAGCAATAGTCAAATGCCACAGCGCTAGCGAGGACAGCGCAAAGGACTAACAGATGTCCACTGCGCGCCCGCTTGAGCATGTGCCTAAATAGTGTGTGTGCTGGAAGCACTAGACCGCTCCAGCAGCGCCACACTTGGCGCCGGAAGTGAGGATAGCGAAAATGATGCCGAGAGAGAGAAAGAGAGATGTAATCATCAAATAAAAGAATTTCTGTTTGCGCTGCTGTGAGTGCTATCTGTTCTTTGCTAGTTTGATGGATTTTCTATTTTTATTAGTTAAGATTCGGAGCTACCATAAGGTCGAGATACATATAAAAGGAATAAATTACATTTTATACAAGTGTAAAAAAACTTTTTTTAAATGTGAACATTTAATAACATATCACTTCATTTTCAGGGCACATTAACAATTGATGAGTGTCTTCAACAGAACAAACCATTCTAATAAAGAAGGCCTTCAAAAATTGTAGATGCATAATCTGCACTGCTGGACAAAAAAGATTACATTGCCAAAATGTTGCATCCTGTAATTACAAACATTCCAGATCATGTTCTTAAGTTTCATTTTTTCGGTGTCTATTACGCTCATTATAAAACGCACAGCGAGTCCCATGATCAAAATTCCTTGTTAAAAACAGTTGTTTTTTTATAAGAATGTTTTTATTGAATATATATGCACACACACACACATATAAATAAAAAAGAAAAGGGGGGTTCCTGGGCCTCCCAAAAAACACAAACAATAAAAAAAGAAACCTCCAATGGTTGGCGGGTCATTTTAGAATTTTCACTACCCTTTATCGCCAGGCAAAACCTGGCAGTGATGGACAGTGAAAACTTGCCATTTGTTAGCCCACTCTAAATAGAATGATCAGACAAATGGCAAAACCTCTGGCAGCCTTTGCTCCATTGAAGGTGTATGTCAGCACCAGAGACGAAATAGTCTCCACCCTCGACATATTGAAGCGGGTGGAGTAACCTCTCTGCCAAACTCTGAATCGAACCCTATGTTCCTTATTTTTCCAGAGGCCAAAAAGAAGTTGGGAGCACTAACATGGCCATGCTGTAATCATCATCACTGCCAGTGTTCGCCCGAGCATTGAACACTGTAAATATTTCTTGCCCAGCAAAATGTAGCGGCAGTAAACTTTCTATGATGAGTCATTTTCATTGGCAGCAATAAGAACGTTTTGAGGCCTTCCAGCTACAATGTCCAGGAGGAGCCCTTAGATGGTGGCGCCTCGTGTATGCTGAAAGGCACAATCAGTGACAAGTTTGAATCACCAGAAGTTATATGACACTCTGCAGTAGTAGACCACATACTTCTTCATCATCACTGTCTCACACATAGCAAATAATCACATCAATGTATGCAACAGTGCACTTATGTTCACCATTAGCTGTCACAAGTTGTGACTGCTGCAGTGCTTAATTTGTAAAAGAATTAGTAACAGGGCCCAAAGTTTTGCTCAGAAGCCATGAAGGTCAGGGTGCCGAATACCAAAGCTGCGTATTCTTGATTCTATCTAAAGCCTCTATAATCCATCACCAGCCACTCCCTACCACTTTATCTCACTCTTGTAGGTTCTTTTCAACCCCTGCTTTCCCCCTTTGTCGCTGATTTTCTTTCTTTTGCTTCCTTCTTCTTTCCCTGTTTTGTGTTTTGCTTTCTATTTCGCTGTATCAAAGTTTATTCAGGAAGAATAAATGTTGATCCCAAAAATAAGTGTATATGTGCCCCACCTACAACCACTGGCTTAAATTAAGCTCTGCCGCTCTTTTATGAAGGGGCCTCCACACCCCAAGGCTAAGCACTAGTGCTAGCGCAAGCAAATACGTGATAGCGTTTATATCCTTACCACCGGGGTTTCTCTTTTATACATTAACCATATTAATACATTCAGCTACATATAATGAATAGGTGGGGCAACACGTTTAGGAAAAGAAAATATTTGTTGCAAGTTTATTAAAACATAGGTAGCGATAATTTAACGGACAATATAGGTAGTCAGCAGGGCTTTAAGTGGGATGAAAAAACTGGGGGATCTCTCAAAGGGGCGTGGCCAATGTAATTAAGGCCATGGCTTAAAAACACATACGGTAAAAATCTGTGCTTAGCATAGTGTGCCGCGTGACTTGTATTTAGCGGTTTCTGTCATTGCATCCAGATATATGATACAACAAGTAACTTCACACCTATAACAAGTCAGGGCTATTGGCTTTGTCAATGGTTGTATATTGCATAAGATAAATAAGCAGCAACTATGGCTTGTATATAATATTGAAAAAGCTTCCACTTAAAGCTCAGGTGACACCACGACAATGTTGCTGCTCCTGAGTTTCAAAAAGAGAAGGGAAACCCAGAGAGAAAATGACTCTTTTTTAAGGATTTTCCTTTCCCTACAACGCTCACCTGGCATGACCTCATGCCGTAACTTCTCCACTAGTGAGAAGTGAGCAGTGTGGGCACGGGCACATGGATGTGCCTGCTGTCACTGCAGTCCGGAAACAACGGACTACCTGTGCCAGGGTCAGTTAAGCAGCTGACACCTATCCAGAGAAAGCAAAAACCACTCCATCACCAGCAAAACTCACTGGAAATCGGTCAGCGTCGATTCAACATTCCATACGGGACGCCCGACAAATCAACGTGTGGTGGCGCGGGGGTCAGCACACGAGGCGGCAATCCAGAGGTAAGAGCACGTTTATTCACGGGAAAGAAGCGCCAACGAACGTCGCCCCAACTGACGTAGAATGTTCATAACATTCCAGAATGCGCGCGGAGAAGCACCCAGCAGGGGAGGTGATTGAAGAGCAGGGGAGATGAGAAAGAAACGACACAATAATATAATAGCTTATATGTGATTAAAGTTCAAAGTTAAAACATTCGACGTGGTTACTTTTAAGCATTTAATAAGATTCATTTGTGCAGAATCCCTGCATAAACGAATCTTAGTAAACGCCAGGAAATCCTTAGTGCTGTTTGTAGCGAGTTCACTCGGTTGGAGTAAGTGTTTTCCGTTTAAATCTTACTTTGCTGTCTCATCTAAATCTTCTGTATTTATAAGAAACCCTTTGTTTCTGCGTCTGTTCTTTTGTGATGGGAGGAGCCTTCAAAGAGGTTGGCACAATGTTAACTTAACCGACAGAAGGCCCTGGAGTCAGACAGCTTTTACGACGTTTGCATAAGCTTATTACCAAATATGGTTCAGAAGGCAGCCTTCTAGCTTCCTCGGTTGCTTTTGCTTAATGGCAGGCTTGTTAGCTCTGCGGAAAGCAGGCATGTATCACTCAGAAGGGAAGGTATTTCAATTATTTAATTCATCCCTGTAAGCATGCTGGGGCAGCGATGAGCCATAGCAGTGATTCTTACCCATCTTACCACGTGCCAAGAGCAGGACCCTTCCTTCCATCGAGCACGTACTACATCTACATATAGCAATCCCAGCCTTTCAAATAGCTAGGGCCTGCTTTGTAGTTTGGAGGACAGAATACAGTCCGTCAGGATGGTGGAGGACATTAGCTTTGCCACCTGGCGGACTACCGCAAAATTTAGAGATGACTACCAGCCCTGTGGTGATCTCTGGACAAAAAGTTTGGTGGAGGTTGGGGCAGAAAAGTCCCTTGAATAGTAATGGATGTGAACCCCTGCCCTCAGTGCCCTAGCTGTGGTGATATCTGAATCCCTGGTAATACATTTTGGTCACGAGCGAACGTAGATCATGTGTGTGCGCCATGACCCAGGCCTGTCTCATGAATTGCAGTCCTGCTAAAACTAGGAGGGGTACCCAAAGTGCTACCTGTGAATGTGGTGGCAGCATACCGAATTTTAAGTTTTAGTTAGCAGTAAACAGGGCTTTTCACCTGTGTCACAGGAGTGGTTCCTCCTGGCCCACTCTGGTAACATTCTGCTGGTGTGTGCTTAACTAACTCCTGGCTTGTATTGGGTTTCATGCAGTGCCGGACAGTGTGTGTGTGTGCGTGTGCATGCTGAGATGTGCATGTGCCTGTGAAGTGGTACAGTACAAGAGTTAGTGTGCACGGTTGTGTGCCTGTGTTGGGGTATATGTGCGTTTTTTAAGTGGTACAGTACATGAGTGAGTGAGCGTGATTGCTTGTGGGCGCTGGGATGTATAAACAGGCCCGGACTGGCCGTAGCAGGCACCGGGCAATCCCCCGTTGCGCCGCACGGGTGGGGGCTGCAAAATCGGCCCTGTAACAAAATCGGCCGAAAACCGGCCCTAGCAAAGAGCTCGGCGGCAACCCGGGGGGTGGGGGGATTGTGCCCGAGCACTGTGCCAGGGCCGGTTTTGGTTCCCAGTCCGGCCCTGTTTATAAATGCCTATGAAGGGCACAGTAGATGGAAGACAGCACACATGTCTTCCAAAAAAAGGCTCAAAATTCTCCACACTGGCCCCCACCTTTTGGAATTCCCTCCCAGCCCACATCAGATCCTCCACCCAATATTCTCTCTTCAGAAAGGCACTAAAAACTTTCATGTTTTTACAAGCCTTCCCTCAATAATTTCTTCCATGTCCACCCTCCGCCCCGCCCTTTGAGGCATCAGTAAACTGTAGCGCCAAGAAACCGCAAGGTGTATGCGCGCTTTAAAAATATTTTTAAACTCAAACTCAAACATGTTTTTGCATGTGCACAAAGGTATGCAACACACAGAACACAAACGTCAAAGACATAGACACTAAGGGCCATATGTACAAAGCATTTTTGCATCCGCAAACAGTTCGATTTGCAAAATCGGGCAGTTTGTTATGGCAAAAATGCTTTACCAAATGTACAGACACCCAAACAGTGATTCTACAGAGTCGCAGTATGGGTATAGGACTTGCTATTTGGAAATCCATATTCCACTCTTTGTACATCTGGCCCCAAATCACATATGTGACTGGAAATAGATGATACAAATTGGAGCTGCAGACTACCAAATGTCAAAATAAAGCAGTACAACAGGGTAGAGAAGCTCAGCACGAGTTCTGCTTGTTTGGACCAGGACTGGGGACTAAGCGTCTTCCATAGTCCATGCTGGGTGAGAGGACATCACCAAGTAGAATCGATAATACTCGCCCTGGAGCGTGGCGCATCAGCTTCTACCTGACCCAAGATCAGAGGACCCCGTGAGGAGTGGAAGATTGCCTGGAGGGCGAGAGGTTTAGTGGGGATCCCGTTGAGTGGATCCCGGGAGCTGAGTGTGAGATTTGATTCCATACTGGGACTGCTGCATTGATCGGGTCGTCTGCCTGTGTGCATGGCTCATGACCCCTGTATGCCATGTAGGGGCAAGATTGAAGGCATAAACCTGTCACCCTGGTGCAGCATTGTGGTGAGAGGGCAGTTGCCCAGTGTATGCCGCAATGAATCTTAACGGCCATTGCCCTGATGCTGCATTGTCGTGAAGAGGGCTGTCGCCATGTGCAGAGTTGTGACCCAAAGTGTGATGCAGCATTAAGTGCGTGTTCGTGACCCCTGTATGCTAGGTGTGGGGTGTGGTGAATCTTGAGGGCCATTAGCCTGGTTCAGCGCTGTAGTAACGAGAGTGCCATAGCTCTGAACAGTGTTGTGGCAGCAGTGTGTCTTCACCTTGAGTGTCGGAAAGCAAACCCTGTAGTCCATCTTGGGGGCCCCAGGAGCCGGTATGAACCGTGACTCATGAAGCAAGCACAAACTGTGAATTCAGAGCGGCTACGTCATCATCGGAATGTCAGGAGCACCCAGAGTTTGCCGACAGGACAAACAGTACTTACCACAACAATGGAGAAGCACCGCGGAGGTCCAGACTCCATAGGAATCCATCTATGTTTGGTAAATAACTTTCGCCGGAGTCTGTGACATGCAGGTTGGCTGCCCAAACCAGCTCCAGTACCCAACCAAGATCGGACGCCACCTGCCGATCGCATTTCATAAAAGTCCGGGAGGGGAGCCAGGTTGCGTCAAATGTTTCCATCCTGTCGCGTATCACAGAGAGCATAAATAGACAGTAGTGGCTGCCACTATAGTAAAGTGGTAGGGTGGATGGCCAGGGGGGCTTATGGTTGGGTTTTTAAAAATAAAATAAAAAGACTTACCTGCCACTTCGCTCCCAGCTGCCTCGTTGCTCCTCTCAACAATCAACAACAAAGTTGCCAATACTGATTGTTCTTTTTAACAGCAAATGCCCATGGGTGCGCAGACTTGAATCAAAGGCACCCAAGTGGATTCTTATCCAAATTGCTCCTCTCGTCCCGTCCCGAGGTGCATGAGCTTTACTGTATAGGCTCCTCACCCAATGGCTAGTATGAGAGCGCTCCATGGATTGGCCTTGAGAGGGCTGGTTTAACACTCACTCAGGCACAGGGAGCCTGCAGCTCTTCTCTAACCCGGCTATACAATACAGCTGTGTTGGAGAAACTGAAGTGCGCATGTCTGTTTGGCCGGCCAGTCTATTTGGCCAGCCTAAGACGGCCGGCCAAACTGACATACGCACCGGCCAAACTGACATGTGCACGTATAAGTGCCTACCATGCCTCCCTACTGCTGACAGCATGGAACCGCCCCAGCTCTTACGTTTGCTGGGCTGGCAGTGAGGTAAGAAAAATAAAATGGCTGTATTATCATTTTATTTTTTAGTGGGGTGATGCTCCGCCGCCATAGTGGAGATGCCGCACTGTAAACAGACCACACTGTCCCTCACCAAATAGAAAGAATTGGTGTGGTAGTAGGTGAGTAAATAAGGTTCACTTGAGGAGTATTTAAAGGGTATATGCTAGAGTCCCTGTGGCCGCCCAGCAGAAGTAGCAGGAGATCCAGTGGAAGAATGATCCCCAACATTTCTCTGATTTGTGAAATAATCGTCTTCCAGTAATCTTGCATGTGTGTGCATGACCACCACATGTGGAGAAAGGTGCCACTTTCGCCACAGTTTTTCCATCAGGCCTCTGGGCATCTAAACATCGTATGGAGTTGTGTGCGTGAGAGGTACCATCTGGTAAGGAACTGGTATGCTTTCTCTTTGTGGGCACTGCAGTTGGAAGATTTTGAAGCCCTTTGCCATATTTTACTCCAGGTATCGTCTGCCTTAGTTTCAGACCTAGGTTCCTCTTCCAATATTGTGTATATATTGATGTTTAGGTTTAGAGGTGAGGTCTAATATTGTGCGCTGCAGCCATGTGATGCCTTCAGGACTATTTTCTTTACAAATATAGCCTTTAGAGGAGTTCTAGTACAGCATGCATTGCCTGTTATTGCTCCTGAACAGACCCAGTGCATCAGTTGTGTGAGTCGAAAGTCATCTGCCCTGCCCAGATGCCAGCCCTCCTGAATCTCCTTTTGGGTGAACTTATCACATAAGAGTAGCGATCAATCATACTTGGGAGACTCCCAGCATTCCGAATCCTGAAGTGGCGGTCCGCCCGGCTCAGTTTGAAGCCTGGGTTATGTATGAGAATAGTAGTATTGTTGTTCAATGTGCACCCACCCCTTATTGGCTGGATTGGGATTCTAATTAAGGACAGAGCAGAGCTAGAGTGTTTGGATATAAGTTTATTTTTTGGGAAACCCAATCCAACGTATGCTGTGCTGCCCTTGGGACCCTGGGAGATTTATTTTGCCATATAAAAGACAATAGTTTCGCTTGAATCTGTATCAGCAGAGGGTTAGGAAAATGTAGTGGGAGAGTATGGGCCTTGTATAGAAGTTTGGGTAAAAAGTAAATTTTTACCGACATTAGCTGCATATCCACAAGCTCTCTAACTTGCCCCAATGATAGAGGTTTTTATAAAGTATTCGGAGCAAGGGTTGAATGTTGCTCCGGAAAATGGTAATAGTAGTAGTAGTAATGCTCGGTAGGTATATGCCCAAGAATTTTACTGCCTCTCAAGTCCAGGCAAACCTGTAATGTTTAAGGACTGATTGAGAATGTGCTGCATTGTCCGCTATTCCCATGCAGCAGGATTTAATATAGTTTATGAGGAAGCCAGAGTATTCCTCGAAAAGAGCAAGTTCCTATTTCAGGACGATAAAGATGTTTCAGGTTCTTAGGAACAGTAACACATCATCTTAGTACATTGCAACGTTTAAACTCTTGTGTTCCAACCCAAATCCCTTTTAGGACTGGATTGATCTGAAATCTTTGAATAAAGGTTTCCATTGCCAGTGCAAAGTTTAAGGGGGATAGGGGGAAGCCCTGTCTGGTGCCTCTGGTGATGGAGACCTTGGGGGAGTACTAGCCATTCACTTTTATGTGGGCGGCCAGTCTGGAAGTTATCAATCACTTCATGTGGGGGCTTAATGGGATCCTATTTAGAACACTAATTATATGTAGGGCCAATGTACCCGGTCGAGGGCTTTCTCTGCGTCAAACACTCTATCAGGGAGACCGCCAGTCTGATATTACCCCTTGCGTGGCGATTCCTTATGAATATGTGGAGGCGAGCCACTAGCACGAGGTGAACATTTTCACATCTTTGTGGAGCAGAACGATCAGGCGGTAGGCCGAGCAAGAATCCTTTCCTGGCTTTGCAAGTAGTGTTAAGTGTGAGTCTCACCCCGAGTAGGGATCACACCCTGCATTAAGAAATCATTAAACACCGCACAGAGAGGGCCCCACAGGGTGTGTGCGAATGCCTTATAGAAGGAGACTGGGAAACTATCGGCTCCCCAGGCCATCTGTGTATAGTCGCATGAACCTCCTCTACAGTAATTAAGTCCTCCAATGGGAGGCAGTCTGCAGGGGCGTAGCTTGGTCAGTAAGATTTTGGTGGGCTGAACTTCAGGAATTCCAAAGGGACAAGGGAGAGGAATGCAGATTGAAAAGGGCACTAAGTGAAAAAAAGCACAATATGTTGAAAAATAACCAACATTTTTGAGGAATTTTAAAATAGAGGGAGTGAGAGTGTTTGTGATTTTGTCTGTGTGTATGTACAAATTCCTGATGAAATCCCAGACACCTTAACATATGGACTGAAAACACCTGTACACAAATGTTTATCAGGATATACATTTATTAGGGGGGTGTAACACCCCAAACACCGCCCCATAAGCTAGTAGAGTACTAAGATAATTTCTTTCTATTCACAATCAAATCAAAGCAGTATCTAACAGTTTCGTACAAAGATCTATAGCGCCATAAACAATCCACAGGATTACACAAATCTACCAGAGAAATCTGGAAATTGTGGTTTGTCTGGTCCCAGCTCCCCCGTGTTTACTTTTTGCTCTCCACTCCGACTTCACGGTTTCGCTAAGATGAGCACTGAGATGCCCCAGGGTGAATCGAGCGCTATAGAAGAGCCCCTAACATAACATAACATAACATAACATAACATAACATAACATACTTAGTGGCAAATTTACTAATATTTCACGCAACACATGGCAACAAGGAAAGTTGCTGCGGTGCAAGAAATGGAGAGAGCAGAAATGATCCAGATCTACTAACATATGGTGTATTCTGCTCCCTCCTAGCACTAGCGCACTGTGTGCTGCCTAGCGCCAACAAAGGCACCCTTAAACCATGCTGCAAGGATGCCTGCGTTATGGGCAGAAAAGTTTTTGTGCAAGAAAGGAGCTTCCTACACAAAAACAATCCAAAGAGGAAATAACAAGGAGAAACATTATTTTCATCCTTGATAAGCCATCCTCTAGGAGGTGTACTGATTTGAAGCAATCCCAAGTTTACAAACCTTTGTAAATATGGAATTGCATCAAATACATGGGAGGATGCACAGGAACGCCCATATTCTGCCCATGGAATGCCTACCAACCGGAAATGTAATGCAATGCAGCGCAATCCGCTGCATTACATTTATTTACTAAGTCAGGCAAGGCAGTTCAAAAAGCCCCTTGTGTTGCTTTGTAAACCTTACTGAAGCCTTTGCGTTGTCTTTCTTGATGCAAGGATAACGTAAAGGCTTGGCATTCTGGGCTTTACTCTCCATATGTTTCAGTTCCTGTATCTTAAATATTTAGGGTTAGGTCCACAAACTGCACTTTTAAGTACTAGACTAGTACTACAAAATTACTACAAGTGCTGTTCACAAATTGCACTTTTGTAGAAAATTACACTTTTGCTATAAGTCCCTAACTCCATTATTTTCTTTGGGAGGGTATGTGCAGTGGTAGTGCACATACCCTACCACTGCACATACCCTACCAGTGGTAGGGTATGTGCAGTGCTGAACTTACATAAAAGTGTACATTACTACAAAAGTGCTGTTTATAAATACTGAAATGTAGTGAACTTTCCAGAAAAGTTACGAAACCGCTTTGAAAGTAGTTGGTTAGTCCTCAGATGCCCGTAAAAGATAACACTGCTGCAAAACCATCCCGTAATCTTTTAGTCAAGGGTTCAAGACGTGGGTGCTGTCGACAATCAAAAGAGAACAAATATAAATGCAATTTTGACAGTTTTCATCCCAAAACAATCTCTGATCTTGAGCAGGCATGTGGAAGAAGGAAAGACACATTTTTGTGTAAACAGGCGGCTAGTCTGTAATATAAACGGCTGACAAATCCTCGAAAGACAAAATATTTTATTGCCACGGGAAACAAATACAGCACGTGTGCATGGAAACACGCGTTTTATCGTATGGGTTACAGTTTCAAGGTAGCTCTGCCGACAAGAAGTATACGCAACAAAACCACAAATAACTTCCTTCCCCTGTTTCGAGTTTACGCATGATCGGAGGGCTGGGAGATCAGCAAAATTATTTACTTATTAAACCCTTTTCAGCTCCCGTTGTTACTTCTGGCACAGTGCCCAAGAGGGAGAACCTTTTACACTGGAATTAAAACAATAGTAGGAAAGTGGGGCAGAGCTGGTGGGAAGAAGAGTGTTTCTTTTGCAGCGTACCGTACTATACTGCAGTTCCATTACCCATATTGATCCGGCTTTATGCAAATCAATGATTAACAAAAAACTAAAAGCTTTGCTCTTGCAGCATTAGTCCAATTTCATGAGACAAACTAACTACATGGGAAAATCCTTTCCTTAAACGTATTGGGGCCTATTCACGAAAAAACAGTCGTAAAAGCACAAGCATACTGTTACGATTGTATTTTTTACTAATCACAACCATTTCGATTAGAGCACCTGAAACCTGTGCCAGGAGCAGGTTTGTAGGCGCACTTTTGGGAATGTCAGGTGACTTACAAAAAAGTCTGTTCCCCTCGTAGAGACTTCTCCATTGCAGATAAAAACCAGAATGGATTCTGCTTTTTACATCTATCATCAAAACTGATGCTGTGCTGTCACAAAGAAAGATGTACTGGAGGAAAGTTGACTCGATACATCCAATAAGCTTTATTGGTGACACACCTTGGTGCCAGGAGCAACTGTCCATCTTGGAATTCCCTTAGCCGTACAACCTACCATGAAACCCCCCAACATGGAACAAATACAAATGAAATAGATCATATGGAAATGTACTAACATCATAACACATCCCCTTCCCATATAAACAAAAGAAATAAAAGGAAATAGAGAAAGCAAGAAGAAACATAAAACACAAAGCAGAGAAGTAAATAACTTAACTATGATCTGTCATAATCCTCAAGATAAGTGGGTGCTCTTCGAACTCTTGAATCTCTCACATATTTCGAGCCACCACCCGTAAGCATAGAACCTCCTTCCTTTCCTCCGACCGAATCAACCGGAACGGCACTGAAATCCCCGCTAATTTCCTCATCCCTCATCATTACACCTGAACATCCTTCATCCTCCTTCCTTAAACAATCTCCAGCTTTCTGATATAATGCCACATTCCTGCAGTTCCATCTCTCTCCATTATTCAAGATCACAAAAAATGTTCCCACTTTGTCAAAACGAAAAGTACCCCTGAACTTAGAAACTCCCTTCGCAACTCTCCCCAACTTTATTTCAATTCTGCTTTTACTTTTTACTATGGAACCATCAATTTCACGTCCTTCACTCTTGATCCAATCCTTCAACCAAGCAGGTACTAACTTGGTTCCAGGCATTTGCACCTCCTGAAAAGGAATTCTCTGGGTAACACTGTAAGCAGTGGTGCGATACATCCCCACCATATCTGATAACATTTTCCTCACATCACAGTTGTTAGTAATGGCCAGCTGTATGGTCCCCTTCCTAATCTGTTAACTCTTTCTCACAAACCATTTCCCCGTGGACTATACAATGAGGTGAATTAATTTGATATACCAGATAGTTTAAGAAAAGTCATCATCTCAAGTGAAGTTAACTGAGTCCCATTATCAGTTATTAACACCGAAATGGTGCTTGTTGTGGTGACATCCCTCATGACCTTCACAATTATCCATCTAGTATAAACATCCACAACAACAACTGCAAACCTTAACCCTCCAGGCAAATCCACCATGGGTCCAATGAAGTCTAAACAAATCGTATGCCAGGGCTTCCCAAGATCCTCAATAAGTCCCCCATCACCTCTGCATCCTAATCTTTTCTCATTCTCCTAACAAATACAACACAATTCCATCCATTTTCACCTTGATCAAGACCTGGCCACGAAAATTCAATTGTAAGCCTCTTACTGGTCAATCCTAGACCTAAGTGGCTCTCATGTACCAAATAACCTAAAGGAGGAACAAAACGATCTCTTCTCATATTATTCAGACCACAAAAAAAACAAAAAAAAAAGCCACAGGCCTGCATGGACAACAAGTGGCAAAGTTTCAAATAATAATAAAGGCCATTTATACAACTAACTCCACTAACTAAAAAAGTCTGCATGCTTCAGATACAGGTGGGTACAATCACCCGTCTCAATGCGCTCTGTCTATCAATTAGTTACGGATTGTAGTTGTACTTAGACAAAGCTTACTATCCCTGAGGAGGCATGGAAGCACTTTGTGTCATTTAGCACGCTTCTCCGGAACCCAAGTTTAGAGGTAAATAGGAAATAGATCAGTCATATATGCCTTTTTCAGTGCAGGATTAGTTCTGTTACCCGCTGTATTACCCTTCTCTTTGCAAATGCAATGCAGTAAGTTGTATATGTTATTTTATTTGTGAATTTTAACCTGCATTTATTGTGTATTGTATGGTTCGGAGTCACAACCTGAGACAATAAAGTCAGATGCATTCACTCTAGTGTTTTGGAAAGTGCTACATTAATTGAAATGGATTAGTAAAGGAAAGCTATCAGATAATATTGGGAGTGATAAACAAGTGCACCCGTTAGTTGAATTAGCAGGTAGATAGGAAGAGTTTGGAAACCGGGTGGGAGTCCATTGTAGTCTAAAAGGTTTGGGATGAGTAAAAGAAATGGAGGAAGATACACACAGTCACACAACGACTCACATAAACTCAGTAGTAGTATACAAAGTATACTTATTCAACTTTGGTGGTGTTTAACACACAATTTTTTTTAAAATACACTCAAAATTACTGAATGATGTCATCAGGGATGTCACTTGAGATGTCATCTATGATGTCACAGACCATGTCATGAGTGATGTAATATGTGATGTCATAAGAAGTGCATTGCAGTGGCCTAAGTTATAGTTAGCTCAGGTAACTATAACTGCTGAATTTTCCTGGCTTTGTAAGAGTAAAATCTGAGCCTAACTATAACATCCCTATAACCTTTGTTTCTTTAAAGTGAATTTATAAGGTTTTTGAAATTGTATTTCTTAACTGTGCCCACTACCCTTTGACACCGAGTGTGAGTGCATGAGTGTCTCAGTGGGTGTATGAGTATCTGAGTAGGTCTGTAAGTGGGTGTGATAGTTTGAGTGGTGCTGTAAGTGGGAATATGAGTGTCTGAGCTGGTCTGTGATTGGGTGTGTGAGTCTCTGAGAGGGTCTGTAAGTCATGCGTGGGTCAGAGTAGATCTGTGAGTGAGTGAGAGTATGAGTGGGTGCCTGAGTGTCTGTGAGTGGGTGTATATGTCGGAGGTCGTCTGTGAGTGGGTGCATGAGCGAATGGTTCTTTGAATAGCTTTGAGAGTGCCTGAGTTGTTCTGTAAGTGGGTGCATGAGTGCCTCAGAGGGTTCTGCTTGCTGTCTTTAGGCTTGGGCAGAGCACATGGAGTTCCAAAAAACGTTGACCGCCCTTAATAAAGTCCCATTGGCTACTGAGTGTCGTTTAGGGCCAAGAACCCCTATTGTGCCCACCAGTTAGTACCACAACAGGATTTCTGAGACCTCGTTAGAAGCCCGCACCCTTTCTCAACCACTCTACAAAGGGGCCTGCTGGTGCCCTACTGGTTGGAGATGAAGTCCCCTTGGCTGCTGAGAGTCATTGAGGGCCAAGAACACCTATTGTTGCGACAAGTAAGTCCCCCACAGCAGGACTGCTGAGACCTTGTCAGAGGCACTCCCCCTTTCTCAACCACTCTGCAAAAGGGCCTCTTGGCACACTACTGGTTAGGGGATGAAGTCTGTAGGAAGACGCCGTACACCACTGAAGGTAAGTAAAGTGGTTTATTGGGAAACAGGCAGGAAGTGACTGTACAATGCAGAGGTCTCTACCAACTGACCCTCACATGTTCCATTTTGGAATTCCCAGGTATCCGACCACATCTCCCTTTTTTACACAATTACATAATGTGAAACACAATGCAAAGCAGAAGTTATATTGCATATTATTAAGACATCAAGGTAACACTAGAATTTGCAATGGACTGTAAAATAACAGTACTATACATAATCCTGTAAGTTACAGCTATAAGAGATGACTAACTAAAGTCCAACAGTATGACTACATTAGAGTAAACTACATAAAAGTGCCACAACCCACTCCTTTTTTCCGCACAAATGATTAGAGAACCCTGACCCCCACATTAATGGTAATGATCATCCCATTACAAAATCATTACATTTTAACACCACTGATCGACCTGTGCAAGTAGCCTTACCCTCGGAATTAGGTCCAGAGCCCCCTGCCCCAGGACCTTGAACTAAGATATTTCTCCCCTGTCAGTTTTCCATCAGAACAGAATGCTCCATTGGAACGAGAAGCATTTGGCTTAGGAGCACTTTCATCCCGCATCCACTCATAAGATTGGGAAAAGTTCACTTCACGCTTGTCATGCCTACAATTCAGCACTTTGTTGAACCTTGACATCCTGCTAAATTGCCACACCCTCTCATAACTCCACAATGCTGATCTTGCATACACTTCTTTTACCTGCAAAGGTTCTGATAATTTGCTGTTACCTTTCTCAACCTTGCTTCCCAATCTCACCTTCACCCAATCACCCGGTTCCAAGTACACTTCTTTCACACCATGTATTTTGTCATAATATTTCTTGTATATTTCCTGCATCTTTAGCAAATTCTTTTTCAGAACAGCTGGGAATCATTTACTGCACAACATTTTCTTTTTTAATAAATGTTTTTATTAATCTAATGAGAACAAAATAAAATACAATCAGCAGTATCAGTGCCCATTTAGTACCATGTTACATGCTGTAGGTCTAGCACAGTGATCAGAGCATGCAATTTTAGGACCTTACCGATCATTTCCTCAAACCATTTAGATGTTTTCCGACTGATTCCTTAGTCTTGGTGGGGGTATTGGTGCACAAATTGTACCTCGATACTCGGTCGACCTCCCCCAAGTTTTCAACGACATGTCTGGGCATTTTCGAATATGTTTTTTCAGCAACCATGCACCAGTCCATTGCACATTTCCAATCATTCAACCCAGGGGCCGTTGGGGCACTCCGTAATCTAGAAATGTTACGTTTAAGCCACTATAAATCCCAGTCTCACCCAGAGACACTCTTTACTTGAAAGATTGGTTTTGCTCCAAATATTCAAGAGACATCACCGGATGTATGACGTTACAACGCATGCTTTTACCACGCATGCTGTTACAACGCAGGTTTTACTACGCATACCATTACAACGCATAGCGCTTTGGGGTGCTGGATAGTGAATAGTTTAATTTACTATTCCAACTCCAGTCCCCGTGGACACTAGGGAAGGTGTTGGATAGTAAATTAAATCTATTCCCTATCCTAGAGCGCCCCCCAGCGCAATGTGTTGTAATGGTTTTCGTTGTAAAACCTGCGTTGTAATAGCACTGCGTGGTAAAAGTTGCGTTGTAAAGGATGTTTCCCGACACCACGTGCTGACTTTGGTGTATTTATAGGGTGAACCTCTTGTATACAGGGGATAATTCCCTCTGAATATACCTGCATGTCTGGACAAGCCCATATTATGTGGAGGATGGTGCTCTCTTGCCCGCATCCCTGGGTACAGCGTGGGGAGTCAGCTCTACCCATATTTACCAGTGTTGTACGGGTAATGTATGACCTGTGGACTACTTTTAATTGTACCAGCCTAAAATGCGAGTGGATGGCCACCTCCTTGGGTGAGGCCAGGGCTTCCAGCCAGTCCTCTATCTGACCTAGGTCTTGCTCCCAATAAATCAATGATATTGCCTTTTTTTCTAGACGATCATCCAATAACCTATCTTCTAATGTCGATGAGTCCTGAAGTTCCTCCCCCTTTGTCAACACCGCCCTCAGTGAATGTCTAACCTGCAGGTATCGGAAGATTTCCAAGAGTGCTAGCTGATATTAGTGTTGCAGTGTAATAATCCCTTATGATCCCGGCCCTGCTACCATAGCAAAGCTACCTGTAGCACCGATAGCCTCCGTGCTCACATCATTATTTAATAATATGCTGGAAAGCGGGGAATTCCTATCCCGTTGGAAACAGGCATCAATCCTCCCTCTTTTAAAAAAAAACAAATCTGGACATTGACGATTTGAACAGCTATCGACCCATTGCCAGGCTGCCGTTACCGGCCAAGATTATAGAGGGAATAATGAATTCTCAGCTTAGCTCGTTTCTTGGCGCTGTGCAAGCTCTGGACCCATCTCAACATGGATTCAGGGCAGGGCACAGCACGGAATCAGCTCTAATTAAATCTGCGGAAGACATTAGGAAAGTGATGGACATCGGAGGAAAAGCCGCACTGATCCTTTTGGACTTGTCTGCGGCCTTTGATACGGTCCACCACATGATACTGGTGGGCCGGTTGAGGGCCGCAGGGATTCAGGGCAAAGCACTTAAGATCTTGAAAGCCTTCCTCTCCAACAGGAGTCAGGTGGTGACCTTGGAGGACCAAGAATCCAGTCCGTTCACGCTCCCTTGCGGGGTGCCCCAGGGCTCATCACTGAGTCCAACGCGTTTTAATATTTACGTTTCTACCCAAGCACCTGTGATCAGAGCCTTTGGTTTTAACTTAACATCATATGCAGAAGACACACAGATTGTAGTGTCGCTGCTACCGGGAGGAGAGGAAAGCACGGCCAGCAGGTTCAAAGACTGCATGCTTGCAGTCAGTGATTGGATGGCAGGGAATTGCCTAAAACTAAACTCGGCCAAGACCGAGGTTCTCCTCTTCGGGGCTAGAGAGAATTTCTGGTCCCCAAGATGGTGGCCGGAAGAATTGGGCATCCCTCCATCACCTGTTGCCAAGGTCAAGAACCTTGGGGTTCTGATGGACGACAAACTGTCCTTTAGGCCCCAAGTAAATGCGCTGTCCTCAGCCACCCTCTTTGTTCTTAAGACTCTACGCAAGATCCTGCCCTTTCTTCCAAATGAGCATAGAAAAACAGTAGTGTCTGGCTTGATCCTGTCCAGACTGGATTACTGTAACGGCCTATTGCTCAATGCTCAACAGGGGCTTCTAAATAAATTACAAATTCTGCAAAACGCAGCAGCTCGCCTGATCACGGGCATTCCCAAATTTGCATCGGTCGCCCATGAGCTGGTGAAATTACACTGGCTGCCGGTGCGCAAGCGGATTGCATTCAAAGCATTATGCTTAGTCTTCAAGGCACTTAAAGGGCTGGGTCCGCAGTGTATGACCCAGTACTTTCAGTGGTACAAACCTGCAAGATCACTGAGATCAACCGACCAGGGGCTGATAGTGATCCCAAGAATTAAGAAAGCCCGTTGGGGAGGCAGAAGCTTCTCCTTGGGAGCAGCAAAGGCCTGGAACGCCTTGCAAGCGGACCTCAGACAGATACCAGACTTGATGTCCTTTCGGAAGGTCTTGAAGACATGGCTATTTAGGCAATAAGCTCTGCGGATAGTCTTTGGAGTGGTCAACCAGCGCCAGGACACCGTTTGGTAACAGTGCGCTTTATAAATGTTGAAAATAAATAAATAAATAAATAAATGTATGGTTTTACGCCTCCCTGAACTCACAAGTCCCCCAACTTCGATTGGCCAATCAAGTCTCACCTCTTAAAACCGATTTGCTTTGCCAAGAGTCCTAAACGTGCAGATTCCCATAATGGTGTTGTCTGAGTCTACCTCTCCCCCAAGAGCTGTGAGCGCCTCGTTCCAGAACTGCAGTGCTGTGGCGGGTGGCCCGAAAAAAGAATCCACCCTGTCACCTCCATAAATAGCCCTTAAGTATCCTGCTGGTTGCATGTTATGTCTATCCATTTTATACGCTGGGTTATCCTGAGGATAGTGCATCCAATGGTTAACCACTGTCAGCTGAGCCGCCCAGTAGTACATTCCCAATGCCCCACCCCCATCATACCACCCTCTCGTTAGCTTCTGCATGGAAATCTTTGGGGAGCCGCTATCTCAAAGGAGTGATCTCACAGCTGCTTCAGTCGTTTCAAAATATGCTTGAGGGACTGGGTAGGGGGAGTTATGCAGTACATAAAGGAATTGCAGCAGTGCCATCATTTTAAAGAGTGATGATCTACACAGAAGAGAAAGTGGGAGGGATCTCCAATGTTACATGTCACTCTGCAAGCGACAGAGCAGAAGTTCTAAATTACAGTTGTAAAAAGCTTTGCGATCCCTGGTAACATATTTGCCCAAATATTTAAACCCGTCCATCACTACGGGTATCCCACACCCACTAGGCAGAACAATTGGAGCACCTGAGAGCACATATGGCACTGACTTCTCCGAATTTATTGTATACCTAGAGTATTTCTGATACAGTTCGAATATATGCAGGATCCTATGGAGAGTGGCCCTTGTGGTCGCTATATATAATAGAAGATCATCAGCAAATAGCAAAATGTTTTTTTCCCAGTCTAGTGCCCATTTCAGTCCTCCGATCATGGGGCCTCCTCTTATCTGTACCGTTAAGGGCTCCAAAACCAATGCACATATAAGCGGCGATCGAGGACATCCTTGCCACGTACCCCAATGTTGTAGAAAAACCTTTGGCGTGCTGTTATTGACAGTCACTTGGGCAAGCAGGTGGGAAAATAGCAATCTCATACATGATTGGAATTGTAGCCCAAAGCCCTGTTTTTCTAGCACAGTGTACATGAAAGGCCACTCGGTGTCGAAGGCCATTTGTACGTCTAATGAGAGCACCGCTGCATCTTCTTCAATGCTGGCCACTTTCTCCAGGGCTCCATGCAGCCTTCTTAAATTGAGTGCCGTATTCCTCCCTGGCATAACGTCAGATCGGTCCGGGTGATTCAGGGACTGTAAAAACTTGGCCAGACGAGTTGCCAATAGCTTAGCCAATATCTTCACTTCCACGTTTAAGAGTGAAATTGGTCTGTAGGAGGAAAAATCCTTCTTAGGCTTTCCCACCTTATGGACTACTACATATTAGCTATTGTCTGGTCTCTTGGCAACGTGGCGAGACTACAACTATCCTGAAGCATCTGGAGAAACATTGGGGCCACCTTTGATACCGTCTGTTTGTATAAATCTATCGGAATACAATTTGGGCCCGCCTTAATCTCATAGACCCACCTTGCTGCCACTTCTCTTTTATCCAACCACACTAACAGTTTTCCTGCAATGTCTCTAATTTCATAGAGGTTATCGGTAGGGGGAGTTATGCAGTACATAAAGGAATCGTAGCAGTGCCATCATTTTAAAGAGTGATGATCTACACAGAAGAGACAGTGGGAGGGATCTCCAATGTTTCACGTCACTCTGCAAGCGACGGAGTAGAAGTTCTAAATGATGGTCGTAAAAAGCTTTGCGATCCCTGGTAATATATTTTCCCAAATATTTAAACCAGTCCATCACTACGGGTATCACACACCCACTAGGCAGAACCAGTGGAGCACCTGAGAGCACATACACCACTGACTTCTCCGAATTTATTGTATATCTAGAGTATTTCTGATACAGTTCGAATATATGCAGGATCCTATGGAGAGTGGCTCTTGTAGTCGCTATAGACCCACCTTGCTGCCACTTCTCTTTTATCTACCCACACTAAAAGTTTCCCTGCCCTGTCTCTAATTTCATAGAGGTTATGTTGTATTGCGCGGTGCCTGGCCTTAGCTGCCTCTTCAGCTACCTCTCGGAATTCCCTGTTCTTGAGCCTGAGATGGTGTATTGAATCATCATTCTCGTGGATCAATTTTGTTTCCAAATCACTAAGTTCGTGTTCTAAACTGTCTAGCTTGGGGGCGTGGCCAAGAAAGTGGATGGCTTCTCTTTGTTTGATCCGAGCCGCCACAAAAAAAAGCATCAATTAAAGCCCGCCGGCTCCCTCCTGTGCCTTCCGGGAGTACATACGGGCTGCGGAGAGCAGGGAGCATGGATGGAGGCCTGTGAGGATCTAACAGGGTCCTAGAATTAGGACTCTGGGCTGATGGAGCAGAGCAGCCGATGCCTGGGGCGTGCCTGAAGAGAGCTACGGATCTCGAGGCGGACCCACTCAAGAACCGTCACAACGGAGAACGCAGTACCCCTGGGAAACGGGGTCAGACAACTCCTGCATGTTGAATGGTGAATCTCCAATGAGCACTGTGACAAGATACTGGTGAGCATTGCTGCGGCGGAGGAGGGCTGGGCGGAGCCATTTTTGGGCCTATGTGCATGCGCCCTGGCGCACGGAGTCCTCGGCCTGCAGGGCAGACTGGCATAGGTTGGATCGCTGCTGGGCTCGAGGCGCTTGCCGGGGCCGAAAGTAGGGTTGTGGAGAACACGGCGGCTGGGGCAGAGAGTCCCCCAGGGGAAATCGAGGCACGAAGGGGTTGATTGAGAGGAGTGTCAGACACTTGGGGTGTGCCTGCATCCAGCGAGGTGCTCCGGAGCTGGATGTGGACCCGCCAGACACCCGCCGTAGTGGGTGACATAACACTCCCGTAAAAGGGACTGGATAAACCCGAAGGCTGAGGGGTGAGTCCTGCCCCCACCTTTGAGCCTCATAACACAGAGATAAGAGGCCGGTGAGCGCTGCTGTGGCGGTGGAGTGCCAAGAGGAGCTGCTGCCGGGCCTGGGTGCAAGGGTCCTGGCGCACAGGGCCTCTGGGGAGGTTTGGCTTGACATCAGATCACTGCTGGGGAGCGAGGCGCTCGCCAGGGTCGAAGAAGGAGGAAGCGGTGGCTGCAGCTAGAGGCCCCTAGGGGGAATTGAATTTTCTTACCAAAAACGAGCAGGTGTGAGGCAGGCAAGTTGTTGCGATGACGGAGAGCTGGATGGCGCCTTGAGTTGAACTGTCCTGCCCCAGATGGGATTGAGGCCTCAGAACTCTGGGACGAGAGGGAAGCTGCAGAGTGTCCATGGCCCAGGTTAGGCCATTGATTAAGGAAGGCGGAGAAGCATCTGTGGCAAACTTAGCTGCGGAGCTTCTGGCTGCGCTTTGCTGCTCCCTGGGGCACCCTCGGATGTGAATTACAATTACAGGAGGCACGTTGAGGCCTAGTATGGCCCTCGTGCTTCGGTCCGCTTCGGGAGACCTGATTGACCATCGCTAGGCCCCACAGAGCTGCACCTTTCTATTTGTGCCAATCCCCTCTTTGTTGTCTGCATTGCCCTGGCGGCATTGATCCCCTCTAACCCCCCAACTACTGCCTCACCACAGCCAAAGATTAGCACTCCTTACTGGAGCCACAAGGTGGAGGGGACACACACTTTCTACGGCTTGGGGGCAAGAAGACTACCTACAGACTGTAGCCAGGAAGAGTTGAGTCGAACTATAACACCCCGGTAGGGAGCCTGCTATCATTGGCCTCAGAGCAAGCAGCCACTCCCAAGTGCTTTAACAACATCAGATCGTACTTGGCCCCTACAATGTGTGCCCCCCCCCCTAGCAAACCCAAGTTTAGAACAAGGATGACGTGTGGTTAACTCTGACTGACTTTGAATCAAGAGAAGCAACTTTAACACCTCCCATGCTCTTGACGGAGCCGCTCCATCATGAGCATCGGCTGAGCTGTGCTCATGACGGAGCGGGGCCATGACGGAACCGCTCTGTCACGAGCACAGCTCAACCGCGGCTCGTGACGGAGCGGCTCCGTCACGAGCATGCGGCCGCCGCTAGCCCCCCCCCCCCCTCCCGCCGCAGAGAAGGGGTTAAGGCACATGCATCAAAGCTTTTTGCGATCGCAAAAATCGGCCGTTTGCGATCGCAAAATCAGCTTTTGGGATGCATCACGGGTGAAGGCCCTCGCAATTTGAGAATTCGCAAATATTTGCGAGTTCTCAAATTGCGATTGCATTTGAGGAATTGCATTTTGCGATTCCTTAAATGCAATGCATGAAAGTTTTAAAAATAGCGATTTCGCAATTAGGTGGAGAAAATTACCATGAGGTTGAACCCCTTAGGGCATGTGTGTGCACAACATATGTGCACAGATTAATTTCAGGGGTGCAGCAGGGTGTCCTTTGGACACCCCTGCACCCTTGAAATCGCATTCTCAATTTGCGATTCGCTAATTGTGAATCGCAAATTGAGAATGTCTTCCCATTCATTCCTATGGGCCTCTAAGCCCATAGGAATGAATGGAGAGGCATTCCTTAATTGCGACTCGCAATTTGCAAGTCGCAATTAAGGAATGTTTAGAAATTGCAAATTTGTCAGCGATTTCTTCATGCATAGGCTTTTGCGATTTCTTAATTGCGATTCCTTAAAAATCGCAATTAAGAAATCGCAAAAGCCAACAATGATGCATGTGCCTGTTAGTGCCTTGCATTGCAAAGTGAATTGGTGGGAAAGCGACATTTGCCACCAAATACTACATGTCAGGGAATAGAACAAAGAAAGAGCATTCCCTCAAAGAAATGTTTGGCAAGTCAGGAAGAACAAGTGCGGAGGATAAAAATGCAAACGCTGGGGCAGACGTCAAATCGGATCCTGAAGATGGGGAGGGCTCGGTAACTAAGCCCTTTTTGGAATAGTTATTCACCTTTCTCCGTGCAGACTTAGAGTCGATGAAAACTGAACCAGCATCAGAAATAGGGGAGGTGAAACGTGATATGGATGAGGTGGGTGAGTGAGTGGAGCTGGAAGACAGGGAATCCGGTAGAGAAGAAGAACTTACATGGCTACAACAAGAAGTACTCCGGCTTAAGGAGGATCTGGATCTTCTGGTCCACAATGAAGACTTGAAGAACTATTCCATGAGGAACCATATACAGATTAGAGGAGCGCCGTCAAAAGCAGAGGGACCCAACCTGCATGAATATGTCATAGACCTTTTCCGCCATGTCCTGGGCCTCTTGGACAACTCTAGCTTGCAAAAAGATCGAGTCCACGGAGTAGGGCCTGAACGAACAGGGAAGGGACCCCCCCGGCTGATATACTGGTGTGTGTACATGACCTTCAAATAAAGGAGGACATTTTTAGGAAAGCTAGGGATATGCCCCCAGTCCAGTTTAAAGGTCACTCCCAAATGTTCTTCCAGTATCTCTCCTGGATAACTTTACAAAAATGTAAAGACTTTCGCCAAGTCACAGAACACCTAAGGAAAGCCAACATCCGCATGGGGACACCCTTTTTGCATGATCTTCAGATATGAGGGGGCGCGCCGCCAAATCAGATCCCTCAAAGAGGCCTCCTATTACATATCAACGTGCCTGAAGGCAACGAAGAGCCACTTGCCTTCCCCAAATGGCAGCGTTCAGCATGGCAGCGGGTGAAGACCACTTGCCGCAGGACTAAACCTGACTCAGCCACTATCAATAAAGAAAGACAGGCAGTTTTGCAGGCCCTCTAGGCAGAATCTGCCCTCTCGGAAGCGTCCGGAGTTAGCGGCAGCCCCATCCTGAGTTTATATGGGAGGAGTGGAGCAGTCCTATCAGCGGCAGCGTAGGAACATGAGGATTGAAGACATTGGAGGTACCCCACCATCCTCTCGCATTTGTAGGCACAGACCCCGATCCGTTGGAGTTGACAAACTTTTCTCACCTCTATTTCTTCTTGCAGTATCCTTTATTTTCGTTGTGGGGTTCTTTCTGTCTTCTCTTACTTCTTTCTCCTCCACACCAATTGTAACATGTAGGTAGCAAGCGCAATAGGAACTACATGCTAATGCATAATTCTCCCACCTCCCTGTAAAGACATATAAGACACAATTCATTTCTATACCAAGCCTTAATGTGTGAGGCCTCAATAGCCTGGTAAAGCAATGTCTTGCTCCGCCTTTCAGATAGTACAGAATCTCCCACACGGTGGCTCAAACACGGTGGAGCAGGAGACATAAAACACAACAATACCTAGAAAATTATTTTACTTTACAAAATGGAAAGACTCTCTTTTCAGAATAAGGCTTAGGGCTTTATTTATGCAATGCTCTCTAACAGAAAGGCTTTCCCAGATGTCAAATAAATAACATTCAAATGTATAAAGAGTTTAGTTTAGTTTATAAATTTGTATTGCGCAACAGCTACCCAAAAAGGGTTTCCCGGCGCAGACAGAATAGCCAAGATAGCAAAACCCATAAGTCTTATTTATCAAACAGCCAGGTTTTAATTGACTTGCGGAAAGTGATGTAATTTGTCTCATTTCGGAGCGTGACTGGAAGTACATTCCAAAATAAGGGCCCTAAAAATGCGAAGGATTTCCCCCCCCCCCATCCGGGCCAGTTTGAATTTAGGGATAACAAATCTTCCTTGAGAGGCTGATCTAAGATTACGAGACGGTGTATAAGGTTTGGCCAGAACATGAAGGTAGTTAGGGGCCATTCGTGATTTGATTTTGTGCATATAGGTGAGTGTCTTAAAGTTTACTCGGTTCTCAATATTCAACCAGTGTAGTTTACGTCGATGTATTCAAATCGAAGCAGTTTTAGGGACTCTGCATAGTAGTCTAACTGCAGCATTTTGTGCCATCTGTAATCTGTGGATTTAAGGCTTGTTTGATCCCACATAAAGGGCATTTCCATAGTCAAGCCTTGATGTAATCAAGGCATTGACTACGGTTTTTCTGGTTGCTTCTGGTAGCATCCAGCAGATTTTATGTAACCATTTAATGATGGTGAAACATGTGGCTGTGATTTTTACTGACTGGGAATGCATACTCAGGGTCTCATCAATGAGCACGCCTAAATCTCGTACTTGCGAGGGAGATGGAAGGACGCTCATTTTGCACGGCCAATGTTGTTGGCTCCAGAGATCTTTCGGCTTTCCTAGTATCAGTATCTCTGTTTTCTCTCCATTTAATTTGAGAAAATTACATTGCATCCAAGCTGCTATATTATTTAGGCCAGTTTTAAGTATTGAGCTGGTGGTGGGGTTATGAGCAGATAACGAGACATGATTTGTGAGTCGTCTGCATAAGAGTAGATCGACAGTCCAGGTTTCTGAGCCAGCTCAGCGAGAGGTCTTACATAGAGATTGAAAAGCAGCGGGCAGAGAATGGACCCCTGTGGCACACCATGGGCAAAAGAGTGGGTTTTCGAGCAAGCATTCTGAGAGAAAACTTGAGAAGTTCTGTCTGAGAGGAAGGCTATAATCCAGTTCAGGGCTGTGCTGTAGAACAAATTGAGATGTCCAATACCTCTTGTTGCGACACAATCTCTTGATAGATTTTATCAACTTTATGAATGAAGAAAGAGGCAAGTTCCTCACATCTGGACTGAGTCAATGCCGGGGACTTCATTGAGGTTTCTGAACCGGCAAGTTCTTTTACTGTATTAAACAATGTTTTAGCACAGTTCGACGCATTCGAAATGGTTGTATTAACAAAATTGGCGCGAGCCTGTTTACAACATTTGTGGTATTTATTCAAAGCCATTATATAGACCTGTTTGGAGGATTGGGCATAGTCCCTTCTCCATTTACTTTCCAGGATCTTGCAATTGGTTTTTATTATTTTTAGTGACTCATCGTACCATGGCGCTGGTGGACGGTGGTTGTTCCTTTTTTGATATGTAATAGGAAGACAGGTATCAATAGCTTCTGTGAGCCATCTTTGTACTGCGGCCGCGAGGTGATCGACATTATGCTCTAATGATGGTTTTTGGGCATCCAGACAGTTATTAAGTCTGTTTCTGTCTAATTTTTTCCAATTTCTCTTTGCTTCCCCTGCCCCTTTAGAACTGCTTAAAGTGCTCTTGTCTGATGATAGAGTAAGTGTGAAATTTATCTGATGGTGTTCAGACCAGCTGGTTGGAAAGGCTGGGGTGCAGGAATAGTATTGAGATTTGAAAATATGGGATCTAGAAGATGTCCGGCGATATGTGTTGGGCCTGAGTTAAGTAGTTCAAGATTTAGAGAGGCCATGTCAGAAATGAATCTAACGCTATTTTTGCAAGTTGGATCTTCCAGATGTATGTCTACTCCCCAACTGAACTCCCACCCTGTCTGTCAACAACCCTCTCAAAACACAATAGAAGGGTTGAGTCTTCCCCTCAGCGCCAAGGAAACTTACTGGAACTGGCCAGCTTCCAGGCAAGCATTCCAAGGCAGGACGGAGTTCCCACATTCCCTCTTCATTCTCACATGTTCCAGCCTTTATCTTGACGAAGTTTATGAAAGCCTTCCAGGGTACATTAAACAATCTCTGACAAAACAATCCTTGAACATGATTTACCCAAACTTGCAAGCTTGTCTGTGCTCGCAGAAAAGCTTATGCAAGGCAGAGTCAGAATTCAGGATGACATGAGGCCATGTCAAAGCCAATAGTAAGAACTTAATAATATTTGCCATCGTACAACATAATGCACATTTATCCACCACCGCCTATAGCATCACATACTTCTTCTCTCAATATACAACACAGTGCACATTTGTGCACCACTGCTTTTAGCATCACATACTTCATCTCTCAACGTACAACATAGTGCACATTTGTGCACCACTGTTCATAATACTGCACTTCGAGACCAAAAAGTACATTCCACACCTCTCTCCCATGCTTTCAAATGCACATCCCACACTTTCTGTTCTTGGCAAGCTGTTCTACTCTGTGACAGCTCCCACTTCAAAACTACGAGAAGAGAAACAAGGCATATGCAGGACGTCGTACATTCAGGCTAGGATAAAATAACACACCAAAGTAAATTAAAATGATGCGAGTCAAAGGTCATCATGTGGTGTCAGACCACAAGAGTGCCTCTAGCACTACAAGCTCAAAGCAATTTTGTTTTTCTTAGAATTCTAGGAGCAGGGACATCTGTTTGCTGCTGCAGACTCACTTGTTGGCCAGAGACACTCACCGCATGTGATCTTCTCGGTTTCCAAGACAATACTGGTCATCAGATACAACTAAAAGGAACGGGGTAATGGGATAGCTATACTTCTTGCTTAGACATTCCATGGCAAGGTCACTACCACGATGGCTGAACTTAGAGGCAAAGTGCTGGTGGTTAGGCTTCAATGGGGACGCATGCAGCTCACGGTGGCCTCTTTATATGCACCAAATGAGTACCAGGAAAGCTTCCTTATCAACGCCCTTAAGCAGGTTCTCATCAATCCCGACCACGCAGTAGTGGTTGGTGGTGATTTTAATCTGGTAATGAATGCTGTTTTAGATCGTTTTATTCAACACACTACACAAACAGAGGCTCTAACACCCACTGGGCCTCAATGGCTTGCAAACAGCTTATTGAATGACATATGTCTTAATTGCACATGCCCTAAAGGTATGTGTGGGCGATGTGACGATTGAGCCTCGCTCTCTTTCTGATCACGCCCCGATCGCGCTATCGTTGAATTTCAGCCCCTCTCAAATTCACCCCTCCCACTCGTGACTTTGGGACACCATGCTTCAATCAGTTCCGACAGTAAACGCAATTCACATGGCAATTAGTAATTACCTCAATATTAATGATCAGGAAAAGGCCCGTCCCGCTTCTGTATGGGAGGCATTGAAATTAGTAATACGCTGCAAATTAATAGCAATCTCAGTGGGTGAAAATAAGCTCTATACTGGGCAGCGCAAACAGAGAGGAATTAGAATCAATACATAAACGCACAGATGCCCCAGTGTGTGGAGGGAACTGGAAAAAAAGCACCTGATTCTGTGCCGCTTGGACATGGATAAAGATGAATATGCCCTCCTATGCCTCCGTCATAAATTCTTTATTAGTGGCGATCGCTCAAGCCATATGTTAGCCCATAGACTACGACATAGGGAGGTCTATGGAACAGTACCGGCAATCAAAAGCCAGTCGGGGATAGTTGTACTCTCAGATTCGGAAATCGATGAAGCCATCCAAGTCTTCTATAGCAAGCTGTATGTGGGAGAAGATTCTCCTTCCGGGGACATTGATTCTTATCTACATGAAGCACAGCTAACTAGGCTCCCACCAGACATTGCTTTCCAAATTGGCTGTTCCATACAAATAGGTGAGGTGGTCGTGACAATAGTCAATGCGGAGATAATACTAAGTGACTCATCCACCTCACTGATTTTATCCACCGTTCTCAAGAAGAAGCACTATTACATCTGTTCACACAGAAAAAGCGTTCAACAGGGTCCATTGGCCGTTCCTATTTTAAACGCTCCAGCGGTTTGGCTTTGGGGAGAAGTTTGTGGCTTGGACAATATGCATTTATAATACCCCCAGGGCATCTGTTAGAGTCAAGGGATATTCCTCTGTGCTCTTCCCCATCTATCGAGGAAAAAGGCAGGGTTGTCCACTATCCCAATTGTTATTCGCCCTATACATGGAGCCGATGGCCCAACAAATTAGGGACAATCCACAGATCTCTGGGATATGCCTAGGGGCAGCTTATATGCTGACGATGTGGTCCTCTCCTTGACAAATCCCGCTTCTGTGCTACGGTATCTGGTAGACAAACTTAGTTGCTTTGGTGGGGTATCAGGGTTTGAGGTAAACCTTTCTAAATCTCAAATAATAAATCTCTCAACTACCCCATACGCAGTGGCGACTAATCAAGAAATTCAGATTTTCCTGGGCTGGAGATCTTATACCATACTTAGGCATTTCACTGGCCCACACACCCGAGAAAACGTTAGCGGCTAACTGCGGTCCGGTTCTGGAACAAACTAGTAAAACTCCAAATACCTGGACCCGAACGGGCCTCTCATGTGCAGGACGTATCGTTGCACTCAAGATGACACCCTTACCGTACATTCTGTATGTCTTTCAGACTATCCACGTCCCCTCCCTCAGCTTCTTTTTTTTTGTGAATCTGTTTTTATTAAGTTTTCATATAAGCACGTCATGACAATTACAAATATATTCACTGTTGGGCGTTTCAGTTGTTACAGATCACGCCGCATGTAGGTGCTTATATAATGTCAATACATGTTGCAAAGCAACATAAGAAACCGGGGAAGACAAAGTCAATATGCGCACTTCCAGTACATTTCCAATAGTGAGGTAAGGGATGGAGAAAGGGAAGGGTAGAGGGGACATAAGGGCATGATAGTCCATTCATATCTCGCAGTCTTAAGTGTCCATTGAAGCGTGAATATTAGTGCCTGCTTGCGCACGTGTGACCATGCAGAGTCCTTGGTTGATCTGGCGCTTGTGCAGTTAGGTGTCAGTAAGAGATTCACAGGTAATTATGCAAAAAACGTGTGCACCAACACATATAACCTGTAACCCCCCCACAGTTGCATAGACAGCGTTACATGTGGTCCATATAATGCACAGTTACCAGCTAGCTACCTCCCCATTTCCAAGATGTATTTAGGTGTGTTGTGTCAACCAGTATATGCATGCCACAAAGAGAGTGGCGTGGTGCATATGCTGCGTCAATCGGTACAGGCACTAGTGGGCTGAAGCTTGGGCGTTGGATAGATCTACAGGAGGAGTATCTGTATCATGTTGTAGTTCAGTGTATATGGCATACCAGTAGATGGCGATAGGGATCTTACGTAGCCCCAGGGTTTCCTCGAGTTTAATTGTGAAACTTTCTGCTTTGGTCCATGTGAGCATAGAATTATGCCAATCGCGTGTATGAGGGGGGTTCAGATGCTTTCCACTTTTTTACTAATAAGCCTCTTGGCCACTGTCAATCCCAGATCTAGAAATCTGGACATGACTTTTGTGGTGGGTGTCCTGTGGAACTTATGTAATAGATATGCAGGTCATTCGAACGGCAAATCCTGACCAGTGCAAGTGTGTAACAATGCGGCCACCTCCCTCCAATATGTTCCCACTCTATGGCAGCTCTAGAACATGTGAAGTAAGTCAGCCCCCAGTTCCTTGCATTTTGGGCATTTAGCATCTCCACGATTAAAGTATTGGTTCATTTTCGCAGGTGTGAGATATAATATGCAACTGTATATTCCTGAAGCGCATGTTCCTGGGGATGCGTATCGGGCTCTCGATTACTTGGAACCATTGTTTATCAGTGAACTGGCGACCCAGATCTTGTTCCTATTTACGGCAAAGTGTATCAAGGCTGATCGCTGCGTGGGCCCTGAGCAAAGCTGCAAACCAGTGTGTCAGATGTCTACTCTGTCCCATGACATGTAGGTATTGCATAGTGAGGTGTGTCCGCAGCTCTGTAATGATGTCCCCCTGTGAGCGAGGCCACCAGTGCCGGGTGAGAAGCTACCCAGGCGGTAATCTCTCCCCGTCCACAAGAGTTGTATATGGCGTAAGCGGCTCTTCATGATACAAATCTCTTAGTGTGGATGCCTTTTTCCTGCCACTCCCTGAGTTTAAGTGTTGTCAGTACCGCTTGCCCAGTCGGAATTCCCTTCAGTGGTATCGCCGGTGCTAAGGGAATCACGCTGCGTGTTATATATAGACTCATGCGGAAGCATTTGTAGGCCACAGCAAGTAACAAAGGTTCCGGCTGACGCAGGCGCGTACCCGGATGGAACAGTTTGAGAATGCGCTCCTGAAGGTAGGGCGGCTGCGTAGTTGCACTGTCTGCACAATGACGGTTCGATAACCACCATGCAATCCATTGTAGTTGATAGGCTAAATAGTAATGTTCAAAACAGGGAGCCGCCAGCCCGCCTTGGCCATTACAATTTGCTGAGTGCCATCCTTTGTCTGGTACTGCCCTCAATGAAGTCTCTAAGCTGTTTCTCGAAGGCGATGAAGATGGAAGCTGGCATGTAGAGCGGCAAATTTGTACAGTAGTATAGGAGCCGCGGGAGTATCACCATTTTAGTGAGAGCTATTCTACCAGCCACAGCCAATGGCAGCACGCCCCAGAATTGCATTTGCAACTTAATGGCTATCACCGCCCTCCCTAGGTTCCCAGCAAAAAAATTGTTCGGTTGGTGTTAGATCTGAATCCCTAGATAGCGGAACGTGTTAGGCTTCCACTGTACTAGTTTTCCACCCATGGTGAATACCGGGTCAGTAAGCCCATCTTTGAACGGGTAACGGCAGGATTTATCCACATTTACTTTTAATCCAGAGAGTGCAGCAAATCCCTCCAGTAGTTGGTCCAGTTGGGCAGGAACGCAAGTAATATCCCTGACATAGATGAGAAGATCATCCGCATATAGCGAAACCTGATGGGTAGCATCTCCCAAGGGTATTCCATCCCCCAACTGGTTGCACAGCATTTCTGCTAAGGGCTCCATAGCGAGCGGAAACAGAAGCGTGGACAAAAGGCACCCCTGGCCTTTGTTCCCACCTCTCTGTAAAGGGAAGGCATCGGAGAAGTAGGGTCCCACTTTGACTCAGACAGTTGGGTCAGTGTAAAGTAGACACGTCAGTTGTATAAAGGTTGGGCCCAGGTCGAACTTATCCAGCACTGCAAATAGATATGGCCACTCGAAAGAGTTGAAGGCCTTTTCAAGGTCCAGCACAAGACACCCGTTCTCTGCCTCTCCCTAACTGCATATGTGGCCACCCTGTAGAAACGTACCAGAATGAGGGAGGTACTGTGGGCGGGTACAAAGCCATTCTGGTCTGTATGGACCAATCCCAGAACTACCTGCACCAACCGATCAGCCAACACCTTTGCCAGTATTTTATAGTCGGCGTTAAGCAGGGCTAGGGGCCTATAGGAGCCCATCTCCACTGGGTCTTTACCTGGTTTCAGCAATGAAATTAGGTGAGCCTCGTGCAATCAGGGGTGAAGCCGCAGAGAGTCCAATGCAGTGGTGAGGACAGTACCAAGACGCTTGACCAATGAGACGTGGTATGCCTTATAATACTCTGCCTGTAGCCTGTCCGGCCCTGGGGTTTTCCCAGATGCTATGGATTGTAAGGCTTCGCCAATATCCTCCAGCGAGATCTGCTCATTCAGCATCTCTCTGTGCTCCCTACTCACTTTAGCTGTTGCAGACCATCTAAAAACCTCCCCAGATCTTGATCGTCACAGCTACAGCTGGACTGGTATAGAAGTGTGTAGGGTTGCGTCAGAGCAGCGTGTTTGTTGCGATGTGTAACTAAAAGTTGTACCGTGCTGCACACGTAGTGCTCTAATCGGGGAGTGGGCGTGGACCTTTCGGATCAGCAAAGCTAGCAATCTACCAACTCAATCTGCCGCAGAGTGAGTACGGCCTGTGTGTGCGGCATAATTGTGACAGAGAAGTCCCTCTATGCATTCTGCGTGTTCGGACTGCAATGCCTCCAGGCGCCATGAGTTTCTACCTGCCCCCCTCCCCCTCACGCTCAAAACGCAGGAGTTGAGCCTCAATCTGTGTTAGGGAATCAGAAAGCCCCTGATGTACACTTTAGGTTTAAAGTATTTTATTAAAGTACAAAAAGAGTATGGGGAAGGGAATAGGAGGTCAAGCGAATACACAGTACAAGAAGCGGAACGTTGCAGCGGTGCAGAAGAAAAGGAGGGAGGCAGGAAGCCCCAGAGGGTAACAAGGCATAAGTCATAAAGCAATAAGGTATTGTGAATGACCCCCCAGGAGACCCCCACTCCCCAAGCAAGGCAGAGCTGGAATAACGTCCCGCATTACAGTAGAGAAGAAAGCACACCATCCCCCCAACCCCCCGTCCCCAGAAAAGGAGAAAAAAGAGAAGCGAAGGAGGAAAAAGAAGAAAACAATACCCCAACATCCCCGTCCGAAAATCAGCATTAAAAGCATATAACCCCACTCCCCACCCCCAGCCCCAGTCCCCCGAACCCGCACATTCACTCCGCTGTAGCCGCCGGCGGTGTTAGCCTAAGGAGTCGCAGGTACCGTGGACATGTGAGTTCGCGAAACTCCGTGGACAGCAGTGCCAAAAAGGGGTGCCAGAGCTCTTCAAACTGGTCAACATTCCCAGCCACCGTGAGCGACATCTTCTCCATGCCTAGTACCTGCCAGAGCCTGTGTAGCCAACCAGTGATGGAGGGGGCAGTAGGGGTGCGCCAGAGTACAAGGATGTTTTGGACCGCGGAACCTAGCGCAATCGCAATCTGTCTACCCCTACGGGACTTCAGCGGGTACATCAGGTCATTGGGGAGGCCTAGCAAAACATACGCGGGGAAGCGCGGGAGCTCGATCTCAAAATGCTTATCTACCTCATCCAGGACCTCCTTCCAATAGGCCGACAGCACCGGGCACTCCCAGAGAATATGCGTGAGGGTGCCCTCCTGTCCGCAGCCGCGCCAGCAACCTTTATCACCGATTTTGCGCATCTCGTAAAGCCTCTCCGGGGTGTAATACCAATAGGTGGATACCTTAGTAAAGGTCTCCGTCAGCCCAGTGTGGTACGCAGAGTGCCTCGCCCGATACGCAATCTTGTCCCACTCCTTGTGGCTCAAGGTCCTGCCCAATTCCCTGTGCCAACGCTCCCTCCCTGGGTTATGGTAATGAAACGGCGGGGGTTGGAGAAACTTGTACAAGTCGGTGATAAGCTTGGCATCCGAGGCCCGGGTTACCAGCCATCGCTCATAGGGCGTAATCGAACGGGCAGCGACGTCGCGTACTGAGGGTTGAAGAGCCCAGTGGCGGACTTGCATATAACGCAGTCTGTCCCCCTCCGTCAGGCCAAACTCCTGTCGGAGCTGCTGGAAGGGGAGCACACCCTCCGGCCCGTAAATCTGGAAAAGCACCCTGCAACCCGCGCTCACCCAGTGGGAAAAGGCTCCCGGTTCCAGACCCGGAGTGAAGTCTGGATTGCCAGCGATGGGAGTGAATGGCGATGGAAAAGTGGTGAGTTCACGAAGCTCACACACCGCGTCCCACACTCGCAGCGGAACCCGGGTGATAAAAGAGGCGTAGAGATTAGGCGGGCGGTGAGTGCGCCGCAGGAACGGGACTTCCTGGAGGGTACGGCCCGCAACTGCCTGATCTTGAAAGAGCCAATGCTTGTCCGATTCCCACCGGCTCCATTCCACCAAGTACCGAAGTTGCGCCGCCTGAAAGTACTTCCGGAGGTCCGGGACCCCGAGACCCCCCGCCTCCGGGGCAAGCATGGAGAGGACCCGCTTCATCCGCGGCTTACGACCCTGCCACACAAAGCGGGAGATGTCTGCCTGCGTCTGCCGTATCCAACCTACAGGAGGCTGGAGAGGCAGAGCGCGAAAAAGATACAGGATCTGAGGCAGTATCGTCATCTTCACCGCTGCGATACGGCCCAGCCACGAGAGCAGGCCTTTGTTCCATCGGCCGAGTTCGTCTTTGACTTTTTTGCCCAGAGAGGAATAGTTAGCGGCGACCATTGCAGGCAGGGAGGGAGCAAGCAAAATGCCCAGGTAAGGCACCGTGGAGGAGGACCACTGCAGAGGAAAAAGACGCTGGAGGTCCCGCCTGGTGTCGACAGAGAGCGACACGTCCAGGGCAGCCGACTTAGTCATATTAATTTTAAAGCCCGCCACGCGGGCAAAGGAGTCCAGCTCCTGGACGCAGGCAGGGAGCGACCGTTTGGGGTCATCCAGGGTCAGCAAGACATCATCCGCATATAAGCTGACAGTATGCGTGTATTGCCCCATCTTCACCCCAATAGCGTCCGGGTTATCGCGAATCCTCTGGGCAAACGGCTCCATATAGAGGGCAAACAGGAGCGGCGAAAGGGGGCAACCCTGTCTCGTGCCGCGTTCAATGGCGAAGCTGCTGGAGCTGTGTCCGTTGACACGTACAGATGCTGACGGTCTCCTATAACAATTGAAGACCATAGTGCGAAACTTCTCGCCGATCCCCAGTTTCCCAAGGACCAGCTCGAGGTACGGCCAATGAACCCGATCAAAGGCCTTCTCCGCGTCGACCGATAGCAGCATCCGCTCCCCCGGGACGCGTGAGGCCTTTTCTAGCACGTGCGTCACCCTCTTGGTGTTGTCGACCGTCTGCCTACCGGGTACAAAACCGGCCTGGTCCGCTTCCACCAAACCTGGCAGGTGTAGACCAAGCCTGGCCGCCAAGATCCCCGTGTAAAGCTTGAGGTCCACATTCAAAAGCGAGATGGGCCGGTACGAGCCGCACAGAGTCCGGTCCTTTCCCGGTTTCGGGATAACCGACACAGTCGCCGAGAGAAGGTCCGGCGGGATAGCTCCTGGGTCGGAGAAGGAATTGAATAAGCGAGCCAGGAGAGGCGCGACAGAAGGTCTTGTAGAACAAGGCCGTATAGCCATCCGGGCCCGGAGCCTTGCCGTGCTTGAGCCGAGCAATAGCGGAGATGACTTCCTCCACGTGAATATCCCTCTCCAGGTGGTCCGCCTGGGCGGAATCCAGGGTCGGGAGGGTCACGGAGTCCAGGTAGGCTTCAGCCTCTCCCGGTGGGGAGGGCTCTGCAGCGTACAGCGCCTCGTAAAAGGCACGAAAGGAATCCGCCACCTCCGCGTCACCGGAAATCGGGACCCCATCTACTCCCACTAGCTCTTTTACCACGTTGCGTGGCTGCGCAGCTCTGAGCCGATGGGCCAGGAGCTTACCGCACCTATCTCCGCCGGTGTAATAGGCATGCTTCAAGCGTAACGCCGCATACTCCGCCCGGTCCAGGTCCAACGCAGAGAGGAGTTTCCGCGCCGCCTTCAGCTGCCTCCAAACACGAGGAGCCCCCGTCCGGCGGTGAACCTGTTCAAGTTCCCTGACCTGCGCCGTTAGTTCCTCCCTCTTGCGTTGGCGCTCCTTATTCTCCGCCGAGGAAATGGAGATAAACTCCCCCTGATGACTGCTTTCAAAGCCGCCCACTGCGTCGCCAGGGACGTATCGGAGTTGTCATTGTGGGTCAGGTACTCTCGGATGACCTCCTCTATTCGCTTCACCACCAGTTTCTTATGGAGAAGCGTGTCCCGAAGCCGCCACATCCCTCTGGAGGGGGGAGCCGCCGGCCAAGCAAAAACTCCGGAAACCGGCGCATGATCGGACAAGGACAAGACCCCGATGTCCGCCGCCGTGGCGGCCGAGCGAAGCGGGCCGCTCACCAGGAGATAATCTAACCGCGAATAGGTGCGGTGTGCGTGGGAAAAATATGAGTAGTCCCTGTCGGTGGGATGCATGGTGCGCCAGAGGTCATGTAGATCCATCTCAGCAATCTGGTCTTGCACCGCCCTAGAAAGCTCCCCCGTCTGCGGAAAGCGCTGGGCAGACCTATCCAGGGTGGAGTCGAAGACCATGTTCAGGTCTCCCCCCAAGATAATATGGCGGTCGGGCGAGGCAGTAATGTCCACTAACACAGAGTCCAGGAAGCGATCCTGGTGGTCATTCGGGCTGTAAACGGAACCAACCGTAAAGGCAACACCTCCCAGACGCATGCGATACACTAGAAGCCTCCCCTTCTGCTCGGCATGTTTATATAACACCTCACCCCTGAAAGAGCTAGCTAGAAGAATGGCCACCCCCGCAGTCTTAGTCGCAGCCGAGGAAAAGAGTTGCGTGGGGAACTTGGCAGAGCGCAACCTATGGCAGTCTTTAGAGAGTAAATGGGTTTCCTGCAGGAGGCAAATATCCGCCTGCGACCCCTCTAGCAGGGAAAGGATCGCCCTGCGCTTTACAGGGTTATTCAGACCCTTAACATTAAGGGTCACTACTTTCAGGGGCGGCATCGCTCACGGGGAAGCAAAGCGCTATGCAGTAAGCGAGGGATCAGCGGGAGGGGCACGCGGGGCAGGGGAGCAGGGAAGGCCAGGATCGGCTTCGCAAGTGTTCGGACAATATCGGACGGGACCCCCCCAGCACCAAACCAGTTCTTAAACCCCCCCAAAACCAACCCATGGCAACCAGCCAAAACCAAAAACAAGAAAAAACACCCCATTGTCTCAGTCCAGCCCAAGAGGGCGAGTCTGCAGAAAACAGTCAAGTGGACGTCCAGCCACACACCTCCAACCGCTCCCCCCCAACCCCCAGCCCCAGCCCAGCATCATAGAAGCCAAGAATCTCTCCCCCCGGAGTAAAGTTAGGCCGTCTGGGCCACGCCGTCAGATTCAGGCAAGTTCCTGGCCGCAGTCCTCAGGGCCTCCGCCATATCCGCCCTGATGGTAGGAGAGTCAGGACGACTCACTGTCGCCGACGGTTGGCGCCTCCTCGATCTCCGTCGGCCTCGCCGCTCGGGGCGCCTCCATGCGGGCGTAGCTCCTTCTTCCTCCGTAGCTGTGAGTCCCAGCACCCCACAGACATCCTGTAGGGAGCGCAGCTGATGTAGCACCCCATTCCATCGAAAGATAAGACGGAAGGGGTGACCCCAGGAATAGGCCGTCTCATGCTCCCGTAGAAAGTCCGTGGCGATGCGGAAAGACTTGCGCTTCTGCAGTGTGATGGCGGACAGGTCTTGATAGAGCGCCACGGGTCGTTCTCGGAAGGACAGCGGTTGCTTCCTGCGGGCCTCCGTCATGATGCGCTCCTTTAAGGGGAAATCCGGCAGGAATGCCAGGATATCAGGCGGGGGCGCCGATGACTGGCGCTGGCGGCCCACCCTATGTGCTCTGTCGATGCGGATCTGGAAGTCCGCTCCTTCTTCCAAGATGTCGCGGAACAGGTCCTGCAGATAGGCCACTAGGTCCGCACCCTCATCCGCGGACGGAACGCCTCGCACCCGGATATTATTCCGCCTGGACCTGTTCTCGAGGTCCTCCGAGTGGGCCTGGAGCTCGACACACTGCTCCCGTAGGCGGAGGATGTCCTGCTGGAGGTGGACTATCTCTTCGTCGCGACGCTGGGCCGCCGTTTCCACAGTGTCGACCCGCTCGCCCAGGCCTTCGACCTCCCTACGCACTTAACGAACCTCTCCGGCCACCTCGGTCTTGAGAGTCTGGAATTCCTCCTTGAGGGAGCTGAATAAGTCCTCCATAAAGGACCTCGTGACTGGTGGTTCGCCTCCGGTGGCGTCCGTGGAGGCCCGGGAGGACCCCGGGGACGGCTGCGTCCTGTCGCGTAGTTGCTGGGACCTGCCGAGCATTTCCGGCAGAGTGCGATCTCCCCGTGCCGCGCCTCGTCTCCCAGTCATCTTGGCCTCCGCGGTGGATGAGGCCTAGAGCCAGCCGCTGTGGATGTGCCCCACTGCTCGAGGGCACCAGATGTGGAGGCCTCACCGAGGACAAGGGTGGTGCGTCACAGGCGACAAAATGGCGGCCCGGGTCAGGGCGAGACGACCATAGAGCCAGTCAGGGTGGTCAGCAATGTTCAAAACGGAGGCTTTCAGCTGTGTGCTCCCAGGGAGGACAGCAGATGTGTAGGCACCAGGAGGAACCAAGGCGCCCGTATGATAAGGGCGCGGGCGAGGGCCACCAGTTTCAGCTCCACAAAGACAAGATGGCGGGAGGGCGGCACCCGGGAGGGCAGCCTAGGCCAGCAAGTCTATGGGCGACCCTCAAACAGCAATGGGTCGGGAAGAAGCGAAACCAATGTCTCCCATTAACACCGGCCAGTACGCCCGTGCCGGGCCCCGCTCAGACTCCGTCGTCCTTCACTTCCAAGCTCGGGGTCCGCAGGGCGTCACACACCGACACCCATGGCAGGGGGTTGGATCGCCGTCGCCGGGCTGGGGTCTGTCGTCCAGCGATGGTTCTTGCCACAAGCGCGCCGGCCAGGAAGCTTCCACACTCCGCGGAGTCCGTCTAGTCCGCTCCCCGGGGTCTCCAGCTTTCAGCACTCGGCCCAGCCGAGGCGCGCGGACAGCGCCGCGATATGCCCCGCCTCCAGGCCCTTCTCCTCGGGGCGACCCAGGCTCTGCTCCCCGGAGCGATCGTTGAGCAAACTTTTCGGGGACTTCCCCCGGGGCAGCAGAAGTCAAGGTGGTATCAAAATGTGCTCCAAGAACTCCGGCACAGTTCTCTCGCCCGCAGTGCAGCCGCGGGGGGAGAGAAGCGCAGGAATCGGGGCTCGAGCTGAGCTGGGCCGGGGGAGCTACGGGAGGAAGCGTCCGCTCACCCCGCCATCTTGGCCACGCCCCCTGATGTACACTTTAAAGGCTTCCCATTCGATCAGCGCATCACTGGCTGTGCCTTCATTTAGCTCAAAATATACTAAGATCGCTGTCCCTAGTGACAACCGGAACGCCAGATCTTCAAGGGCACTAGGTTAGAGAGACCCAGCAGGGACTGGAGGTTGATATGCCTCCCATCTGAGGTGTAGCAATAGAGGATTATGATCGAGTGGGTCCGCGCTAGATAGTCAGCACCCTGGACAAGTGGGATTAAAGCATGTGAGGCCACCAGCCAATCTAGGCGCACATGTAGCCCGTGTACTGCCGAATAATGAGAATATATGCCGGCGGTGGGGTTAAAAAAACGCTGCACCTCGTGTTGGGCCCAGTGTGTCAGACAGCCAGAAAGGGCCTGTGCATTGGATGCTGAGAGGGTCCTGTTGAGGGGCGGGAATGACCTGTCTAGATCCACATTTAAAACAGAGTTAAAGTCTCCCCCCAGAAGCCAGGGGATCCCACTCCAGTGGGCAACCACCTCAGACACGAGCGTAAGGAAAGTGGCCTGATCCGAGTTTGGGGCATAGAGAGAGACCACTAATATCTCCTGGCCATCCAAGCGTCATTTCACAAAAGTATACCTGCCGTCGGTATCATTTACGTCCTCTTCACAAACAAACAGGGTTCCCGTCCTGACCCATATTAGTGTGCCTCTTGCATGCGACAAATACGTGGTGCCAAAAACCTGGCCCCTCTACCTTTTGTGCAGGCGCTCCAACTCAACTGTGGACATGTGCGTTTTCTGGAGTAGGGCTATTCTCACTTTATGATATTGTAAATACAAGAATATGGAGTAGCTACGTGTAGGTGTGTGCATGCCGCATATATTCCACGTGGCTATTTGAATCTGTGTCATGTCTGGTTACTGAGTTGAACCAAGCGGTGTGGGGTGGACGAACATAAGTTACTTACCTGTAAACTGTGGTTCTCCAGTATTGGTGTCTTTCATAGATTCACATGCTTGAATATTCCCCGTCGTCGAAGTGGGAGTCCCACGGTACATAAAATAGTAGTAATATATGCATGTATATATGAGAAATATTATAAATAAAATATACATACATATAATGCAATAAAAATGTAAACTTAAAAAAGTACCATAGAACAGAATAGGCCCATTGAAAAGCCCAAGGGAGAATTCACTTTAGTAACTTATAGGAGTCATTATGTGTTGGTCCACATTCCAGCCAATCAGGCTGTAGCCTCCTCTAGAACCTTCTCCTCAGAAGCCCAAGTCCTCAGATTTTCGCAGCACAAGTAAGTATAAATGCTTGAGGAGAAGAGAGCCTCTGAGGGGAGGATGGGAGGGTTGCATGTGAATCTATGAAAGACACCAATACTGGAGAACCACAGTTTACAGGTAAGTAACTTATGTTCTTCTCCAGTATTAGGGGTGTCTTTCATAGATTCACATGCTTGAATAAGAATAGAAAGCAGTAAAAACATACATTAGTCATAAAGGAAGATACAAATTAAGTTTAGGCATACCTTATCACTTAATAAGCAATAAAAACCAAAACATGACAATACCTTTATGACTGGAGGCGGGTAGCAACAGAGGCTCACCTTTAATGGAAAAGATTCCGCAGCACCGCTTGACCCACTGCCGTATCCGCGGCATCTGTTGATTGCAGGCAGTAATGCTTCGTGAAAGTATGGCTGCTGGACCAAGTAGCAGCTCTGCAGATTTGTCTTAGAGGTACCCCCGCAAAGAGGGCAGCAGAAGTCGACACAGCTCTCGTGGAATGAGCTCGAGCAGGAGCAGGAAGGGGCTTGCCAGCCCGCTGATGACAATAGGATATGGCAGACGATATCCATCTGGTGATAGTCTGTTTAGTAACGGGTTGTCCTTTGCATACTGGGCCATATGCAACAAACAATTGATCAGACTTTCTGAAGGCAGCTGTGCGTTGGATGTAAAATTTAAGACAGCGCTTCACATCCAGAGTGTGTAAGGAGCGCTCCGCTGCAGATTGAGGTGCAGGAAAGAAATTCTTAAGAACAATAGGTTCATTGAGATGAAAGTCACTGGGAACCTTAGGAATAAAACTGGGATTTGTTCTCAAGGTGACAGCCTCGTTGGAAAATTGCAAAAACGGTGGCTGTATAGTAAAGGCTTGGATGTCGCTGACGCGTCTAGAAGAGGTCAGAGCAAGTAACAGAGCCACTTTCCACGTGAGGAACTTCAGATTGGAAGAATGGATGGGCTCGAATGGAGGCAAAAGCAGCTGAGACAGAACTAGGTTGAGTCGCCATGAAGGTGGAGGCCGACGGATTGGAGGAAACATCCTAAAAAGGCCTTTGAAGAACTGTCTTATGATCCTGGAAGAGTACAAAGATGTTATGCCATCATGACGGAAACGAGAGATAGCAGCCAGAAAAACCTTAAGGGTAGAGTGAGATAGTCCTGATTTTGCTAACGACAAAAAGAATGGCAAAATTTGTTCTGGCTGAGCACACATGGGGTCTAGTGATCTAGTGGAACACCAAGCGCAGAAACGCTTCCATTTCAGCTGGTAAGTTTTGACAGTAGATTGTGCTCGAGCATTTGATAGCACTGCCCTACAATCCTTGTCGATATTCATGTGTGCAAACTCATAGTACTCAGGTTCCAAGCATGAAGTTGAAGGTATGCTGGATCTGGATGGCATATTTGACCTTGATGCATTGTGAGAAGATGCGGCAGAGGATGCAACCGTATCGGCTGTGTCAGAGAGAATAGGAGGAGATCTGAGAACCAAGGGCGTCTCGGCCATTTGGGCGCGATCAGGATCATCCGACATGGGTGGAATCTCATTCTGTGTAACAGACGTGGAATGAGCGGCAGAGGAGGGAATGCATAACTGAAGGTGTTCGACCAATTTATTGAAAAGGCATTTCCACTCGACTCTTTGTGTGGATGCCGGCTCGCAAACGTTAGACATTTCCTGTTGAGAATCGTTGCAAAGAGATCCAACTGCGGTCGGCCCCACTGTCTGAAGATGTAATCCAACGTTGGTTGGTGTAGTTCCCATTCGTGGTTGTCCGAGAGGGCTCTGCTGAGCGCGTCCGCCAGCACATTGGCCACACCTGGTACATGAATAGCTTGGAGATGTATTTGACGTTGTAGAGCCCAGTCCCAAATTTCTTGTGCCAGCTGTGATAGCACGAGAGATCTTGTGCCGCCCTGTTTGTTGATGTAGTGCATGCTGGTGGTATTGTCTGTCTTCACCAACAATGTTTGTCCCTGCACTACTCTTTGAAAGGACTTCAAGGCCAAGAAAATCGCCAGTAGTTCTAAGCGATTTATGTGCCAAGTGCGCTGAGACGCTGTCCACTTGCCCCTCACTGACATTCCGTCGAGATGAGCACCCCAACCCTCTAGGGAGGCGTCTGTCGTCAGTGTCAGTGTTGGTTGTTCGTCCTTGAATGAACGACCTGTTGCTATATTTGGAGGATGGGCCCACCACTCCAAAGCTCTTTGCATGCGAGACGTGAGATGGATCTTGTCCTCGAATGAGCCTGATACCTGCTTCCACTGGCTGTCGAGTTCTTCCTGAAGGACTCTCATGTGCAGTCTGCAGTTGGGAATCAGTTGAATGCATGAGGAAGCCATGCCGAGGAATGACTTGTACATTCGAACAGAAACGTACTTTCTTGACTGCAGGAATTGCACCTTCTGCAACATTCTGCTCTGACGTTCCTGTGAAACGAACACTTGCCCTAGCCGAGAATCGAGCGAGGCTCCTAGAAAATCTCGCTGTTGAGAAGGGTGAAAGTGTGACTTCAGGCAATTGATGGAGAAACCTAAAGTTTCGAACAGGGATATGCAGACCTGTGTGTGTTCTTGTGTCAGTTGGAAAGTCCTGGCCTTTATGAGGCAATCGTCCAGATATGGATAAAACTGGATGTTTTGTAAACGCAGGTAAGCTGCCACCGGGGCTAGGATTTTGGTAAACACCCTCGGTGCCGATCGAAGGCCGAATGGAAGGACCTTGAATTGGTAATGAAATTGGCCGACTGTAAAACAAAGGTATTTCCTGTGCCTGGTGTGAATTGGCACATGGAAATATGCATCTTGAAGGTCTATTGTCGAAAAGAACTCTCCTGGAATGAGGAAATTCAAGATTTGAAGCAGGGTTAGCATCTGAAAAGTCTTGGACGCGATGAACTTGTTTAGAGCCCTCAGATCCAAGATGGGGCGCCACTCTCCTGATTTTTTCTTCACTAGAAAGAAACGGGAGTAGAATCCCTTGCCGCGTTGATCTTGCGGTACCAATTCTATGGCTCCTTTCCTGATCAGAAGCTGCACCTGGGCCAACAGTTCCTTGAAGTGGGGAGAAGGTGGGCCCGAAGGCGGGCGAGCGGGGGGGAATTTCGTAAATTCCAGGGTGTGTCCTTTTGAAACTACATCCAAGACCCATCGGTCGTTGGTGATGTTCGACCAATTGGAGAAGAATTTCGAGATTCGACCTCCAAGATGCACAATCCTCTCACTGTTTTTTGCTGGTGTTCGCACCACCTCTGTAGTTGGACTTCCGCTGGTAAGGCCTGGAGGTGGATGAACGATTTTGGGACTGATAGGATCCTCTTTGCCTGTTGTCGTAAGTGTATCCTCTATATTGGCCCGTGCCTCGAAAAGTAGAGGTTCCACCTCCTCTACCACGAGCCCCACGAAATGGCCTCTTTCTGTATTGCAGAGTCGTTAAGGACTTCGCTGTGTCCGTGTCTTTTTTGATGAGTTCCAAGGCATCATCAACGTGCTTACCAAACAGAGACTCGCCATCGTAGGGCAAATCGAGCACTCTGGATTGAACTTCCGGCCGGAAGGTTGTTGACTTCAGCCAGCCTTGGCGACGCAAAACTGCAGCACCCGCCAATTGACGGAATCCAGTAGAGGCTATATCGACGGCACAGTCGATAATTTCCGCCGAAATCTTTTCTCCCTCGAGAATGATGGACTGTGCTTCTTCCCGGATGGAGTCAGGCATTTGTGGAAGTAGACCAGCGATCTCGGACCACATTTGACGGTCGTATCGACCCAGAATGGCTAAGGCGTTGGAAGCTCTTACCGTTGTCGCTGCCATTGTGGTAAATTTTTTACCAATGGAGTCCAATTTGCGGCCATCCTGATCCGGAGGGGAAGTTAAGGGAATGGCAGGATTTCGAGACCTTTTTTGTGCCGCCTGAGTGATTACTGAGTCTGGTTTAGGCTGTGAAACTAAGCAGGCCGGGGAAGTAGGCGGTGCTTTATATTTCTTGTCCAGCCTAGGTAGAACGGCTGGAATGGAGTTAGGACGTTCCATCAACTTCAGACCCTCTTCCCATATGTGGTCAATAATAGGAATGGTATGAGTTTGGCGTTGAGGCAAGTCTTTAAAGTCATACAGAAAACATTCTGCTTGCTGCGTTTCTAACGTTAGGTGAAACCTCTTTGCTGCACGGACCATAAGACTGTGGAAACTTGCGATATCCACTGGTGGCGAAGTTCTCGGTGATGTTGGTGGAGTAGAGGGTGTCTGTGCCCTATAATTGTCCCAATCCTGCATTTCCTCATCATCAGTGTCATTATCTCCAGTGTTTTGTGGAGTTTGACCCTCATTATCTGTATCAGGAGCAGCACCTAAAGGAGACGTAGGTGCAACAGTCGCTTGAACTCGAGGCCTAGGCGTTGGAGACTGTGGTTGAAGCACTGGAGACTGAGGGCGTGGAGCTGGGGCCTGGGACCGCTGCACTTGGGGTGCTGGGGAAGGCGGTAACGATGGTGGAAATCTACGATTGTAGTCATCCAGCATATGTTGTAGGTTTTTCACCATAGACATAGGAATTTGTGTAAAGCGTTCGTAATTAGGTTGTTGTGTGCTATCCAATGGAAAAAGGACGTTCCCATCTTCGACGGTATGATCCGCATACTCATCCTCATCGCTATAGTCCTGACACTTAATGTGTAACTCCGATGGACTGGTTGCTGGTTGGTAAAGTTGATCAACCTCTGAATCATTTCCAGATTCCTCTGCTCCAGATTGAAATAATTTCTCCGGAGGTTGTGACCCACTCCTAATAGGACTTAACTGTATTAGCGGTACAGACTTGAGGGACGCAGTAGAAACCACTTTGAAGGTGGTAGCAGATTGTAGGGGTTGCTGTGTCGTCGACGAGCCCGTCGACGAGAGTGGCATAGCTTTAACACCCTCTAGTTGTTTTTTCGTTGGCGCCGCTGCATCCGGCGCAGGAAATTTAATTTTGGTAGATGATGATTTTTTGGCCGTCGACGGGGCCGTCGACGAGGCCGTCGACGGAATCGCTGTCTTTGCCGTCGACGAGGGGGTCGTCGGCGGAGCAGTCGTCGACGGAGGGATCATCTGCGTCGATGGTATCGTCGACGGGGCTGTCGTCGACGAGGATCCGGTCGTCGACGATGAAGTCTTGGTCTTCGTCGACGGGATAGCCGTCGACGATGGATGCGTCGACGGTGGTTTCTTCGTCGACGGTTTGATTGACGAGATCATAATAATTGATGAGATGGGTCTCACCTCCTGGCTGCTCGTCGACGAGATGATCATCGTCGTGGCAGAACTAGTCGACATGGAAGAAGTAGTCGTCGACGTGGAAAAAGCCAAAACAGACTTCGTAGACGCCGAAGACGTCGACGGACGCGTCGACGAGCCCGTCGACGAGCCAATGCCCGTTTTAGAAACGGAGGGCATGGTCTTGGGACGAGACGCCAGAGAACCAGGTCCCGTAGGCGCGCCCTGAAGCAAGTCTTGTGAGGAGACATCCTTGGAAGATCCCAGCTTTTTACTCTTCTTAAGAAAAGGAGAGGGGATTTCAGTCTCAGACCCACGCTTCTGAGAGGTTTTAGAGAAACCAGATGACAAACTCTCAGCATCGGACACGATGTTGTCAGATGACTTCAACTTCTGTAGCCACAGAAGGAGACGAGCCTCTCTGTCCCTCAAGGTCTTAGGAGGAAATTTGCGACAGAGTTTGCAGGTGGAGACAACATGGTCCGGATATAAACAGTAAATATGGATCCTCATGAAAAAGGCGAAGTTTCCCACAGGATGGACAAGCCTTGAACAGAGTTTTCCTTGAAGAAGACATTTTTGAAGAAAAATATGAAGAGATATGAAGAAATTTGAAGAAAACTGAGCAGAGCTCAGGGAGACTCCCTTCACACGACGTGCGGTAGAAAATCTGAGGACTTGGGCTTCTGAGGAGAAGGTTCTAGAGGAGGCTACAGCCTGATTGGCTGGAATGTGGACCAACACATAATGACTCCTATAAGTTACTAAAGTGAATTCTCCCTTGGGCTTTTCAATGGGCCTATTCTGTTCTATGGTACTTTTTTAAGTTTACATTTTTATTGCATTATATGTATGTATATTTTATTTATAATATTTCTCATATATACATGCATATATTACTACTATTTTATGTACCGTGGGACTCCCACTTCGACGACGGGGAATATTCAAGCATGTGAATCTATGAAAGACACCCCTAATACTGGAGAACAGGCAGCTATAGAGATGTAATGTACGTGGGGATTACGGGTCGATCCTGAGAAACTAAAACTTAAAACGTGAACTTGAACCATTTTAACGCTGAGGGCGAGTGGCATGGTGTGGCTCGTCCAAACTAGTATGTTGCCCAACAGTGGCACTTACTACACCAATGGAGATATTGGTATGGTGGAGGGCAGCGTGTGCCTAGCTAGATGTGTTGGTTTTCCCTCTATGACACAGAGTTATTGTCCGCTTCCCCAGCCTGTGGGTTGGCGTGCGCGTTTGCATGCGTGACATTAGTCGTGGTTAAACTATGGCTGGTGCGTGTGATGAAATGCAGCAATAGTAGTGATGGCATAATTACAAGGGGCAGTCCACATTACAGACAAATTACACAGGAGAGGCACAATTTGTGTATATGGCAGTCTTATAGCATGAAAGTTCAACATCAGTATCAAGCAATCGAACATTGGACTATATCTGCGTGCGGAGGCCCTTTCATTACACTTAGCGATGGAAGTTTCTCACACAATGTCATCAGCAGTCTGCGGGGTAACATCGGGTGGTCTCCCCCCATCAAAGTCCTCAGGTCTGTCTAGGGGTGTTCAAGCCACTGGTATTCGCTGATTCAGAGGAACTAATTTCTTGTGCTTCCCAATATGTCTGGGTTCCCAGTGTCGCAACTGCTTCCAGGGCGTTGCGGCACTCTATTTCGGTCGTGGTGCCGCTGCCTTCGAGGATATGTCGCCTAATCTTCTTTATTTCCCACGACGTCAGGACCTCCTTCTGACTAGCGGGTTTCTTCCTCGCTTGTGGGGTGGATCGCCGTCTACAGGCCCACCTCCTCCAGCCTGTCCCACGCCTCAACAGGCAAGTCAAAGAAACAGGTAGTGCCCTGGGCTATCACCCTCAGTCTGGCAGGGAACAGTACGGGGTAGTGGAGTTCCAGTTCGCGTAACTGGCGTTTCACGGCAGTGAAGGTGCTTCGCCGCCTCTGTACCTGTGATGTGTTGTCCGGGACCACCATGATTGGATTGCCATCTAACTAAGATCTGAGAGCTTGCGAGTTTCCTGCAAAATTGTGACCCTGTCTCTATAGAGCTTGAAGAAGAATGGTTGTGGCCGATCCCATGGAGGGGGCCTCTGGGCTGGTACCTGGTGTGCTTGTTCCACCACAAATTTCAGTAACAGTGTCCCCAGGGGCAGAATGCCCTGTAGCCAGCGCTCTACATATTGTTCCGGTGCTCGACCCTCCTCTCCTTCCGGAAGGCCCACCACGCGGACATTATTGCGGCGAGAGCGCCCTTCCGCATCATCAACTCTATCTTCCAAGGCGTGTACACGATCTAGAACATCTTGTAGGGCTGCAGCATGACTGTGAGTAACAGGCTTCAGTTTAGACAATGACTGGGCTTGCGATTGTACCTTCTCTGCCAGGATATGATGATCCACCTTTAAGAGAGTAAAATCAGATACCACTCAGCCATTCAGGTAGCGGTTGGGGGCATTAAGTATCTGGGGGTGTTTTTGTCTGATGTTCCTACGGTCTCTTGGGAGCGGAATGTAGTGCCAGTCTGTATTGTGGTGGATTGGCGACCTCTGATATCCTCTCCTACTACCAAGCTTCCCATCTCCTGGTACTAAATGAGTGGTGGTATGGAGACAGGAGGGACCCGGCATATGCCCTAGAGCGGCACCTCATGGGTTCCCATACGCGGCATACTATTCTGTATGCGGCACAGACGCGGAAGGGGCTACCGCCGGTCACGCAAGTAGTGTTTCAGGTTTGGAGACAGGCTCTACGGCGGATGGGATGGTGGAACACTCTGACAGGTGAAACTCCCCTTTGGCGCAATGGGCGTCTGCCTGGTCTGGCAACGCTGCAGGGCTTCGGGGGATGGGACAGTATTGGGATATCAACGCTAGGGGATGTATTGTCAGGGGTGACACTTAAGTCCTTTCAGGATCTGAGCAGGGAGTATAGTATGCCCCGATCTCAGTTTTTTAGATATCTTCAATTCCGCCACGCTCTTGCCCCGTGCCTGGAGGGCCTGGAATCCCTCCCAGAGTAAAGTCCTCTGGAAGCAAAAGTATTTATGGGACACTTAGAGACAAAAAAGATATCACGCATATATCAGTCCCTAGTTACACACTGTTTCCCCTCACTGCAGACACTACGGGAGTCGTGGGAGAGTGATGTCGGAGACCTGGAAGAGGAGGATTGGAGGGAGGCTTTGGCGGCCCCCAGTTGTGCTGCCATAGCGATACGTCTACGGCTCATCCAGTTTAAGTATCTGCACAGGGTGTACTTTACTAGACAGCGATTGTGGCAGGCGGGCCCGATGTGGCCAGGAGGTTGGGACATTCATTCACACTGTGTGGAGCTGCAGCTTGCTGGATAGGTTCAGGAGGGGGGTGTGGGATTGTATGTCTGAGGTCCTGGGGTGGGAGCTGTCCCGTACACCACAGTTGGGCCTATTGCATGTGATGGAGGGGGTTGGGTGTAACACCTATAAGAGACACCTATTGCTGCTGGGCCTCACATTGGCCAAGAGGGATGTGGCCAGAGCATGGAAGGATCCACCAGCCCCCTCTGTGGTGGGATGGAAGAGGGGGCTTGATTTCTGTATGGGTATGGAGCAGACAATCTTTGTAGCCCAGGGATGTCCACGAAAGCACTAAAATTTGGAAGCGCTGGGCTGACTTTAGGTGTCTATGGCTTGAGCCTCCGGTGGAGCAGGACCCTCCAGTGGAAGTATGAAGGGGCCATGATACAAGGTGTTTGCGTATTGTCCGTTGAATGTGTGATGAATGGGAGACGTGTGATAGAGACCGTGCGACGGGGGCGGATGGGATCCGGGAGGGGGGAGTTTCGGGGACAGGGGGAGTTGGGGGGGAGGGGGGTTAATTTTGCTTTGATTAAATTTGTTTGTATAACATGAGAAAAGTGGATTGCAATTCAATGACTGTGGTATATTTGACCTGCAGATAAATTCTGGGGTACAGAGCTCTGCGAAATGTATGCAATCTTTAAATAAAATTTGTTTAAAAAAAAAAAAAAAATCAGATACCACCGTGTCAATTCTGCTTCAAGTGACGTTCGTGTTTGCTCCAGTGTAGTTCCAATCTTTTCGACTGCTACCAGTACCGAATCTAGTTTTGCCACCAGCGTCGCATTCGGAATGTCATTAACTGCTCTGGCTTCCATTTTTGGGAGGTCCAAAGTAGTGGCACGTGCTGCATTTTGAGGTGCATTGGTGCTAAGGAGGCCCATTGCTAGTTATAGTGCGGAGAGCATTGACCCTGGGCACTGGGTGACTGTGCATCAATAGGTATCCAGGCAGCCTACAAGTGTACAGTTGCTCCTGCGTGTCGCAGTGTGAGGAGCATTCAATGCTGCAGCGCAGTGTGACGCTATTGATGTCCCACACCACGTTTATTGGGATCAGAAACTTTGTGTTGGATCACTTCTGACCCAGATCCACCTCTAGTAGGGCAGCCACATACTTAAGGAAGTGTGTGTTACCAGCAGATCACCCAATGTACCAGATCTTGACACACAGACCCAGTGGCAGGGTGAGCAGCTTACAGACAACGGGGGGCCTCTCACCGATGTACCTCAAGACATATATCTTAGCCAGCAAGATCTCGGTTTCAGTAGTATTTGGAACTTCGCCATGTCACAGGGCGATTGACAATGGACCTGCGCATCTATGGGGACGGACTAGCAGTCCAGTCTCATGTAGGTACAGGGCGAGTGGAGGATGGGAATCACAGGGCACCCTAAGGCCGTTGTAGCAGACCCATTTCTCAGTGCGTGACAAGCTCTTCACTGCAAGCACCCATGCAGCAGACCACACTGTCTCTACCTCAGAAGTCGGGCCTACGGGGAGCAGTGCAAGAGCCACATCCACTCCTAGGCCGCTATCCCAAATGGCTCAAAGCCAGGGTATCCTCAGTTGCTCAGTTTTCTGCAGCCTCCAGCCACACCTCACTGTGGTGAATCAGCGGCTCCACCCCCGTAGAGAGGATCGGCCGTATCTCCTCCAATGATATTTATGTAGGGCCTACCTTCCGGGGTATCTCCGAGGACCAGCCCAGCTTGCCGCAGCTCCTAAGTGGGGCTTCTCAACAGTAGGTCGCACCATCAGTTTTGGAAGACGGGCCTCTAGGAGGCCGAGTATAGGCCGCACCCGCCCTCCGGGCGGTCACTCAGACCAGCCCAGTATCGCCACTGTCTCCAGCCCAGACCTCACAGTCAGAGCAGTTCTGGTGGGAGCACCGCTCATGCTGCCCAACACATCGGGGGACCCAGCACTCTTCCGGCCGGTTATACTGCTCGCCTACACTGCATGCAGTGCTCCCAGTCCCAGCCTCACTGCACACTGGCCAGTATGTACAGCCGTATGGTCCACTAGGGTTGTGGGCAGCAGCGATTCTCCAATTTTAACGCAGCCGGCTTCGGCGCGCACCCTGCCGCCAGGGGCCCAAGGACAGCACTGCAGGATTACCACAGGATGCAGGCTGGGCAGGTACTCTCCTCACGTCACTGCTGCCCAGCAGAGCCGGCTGCAAGGCCCTCAGGTTGTGCAGCTTCATCTGGTCCCACCACATCAGCAGCGCTAGGGTCCGTGGTGTGAGACCTGGCTACCAGTGGCCTCCAGTAGGGGCCTGTGCTTGGACCTAGTCAGTGACAGGCGTGAATGCCCTGTGTCCAGTTATTTGGGGCCGTCGCGGATCGATCAGACGTGCAGTGGCAGGAGCCTCGGGCTCGCGTTCGTCTCACGGCCAGGCAGGCAATGCTTCGTTTCTCATCCGTAGTGAGGGCCTCCTAATCAGATGAGGCAATTTGAGGGATGCACCGGGCACTGCAACTTGGCGTCAACAGATCCCCACTGCGATTGTAGGTGGATGGGACGGTGCAGAGTGGATTACTGGATAATAGAGGGAATCATGGCAAAGCCTCAGTCAGTTGCGTCCATGTTGGCTTGCAGGCCACGCCCCCCCCTCAGCTTCTTTACCCAACCTACAGCGAGCCCTTAACCACTTTATATGGAGCGGGAAACAGCTAAGACTCAATTTTCACCAGATAACTAAGCCTAAAGCAGAGGGAGGAATGGAAGTACCGGTGATTCAGAGATATTTCCTAACGTCTCGATTATGCTATATCTTAGAATGGACACATTCCCTTACAGAAAAAAACCTCTGGTCATTCATGGATCAATCAATTGCGGGAGTGATATATGATATATGGAGAGAAATCTGGCTGCTTCGTAAACATAGAGTATGGGGGCTACACTCCTCCCCAGTAACGGTGACAACCTTAAAAACATAGGATGTAATAGCAGTACAACTGGGTTTTACTACGTTACCTTCTCCAATGACCCGCTAATAGATAACCCTGACTTCCCTCCGGGCTGTGAGTAGGGAGCCATTTGCAAGATGGCGTGAGCAGGGTTGCAAGAGAGTAGGTTTACTATTTGATCAGAATGGGACTAATTCCTTTGATCAGCTTCAGCAAGACTATGCAATCCCAGAATTTGACCTCTTCCTATATAATCAGGCAATCCATTGGGTAACTTCCCGGGTGTGAGACCTAGGGCATCCCGTCAACTAACCCAATTCGAAAAATGGCTCATCACTAAATATGAATACAAACAAATCATATCAGAGCTATTTGCTCTGCTTTCTACAGCTTTCTTATCCACAAAGTCCAAATAGCAACTGAGATGGGAGGAGGAAATAGGCAGAACAATTACAGACAAAAAATGGTAGGATAATTGTTTTAGAACCCATCACACGGCGCATAATATGCCGGGCACAGAAGCAGCATTTAAAATAGCACCATACTGATACCTAACACCGGCCGAATTAAATCATTGGAATAGAGATCACTAGGCTTTTTGTTGGCGAGGATGCGGGCTAACAGGCTCCCTGATGCATTTACTCTGACACTGCCCCAAAATTGTTAGATACTGGGAAACGATCCTCAATGAAATAAATGAAGCTTTTATTAATGATATTCCTCGTATTCCAGCCTATAGCCTGCTAGGTCTCCCCAATCCACTAACCTTTCCCCTGCGCTCACTTAGAGGGAGGCAAATAGCCTAGAATTACTAACTCATTGGGGTATGACTGTGCTACCAGACCACACAGCCTGGCTGAGAACGTTGTGGAAAATAAGCGATAGAGTGCATTCTATGATGGAGGATAATAGAGCAGAAACCTATGCGGAACTATGGGCACCATTTATTAAAATGCTAGTGAAGAAATTCAGGGAGGTGACCTGTCCCAAATTCTTGTGAATCCTGCTCCTCACCTCTGATACCCAAGTAACCAACTCATAAATAAGGAGCATCTTAAATAGCTTCTCTGCATGAAACAAGGCGGGTACATCATAGGAACATCTTTTGGTGCGGAGGAGACCTGGGAACGGAGAAGGGGTGGGTCTTGGGAGAGTGTTCTCTTTTTGTTATGTACATTTGGGGCCCGATTCACAGAATGAACTTAAGACTCAATCCTAAACTTACTACTGTTTTGGTATTCACAGATTGCACTTACTACTTTTGGTATTCACAGAATGAAGTTACTACTTTTGGCATTCACAGAATGCACTTACTACTTTTGGTATTCACAGAATGAACTTACTCATTTTGGTATTCACAGAAGTTAGGACTCCTCCTATGGTGCAGGTGAAAATGGGGCTGTTGGTGAATTTGATAGTGTGATTAGTAGATGTGGGTTAGGTGGAGGAGAAGGAGGTATATAGGGGGGAAAGGGTTAGTGCCCGTATCCTTCTTTTTCAGAGGAATAGGACAGTCCTATAAGAGATGCAGCTTCCGTTTTTTTTTAAGACTGGCTGTTAGGTGTCCAGTATAGGGATAGATACTGAGTCTATTCTGTTTTGGTTCCAAAACTGTTTCTTCGGATGGAAGTTCCTTGGAAGGAGTGTCTTTCTCTTTGGGAATTGATTTCAGCGTGGAAGATTTATGGGGGTCTTTGTGCGCCGAATGTTGTAAGTCTGAATGCTTAATTTTGTGTTTAGAACATGAGTCTTTTGGAGCGGGTTGTTTCGGTGCGGAGGTTGACGGCTCAAAGGTTTTAGGTGCAGAGGATTTTGGTGTGGACGATTTTGGCTCCAAAGCTTTTTTCGGCTCCCAGGCCTTTGGTGCTGAAGGTGTCCTCTGTGCCGGCTATGTAGGGAGGGGTACAAAAGGCGGCTTATGTTTCGGTACCGGAGTGGGGCCGGCTCGAGCCAAAAGGCTTATCCTTATGTTTCGTAGCCGGGCTGGAGGGCGGAGCATCAGAAACTTTTTGTCGGCGCCTTAGGTTTTTTGAGGTGCGTGCATACATGGGGATTTGTACTCACGGTACGTTGACCCGGGATGATGTTCAGGTCTTCCTCCATGTCGGAGACCGGTTCTTCTTCTTCGGCCTCAACGTCTGTACAGGGCAACCTCTGAATCTCCTCTAAAGATTTCCTGTAGAGAGCCGCTGTCTCGTTGCATTTCGTGGCAACAAGCCTGATAGTCACAAAGAGTCTTTTTCGATCGGAACGATTGTCACGCTTCGCAGTCCTTCTTGTCATGTTACGGGGAAAAGCAGAGGTTGCAGACCTGGTGCAAGTCGGTGCCTACCTCGTGACTACAAAGACTTCTCAGAAGAAAAACAAAGTGCAAACATTCAGGCGTAACACCAGATGGCGATCTATGCTAACGCATATGATCTATTGCTCATATACCTCGAACATGACTGTTTCATATGTTCTAGCAAGCAATTACTGTAGGCTTTGCCAGTATCCATGGAGAATTAACATACTGAAGCAGGTGGAGGATCAGGCTGCCAGATGCACAAATGTTTGGCCCATATGCCAAATACCATTACACCTCTTTAATTTGAAAGGCCTGTGGGGAAGGCATTCAGGTTCTGCTTTGACAACTAGTTTCCAGGGACGGGTAAGAAGACAAAAAGTAGGAGGTCACCCAGGGCAGACCTACAATGCAGCCATGATAGGATCCAAGAGGTCCTCAGTGACTGGAAGCAACGGGGGATTCAATTCTAATCCGCATCACTGTTATGAGGAATTTCCCCTTTAACAAAGTCACAAGGGTAAGGGATGTCTCCTTCTGGTGATAGTCCAGATATAATCCAGCATCAGTATTATAATTAGGAAGGAGGGTTTCAGCCTAAGACTTTTCATCTGTTTAACCATAGACTTTGTCAGCACAAGTCCACAGCTCAAATGAATTTCTTATTTCCATATACTAAATCACCCCTAATTACTTTTTGGGTTCCGGAGTAGCGTGCTACTCGCCGAAAAGCACTTCAATGCCTCGTCAGGGGTAGGAAGCACTATATAAATGCACTTAAAATTACAGTTCACCCTAACTTCTCACCTCACACTATCGATGTCTTTGATGATAGTCAGTTTCAAGAGTACCATTATAGATGACTCCATGGGTGGCCTTTGCAGAAGCTCTGCAATTACCTTAGTAGTTTGCTTCTTTTTTGATGCCAGAGCCTGTAGAAGCATGGTTTTAGAGCTGCAAAGACTGCAGGCACATGTTTTGGGGTGGACCAGAGGGTGTACGAGCCATCTTGACCGGTTAGGTTAGCTGAAAGACCTTGACTCGTGCGTCTTATGGAACTGGAAATTCCAGTCTTATCTGCGTCAATGTCAGAATCTGACCAGCAGTGTGGACAATTTTGCCATCCTGGACCAGTGCTGAGACTGAAAGGTCCCTGGAGCTGGACCATTTTCTGGAGGAAGAAGAGGATTTCTCCTTCCTATGGTGCTTCTCTTGCTTTTTGTAGGAAGATCTCTTGGAAGAACTTCCCACCCAAAAAAAACTGCTGGAAAAGATTACTTAGGTGATCTTCTCTGGTTCTTCGCCAGAAACAATTTGGCCTCCCGCTTCCTGGAGGAGTTCAGGTGCATGAAGGCATAAGAATTTCAAGCCACAGCTCCACTCTATGTCTGAGACACCATATGCAATCGTCATGTGGATCATAATGGGACATCTTCTTGGGGCACCTATGACAAGACTTCAAACCTGAACGTTTCGGAGGAGACATCTGGCTTAGTCACTGTTGAATTGCAGAAGGAATTCTATGGGGGAAACACAGAGAGAGAGAGCTTCTGGCCTGCATCAATAATGTGTGAAAGAACAGGAACTGACACCAGAATGCCTATGGGTGCCTAATATATGCTGTGTTATCATTCCTGGAGGCAGAGCTGCTGCTGGGGCACCAGGGACAGGTTTCCCAGAGTAGTCTGAAGCCATGAGAAATAATTCATAGAGTAAGGAATCTGTGGGAAAATGTATCCATCAGAACACTATTTTGAGTCAAACCTGTGCTAACCATTTTTCCACCTAGTATTAAACATAAATACTCCTTCAGACATCCTGTCATGGTGAATTAATCTGACAAAAATCATTCAACAAGTTCCAAAAGAACTTCAACATTTTGGTTTTAATCAATATGGTCTCTGTAGGACCATCATCAAATCCCCCAACAACCTGAAATAGAAGCAGCCAGCAGAGGAATGTGTAACAAAGGCACTTCAAATGGTGCGATGACAGTACTTACGAAATATAGGCTGTAACCAATGGTCTTTCATATAAAAAAAGATTAACTGTAGTGACCCCATTTACAAATACAAAAACTAAATGTGCACAAATACCATCATACTGTCTTTATGCACTAACTATTCAACAAGAACCATTCACATATAGTTGCTTCATTTTGGCAAATCAAGTGCTGTAATTGTATTGCTGGAGAAGATTAAGTGCATATAAACTGATCTCATTTTTCCATCATTGTCTTTACTGCTTGCAGTAATGTAACAAACGGTGTCCCTCAACTAAAAAGAACCAACACTGGCATTCAGCAGGGGTAGAGAACGCAAGGCCTGGCTGTGTTTTAAAGCCACGATTTAGCCTTCCCATCTCCTGCTTTGCTGCTGCTGCTGCTTTTGCTGGAGCATGGTTTAGCTTTCTTCTCTTTCAAGGTTCCTGGGTTGCTCTGAGTGTTGTATATCTGGATTGCTAGGTCAAGGCGCTCCTGAGCCATTCTAATCTCCCGCTGCAGGTTCTCCAGGTTTGGTGGAATGTTCTCATCATGGCTCCCATACTGCTGCTCTTGAGCTATGTTAGCTTTGTTCTGCTTGTAGGCCATCTTAGCATTGGAAAGTTCTGTGTACTGGATCTGATCTGGCTTAACGGCAATGTTGTACCCAGGGGGTGCAGAAGGTGTATTCCAAGTAAACGGATATGCGTAGGAAGTTGGGTCTTCCAGCACTTTCTTCTTGCTCCTCAGAACATCCCGAATTGTCCCAAATCCCAAATGAATCATCTCCAACACGTTCAGAAGCAAACACAGGCAACTCACCCCATACATTATTAGTAGAAAAATTGTTTTTTCTGTGGGCCTCGAAACAAAACAGTCCACTATGTGGTTGCAAGGAGCTGTGCTGCAGGTAAACTTAGGGATAACTTCAAATCCATACATGAAATATTGTCCAACAAGGAATGCAATCTCAAAAGCAGTCCTGATGAGTAGCTGCAGTACATAGATTTTCATGAGGCCATCAGCCCGAATTCGTCGGCGCCCATCATGTTTAGTTTTGTCATTGTCTGGACTCTGGATCTCTTTTTCACTTTCCATCTCCATTTCTGGGTACATCATGGGATCCTCCTCATGGTCATCTTCGGTCTCCTCCAGGGCTCGGTTCCTCTTCCAACGAACAGCCATGTTTTTGCCTTTGGACCTTTTCTCGTTGCGCTCGGCCATTCTGGCAATTTTGTGAATGGCATAGCACAGGTACAGTAAGGATGGCGTAGTCACGAGTATGATCTGGAAAACCCAGAACCTTACATGAGATAAGGGTGCAAAGGCATCGTAGCAGACGTTCTCGCATCCTGGTGACTGTGTGTTGCACACAAACTTGCTCTGCTCGTCGTAATATATTGATTCTCCGCCAACGACAGTCAGGACGATGCGAAACACAATCAAGATGGTCAGCCATATTTTGCCAACAAAGGTGGAGTGATTGTGAATCTCCTCTAGCAGTCGAGTGAGGAAGCTCCAGCTCATGATCACAAAGTCTTATCACCCTAAAAACAAAACAGAAAGAAACATTATCAGATAAGGATGTGACTTACAGCAAGTCTCTTTGAGACAGTGGGCTTTCAAGCGACAGAAGCAGAAAATGTAGTCAGAAGACAGGTTTGATGCGGGCAACTACCATGCAGAGAATCAGTTTGAAGAACCTTAGGCTATAGCAGCACCAATGACTGATGCTGAGGCGTCATTCAGTGGCACAAATTAGACAAAGGGTGCTGGACCCACTAAAGATATATATTTATAGGCTTGAATTAAGCTGCCTCAGTCCAGCAGGGTTACTTCAGTGTTTGTTTCAGCAATAATAGAAGGAATGGTACTACTCAAGAACTATCTTCCCTAATTCCTTGTACAAGATCATGCCTGGGCAACCCAATCCCTAGTGAACAAGTGAAAAGGAAAGAGTGGTAGGATCAAACCAAACCAGTGGTAAAAATTAACTCATTAGAAAAGAAAGATTTAGCACAAATACAGTTCAAATGAGATTGTTGAACTTAAATTCGCCAATAAACTTAGTTTAAGGTATGTAAATGGTGTATGCACTTGTTTTGCATACTTTATTATACCTAGTGGACTCAACTGCACTGACAAAAACAATAAGGTAAAACCTGGTGATATTGATGTTGGGAGTCTAAGTAAAGCTCATCTCCTCATGAATGCAAATGCAAAAACTGGCTCAAACATTGTCTGCCCCTATTTCTAATTTTAATGGAAAATTTACTTACCTTCTGTAATACCTTATCTGGTAGAGACATGATCAAGCCACAGATTCCTTAACTTAGAACGTCCAGGCGTCAGGCTTGAATTGAAAGATTTTTGGTAGCAGTACCCCTGCTGGCCGATAGGTTGTCGGTCGACTCCGCGTGACGTCACCGGAGTCGAGTTCATCGTGACATCCGCATCGCTTATATAGGCTTCACCTCGGTGCGCTGATGTCAGTACTTTACACGACTTTCCATGACAGAAGCATGGAGCCATGACGTGACTAAAATGTTTCGTCACCAGTGCTCCGGTATTGTTGGAAATTTCAATTGGTCTTTTTAATAAGTCACTCTATAATATGGAAAGCAGCCAGAGTGAGACCTATTTTGAAAAACCAACGGCCGATCCAAAACTTCTCCTAAATTATTGTCCCATCTTGCTGCTTCCCTATTTTGGGAAGATGCTGGAATCCCTTATTAGCCAACAGCTTGTTAACCATCTCGAGAAGCATGGACTTTTAGACCCTTCACAGTCCGGCTTCAGTGCGGCGAACAGTACAGAGACAGCATTGGTTTAGTTCACCGACAATATCAGGCTGGCATTAGACAAACATCATTCAGTCATTCTCGTCCTGGTTGACCTGTCCGCCGCCTTTGACATCATCTCCCACAGCATTTTAGAACATTGGCTCTGCGAGATTGGTGTCAGAGGAAATGCCCTTAAATGGCTTAAAAGCTACTTATCTGACCGTGTAACAACTGTTCAGATGGGAAACAGCATTTCATGTGAAAGACATGTGAAGATGGGAGTGCCACAAGACTCTATTTTGAGCCCGACACTTTTTAACCTGCACATGACCCCCTTGCCTAAGGTGATCAGAGCATACGGGTTTGATGTTATATCGTATCAGGCAATACGCAGATTCTGGTCACCTTAGGCCCGGTCCCTATTGAAACCAAACAACGTTTCCAAAACTGTTTGTTCCTTGTGGATCGGTGGATGAGATCTAACCACCTTCAACTACATGGTGGTAAGTCGGAGATTATTCTCTTTGGCAAGGCCACAGAACACTGGTCACATGACTGGTGGCCAGTCAATCTAGGCCCCTACCCAACCATCAAGGAAACGGTCCGCAACCTCGGTTTTTACATGGACAAACAGTTGTCAATGAAAAGCCAAATAAACCACATCATTGGCACCTGTTTTGGTGTAATGCGCAGTTTGCGGAGGGTCTTCAAATGGACTACGGCAATGCTTTACTGCTCTCAATAAATGAAAACCTTTTGAACAGGCTTCAGATCCTGCAGAACACAGCTGCTAGGCTTGTTTTAGTTCTTCCATAGAGATCCTCATCTGCTCCATGTTTAAAAACCCTTCATTGGCTTCCTGTGAAAAAACAGATTCTTTTTAAAATTCTTTGTCTGATAAGAACATGTACAAAGCTGGCCCAAGATACTGGTCAGGAAAGTTACGTTGGTATCAGCCACGTAGGGTACTCAGATCTAGTAATGATGCTCTGCTTACTCCCCTTAAAATTCAAACAGCTAGAAAAGAGGGTAGAGCTTTCTCCTTTCTTGCCCCGGCATCCTGGAACAAAATGCCCTTACATCTACGCTCCATCTCTGACAATAGCTGCTTTGGCAAGAAGCTAAAAACATGGCTATTTGATAACTAAGCCAGCAGTCTTTGTTCAGAGCCGTCTGCATGCGCCATGAGACTCCTGGAGTGATGTGTGCACAATACAAATGTCCCTGACTTCACTTGACTTGATTGACCATGATGTACTAAAAAACAACTAGAGCCCTGAAGGGGAACAGCACCAACACTAAAAACTGATCCGCAGTGCAGGGAGGATGAGTGGGTCAGTAAGGAATCTAGCTACATCATGACAAGGCGTTACCAAAGGCAAGTAACTTGTCCATCTGAAAGAGACATCTAGCTGCAGCTTCCTTACTTTAGAACAGATACCCAAGCAATTTCATCCTCGGAAGAGGGACTGCTCAAAAGGGTTAGACTGGAAAGGCCTTCACTATGGACCTGGTTATTCAAGCAATGTTTGGCAAACGGGTGCACGAATACCCACGTAGCCGCTTTGCAGATGTCGAGGACCAGAGAGCTGTGGTAGCTGACTTGGCCGTGGTTGAATGAGTTCTATGGTCTTCAGGAGGTTGTTTCTTTGCCAAGGTGTGGAAATCATTATTTTCGACACTATCAGGTTGTATATTGGACTGCCCAATCCTCCTCATCCTTCCATTTTTGTGAGAAATCCTGTGAATGCCAGCCATTCCCAATTCTCAGTGTGTCGAGACAGAGGGCACCAGACCTCTTCCGCCCAATTTTTTGAAGTGTAACATGGTCGACATGTTGAATGTCAGCACTTCGATCGACCTACCCCTGATGGAGACCACCAAATGGCCATCCAGATGGTATCCAGCTCTGGAAGATTTGTGTGAGTGTTCTGCTTTATCAGCGACTAAAGGCACAAATCTTCACATTGTCCCTTTGATCTCCCCAGCTGAGAGATGATGCACCTGTCACTACTATGTAGGGGGCAAAGAAAACAGCTTACTGCACATCAGACTGGTGTTTGTCACAGATGAATGATCTGAGTTCTGTCAGAAAGGCATCACTAGTACAGGGCTCACTTCAGTCACTGATTCCGTTGAATGGAGCCCACATATGTCCACAGGTGTGAGGCACCAGCCACTGCCCAGTACCAGTCTCAAAGGTTAGAAACCTGGGGGTAATATCTGACCAAAGACTGACATTTGAAGGTCAAATTAACAAACGCACCTCCACCTTTCTGGGGCATCCTAAAAATTATAAGGAAGATCCGTCCGTTTATCCCTATGGTGGTCACTGCATTGGCCATATCGCGATTGGATTACGGAAACGCTTTATACGTAGGACTAAGGCACAGCTCCTACTCAGACTCCAACGGATGCAGAATGCAGTGGCAAGATTAATCTTAGATATCCCTAAACATGAACCAGTAACTAATCGATTGAGGGATCTCCACTGGCTGCTGGTGGGGAAGCAAATTATATGTAAGGCTCAGTGTCTTGAATTTAAGGAATTACAGGGGAAAGGGCCTTCTTATCTGAGAACACATCTCAGGAAATACTCTCCTTTCAGGAATCTAAGATCCGCACAGGTACACTTATTGGTAGTCCCGAAGTACAAGCAGTTCCGCTGGGGGGGAGGAGTTTTATTGTAGTAGGCACGGCTAAGGTATGGAACTCCCTTCCTTTAGAGATTAGAAATAGTAACTCCCTGATGTTGTTCAGAAGTCGGCTGAAAACCTGGCTGTTCAAAAACTAATAAGTTCACACAAAATAAAATTAGTTGGTATTTTAGTTTCTAGTCTGTTTTAGCGCCAAGACGCCCTCGGGCATACACTGCGCTCTATAAGATGTGAAATCAAATGAAATCATCAAATCCAATCAGGATGCATGATGCTAAGAGCCCAAGCATCCTCAAAACCACTGAACACGGACTACAAGTTCTCTCTAAAACTTTGGGTCCATAGAGAACCCCAGGATGGACCCTAATGACACAGTTGGCTGTAGGTGTTAACAAACAAGCTACGGCAAGCCCTGCTACTGCAGCAAAGTGGACGATGCATGGAAATATGTGCATCCTCGACATGGAAAGATGTGTTATAACTACTGATGTGAGTTTTTTAAAGTCCAAAGGGGCCAATGTTCAAAGGTCAGTATGATAAATTTAAAGTAGTCTGACCCCGGGATGGTTCATGAAAGTACACATCATGCAGGTCCAGCGACAGCATCCAGTCTTCAGAATTCAAGGCCTGCAAAGCCTGAGCAACCTCCATCATTTTGAACTCCCTCAACTCAGAGGTCTAAAATCAGGCTTCTAGTACTTCTTGGGTACCAGAAAGTACTAGAAGTATTGCCCCAGTCCGTTCATCTCTGGCAGCAGTTTGTGTGCCCCTTTGGCGAGCAGCATCAAGGAGTTATCTAACACCGGCTGACTGTAAACTGGTTACCAGAAATTGAAGGGCATATCCAATTTAAATAATTTGAAAGAGACACACTGGTCTGTTGTGATGGAGCGCCAGCAAAGCAGGCAATGTTGAATTCTGAAGCCAACCAGTCTCAACATTTAATTTGAAGGTGAATGAAAGAGTCTTGGCAAAGTTGTCTGGCACAACGGAGGACAAGGAATGTTACTGCTTCTGTTGGCCTTGACACTCAAAAACTGTCCAACTTCTGCCATCATGAAAAGTCTGCGTAGATTACTGTATAGGTTGAGAGGATCATTCTGGCAATACTCACGAATCCTTGAGTATCCACTTAACTTCTTGTTGATGGAATTGGCAAGCAGAAGAAAGAAACTATTGAGCTGGCCAGAGCTCTGCCATATTTACATTTCTCCAAGGAAATACCAGCTTTCTAGCTAAACAGCTTAGAATCATTCCTGTTAGGAAAGCCTGGAAGTTCCCTCAGAATCTAGTGGAATGCATCAAATCATTGTTGTCCTAAGATGATGCTGGTGTCCATAGTACTGATAACAGAATCCATACTGTCCGGAGAGGCAGGGAAACTGAAGGAGAGCCTCCATAATCCCCATAATTTAATTTGGTAAGCACACAACTCAACAAGGATGAGCATGGGTCCAGATAAGAGACCGGAGACAGATCTAAAGCAATCAGAATTGTAGCCAGTGCCCAATGGAGGACCAGAAGGTGGGGCCTGCTGCACAGGGGTGGCGGCCTGGTTCAGCACCATCAACACAGTGGACTGCCTCATTCCCCATTCTATCCCTTTTGCTGTAGGATCTACCCAGCTGTTCAGAAAAGGATACAGCCATGATGTAGACGTGAGAGCAAAGTTATCTTCATAGTGACTCTGTTACTCCTTGCTTGGAGGCTCTCTCCCATTTTCAACACCCTCCCACCAACCAATCATACACTAACTAAAAATACACACCAATAGGCTAATTTTTAATTTCATGAACTACAGTAGATGCACATTCACAAGGAGAAGATATGACATAATATAATGCATGCATAGGATTGAAATTAGTTGTAGAAGAGAATACTTTTGTTTCGACATAAAATGGCAAAGTATTGTAGGAGGAATAACATGTCACTTTTTTGCCATGAGTAAAATTTCAAGCTAACATGCATCAAATGACGTAGTGCTTCCTATATGCAAGATTCTTCTATCTCCCAACTACCTCCATAAGCACCGAGCATATCTAATATCTAATAATGGCTATACATTCTACTTGCTTTTATACTCATTTTAGAACACAGCTGGAAAAATGTAGGCACTAGGATGAGATAAGTATGTATATGAAAGAAGCTGAAGAAATTGTAGTGCAGGCTAGAATAATAATCAACTGCCGAAACAAGCCAATACATTATTGCAATACAAAAAAATCAAAACATCTCTCTTCCAATGGTATTAACTGAGCTGTGACATAAAAAATGCTCTGTGCACTCTGAAAAACTCCTGGAAATCTCAAAGGGGATAGACGGGGCAGGAGGAAATTTGCCCATGCAAACTACTCCCAAGTTTATTATCCCTTCACTTCCCTGAAAGCATCTTAACTGTTAACTCTTTCAGGCTGTGACCAGGAAAAACTGTGAATTGGTGGTGTTCACACAAAATATCGGAGAAAACATATAATGTGGACAAAATATGTCAAGAATATCGAGGACAAAAATATTGTAAAGGTAAGTTTCTATACTTAAGCAAAGTTTTTATTTTTTTGGTGAAAACCTTTATTGACATTTAAACCAAATACAAGTATGGGCCTACAACCCCGGGGGCCGGCCGCTAAGCAGTTAGATTAACAGAGAGCAATTTTAATCACATGCAGAACCTCGAGGAGCAGAATCTCCATGCTAGCGTACTCTTGGCCACTGAACAGCACAATTAGAAAAACAGGATATAAAAGGTTTTCATTTTATAATATAAGATGGAAGGATCAGGTGCCGAACAATTTCCCAGCAGCGAAAATGGCAGGCAGAATAGTAAACGTATCGACAATAAACAGTAATCGATCAAAGCAATGGCGCTGAAACAAGAGGTCAGGATGTGAAGGAATATTACGGTCAATTCGCGCATGCAGTTACCTGCCATAAGACTCAAAAAAACACCACGAAAATTGAGGCACAGATGAAAAAGCAGGGATTGATACCAAAGGAAACCCACTGCACTGACCCAGAAAAGAAAAAGACAAAGAAAGATAAGAGAAGAGAAAAAAGGCCATAGAAACAAAAATAAAAACAAAAGATCCCCCCCCCCCACCCTGCACCCCTGCAGATGACTACGGCCCCCCCCCCCCCCCAGCAGTGTGCCTGTCGCCCGAGAACCAAACCCGAAATATAGAAGAAGAAGAGAAAAAAAGAGAAAGAAAGGAAACCCCAACTAACGGGGAAGCGGAGGAGGGCGATAGTCTATGCGCTCCCGGTCTCTCCCCCCCCGCCCTATCAAGGGGGCCCCCCTAAGCCAACACAAGTAAAGTTGTCCACCATACAAAAATACCCCGGGGGGAACCACAAACCCCCCGCCCCGGAATCCGTCTGTTGATGAAGCAGTCCTGTTACCAATAGATCCATCGTAAACGATTCAACCCACAATCTCAGCCTTGGCCCCGTCTAACAAAGTTGCCGTGTCCCTCGGATAAGAAAAGCCACATCCCCGGAAAGTCAAAGTTCACACAGAAGCAGCTGGAGCTTGAGTCAGCAATTAGGAGAGGAATAGCAGGTCCCAACGCACACAGCTTGCACCAACGATGTCCCTCCCCGTCCCCGAAGCCAAGCATCGTTCCATCCGCCATATTGGGAGACCGATTGGGGAGGGGGTGCGACTCGTTCTGACACAGATCAAAGTGTGGGCCAACAGTGTCCAGGATGGGGGAAGCAGTGAAATGCTCCGATAACTGTAGGACCGATGTTTCCGAGAACTTAAGAGAGTCACCAATCTCAGCACACACAATGAATTCCGTTTCTTCGGGGGCAGGCACAGCTTCCAGCACCGGGTCCAAACACACCAGTAGGGCTTCCAACAGGGGGCAAGTCGGCTGCCGGGTCTCAAAGAGCAAGTCAGGGCTCGTTCCCGGTCCTATGATTCCATCTGTTGCCGACAGCCAATGATTGACCTGGGCCCTCACCATCGCGTGAAGCGCCGCAACTTCCGCCATTACCATCCGCAAGGAAGGGCCACATTGAGTCCGTTCCGCCGGGATCCATTCGGCCGCAGGCATAACGATCCCCACGGAGAGGCTCCCTCTCCGGGGCAGGATACGCCGGAGCAGAAACAGGCCGGGAGGGACGGGCCAGCAACATGCAGCAACGCGCGGCGCCACCCCTACCCCGGGGCACCAGCGGTGCTAGTGCGCGCACCACCCGTCGCCTCACCTCAGGTACAGCATCAGGCAGCAGATGGTTGCAAAGTAGTTCAGAGAAATTTTCGAAAGTTCCAGGGACTGGACCCAACCATCCTCGGCAGTCCGTTGTTGTTCACTTTGGACCCGGGTAGACCAGAAATCGAGACCCCGGCTTCCAGTCTGGGTTAGGCCTCAAAACATTTTCGATGTTACTTCACACCAGAAAAATTCCGCGATCACACCATCGGGATGCAGACTAGTTCACCCACACGAATCCGGGGCAGGAGATCAGGATATTCGACAGGATAAGCGAGCGGAGGACGGGGGTCAGTGGAGCTGGGAGACTATGCGGCCATCTTGGTTGGTGTCGTAGCTCCTCCTCTGCAAAGTTTTACTACATACAACTCCAGATATATATGCACTGTGACAATATATATTTACATATATACATATACATATATATATATATATTTTTTTTTTCCACCAAGAAAAGATTAATGTCCGCACTCGCTCAATCCATTAACTTGGGTTTATTTCACAAGAGACTGCAAACAATCCCCTTCACCTACGCGTTTCGACCGCAGGACTTGGTCACAGTGTTACCACTAGTCCATCATTGCTTTCTAGTTTATATACCTTCCTATCCAATAGCACGGCAACAAACAGTATATTGCATGGAGATAGTTTTCATCCTATAAATCTTTAAAAAAGTATCCCTTATGGGGAATTTATTAGGATGAAGAGAAACTGCTCTAACCTGAAAGAAATGAACTGTAAATATAAAGAAACCGCTAAGAGATTCCTTAAAAGAGGGTACAACTACAATGACGTAAAAAAAGGAGAACTTAAAAGCTCGAGCTTTGAATAGAACTGAAACATTGATTAACAAAGCAAAATTGGACATGACAAGCAAAAAACAAACTGAACCCATTCGGATGATAACAACTTATAGAAAGAAAGTCAAAATGTGAGAAAAATATTGAATAAATATTGGAATGTCCTAAAAAAAAATCCGGACATTGGTGAACAACTTGGAGAATATCCGCAAATGACTTACAGGAGACCACAATCGTTACAAGATAAACTGGTGAGAAGCCATTTTCAATTGAAAAAGAAAAAAGACTGGTTAACATTGAAACAAAATGGCTTTAGTAAATGTTACCAATGCAAGGCTTGTACCATAGGCCAGTCCTTGAAATCCTTGAAAGATCCACAGGGTAAGATTTTCGTTGTGGAGGATATTATCACATGTAAAACAACTTATGTGATATATATGCTAGCATGTGCCTGTGGTAAAAATTATATTGGAATGACTACCTGTCCACTGCACAAAAGGATCCTGGAACATATCAGGGCAATTCAGAATGGTGATATGTCTTATGCCATTGCCAAACACATGTCTAAACACACTGGAAAAACATGGAAAGATGTTCGCTATAGTGGACTTGCCACCATCCCTCAACATGAGAGAGGAGGGAATAGGAAACAACTACTCAGACGATTGGAGTCGCGCCTGATCATTAGATTTCGAACAAAAATGCAGAGGGGATTGAATATGGATGAAGAGATGCATGTTCACCTGTGAATTCTATATGACTAAACACTGAAAATAGACTGCTCTAACAACTATTGAAACCAGATCTGTTGCAATAGTAATAAGATCACAAAGGCACTTAGCCATTACTAAGAAGTATTGAAACAAATTGTACAAAATTATAACCAGGGGCACTTAGCCTATACAAAAAACTATATTACAAATGAATAAGTGAAAGTATCTTAACTGATAGATATGTTATTCATTGTTTAAGTCGTTTTTTTAACTTATAAAATGGTTAAATAGGAAATTCCTATAGTGATAAGCGACATAAATATTGGGGATATAAACTGTACAATTGAGAATTATTAATTACTCTTATGTAGACAGATGTAACTGGACATCAAACACTGTTTTTTCTGCAAAACAAATGTTATATTTCTTAATGAGTAACTTTAAAACTACCTCACCCATAATGCATCATTACATGCTATTGGATAGGAAGGTATATAAACTAGAAAGCAATGTAAATGTAAATGTACATGTATTTATATAGCGCAAATCGCCCACATTGCAGGCATCTATGCGCTTGCTTAGGGAACCCGTCCTGGTATTCCCCTGTGAGATACCCCGGCAGGGTATCCACAAGGTGAAAGCCAGGCATCCCGCCGCGAGGGGCCGTTGTGGAGATTAAGCAAGCTATTGCCCAGAGTTGCAGAGTGTGAACCCGTGAGTCGAGTAGGCACCGGAGTGAGAATTATCGAGTCCGTGGCATTATTGAGCCCAACCCCGTCGGGGCGGGGAATTGAAACCTGGTCCAGGGCCGATCTCAGCTTCCGGGTCTGCCGCCTCTAACCCCTGAGCCACACTTCTCCACAATGATGGACTAGTGGTAACACTGTGACCAAGACCTGCGGTCGAAATGCGTAGGTGAAGGGGATTGTTTGCAGTCTCTTGTGAAATAAACCCAAGTTAATGGATTGAGCAAGTGCGGACATTAATCTTTTCTTGGTGGAAAAAATAATTGTGGGGATGTTCATCTCCGCTGTCCTGCACCGGCCGTGCAAAGTGTGCACCTGCTAAAATGAACAATTTGGTGGAATATATATATATATATATATATATATATATATATATATATATATATATATATATATATATATATATATATATATATATATATATATATATATATATATATATATATATATATATATATATATATATAAATATTTTTTCACTGAAAAAAAAACACAGGTTCCATGGCTGTTATTGTTAGCTGAACATTTCACTCGTACAAAACCATTGAAATTCCTCTGTTATAGTTAGTTCTGCTAACTTTACTTTAACTCGCGTGCCCGCAATCCACTGCTGATGATGTCACATATTAAATCATTCATGACATGGTCAGTGACATCACTGATGGCATCTCAAATGACATCACTGATGACATCATCCAGTGAATGTGGTTTGGTTCGTTATTTAAATTTGTATTATATATATATATAATATATATAGCAATCTGCATTGAAGAATGAATGGATATCTAATCATAAATGTCTAGATGGATGATTTAGTAGCGTAGCAGTCTGATTGACTGTGTACTTGACTAATTCATAGTGTCTCACTAAATATATTGGATAGTGACTAAACTGTGTGAATATCGGTATCACTTTGTCAGTTGTGTAAACTGCTGCACCAGTTGTTTACTAGATATGTGAAAGTCTATATTAGGTATTGATTAGTTAACTGAGTATTTGTATCGGAGAGTGAATGTGTGTGTGGTTCGGTGGGGGGGTGGTGTGACTGGCCAAAAATGTGTGAATAGTTGATTCAGTAGGTATATGAGGTTAAGACTACTTGTTATAACAGTTGTTTGGGTGAGTGAATATCTTTATGGGTGTGGTGATGAGCAAATAATCTCTCAATGGTACATGTCCAACAAACTAGAAAAATAAAAGGCAGTGTATGTGACAGTTTTTGTATATAAATAAGTATACATAAGACTCAGTGATTGTATGAGTGACTGTATGGATAACTGTATACTTGTAATAGTGATTTTATAACACACTAAGTATGAGTTACTATCTATATAAACAAATGAAGTGGTGTTTGTATAAGTGTGTAGCTGAGTAAATGTAAGTATGATTCATTGTTTTCATTTGTGAGTAGGATGACTGCATGAGTGAATTAGATCTGTAATGGTGTGTAATGTTGATATAGGTGTATACGTATATTTGATAGTGTTCTATTGATCATTGACAGCATGTGTGAGTGAATCTATAGGTATGTGATTAGCTGTGTGTGTAGATCTAGGAATCACCGAGTGGGGTTTTAGAAACTTGGATTGGTGTGTCAATGGATTCAAATATGGTACTCTGTATTTTACAGTGAGTCATGAAAGGTTATACTTCTGTATGATGAGGTGTATCTGATTGTCACGTGGATGATGTCATCAGTGATGTCATTTGAGATGTCATCAGTGATGTCACTGACCATGTCATGAATGATGTAATATGTGACATCATCAACAGTGGATTGCGGGCGCGCAAGTTATAGTTAGCAGAACTAACTATAACACAGGAATTTCAATGGTTTTGTACGAGTGAAATGTCCAGCTAGCTATAACAGCCATGAAACCTATGGTTTTTTCAGTGAATTTCTAAGTTTTTTTAAATGCTAATTCCTAACTATAACATGTCTGAAACCTATGGTTTTTTCAGTGAATTTCGAAGGTTTTTTTAAATGATAATTTTTAAATGTAATTATAGTTGTATGTATTTTTTATACTGATTTTCTACAGTTTAACTGCTTATTTTTACATCTTTTATTTTTCAAATAACATTATATATTTTTATTATAATTGGAGTAAAAAAATTAAATATTGAAACTGAATGTTTTTTAAAAAAAATATATTTATATTATTTTCTTATTTTTTTTCTAGTTGGAATTACAAATGTTATTCCATGGAAGGAAATTCAATTTCCAGGTAAAGTATGTTCACGTTACTTTTGTAATCCAGTGCTGGAGTCCTAGGTACAGCAATGGGACCTCCCTTTAAAACAGGCAAGTAATTACGTTTTTATCGTTGGCACGATTTTTAGAGAATATTTGTAAGTTTAAAAAATCAACACTTAGAAACTTTTTCAGCAAAAAGCAGGCAATGATATCCTATGGAAGGAAATTCAAGTTACTGGTAAGTACGGTTAGAATTACTTATCAACATCAGTACTGGGCTCAAAAATGCAGCACTGAGGTCTCTCCTCGTAACAGGTGAGTAAATCGGAATTAGTAGTTCGGCTGAATTTAGAAGAATATTTGTAAGTTTCAAAAATCGACAAACTTTTTCAGCAAAAAGCAGGCAATGATATCCTATGGAAGGAAATTCAAGATACTGGTAAGTACGGTTAGAATTACTTTTCAGGATCAGTACTAGGCTCAAAGATGCAGCACTGAGGTCTCTTCTGATAACAGGTGAGTAATTCAGAATTCGTAGTTCGGTTGATTTTAGAGGAATATTTGTAAGTTCCAAAACTCCACACTTAGGAGAATTTCGAAGTGAAACCAGTCAATGTTAGCCTATGCAAGGACATTCAAGGTACTGGTAAGTTCACTTAGAATTACTTTTCAGGATCAGTACAGGGTTCAAAGATGCAGCACTGAGGTCTCTCCTGATAACAGGTGAGTAATTCGGAATTCGCAGTTCGGCTGATTGTAGAGGAATATTTGCACAATGGTGAAGGAAGGGGGTGGGGAATGAGGTGACATTTCTGGGAATATGCCCTGTGGCACGTTTTAAGTTGGGGAATTAATTCCTCCTCAATCCCGAGCGTCCATAGGGGCCAACTAGCCCACCAGGTACCTCCAGTATGCGCAAGAGAGCTGCGTTGCAGAGAGGTATTCAGAGGCCACGCCCCTTTTTACAACACTGCAACGCAGCTCCATGGCGCTTACTGGATGCACCTGGTGGGCTAGTTGGCCCATAGGGACCCTCGGGATTGAGGAGGAATTAATTCTTCAACTTAAAATCCGCCACAGGGCGTGCTTGCACACATATCACCTCAAGCCAAGCCCCCTCCCTTCACCACTGTGCAAACGCGCCCCGTGGCATGTTTAAGTTGGGGAATTATCGCCCCTTGAATTCTGAGGGTCCCTGGGGTGCAACTAGCCCACTAGCTACCTCCATTAAGCGCCACAGAGACAAGTTGCAGAGAGGTGTAAAAAGGGGCGTGGCATCAGAACACCTCTCTGCCACACAGCCCCCTGGCGCATACTGGAGGGCTAGTTGGCCCCTAGGGACCCAAGTCTTCAAGGGGAATTCTTTCCCCATCTGTAAATGCGCCAGGGGGCGCGTTTGCATATGGGGCCTACTCGCGATGCAGATTCTTTTTTTTCCCATTTATTTTTAAGAAGGGGGCTGTGTGGCCCCCTTTCATTTCCTATTTTTTTGGTCCTGGGGACCCCATCACCCAGGGCCTGACTCCTTTTAAAAAATATATATATTTTGGAAGAGGGCCACGTTGCCCCCCTCCCTAGGCATTAATCGGCCCCGGGGACCCCATCCCCAGGGGCATGGCCTTCATTAAAAAAAAAAAATCTTTAGGAGGGGGGCTGCGTAGCCCCCCTCCTCAGGTCACTTATGGCCCCAGGGACCCCATCCCCGGGGCCGGCCTTTTTTAAATTTTATTTTGGGGAGGGGGGCCGCGTGGCCACTTATTGCTACGGGGACCCCATCCACCGGGACCTGGCCTATTGTTCGAGACCGTGGGGGGTCCCCAATCTCCCCACGGTCCAAGCCGGCTCTCCGCCTCCTGCGGGAGCCGGCATTGCTTTTCCACATGGGGAGCAGTTAACATGCTGCTCCCCATGTGGAAAAGCAATCAGCTTTGCTTCATTGAAGCAAAGCAGTTTACAGTGACAGGGTGGGAGCCACGAGGCTCCCGCCCTGTTATTGCAAACAGCAGTGTCCCGGGGGTTGGCACCCCGGGACACCACAGGACCCGGCCCTGGGGGGTGGCAGTCCCCAGAACCATGACAGGCTCCAGGATAGGGGGCAGCATGGCCCCCTTCCCAACACTTAGAAAGCCCCAAGGGGATGGTGGTCCCCGTGGCTTGGGGGTCCGTCACGGACCCCCTAATTAGAATTCTTAGTGCCCCGAGGAGGTGGCGGTCCGCAGAGTGTGTACCCCCCACACAGGCTTCTTTGTTAAAAAGAAGCCCCGGGGGTGGAGGTCCCCGGGGCTGCAGGGGACCGTGAGCCCCCCGCATACATTCAAAAGAAGCCCCGGGGGTGGCGGTACCCAGGGCTTGTGGGGGGGGGCTTTTGAGCCCCCCAACCATGAATATTGAAGCCCCGGGGTGTGGCACACCCCGGGGCTGAGGAGGGGGGGGGGGGGGGGGGGGGCTGTGCGTCTCCCCGCACATCATTTTTTAAAGCCCAGGGGGTGGTGGTCCCCCATTCACATAGAAACATTGCCACCGGGACTTGGCCCCCCGGGGGCTAATTCACAACGAAGCACTGTAGCCCGCGCTTTGTTTTTTTAATAATCGGCAAGATCCGCGCACCTTTCGTGGATTTTGCAGATTTTTAATAAAATAATAATTATTTTTGGGGCTCTGGTGGTCCTTGTGGGACTAGGGTTTGCATTATTTTCTTAGGTTTCATGTGCCTCGGTTCTACCAAGGCACAAGATGGCTGCCAACACTTCCTGATTTGGAGTGTTGACAGCCAACTAGAATACAGCTTGGGCTCGGCAGGGTGCGCTGATCCTACGCGGCCATAGATATATATGTGATTTTAATTATGATTTTCTCAGGTACTACTGAACGAATTTACACCATTTAAGCAAAAGGCACGGGTCTGAACCAAGGGCTACCTCTTTGCCAAATTTTGTGTAATTCTGTTCAGCAGTTCGCGCTGTAGCTGCGATGAACGGTTCCTATTGAAAATTGCATGGGGAAAACACATTCTGGGACCCCCCTTTTTTCTCAGCCCCCACTTGACGAAACACCCGGAGACTTTCAGGATAAGAGCGGACCGGAGCGCCCCACCAGTTTTGAAAATTTCGCAAAGGTTTGTCAACCGGCGCCAAACTTAATCCAAATAGAATGTTGCGGATTTCCTATGGATAATAGGTCCTAACTATAACTACCTACTGGCGACCGCTAGTAGGATATATATATATATATATGCATACAACTTCCACCTCCTCCGAAAAAGCCGCGACACTCCATGCCGCGGTGCATCTCCGGGCAATATTTGGTTGACTGAGCAATGAATTAACCCGTGAGCAAGGCGGTTTCGCCGAAACGAATAGGGTGTTTTCTTTTGCTTCAAATGCGGAAATAAATTATTCTCTATAAGCAGACTTCTGGATTGTTGGCGTAATTACTGCCAGGAGTGCATTCGTACTTTGTTATACAGTGAGGAATATATATATATATATATATGTATATATGTATATATATATATACACATATATATGTATATATATATATATATATATATATATATATATATATGTAATGTGTGTGTGTATATAAATATATATTTTTTTTGTAACTTCAAAAACAAACCGTAAAAACTCCCAAACACACTGCATGATGCCATAGGTGTCTTTAATGAAGCAATTCTCATGGATCTAGAAAAACTAGCCAAAACAAATAACAGAGCTGGTAACAAACAATCCAACATAACACGCAAAGAATGGGAGGCGATAAAATCCTTGAAGAACGATGAAAGCATTGAAATAAAACCCTCTGACAAAGGGGGAAATATCGTGATTTTCAAAAGGGATGCCTATGTACAAGAGGCATAACGCCAACTTTCAGATACTGAGTGCTACACAGTCATCAAAAAATCTGAACATGTGCAATGCACCATTGACTATCAAACTCTGTTGGAAGGCTGGAAAAATGAAGGGATGCGAAGTGTGGAAGAATTTTATTTCCTACAATGTGAGGCACCCACAATACTAACTTTTTACCACCTCCCCAAAGTCCACAAGAACGTCAAACATCCACCAGGGAGACCGATTGTGTCCTCTATCGGTAGCCTATTGGAGAACACTTCAAGATTTATCGATTCTTTCCTAGCTCCCATCGTGAAAGACTTAGCCTCGTATGTGAGAGATACGCAGGACTTCCTTCTACTCATGGACAATATAATGTGGGAACCAGACATGCTTCTTATCACGCTAGATGTAACCAATCTTTATACATGTATAGGACATGAGGATGGCATTGCAGCAGTAAAATGGTTTCTGGATAGAAAACCTTTAAAGTATTATAAACACAACCAGATGCTGCTCAGCATAAGATTCTGCTTATATAACAACATCTTTCTCTTCGCAGGCAAGCTCTATAAACAAACAAGGGGGACCACGATGGGCACGTATTTCGCCCCCAGCTACGCACATTTATTAGTGGGCTGGTGGGAGAAGCACGTGGCCTGGGGAGACACACATGACCACTGGACAGATAGAATAATGCTATGGACTAGGTACATAGACGACCTCTTTGTTGTCTGGCACAGTGACCGATCCTCGGCTGAGGAATACGTGGCCGCGCTAAATGACGAGTGGAACCTGAAATTTACTAGTACCATGAGCCTAATCTCCGTATACTATCTGGATCTGTAGGTTTTTGTAGACAACAATATCCTCCAGACTAGATGATATAGGAAACCTATGGCGGGTAACGCCGTGCTGCACGCAGCCAGTCATCATCCCAGGAGTCTGGTACGTAACATCCCCTTTGGTGAATTCTTACGCCTGAAGCGTAATTGCTTGGCAGAGGAAGATTACCAAAGCGCTAATATTGAAGCCAGGACTAGATTTAAGATCAGAGTATACTCTAACAACATTCTGAGGGAGGCTGCAGACAAGGTAGCAAAGGTTAACAGAAAAGACCTTCTGGTAGTGAAACCAGTGATTAAAAGAGAGGAACCTACCAGAATGATCACAGATTTTAACATCAAATCAGGAAAAATGGTGCATATCTTCAAGAAAAACTGGCACATCTTGAAAACCGATAACGTTTTAAAAAACATCTACCTGATTGTCCATCGATAACCTACTGACGCTGTCAATCACTCAGGGATCATCTAGTCCATAGTCACTTCTCAACTCCTTCACAATCCCATAAAACATTAACGGTAAAGGGATTTTACCCATGTCTGCGCCTTAAGGCCTGCAAACACAGTTAAAAGATATTGAATTATCCAGGAAGACCAGAAGATGTCAAACCCACTAGAGAGATCAGAAAGTTTCTGAATTGCAATTCAGAATACACAATATACTGCCTGGAATGTCCATGCACTAAGCACTAAATAGGCAGTACTATCCACCCTGCGAAGAGGCGGGTGCTTGAGCACATGCGTGCTATAACGAACAAGGACTGGACCTATCCTGTAGCGCGCCATTTTGCCCAACACCATCAGAGCAATAGGAATCTATTAAGCTTCTACTGCTTAGATCAGCTAGACCGCAGGGAAAGGGGAGGAGATAGAGTCAAAGCACTCAGAATCCTGGAGTCTAAATATATCATCGATCTCCAAACCAGGGCCCCTTGAGGTTTAAACAATGATGAAGAGATGTGGGCACATCTATGAGGATACTGAAAAACCAGAACATAGGGGGATGTAGCAGGCTGAACCTTTTGAATAATTCAATCTTTAAAAAGGAAAAATGAATACGCAAAGAAAGTGAGCTATTGTTCCATTTGAATTTAGATTATATCATGTATAAGAGAATATGTTTCTTTATTCAATGGCTCATATCAATACCGAGACCATACAGGGCGAGATTTTGTGGACGGAACGCATTATCGAAATGAAATGTATATTTTGTGACACGGATTGGTCATTTGAGTTTATCTGGATGAAAGATTATGAATTGATATTGAAAACTTTAGAAAATGACTGTTTTTATACTATACATGATATATTGATATCTATTATATGTGTATTATTTTTGATATATTGACAAATGTGTAATTTCGATTTGTGATTCCCCCATTTTTTGCACACATGCTGTTTTGTTGTTTAATTTTAGAAGCACCAATGCACTTTACCTCATAGCCTTTTCTTACAAACACACATTGAAGAAAACATGTTAAAAGATGGCTGCGGCATTTTCAAACTTTGCTATGGTCCTTCCTTTATATTCATGTGATGTGTCACGACTAGAAATGGCTGCACTTTACACGCAACAAACCGACACTGACGAAGCTGTGAGGCGAAACGCATCTGTCGGGGTGGAGGGGTCTGCAATAAACATCTTTGCAAAAGGAATGTCGGGGGTGGTGAAGGGTCTGCAATAAACATCTTTGCAAAAGGATACCTGTGTGCTCTCTGTCTTCGGCCTGGTAAAGTTGATTGTGTTTGGAATATATATATATATATATATATATATATATATATATATATATATATATATATATATATATATATATATATATATATATATATATATATATATATATATATATATATATATATATATTCAAGATACGTAGATGTGGAATTACGAATAGTAAATCTATACTTGCCATTTTGCATTTACCTTCTCAATATTTTGGTCCTCGATATTTTTTACACAATATTTGTGTTTCCGATAATTTTGTCAGTGATCCGAACTGTCCTTTCTCGACTCAGAATTTCCTTTAAGCCTATTGAGCCAGTAATTTGTACCACAGAACATTTAGGGGCATATGTAGGTAGCGGTTTGCGATTCGCAAACGCTGAGATTCTGAGAATTTCTGCGTTTGCGAATCGCAAACGGCGTTTTGATATGTAGGTGCCACTTAGCAAAATAAGGAAACGCAAAAATTGTGATTCCTTATTTTGTTTATAACATTTACGGAATCACAATTTTGCGATTCTTTAAATGCTATGTAGGGGTGCTTTAAAAATTGCGATTTTTGCCTAAGGAATCGCAAAATACCACCTACTTCAAGTAGATGGTATTTTGCGAATTCCTTCAAAAATGCATTTTTTTTAACAAATCAAAGTGCCATGTGGTACACAGACATGCCCTTAGGGCATGTATGTGCGCCACATGTACTTACAGACATGTACTTACAGGCACATTCAAGGGGTCCTTTGTACACCCTGGCACCCTTGGAATTGCGATTCTCAAATTGCGATTTTCTCATAGAAAATCTCAATTTGAGAACGTATCCCCATTCATTCCTATGGGCCTCTTAGAGGCCCATAGGATTGAATTGGACACTCATTTCTTATTGCGAATTTTTACCAACATTCCATTTTTCTATTCTCAAATAGCGATTCCTTAAAAATCGCTATTTGGGAATTGCAAAATGGAAATTACCTACATATGCCCCTTAGTTTTTTAATCGGTGCAGCACATTGGCTGTAAAAGCTGCACAGCCATTACAAAATGAAAGAATGTGCCTCAAACAGTGACTTGGAAATGTTAGCAATGCCTTAGATCATCTGGTGGCTCTGTTGCTCATTATGTTAATGTTTTGATGTCAGGGACGTTAGGAAGGAAACGACTGGCCTGAGACTGGCTAGGCAGGCTACATAAATCATTTCTCATTCCAATGTTGAAACCTAATATATTGACGTTATTGTCAAACAGGCTACAGATCTTTTATTGAAGGTACACATTAAACTTCATGGCCCAACAGCCTCGACTTGAGAGTTTGTGCAAAATAACAATGGAACCCAGCCGAAAAGAAAGAGACTGAATGAATACCAAAGGCCTAGTTTTTCAGTCAAGGAAATAAAGTTCCCAATTGCACATAACTGGATTAGTTTTCGAAATAGAGATTGCTGAATACTGATTTTTGGCTCTCAATATTTAATAATGTTTGACCAGGACACTTTAAAAACAGATGTTTCCACTTGTTAGATTCAACATTTTCAATGCCTGAGTGTGTTGTAAAACAAAGACATCAAAGCACTGAGAAAATCAACAAGGAAATAATCGTGCGAGTCAGTGTGATACAGACAGAAAGATCAATTAAAATCAAGAAAATTTGAGAAAATATATGTCTGGTTCATTTACCTGCTGTCTTGAGCTCCTGTCAGCCAGAGCCGCATGCAAAATTTGGTTCCCTTGTAAATGTTCATGAAAACGTCCTGCAAGGGGGAAAATGGTCTTTAGTCAATACTGGAAGGAGCAAATTATCTCACTCAGTAATGGAGTATGTGAATCATTAAAAAAGATAATATGCTTAAACTATATATTGCAGAGATACTGAAATTAATGTTTATGCTTGTAATTTCGTATATGCATCTGTTACCTAAGCTGATACACAAGAACATGTACACAAACTAAGAATTAGATGCTAAACAGTCAAGCTTTCAGCTTCTAGTGGAGGTAAGCATATCAGTGGTACATTTTCGTAAAATAGGTAATAAGTTCGAAAAAGGTAATCGGAAAGAAAGCCTCAACAAACCGTCATAGTGGGAGAAACCTGAAATTAGCATGTTTTTAGAAATCATTTAAGGAAGGCCTTGGACTTGCCATATAGATTTGGAAATATATATAAAGTTTGGCCAGTGGGTTCAAAAATACATATCAAATAGCAATTTGGAAGGAGCGTGTTAGGGCCTTTAACTACATACAGCAGCAGCCTGACATTTCTAAGTGAATACAATAGGCCGCAGAGTATGGTTAGGTCGAGACTAGCGCAGCGAGCATGGGCTGCTCTATGGGGAGTCCTCTTGGAATCACTCTAGACTTTCTCCAAACTTGTCCGTGTGGTTTTCAACTTCCACACATTCTATTGACCTTTGCGTGTGGCTTTCAAAAATGAAAGCACGCAATTGGCCAAAGGAGGGTGCATGTCTCACCTTTTCTCTAAATGTTCACTCCCATGGCATCCAGATGTCGGGAGCGAGCAGCGGCGTGCAGGGTGCCAGCTGCATTCCTCGTCGTGGGTCAATAAACAGGGCGTGGTCGCTTTCACTTTCCCTGCCGAGCTTGTCTTGCCTTGCCTCAAAAGAAGACCCCACCCACCCCCAACACAGCAACTAGCAGCGATCACCGCGCGCCTTCATTTAGTTATTATCAGCGCCCGTATGTTTTTTTTATACACAGCGTCGAGCACTGCTTGCTGTGCGCCTTTATTTATTATCTGCGGTCCTGGATAGGTGCCTGTAACAAATACCTCCCTGTTTGCTTTGTGTGCTCTCCACTGTACGCCACTACCCTGATGTTTATTCAAAGTAGGACACCTGCACGTGCTCCCAGAGCCTGGAAGGTGCTCAGTCCTCCACAATCACTGGTTAAGCTCTGTCTGAGCTCCAGTATGATAGTTTTTAACTGCTTGTTGCCTCAAATGCAGACCCCTCCCACCTAATACACAGCATCGAGCAGCGCTCTTCTGCACCTTTATTTTATTAAAGACACCTGTATGTTGAATGTTTTTCTTGGCTTGCCTCCAAAGCACACCCCTCCCACCTCCAACACAGCATGGGCGCGCACAGCGGCGTTTTCACTTTGAATTTGTCTGCCTGCAGTGTTGTTGGTTGGATTTCCTCTATAGCAGACCCTTCCCACCTCCAGACACAGCATGACTGTGCGCCTTTATTTGCTTTTGAACAGCCCGCTTTTACTTTACATTTATATGTAAATAGCTTTTCTTGTTTTGGCAGGGGGGCATGGGGGGATAAAGTGATTTGCCCAGAATCACAGGATGTTGAGCCAACAAGGAGGCTCGAGCCTGGTCCCCTCCGCTCCAAAGTTGAGTGCTTTGGCAGTTATGCCACACCTTCTACTTTGTCATATAAACTTTAAAAAAAAACTTGTACGATAATTCAAAGATGTTAAGAGTGTGTGGGCATTCCAATGGGGAATAATGTACTGCATTGCGAAACACTTATAAGGTCCCAAAGGCGAGACCTATTGGCTATGCCTATGCTTGTTTTTGTGTGGGGTCGGGTGGGTCTGGCCAGGCAGGGCGTAAAACATGTGAAACAGAATTATGATACCAGCTGCAATGCATGCTTTGATGGGGTCTGCCTAGATGTAAAGAGGGGGCTCAAGCACGTATGCCTATACCTGTATTGCTCTAAGGACCAAGTGACAATCAAAGTAACAATGATGATCAGTCTACTTTATGTCCATATTGGTACCTTATGACCAGCAACAATGATGTCCAATAGGCAAACCATTCCATTTCCAATTTTGGCCCTGTACAGTCAGCGTCTGCAAGCCATTATGCCTAGTTAGCTTATTATGGTCAGTTTCCAAAATGCAAAGTCAGCATACTCTGGGCACTTTTTATTCTGCAATTACATTAACTAATGTGAATTTCTATTATGATCGGTTTCCCTGTGAAAGCTGCTTTCTAATTCGCCCTGTTACCACATCATCCATTGTCCATAGCTAACACATCATTGACTGATCCCATTACGCTCAGTTAACACAACATGCTATTTTTATTATGCCAGTTAATACAAGGTCAGTTACCATAAAGCTAATGGGGGCTCCTTTTTTATTGTGCCAGTTAGTAAATCACAGCCAGTTTCTATAATAACCCATACCAGAGGTCACTGCAACAATCACAACACCAATCTTCCACTATGCCACTTTTCCCATCCACCCCCAACCCTCTCCCTGTTTGGCACCCACCCGGGAACCCACTTGTTCCTAATTACTATGACGACTTATAAGCCTCTCTTGTTATTCAGTGTTCCATTGCTTCCTAGCTAAGGTTGTTCTATATAAAGCCACGTGCATTTATGCCCAGTTGGCACATTCAGTTTTGTTTTGTTTTTGCATCATGTGTAGTTAGCATTTAACCGATAAATACCATTAAAGTCAATTAGTCTGTCAGTGGCAGTTTCAATATGCTAGAACGCCAAGGCCAGTTTACTTTATATCTAGTTAACATCTTGGAGGTTTCCCATATGCCCAGTTATCCTATCATTGCATGTTTTTATTGCATTCACTTAGCAAACATTTACGTTTACTGCTATATTTGATCAGCACATGGCGCCCAGTATTCAACACACAACCAGTCAGCACAAATTCTTGAAGTACAATTAAATCTAATAACCACAACCTTTATGGCCAGTGCTTGCATCATGAACAGCTTCCATCATGCCTTGTTAGCACATAAAGTACATTATAGCGAATTTCCATTATATCCTGGCCAGTGTCCGATACACACATTGCATAGAGCATGGTGTATTTCCATTATGTCTACTTAGCACCTCACAACATAGTGTTAGTACACAGATTCCTGTATGACCTGTTAGCATATTTTTTTATTAAGCCCACTTACAACAGCCCAATCATTTTCTATAGAGCTTAGTTCAAACATCATTGACACATTCTATTATGCCCAGTTAGGATATCCTTCACAATATAAAATGTCCTAGATTTAGTAATGGAAACTTTTCATTTCTATTAAGCACACAGAGGCGAGGATTACGCTATATCCTTTCTTCACAGCAGCCTCAACAACGAAGAAAATGTCCTTTCCCATAACCCCCAGTCAAAGAATAACATGAATAACCAATCATGGAATACTATCCACGAATATAGTCCACTGTCTCTGTTAATGCCCCCTCTTTCTTTGTGCGATCCTAGTGTCCATTTCAGTTAAGTTCATTCCTGTTAAGACTCATCATTACTTGAAAGAAAGAAACCATCTCCGTAACTCGTCCATTCCGACACCGATATACATCTCAAGGCAAGCAAATAACATCAAATTACATTTCCTCGCCTTCGTGTCCTAAATAGAATTGAAACTTTGTTACTAAATTTCACATTCTATGTCAGGACCGTAGGCGATGATTATGCTAGTTTAAAGCATACTAATGACCAGCGTGGCCATGTTAACCCCTTCGATGCGGATGACGAGCTCAGCTCGTCATCAGCTACGGCGCTCGTATGCTGATGACGAGCTGAGCTCGTCATGTAACGCAGTATTTTCAAAAACACCGCACACAGCGGGAAAAGCAGCCGCAGCGATGCGGTTAAGTACAGGTTTGAAATAAAAAGTCTTGAACGTAGATTTAGACGACCATTCAGCTGCATGCAAAATATCCTCCAAGCTAGTCCTAAGGAAAAAGCCTTAAAAGCCATGACACCTCTAGCTGAGTGTGTGACAAAAACAGATGTATGTCTTTATGTATGACATGTTTCACCTACCTAGCTATAGTAAGGGAAGAAACGGCCTGTATGGCTTGCGTCATAGTGTTCCCCTGATGGGTGAAGTTCCTCAGTGATGGCCTCATAAGCCTTGATGCATGCAACCACATAATTTAGGCGTTTCCTGAAATGCTGAGTATGTTAGCGCACGTTCACATTTCGAGCCCGGCATGAGCATGTTGCCTACACAACATGCCCAAGATGTGTCAGCGCAGTGGCGCTTAAAATAAAATATGCCCCCGATGGAGTGGCCTGCAACGGTGGAACTGCTCAGGACAGGCACTCGCTAGTGCCAGCATGCAGCTCCACTCACCGGGCTGCTATGCAGAGACTCTTCTCGGCGGCCTGCGCAGGGTTCCAATGGGAAGCCCTGCAGGGGCTCCCCCAGCATACGGGAGCCCAGCAGAAACACACCCCTCCTCTCCACTTCACCCGAGCCCCCTCCTGGGACCTGGGACTTCTCAGGACTTCCATCGTGGGGCTCTCCCTTCCTCATGGGAGCCCCGCATGAACGAGCCACACCAGCCTCTTCCGGGCGCGTCACAGGCCTTGCCCACGGCACGGGCAAGGATGCCTGACTTCCTGGTTTCGCCTCCCCGGGCCGCAACAGTGATTTTTAGAAGGCAGAACGTGGAGAATATGTACGGGGTTTGCCTAAATTTTATGCAAGTTTCCATGACTCTGATTGACCTAAGACATGCACTGTGACAGGTACGCGCGTGTCACTCCTTCTCCATACGGTCTATTTAAGCCGCATTAATTAACACTCCTGGCTCACTTTGACAAACGGAGAGAGACTACGGAGCGGCGGTAAGCCTTTGTGATGCTTATTTGTTTTAGATCCCCAGATGGGTTCATCTAAATGTGTAACCTGCTTTTGAGTATAGGCACTCGTTTGTTTTTTTAACCAAGCCGGTGTGGGGCACTAGAACATAAAATCAACCTGGCAATGCTTGCGCACTTTACAAAAAGGCGTCCAATAATCCAGATTGCAAGTCCATCTCCTAACCCCCAATTCTCTGAGGCTGACGCCCTCCTCGCGTCCTGGCTTGATTCTGGTGAAGGTATGTCTCTCGTACCTTTCATGGGCTCCGATCTTCCCTGTTGAGGCCAGCCAAGCAGACTGGTAGCACGTGCATGGGTTTGGCACGGCAGTCTGCTAGGTGACTTAAATCAACACTTGTTTGAAGTCTGCAGGAACTTGGCACCAAGTCTGTTGTTTATGTGCACGATTTGCTCGACTTGAGGTATCGAGCGGCGGAGCTCTCACTGTTTCACTTGTGTCCTGTGTGGAAAGCAAGAACGGTTATAAAATTTAGCAGATGGCTTAAACTTTCATAACGCTTCTTCCTTTTGGTTTTTCCATGTCCCCCCTTTCTCTAATGTTTAATGTTCAAGGATTTCTAGAGCGCATGGCTGCCCGTAAGCGTCCCAGCGCTAATGATAGAAACAAGCAAAAGCAGAGGGGGGAGAGTTACGGGAACAGCCAGGTCTTCAGAAGTTTACGGAAAGGGAGGAGATTGGGTTGAGCACGCAAATCCAGTGGGAGGGAGTTCCACAGTTTGGAGGCGTTGTACGAGAACCGCCGGCCTCCAGATCGAGCCCTCTTGATCCTGGGCGTCAGGGCCAGATGGAGGTTAGTGGATCGGAGGGTTCTGTTGGTAGTATAGGGAACGATGGGATCTTTGAGGATAGGTGGGGCCTTACCATGTAGTATCTTGTGGGTTAGACAGAGGGCCTTGAAATGCACTCTTTCCAGTACTGGCCAATGCAATGCCCTAAGGGCCAGTTTGGCCGAACAGCGGTTGTTGGTGTCTGTAAGGATCCGAGCAGCAGTGTTTTGCACTACCTGGAGTTTGGCTGTCACTTTCTTAGGCGCGCCGAGATAGAGGGCCTTTCCATAGTCCAATCTGGACAATATTAGGCCCTGGAGTAGGAGCTTCCTAGACTGGAAAGGGAGTAACCAAAGGATTTTACGGGAGGTGCGGAGGAGGCCAGAACAGGCTCCGGCCGTTTTCCTTGCTTTGGTGTTCAGGGTAAGCTCTTGATCCAGCCAAATCCCCAGGCTTTTGATGTCAGATTTAAGAGTAGGAGGCGGGCCCATGCAGGGGGGGCCACAAGGTCTCTGGGCGGAAATGGGACTGGTTGCCCATCACCAATATCTCTGTCTTATCGCTGTTCAGTTTTAAGTGAGACCTGTCCATCCAGCTGACTATGTCTCCAAGGCAGGAATGCAGATCGATGGTGGGATTGTCCTGATGGCTTAGTGATACTAAAAGTTGGGTATCATCTGCATATGTCAGTAGTTTGTTTCCATAAGGGTTAACAATTTTTTCAAGGGGAGACATGTACATGTTGAAGAGCGTAGGGCTCAGGGAAGAGCCCTGAGGCACTCCGCAGTGTATAGGGGTCACTTCAGAGATGTGGTTACCCTCAGCCACCTGGAAGGAGCGGCTGTGCAGAAAGGATTTTAGCCAGGTCAGGGCAAGCCCTGAAATACCCAGATCCCTGAGCCGTTGGACCAACGTACGATGGTTAACGGTATCGAAGGCCGCACTTAGATCCAGGAGTATCACTGCCACTGATCCTCATGCATCGATGATCTTCCTGGCCTCTTCGACTACCGCCACCATCGCAGTCTCGGTGCCCTGGCCCGGACGAAAGCCTGTCTGTGAGGGTTTGAGCAGTTCACTGGATTCAAGATAGTTGGACAACTGGCTGTTATGAATTTTTCTGTCATCTTGCTGATACTTGGCAGAAGGGAAATCGGCCTAAAGTTGGTCAAGTTTAGGGGGTTAAGGTTGTTTTTTTAATAAGGCCTTAACCACAGCCTTCTTCCAGCTAGGGGGAACCATTCCCTTCGATAGAGAGGAGTTAATCACATTCACCATCGGGGCGAGAATGGTGGGTGCAGCAAGTTTTAAGATCTTAACAGGGGCTGGGTCAAGCGGGGAGCCACTCTTAATTAACTGTAAAATAGGAGACAGGGTGTCCTCGCTAATAGGGAGAAATGTGTCCAGTCCGATATTAAGATTCTGCGACTGTGTCGAACACGGGTTGGGTAGGTCCGCAGTATGGTGAGGGGGGAGTTGATTCAGAATATTTTGGATCTTTTGATCAAAAAATGTTGCTAGCTCGTTACAGCGGTTGTCCGCGAGATCACCAGGGCGTGTAGGCTCCGGGGGCTTTAAAAGCTTTTTCACGATTTGAAAAGTTTCTCTTGACGAGCTAGAGGCAGTTCGGATTTTTTTTCCGAAGAAGACAGCTTGCGCGGCTTTAAGGGTTTTTTTGTAGTTGAGGATTGTGAGTTTATAACCCCTCTTCCTATGAGGGTCATAGTCCTTCCTCTTTCAGACTTTTTACAAAGTTTTTTCAAGAGGCGGACCTCCTGCGTGAACCAGGGCAGGGTGGTTTTTGCCGTGGTTTAAGGTAGAGTATTTTGGAGAGGACGGAATTCAGAGAGTTTTTAATCCATGAGGAAAGTTTGACGTCCGCGACTGCGGGGTCTGCCTCATAGTTTGGCTGGGAGTGTTCCAGGGCATGCTTCCATTTGGCCGTGTCCAATTTAGACAAAGGGCGTGAGGGTCTACCGGGAGCTTGTCTGGGAAGTGGAGTGGTCGGGATCCACCAGCTAAACAGAATTAGCAAGTGGTCGGTCTACGGTATCGGGATTGGTACTCCCACTTTAAGGTCCCGGATGTTTGAAAAGATGTGATCCAACAGATGCCCCAGTGCGTGTGTGGGTTTCTCGTTCCCCAGATAAAGCTGTTGAGTTGCTAAATCTAGTAGCAGTTCCGAAGCTGTACTGTCATTTCTACTGACAAAGTGAATATTTAGGTCCCCTAGAATCATAAGATTGGGCAGGGTACTGGCCAGGGCCATGGACGTTTCCAGAAGAGAGCTGCAGAACTGTCCCATGGTGCCTGGGGGAAGGTAAATGAGAACTCCTGAGAGAGATTTACATAGGGACACTTGGATGGTGAAGTGAACATTTTCGCAGTCAGAGAGAGGGCTGCCGTGGAGCCGACACGAAAGGTGGTCTCTATGGATTATGGCTATCCCTCCTCCCCTTCTCTTCACTCGATCCAAGTGTTGTATGAGATAGCCTTGGGGCAGCGCCTGGACAATCTCCGGATCGAAATCTAATGAGAGCCATGTCTCTGTTAGGAACAAAATCTCAAGTTGTTGTTCCTCTAAGAGCATATGGATTTCCTGCGTGTGCTTAGGCAGGGATCGACAATTTACCATGGCCATATTAATGACAGTCTGGACAGAATGACCGGTCTTTGGAGAGGATCATTTATATGTACAGTGAAGACGGTGGTAACGAGGACCACCGACTCAAATAGAGTGGGAACAGAGGGACATAGGGGGCTGGGTCATTTGGAGTAGGAGTTCCCTGGAGTATGTTATAGACTTACGGGGGTGTAGGACCGAGGTACTGGGCCCAGGGCCCGGCGAGGCGCGGACGGACGCAGACGGGTTTACCTCTGGCGCACCTCCGGCGTGCCATCGTCACGCCCGCTGCGCTCGTCCGCTGAGCGTACGAGGTATAGAAGGCATTTTGTAGTGGGAGGGCCAAATCGTTCGCACCACTAGAGCGCTGACCGTTCTTCCCCCAAGATGGCGCCTGAGCAGGAAATGCTCGGTTGCCTGATCCCGCGGTCCAGGAGCCCCAAATCGGCGACCTGAGAACCCGTGGACCCTCGTGAGGAGCGCGTGGAGGGTAGAAGTAAGTACGGTGAATTTACAACATGTGTCCAAAATCACACAATGTTCCACAAGTAAATTTTAAAAACAACGAAGTGACACAGAAACAAGTTTCACAAGTTTAAAAAATATTCTGCCTCTGACTCCCGGCTTCCGCCTGAAGAGTCGCAAGTTCTATCAGTGAGCAGATGCTTTTGCCGGTGCTATATGTAGTGGGAGGGCCAAATCGCTCGCACCACTGGAGCGCTGACCGTTCCTCCCCCAAGATGGCACCTGAGCAGGAAATGCTCGGTTGCCTAATCCCGCGGTCCAGGAGCCCCAAATCGGCCACCTGAGAGCGCGTGGACCCTCGTGAGGAGCGAGTGGAGGGTATAAGTAAGTACAGTGAATTCACAACATGTGTCCAAAATCACACAATGTTCCACAAGTAAATTTTAAAAACAACGAAGTGACACAGAAACAAGTTTCAAAAATATTCTAATGAGAACAGATAGGAAAACAAGCATTTGCAATGCAATAGGTCTTGCATTTGCGAGAGTTTGAGCTGTTGGCATTGTAAATGACAATGCCTTTTATTTGCGTGTTGGTTTTTAAAACATAAATAAAAGGCATTGGCATTGACAGTGCCAATCGCTAAAACTCTCGCAAATGCGAGACCTATTGCATTGCAAATGCTCGTTTTCTCTGTTGTTGAGGCTCTTGTGAATAAAGTGAAGAAAGGATGTAGCATAACCCTTGCCTCTGGTGCTGACGTAAAATCATTAGGATCAATAGGCACAGCATCATCAGCAGGTTTAAATTATGTTGAACATGTACACAATGGCCAACTTCCTTTATGCACAATTAGCTCAACTATTAGGGTTTCCATTACACCTATTTAGCACACTGGAGACAGTTTGTATTCGCATTTTAGCAATGTGCACTGTTAACACATTGTGACAAATTTTCCTTGTATCCATTTAGTACACCATGACCAGATTTCATTAGGCACTGCTAGCACATTATAACCAGTTCCACAGGCAGTTTTCATTCCGACCAGTTAGCTTGTCCGAATATTCATTTTGAACATAATAACCAGTTTCCATAATGTCCACATAGAATATCATTGTTTCAATTATATTGAGTTATCACATCTGTCTAGCTTTCAAAGTTGCCAGTAAACATGTGTGGGCACGGGAAACACTAACATTGTACACAGCAAAATGACACCTCAATAATATGCCCTCAAGTGGATGAATCAGAGACTGTGTTAAATGTCAATTTCTTGGAGCAATGTGTCCCTGAGCTAGGCACCACACAACCTATCAAAATACAGTCAATTAAGTAAGGACAGACTTAATAAGTGAATTCTAGAATAGAAATTTAGGAGAGATTTATTACAAAAAAAGTACTGAAATTATAAATGCATATATAATAAGTCATTGACATGAAGGCTCTCATTAATAGGGCAATACAAAAAAATAGGCAAAGTCAAAAGTTATTTTAAGTTATTCTAAGTCCCAAATGAGCAGCAAAATGAATAACAAATCAGAGAGCATCCCAAGTAGCACCCAAGAGATTTAGGAAAGTCTCTGGCTCATCCCCACATTTGAGAGCTCACACAGGAACCCTTCCCATTGAACATAACTAAAACTGCAAATTCATCATGATGTGAGCAAAAAAGTTATAATTTCAGAAAATCAGAGCACAGTTTCACTAAACATTTAAGCCATTGTCTTTGATGGCCCTGTTCATCTTCTCCACAATGACAAATGATTGAGGGTGATAACTGCAGTGATACTTCATATCAATCTGCAGAGATATACAAATCAATTTAGGGATCTCATTTTTAAAATGAGTTCCCTAGTTTGTCTCAATAGAGGATGGCGGACCAAAACGCAGAAACAATTCCCTTAGCTAGAGCTTGACAAGTGTCATACTATCAAATCTACGGGTAGGCTAAACCTCAACCCCTTTTAAAAACAAGTAGATGATCACAAGAATATATTTAAGATATGCTGTTATAAACTGGCATCTCAATGAAGTCTGCTTGATGTCAGGTAAATGGGCCCTCTGATTTACCGATGTGATTCATAAGAACAATGGTTCTCTGTCCCTCATTATTTCTCTGACAAATGATACACCTCTGACACAGTTCTTCAGCAACATTTCTAAACGTACTATTGAACCAGTACTTTTTAAAAGTCCTGGTCATTGAGTCCTTTCCTACATGTGTCTGGCCTTGTAAATAAAGAGTCATTGAATGTAACACTGAGTCAGGCAAGACATACTTATACTGAGGAATAATCTGAAACTTTTCTTACAACCCAACACTTCCAAATTCTGGTTTTCTTTCTTGGTACCTCCTATAGATCCCTCAATGTATCTAATGAGGTCTATATTGAATTCACCAAGAAATAATTTACATTATTTACATTCCTAACATAGATATCACATGATTCATTTTGTTCTGATTCTTGTATTGTAATTTGATCTCACATTTGCATTCTCCAGTACACCATTTTTTGCTTTGCCGCGTAGTGAGCATATTTATTCCTAATGTGGCCATGTCATCATATCTCTCAGTCCTTATATTGATTTCAAAAGATGAAGAATATAGGTTTCATTGTGGAACTGCCCAAAAATCCAACCATACTGGAGAGGGATGGTACAAGTTTTGGCCCGGATAACAAGCCTCAATGTGCCGCTGGAGCCTCGGTCCTGAGCATAAAGAGTTAAGAGATACGGCCCAAATATCAGAGGATATGGTTAAAGTTTGCTGCCGAGGTTGCTAACAGAAACATAGCAATGGCCTGCAGAGTGAATCAACCTCAATGCGTAGCGGACTGGACACCAATTTGGACTGGTGCCAACCAGGCAGAGCGGGTGGTATACCAGAGTCGGGGCTGCCTGAGGAAATGGAAGAAAGTTTGGGATCAATAGTGCATCTTGAGGATAGAAAGTGGTTACCCCAAAAGGGTGAGCGATACTCTGGGGGTTTGACTCAAAGCACATATTGGAGATTACCATACTGTGATAATTCTACAAATGTCTGGTGTAAATTTCCACCTGATCCTAACAGCTGTTGTGAATGTACTGTGCCTTTTTAGGTCGAGCCTATAGAGGCAGCGCGCATATGCTGCTCGCTTTGTGATGCTTGCAGTAATGGAGGATGGAGTGGACGCTCCGCCCACTCTCCACCCATGTGTTTAATTGGCTCGTGTCATTGTCTTTTGTAAATGCTGACTTCTGTTTGAGTATGAGGCTTGTTAGTCCCTGCTTATCATGTCCATGTCGTCATTTGTACCCTCCCATGGCTACTGGCTCCTTTACTTCGAGTGTTACACCGTACGGTATGTCATATTTAGACTGTGAGCACTACTTTGTACTGCCTTCTCGCCCCCTTCTTCCCCTTCCCTCCTCCCGCACTCCCATTGTCTGTGCTACCCCCAACCCTCTTGTTGTCCTTGAAGCAATGCAATAGGTCTTGGGTAAATGTGAGTCCTATTGCATTGCAAATGCTTGTTTTTTGTGTGATTCCGCTTATATTAATAATGAAGTATGTTGTTATACACTGAGCAACTGCTTAATAAAAACATTTCCCTAAAAAAAGACAACATAGGTGCCATGCCTAACGGAGTACCAGAGTATGTCATAAAACCTCAGTGACCACACCTCCCCAAAATCATGTACCACTCAAAACCCATACGGGCTGTCTGTGTAAATCATTACATTCAATTAGTCTGCAAGGCAACAAACTCTTGTCAGTGAAATCAACTCTGCTACTTGTATTGAATTTATGTTAGGCATGTTTGATGCTCAGGGATTTCAGAAATGGAACATGCTGCAAAGGCAGCATTTAGTGTTTAGAGATGTTTCTCAAACAAGATCTATCCACAGTAAAAATCAGATCACCCACTTCAAGAGGAGCATCTTTGCTATCTCGTCATGGCTTCGGACATAATTCAATGACACTGATACAGTTGTGTTCTAGCTCACTGTTATTGCTGTTTCCACTGCCATCTGAAGCGGGAAACAATGTTGCAGGGTTCAATGAATAACACCTTATGATCAAGATGTGCGCAGCTGCCAGCATGACTTGTTTATTTTTCATAAGGCTGCTGTTGGTCATGAGCTGAGTTCTTGTATGAGTCAGCGAAATTTCAACTGAATGAGCAACAACTTTAATCAGCGTATGTCCCATTACAATCCCTTGATTTTGCTAAATTGGAATGCAAACAGCTGCAACAGATTTCAGACAGCCAGGTAGAGCTGCTGCTAATGAATCTAAAAGTAAAATAGACCACAGGTCGCATTACCCCTCCATGTTTTTGGGTCAAAACTGAATATGAGCACCCACAGTTTTAGTGACAATAGCTAAAAACTCTTTGTCATAATCAGGCATTCTGAGGGCAGATGCATTACAAAAATGTTCTCTAAATTTCCAGAAGACCTTCATGCATTTGTCATTAAATGGTACCCGATCTTTAATATCACTTTGAGTTAGCTTTATTAAACGCTTCACTGTCATGGAAAAGTTTAAAATCAACCGACAACAGTAGCCAACTATTCCCAGGACATCCTCACCTCCCTCTGGGCGGTTGGAGGATTCATCTTCAAGATTGCAGAAATGCGTTCTCTTGAGACTTTCCCACCTCCTTTTTAGATCTCGCCTGAGCCAGCGCATGCGCTGCAAGCATTTAGTATAGGGGTTTTCAAAGTGCTACCAGACCTTGCTGGCATTCACGCGAGCGTGCACGCAGCCGCAATCTGCCTTCCTTCTAGCGCGATCACTGCTGCGCGCGCACCACTCGCGTGCTTCCCACAGAGCGTGTCCTCGCGATTACTTTCGCATTGATCGCGATCACTTTCGCTTTCACGGCCGCACTTTTACAGCAGCGCAGCCAATGCTTGTAATTTTGGTGGCGAGTACAGCCGGGACAGAAGTCTATTTACACCTGTGCATCCACCTCCTCCTCAGTCCTCACGCCTCCGATCTCTTCAGCTGCTTCCCTGGAACGGTCTAAGGGGCGGGGCTCCTCCTTTGCTCACAAACTCTACATCCCCTGCCCGGAACTCCATTCTGGAGTGGAGTATACCTCTGTGGCCATCCACTTTTGAAAACAACAAACAACGTGGCTACTTCAAGTTCTCAAACCAGTAAGGATCGTGATTCTGCTTAACAGTAGGTAAGGGGGTATCTACCGACTTTCATTGTGCTGTGGTCTTCACCAGTGTGCAGTGTTATTGCAGCTTTTTACGTGTTTCATTGAATCGGACAGGTACTGTTCATGGTTGGTATTACACATAGTGCCGTGACGGGAACTGTGCGCTATCACGAGCAGCACCATCTCCAGTCTATGCTCTGGGGTATCAATGCTCTAGAAGCCGTTTCGTGTTCCTAGGTGCATGAACTAGTGTCGTATCCAGTCGTTTGCTATGCATTTTGTGACTTGTGGGCTTGATTTCATAACGTGATAAACAGATCTACAGTTCCAGAGAAGAAGGGGCGCTGGGATAAGAGGTGTCGGTGAGGTAGTGGGCTGCACCACCCTATGAATAATCTGGAATGCGTTTAAAAGGAAAATGAGCAAAAAATATATGCCTTTCAATTTGATGTTTTTCTCTAGAGGTCACAGATCGCCTTCCCCACTAACAAATTGTTGCTTATTCATTTTAACATGGATCTATATTTACTTTCCCTTTCTCACTTTTGCCTGTAGATCCTAACTACAGTCAGGCGTGCTTACAGGACGTGTGAAACTAGACTGCACTGCCTCAATTGTTTTTTTGAATACTTGTAAATGAAGTTTACAAGTATTTCAAAATACACCAGCAGCAGGAAAAGTTCAAATGAGGTATGCTTTTTCAATATTTAGAGTGCAATTTAAATTACGATTTTAGGGAAGCGGAAGCATACCATGACACTTCACTAGTGTGATCCCCAAATGGCAAATGTGTGCTGAAAGTCCTGATTTTCACATATATTATTGTTGACACGCATTGTAAGTTCCGCAGGAACACAGCATCGATTTTGCATTTTACTTATGTCAGTTACAAGGTAAAACTATGTCACAGCAATGCATTAAACCCACATCTCTAATGATCAGCAATATTCAAGTGGTAAAGGCGTAGATAACAAGCATTGGCATAGCAAATAGTTCTCGCCTTTGAGACCTTGTAAGTGTTTAGCCATGCAACAGTTGATGTTGTTGCACCAAGGATATTGAGCTGGATAACTAAACACTTATAAGGTCTCCTAGGCGAGACCTATTGGCTATGCCAATGCTTGTTTAATGTGATATTCCCCACTCCTTTTGAACTCTCCCCTGGCGTTAGCAGCGCACAGTGCTGATCTCGCCACGCGAGCTCCTTTTGTAATCGATCCAGCCAAAGCTAAATATGCACGAGTACCGATGGACAAAGATGCGCACGCGCACGCCTATGTGGACAGGCCGACACCACTTTGTTTAAACTGAATGCAGCTTATTGAGCTAATGCAATCCGCTAGTTTGTAGTTATATTTACCACCGCTATTTTGTTTAAATTGCAGCCCAGAGTTTACTTGAATGCAGCCCACTGAGCTGATGCACACCGCTAGTTTGTGTTATATTTACTGACGCTATTTTGTTTAAATTGCAGCCCAGAGTTTACTTGAATGCAGCCCACTGAGCTGATGCACGCAGCTAGTTTGTTGTTATATTTACTACAAACGTAGCACAAGAGCATTAAAGGGCTTTACACGAGAAGCGCAAGCTGGACAATAAAGCATACTTTTTTGTATCTTTATGGCTTGGGGAGATAAAATCTCAGCGTTGGCTCAACATCCTGTGCTTCTGGGCAACTTACTTAATGCCCCTGAGCCATAAAAACAAAAAGTATGCTTTCCTTTTGTGTAAAACTTCTGCTTCTCATTTAAAACACTTTAATGTCCTCGGGCCAAGTTTGTTCTATAAAACTGTCAAAAATACCGATTACGCTATGGACTGCACATATCAATCGAACTTGGTCGAAGGGCACTACAGTGCTTTACATTGCAGAAGAAAATAATTACATTTTAAAGACCTGCCTCAAAGCGCTGCCCACAAACAGGCCCTTACCAGACCCACCCTAATCAATTTGGTGAATACCAATAAACCTCTTCTTCACTTTTAAGCACTCAGATGCTTTGTGTAAACACTGTGAAAAGTCATGTCTTAATATTCTGCTTAAGTCAGCTTAAACAATCAGAAGATTCAGTACTATTTTAAAGGTATTTTCCTTGCATTTTATGGCATCCGAAATACCGCCATCTGTTTCTGCTTTATCGTGTTTCCTCAGGCTCTTCGATTAATGGGCTCACCCTGCAAAGCACGGCCCTCGGAAAGAACACTGAAATGGCCAATTTCCTCGCACCGCATTATACATAGGAGCTGCAACTTTTCTTCATTGAATTCACGCCTGCCTTGATCTGCGCCGCACTATCAACCCTTGGATATAGCAGAGATGGCCTCTGGACAGTTAGCACCGAGGGCTCCTAACGTTGGTGAGTGAAGGCGGAAAGCGGAAGTTGGTGAGGGGCTTGCACAAACAACAAGCATTTGCAATGCAATAGGTCTTGCATTTATGCGAGTTTGAGCTATTGGCATTTTAAATGACACTGCGTTTTAGTTATGCTTCAAAAACCAAAAGATAAATAAAAGGCATGGTCATTTACAATGCCAATAACTCAAACACGCATAAATGCGAGACCTGTTGCATTGCAAATGCTTGTTTAATGTGATGTCAAAAATTATTAACTTCTTTCTTACAGTACTGCATCTTTGTAGGTGAGACCTTGTGATCATTGTCAGCAAGATGGTTAAAAAATGTAACTGTATCTAGTTAACAGTAGTCCTTGATACTATAAGCAGGTCATCAGTGTGTTGGACCATGACTGACTCACAAGGTAACTGCAAATTCTCCAACTCTTTCTTTAGAATCTGCCTAAAAATTGACAGAATTTCAGTATACGCCTGTGAAATTCGACCTCAAATAGAGACTTTATTTGCCAAACATATTTGAAAATCCTCATGGAGAGGAATGGAGAAGAACACTTGGAATAAGTCAAGGACTGAATACCATTTGCTCTATTATTGATTTCCCATACGCCTTTTTTATTGCCCATCACCGGAGAGGTGCAAGGACCACCAACACCTCTTGAGGACTCTGTTCTATCATTTTTTCTTTGCTGAGCTTCATTCCTTCTTCTGCTTGTTTTGACAGTCTATGTTGCCTAGTAAAAGCAGCACTGGTTTTTACCTGAATCCTGACATATTTTGCACTTTTTATCAATCCTATTTCTTTACTTGTGAAATCATATACCTCTTCTTTGACCGCATGTCTTAAATCTAGAGGCAGCTGAAATTCAGTAAGAACTAGGAGCAACTGAACTCTTGTTTGTATTGTAACTTGATTTTAACCTCACTTCGCTGCGGATGATATTTTCCTTCTGTGCTGGGCCCCTATGATAATGGGTGTGGTCGTGACAGAACCATTCCATCATCAGCACAGCTCAACCGTGACTGATGACGGAATGGTTCCGTCACCAGCATCGAAGGGGTTAAAAACGGAATTCGTATCGCGAGTTTCAGCGGCACACAATTCTCTGTGCAGTAAATCACGCAATTCATCTTGCAAAGTAAGTCTGACAACCTAAAACCACTCAAATCACATAATATGAATTATGGTTATCCTTTATGTACTCTACTTCCACTGTAAATCCGGCATAACCTGATTAACAATCTATTTACTGCTGATGCTTACAACTTGGATTTCTCTTCCAGGGGCAGATTTGGGATCTCCACAGAAAAAACTGTACAGCGGGTAGCACCAGTATCAATAATAAATAATACAGGGTAGCCATTCATGACCTTGGTCTACCTCTAGAAGTGTACCAAGTATGCAATCCTCCTCCCCCCTCAGGCACCGTCATTGTGAATTAGTTTCTGATGAAAACTGAGGAAAATCCTTATTCAGAATCAATGGATGCTGCCGGTACCTTGGATTATACTGAATCTTAAATCTCATGTTTTGTTGTATCACTGAAGCTATGGTCATGGTCATAGGGAACTGTCCTTGACTTTGTATATTTTGCCCAGGATCTGGTTGGGCAGCGGTAACCAACTGTATCTGCATCCGATTTGTGTTTTGATGCAGCAGAAAAAGAAAATAATTTTGTAATCGTTATGGATTTTGACCACCCTCGCATTTCCAGTGTCTAATTTTGCAATAGAAATGACAAGCAGTGCTCTACTTCAACAACTTAATATTTTAATTCACTCATGACTTATTCACATTCGCTCCACCACGACGCTGTATCTGCACCATCTCATTTCCCTTTATGACATTTTGCATCCCTTGCACTGCACTTCAAGATGTCGTCGATACTCTTATTCTGACAGCACCTCATACTCTGCTAAATATGAGAACTAAGCTCCGGACACAAATCTAGAAGGAAAGCTGACACATATTCGCAAGCACCTTCTTTCTCTGGTTCTTCAACCCCACTTTATTACTATTAATCTGCACAATCATTCCATAATAAGTGTACACTAGTTCAAATCCTCTATGGTACCCTTCTTTTCTGATGCTTTATTGCCACTCTATATTTGTCAGCAACCATTTCAGATGGAGCATTCTTAGGCGCAACTCTAGCTGGTTCCTTGTCCAGCCATGCAACAGCACCCTTACACTTTGACCATAAATCACTCCGAACAACAATCTCAAATAACGTTTCTAAATCAATCCCAACAATTTTTCCAAAACGTCACCAATTCATAAACCTCTTTGTACCATTTGTCAGGTTTCTCTTAATTTTGGAAAATGTGTTGTAAGGGCATAAATATTACTCCTACTCCAGAAGACATGTACATAATTCCCTCCATGCACTTCTCTAGAAGGAAATTCTGTTACTGTCTCTTGTTGAAAATCACTCACAACCAGGTTTGCTTTCTTCGCCACCTCTGTACCTGTCTTTTAGTAGTAACTTTCTTTATTTCACTTTTGTCTGTACTCCATCCAGTGTCTCCAGTCTTAAATATTCTCTAAAAAGCCCCTAATGTGATTTCGCAAAGTCGCTATCTCTTCTTTGCTCAAATATGTTATATCATTTCTCTGTACATTTCTAATTCTATTGATATTAACCTCACAGTTGTCAGCTAATTCCTCAAGTTTATCATGTGCTTTATTCACACTTTGCTGCTTTTCTGATCAGGTTTCTCATTTCATCTACATTATACGAAATTAGTCTTTTTAAATCAACAATTCCCTGTAAAAGGTCCCCAAGTTCAATATTTACTAGCCCAATTTTTATCTCCAGCACTCTAGGAAGTACAACAAATTCCGGGGAGCAAAAGTAGAAATAGGTATAGTAGTAGGAACAGAAGCAGAAATATTCTCATATGGGGTACTTGCACTCGATAAACACTTTTACCAGTTACTGTTAGTGCTATCAATCCCAGTACACTCGTACTCAGCTTTCCCGATGCACTCATACCAGGTACAAACGGAGAGACCACTTGTGCCTGTGTGTACTGAGGAAGTCTACGATTCAAAAGATCACCTAAAATGTTATCCTCCACATTGGAATCTTGTTCTCTCACCCTCATCAGTTTTCTTTTTGTCTGCTGTCTCATTAACTATTACAGGAACGACTCTGTTTCCCTGTACCATTTCTTCTATATAGCATCTCTCCTGATTATGTCACCTGCTTTCTAACCACTGTCTAAACAAACCCTTAAAAGGCTACTTTATTCTCTTCCTCTCTTTCTTTTTTGACTCTATGTTTTATTTTATTTATTTACCTCAAACTGTGTAGGTCTAAGTAGAGACTTCCTCTTATTCATTGTCTGTATCAGGAAATCTACCTTTCTAATGTTAAAGGTACCTTCTAAAGTAAATTGCAAGTACTTGTCTGAAGAAGTTTATTTATACAAATCATGAGCACACCTGTCAATATTTCGTATGCAGTGGAACTTGCTGAAGCAATTGTCTGTCTTTCAGTAGCAGATACAGAGGAGATTTAGGCTTTTTCAAAACAGCCGCCATTATTCTCACCCGAATTAATCCAAAAACCACACAAAACAGGTAGATGAACAACAGCCAAAGGTCAAATAATCACGTGACTCTGGCATCACCCAACCAAATTACAGCACAACACAGTGGTTACGTCTCACCAATCTTAGCGCGACTCCTTTGGCCAGTCAGTCAATCTCAGCGTGACTGTTTCCATTAATGGAAAAAACAATACACCTTTTCTCACTTAATACACACAAATAAACAAAATTATTCTTGTCTGCTCAAACTAAATAAGAGAAAATCAGCAAGTTAAACAAAAATAATCCAGCAAACAATAAAAATAAGAACAGTACCACTGCGGCACTCGTCAATCTCAATTCACACCAATTTAACAGACCCTCACATTGCTGAAGAAACCAAACCTGTTCCCACATTACACTTCCAATTACCTCCCCAACATATAGAAAGCAGTAGCCTGCAAACTGGCGAACTTGATCAAGTAGAACAACTTCCTACAGGTGTATCAATGTAGCTTGAGACTTTGATGTACCACAGACAGTTTCTCTTCATCTTTTTGTGAACACCCTACTTACCAATTACACATTAACCCTGCTTCTTGATCCTGCTTCACCTCTCTACAGCCTTTGAAACGGATACGGTCGAAGGAGCAGATTTCTGTCCTCCAGCCACTGATATACTATAGGGAATTCCCCTTCCATTCCTACCATCATCAATTTCTTGACGCTTGTCTTCAACTTTCAGGAAAAATACTTTCTATTTAAGGTGTGTAATCGTGAGTAATATGATCTGGATTAACCGAACACGTTATGAGATTTGATAGCCTGTTCCATGTCGAAAGTGAACCATGTTTCACGGCCGGCTTCCTTCTTTTTGTTTTGCAGCACCTTCTTATTCAAATCGTTTATGAAAGTGAATTCTTAGCAGTTGAAAGTACAAAATCGGGTAATTATGTTTACATTGACGGTTCCGATTGGTCCGTAATTGGAATCTCTGACAAAATATCGAATACACAAATATCGAGATACAAAATTATCGGAATCCTATCCCTAACAAGGTAAGTACAAATATATCGAAAAAAAATATATAGAATGACAAAAATATCGTTTTATTTTTATAAAATAAAAATCTAATATTAACAAAATAATACTTATAAATATAATAAACATATTTAAAATGTACTATAATATTTTAAATTAATACATAATGTAATACAAATTAATATTAATAAATATATAATACATAATATATTTTTCATTAATAATAACTCTACATTAATTATTTTCATAACTTATAAACAAATAAAAATATAATAAATTACTAATACATTTATATACATAAAATAATCATATAAATAACAATTAATAACAACATAAAACTAATAAAAAAGCTAAATACATTTTAGATAGCTTATGAGTAAAAATGACTATTCCCACTCCAGAGAGTGCGACAGTAGGGAAAGTGTTGGATAGCGTAGGGATAACAATTACTATTCCCACTCCAGAGAGTGCAACAGTAGGGAAAGTGTTGGATAGCATAGGGTTAAAAATTACTATTCCAACTCCAGAGAGTGCAACAGTAGGGAAAGTGTTGGATAGCGTAGGGGTAACAATTACTATTCCAACTCCAGAGAGTGCAACAGTAGGGAAAGTGTTGGATAGCGTAGGGGTAACAATTACTATTCCAACTCCAGAGAGTGCAACAGTAGGGAAAGTGTTGGATAGCGTAGGGGTAAAAATTACTATTCCCACTCCAGAGAGTGCAACAGTAGGGAAAGTGTTGGATAGCGTAGGGGTAACAATTACTATTCCAACTCCAGAGAGAGCAACAGTAGGGAAAGCGTTGGATAGCGTAGGGGTAAAAATTACTATTCCAACTCCAGAGAGTGCAACAGTAAGGAAAGTGTTGGATAGCGTAGGGGTAACAATTTCTATTCCAACTCCAGAGAGTGCAACAGTAGGGAAAGTGTTGGATAGCGTAGGGGTAACAATTACTATTCCAACTCCGGAGAGTGCAACAGTAGGGAAAGTGTTGGATAGCGTAGGGGTAAAAATTACTATTCCCACTCCAGAGAGTGCAACAGTAGGGAAAGTGTTGGATAGCGTAGGGGTAACAATTACTATTCCAACTCCAGAGAGAGCAACAGTAGGGAAAGTGTTGGATAGCGTAGGGGTAAAAATTACTATTCCAACTCCAGAGAGTGCAACAGTAGGGAAAGTGTTGGATAGCGTAGGGGTAACAATTTCTATTCCAACTCCAGAGAGTGCAACAGTAGGGAAAGTGTTGGATAGCGTAGGGGTAAAAATTACTATTCCAACTCCAGAGAGTGCAACAGTAGGGAAAGTGTTGGATAGCGTAGGGGTAACAATTACTATTCCAACTCCAGAGAGTGCAACAGTAGGGAAAGTGTTGGATAGCGTAGGGGTAAAAATTACTATTCCCACTCCAGAGAGTGCAACAGTAGGGAAAGTGTTGGATAGCGTAGGGGTAACAATTACTATTCCAACTCCAGAGAGTGCAACAGTAGGGAAAGTGTTGGATAGCGTAGGGGTAAAAATTACTATTCCAACTCCAGAGAGTGCAACAGTAGGGAAAGTGTTGGATAGCGTAGGGGTAAAAATTACTATTCCAACTCCAGATAGTGCAACAGTAGGGAAAGTGTTGGATAGCGTAGGGGTAAAAATTACTATTCCAACTCCAGAGAGTGCAACAGTAGGGAAAGTGTTGGATAGTGTAGGGGTAAAAATTACTATTCCCACTCCAGAGAATGCAACAGTAGTCAAAGTGTTGGATAGCGCAGGGGTAACAATTACTATTCCCACTCCAGAGAGTGCAACAGTAGGGAAAGTGTTGGATAGTGTAGGGGTTAAAATGACATACTTATAAAAAATGCTTTTTTTTGGTAATACAAATATGAGCTAATAAATAAATATAAACCATTTACAATACATATACATAATTAATAAAAACATGATTAGCTAAATATATGTAACCAAAAATAATCATTAAAAAATACCATTTTATAATATTTTATTACCAACTAATAAATAATTAACAATTATAAAATTTACTTAACAATGATTTTTAATTCATTATTACTTAATTACATTTAAATTAGTTCCCACCATATTCCCCTATAAACACACAACCCGCAACAGAACACATTTATCAATTAATGAATTATTTTAAATTAATTACCAATTAATTAAAATTAATAACCAATTAATTAAAATTAATTACCAATTAATTAAAATTAATGTATGCTTCCTACTAATTAATAATTAATTCAACATAATGAAATTACTTCCCACCCTATTCCCCTATGAACCCATAACCCGCTACAGAACATATTTATCAATTAATCAATTAAATAAAAATAATTACCAAATTAATTAAATGTAATTACCATTTAATTAAAATTAATGTATGATTCCTACTAATTAATAATTAATTAAACATTATTAAATTACTTCCCACCCTATTCCCCTATAAACCCATAACCCGCTACAGAACATATTTATCAATTAATCAATTAATTAAAATTAATTAAAATAATTCTCAATTAATTAATAATTCCTACTAATTAATAATTAATTTAACATAATTAAATTACTTCCCACCCTATTCCCCTATAAACCCACAACCCGCTACAGTACTAAAATACAACATTTAATTAAATTACATTAAAAATAAATTATAAAACATAATAAATACAATATAATATACACAAAATGTATTAAAAATCGATAATAGTAACATCGAAATTATTTACTTCGATATTACTGACATCAATATTTAAAACTTTGATATTACTAATATCGATATTAAGAGTGTCGATATTACTTACCTTCTATATTATGTCCCTTCGATATTTAAACTTCGATATAATTGTATATCGAAATTTAAAACTCGATATTTTGTCTGTGTACCCCGTAATGGAGAGAAGAACTATTTTAAATATGAGTGAATAACGATATGCTGCAGACAAAACTCATCACTCTCACGTAAGCTTTTTATTTATAAATCGAACCGTCAGAGACACAATAGATATTGATACAATTGTGACAAATAAATCAATTTCCGTTATTTAACTTAAAATTCTGTTATTGGCATTATTAGTAATATGAAGTGAGAAGGCATCTGAACTCACTACGCTTTGCAGAAGGAAGGAAGTAAAAATAGAAAGATATCTTTAACTTATAGAAAAATATGAGTACTGCAAATATGTGACTAAATCAGAATTATCCTCCTGGTCTCTTAGTTCGAAACTAGAGAAAAAGAAGTGACTGGTTTTACCATGCTGATAACATATAAGGTTGCTTTGCCATTGTGTAAAATGTCTCTGAAATAGTGTTGAATATCTTTCTATTTAGAAAGATCAAGAATATTCCATCACTTACTGAAAGGAATTAATATGCAATTAGTATGTTGTTAAGCATCAATTTGGTCCTTTATTTCAATGAGCACTGAAGTCCTTTTTTTCTTTGAGACTCTTATTTATTCTTGAGTCAGACTTGTTCATATATGGGCGATGTTGCCATCTCCATGTTGTTAGATTCTGAGTTTTTATGTCATACTACTGATACATGTGTCATAATTGGAATATGTATATAGAGTAGTAGATGAAATGTTAGTTTATTGATCATTTTATTTTTTCTGTTATTTAGGTAATTAAGTGGCTCGTCCTGAAGAAGGCGCTGGTTCGCCGAAACACACATAGATAAATTACTATTATGCCACATTGTTTTTTTAAAAAAAATGTTTTTAATTTTTTGGTTTGTTTTTGTCATATGATTGTTTTATATATTGTGCTTTAAATTGTCATCTATTGTATGGTTTGACAATTTTTTTATCTTTGATTCATTAAAAAACTTTTTTTTTTTAAAAAGAAGAAATCTTTTTTAATATATAGTCTGGTGATGCTTTGACAATAAAAACAGTATTCAGAATCTTGCAGGTGGTCCTTCTCCCCTCTATCATTGAATAGACAAGTAATCACAATTGCCTAGGTCTGTTTTTGTATATATGTATTTTTCCCTGACCTAGGAGTTGACCTATCGATTGTTCAGGGGGTCCTTGTTGTATACGCAATTCCTACCAGGGAGGACACCTCTTGTTTGCCCTGATGAAAGTCCAGGACCCCCGTGGGGGACAATCAAGGACTGAAATATGTTGGCAGTAGGGTCATAGGACCATTAAAATCCCATTGACCCCTCATATTGAACATTTTAAGATCCCTGTCAGATCCAACAATAAAGGGATACTGGGATCTGATTGCGGATTTTTAATTTTTAACTCCCCCTGGCTATTTTTCATTAAGAGCCCTCTGAAATACGGTTGAGCCCACCCTGACTTATAGGGGTCATGAAGCATGACACAACTAACGTGTGTGAGGGTAATATAAAAAATTAAGTGCTTCCTTTCCCACTCCCTAGTGGCTAGTGATGAATTTCTTCATATAGGATCTTCCCATATCTAACCGCCCAAGGTTAAGTGTGAGAACTAGTTAATACCCTTCACTGGTTCATGGGGTACTTTTTGTGGAATTGTATTTAACACAGGAGGACGTACACCCACCTTGTTTACCTCTCTGCCCCTACGACATAGGTGAATGACCATTCCCTGTTTGCCATAGTTACTTTGTTTATGTTCTGCTGGCAGTTTCTGCTGTGCGCAATAGAAAGCTGGCCCAATGACCGATCTGAAAGGGTACTCAATGCTGTATATCGCCAAAGTAGATGGACCGATACTAGATGCTCACTGTTCAAAGGAGGCTATCCTAAGACTACCCGCAGAACATGGGCTACAGCTATGTTTAGCAGGTATTGATGACTGTGCTGAAGGCAAGGCCTGTGACGTTTGGGAACGAGGGTGGGAACAGGGCTTCAACAAGTAGATTACAGAACTAAAAAAAAACATTAATTGAAAAAATATATTAACTCACTTAATTGATAGTAACATGGGCCAGATATAGTATCCATTTTTGTGATTGCAAACACTTTGAATAGGACTTTACAACTGTAGCAAATGGATTTTCAAATGTATGACTGCCATTTTACGTCGGCCAGAAGTTGGTAATGTTTTACCCACAGATAAAATGGGACTGTACATGGGGACCAATTCAGTATTTTGAAGGGGCGCATTGTAGTCATCCTTTCAACATACTGAATCAGTATAAGGTACATCAATGTTTTGCGACCTAAATTCAGTTGAAAACATAAACAAATTATCAAAAACAGACATACACTTAATTGAAAAGTGATCATATGGTTGTCTGCAGACCTGAGCAGGCCACCATTCGTGTGAGGATTACCAAAAGGAATGAGTCGCAATTTCCAAAGTAACTCATTAATATTCAAGAGGTAGGTCAGACTACTACCCCATCCGAATTGGATGTTGACAAACTGACCTTAGTACATAATCCAGTTTCTATAATTCTTCACCAGTCGAATAAAATATTAGTCGCAAATTCAATCTGATTTTTGTGACCAGATTTTTGCATATATGGTTACAAGATCTAAAATGTCTACATATTATGGAGAAAAAACTCCTAGAATAAAACACTTCAGTTTAAGAAAATACTGTTTATTGCACCGCAAAATCTTTGACAAAAAGCCTTCTCATCGCAGATTTATTATTTTCCATATGCAAATTAAAAAAGAAAATCTACTTATTTAGCAAAATTAACATTTATTATGGAATAGAAATGTTTTACATAGCATCTATGATGATACATAAGTCAAGTAAATTGCGCTTACAAACACATATAACCAACGCAGGCTTGTCAAGAAAAGTACACCCACATCTGGATATGACTGGCAAGGACAGGAAGTCCATCTCAGGAGGTATGAAAATTCCAGGTGGTATGCTGTAGACAAACACTATGTTGTGTACAGTTATGCGCACAAGAGGGCAGGTGTTCTTGTAAAAGATGTTTAATCAGTGCGATCTTGAAATCCTGGAGAGACTTCAAGACCCAGGAGGTAAGGCATTCGAATGGAATGAGCCTAACAAGTAAAAAGCATGAAACTCGAAGAGGCACAAGGCGGTTTAGGTGATGTCAGAAGACTTTTGTTAGCAGATAAATGGCTACTTAATGGTGATTAGCATGGAAGCACATTAGCAAGATAGTGAATTACTGGTGATGTATACAATGCCCTATTTTTGGCATTCAACCATCCAACTTGGGGTCATTAGGTCGAGTGGTAATGCCTCAAAGATTAAATAAAACCGGGGTATCAATATGAGCAATTGTTACTTACCTGTAAACGGTAGTTCTCTAGTATTGGTGTCTTTCATAGATTCACATGCTTGAATATTCCCCGTCGTCGAAGTGGGAGCCCCACGGTAAATAAAATAGCAATAAAACCAATAATATATATATATATATATAAACATAATTACATACATTCCAAAACCATAAATACTTATAAGTACCAAGGTTAGCATTAACACATAGGAATACATAAGAAGAAAAAGAACACTCTTATAGCATATACATGTCATTATGTTAGTCCAAACTACAGCCAATCAGGCGCAAGCACCCCTCTAGAACCCTCTCCTCAGAGGCTCAGGCCCTCAGATTTTTGTAGCGCAAGAGTGACAAAACAGTTTAGAAGGAGAAGCAAGCCTCTGAGGGGAGGTGGATCGGTCGCATGCGAATCTATGAAAGACATCAATACTGGAGAACCACCGTTTACAGGTAAGTAACAATTGTTCTTCTCCAGTATTGGGGTGTCTTTCATAGATTCACATGCTTGAATAGAATAGTGAGCAGTAATAGCTGGCCGCAAGACAAAATAGCAGTGCATTAGCATGAAAATGCAATGAAATGACATAAGCTGCCAGACAGATAATAGTAGAAACCATACAGGCGGAGGAAGGAAAGAGGCTCACCTTATTTAAGAAGATTGCGAAGCACAGCTTGGCCCACTGATGTTTCAGCTTCGTTGATCGTCTCAAGGCAGTAGTGCTTTGTGAAAGTGTGCCTGCTGGACCACGTGACTGCTCGACATATTTGGTGAATCAGCACACCAGCAAACAGGACAGTAGAGGATGACATCGCCCTGGTGGAATGAGCTCTCACTGTAGATTGAAGAGGCCTGCCGGCCTTCTGATGACAGATGAAATTGTTGAGGAAATCCAACGAGCAAAGTTGGCTTGGTAACAGAATGCCCCTTGCGCATGCGTTCGTAAGCAACAAACAGTTGATCAGACCTAAGAAAGGGCGCTGTCCTGTCGATGTAGAATTTAAGGCACCTTTGAACGTCCAATGAATGCAAACGTTGCTCTGCCAGAGATTGGAGATTAGCGAAGAAAGTCTTTAAGAACACTGGTTCATTGAGGTGAAAATCAGTTGGCACCTTAGGCATGAATGCCGGGTTGGTGTGAAGTACAACACAGTCCGATTTGAATTGAAGGAAAGGAGGCTGAATGGTAAAGGCGTGGATATCACTCACGCGACGTGAGGAGGACAAAGCAAGAAGAAGGACCACCTTTCAGGTCAAAATTTCAAATCCGCTTTGTGGATGGGCTCAAAAGGCACCTTTATCAATGGCGCCCAAACAACATTGAGATGCCAGGTAGGAGGAGGACGCTGAATGGGCGGGAACATCCTGAACAGCCCCTTGAAAAACTACTGAATGACTCTGGAAGTAGTGGAAGACCCATCCTGCCGAAAACGAGATATTGCAGCTAGGAAGACCTTTAAAGTGGAGTGGGAATGTCCTAATTGAGCCAACTGCAGAAAGAACGGCAGAAGATGAGCAGGAGAGGAGTGCACGGGATGGATGTTGGCAGATGCACACCAGTGACAGAACCTTTTCCACTTTAGCTTGTAAGTCTTTCCTGTGGACGGAGCTCTCGCATTGGCAAGAAAGTCTCTACATGCTGGCGAAATATTCAAGTGGGCAAATTCAAGGTGCTCAGGTTCCAGGCCGCTAATTTGTGAGAGGAGGGGTCCGAATGACAGATCTGACCCTTGTCCATTGTGAGGAGATCCGTTTGAGGACGAAGGAGGATGGGTTTCCACTGTGAGAGAAGCAGCAGTTCCGAGAACCACGCTTGTCGAGGCCATCTGGGAGCGATCAGGAGAATGTGGCAAGGCTGTCTCCGCATTTTCCACAACAGTCGAGGAACCAGCGGAATCAGCAGAAAAGTGTAGGCGAATAGATTGCACCAGTCCATCAAAAGGGCATTCCCGCGCGACCCGTGATGGGGAAGCCAGCTTGCATAGACTGGCATTTCCGGTTCACAGGGCTCGCAAAAAGATCCATGTCCGGGTGACCCCACAGCCGAAAGATGAAGTCCAGAGTCGGCTGATGCAACTCCCACTCATGAGTCGAGGACGCGGACCTGCTGAGGGAATCCACTAAGATGTTGGAGATGCCTGGTAGGTGAACCGCAGTCAGGGTAATTTGGCGACGGAGTGCCCAGTTCCAGATGCTCTGTGCCAGCCTGTTTCTTTACATAGTGCATACTAGTGGTATTGTCGGTTTGAATGAGCACTGATTCTCCCTGGAGTAGAAGATGGAAAGACTTGAGCGCCAGGAAAATGGCCATTAGCTCCGGTCTGTTGATGTGCCAGGAACGTTGAGACAGGGTCCACTTGCCCTTTATGGATAGCCCCTGAAGATGTGCGCCCCAGCCTTCCAGAGAGGCATCTGTGGTAAGGACGAGCTCCAGAGCGATTGTTAGGAAAGAAGTACCGGCAGCGATGTTTGACGGTTGAGCCCACCACTGGAGAGCGTACCTCATCCGAGCGGTCACCAGGACCAGATCGTTGAAAGAGCCGGTGACCTGAAGCCACTGTTTGTCCAATTCCTCCTGAATTGGGCGACTCTTGAGCCTGCAATTTGTGAACAGGGAGATGCAGGAGGACGCCATCCCAGGAAAGGACTACAATACACAAACTGAAATGGACCCTTTTGAATGGATGAGAGCCACTAGGCGTAGAATCTGCAGCTTGCGCTCGTGGGACACGAATGCCTTCGCCAGCTAGAAAGGTCCTGCAGGGAGCTGGATTAACCTGCGACTTCTCGGTGTTGATGGAGAGACCGAGGGAGTGGAATAGAGTCTGACAGAATCGAATGTCCAGAGACGCCTGATGGCGAGATTGCAACTTGATGAGACAGTCGTCCAGGTAGGGAAAGATTTGAACGCCCTTCAAACGTAGATATGCCACCACCAGGGCCAGAACTTTCGTGAAGATGCGAGGGGCGGAGCGAAGGCCGAAAGGCAGAATCTTGAATTGCAAGTCTCTGCGCCCTAGCCGGAAGCGCAAGTATCGGCACATGGAAATAAGCGTCTTGGAGATCTCGATGGTGGTCATGAAGTCGTCCTTCCAGAGAAGGCGGAGAATTTTCCGCGAGTGTGAGCATACGGAAGGATTGGCACTTCAGGTACTTGTTCAGGGCTCTTAAGTCGAAGATCGGACGCCATTTGCCAGACTTCTTGAGGACGAGGAAAAACGATGAATAGAATCCCATCCCCTTCTGAGACTTGGGAACCACTTCGATGGCAGCTTTCTGAATCATGAGTCGAATTTGTTGAAAGAGCTCCTTGAGGTGAGCTGGAGGTGGAGCAGTTCGAGGAGTGTTTGGAGGGAACTTGACAAACTACAAAGTATGGCCTTTTGATACAATGTCCAGCACCCAAGGGTCCGAGGTGATTGAAGACCAATTGGAAAAGAATAGGGAGATTCGACCTCCAACTTTGAGCTGGGAAGGCAAGTCATTGCTTCTTAGAAGCGGAGCCTCTGTAGGAAGACTTTCCTCTGTAAGACTTGGTAGACTGTTGCCGATAGGACTGCTGTGTCTGGGAGGAATATCTCTGATTTCCTTGGCCGTATGAGCGAAAAGAAGAGGAGGTACCGCGTCCGCGCGCACACCACAAAAAGGCTGCTTGCGAAACTGCAAAGTGCCTAGGGCACGAGCCGTCTCAGTGTCCTTTTTGATGGTTTGAAGTGCGTCGTCCACATGCTGGCCAAAGAGCGATTCGCCGTCATAGGGCATGTCGAGGATTTTCGCTTGAACCTCCTGGCGAAAAGAGGTGGATCGAAGCCAGCCCTGACGACGTAAAACGTCTGCCCCCGCAAGCTGACGGTAACCAGTGCACGCAATGTCCACAGAGCAGTCGATAATCTCTGATGACGCTCTCTCTCCCTCCTGAAGAATCTTGAGAGCCTCTGCTCTGAAGGGCTCAGGAATGAGGTCAATAAAAGAAGACATATCCAACCACATCTGGCAGTCGTAACGCCCCACAATGGCCAGCGAATTCGCAGCCCTCACGGTGGTAGAAGCCATAGTGGAAATGTTTCGTCCAATGGCATCAAGACGACGTCCCTCACGGTCAGGAGGAGCGGTAATAGGAGAAGACGGGTTCCTGGAATGGTGCTGTGCGGCCTGGGTGATCACGGAATCGGGTTTAGACAGCACTACCAGGCAAGCTGGAGAACCCTGGGGCGCCCTATATTTCTTCTCCAAACGAGGAAGAAGCGCCGGAATAGAATTTGGCGTCTGCATCAGTTTGACGCCCTCGTTCCAAATGAAGTCAATTATGGGCACTGCCCGGATCTGTTTAAAAGGTTGACTCTTGAAATCATAAAGAAAACAGTTGGGGAAAACCAGCTATATCCACAGGAGGGGAATCCCCTGGACCCGAAGGTGGCGGAGACGGTGTCTGGATCTGATAATCGTCCCAATCCCCCATGTTCGCATCATCATCATCGCCTAGGTACCCTACGTTGAGGAGACCTCTGGTGAGACGGTGGAAATGGTTTATTATAATCCTCTAACATGTATTGGAGATTAGAAATGAGGGAGAGTGGTATTTGTGTTGTGGGAACCTGAGCAGAAGGTTCCTCCTCATGGAAGTAAGGATCTTCCTGATCATCCTCATAGTCCTCACATTTAATGACCAGCTCCGAAGGGCTTTGAGCTGCCTGGAATCTATCATCTTCCTCCTCATCAGAACCTGAGTCCTGCTCCGAACCGGTGGCAAAAAGAGGTGATGGAGGCTGAGAGTGACGTGGAATCTGAAGCTGATCCAAAGGCAAATGTTGGTGCAGAGGGTCAACAGCAGGAGCCCCAGAACCGGATGAAGAAATTGGCACCAGAGGCAATGATGCGCAAAGGCAGACGTCGATGACAGTAACACCGTCGATGGAACAACCACCATCGGTGAAGCCGTTGACGAAGCCACCGTCGACAGAGCCGCCGCCGCCGAAACAGCCGTCGACGGAGCACCCGCCGACGTAGAGGCTCTCTTCACAGCAAGCGCCGACGAAGATTTTGATGTTGACGAGACTCCCTTTTTAGACGTCGACTAGGAGATTGGAATACTCGTCGAGACAGATTTGAAGCTCACACACATCGTCGACACTGACGCAGCCGTCGTCGATGACCCGCTGGCACAAGTCGTTGTCACTGTCGTCGTCAGAGGGCTAGAGACGGCAGATTTTGTCGTTAGCACGTTTTCTAGTGGAAACATGCTTATAAGGAGCCGTGGACGCCTGAGAGTCAGATCTCGGGGGCATAGGCGTAGCAGGAGGAGGTGTAGACACAGCAGGAGCCTTCTGGAGTTGAAGTTTCCTTTTCTTTAGGAAAGGAGATGGCAAATCCTGCACACTGCTACGTTTAGAAGTGACTCTAGACACACCTGGCGCAAGAGTTTCTGCATCAGAAAGAGGTGAATCCTTATCCTTCAACCTCTGCAACCACAGGAGGAGATGCCCTTCCCGGTCCTTAAGGGTCTTGGTTGAGAAAGTCCTGCAAATTTTACATTTTCCTACCTCATGCTCTGGATAGAGGCAGCGTATACACTTCTTGTGGGGGTCCTCTGAGAAGAGCCGCAATTTCCCACAAGAAGCACATGGTCTTACTTGAAGACATCCTAGAAAACTGTAGAAAACCAGAAGGAAGTTGAAAACTGAGCAGAGCTTAGGGAGACTACCTTCACACGCCTTTTGGTAGAAAATCTGAGGGCCTGAGCCTCTGAGGATAAGGTTCTAGAGGGGTGCTTGCACCTGATTGGCTGTAGTTTGGACTAACATAATTAAATGGATATGCTATAAGAGTGTCCTTTTTCTTCTAAAGTATTCCTATGTGTTAATGCTAAACTTGGTACTTATAAGTATTTATGGTTTTGGAATGTATGTAATTATGTTATTATATACATATATTATTGGTTGTATTGCTATTTTATTTACCGTGGGGCTCCCAGTTCGACGACGGGGAATATTCAAGCATGTGAATCTATGAAAGACACCCCAATACTGGAGAATCAGAAACCTATCTAGGGAGATGTACTGCTAAATGTTGAGCTGACTGGAATTTTATTTCAAGTCATACAGTCTGCTGAAACCGAGTGAGTCTAGTGATTTGCAGTGTTGAATGAATGGATACTTTGTATGTTAAGTATTTGGAGGTGGCTGTGCTGGGGATGAAGGCTTCCATCCCCATACATGGGCTGAAGGCAAAACCAAGTTTCTTAGCAGAATAGCCAAAATTAGGCAACCGTAATGCCACTAACAGACCAATAGCTGTGAGACAGATGCGATTATAGCAAATGAACAGCCACTATTACATATGTAATCCTTGTTTAAAATATCATTATAGGGTTTTTCATATAACAGATGAGCTATGAAGCAATTTCCAAAAAGCTGAGCTGGTAGTTATTCATCAACGTCTGGATAAAATCGAAGATTCAGTGTCCTCTTTCCCTGCTCGTCTTCAAGAGGCAGAAGCTAGAATCTCTGGCCTGGAGGACCAAATGTCTGAAGTCAAGAAGGAGGTCCAAATCATTTCCAAAAACTTCAAAAGAACTAGAGACTAAACTGGATGATTTGGAAAACTATAATCGAAGGTCGAATCTTAGAATAGTAGGAGTTCCTGAAAAAATAAAGGGGTCTGATATGATGCAATGGGTTACTTCTTTTCTCCATCATGAGGTAAATCCTGAATTTAAAGGGGACTTAACGATCACCCGAGCCCATAGGGTTCCAGCTCAGCCGTTCCCTAACTCCACACTTCCCCGTACCATTTTGCTGAATTTTTCGACGTTCGAGTCAAAGAGACAATTCTGTCCAAAGACTTTAAACAAAGATAATTCGCTGCTAATGCCACCACAAAATGTCGAATCTTTTCAAATATGTCCGCCTCTGCAGCCCGGAGGAGCAAGGAGTTTGGTAAAATCCTTCACCTATTTAAAGCCAAAGGTGCCCAAGCCACGATTGCTCAACAATCAAAACTAAAAGTTCTGGCTAAGGTCAAATTTTATATGCTGACAGACATGAATGAAGCACAGGAGCTACTTAACTGGATCTCACAAGATTAGAAAGACTCGAAGGATTTGACTTATCGATTTTTCTGGTTACCTATATTTTTCTTTTGGAAAGACCTGTCTTCCCTCTGAATACATTTTATCTCTGTTTTGTTTTCTTTTTCAGCTATCAGCCTGGTTTTCCTTCCTTCTTTATGGATTTACAAATATATCTTTCAGGTTCTTGTGGGTAGGGGGGCGGGGGGGTAGGGTTCAGGGTGGGGTGCCAGGGGGTTAAGGGGTGCAATAACAAGGCACCTCTATGTTAGGGGTTAGGATCTTGTGGCCAGCGTGGGGTGGGGGACAGTAATAGGAGCAGAGAGGGGCCATGGGGTGTGGAGTAGGAGGTTCGGGTGGGGGACACGGGTGGTGGGGTGAAAAAAGAAAAAAATATTGAAGTTGGTGGTGGTGTTTTTTTCTGTGGGGTTGAGGGGTTTCTTCACCATATATCAGTACCAAGAGAAAAGTTGTTCGGACAGAATTTGCGTATAATAGTTGAAATGTTCATCTTAAATGTTTATAATTTCAAATGTCTATTAATAGGGGCCTTAAAATAATTTCTTTCAATGTTAATGGTCTAAATAACAAGTAAATAATGTGAGCTATTGAGTCATGGATCAAAACTGAAAATCCTGCGGTAATAATGCTGCAGGAGACCCATATTTCAGCCGCCAAAATTGATGATTTTTCCATGTTTAAGATATGGGCCTCATTTCGGGGGTTTTCGTTCTCTACAGTATCTCAACAGGGGGTTGCGTTCTTCTTAAATAAGAATTTGGATGCTGAAGTTATACAGTCAGAAGAGGGCGGCTCAGGACGATGGTGTTGGGTTACATGTTTAGTTAAGAACAGACACAGGCCGATTACCTTTGTTTGTTTCTATGCCCCAGTGGACGATAACCCTCAGGTTTATGAGGATTTATTTCAGTCATTGCTAATGGTGGGAGGGGATATCGTTTTTGGCGGGGATTTTAATATTATCATGAATACAAAATTAGATTCTACTACGTCCTCAAAAAAACAGCTTAAACCTAAATCTCAGAGATCAATCACTAATAATATGACAATACTTGATCTGTGTGACCCATGGTGTTTACAAAATCCACAAAAAAAGATTTCACCTGCTGGTCGGGCAGGTTTAAGTCCTCCTCCCGCATTGACTTTTTTTTGGCCTCTAGGCAATTACATTTTTCCTATCAGAAAATTGTTCATAATGGCTTTTCGGATCATGCGATGTTAGCCATTGATTTCAATTTGGGAGAAGATATGAGAGTCCCTAAGCGATGGGTATTTAATAAGACATATTTACAAGACGAAAACTGGGTCACCTCACTTAAATTGGAGATTATAGATTTTATTGCTCGTAATTCTGGTACGGCTCCTCTTCATATTATTTGGGATTCGTTGAAAGCTTTTATTCGGGGTATAGTTGTAGGTAAGGATGCAGCAGATTGGTCTGCAGCCAGGAAATCTAGGAATTCATTACAACAAAAAATTCAGGCTTTAACTTTGCAACGACAATCTAATCCCCCGAGTAATGTCCAAAATCGATTAAACGAAGCTAAACGGGAACTTAGTTCTAACCTATTCGCACAAAGCTAAGAAATTTTCCGTAGACAGTCACAAAAAATGTATGAGGAAAGTAATTTTATCTGTAAATTCTTAGCCTGGCAGGTTAAAGAGCAAGCTGCTGCAAATCAGATCCGTTCTTTAAAATGCCCCGTAACACATAGTGAGATATCACAGTCGGCGGCAATTGGCTCCATAATGCTCTCTCATTATCAAAAGATCTATAGCAAACATCACAACGTAGACCATCAAAAGTTCACAGATTTTTTGGGTAGATATGTGATGCCCTTTCTCTCACAAGTAGATCAGGAGATAATGATGAGTCCATTCTCTAAGAAAGAATTGGAATTGGTGGTTAAGGACCTTCCAATTGGTAAGGCTTGTGGCCCAGATGGGCTCCCTGCCGAATTTTTTAAGGTCCTCTTAAGTTTTTTTTCTGGTTTGTTTTTGCAATTGTTAAATTCTATGCTGGATGGTGGGCAAGTCCCAGATTCTTTTCGGGAAGGTACGGTAGTGAGCTTTCTGAAGAGGGGGAAAGAATCTAAAGATCCCAATTCATATAGACCCATTACATTATTGAATTCAGATTACAAAATTACTACAAAACTACTATCAACTCGTTTTAACACTATTGCTGCCGATTAGATTCACCCTGATCAAAATGGCTTTATCGCAGGCCGTCAATTAATTACGAACACACATTATTTGATTGAGGCGTTAGACTACTTTGAGACACGGGGTGTTTCAGCATTAATTTTACTGTTAGATGCAGAAAAAGCTTTAGATTTGGTGGTCTGGGCAACACTTTTTATTATTTTAGAGCACTTTAGAATACCGCGACAAATTATTAGTTTATTTCAAAATTTGTACACCAGCGCTAAAGCCAATGTGATTATTAATTCTGTTATGGTGGAGTCAGTTTCAGTTAAACGAGGCACGCGGCAGGGATGCCCTTTGTCACCTATTATTTTTTCTTTTTTTATTGAGCCACTAGCCGTCGCTATTCGGAACTGTGTGAATGTTGCTCCCCCGATTATTTCTATGGCCAAAATCAAACTATATGCCGACGATATTAAGTTATTAATTAAATCAGACTTGCAATCTCAAACTCATGCTTTACAGATTTTTGAAGAATTTGAGGCCTTAGGTGGCTATCGCATTAATAAAAAAAAGACGGAAATTTTGGTTTGCGGGGGCTCTGACCCGGAACTACATCCAGACTTAAGCGGTTGTATCAATTCAAGACCCAAACGATATCTTAGGGTCCTGCCCTCGTCTTCAGTATTAGATTTATATACACTCAACTTTGATCCTCTTCTTTAGAAAGTTCGCTCCTGGTTTGCCAGGTGGAACCCATTGCCACTATCCATCTTGGGCAGGGTTGCACTGATTAAAATGTCCGTACTTTCACTTTTAAATTTTTTATTTTCCACCATTCCTTGCTTTTTGCCCGGTACTTTCTATTCAAAAGTAGAATCTCGGTTTTCAGGTTTTGTGTGGCCTAAAAAAACTCCTCGTATTGCAATAGGTACACTTTATGCAGATACAGAGCAAGGAGGTCTTTCGCTACCAAATCTTAAAGACTACTATAATACATACTTTGCACAATATTTGGATAGATTTAAAATTGAAATTCACGGGCAGGATATATTTAATAATTTCTTTTTTGATCGAATTTGTCGTGAGGTTCAAATTCCCTTCCCCCCTTCAGGTACCTAAATCACCTAAACTTGTTCGATATAAGATTATGAATTGTTTTTTTACAAGACAGGGTGCTATGCTTAAAAGATACTGTCTCCCGCAGATTAATTTAATGACTCCTTTAATTAATGTTTTCGTCTTTACAGGGATTAAAATTTGATCAGAAATAGTTGTAAATTGGGAACGTGCTGGGTTCAATATATTATCAGATTTTTTAAGGGATGGATCGTGGATAACTCAGGGAGAGATGCCACGTTTAATCCAGGGCAATTTTTTGTTAATAGGCTTTTATAGTTGGATTTATAAAACTTTGGCGCAATTGGACCCAAGGTACATTAGCACCCCCACTCAGTTAAGAAATGATCTTTTTTTGACTGTACGGGTTAGAAAACCCGGGGAATGGAAACGGTGCTTAGCACAGAGTAGGGAGGAGGATTTGAGTTCAAAAGCAATTAAAAAATGGCAGGAACACGAGAACCATGTACTATCCCTTAACACCTGGAAGACCATTAATACATTCAATTTCAGTATATTGAGAGGTGCCAACTGGCACAGAATGCTATTTTTTAGCAAATGGCTTTTATATCGTACTCCGGCGGCCATCGCCAAAATGTATACTAATACTTCAGCCAACTGTTTTAGATGCCTGCAAGTCGCTCCAGCCAATTGGTCTCACATAATGGCACATTGCCTTAAAATTAAGCCGTTTTGGAATGAGATTTTCTTTTTTCTTCAAACTTATTATAAGATTAGGATTACTTGCCATGTTAAATTAATGTTGTACGGTTATGCTCCCGATCTCAAACTTGCAGACCACTTGGTAAAATTGATGTATATAGTGATGGCAGTGGCAAGATCATTGATATTACAGAATTGGCGGTCAACACAGGTTCCCTCGCTCCCAGAATGGCTTCAAAAAATGAAAAAAGTTAGAAAGAGTGAATTACTTTATGCACAACGAATAGGAGGAGTGAGAAAGTTTGATAACATTTGGAGATCATATTTTGATTAATTACGGACAACAGTATTAAGATTAAAAAGTATGTTTTTCCCCCTTTTTTTCTCTCTGCTTGTATTTTTTCGTACATTTTGCCATATGTTAAAATTTTGTAGTTTATGCCTGTATCCTCTGTTTCAATGACTCCAAGAACTTCAAGAATTTTTTTTTTAAAACAAAACAAAAAACAGTTGAGTTGCTGCATTCAATAATCTCAATGCCATAGTACAATAGAGATTAGTCTCCAATTATGCTTCACAACGTACAAAAAACATAATTTCAACAGCTGCTGACCATGTAGCAATTTTTTCTGAACACTATCGTACATTGCCGATAAACAACCACAGAAAATTAGACACTGTTAAACTGTTTTACTAGTGTTTTCGATCTTACTATTTAGTGAGTGGCATATTGTATCGTATTGTGTGGCAGTATTTATATAAGCCATACTACTCCTATCTGGGGCACAATAGCTCTTGCCTACATAGATAGCAAGCTACGTCACGTCACGTAAGGTTTGTGGTCGGATGGCTGTTTTCTGTGTTTTCTGATGCAGTGTGATAAGTGTTTCCATGGCGTGTGTGATACCAACACGAGTGCGGTTTTCATGTTATGGTGCGCATCGTTTAGCAGATTTGTGGATAAAGGGATGCGAGGGGTGCACAGTTTAAGTTTGCAATAGGCTGGCAGCTATGAGCAGCTCTGCAGGTGGTTACTGCACTGGGTTGTCCAACACAATATTTTGTTTATAGTTTTCAGTCCTGACCAGGCATGGTTGGAGAGAAATGGTGAAGGAGGTCTGGATGGATGGGCTTTGTTGCTATCATCCAATGCCAGAATTTCACTTTGAGATGTAAATAAGTGGTCATATTGTGTAGCTAGTTGGGACCTGCAGCGGTGGATTCAGTTAGAGTCCTCCGGTTGTCCAACAGTGTGACAGATCTCTTCAGTTATTCCATGCCCGTTCATATCTTATGGAAGATGATTAAGCTGCTGGCAGTTGGCTGCTGCTAACTGACCGTACCTTGATATAGAAAGTAGCATGCTGGTTAGGTTGTTTCATACCTGTGGGTTGTAAACTGTAGCTTGAACTGGTATTTCTGGTCTTAATTCCAGGGTTTTGAGACAATAAAGTTAACTTGCAAATATCCATGAGTTCAACTGTCTGCTGAAGTCTATATATTAATGGATGCTTTGAATCTTGGGCGGTAGCAAGTTCCAGAGCTTGGCATCTTGTACTGAGAAAGCCATGCCTTGTATGGATTGTGTATGGTAAGGTGACATGAGGATTTGTGGTGCAAATCTGGAGCAGAGTGTGCTGTTTTTTTGTATTTCTTGAATTTTACTTTTAGGTATAGGGTTTTTTTTCCTTGGGAGGCTCTGTGGACAATGCATAGTGCAGTGAAAATTATCTTTCTAGCTGTAGGTAGCCATTGGATCAACACACTAAATGCATATATTACAGTTTACAAGACACCTCAAGAAGCAAACACCTTCAAACAATTTGTGCTATGTTCACTTAAGGAGGCATCTTTTCGTTTTAACTTTTAGAGGTACCAACATGACATACCACATATTTCCTTCAAGCAGCTCTCTCAACAAATCTTGGATGGCAATTAAAGAGTCACCTATGGCATCCACCCACTTCAGCATCTCACAGTAATCCCAGGTCTATAAAGCTAGGTTCCACTTTGGCTTTCCAAAACCTAAAACCAAGACTAAGAATACATCTCTCTAAATTTACAAATCCAGTTGTGCTATGGGGCTCCAATAATAAGCAAGTGATCCTCTGCCAGAAAGTACTTAACACAGTATGACTCCAGAACATATGTATTAGATCTTCATAGGTGTCCTCAAATATCGGACTATGTCCTTTACTTCTGGGTATATTTTATGCAACCTATGTGGTGTCAAATTAAGCCCTGTGGAGAATTTAATACTGGATTAACTTCAACCTCACATTCCCGGAAACATTGCAGGGTGTTCAAGGATCTTTAATAAATGCCTACTAGTATGGGGAAGCTGTTTATATTGCCATAGTCCAAAGTTGGTCATTGAAAATAACATTAATAATAATTATTTGTATTAATATTAGCTTTCATGTTAACTATTGCTACGACTGCGGTAGACTATTACAAATTCTGAAATTGCATGCAATCTCAAAAGTCTCATCTGTATTTTCATGACAATTGTTTTTTCTCCTTTTCAAACAAATCTATCCTTACTTTCCAACCATTGCATGTCATCTCTCTTACAGCAAAGGCTAATCAAAGTCAGGAGCCTAAGAGGGCAGTTATGAAGCGGATAAAAAGGAGGGTACATTAGAAAAGTTATAATGAAATGAAGGTCCCATTGAAGCATTTCGAAGGGAACTGAAGAAAATATGTGTTGAAGGAACCTATTAACAATAGGGGTCTTGAAAAGGGAGGGCTGATCTGGAAGATAGCACATAAATAAACATTCAACGTGCCCAATGCAGAACAATGCTGGGCTACAGCAAGGATAAATATAAGAACCTGAGAAAAGGGTGCAGATAAAGGGACAATATGTGTGTACACCATGCCACAAACTTGCTTCAGACAGAAGGTCAAAAGCTGTCAAATGTCACAGCTCAATTTCCTTACTTAAAGGGGAAAATTTGAGAGGTTTGGGTGGGTAACCCTCCCCTGCTGTTGTGACAGGAGTCATCCCAAAGGGGCAGCCTGGTAGACGTCCTCCCCTGCCGCATAGTTCAGTAACCCAGCCTACTCCTGCTAGGTATGAAGAGTGCACTCCGCACATATCCACTTCCAGAACCCGGAGCTGTGCCCCTGCTTTGCCCCAGGTTGAACAACCTGCCGCCACAACTCAGTGTACCTTGTCCAATTATTCCATGGGGACCCTTGCTGCTACTTCCGGGTTTTCCCACGTCTACATGATGTGGGTAGAGAAGAAATTATATAGCTTTGATGTCTCTATGGGGAATGATGACTCTCGAAATCGTGACCTGTTGTACCTTGAGACTTCTATTAACAGATGGGTCTTTGATCTGAAACTGTATCTGGGTCAACAGGTTTGAAAATAACACTCAATTTCCATGTACAGTGCGGTAGGCGAAAAAGGCCTTCAAACAGCCTGTGTGCATCCTTTATTTTCTACTTACGCGTTCATACGGCGCGTGCTCGGCACCAGACAGTACAGAAAGGATACTCCTTCAGAAACAGGCCGCAGTTACAGGATGAGTAGCCATTTTATGACCACGGCCTGGGATTCAGGTCAAAAGTGCAATGTTATCAATAAAAGCTATGGGCTCCGAAAAAAAACATACTGCAAATGCCGCCGCACTTGTGATTTTCGAAAACTGCACAGCAGGGTGCCTCCAAGGCAGGCTGTGTCACGGGTTGCTGCTTCTGACTAGGCTGCGTGCAAGTATTTTTAGAGAGAGTTAGCTGATCTCTCCGAACTAGATAAGCGAACCGAGAGTCGATGAAACCAGCCTTAATACAGTGGCAAGTCTCGGAGTATCCACAATACATGAGAGTGAACACCAGGCGAAAACCTGCACACGTCTGCACCGGAGGAGTACGTTCGTGCAGGTTTGTGCATTAAGCAGCATCTGCTCACGTTTAAGCATATTAAACAATTTTAAGACCATTCCGTCCGTGGGGATATGCCTCCCGCATCACAGCCCGACTCAGATTTTCCATTGCAGTTTCCAAAAAAAAAAAAACCCTGCAGAACATAAATACATACGGATCCTTTGTTGAAGTCATTCTTGCTTTTCAAACACAGCCTCCTGCTTCGGTAGTTAAAGGTATTTGCAGTTCATCTGGCATGCGTGTGTAAGGTTTAAGAACGCTGAACCCAAACATCATCTTCTGGAGACCACCACACATTAAACATAACCAGAAAACTAGTAATAACTATGCACAGGGATATGCCAGGAGGCATATTTTAAATAGCAGGATCTTGCCCCAATGACCTTACGCTTTTTCTTTTGAAACACGGGAATACTTTGAACCATCTCCTTAAAATCACAATTTGTTGAGCTAAGGCTGGGATTAGGCCCTGGTTTCCTAGTCCCAAGGGTGACACCTCTGGCTACCAGCCTAAATCTCCTCCTTTATATTTGGAGAGCACACAAAACACTGGTGGTATAAGGAGAAAGAAAGAAAGAAAGAAAGAAAGAAAGAAAGAAAGAAAGAAAGAAAGAAAGAAAGAAAGAGAGAGAGAGAGAGAGAGAGACTCAGCTCATCCTCTCCCTCACCAAGGACCCGCACTCCGCCAAATCCAACATCCACGACGGGATGAAGGCCATCGCCGACTGGATGAGGAGCAGCCGTCTTAAACTGAACTCGGACAAGACGGAGGTTCCCATCCTCGGACCCACCCCCTCAGCCTGGGATGCCTCCTGGTGGCCGACCACCTTGGGAACAGCACCAACGCCAAACGACCACGCACGCAACCTAGGATTCATTCTCGACTCCACCCTCTCCATGTCCAAACAGGTCAGCGCTGTATCCTCCTCCTGCTACAACACCCTCCGCACACTCCGCAGAATCTACAAATGGATCCCTACCGAGACAAGAAGAACGGTAACACAGGTCCTCGTAAGCAGCAGGCTGGACTACGGCAACGCACTCTACGCCGGAATCCCAGCCAAACACCTGCGTCGTCTCCAGCGCATCCAAAACGCCTCCGCTCGACTGATCGCCAACGTACCCTGCCGCTGTCACATCACCCCCCACCTGCAAGACCTCCACTGGATCCCTGTCGAAAAGAGGATCACCTTCAAACTCCTCACCCACGCACACAAAGCACTCCACAACGCCGGACCAGCCAACCTGAACAGAAGACTCAGCTTCCAAACAGCCTCCCGCCAGCCTTGCCCTCCCCACCGTCCCCCGCATCCAGCGTACTTCCTCCGGCGGCAGATCCTTCTCCCACCTCACCGCCAAAACCTGGAACACCCTACCTACCCACCTACGTCAGACTGAAGACCTACTCGCCTTCAGAAAACGCCTCAAGACCTGGCTTTTCGAGCAGTAACGGCGCCTAGGTCTGAACTGGGGTGGCGAAGTGAGCTAAATAACAATGATGGTTTTAACCCAGATCTAATAGTGACTGGGGGTAAGTGTCTGAAAAGTTTCAGTACTCTGCCCATCCATCATCTTATTGAGTTTGCATTGTTTGCGCTAAGTTGGCAGGGTATGTCCAGACGTGTATCACTTGCTCACTTCGCCACTGGATTCAAGCTAGTCTGGCTGATGAGGGTTGTTACCCTGAAACCGGCCACAGGATGCTTGTTTCCAGTCTAGGAAAGACCTGGTCTGGCAGTTCGTTCGGGCTGGACTGTTCCCATAAGGAACAGGGTCAAGACTGATTTGCATATGACTGGGTCTGAACTGGGGTGGCAAATTGAGCTAAATAACGATGATGGATTTAACGCAGATCTAATAGTGACTGGGGATGAGTGCCTGAAAACTTTCACTGCTCCTTCCATCATCATATTGTTTTTGCATTGTTCCCCCTAAGTTGCTAGGGTATGCCCAGGCATAGGTCTCTTGCTCATTTTGCCACTGGATTCAAGCTAGCCTGACTGATGAAGGGTGTCACCCTGAAACCGGTCCCAGGATGCTTGTTTATGGTCCAGGAAAGACTTGGCTTGGCAGTTCGGGCTCGACTGCTCCCATGAGAAACAGGGTCAAGACTGATTTGCATATGACTGGGTCTGAACTGGGGTGGCAAATTGAGCTAAATAACGATGATGGATTTAACCCAGATCTAATAGTGACTAGGGGTGAGTGTCTAAAAAGTTTCAGTGCTCAGTCCATCATCTTAGTGTGTTTGCATTGTTCCAAAATAGGTGCTTGGTGATCTTTGCAGGAATGGGACAATCTTTTAAGTTTCTGGGCCCATTGAGAAAGGGCCAAGAGATCTGCATCAAAATCACTTATCAAAATTTAGCAAGTGCTGCCCACCCAGTTGCTGCTCACCACCATACAGTGCCAACACCCAGATGGAGTTTCATCCATGTTCCCTTCCAAGCCAAAGGGAACAGAGATATTATACGCATACATTTAAAAGTGTGACCCATAAAAAATGTAAATATGTAAATGTTTTGTACTTGTATAGCGCACAGCTACCCGGACAGGGTCTCCCGGCGCTTGTACTCATACCACTAAGGAACCCTTCCTGGCTTTTCCCTGTGAAATGTCCACTCCTGGGCATCCCCAAGGTGAAGCCAGGCATCCCAGCGCTGTTGGGGCCATTGTGGAGATTAAGCAAGATATTGCCCAGAGTTGCAGCGTGGGACCCATGATTAGAATAGGTACAGAGGCGAGAAATCAGGTCCGAGGAATTTAGAGCTCAAGACCCTGCCAAGACGGGAATTGAACCCTGGTCCGGGCCAGATCTCTGCATCAGGGTCTGCCGCTCTAACCACTGAGCCACACTCCTCCACTGACCCATGGGACAGGTAAAGACAAATAAGTGGTGGTGTGAAAGGAATATTAAAGAATCGGGCGATTAAGGGGATCTCAGGGGAAAATCACAAAACTGCATCAAAGTCTGGAAGGAAAAGGGTGGATGAAAATAGACTACAAACATTCAAAGGCTGACACCTTTTAAGCCCGGATGAAGATAGACAATGGAAACAGACTAAAAACAGTTAAAGATCTAAATTTTTCAAAGGCATGCTGAAGATAAGACGTCAAACAGTGTAAAAAGGAAACACAGTACCACATTCACCTGACACAATTCAAAGCTTCAAAACAGAACACCAAAACTAATTTGGTGCACTGATGTAGCCTAAAAATCACTGGGAAGCCATCATGATATTGACAAGCTTCAAGATGGTTGTACAATGAAGATCCATTGCAAACGGGGAAGGGGGTCAATATACTAAGACTCGCTGCTTACATTCTCCTTGGGGTGGATGATAAGCTTATATACCTGCTCAAATCACATGAAGGAAGCTTAGCACAATACTTATGTGTGCAGCCAAACAGTTGGTTTTGGCACTTTAGCAAACAAAAAACCCCGGACCACAGACAATGATTGTACAAGGTTTAGGCAAATAATAGACCTGGAAAAGGTCTCCATGGCTGTGTAGCAGAAAGGACTGGACTTCAAGAAAAAAATGGGGACCACGTCTTACTGTGCTAGCAACAGTGTTTATGGAAATTACCTACCTGAGAACTCATGGCCCTGTGACTGACTACCCCTAAGGAGGGACAGGTAGAGCCTAATGCCTCACAAGTATGTGAAGATCCTCGGGTGATTGGTCTTCATAAGCTCAGTCATATGCCTGTACATATCCTCTCTGATCGTCCGGACTCACAAGCACTTGCTGTATAGGTGTACTCAGTGGAGGGGGCAGGAGGAAGGGGTAGTTTTGGTATTAGGCCTAAGTTCTCTGTTTAACTACTTTCAAGGCATTTGTCATAAGTGTTGTTGACAAAACGTTCTGCACAACCACCAAAGAATAATAGGAACACACTAAACTATTAAGGTCTTTTCCAATTTAGATTAGGGCTATCCAACGGTCCTGATGAATGCCATGCAGACTACGGGGCTACAGAGGGCAAGAAACACATTGACCTCACCCCAATGACTCTAAGGATAATCACATTCAATGAGTCCATTACTGTTTTGAATCTTATCAGGGATTTCCCATACAGGATACACATAGATCATTTTAATACACTCTTTTTGGCTCAATCCTAAATCTTTTTAGGTATAGCCTAGGCAGTGCTTGCGCTGTCTCTTTGAGACATGCTGTATTCAGGTATGGACTTGAAGCTCAGACTAGATTTTCGCCCAGCTTTTTAATAGGCTCCTGTCACTGTTCTTTGTAAATGGTTGCTTTTCATGGGTCAATAGGCTTAGTAGTCCCGCCTTAGTACCGCCTTGTCTCTTCTTGTAAACTCCCATGAGGACACCCCCTGTTATATGTGTTGTTGCTTGGTGCTTTGTAAATACTGCCTCAGAGCACTTTTTTGCTAAATGTATCTCTCCTGCCTGCTATTTCTGGCAAGAGATGCTCTCCTGCAAGACTTTCTTTTTTTTCCTTCATGTAATCTGCGGGGCAGAGGCGTCTGCCTTTTTTTTCTTATTTGCGGCACTGAACGCAGCCGCAATTGTCTATTTATTTACTTTTGTTAGAGTGGCAGCACCCACCCTTTAGCTTTTAACATCTTAAGATAAAGCGCAGGTGCAGTGATTGCTTCAAAAGTAAAGAAACAGAAAAAAACCTGGTGCATTTGTTTTTACTTTTGAAACAATTGCGGCAGCCGTGCTTCAACTCAAGATCTTTAACGTTAAACCGGGGGTGCCGCCATTGTAGCAAAAAGTAAATAAATAGATGAATAAATTAATGATGACAATGATTGAGCACTTGGCCGCCATGTTTTACCACTATATTCTTACTTTTGTTACAAGAGTGGCGGTCGCGCTTTAGTATTAAACATCTTAAGTTAAAGAACGGGTGCCACCATTGGTTCAACAGTAAAGAAATATATATTTCTTTCTAGTTCCTTACCTTTGAACCAATGGCGGCACCGGCGCTTTAGCTAAAGATGCTTAGAGCTCTCGCATTACTAAAAGTTTAAGCTATTGGCGTTGCATTAATATTAGCAATGCCAGCAGCTTAAACTTTAATGCAAGACCTACTGCTTTGCAAAGGCCTGTCTTGAACTATCCACTGGTTAAAAGTTTTAAAAAGTTACATTGAAAATCAGCTTTTCAGGCACGGAATTCTTTCAATTCATAAACTGGAGCCGGTTCTGTTGTATCCCTTTAACATTATTTCTTCTTTGTATTTCAATGTGCACATTCCTTATGGACTGCTTGCTGTTCCCTGGTAACTTGCTCCTCGTGAGGTTCTGGAATTTTATAGAGAGCAGTTGACCGAGGGAGCAGCAAGCAGACCATCTAGGGCCGTTGTATGTTACCAATAAACATATCCATACTGCGGGGATCCTGTCATTGCAAAAGTGGCGACGAGGATGGGGTGTGAAATTTCACCAAGGACCCCGAATTTCTTTTAATGGTTAGTTTGTGCCCAAGGATTTTTATACGTGATCTGCGGCCCTTGATTCAATTTTTATGACATTTCTTGCCATGTTGTTTGCGACCCTCTGGAGAGCATTTCTATTTGGAGGTACGTCTATTCTGTATATTTGGACAATCTTGAAGATTGTACCTGTAAGTCGGGTCGAAAAAACGCCAAGCTTGCGCTAGAGTTTGGTCGTATTGATTCTCGCTCAAGCACTTCATCGCCAGGGTTCCTCGAGCCTCTTATGTCCCACTCAAGTTTCTCCTCTGAAATCCCCAAGTCCGTCTGTTCTGGTGTGCGTCCCTGACCTTGTTTCCATGTGAGGTCACGCACTATTCACAAACGTGCCTCCATCTTGAAATCAGGCAGACGCAGACATGATCACACATTACGCTTGCGTGCCGCCATTTTACTTTGTGCATTTTTATTGAACTCATTTATTTCATGACAAGCCAGGCGTCCGATAACTATCACGTATGACCATGAGGGGCATTCCTTTCCGATACTTCCTTTTCAGGCAGACATACGCCTGCAATGCTTCTCTCATTTTAACCAGGCAAATCGTATTGCCTGAAACGGCTGACAACTCTTTCCTCTGCATTTACGTCAGCTGATCACCTCGGATGTCATGATCAGCTGGATGCAAATCTGCACCATTTCTAGGATTCTGTTTATGCGGTGTTGTGTCATTCCATCGGTGACACGCACACCATTCTATTTCATTACAAATTTGTGGAGAGTTTAAGGAATACCCCTTACTATTCTTTGTGTGTTTGTCTTATGCTAAAAGTTGGATGCAGTATATTTCTACACTGGTAACACGTACATTATTTTTAACTTTTCATTCTTCGTTTGGTGAACTTATTTACATATTTTATCCTCCATCCAGTTGAGATAAATCTGTGCAGCATGACAATGCAATCGATACCAGCACCACCATTAGATTCGCAAAGTACTGGGCAACCATGCATGTTGTGGAAAGATTGGAAAGAAACTTTTCAAACTTACCTTGAAGCCATAGGGGGTGATGTGTATGTGGCAAGGAGGACATTGGCTGTTCCTAAACAGTGTTTTAGTTTAGAAGGTAGAAATGTGTTGAAAACTTTACTTGAGGCTAACAGAAGAATTGTAGAAGAAAATTCTGCTGAAGATGGGGATGGGGGAGTAGATGTTTATGAAGTTGTGCTGAAGGCATTAAAAGAAAATGTTTGCAATAAAGTTAGCGTAGTAGTGGAAAGTCATACATTCTTTTCATGTGCCCAATTGCAGGGATAATCAATTGAGCAGTTTCTAGCCAATCTGAGGAAGTTAGCAGTCAATTGCAAGTTTAAGGATTTGAGAGATACAATAATCAGAGACCAAATGATTTATAGATTATATAATGTCAAAGTACAAGAGAAATTCTTAGGCATGAAAGATCCTACATTAGAAAGGACCACTGAGGTAGCGAGGAAAATGGAGAATACATCTAGGTAAGTAAAAGAGTTAGGTAGCAATAGTCATTCTTCTAAAAAGGATTCCCAATATGAGTCTGTGCATAGTATAAACAATGCTGGAAGACAGATCAAGCAGGAGAATCATATTAAATCCAACGGAACAAAACATGATCAATTGAGACTCAAATCTAAATCTTGTTTTAGATGTGGTAGTCCCAGGCACACAGGGGATGCCAATCATTGCCCAGCATTAAAAAGTAGGTGTTATAGGCGCTAGAAAGTTGGGCATTTCGCAAAGGTGTGCAAAGGCACAAGTGGTTGTTCAGCTAATAGAAAGTTGATACATTTGGTGAAAGAGGATGATTTTTCTTGCAAGAGTGGCAATGAGCAGGTAGAATTGTTAATGATCGATTCTTCCCAAGTTTGCATTTGTGATGGGAGTAAAGACAGTTATCGCACTCCCAAATGTACGGTTGTGATCAAAGTAAAAGAAATTCATGTTTGGGCAGACTTATGTTCTCCCTTTTCCATCATCGATAAAGTTACTTGGGAAGGGTTGGGTTTTGGGATTGAGGAGCTACAGGCTACTTATGTCAAACTTTACATCGTTGAGAAGAGCAAATCTCTGCTTGGATGGAAGGAGCAACGAGCATTAGACATCATTTTGGATCCCAACCATCCAGAGCAATTTTTAGCTATTGCATCTCCTGTCACTAAAATTTGGGTCACCAAATTCCCCGTTCTCTTCAAACATTCTCTTGACTGTTTGAAAAGATATAAGCATCGCATCATTTAAAAGACATTTTAAGAGACAAAAATTGAAAGAACTGCAGAGACTATGCACTGATGGTGTGATTGAGCCTATTGAGGCGTCAGAGTGAAAAAAACAACAGTAATGTCGGGATGTGCATTGATTTGAGAGATTTGAATGATAGCATCAGGACTGATCGCCATCCACTCCCTCGAATCAATGAAATGTTAGCGAGTGTAGAAGGAGGTGCATGTTTTACCATGCTGCACCTATACAGCGCCTACCATCAAGTTTTATTACATGAGGAGTCTAGAAAATCTCACCTCTTTTATTACTCCAGATGGGGTGTTTCAGTTCATCCGCATGCCATTCAGACTTGCTTCTGCATCCACCGTTTTCCAAAGGGTAATGCACAATGTTTTGTCTGGTTTGGAGACCGTTTTAGTTTTTCAAGATGATGTATTGGTGTGGGGCCATGATTGTATGTTCAGCATAATGTGATTCTGGAAAAGATTTTGGGGAGATTGTTGGATGTTGGACTTACCATTGGTCTTGAGAAGTGTAAATATGGCGTGTGTGAAGTAGAGTATTTGGGCCACGCTCTTACCAATGAAGTTGTCAAACCTAAAACTAGTTTAGTGGAGGCCATTGAAAAAGCGCCTCCTCCCACTGATAAGGACCAGCTCAGGTCATTTCTTGGTCTTGTGGAGTATTACTTCAAATTTGTTGATCATTACAAGGACTAAGTACAGGAGTTAAGGAGTATCATGAAAACAGGTGTGAAATTTGTGTTGACTAATGAATGTCAGCTCACCTTTGACGCTATAAAGAGGTGTATTGCGAGTGCTGTTATTTTAAAATCTTTTAATCCTGACGAAGAGACCATCACGTCTACTGATGCCAGTAATCATGGTCCTGGTACTGTTTTAATACAGGGGCATGATGGCAAAGAAAGGGTGTAGCCTTTGCATCTCGCACATTGAAAGGTGCTGAACATACTTATTCCACTGAAGAAAAAGAAGCCCGAGCTTGTTGGTGGGGAGTTTATCATTTTCAAATTTTTGCATGGGGCACTAAGTTTATACCACGCACGGATCACAAGCCATTAGTGGATTTGTTTTTCACGAGAGGTGCAGGTAGAGCTATACCTAGGATAGCCAAGTGGCTTTACCGCTCACAAGAGTTCACCTTTGATGTGAAGTATGTTTCTGGTGTGAAAAATGTCAATGCTGACTGTTTATCCAGGCTGCCATTAGAGTCCTTGCAATATGATGATGAGGATGAGTAAATGGTAGCTAAAGGTAAAGATGTTTGTGGTGCCATTTCCGAGGAAGAGTAGAAATAAGCTATCAAAGAGGATGATACTATCAAAATTCTCATTGAAGCACTGGGTTATACTCAAGGGTGGAAATTACATCAAAGTTTAAAGCCTTTCAAACTTATTTGTTCTGAGTTTGCGGTTGTGGATGACTGTAAGGAGATGGTGTCGCTTAGTTGTACCTTTTGTGTTAAGAGAAATGCTCTTACGTCTTATGCATGAAGGTCATGTTGGCATGTCGGCCATGAAAAGGCGCATCAGAGAAGGTTTCTGGTGGCAAGGCATGGGCACCCAGATTGAAAGGTTTGTGCGTAATTGCATTGCTTGTGCTGTTAGTGATAAGTCTCATTCTGCCCAAGAGACTCCCATTGATCTTTTACGTTGCCCAAGTCGCCCTGGGAAAAACTCGCCATTGACATTTGTAGGCCATTTGAGGATCTTGGTACTAATGACAGGTTCGCCATTGTTAGGATTGACTATTTTTCTAAATGGCCTGAGGTAGCATTTGTAAAGGAAGTTAAATCCAATGTAATTATATCCTTCTGTAAAGACATTTTTAGAAGGGATGGATGTCCTGCTGAAATTGTCTCTGAAAATGGCCCCCAATTAATTTCTGGGGATTTTGAGAAATTACTGCCCAGTTTTGGTGTTGAACATACCAAGACCCCTGTGAGAGATTTAACAGAGTGCTTGTGGAGTGCATACAGCTTGCTTGTAAAAACGATTTGGGTTGTAAACAATAAGTCAAGGACATGTTATGGTGTTATAGAACCACTCAGCATTCTGTCACTAAAGAGACTCCTTTTAATTTACGTAAAGGAAGGGTACCTTGCACTGTTGCTGTTCCCGCTTGGATGAACAGGGCTGGTAAGCGTACTGTTGATCATAAAAGTATGCAAAACAGAGTGAAGAAATCCCCAAATTTGTAGGGCCATAGGCACGACATGAAGATTCTGCGGCCTTATCGTCCTTTCAAGTCTGGTATGTTTATGAGGGTTTTTATTGGCGACAAGGCTAAAAAGGGGTCTTCTAAGTGGTCTTGTCCAAAGAAGGTTGTATTTGTGAAAGGTAATTGTGTGAAATTGGCAGATGGCAAATGGTGGAATACCAGAAAGCTTTCAATTTGTAATGCCACTGAGAAAAAGGAATGGTTGAAGCTCCACAATTCTGGGAGTTCAAGAGAATTGTAATTGTGGTCTCAGTGTTGGGCAAGAAATTCCACATGATTGAATTGTAATTGACTCTGCTGTGCCGGGTCAGTGTAACCATTCCAAAGTTGATTCCAATGTCAAGACGGGGGGCTTCCTGTTTGTGATCGCTCTTCTCGTGTCAGAGTTACAACTAAGCATCTTGATGATTTTGTATGTTCTTAAAGTTTCTTGTTTCTTTGTTGTTAAGGGGGGGGAGATGTGTTGTATCCCTTTAACATTATCTCTTCTTTGTATTTCATTGTGCACATTCCTTATGGCATCGCTGCGGCGGCTTTTCCCGCTGTGTGCGGCAATTTTCAAAATACCGCGTTACATGACGAGCTGAGCTCGTCATCAGCATACGAGCGCCGTAGCTGATGACGAGCTGAGCTCGTCATCAGCAGCGAAGAGGTTAAGCCATTCAGCAGGTGCAGAAACCCATGCCCTACACAGCTGTACCGCCATTCACCAGCACTTGCACAAAACCACAGCAATCACTTCCCAAAATCTCAGCCACACGCTCACTTGCCACTGGGTATCAGTACTACAACCTTTTTTAATCTTCCTCACGAAGGCTTGTGTGGTTGCTGTACGGTGACTCGCCTTTAGGCAATAGGGCTGTAATGCAGAGCGGCCACATAAAAGAAACGCTTATTTTTCACAAAAACACCATCAGCTTAAAGTAAAGCCCGCTTTCACACTCAAGGATACATGCATTTTTGTATGCTGGAAAGTAGTTTTCTGGGCACCCAAATCCTCATATGTAAAAAAAAATGTTTTAAAGCGGTTTGTCACCTGAAGAAATTACTTTGATGAATACTTGTCAGGGGCATAGCTATCAAAGGTGAAGCATGTGCAGAGGCATCCGGCTCAGTGGCCCGAGAGCCCCAGTGAATTTAAGATTTTCAGTTTGTTGCTATCCAGCCTGCAGTTCTGGGAGGGGTTCTTCCTTTATTTATTTATTTGCTTATATAGCACTTGAATCAACCTCCAAAGGTATCTCTGTGCTTAGGACGGGCCGTGAGGGTGTGTTGCAGCTACAGCAAAATCAAGCGCAGAAAAGAGTGGTCTTGAGCAGCTTCCTAAATTGTAGGTGATCCATGCATTGTCTCAAAATTATAGGAAGCTCATTCGAGTATCGAGGGACAAGATGGGAAAGAGCTCTTCCTCCTAATCTAGCCTTTCTCACTCGAGGCACCACAAGAAGATGTTTGGCACTTGAGCGGAGTGATCTAGAAGGTACATATGACGTAAATTTCTACCGAGAGGTAAGAGGGACCCAGATTAAGCAATGACTTATGAATAGTGCAGCAGATTTTAAATCTGACCCGTTGACGGATAGGGAGCCAGTGCAGCTTCATAAGAAGAGGGCGAGAAGGTGTCCTGGAGGGAGCATTGAGGACCAATTGCGCCGCCGTATTCTGGACTACCTGCAGTCTGTTGAGTTAGGCATCATTTGCAAAGATCAGCAGGCCGTTACAGTAGTCCAGGCGGCTTAGTACAAGCGCCTGGACTAGAGTTTTCCGGGTAGAGTCAGGGAGAAAAGGGAAGACTCGAGGAAGCAAGGCTATTATATGGAAACAGGAACCTGCTGTCTGGGCAGCATGCTCCTTCAGGATGAGGGCTTGATCCAGACGGATACCCAGGTTTTTAACTGTAAGCTTGGGAGAAGGGTGGGGGCCTCGATCAGTGGGCCACCAATCTGGTGTCCATAGGAAGGGGGCCTCTCTGAAGAGCATAAACTCTGTTTTTCCCACATTACACTGGAGAAAATTACTGTTCATCCAGTGTATTGTATTGTATTGCTTTCTTGTATAGAGCGAACTGTCACCCTACGGGTATCCTGGAGCTGTAACCTAGACAGATGGACTCAACAGCAACGGGCCTGATTGTTAGGGGGGAGCATTCCTCTCATTCCTGGGGAATAGCCATGTCTTCAAACTTTTTCTAAAACATAGCAAAGAGTTAGCTTGTCTGATGCTCTGAGGTAGCTCATTCCAGAGGCGTGAGGCTACTGTGCCAAAGGTCCTGCCTCCCATCCTGGATTTCTTAAATCTGGTAGTTGTTACCAGATTTGTACTGGAAGAGTGAAGATGTCTCGTAAGGCTTGTACCAGGTAAATCTCTCTTGCATGGGTAGAGGGCCCAAACTGTGCACTGCTCTATATACGATGCATGGAGATTTGAAACTAACTCTATCCCTAATGGGCAGCCAGTGAAGGTCTATCAGAGCCATTGTGGTAAAGGAGCTACATTGCCTGTTTAATACCAGCTTTGCTGCTATAGACTGGACTCTTTGGAACCCCTGCAAGATGTATTGTGGAGCTCCCCGATACGAGGAGTTGCAATAGTCCAGTCTACACAGAATTATGCTCCTCACCACCAGGGGTCTAGTCTCATTAGGTAGGAGTGGAAGAATCTGGCGTAGTGCTTTTAGCAGGGCAAAGCAAACGCTGATCGTTTTATTAGCCTGTGACACCATTTGAAGATTTTCATCAACCAGGACGCTCAGGTAACGTAGTGTTTTAACTGGGACCAGGGGACCATCCCCCGGGGTGAGTCTAAGCTTGCGCGGTAAGAGCTGTGCCGTTTTTAGCAGCAGAGCAATATATCACCTCCGTTTTACCCCCCATTGAACTGCAAAGAGTTTACTTTAAGCCAGCCAGAGACCCGACGCATGCATTCCTGGAAAGTGTCCATGGACACTGTATGCTTCCCTTCCAGGGAAAACACCAATTGAGTGTCGTCGACATAGTTGACCAAATCAATCCCATAAGATTTTATAATGGGGATCAGGGGGCGTAGGTATATATTGAAGAGAATGGGGCTTATTGCCGAACCTTGTGGTACTCCATGACATACCGGAGATTTGGATGAGGCAAACGGTGTCATGGTTACAACCTGTTGTCTTTCTGACAAGTACGATTGCAGCCATTTCAGGGCTCGACCTTTCACACCCAGTTTCTCCAGCCTTCCTATCAGCACTGCATGGCTCACCGTGTTGAATGCAGCCGACATATCGAGGAACACTAACACAGATGAGTTACCATTGTCGGCTCGCATTCGCAGATTGTCCAGTACAGTTGCCAGAGCTTTTTCTGTCTTATGACCTGGGTGGAAACCAAACTGATCCCTATCCAGTAGGTGGTTGTCTTCAAGATAGCATGATAGAGACTTGCTGACAGCCTTTTCCAGAATTTTTATAGGATAAGGCAGAAGGGATATAGGCCAAAAATGTGCTGGATTTGTTGGCTCCAAAGAAGGTTTCTTGAGCAGGGGGGTTACCACTGCCTGCTTCCATGCCTCTGGGACCACGCCTTCCTCCAAGGATTGACAGCAGATCTGTAGCGTCCAAGGAAATACTTCTGGTCAATACCCCTTCCAGATCTTATGAGGGAATTAAAGAGCTCCTCAGTGAGAGGTTGAAAGCACTCAATAGATGTTTCTGCCCTAGATTCCTCAGCTAATATCTGGGGTAGTGCATCCTGGCTGCTAGTATTACCTGGATCAAGCCCCGAACAATTTTGGCAATCTTTTCATCAAAGAAAATAGCGATTTCTTCGCACAGTTTCTGCTATGCAACCACTACAGGTGGGACTGGAGAGATCTCTTATGATATTAAAAAGAGCTTTTGTGCTATTAGGCGCATGTAAAATGGAGCTAGCATAGAAGAGTGCTTTAGACTTGGCGATGGTCTCTTTGTATTGAGCCTGCACTAATTTCAGCTGTTTCCTATCTGGTTCTAGATATGATCTTCGCCACCTCCTCTCAGCCTGTCGACATGTATTTCGCATTAATTTCAGCTCCTCACTAAACCAGGGAGCGGAGGGTTTTCTTCTATTTTATTTTATTCTATTCTTTATTCGTTTCATGGGGACATGCCTATCTAGAATATTAGTGATGTAAGTAGAGTAAGTTTGATAGTTCTTGTCCACTGAATCACCTGGAACAAAGAAGGTCTGATTGGGGAATATTGGGTCTGTTCTATCTTTTGATAATTTTGCCCAGTCTCTTCCCCTTCGATAAGTCACTGAGCAGTTGTTATTGTTCATAGAGCAAGGTATTGTAATCCTAAAGTGGATTAATGAGTGGTCAGTCAAGCTTTGGGGCAGTATATCAATCACCTCCATCTCGGTCTGGTTTGCGAACATGAGATCCAGCAAATGTCCTCCTGAATGGGTTGGTTCTTGTACTAACTGGTTTAAGCTAAAGTTCTCATATGTATGTCGCAGGTCTCTCAGATGGCTCCCTACGGTCCCATTGTATCATAGATTAAAATCCCCTTGAAACATCATTCTGGAGTGTGTCAGGGCCAAAGCAGCAATAGTGTTGAGCAGTGCCTGGTACCGAGTATCTAACTCAGGCTAAGTGCCATGGCAATTGTGTGAAGATCTCGAGTTCATGGGTTGTGTTTCTGTGCAAAGGGGTGCAGTGGCTTAGCAAAGGGCGCCAAGAGCCTTAGTGCCCACAAGGAAGTCTCCTTGGAGAGTTCTCAAACCTCCTTTTTAAGGCCTCAAAATTCTGTATCGGACAATATAGAGGAAGCATTGGCTAAATATAACTCGGCTGTCTCAATGGCCATTGATCACAATGCACCTCTAAAATCACTCCCGAGTTATCCTAAACAAGCGCAGGCAGCTTGGTTCTCGACACAGTTGCGAGTCCTAACTATGTAGGAAATATGAGAGAATCTGGCGGGCTTCCCATGATGAGAAGGACAGAGATCGGTTTTATACCACTCTGTCTAGCTATCATAAGAACATAAAAATAGCGCGGAAAACCCATATCGCACCGGAATTAGCCCAGGCTGGCAACTTTGGGAGATAGCTCTCATACCATTAGAGAAGGCCAACTGCACAGAAGAGGTAAATTTGTCGAATGGAAAGAGCAACTGAGTGTCGTCGGCATAGGATATGGGGATAAACCCATGTGTCCTCAGAAGATTGTCCAAAGGAGCAATATAGATGTTCAAACACGAGCCCTGAGGAACTCCCATGGACAATTCTGTAGGAGCGGAACAATACGGGTCTAAGTTGACAATCTGGGAGCGAGCTGATAGAAGCTCGTCATCCACTGCAAGGTTGATTTTCTTAGTCCAATCTCTTTTAGTCTTTTGAGCAAGATGCTATGTGAGACTGTGTTGAACGCCGCAGATAGGTCCAACAGCACCAAAATCATGGAGTGGCCCTCATCTAGGGTCATCCTGATGTTATCCGTGAGAGTTAGTAGTGCTGATTCGTGCTGTATTTGGGCCTAAATCCGGCCTGGGAGGGATCTAAACAGCCTGTATGTTCGACATGGCTGGAGAGATAAGTGTTGACAATTTTCTCCATTAATTTGCTCAGAAACGGAAGGAGAGAGATAGGGTGAAGATTGGAAAGATCCGTTCACAGAACTTTAGTGTTTTCTTGCGGATCGGTCTAACCTGTGCAGCTCCATTCCAACGGAACATGGCCTTCTTTTAGGGAGAGATTAATAAGGAATTGCATAGAGGGAGACAGATGTTTAGCCTAGGAAGGGATACCTTTAGCTGGAATAAGGTCAGAAGGGGATTCTGATTTTATCTTGTGAGTCAAGGATGTATGTCGTTACTACGCATGCTTTTACAACGCATGCCTTTACCACACAACTTTTACAACGCAAGTCATTACAACGACTTGCGTTGGGGGGCGCTGGAGAGTGAATAGTTTAATTTACTATTCCAACTCCAGTCCCCGTGGATAGTAGGGAAGGTTTTGGAAAGTAAATTAAACCATTCCCTATCCTACATCGCCCCCCAGCGCAAGTCGTTGTAACGACTTGCGTTGTAAAAGTTGCGTGGTAAAGGTAGTGCGTGGTAAAAGTTGCGTTGTAAACGCTGTTCCCCGTGAGTCAATAGTTCGACCTCTGCTAATGCAAGCGTGTGAAATTGCTCTAACAGCTGAGAATTTATCGGATTTAATTGGTCAAACGCCATTGGGATCAGCAGCTGGTTTCCTGCCGGAGTGAATTTTTCAAAGTTAAGCTCTATTTTTTGTGAAGAATACAGGGCAATATCATTACACAGCAATTGGGAAGGGGTCTCCAAGCTTTCACATGCCTTGGGGCTAATGAAGGACTGAAGAATTTGATGCAGAGTTTTAGGGGAGTTGCCGGCCTGGGCTAATTGCGGTGCGATATGGGTTTTCCGCGCTAATTTTATGTTCTTATGATAGCTGGACAGAGTGGTATAAAACCAATCTCTGTCCTTCTCATCATGGGAAGACCGCCAGATTCTCTCATATTTCCTACATAGTTGTTTTAGGACTCGCAACTGAGTCGAGAACCAAGCTGCCTGTGCTCCTTTAGGATAACTCGGGAGAGATTTTAGAGGTGCAATGTGATCAATGGCCATTGAGACAGCCGAATTATATTTAGCCAATCCTTCCTCTATATTGTCCGATACAGAATTTTGAGGCCTTAAAAAGGAGGTTTGAAAAATCTCCAAGGAGACTTCCTTGTGGGCACTAAGGCTCTTGGCGCCCTTGCTAAGCCACTACACCCCTTTGCACAGAAACACAACCCATGAACTCGAAATCTTCACACAATTGCCATGGCACTTAACCTTTGTATTATTGGCACCCATTCCTCTACCCAGGCACACAACTCCCTGCAGAGACCTAGAGTACATGCTCCCAAGCTTGGCAGCCAGCTTCCTGACCTGGCACACAACCGCATCCCACAGCAGAGAGCCACCTGCAACGGACCACGTCATCACCCTGCACACACAACTGATATGAGCCTCTCTGACCCCCTCACCCCAACACAACTCACAGAAATGCATACCGTTCCCGACTTGGGAAATACTGAATTGCCCACATGGCCACTGCTCATGCCCAGAGCTTCCTACTTTCACACAGAGCCCCTTAGAACATGTAAATGACATGTACGGCCTCCCAAAATATACAACTACCCCACACATCCCGATAATACACGGTATAGGGATGGGGAGGATCCTTTTAAAATATAGAGCACATGCCAGTAAACACGTTTCTCCCACTTGCACAAAGCATTCTTCTATCAATATTTGTGTATTAAAGTTGGGCACTAATTATTCCAAATCTAGAACACCAGACTTTTGAAAACAATATTAACCCCTTCGATGCTGATGACAAACTCAGCTCGTCATCAGCCACGGGTGGCGTGTGCGGATGACGAGCTGAGCTCGTCATCTAACGCGGTTATTCGAAAACAGCCGCACAGCGCAAAAATAACCGCAGCAGCGATACGGTTAAGCTCAGAACTGTGCAAAATGTGCTCCAAAATGTAAACTTGGTGGTTATTAACAGATGCCCATGAGTTCATAATTACATAATCAGTGACATGATAGTTAAAGAAGATAGAGTTAAGGTTGAATTCGAAGCTATCAGTTGTTGATTTCTCAGCATAGGAACCTCTGAAAGTCCCTTGAAAACCTCCAGATAAAGTCATGTTACGTTCCTGACCCCCTTCAATATTTTGAACAGATGCAGCACTGAACCTGGGATTGCACAGCACGCGGCGCGCTGTGCATCAAGCATCTTGTTTACAGCATAGTGCCAGGTGCACCAGGCTTTAAGCAGACACAACGGTGCCAGCATTTGCCCTCTGTGTCAGGGGCGGCCTGGGAACACAAACGGCCCTGGCAATTGAGTCAGATAGGCCGATTGGTGGGGGGAGAGGTGCACATGGAATACACTTCAGCTGCTTTTGTTACAGGGAGTGGATATTGTAGCTATGGTGCAAAACCAGACCCGTTAACAAAAGCAGTCCCCCAGGGGTCCAAAACTGGCCCCCACCCTGGCAGCCCACTGGGGAAACGCACAGTACCTGCTACGGCCAGTCCGGCCCTGCTTTGTGTGCCCGTCTTAAACATTGTAACTTAGGCTGTTGCTGTGCCATTTCAAATAACAATGACCAACTAGGTAAAGGCTACTTCGCAATGTGTGGAAAGCCAAAGGGTTAACACAAACTCCAGTAATTTGTTAATGTCCCCAAACTCTCATTTTGCCCCAGATTCCCAACGAAATTTCAATGTTTTATCTTGAAACCATTACTGCGTTAATTCTACAATCCTGCATAGGCTTTTCTCTTCGACTTCATCACGAGGGTCTCTGCGTCAGTACTGCCAAACTGTGGCAGCATAATTTAAAACAAGCATTTGCAATGCAATAGGTCTTGCATTTGCGAGAGTTTGAGCTGTTGGCATTGTAAATGACAATGGGCCAGATGTATGACCTGACAAATAGCGCCTCGCAAATTGCGTTCCGTTTGCGACTCGCAATGTGCGAGGCGCTATTTGCCATGTACAACCGTGTGTTTAACACTGTTTGCGATTCCCTATAAGGTCGCAAATTGCGAGGCTTATGAATAATAACGAGCCTGTCGCAATTTGCGACCCCACTGGGAATGGCTGGCCCTCCCAGGGATGGTGGCCTGCTAGGCTCAGAAGACCTCCATTTCTGGGATTGCCATTCAATAAAGTATATATATATATATAACTATTTTTTTAACGCAGCCCGTTTTCCTTGAAAGGAAAACGGGATGCATTTAAAAAATAAAAAATAAACGTTTTCGTTTCATTTTTTAAAGGTAGGTAGTGGTCCCTGGGACCACTGCCTGCCCTTAAAAAATATTTTTAGAGACAATCAGAAAGTGGAAGGGGTCCCCTCCCAATTTGCAACTGCATTACCACACCCTTGAAGTGGGTGGTAATTTTCGAGTGTTTTTCAACACATTCATACATGGGGTTGCGGTCGCTATGGGGCCATGGCTTAGATGTCGATGGGAACGGTCGCGTGAGCAGCGCGCTCCGTGCCAACCTCACCGATTCTCCTGATCGGAGAGCTGAGCTGGCTCTCTTGTGCCCTGGGGGGGGTTCTTCCGGCCGTGGGGACCGGCACCGGAGCAGATCAGGTGTTTTGCTGCCGCCTACAGCCGAGCCGCGACACCGGGAGATGGAAGACCCGGCCTGAGTAGGCTGAAAATGGCGGCTGTTTTCCCGGTTCGGACACTGGAAAGAGCCCAGGAGGAGGTGTAAGCCGGTGCCCCGAGGGGGTGAGGGCTCTCCCCCTGGCCCCCCTCCCCGTGCACTAAGTGGAGGATAAGGTGATTGCACACAGCGCGGCCCCTGGGGGGTCCCGGGAACACACGGCCACGATCTCACAAAGGGTTGCTGGCAGTGGAGAGGCCGGGGGAGACGCGCATTACCCAATATATTGCTGGGGAGGCCGAGCGGGAGCCCTGACTCCAGTGACCTGTAAGAAACAACTGCACTGGCAGATGGGCCCCTACGTTCGGCAGTAGCGAGAAGCATTTATTTATTTATGCGTTTTTATATAGCGTAGACTTTACCCGAAGGTGTCAGAGCGCTTCACGATAGGAACAGTAGTGAAACATGAGGAAAACCTACAAGTCAGCATGTTACAAAAGCAAATGTTACATTACATAAGGCAATAGTGACAATTGTGCATGTATCAAGAGCAAACGAAAACCAAAATAGTCTGAGGCCTGACTGCTTGACTGCGGATGTGGATCTGTCTGCTGAGGGACCCTGCGCTGCACTGTGAGCTGGGGCAAGCGGTGAGGGTCGCTGACCGATACCGGGGGACTCTGACCTTGTGGACACGGAGCGAGTGGAACCACCAGCAAGTTGGTGAATAGCTGGAAGTGTGCACCTGCTGAATACTCCGCTGTAAGGTGCTATACGGACTGGAGGAACGCCAACTACCTGAGGAGACTGATCGAGCACTCTTCGTGCTCCCGCGAATCGGCCGTGGCCAGAGGGAAGGTTTCCGTTTTCATCTGAAAATGCCGATCTGACCAACTACTTTGGAAACCAGGCTCCAAGGGGCACATCATTTTGAAGGTGCCCTGCCTGCTGATAGAAGATGTTCTGACCCTCGAGACGATTAGGGGTCGAAAGTGGCACACAACTTTGATTTTGCTTGACTCACACAAACTTCTCGATCGTTTGGACCAATAGGGTCTCCACTACAGCCCTCCCTTCAATATCCTTGACCAGGGATCTTGTCTCCTTCGAAAAAGTGATCAGATATAGTTCACTACATAGATGCAGTTATTGGTACGGACGATATCACTCCCAGCAGCTATTCCAATTGCCATTTGCCTTACATTACCGGCTGTTTTACCCACAATTATCTTTCACGCCCTGAAGAAGTCCCGTAAGGGACGAAAACGCGTCGGCTGTTCTTGAACACAAATGAAACAATAAAGTGGATTTTTTTCCTAAAGAATTGGACATTACTTGTATTGCCTTTGTAACAAATTTGTGATAGAGATTGCTCACAAATTTAATATGTGGTGCACCTGAGCTTGTGTATGAAACTCCGCTGTAAGGTATCTACTGCGATGGAATCGATTGGGAGCTGAGATCGGAGCACCAGAACCAGAGGTAAGGGCGGGCTGTGGCGTGGCGATCAGGCTGGTAGCACAGGAGTGGACCGAGACGATTTGCGGTGCCCTAGTGCTGGAGGCGTGACTGACTGGGTGCTCTGTGGTCATTGAGGAAGCGGTGACACTGGTGAAAGGGAGTCGCCGCCCCCTGTGGATTAAAGAGGCCCGACCCAGGACTGCAGCGGTTGCTCGGTGGCTGACTGTTGGGACCCCCCCTTCCGAGGAGGCTAGCTTTATGGATAAAAGAACCCCAATGGACTTTCTCAGGTGCGGGGGGTTAAGGACAGGGCTGCGGTGGTCCTGATGCTCCCTCACCTGGTGACTAGAGATCTCACCTGAAAGTGGACTCCTCAGTTGCGACGGCGACGGGAGGTTGAGGCGGGTGGGGACCCCCCGGGAGCGTTGAGGACGGCTGGGGCTGGCGGCGGTTCGGAAGAATCCATACCCCCATCTTAACGGGGTGACCCACATCACCAGACTACTGGAGGGACTGGATGGTGGCACAAGTACTGAGGGCCAAGTAATCTGATACCCATGGGGAAGCCACGGGCCGGGTAGGGGGTGGGTCACCCGGAGCCAGAGGATGAGGCGGCGGAGCAGCAGAGGCGAGACGTGGTTGTCCCGCCCCCCGGAGGGGCTAATGCAACAGCAGGTGGACGAGATTCTATGCGCTGTTTTCTTTCAAATACGGAAGCGGCTTTGGAGGGCGCGCGGTACTTGCTCCATGTGTCTGGGCAGTATTCGGGGCTGAGAGTGAACTGGGCAAAGACATACTTTTTTCCGGTGACGCCGGCTGTACTGAACCCTTCGTGGGCATTTGCTGGGAGCCCCACTGTTTACCTTATCTAGGCACCAACATTTATCATTCCCCCAAGGATTTGTTGGAGGGTAATTTGGGCCGGGCAATACACTGACTTAGTGGTAGATTTGGGTTTTGGAGCACGTTGCCAATATCGGTAGCGGGTCGGTGGCACTCCTGAAGATGGTAGCGCTCCTGCGCTTTTATTATTTACAGACGTTGTCGAACTGGGTGCCGGACGCCATCTTCCGTCCGCTCCGCTCTATGGCTGTAGGATTTATTTGGGGGTCGGACAGACTGCGGGTTGCTATGGCCAGAATGGTACGCTCGAGAGCTGATGGGGGCACGGCAGTTATGGCTTTTGAGTGGTACTATTTAGCAGCACAATTGCAGTGGCTCACCCAGGCTGTAGCTCGGGAGTTCATGGGCCCGGATGGACCTGAAAGGTGATGGATACCACTTTATATTTTGTCCTTTATAGTGCTTCAGCAGAAGATACGTCTTGAACCGCTCACTGCTGAAGAGAAGAAGCTGCGGATGTGCTGGAATCAGAGCCAGCGCCAGCTGGGTTCATCGCCTGAATGCTCCGGAGATACCACTGGGTATGTGCACGGCCTTCACTCCCGGCGAGGATTGGACTTGTATTGGGAATACAAGTGCCGGGATACCTCTACGAAAACGACATTTCAGGCCCTTCAACATAGATACGATCTTGCGCGGGGGGGGGGGACTATTTGCTGCATTCAGCGCTTATTTCAGCTGTGCGGCGCTACTGGGGGATGGGTCTGTCAGAGCCGCGGACCTCAATGGTGTGCCAGTATGTGATAATGGCGGCGGGAACTATTAAGGCTATTACGTGCCTTTACAGGCGCATGCTGAATGAGGCTCTGGAACCATTGCGCACGTTGCAGGAGAAGTGGGAAAGGGACCTTGGCAGGGAAATCCTTGAAAAAACTTGGGCCCAGTTGGTTAGTAGAGCCTGGAAGAGCACGAGGAATTCTAGATTCCAATTGATACAATTCTATGTCCTGCACAGAGCGTATTTGACACCAGCCAAGCTTAATCAATATTTAAATGCGGCGACTGCTCGGTGCCCGAGATGTAGTTCGGAGGGAGGCAACTTCCAGCATATGATGTGGGGATGTACAAGCTTGCGAACGTATTGGAAAGATGTGCTGGAACTGCTGTGTAATATAACTGATCGTACGATAGACCTTGACCTGGGCACTAGTTTGCTGCACTTGTTCCCACATATAGCTAAAACGAAAGTGACAAGTAAATATATAGACCTGGGCCTCGTATTAGCCAAGAGGGAAATCACAATGCATTGGAAGTCAGTGAGGGGGCCAGGGGTAGGGAGAAGGCGGGTGGAATTGCTCAAGTGGGCGCAGAGTGAAGGTACACTTAGGCTGCAACAGGCCCTACGTACTAATAATGACAAGGCACAGGAGGCGGCTAGGGCGTGGGAGGCCTTAGTTGCACTATTGCAGGCTCCAGAATCTGATTCAGAGGAAAGTTCGGACTTGTAGGACAGCCGAGATCCCACTGACTCTTGAGTGCAAGGAGTATGATTCAGGGTACGATAAGTGAGACAAATGTTGATCTTTAAAAAGTGCATTTAAGCCCTGTACTGTAAATGTAAATGTAGTAGTATTTGTATAGCGCCCAAATCGACCCCCGAAGGGGTATCTCAGGCGCTTGTACGCATACCGCTGTGGAACCCTTCCTGGCTTTTCCCTGGCACCCCCAAGGTGAAGCCAGGCATCCTAGCGTTGTTGGGGCCGTTGTGGAGATTAAACAAGCTATTTCCCAGAGTTGCAGAGTGGGACCCATGATTAGAATAGGCACCGAGGCGAGAATTATCAGGTCCGCGGAAATTGAGCCCAAGACCCGCCGAGGCAGGAATTGAACCCTGGTCCCGGGCTAGACCTCTGCATCAGGGTCTGCCGCTCTAACCATTGAGCCACACTTCTCCAAACTACTCTATGCAAGTTCACATGCCTCTTGTGTGTACTACTGTTCTTCACAATTACAATTGTATTGGATTCTGATACACCCTACTTGTTAATAGACCATGTTCTCGAAGCACACCTGGCGGGGGAAGGATGTGGGCGGGGAACACAGTGAAAAGTAGCTTATGATATATTATGCTGTTGTGTCTCTATTTGATGTTCTATTGCTGCTCACTGGCGTTGGTTGGTTGAAAATCAATAAAAAATATTTATTAAAAAAAAAATGGGGTTGCGGTCGCTATTAGGAAGCGTCTCGCAAATAAATTGTGACTCGCTATTTATGAATTGTACATAGCCTTTTCACATTTTGCATGCGCAAACGGGTCGCAAACCCGTTTGCGCGTGCAAAATAGGGTCGTACATCTGGCCCAATGCCTTTTATTTATGTGTTTTGAAAACCTGCAAGCGGTGCGTTCTAGTTCTTGCGTAGGAAAAGCAAGGCTGGCAAACAAAGAGGTGCAGTTACTGCTAGCCTTGCTTCTGGTAAGCAACGACTATAAGTACAAGGTGCGCGTTTAAGCACTGTTTGCAGATTGTCAAAATGCAAAAATAAAAGGCATTGTCATTTACAATGCCAATTGCTCAAACTCACGTAACTGCGAGACCTTTGGATTGGAAATGCTTGTTAATAAGATCGTCTGTAGGCAAAAACTATTTCAGAAAAGGAATGTTCAGAAAAGGAATGTTCATAGAGATTGCTGTTTGATGAAGAGAGGGTAAAATGCTCGACATGGGACCCGTTGGGTAGTACACCTCTGATCCAATTAGGTCCAGGACCCAATGATAAACCATGACACCTGGGTGGGCGAGGGTCCCTGAAGTCTAAATACAGATATTCCTCTAAATAGGGATGATCTTAACACCAAGGGGTGCAATAAAACCGCCTTGGTAACAAACCTGTCACACAATGCAGTAAAGCACCCAAAGTTGCATGACAGAGAGAGAGCAGGAAAGCGCTATAACTACTAAGATATGGCACTATCCTGCTCTCTTCCTAATACTGCTACACAATCAGGCTGGCAAGCGCCACGCACACACCTTTGCCTCATAGCGCAGGTGTCTGCGAAGTCTAGCATAGGTTTTGTAGTAGAAAGGTAAACTTCCAGTACAAAATACTATGCTTAGACTAACTTTCATATTTTTCACACTTTGGATGTGTGCTGTGCAATGCAGTACACATGCAAAGTGGAAAAGGTGAGGCCAAATTAAAGCATTTCAGCTTTTTAGGCCGAAGCCTACCAGACAACGCAACTGCCTGGTTTGCTAACAAAATCTTGGGGACATTTGGAAAGCTTCCCTGGGAACATATTCCACTCATTGGTTTGGTGATTTGTAACACATTTTCACGCTTTCTATTTACTGGCTCTATTTGTTTTAGGCTGCCTAGCTTTAGTTCGTCCCTTCCTTTGCGCAAACTCTATTTATTGTATTCTTCCACCAGTACTGGATTTCTCTAAACAGTCCTTTAAATACTGTTCTTATCTTGTCACATTTGTTGTGCATTCAAAGACAGATGTGAAATATCAGTCTTCTCTGACTTCAAAGTGAGAGGCCTTTTGTGCCAATCATGTTGGCTACTGAAGGTGTGCTTGGGAAAAGCTGTAGAATGTTATTTTTTTCTCCAGCACACTGCAACATTTAAATGTCTGTAAATGAGGTGTGCAGGTATTTCAAAATATATCAGAATCAGAAAAGCATGAATCAAGCATATATTTTGGTAATTCCGAAGTGTGGTGGAAACAAATATTTTAATACAATCAAAACAAATCAATACATTTCCACACAATATCGTTTGTGCGCTGCATACGTTTTTCAGTAAAACTTATGTCTGTGCAAATGCAATGATCATTTCAACTGAAGATCTGTTATCTGAAATGGAAGTGCACTACCATACCATGCACACTCCACTTTAACCAACTCCACACTGCGTGACAGTAATCTACTCTGCATCACTTTGCTCTACACCACTTCACTCTACGCCTCTCTACTCTACTCCACTCTACCCAATGCCAATGCATCTACCCCACACTACTCTATTATGCACCACTGCTGTATATACCACTCCACTCTATGCCACTCTACTCCACAACACTGAACTCTATGCCACTGCAGTCTACTCTGTACAACTTCACTTTACACCAGAGCGCTCTATGCCAATCCACTCAAGCCACGCTAATCGACTCTGCACTCTATGCCACTGTTCTCTACTGTGCACCACCCCACTCCACTCCACTCAAAAACAATCTATTCTATGCCACACTAATTCGCACCACCGCACTTAGTGACAACCCACTGCATCAACGCATTCTACACCACTTTAATCAAAAGAGACGCAGGACCAGCACGAGGCAGCAGTGGGAGCAAACACTATGGACTCCGAGGCCCAGAGTGCAGTGGGGGCCGTGAGCACACCTGCAGCCCCTTCCCTCTACTGCCGGGGATATTTAAACTTCTACCACCTCCCGCTCCGTGGGAGACGCGTCGCAGGACCAGCGCGAGGCAGCAGTGGGGGCAAACACCGTGGAGTCCGAGGCCCAGAGTGCAGTGGGGGCCGTGAGCACACCTGTAGCCCCTTCCCTCTACTGCCGGGGATATTTAAACTTCTAGCGCCTCCCGCTCTGCGGGAGACGCGTCGCAGGACCAGCGCGAAGCAGCAGAGGGGGCAAACGCTGTGGACTCCGAGGCCCAGAGTGCGGTGGGGGCCGTGAGCACACCTGCAGCCCCTTCCCTCTACTGCCGGGGATATTTAAACTTATAGCGCCTCCCGCTCCGTGGGAGACGCGTCGCAGGACCAGAGCGAGGCAGCAGTGAGGGCAAACACCGTGGACTCTGAGGCCCAGAGTGCAGTGGGGGCCGTGAGCACACATGCAGGCCCTTCCCTCTACTGCCGGGGATATTTAAAATTCTAGCGCCTCCCGCTCCGCGGGAGATGCGTTGCAGGACCAGCGCGAGGAAGCAGTGGGGGCAAACACTGTGGACTCTGAGGCCCAGAGTGCAGTGGGGGCCGTGAGCCCACCTGCAGCCCCTTCCCTCTACTGCCGGGGATATTTAAACTTCTAGCACCTCCCGCTCCGCGGGAGCCGCGTCGCAGGACCAGCGCGAGGCAGCAGTGGGGGCAAACACCGTGCACTCCGAGTCCCAGAGTGCAGTGGGGGCCGTGAGCACACCTGCAGCCCCTTCCCTCTACTGCCGGGGATATTTAAACTTCTAGCGCCACCCCCTCCGCGGGAGACGCGGCGCAGGACCAGCGCGAGGCAGCAGTGGGGTAAAACACCGTGGACTCCGAGTCCCAGAGTGCAGTGGGGGCCGTGAGCACACCTGCAGCCCCTTTCCTCTACTGCTGGGGATATTTAAACTTCTAGCGCCTCCCGCTCCGCTGGAGACGCGTCGCAGGACCAGCGCAAGGCAGCATTGAGGGCAAACACTGTGGACTCCGAGGCCCAGAGTGCAGTGGGGGCCGTGAGCACACCTGTAGCCCCTCCCATTCCTCACTGAAGACTATTTAATTGTCAGTAGACTCCTGTGACGCGAGACGCGCGCAGGTGGCGCCGGGCTAAGCCCGGGCAAAGGGCAGGTCATCTGTGGCATTCAGGGGCCAGAGGAGGATGGGCTGGGCCACCCCCCTAAAATTCACAAAACTCTGTGAGTAATTACATGGAACTTTGAATAGTGCATTCATCTGAAAGGCACTTCACTAAAGACTTTTGTGGAATATGTTAAATGTAGTTACTCAGTACAAAACGGATTAATCCTTTGCTGTTTTAATGTACTATTAGCTATTATTTTATCTTTAATGATTTAACTGTAGCTGTGACAGCGGTTTTTTATTTCAGTCCTTTTTTCATTACAGCAACATTATTCATTTATTATCAAGGTATAATTGAGTGTATCTATAATTTTTACTGGGATTGTTGTGTTGTAATAATTAGGTGGTGCTGTTAAGATTGATAACATTCCCCAGGCTTTCTTCTTTGAATTAGGCCAGCCTATTCTTTTAAGCAATTAAGCACTGGTTACCTTGAACTATTAGTGTCCTGTAATGACATGACGGAAAGATGGAGGTGGTTCAGGGATGGTTGGGACTTTAGACGCTTACCTGACTAGGGCAGAGTCAGCCGTTAATAAGGAAATTATATTGACAGAGCGTAGGCTATCTATGGACCCCACTTTTGGCAGGTTATCTGTTACTCCTGCCTTAACAAACACCCAGATCCAAACTACCCCTCCCGCAAGCCAAGAAATGGTTCCCCAGAAAAAGGACAATATTTCTTTATTGAATGATAGTATGTTTTCCGGGACGCCAGAGTTGGTACCTAGCCCGGTCAAGTCTAGACTACGGGATAGAGCACAGAAACAAAAGTTAGTTCCCAACCGTTACAGTATCATCCCAAAAAAAATTAGGGTAACCAAACAGTCATATAGATACAGGATGTACGGTGGTGACTACGGTGGAAATACATGACATAGGAAGGGAGGATCATAGAATCCCAATTAACGCCCAGAGTGATGGAGGAATATTTAATAGTGGTCACGGTGGGGGAGATTTTTGGGGGAATTTAGAGAGTATGATGCAAACTTTGCTGGAACCCATTATATTAAAACTAAGTGGGGTAGAGTCTAGGCTTATGCTTTTGGAGTCCTTGCGGGTCAATTGTTTGAATGTGACAGGCACTGCACACACACAGGTAAAAAATACTCCCCCCCCCCCCCCCCCCCTAGCTCGAAGGATAGGACAGCCGGTAACAGTAACGAAGTGGCTGATCCAGTGCCGAGCGGCTCAAGGCCTATGGCTATAGCTGGCGCCAGCAATTCTACTGGTAATTTGAGAGGGAACACTTCCCCATTACAACCCATAAGCACCAGGAGGAAATCACCTACACCCGATTCTATTCAGAGGTCAGGCGAGGGACCCAGTGTGGCGCAAAGACTTGTGGTCATTGATCTTCCACCAGAAGCCACCCCTTACGTGGTCATATTGATCCACGCTCCTGCTCTCCCATCAGGAGAGACTGAGAGAACGAACAACTGCGGAACAAGACAATGTTTTGGCTAAGTCAAAATACACCTGATGGGGCAAATATCTCTAACAATATAATAATGGTACGCAGGGTTAACTGGATAGGTAGATCCAACAAGATAGGTAGTGGGGACTGTATTATTGTCAATTTTGATAATTCTCATATTGCTCGTCGCTTATTATCAAGATGCCAATGCCACCAGCGGATGACGGGTACGGCAATTGAATACATTTAGGGTTCTTTTATAGGCCATTACCTAGGAGGGACCCGGTAAGATCCAACCAGGATGGAAAATGGCGATTGGGAGACTGGTCTAGGGTGAGATCTCTCTCTGACTGTCCCCCCCTCCCCTTGTTACCACAGAACACACTTAGCAGCCCAAATATGATTGGGTGCAGACTTCCAGTCCATAACAGGTTTGAAATCCTGTCTGGCTTGGAGGCCTGAGATTGACTTGAGGAAATTGGTGATCAGGGAGGAGGGAGGAAGGAAGAATGACTTGGGAGTTGTGGAAGACAGACCATACAGGGGGAGCTCAAACAATCTAATTTATTGGAATATTGCAGGGATAGCTGCCAAGATAGGGAACCCTAGTTGGATTGCTTATATTAAGCAATTTTTGATAATCTGTCTGCAAGAAACGTGGTCGGTTGAATGTAATCTCCTTCTGGAAGGATATAAGGCATCCTTTGTTCCAGCAATTGCCTCCAGCAGTGGAAGAACAAAGGGGGGACTGGTTATTTATATTTCTGTAGCTCTGGTATGTAAAGTACGTACAGTCCCTTCCTCTAACCCAGGTATTCTTGCTTTAACTTTAAGAGGAGAAAACTGTATGGCAGGTTTGGTAAATTTTTATAATTCTCCTTCTTCATGTTATATGTTTGCTCTGAATGCTTTTATCAACACGTCTATGAGCCATAGCTTGCACAACCTTATGGTTATGGGTGATTTTAACATACCACCCTGTGGTGACCCCCTACTTACATGCATTTCTGAATTGAGTTGCTCTCGTATTCATGGATTTCACTTTGAGCATTCGGCTGAGGGGGAGTTGCTTAATATGATGAATGATTTTAATATGACACCCACCATGGCTCTGATGGACCCTTATACTAGATTTGGGGTACCCACCTTCAAGGGCCATGGGAAGGGGACATTCATTGATGTTGTGTTGATTTCATCCCCTATGCAGACATCTGTAGATTCCTTTTTAATTGAGGAGAGTGAATCCAGTGACCATAACCCTCTCTCGTTATGTTTAACAGGACCTTTGATTACAAAAACAGGGTCAAATCCCAAACAGGGAGTATTGAGTACAACTGATGGAAAGCGCAGACTTAGATGGACACAAGTTACCCACGAGCTATTTTATAATGATATTAAAGCGGTGTGTGCAGATGAAATTGATACCTGTACACAGGGGCGGCATAAGCATACGAAGGTGTTAGTACGGTAGCTTTCAGGCCCGGACTGGCCGTTGAGGGCACCGGGCAATTCCCCGGTGGGCCGCATGGTTGGGGGCCGGTTTTGGGCCCCTGGGGCCGTTTTTGTTACAGGGCCGTTATGCTGCAAAAACGGCCCTGTAACAAAAACGGCCGAAAACCGGCCCTTTCACAGCACGGTCGCACCTCTCCCCCCTCCCCTCTCCTCCCGGAGGGGAGGAGGGGGACCGGCTGAGCACTTTGCCAGGGCCGGTTCTGGTTCCCAGTCCGGCCCTGGTAGCTTTCCAGACGATCTCAGATAGGGTTACGGAGCTGCTGTCTGTGCCAATTAAGAAACAGACTAAGGTAGGCCCCAAGTGGTTTGATCATCACAGCTCAAAATCAGCTAGTAATTTAAGGGCAGCCCTAGCTTCTAAACCAAGAGTGCAGGCTAACGTAAACATATGTCGCAGGGATTACAAAATAGCGTTAGCCAAACGTAAGGAGACCTTAAGGGATGAGGCATGGAATTATTATTGGACCCTGAAACCCTTAAGAATAGTTCCAAGTTTTGGGGTACAATAAAAAAAAAACATTTCTTGACCAGGAGACAGGAGATGGTCTTGAATGTCACATATCTAAGAGCAATTGGGAAGCTCACTTTGAGCATTTGTATGCTTGCCTTCTGGAAGAAAATGATAGACTGGTATCTGATTTTAGTGGTAATAAAATTATAATTGGTAGGGGTGAAATCCTTGAAGGAATTTTAGGACTAACAGCCGTGAAAGCACCTGGCCCAGATGGGATTCCTCCTGACTTATTTAAGTCCGAGACTTCTTTTTGGGCCCCAATTCTGGAATCCGTTTTTAATGCTGCGGCACAAAGTGGATGCCCACAGTCTTGGGGGGTTTTCACAATTGTGCCGGTTTTTAAAAAAGGGGATAAATGTAGTCCCCATTGCTACAGACACATTTCACTCATAGACTCCATGGTGAAAGTAATAGGAAGGGTACTGCTGCAGAGACTTACCACCTGGGTTGAGGACAATAACAACATGTCCGTCTCCCAGTATGTTTTCTGCAGAGGACGTTCCACGACTACCCAATGCCTTAATCTTTTCTTAATATTACGTAAATACACAGTGGCACATAAGGGGACCATCCACCTCGCCTTCATAGACTTGTCTTCAGCTTTTGACTGTGTGAACAGGCGGAAGCTGTGGCAGTTCATGAGGGCGAAGGGGGTTGATGGTGGTATTGTAGACTTTCTAGAAGACCTACATAGAAATACCAGAGCGAATGTTAGATTTTCTCAAGATCTGAGTGTGACGAAGAATTTTAACATCAAAAGGGGAGTCCGACAAGGATGTATTTTGGCTCCCTTTTTGTTTAACTTTTATATTAAGGACCTAGATGGCATTGTTCAGGAGGTGGGGGCTGACTGCCCCAGAGTTGGACGTCGGTGTATTCCAGTCCTATTATATGCAGATGACACAGCCCTAATATCTAGGACCGAAAGAGGCCTTCAAGCTCTTTTAACTGCTTTTAAGTCCTTCATGACAGACAGGGATTTAACAATAGATAAATCCAAATCGTTCATTATGCAGGTAGGCTAGCCACCCAGAAGGAATTTTCTATTTAAAGTGGGAGATGCAACAATTCCTATATCCAGCACGTTCTCCTATCTTGGGGTCCTCTTTGACAACAAGTTAAACTGGGGCCCGCATGTTTTTAAAAAGAAAGGGGACGTTGCTAGGGTGAATGCATCGATATTTAACTTTGCATCCAAACTGGGGAAAAAACCATGGTGCTATGCTGCAACTTTATAATGCCAAATCAGTGGCTACAGCAACATTTGGCAGTGAAATATGCACAGGTACATGGCGGGAGAGCAACTCCAAATTGCGGAGAATACTATTTTGAAATGCCTATTGTGTGTCCCGCAGGGCACGCCTAATTTAGCTGTCCACGAAGGACTGGGGACCCAGTATGTCAGTGATATTTTTTCTCTGCGTCCACTGTCCTGCTGGTTAAAATTGTGGTTAAACCCTGATATCCCTCTCACGCACCTGTTTGTAAAAGACTGTCTGTTTCTGGATAATACACTTGCCATACCCTGACTGAAATATTTGAAGACAAGCTTCTCTAGCTTAGGGCATGGGGAGCTATTTGAAACTCCTGATTTCATTACCAAGAGGGACCCGGAGGCAATAAAACTGGCCTTCCTCATGGAAAGGAAAATGATGAGGGAAGCCACAGAGATTCAGAAACCGAGTGTCAGGAAATTTGTTATGTTAAAAATATCCAAATACATTGAGCCTTATTTAATGGGCGCTCTGACCTCATATGGAACTTTTTTATTAACTAGATTTCGGCTGAATCAATTTTACTATTTGCTTGTCAGGCCACAAAAAGCTATTTTTAGTAAAGAAGCATCTCCCTGCGGCTGCGACGGAAAGTCTCCGCAGGATATGCTGCATTTTATGTTTTTATGTAAATTATACGTATATCCCCGTAAACGCTATCTGGTGTCACTTTTAAAGAAACTTAATTTTCATCAGATCAGACCAGCTATGATTATTTACAATTATTACACAGTGATAGTATCCTCTACGTACTTAAGTTTTTAAGATCTATTGTAAAGTATAGCAAATGTCTGGATTTGTAATGAATTTTTAACAAAATCTTTCTGAGTTTGTATTTAATGTATTTTGGTAAAACATGTATTTCCTCCAAGTGCTGCTAATCTTGTATTTTTGTACCCTGATACAGTTTTCTTTAATAATGAATTTTGTATTACTGTATTTGCACTTTTATGGTTTGTAAAACAAAACCGAAATAAAGTTTTATTGATTGATTGAAATATCAGTCTTCTCTGACTTCAAAGTGAGAGGCCTTGTGTGCCAATCATGTTGGCTACTGAAGGTGTGCCTGGGAAAATCTGTAGAATGTTATTTTTTCTCCAGCACACTGCAACATTTAAATGTCTGTAAATGAGGTGTGCAGATATTTCAAAATATATCAGAATCAGAAAAGCATAAATCAAGCATATATTTTGGTAATTCCGAAGTGTGGTGCAAACAAATATTTTAATACAATCAAAACAAGTCAATACATTTCCACACAATATGGTTTGTGCGCTGCATACGTTTTTCAGTAAAACTTATGTCTGTGCAAATGCCATGTTCATTTCAACTGAAGATCTGTTGTCTGAAATGGCAGTGCACTACCATACCATGCACACTCCACTTTAACAAACTCCACACTGCATGACAGTAATCTACTCTGCATCACTGTGCTCTACACCACTTCACTCTACGCCTCTCTACTCTACTCCACTCTACCCTATGCCAATGCACTCTACCCCACACTACTCTATTATGCACCACTGCTATATTTACCACTCCACTCTATGCCACTTTACTCCACAACACTGAACTCTATGCCACTGCAGTCTCCTCTGTACAACTCCACTTTACACCAGTGCGCTCTATGCCAATCCACTCAAACCACGCTAATCTACTCTGCACTCTATGCCACTGTTCTCTACTGTGCACCACTCCACTCCACTCAAAAACAATCTATTCTATGGCACACCAACCCGCACCACGGCACTTGGTGACAATCCACTGCATCACCGCACTCTACACCACTTTATTCAAAACAAATGCACTATACGTCAATCTACGCTGCATCGCTACACTCAACACCACTCTATTCTACTCTGCACCAATGCTCTCTATGCCACTATACTCTGCACCACTCTACGCCAATGCACTCTCAGCCACTCTATGCACCACTGCACTCTACTGTACAACACTGCACTCTACTCTGCACCACTCCATGCCTACACTCTGCATCACTCTACTCTGCATCACTCTACCCTGCACCACTCCACTCTACACTCTCCGCCATAGAATTCTACGCCACTATACTCTGCATTGCTCCACTCTATGCCACTGCACTGCACTCTACTCCAATCAACACTAATCTAATCTGCACAACTGCACTTTACGACATTTCACTCTATGCCACTGCACAACACTCTGAAACAATCTACTCTATGCCACTCTATTTCGCTCTGCGCCATTCCACTCTATACCATTGCAATCTACCTTGCACCACTTGACTCCACTCCACTGCACCCAAAGTCAATGCACTGTACACCATTATACTCAAAACCATTACGCTCTACGGCAGTCTACTTTGGACCACTGCACTGTACACCATTGTAATCTATGCTGCAACACTCTACTCTACATCACTCTACTCTTCTTCACCATTTGACTAATTGTCACTTTACTCTGCACTACTCTATGCCACTTCACTCTACACCTCTGCACTCTACAACACTGAACTCTATGCAACTCTACTCTGCACCACTGCACTCTACTGCGCATCATTTTACGCCAATGCACTCTACACCACTCTAATCTACTGTGCCCCCTACACTTTATGACACTTTACTTTATTCTGCACCTCTCTATGACAGTGCACTCTACCCTACTCTAGTATGGACCACTGCACTCTACACCACTCTAGTCCAGGCCACTCCAGTCTACTATGCACCACTCCACTCTATGCCACTCTACTCTGCACTGTATGCCACTACACTATACGCCACTACTCTATGCCACTGCACTCTACCCTGCACCACTTCACTCTACTCTGAAAAATCTATTCTGAGCCACTGTACTCGACACCACACAACTATATTCTGCACCACTCAACTCACCACTACTCTATGCTACTCTACTCTATCCTGCATCACTCAACTCTAAGCCACTTTACTCTACTCTGAAACAATCTACTCTATGCCACTGCTCTATATACCACTCCACTCTACGCTACTACTCTACTCCACGCCTCTGCACTCTGTGCTGCACTACTCCACTGTATTCTGGCTCTCTGTATTCTGCATCACTCTACACTATGCCACTGCCCTCTACGCCTCTCTACTCTAAACCATTGCACTCCATGCCAATGGCACTCAACGCCACTTTATTCAAAACCAATGCACTCTATGGCCACTACTATGCACCACTGCACTCGGCAAGACTAGACTCTACAATGCTCTACACCACCGGATGCTACACCAGTCTAATCCACTCTGCACCACAGTACTGTACTCCACTCTACTCTGCCCTTCTCTATACCACTTCCCTATGCGACACTCTACTCCGCAAAACTACACATGTTGCCACAGATCTCAATGCCACTCTACTCTGCACCACTACACTCTATGTCACTTTGCAAGATTGTGCTCCGTGTCTCTACAGTCTATGCCACTATTCTCAGCTCCAATGCTCTCTGCACCACTCTACTCTTCACCATTGCACTCTACTCTGCAAGACTGCACTGTCCACCCCTTAACTCAACACCACTCTACTCTTCAACACTGCATTCTGTGCCAGTGCACACAACCCACTCTACAACAATGCGCGCGTCACTGCACTCTACACCACTCTATTTTACATTGCACTACTGTACTCTGCATCATTCTACTCTATGCCACTATGCATCACTCCACGCTACTGTAATCTATCCTGCATCACTGCACTCACTCTACACCACTACATTCTAAGCCACTCCACTCTTCATCTCTAATCTCTATCTATCCTGCACCACTCCACACTACGCCACTTCACTTTACTGTATGTCAGCAATCTACTCTATACCACTGCGCTCAACACAACTTTACTCAAATTCTATAACCTGCCACTCTGTGACACTACACTCTATGACGCTCTACTCCATTCTATGACTTAACTCTACTCCAGCCTATGAAACTCTAGCCCACTCTATGCCAATCCACTCTACAACATTCTACTCAACTCTACAACACTATTTCACTCTACGATGCTCTAAGCAACTTCCTCTATGCCACTTTACTCAACTCTATTCTACGACACATTACACAACACCACTACTCCACTCTACCCTATTCCATCCCACTCTATGCCACTCCATTGTACTCTGCGCAACTCGACTCTACAGCACTCTATGCCATTCCACTCTCCTACACTCTATGCCACTCCACCCTATGATACTCTGCTCTATGCTACTCTACTCTACAGTACTCAACTCCAATCTATGCAACACCCTGAATGCTGGTTCCCTGTGCACATTTTGCTCCACGCCACTCTATGCCCTTCCACTCTACAAGACTCTACTCCATCCACACCACTCCACTTAACTCTACACCGCTTTATGTCACTACAAGCCACTCCATAGCATTCCACTCTACTCCATTTTACAACATGGCAAAACACTCCACTCTCCTTTACCACACTAACTTTTAGAACTGCAGACAGCAGCCACGTTGGTGTACAACATGGCTAGAACACATTGGCAAAACCATTAGCTTTTGGGTAGAGAACACCTATTGGCTTTTGCAATGCTTGTCAAACTCTACTTTCAAGTGGGGTTAATGTTGGCGCACAACCCTGTCTACTATTGCCAGTAAATAGGGTTTTGCTTAAAAAATGGGTAGTTGCTTTGCATCACTTTTTCCTACAAACCAATGTAAATCCCAAGAAGGATTTTGCTTCGGGTCTGCGTTAACCAAGTAACGCAAACCCAATGCAAAACCCTTGTAAATCTGGGCTATAGATTCCTTTCTCAGGACCACATACTTTATTTTTCGGCCCAAAGAAAAGATGCCACATTGGCCTCAAGGATTTTGGCTACGGCAGGCAACAGAAAAATCAACAGAAAGATCAACCTAAATTTGATTGTTCAGACGTTTTGTGAAACCAAATCTCTACTGCTGGAAGTACCTCAGTTCTGAGTGATAAGCTGAAAGGGGTCTTGAATACCAGCACCAACACCTTGGACACACATCTAATTGTCTTAACAGGACGATGGTCAAGTCGGGAGCTTTACATAAATGTAACAATAATGGTGCCTTCCTTCAGACGAAGAAAGTGATTGAGAAACATCACCTACCATACCTGGCTGTTGAGATGGAGAAGACAATTTGGCCTTTTAGTTTTGTCCTTTGCAATAGAGTGGTAGAACTTCTAGCAGTTGTGCTCTGCAGACCTTGCAGCAGACTTGGTTGCTGCCACTCTTGGGGCATTACTGGCTGAAAGCTTTGATCAGTGATATCCAAAGTGGTCATAAACCTTCCAGAAAAAGCAGAGGAGGCGGTTAAATTGTTAGCATCAGTCTGAGATTGAGATGAAAAAGAGATCCACCGTTCAGAAGGAAGTCTGACAGAGAGGTATATTTAAAAAGTTAATCTCATACTCTAACATAAGGGTGTGGTCTTAAATAAACAACAAGGCCATGAAAGCCATAAATTAGTACATGGGTACGGCCAGCATCATGACATTCCAAATTCAATAAGTGCTTCTAGCTTTTCTCAGAAGAGTTCACTATGAAATCCTTGCCAGATATTTTGGGGAGAGACACAGCTTAAGCAAACCAAAATAATGTTGTTGTCATTGTTAGTCATTTGTTTCCCAGAGCTAAAATACAATGTGAAGCAAACGTTTGCTCAATAAGATGCAGATCATTCCCGCCACCCCTCCCAATTCTTCTGATATCTCCCACTCCGGCATGCCATTCTGCTCACACCTGTGGGCTCTCCCGGAATTCAATTCACTCAAGCCTAAAATAGAGTTGGAATCACTCGCTAAGAAAGCTATCTCACTATTATATATATATAACTGGTAATAACTCCCCTTGACCCTTTTCCACAATGAAGACATTGGTGGAAATCGGATATCGGCCTCCTGGAAGATGGGCTGAAGCAAAGATGGCAGCAAGTATGGCCATATCGGTTAAATTATTGACTATTTGGCATTGAATAGGAAGGAGTAGACACTGCTGGAGCCTGACATTTGGTAGCGATGTGCCTTCTGGTGGACAAGCGAGATATAGCTTGCCACTGGTTCTCAACCGTAGCCCCCAATGTGGGTGAATAGATATGTGCTATGGATGTCTGTGCAGCAGCAGAACGAACAGTATATAAAGAGGTTACCCGAGTAAATTCCACAAGACATGGGGCACGTGCTTCAGTCTGGAGGACAGAAATGGGGTAGATAGGAGGGAAGGTAGTTAATATATTATTAATTTCCAATACTCTGATGTGAGATTTGCTATGAATACTCTACTGTCAAACAGGATGTGTATGTGATCACCTTTTCTTTTGATAAAATAACAATAACACAACTTCATTAAAAAAACGATACCCAGCTGCTATGAACATATTAGTAGCCTCAATCCTTAGCTTAGCCTACTTGAAGTGAATGTCAAGTATCTTTATACAGGACGGAGGTAAGCTGAGGATAAAGGGTCTCCCTTACCTGGTATAATGGCAAAACTCACCTTCGCCGAATATTTATGTCCGAGGTCTTCAGGTACAAGATTATAGACAACATACAAAGACAGAAGTTTGATGGATGCTCTCATCAAAAACCTACAAGCTACCCACACATAGGCTACAGTACAGAGACCATTTCTGGGCCCCACTCCTGGAATCTTGCCTACTATGCCACTCCCCTCCAGGAGTCTCAACTCCCTTTAAAATTCAGACAGACTTCGGCAGGATAAGCAACCTTTCCATCATGAATACAACACCTCAAGCCACAAATCCTTTATAGGAAATCTCAACCCATCTGCTGACTGCCAAGCCCATATTTACTCATTGACCCCTCAAGGCCAATGACTGACAGGCTACATCATAAAATGTAAGTCTTGTGAAGCGTCACGCTTCACCTGGTACTTCACCAAGAAAAAAAACACAGCGGATTCCAAGAGGATTACGAATATCATTAAAGTCTACTTTATGTAAAAACAGCACCAGGTTTACTGAAAAATGGTAACCATACTCAAACAGCGTTCACTTGATTTAATTCTATTAAATATTGAATAACTATTCAAGTTATTGGAAGAATTAAATAAAGAAGTCATTCAACTAAAACAGGAACTTATGGACAAAATGAATAAAGAGTATTGGAATGGATGAAACACTAAGGGCCCGATGTAGGTGGCCATTTACCGTCCGGTAACGGCCGATTTCGGCCGTTACCGACCGGTAGATGGGTTTTTTGGATGTAGGGGGCCAATTTTACCGATTCAGTAAATTTACCGAATCGGTAAATTTACCGAATCTGTAAAATACCGAATCGGTATTTTTAACGATTTGGTAACTTCCAGATGTAGGTGGGACTCTTCTGAGTCCCAAAGGCCTTTCAGATTCGGTATTTTACCACCCAATCCAATTGGGTGGTAAAATACCGAATCCAGGTGTGCATGCACATGTGTGCATGCACACCTATGCCATGTGACAGACAGACATGCCCTTAGGGCATGTCTGTGTGCCACATGGCACACATGCCTGTATTTGGGGTGCTAGAGGGTGTCAAAGTGACACCCCCTGCACCCTTGCTGGAATCGGTATTTACCCAATTGGTAAATACCGATTCAGTAATGCCCATTGATTCCTATGGGGTTCAATGCCCATAGGAATCAATGGACATTACCGAATCGGTATTTACTGAATCGGTAAATTTCGAATCTTAACGATTCGGTATTTACAGATTCTGTAATACCTACATCCCCCCCCCCCCCTCTATTTTACCACTTCTTAAATACCGAATCGGTAAAATTCGGTATTTAGGAAGTGGTAAAATAAAATTACCTACATCTAGCCCTAAGATATCAACATTCAACTGCATGAGTACACAAAGGAAATCTATGAAAGAAAGATCTGGCAATTCAAGAGGGATACCATCGATTACAAACTTGGAGAGGTTTATAACTGGGCAGAGATTTATGCCCCCAGGAGGAAACAAAGACCATATACAGGAATATCCACAGAAACAAACATCGTCTGACAAATCACAACATACAGATAAACCATCAATTCATCGCGTAAATGAAAGAACATAAACTGGAGATCCTCCGACATCTAGCAGAATTTCTAAGGAGAAGGCTTTTTTAGAGAAAGGGCGAGGACCCCAAATCGACCCCGGATGGGGGGTTGCAAAACTAAAGCATCGGGGGCGTGGCCAAGATGGCGGCGGAGTAGGACGTGCTTTGAGTCCCTCCGGCGCCGGGCCTTTCATAGCCTTGCTAAGCACCTGACCCCGGGCTCGTTCACGGCCTTCTGGGCGCCCCTACATCTCCTGGGGGTCGTGTCCAGCTGTGGGCCTCGATCTGGCAGCGGAGTTGCCCGAGAACGGCGCCGGGACCGGAGCGGAAGTGCAGCGAGGCCGGGCGGCAGCGCTGTGTGGCCTGCGGAGTTCGGCCAGATTGCGGGGAGCTGTGGGCCGCGGCGGCCTTGGGGGTGCTGATCGGGTCCTGGTGGACTCACGAGGAATCCTCTGATCGCAGCGGGGGCCTCCGGCGATGAAGCGGAGGCGGGGCCAGGGCGAGTAAGGGACGGCGTCTCCCGGCCTGCACCCTACGCAACACCGAGGATTGCGGCCTGGTCGCGGAGGCGGGCCGAGCTACGCCGGAGGTCGCGCTGGAGGCGACTGCTACTGCCGGGAGTGGAGGAGCCGGCTTGGGACATCTCGGCAAGGCCTGAAGGGGGGCACGGCCCAAAGTGGTGGGGGCTGTGACGCTCGACTCGCGACCTGTGCGAGTGCGAGGACTGCAACCGGGCGGCCACGCAGGAAGAGGAACGTGTGCTGTGGCCCATCGTGTGGGTGACGGTGATTGAGCACGGAGCGAGTGCCCCCGGAAAATCCTCGGACCAGTCGGCTCCCCTGGGGTAAGCTTTGTTCCCCCTTCCCCCCGCTGGAGAAGGCGAATCAGCTCGGTGCACTGGGCACCGCGCTTTAGAGGTGGCGGACGGTGCGGGGCTACGGTGCTCGGCGGGGGGTGACTGCGCGGCCTCAGAGCTGGGACCCACGGCCCTACAGTGGTGAGACATGAGCTGGAGGCCCCCAGCGGCGTGAAGGAACATTGTGCCACTCCCTGCACCGGCGCACTGTAGACACTTGGTCGGCTGTATCGCTGGGGCCTGGGATTCGCGACTGGAGGTGGGGGACTGCCTTCTCCCGGTCCGGCCTGGCTGCACACGGAGGACACGGGGTGGTGACGTCATATACCGCCTAGATCATCTACGTCCTTTGAAGGGTCATTGGGATAGCCTGTGGACACTAGGACAGCGCCCTGGACTAGGAAGGAGTGCGGTTACCTCAACGGAGCTCTGTCCTGTTGAATTGCGAACCTCTGCATTGACTTCCATACAGAATAGGGGGGCCGCGATGTCCTCCACGTTGCGCAAAGGGAAACCCGGCAAGGATGGCCAACCCAAGAGTTCCCAACAACCAGCGTCCCCTGGCCCTAGCGCTTCTCCCGGGCAGAAAAACGATGAGGCCCCTGCAACCAAGGCTTTCATGGCGGAACTCTTCGCTTCTATGAAGGAGGATATCTCTGAACAACTGCGCTCAACTGGCGTCGGATCTCCGTGAGGTGCGTAGGGACGTGGATGGAATCGGGGAGTGTGTGGCAACCTTGGAGGACCACGATCTGAGCATGGCTAATGATGTCCATCAATTGCAGCAGGATGTGCTTAGGCTCACGGAACAGAACTTAGACCTACAGGCCCATGCAGAAGATTTGGAGAATCGTTCCCGTAGGAACAACATCTGCATACGGGCGGTGCCATGGGACGGCGAAGCAGGCGATGTGCAGGCACTTTTCTTGCAGATACTGGGCGAGGAGGATTTGCATGAAATCAGGATGGACAGAGTCCACAGGGTAGGTCTGCCTAGGCGAGGTGGAGGGCCGCCCCCTGACATACTGGTCTGCGTGCATGATTTCCAGTTGAAGGAGCACATCCTGCGAAAAGCGCGGGACATTCTGTCCCTGCAATTCCGTGAGCACCGTCCTCAACTGTACCAGGACCTGGCGGCAACGACACTCCAAAAGAGACGCGAGTTCCGACCGGTAACCACCTTTCTGCGGGAGCATAACATTTCCTACTCGTGGGGTCATCCTTTTCGCATTGTCTTCAGGTGGCAAAATAAGCTGGCACAGATCCGCTCTCTCCAAGTGGCGAAAGAACTTCTGGGCATTGATGACATGACTCCTGCTCCTGGGGCTGGCAGCCCATCCCCGCGGAGACGGCGACGATCCTCCTCATGGCACAGAGTGGGCTGGGAGACAGGCCACAGACGGCCGGACCGTGCAACTAGCCTACAGGAGAGGGGGCGGCTGTGGCGTCAGTGGCCTCAGCGACTTTGATGTCCTCCCAACAAAGCTCCGGGCGGCCTGATCCTCGAGCTGATGGCCGTATGGTGCCTGAGGGGCATGTGAACTCAGGTACCGTGGGTATGTTTGTACTTTTTGAGAAGACACCCCGGACCGTGGCCCTGGGTGACCCCTTGGGGGGTTCCCGACCCCATCCCAGGGACTGTTCTACGGACTACTACAACCTGGGACTGTTAAGTACTTTTCTCTTGTTTGTTTGCTTGTTGGGGGGAGGGGGTGGGGGGGTGGAGGGTTCTGGGGGTGGATTGAGCGGGGGAGTAGTTGGGGGACGGGTTGGGGGTGGGTAGGGGGTGGTGGCGACCGATGGATGCTTGTTGTGTGTGTTATCCCCTCTGGAGGAGCGTCAAGTGGGCCTTTGGCTGCTGGGTTCTTGCGCGGATGCTACCACTGGGTTTTCGCTATGGTTGGAACTCTTTCTTACTGCTGTGTGATTGGGCCTTGGGGGTCATTGGGGCTGGGGGCAGGAGGTGGGAGAAGGGGGAGGAGGGACTGGTCGGGGAGTTGTGGAGGGGTGCTGGGGCCTGGGGGGACACCTGGATGCCTATGAGGGGGAGGGGGCAAGGACAGGTTACCACACCGAGTGCACAGCTACGGGGCCTGTTGATTCCTCATGCCTATTAGCATTGGCACATGGAATGTGAAGAGTCTCAACTCCCCGCAGAAACTTTGGAAATACTTATCTGACCATCACCTTGATGTGGTGGGCCTTCAGGAGACCCATCTGGCACGAAGGGATGAGCTCCGACTCTGACACAAACACTTCCCTCTCATATACAGGTCTTCCGCCCCCACCAAACATAGGGGGGTGGCTCTTCTCTTTTGGGCGTCCCCTCATTTCCAGCCTATAGGGGTGTGTAGTGCCAAGGATGGTCGATGGTTGATGGTGAAGGGGTTGCTGTACGGCCGATTGTGCACTTTTGTAGTGGTATATGTCCCCAATGCCAGGCAGAATAGCTTTCTTCAGGACCTGTTGGATAAGGTGGGGGATTTTGTGGAAGGGCACCTGTTCTTATTGGGGGATTTCAACATGGTCTGGGACAGGGACCTGGACTGCTCCCGAGCACAGAGGGCGGACACGGGCATCTTCTCCGCCGAAAAGCAACGTTTGGTGGGTGGATTGATTGAAGGCTGGCGCTTCCTGCACCCCCAAGCCCGAGCTTCTCCCACGTCCACCATACCTACTCTCGCTTAGACCATATCTTTTTGAGCCAAGTCCTTAGGGGAGACGTCCGTGACGCCAGCGTTTTTCCGCTCTCTGTGTCTGATCATAGCCTGCTGGTTCTCGGGCTGCACTGGTCGGTGGGAGGGGACGGTTGGCGGAAATGGTACTTTCCAGCTGCGCTGGTCCGGGACGATACCTCTTGCAGGGAGCTGAGGAAGGCCATCAGGGAGTTCCTGGCTCTTAACCCGGCTTCGGACACTTCTGTGTACAACAAATGGGACGCTTGCAAGGCTTCGCTGAGGGGCACTTGTTTGGGTCTCAATGCGAACCTCAATAAATTGAAGAGAAAAGAACGGGAGGACATAGAGGTGGAGCTGGCGGTGTTGGAACAGGCGCACAAAACGAACCCATCTAGGGCGACCCTCTGACAGCTGTCCGGGGGAAACTGAAGGCCCACTACAACAATAGGGCAGAGCTCACTCTCTTGAGACTGCGGCGTGTTTCCTATTCACAGGGGAACAAGGTGGGACGGCACTTGGCCCGACAGCTCCGGGATAAGAGAGAGAGGGAATACATTGGAGGGATTCAGGACCCGGCGGGGTCCCTGCAGCATCGGGATGCGGTTAAGGCGGATATCTTTGGCATCTTCTATGCCGCGCTTTATGAGGGCGACACTCTAGATCAGGAAGCCCAAGAGGAGTTCCTGGCTGGCCTCCCCATACCGCAGGTCTCTAAAGAGTGGAATGCGCTGCTGACTGTCCCCATTTCCAGAACGGAAGTGTTGGACGCAATTAAAGCCATGAAACTCCACAAGGCTCCGGGCCCGGACGGCTACACTGCCCTTTTTTATAAATCGTTTGCGACGGAATTGTGTGATTATCTAGTCTCCCTCTTCAATGAGATGGCGGTCACCGGGCGGACCTCTGGGACCATGGCAGAGGCCATGATAACCGTGCTCCCCAAACTAGGGAAGGATCTCTCCAGGTGCTCGTCGTATCGCCCGATAGCCCTCCTCAATATCGATGCGAAGTTGTACTCCTCTATCATTGCGCGCAGGATTCAGGACTCGATGCCGGCCCTTGTTCACCTGGACCAGTCCGGATTCATAAAGAGACGACAGACGCATGACAACTTAAGGCGGGTAATACATCTGATAGAGAAGGCCAGCAGGTTCCGCATCCCGACGATACTGGTGGGGCTCGACGCGGCAAAAGCCTTTGATCGCGTTGATTGGGGATTCTTGTTCCACACCCTGGGCGCCTTCGGCTTCTCACACCAGTTCATCACAATGATCCGTGCCAATTACAGCGGCCCCAGCTCTAGCGTGATGATCAACGGGCATTGGTCTGCTTGCTTCCCTCACTCGCGTGGAACGAGGCAGGGTTGTCCTCTCTCCCCTCTCCTCTTTGCGCTGAGTATCGAGCCTCTGGCTCTAGCGATACGGGAGAAGGAACAGATTAAGGGCCTTCCCTTTACGGGTGAGCAGCACAAAATCTCCCTCTTTGCGGACGACGTGCTGTTATCGGTGGGGGATCCAGCTCAATCGTTGCCACATATTCAGACGGTGCTCTCCGATTTTGAAGCGGTGGCGGGGTTCAAGGTCAACTTTGACAAATCATACATACTGAATCTGACTCTGCCACCAGTGGAAGTGGAACGGGTGCGCTTGCTCACACCCTTGCAGTGGGCATCCGCCTCTCTGTTGTACGTGGGAGTCCAACTGACGCCTATCATAGGCTCGCTGTTCTCGGCTAACTTCCCCCCAATGCTGGCGGCGGTTCGAGCGGATCTAGACCGGTGGAAGCCAAAATACATCTCATGGCTTGGCAGGATCCACGCTATTAAGATGGTCCTCCTCCCTAAATTCTTATATCTGTTCCAGGCTCTGCCCATCCCGGTGGAGTTAGATTTCTTCCGGCGCCTTAAAACCTTGATGCTGAGGTTTGTGTGGCAGGGTGGCCGGGCGCGCTTCTCTTTCGCGACATTGCGGAGGCCACGGAAGGAGGGAGGAGTGGGGCTTCCCGACATGCACCTGTACTATAAAGCCGCACAGCTGCGAGTACTGGTGGAATGGTCCCAGCAGTTCTCAGAGAAACACTGGCTACATATGAATAGGAGTGTGGCTGGGAGGTCAATGTGGGATTTGGCATGGAAGCCTAAGGGGGACCGGCACAAAAATGCCTATATCAGCACGCCCACTAGCACAGTCTTGAAAGTGTGGGACACGGTCAGCGGTGATGACCGCTGGACCACGTTTCCGTCCCCCTTTACACCCATACACTTTAACCCAGCCTTCCCGCCGGCCTTGAGAGAGGGACCCTTCAGACTATGGAGGGAGGGAGGCTGTAGAGCCCTCACGCATTTATTCCACGGGACGGAGCCCCTCACGTTTCATAACTGCATCCGAGACTACGGGATCCCGGCCACTGAACGCTTCCGCCACAACCAACTCCTCCACTGGGCAACCTCAGCAGGCGTGGGAGACGCTGCCACGAGGCCACCTTCGCCATTTGAGGCCTTTATTCTTCGCACCTCTACTATGAAGGGGACGATTTCCTTCTTATACGGGCTGCTGCTGTCCACTGCAGTATCTCCACGTCCCCGTTATATGGATCACTGGGAAGTCCTTCTAGGCCGAGACATTCCTGACGATGACTCGAAAGGTCTCTGGCGAGATATCGTGGCGCACAACCATTCGGTGGACCTCAGAGAGGCTCACCTAAAACTTATGTTCGATTGGTACCTCTATCCGTCCAAGCTGCATCGGATATTCCCGGCCTCCTCGGACAAGTGCTGGAGGGGTTGTGGTCTGTTGGGGGACTTCCGCCATATTTGGTGGGACTGCCCAACTATCTGCCCATTCTGGGCTGAGATTCTGTCCCATATCAAGGACATCCTGGGTTATCCGATTCCGGAATCGATGGCTCATGTCCTGTTGGGGCTCCGTGACCCGATGTTGGAACACCAAACTACAGCGGACAAACGTATTCTATGGCTCTGCCTTGGAGCTGCTAAGCTTATGCTAGCGGCAGACGCGAGACTATGGCGGCTGCTGAGCATGGAGAGGATGTCGGATATTTTCCTGGGAAATTTTTAAAATTTCATGTTCCGATGGGGCCCTCTGGTCCGCTTTCTATCACGAGGCCTGCCCTCTGCGGTCTGCCCTTCCGCGCTTCGTGCTCTTCACCTTTTCCAGATTTAAGCAGATGGTTGGATTGAGGGGCTTGGAGTGCATGTGTGTGAGGTCGCCACCACCCAGGGGGGGGGGGGAGGAAGGAAGTGGGAGGGGACTTAGTTGGGGTGTTGGTTTGTTATTTGTTGCGACACCGCATAGCATGTGGAGAATGACAGCTCTTAAGCCTTCTGTAGCACTGTTCCCCATTTGGGGTAGCCGCCACTCCTGGCAAGACTATTACCGGTCGGCTGACCGTGAAGGGGTTTGAACTTGTTTGTTTTCTTGCTCTTCGGCATGCATTGACTCTGAAGACTGCATCTTATCGTTACATTATGCTGCCTCCTTTGTTTGAGCATTCTACAGCACCCCCTGTGTGGGAATATTGTGGATTGTCGGCTGTATAATTTTTTGCCTTTCTCTCTTCTTTCTTCCTTCAAATTATAAATACAAAATTTTATGAAAAAAACAAACTATAGCATCAACTAATTGCAAAAATCACATTTAGTCAGAAACCCTAGTGACCAACATCTCGAGATATCAATTAACCTTCTTTAAAATTCATACTTTACAGAAGGGAACATCTTTTTTACCCACATATCATTCCAATGCACTGGAAGCGCAAATCAGTTTGTACAAATTTATGAGGACTCTGAGACTGAAATACTTCTTTGAAAATATAGTGGAACGCAAACAACACATGACGGCCAATACACTGTTGGGATTAAGGAATAAAAGCACATACGTCGCCCCCTTTAGTCACAAGGTATTGGACACATTTGAAACAGTAGTGCAACAAGACTTCCAGAAGATTTTCAAGAATAAAAAATCAAAGACAACGAATATCACCCAAAAAGAAAGAAGAGCACTCATCCAAATAGCTTCTAATCCAGAAATAACTAGTCCTCAAGCCGACAAGGGAGGCACCTTGATGACCATGGATACAGAATTTTTGGGGGAGAATGTCAACACGCATGTGCATGATACCAACGTCAACCTGAGAGTATTATCAGACCCTAGTAAAGAGTTTTTGGGAATACTCACAAAATTGATAAATAAGGCCTTTGAGGTTGGAAGCATCTCGGACGAAGAGAAGAACTATCTCATCAAAACACACCCGAGTATTTCTTACATATACATTATTCCCAAAATTCACAAGGATCCTCTCAAATTCCCCTTCAGACCTATAGTGTCCACGGTTAACTCAATCCATGAGCCTATCAGCAAATATCTGGACAAACATCTCCGATCTTTGGTAACGAAACATGTCTACATATCTTAGACATGAATGATTAATTGAATACCATGGGACGCATAGAACTGAAAAAATTTAGGGGCGTGGCCTGGAGGGCAGAGCAGATGGCTGCTTGACCCTGTCTCTCTGTCTCAGGTGGAGACGGAATGCGTGAATTCCGGAGATACTGCGATCAGCTGTAAACCGGAGTAACAGGATTAGTTATCTGAAGGAACGCTGCTCCTATGGGTGTCATTGTGACAACCATGGTGTGCTGCTTTGAACACAATTATCGTAGGTAACTTGGCCCCCGAGTGTGGACTCGCAAAGCACAAAATGGCGAATTACGAGGGATGTCTTTTTGGATCTCTTTGAAGGCCAAAATTGACCTGGACTACCCCCACAAGCACCCGATTCATAAGATTTTGACCGGACTCTCCTCCCCTCCAGTTCAGGTATTTACACCGGTATAGCTAAGTTTCAAGCTTTGCGGTGTTCTTTTCTTGTCGTGACCTGACCCTAAAATAGTGGATGAGAGTACAACGCGGACACTGTCGTTCCGACTGTGGTGATGATGGGGAGCGAGGTGGTTGCAGTACGGGGAGTCCGGGTGAAGCGCTGCGTGGAGGGATTGTTTCTTCCATCCCTGGTGTCTGTCATTGTATAGTGCCTGACCCTAAAATGGCAATCTCATGACAACGTGGGAAGCATAATTTTCCCCGATGATACAGTGCGCAAAGTCTGAGCGAGAAGGCAATTGTTCTCGAGGCAGCGCTTTATTGTGTGGCCAACTATGCCTCGACGGCGGCTTGATTGTCATTGTAAGTTGATCCTAGGATGGTGCCAGAAGCTCAGCCTTAAGTAGTATCAAGAGGTCACCTCAAATCTGCTTCCGCAACAAACTAGTACCCGGCCTTCTTCTTTCCCAAAGGTCCAAACCGCGAGGCGATCTTCACCATTGATAAGGTTACATCTGTGCATCCTGGAATGAGTGGGTGAACTATATTCCCTTATTGAGCTCAGCCTTTTGGTGTCAATACTCCTCTGCTAATTATTTTGATTACCTTGGCTGATCTCCCAAATATCTGTGAAATACCAGCACTTTCCATTGGATATTAAAGTTATTATCTATTGCAAAATGGTTTTGCTTATGTTCTCCTTAACAGCCAAACCGAATAAGAGGAGCTTCATGTGGTTAGAAGGACTCTGTGTACGCTGTGTATTTTGTCCAGTCACCCAAGGAAAAGTGGTCTTCGCAGCAGGTCACTTACCTTTGTTAATCACCAGGACTCAAATTGTACACCCAAGGCTACTGAGTCTGGCTTGCGCACTTATTGCATGTTACACTCTGTGTCTCATTTCTCCTACATTCGAGGTATGCAGGGATGGGTGGGAGAGGGGAGGGGGTTTGGGGATTCCCAATGTGTGCGTACTGAAACAGGGAAATGCGTGGATTGTAACTTGGGTATTCTCAGTTGTTTTCTATCCCTATCTTTATCTTTTTTCTTTCTGTCTCTTATTTCTTTCTCATTATTGTTTTCAACATGCTGTGTTTTGACTGAACAAGAATGCCATTGCGCTGTTTATTCATAATTGTTGTCAGCGCCATTACAATGTTTGTAAACAAGTCAAGTACTTCTTATGCATCTAATGTTTATTTTGTAATGCTTTATCTGTTATGTTGTTATTCAACACATCATATTCAACATAAGAGATTAACACATTTTGTCTACACTTACATATGTGATGGCTCAAACTAAGACATATTATATTACAGAAAATCTGAACATTGTCTCTTTAAATGTCAAAGGGCTTAATCATCAGATTAACCGCCAGAAAACGTTTGATTATTTAGCCAAAACTAAAGGGGATATTATACTATTACAGGAAACAAAGCTATCGGAAGAAGATGCTGCGTTTATTAAGCATAATTGGATATGGCAAGTTTCATGTTTGCCCGTGGATCATAGAAAGAGGGGAGTGATCCCCCTAACTAGGAAAGCCAATATTTTCCTGGAATCCCTATCACATGATAGGGAAGACAGATTACTGGTCACTCATCTGAAGAAGGGGGAAGAATCCATACATGTTGTAAATATATACGGCCCTAGCATAGATGAACCAAACTTTTGGGAGGGTATTTCGAACACTATAGATAATCTCCCCCAAAATGATCTCATCATAGTTGGTGGCGACTTCAACATCCTGTTAGATTTGGTAAATGATTGCCAATCTACATGCAAATACCATGTAAAAAGATCGCAGGGCATAGTTCAAAACATATTTTCTAATTTCAACCTTAAAAACACCTGGCGCCTTCAACACCCAGACTCCAGAGATTACACTTTTTACTCTGCTTCACATAATTCATACACGAGATTACATACTTATATCCGGTTCATTCACGCATTTAATTGATCACTCCGATATATCGCCCAAGCTGGTATCCGAACATTCTTGTATTAATGTCAAATTGGTTGGCAGTCATAATGAACCCTCACTCAAAAGATGGTGTTTTAATAACTATATCCTATCAGACCCTGAAGACAAAACAAAAATTGAAGAGGCAATTTTAGACTATCTCAAGCTTAATGATCTCCCAGAGACCAACGGAAACACTCTTTGGGACGCATTGAAGGCAACCATCAGGGTGGTCATTATTGAAATTAAACCAAAATCAATAAAAACCTTAATTCTGAATTAGTTAAGTTAGAACATGAAATTAAAAGCCTGGAGTCCTCTCATGCCATTTTGTTAAATGATAAAAAGATGTTTAACCTTCTAACACAAAAGAAATATGAATATAATAACATTTTGAGAAACCGGAAAGGTGTATGGGTGAACAGATTTAAAGCCCTTAAACTCTGTGAAGCTAACAAAGCGGGTAAAATGTTGGCTTCCTATCTTACTCTGTAGATGTAGACTAGCACACCAAATTTTTCATTAATACCTACTTTAATCTATTAGAATCAGTTTGTTGGTGAGCAACCTCATGTAGGGAGTGCCCAACCCCCTTTAATAAAGCACTGTCGAGGCCAGGAGTCACCTGGTCTATGAGATGCTCAACCCTCGTCCCCAAGGTTTCAAGAGCTAAAAAATCAATTTACCATTTGTAATTTGTAACTGGGTTTTGTATCGCGCCAACTCACCGACAGGTCTCAAAGCGCTACTGACCAAGTACAGCGACAAAGATGAAATAAAAGTATAGAGGTGTCTAATCTAGTAGCCGACTATTGAAATGGGAATGCGTCTTTAAAAAGTAAGGTTTTTAAGGACTTCCTAAAATGGAGAAGATTGGATTTTCTGCGAAGCGCCTCCGGTAACTTGTTCCAACACCATGTACTCCTAATGTTTAAAAAAAGGTAATAAATCCAAAATAGAATCAACATCTAACTGTGTGACTTTCAATATTATATTTAAACCACTTCAGTTCATTTTTTCTCCAAAATTTTAAACACTTGAAAACAAAATGTGTTTATGTACAGTTATACTGTCACGATGTGTCTTAAACAACAAGCAATCGCAAATTAAGGTGTTGTTAAAACATTTACAAACTCAAAAAAACACCCAATGCATTTCAGGTCTGCTTTGACCCTTCTTCAGGGGTTACAAACAATCGTATTATTTTCAAACTGTTAACACAGTAAACAAAATTCCATTAGACATTCATCCAGGTCGTATTATGTGTGGTCCGTCTCCGCTGTCGCTGTAAATAATATGTCCCAAATAAAACATATGGGAGAGCTTAATGATTTGTGGGTTGCTATTTATATATACTAGGAATCAATTGGGGTGGTTTGCACATGCAAGGTAACCCTGTGATCAGAGGTCAAACTATCACCATAACAAAGTGTGATGAAACCCGAGATTAAGTGAAGCGGGAAGATTCCCTAGTCACATTGGTTTCAAAGCACCGCACCCGGTTGCCTGGTTTGTATTCAAGTTTTGATTCTTCCTGCCAATATCATGAGTATATAGTTCAGTTACGTGCATAGCTCAGTACTGCCCGAGTGTATGAGTGAATAAAAAAAAACATATACCTTAATGGTTGATGCCAAGGCGTATCGAAGATAGTGTAGTGCTCTCAGGAATTGCGCGTAGTATGTATCGGTCCAATGGTGTCCCCACGAATTTTAAAGCAGCCGCGTGATTTGTCTAAAAAGTATTGGAAAGCCCAGATTACAAAACGCCTTCCAAAAGAAGCATGTATTAGACGCGAACTGGAAATCCCGAAATAAACCATTTCGTGTTTACCTGCATCTGGGAAAGTACCGTTCAGTAGACGCCGTCCATCTCGTCCGCACACTATTGCTCTGCCCAAACGTTATCGATGGTCCCGCCTCTGACGTTGTGCGTTAAAAGTGATTCCTTCCCCAAATCACGTGGGGTTTGAAAAAAACTTTGAAGTGTAGCTTGATTAATGTGACGTTACATCACCAATACTATGAGCTTACGTGTATCATATTAACGTTATGTAAAACATGCACGCAATGTGTTTAGAAGACACCAGATGATAGAAAGTGAACGTTATGCGCGTGAGCTTTAAACAAGCTTATTGGAAAAAGATGATGTTTACCGAAGGAATATATTCTGTATTAAAAGCATATGTCTTTCTGTCTTCCTTTCTCTTTTCCTTTTCTTGTCTTTTCCTCTCCTCTTATATTATAATTTACCTATTATTCTTTCTTATTTTATCTTATATTGGAATATGGAATATGTTATTCTTTATCTCCTCATATTTGCTATATCTTATGTAAGTTTCATTATCACTTATATTTTCATCTGTTTATCATTATATCATTTTACTTTGTCAACACATTTGTATTTCTATCTGCAATTTTCAATAAAAAATTTCAACACAAAAAAAAAAAAAGCATATGTGTGGATAAATGTATCATACCCCGGTGTTATGAAGGGTACCTATGTATGATGGAGACCCTGAGATACACTTAATTTCACTCTTAGATGACTATGCTTAAACCGGTGTTGTATATTAAAATCATATACAAACCGTTATGTACCCCTGACAGGGGATCCAACTCATGTGCAAAACCCCTTACAAAGGATAATTCTCATCATAAAATATAACCCACAAGTATCAATATAAACATGAAAAAGATATACTGATAATCCAATTGAAGGGAACAATGTATAAAAGAGCTATAATCATTTAAACAAAGCATAACATTTCGTACTGATCATTGAGACCCCCAGGATTCATCCAAGTGGTTTCCCTCCTAGAAATCATTGTATGGTAATCCTTGCCTACTGTTTTCTCGACTACCTCCAGAATTGTGAATCTTATTTGAGGAATGGTGTGTGTGGCCCTGACCCAATGTGTGGCCAGGCTGGATGTCAAATGCTTATTACGAATGGAACTTTTATGCTCAATGATGCGAGTTTTGATTTTGCGGGATTTCCTTCCAACATATACTAACCCGCAGGGACATCGAATTGCATATATGACACCCGCTGTGTTACAGTTAGATGTGTGTTTCAAGGAAATCATTTGACCCGTTTCGGGATGTGCAAACAGGTTACCCGTGATGACATTGCCGCATTGTCCACAATTCCAACATTTTTGCATGCCTTTAAAGACTTTGGGCTCGATGTAGGTGGCAAATACCGGTCGGAAACGGCCGAATTCGGCCGTTTCCGACCGGTATTTGGCATCTTGAGATGTAGGGGGCCAGATTTGATAGATTCTGTAAATTTACCGAATCGGTAAATTTACAGAATCTGTAAAATACCGAATCGGTATTTTTACCGATTCGGTAATTCCCAGATGTAGGTTGGACTCTTCTGTGTCCCAAAGGCCCTACAAATTCGGTATTTTACCACCCAATCCAATTGGGTGTTAAAATACCGAGTTCAGGTGTGCATGCACATGTGTGCATGTACACCTAGCCATGTGGCAGACAGACATGCCCTTAGGGCATGTCTGTCTGCCACATGGCGCACATGCCTATTTTTGGGGTGCCAGAGGGTGTCAAAGTGACACCCCCTGCACCCTTGATAAATTCGGTATTTACAGATTCTGTAATTACAGAATCGGTATTGCCCATTGGTTCCTATGGGCTTTAAGGCCCATAGGAATCAATGGGCAATACCGATTCGGTATTTACAGATTCGGTAAATACTGAATCTTAACAATTCGGTATTTACAGAATCTGTAATACCTACATCTCCCCCCTTCATATTTACCGACTCTTAAATACCGAATCGGTAAAATTCGGTATTTAAGAGTCGGTAAATATGAATTACCTACATCTGGCCCTAAGTGTTCAGAAACTGGTCTCTTCTTCAATAATTCTCTTATGTTTTTAGCTTGATTACAGGCGAATAAAGGTAATCCCTCAAAAAGGCCAGCGAAGTCTGGTTCTTGTAGGATAATCTCCCATCTGTTGCAAACAATATTCCTAATTCTTGCGGCTTGTGTGGATTGCTTTAAAACAAAAAACATTTGTTTGTTTGGTGGTTTCTCCACTTTTTGAAGTAATGTCAATCTTGTTTTAGTGGCAACCTTTTGTCTTGCGGTATCCAGAATAGCTTCCGGATATCCTTGTGATTTGTATCGAACTAATTGTTGTTCAATTAGTTCAGTTCTTCTACTTGGGTCAAAGGTGATTGGCTTGATACGTGTCATTTGAGATACTGGCAAATGATCCTTCAAGGATCTGGTATGTGCACATGAATAATGCAGTGCATTATTCACATCAGTAGGATTCCGATAAACAGTGCTCTCAAAGCAATCCACTGTTTTATATATTTCGATGTCAAGGAATTGGATTTTATCCAGGGGTATTTTATAGGTGAATTTAATCCTGGGATTGTTTGCATTCAGTTCCAGAATACTCCTTGTTAATGTCTCCATGTCACCTTTCCACAGTAATAGAATGTCATCAATAAACCTCACTAATAAAATGATGTGACAGCGCTTAGATACCTCTGGGTGATATAGCGCTATATAAGCTTATAACATAACATAACATAACATAACATGTTGTTCTGCCAAATGGGGTCATTGAGGATATCTGTGTCCTCAAACTGTGCCATGAATGTATTGGCATATGAGGAAGCACCGGGAAACCCCATGGATGTCCCGGTGCGTTGAAGGTTGAATTGATCCTGCCAGTGAAAGTAACTGTGGTACAAGGAGAAATGGAGTAGTTCCAACAGGAACACACCCATGTACTTGTCCATGTCAGATTGTAATAGACACCACTCTACTGCTTCGAGCCCCTCATCATGTGCAATGGAGGTATATAACACCACTACATCAATAGTACAAAAAATAGTAGAAGGGGTAATCAGATGTCATATGCTTTCCAACTTATGTAAACAGTCAGTTGTGTCCTTGAGATAAGTGTGCCACTGCTGTACCAACGGTTGCAAGTGAAAATCTATGAACTGACCAGTCGGTTCATGGATCGACCCACATCCTGCCACGATGGGGCGACATGGTGGGTTGCTGGCGTGTTTATGAATTTTTGGCAGCATATAAATATGCGGAATCTGTGGATTAGAAGTCAATAGGTGTTTTTTTGTGTTGGAATCAATCACTCCTGCCTCTTCTTCTTTATTGACCAAAGTCTCCAAGGTTTTGATGAACTCTTTGGTTGGATCTTGGGATAATGGAATGTATATATCTATGTTTTGAACATGCTTGTCCACTTTTTGAGTGTAAAAGGACGTGTTCATCATGACGCCTTGGCATCAATCATCAAGGTATATGTTTTTTTATTCACTCATACACTCGGGCAGTACTGAGCTATGCACGTAACTGAACTATATACTCATGATATTAGCAGGAAGAATCAAAACTTGAATACAAACCAGGCAACGGGATGCGGTGCTTTGAAACCAATGTGAGTAGGGAATCTTCCCGCTTCATTTAATTTCGGGTTTCATCACACTTTGTTATGGTGATAGTTTGACCTCTGATCACAGGGTTACCTCGCATGTGCAAAACACCCCAATCGATTCCTAGTATAAGTAAATAGCAACCCACAAACCATTATTTTCTCTCATCTGTTTTATTTGGGACATATTATTTACAGTGCCAGCGGAAACGGACCACACATAATACTACCTGGATGAACGTCTAACGGAATTTTGTCTACTGTGTTAACAGTATGAAAATGTTACGATTGTTTGTTACCCCTGAAGAAGGGTCTAAGCAGACCCGAAATGCATTGAGTGTTTTTTTGAGTTTGTAAATTTTTTAACAACACCTTAATTTGCGATTGCTTGTTGTTTAAGACACATTGTGACAGTATAACTGTACATAAACACATTTTGTTTCAAGTGTTTAAAATTTTGGAGAAAAAATTAACTGAAGTGGTTTAAATATAATATTGAAAGTCACACAGTTTGATGTTGATTCTATTTTGGATTTTTTACCTTTATTTAAACATTAGGAGTACAAGGTATATTGATTTTTGAGCTCTTGAAACCTTAGGGACAAGGGTTGAGCATCTCATAGACCAGGTGACCTCTGGCCTCGACAGGGCTTCCTATCTTAAACATAAACAAAATCAAAACTTTATTTCATCAATCAAAGATAGTAATAACCAAACGCATACTAACCAAAAAGATATATTAAACACCTTTAAATCTTACTATGACGTCTTATCTAAAAATGATCAAGAATTTAAATCAGATGATTGTACCCAGTACTTAAACAAACTGAACCTGCCCCAACTGAACGAAACAGATAAACTAGCCTTAGGGAAACCAATCAGCGCACTGAAAGTGACAAATTTGATTAAATCCCTGAAAGACAATAAAGCTCCGGGTGCTGACGGGTTTACTGCCACTTTTTATAAAACGTTAACAGACCTATTGCAACCAACTATGGTAAAAGTATTTGACAATATAGCTAATAAAGGTCACACGACTAGCTCCATGACAGAAGCTTACATAATAGTTATACCTAAAGAAGGGAAGGATTCCAGATTACCAAAGAATTATAGGCCAATATCTCTTATTAACGTTGATTGTAAAATGTATGCAAAAATTTGCCACAAGACTTAACACAGTTCTTCCACATTTAATAAGTAATTCTCAAGTGGGATTTCTTAAAAACCGTATTTCTAATGATAATACTCGCTTGTTATGCCATGTTTTGGAAAACGTTGTGGTTGTGTGTGGTTTTGTGTGTGTGGTTGTATGTGTGGTTTTGTGTGTGGGTGTGTGGTTGTGGTTGTGTGGCTGAGTGTGTGGTTGTGTGTGGTTTTGTGTGGGGTTGTGTGTGTGGTTGTGTGTGTAGTTTTGTGTCGTTAAGTGTGGTTATGGTTGTGGGCGTGGTTGTGTGTGTGGTTTTGTGTGTGGTTGTGTGTGTGGTTGTGTGTGTGTGGTTGTGTGTGTTTGTGGTTGTGTGTGTGCGTACTGTAATCCATGCAAGTTGTGTGTTGGGAGCAATTAAATTAGGCCTGATACCAATTTGTATAGTTGGTAGGCATTGGCGAGCAGAGTGAATACGTGGTCGTGCACGGAAGAGACTACAAAGTTTGAGACCAATAAGTTTATTCATAAGACTAATAATAATAATAAGACTATTTTGATGCAACTCGAAAAAGTTTGCACACGATGGTGATTTACATTTGGATTCAAACGAAAGTGAAAGTGATCGGACGGAGGCAGAGGGGAAAGCACAGGAAATAAAAACAAGCAACGTAATGACCTGTGACAGAGGAGACAGATGGCGGCAAAGGAGACAGATGGCGGCTGGGGGAGTGCATGCTCGCGTGCACTCAAGCTTTAAGCCACAGGCAGCACTTTGAAAAATCACCTACTAAATGTCTAGGGCAGACCAGCGCATACGCTGGATCAGGTGAGACCTAAAAATAGGAAAATGGGGCTACTTAACTACTTAAGGTAGACAAGAAACTCAATTCAAGCATAAAGGGATCCAAGATGGAATCTTTATTTTATAATCGTAATACTCTATATAAAGGGAAAAGTTTACATTTTGATACTTGGATTAACTAAAGTATATTCTTCCCCTACCAGCTAGAACACGCTTCATATCCGATTACATTTACGGAGCTTCAATACAGATACAAATTAGACAACACTGAATTTTATAACGTTTTTAAAGTTAGAGAGGCACTTTCAAAATCCAAATTCCAACAGTCACCCCTATCCGTACCTCTTTTTGTGTCACAGATTAATAAACTAGGCCACCAAGTATCACACATTTACAAACTCTTTCGCCCCAAAAGCTCGAATCTCAACAAAATCCTTTTAGCTTCCTGGGAGACACACTCTTTTAACCCATTACCCGAATCTCCTTGGCCTCAAGTATGGAGTACCACAGCCTGTAATAAAATGTCCCCAGTCTTGTCTCAAACTAAACTCTGGCTACACTCACAAAATCTTTGTGATGACCCTATTTGCTGGAATTGTAAAGAAGAAAATGGCGATCTAGCCCATCTTATATTCAATTGTAAAGCTGTCTTTTTTTTTGGTACAACGTATTTGATTTTCTCTCAAATCTATTCAATTGTAAGTTAAAAAGAGAATTCACCACTTTAGTAACTGGTTTTCTAACAGTGGTTATACGTAATGATGCAGATAAAGTCCCATTAGACCTCTTGTTCATATCAGCAATAAAATGGTATTAAATAATTGGAGAGATACACATAAGACCTCATATAATGGGTGGATGAACTGGATTATTCACTTCAGGGGCACGGATAATATCACTCTACAGAATTCTCAGTGGAAACCCTCGACAAGATCTATGTGGAATACTCTAGATACATATTTTACCACACATAAACAACCGTGATTACTTAGGTAATATCTTTAAAAGGTTATTTCACAATATCCTTTTATCCATCAAACAATTTTATTTTTTAAAGATGCATAAAATACAGTTTGGTTCAAATTACATATTAATCTTATTAATTGTTGTTGGTGCAGTACTTTTTTTCACATATGTATTTAGTTCCAATATCCAGATGAAGCAGTATGTTTCTAATCGGTTTGGTATAGATTATTTTATTATTAGTAGTTTTCTTCCTTTATTCTTTAGTATTTCTTCATTCATAATTTTTTCTTTTTTTCCTTCCTTCTTTTCTTCTTCTTTCTCGTTTTTTATTATTGTTCATGGTTTTTGGATCTTCACCTATAAGTGTACAATATTCTATTTTCATTGGTGTTTTGTATTTACATATTTTGTTTATATATAATTTGACATAATTCTTGTGGTTAGATTGCTAAATTATATGCTCCACCCAGAAATAGCACTGAGTCAAGAGTGCAGTTTTGCATACTCTATAGTAATTTGTTTTGTTCAGAAAATGTAATAAAAATATTTGAAATAAAAAGAAATGCTCTCTTTCTAAAGTGACCACCTGGAATTGGATCCATTCAAAGATGTGATACTATGTACCATAGATGATAAATCCCTGTACACGTCGATCCCTCATAATTCAGGATTATTGGCGGTGGATTCAGGACAAATGAAGACTTGAAAATATTCCTTATGGAACTATTTTCTTTCACGCTTTATTATAGCTATTTCAAATGGCAGGATGAATTTTACATCCAACTCTCGGGGACATCCATGGGAAATTGTGCCACCCAATCTTCTGCAAACTTGTTTATACACAGATTCGAATTAGGTAACATCTTGAGTCAACAAGAGTGGCCTGAAAACCTTGAAATGTACAGGAGATAAATTGACGACAGTTTTATTCTGTGGAAAGGATCTGAGGAAGATTTGTCACAAGCAATTGAGAAATTAAATGTAGTTGATGACAGAAATGAATTTACTTAAACCTTAAGTACAAATAATATCACATTCCTGTACGTCCAAATCACCAAAACAGACAATTTAACCACTAGTGTTTTTACCACACCAACCGATCGCAATAACTTATTGCACTACTTGAGTTTCCATCAGTAATCATTCAAACAAATTTACAATATTCACAACTGTTAAGACTAAAGCGAATTTCTTCCAATAATCAATTCCACAACAACAGCTCAGTCATCATGGTACAGAAGTTTAAACAAAAAGGTTACCCAAATCAAATCTTACAAGAAGCTATTCACAAAGTTGAACCAAAAACACAAGGGTACTTATTGACAATCCAGGAAAGGAGTAAAAACAATTATGAAAATCGAATGGCCTTTGTATCCATATTTTCAACGCACCGTCACAGCATCAAAAAAGCAATACCTTTGCTAAGAACAGAGAAAGAGTTTGAAGGTTTGTTTGATAAATAACCTAGATTTGCCTATCTTTGCACCAAGAACCTGGGACAACTTTTAAATGAAAGTTCGGATCAAGAATCCAAAATTCATTGAGGAACCTTGCCATACATGAATTGTGACAACTTCAACTCCATTATAAAAAGTATTATATTGATACACCCAACTCGAGGCACAAAGATTAAACTAAAAGTAACAGCTACATGTGATTCCAGTAACAACCCATGTTACTGGACTGGACAGTAACATCCCATGTTACATGTCCATGTGGACTCGCGATGTGGGAAAGACAGGGAGAGAAATACCGACACGCCTGATGGAACATAAGAGTAACATACGGACGAATAATCAAAAATCCACTGTAGTGGTTCATTTTAATTCCCATCAACACAACATCAGCCAACTCAGGTTTCTAATCTTCGAGCAAATTCCAGTTAAGGCCAGCAGAGATAACAGCAAATTTCTACTACTAAAAGAAATTTATTGGATTAACCGACTGGATACAGTCAACCAGAATGAGCTAATGGACCTTAGTTGTTTTTTATGAATTGATATCAACTCTTGCAAAATACGTGACATACCATGGAGGTAGTGGAGGCAAGACATGTTTTGAAGTTTACTTCAAATGGTGGCAGTAGTATATGTTGTAGACTCTTATTGTGACATCATAATATCCGTGTATACCCACTTATATTTCACATTACGTGTTATGTTTCATCAGAAAGCACATATTCTTCACCAGAATACACACATTCTTATTAGTATGCGGGTGAAAGACATTAGTTAAAATAACAGAATTGGAAGAATTTTCTTAGTACCAGGTTCTCTAAACTTTATTGGTAACACATACATTTTACAACCATAGAAATACTGAATTAACATTTATACACATTAGGCAGAAATTAACTATCAGTGATTTATGGCGAACTTTTTACTGTGTAAGCATCAGATATATTAATCCTAGATATGCTTCTTGACAGCTCGAGTACGCGAGTAAACAAAGTATTGTTTTTTTCTGGATATAACTTTATTGTTGTCTCCTTAACGAAACACATTTGGTACATTATTCATACCGTGTTTGTCACTAGTTGCATCAAGGATCTGTTTATATTTGACATTTGAACGCACGAAAATGCTTAATCCTTAACAATAATCAACTCATGTACACAACTACATATCCCGGCACAAAAGCTGTTTCACTTCCGGGGGAGTTACAGGGATTAAATCCGGGTCAGCGCTCACATTCACTTTACAGGAAACTGACAACGCAACACGCTGCATCGGTCTACCTCAATCGACACACCAAGATTAACCACAGAAGGTGTTGTCACAGTGCAACGGGATATTAATACGGATGGGGGTTTATTTGGTATACCGGTATACCGATGAGGAGTGTTAACGGATGGGTCACTATGAATTTATGATGGTAAGGCATGCCAAGTATTGGATACAGTACTCCAGGGCTCGAAAAACCTAAAAATGCTCACTAGACCTGCAGGTCTAGTAACTTCAAAAATCTACTCAACCTAACTGTAATGCACTTGACCACTGTGAGCAAATGTGACAAGTTAACAAGATTAAAAGGCATTTTTATTGCTCATTCACTTTGTGAGCAATAAAGCTGGCTTTAAATCTTGTTATCTTGATACATTTGCTCTGCTTTCCGAGTCAGAAGTAAATTGTCAGTCTTCCTTCCTACTCCCCAGAAAGGGTGAGTAGGACCTAAAAATAGCTCGTCCTAATTAACTCTGGCTCACATATACAAGCAGGCGTTGGATTTTTAACGCCCTGTACACTTCTTGTTCACAGTAAATTTATTAGTTCACCTGGTTCATAACAGGAATCTTACATAAATTAAGACGCGACTTTGCATGTTTTTTTTTACTGCAGTGCACTATTTTACCTCCGCCATAATAAATCGATCTGTCATCGGTTTCAACCACATTCTATAGGAACCTGAATGTATTCCCACAGAAGGATACAGTTCATCGTTTTACCCAGAAACATCACATATTGATTCACAGGTCACAAGAGCACATTCGAATGAGTATACTTACAAAGAACCTTAGCAAACCAATATCACAGATGTTATCTAAATCACATAGTGATATTTTTAAAAGTGGGATAATTGTCCTGGATTCATACTGAGGAAAGTTTCTTCTATGTTTGTAGGACTTAGCCCATGATGAAGGGCACAGCCCAAAATGCATTAGGCATATTAGTGTTAAGACACATAGTCAAATTAAAAACAGAAGAAGCTGGATACTTTAAACTGAAATGAAAAAGACATCCAAAAGAAAATAAAGGACATTTTTTGGAACTACATGGATTCTTTTTTTTAATTATTTGAATCACAAACCAGAGTGCAGATTGGGGATGTTCCCCACATGTTGGGGATATCACATTCAGTTCGTTCATACATACCTCATACTCAGGAGGATTAACCAATCAGCACCAAAAAAGACAGTGCTTGATTAACTAAACTACATGTGTGTCTCGTCATTATTTGAATTTATTTCAACTTCACCAAGAAACTAGTCATATTCAAACCGACTAGGATCCTAGACGTACATGGAGGGAAACATGATGTCTACTAACGTCAACTTAAGTACTTCCCCAATACTATCAGAATAACAAACAATACTTCTCACAAGAAAGCTCATAGCCTCCTGCCTCGTAGAAGGACACTGCAAGATCATTACAAAATTCAGAAACTTGATTGCCATTGTAGATGATCTGATGAAAGTGTAGCAAATGTGTCACAGTAGCCAGTCATTGAAGAGAAAAAGCCCTGGATCTCTTTAAAGACCTTGTCAGGCACAGGCTCTAACCCTTATTGTCTCTTGCTGAAAGTTCACAGCTGGTCAATGCCTAGGTCTAAATAAATGTTACGTTTCGCTTCTAGTGTTGTCTTAACAAGTGCAATCTCTTTGATTCAATCCAGTTCCAAAAGATGTGAAGATTATTTACATTAAAAATGGATTTTCTTATCAAGATCCATTAAAACTCCCATGCAGCTAAATAAGACCACGCCAACTCAGCCAACTCCTGCTAACAGCCCTCAAAGCTCACTTAAGGACAATGTCGGCATGATGTAGTACCAAAGACCCATTTATCGAATCATAAGCCCTCCATCCCCTCATACACTCACACATTTACTATCAGCAAGTACTTCACAACAAATGCTGCAGCTGGAAGCTTCAAGGCACTGAAATTTTCTGAGCAGCCTGAAGAAAGCTCATTACAATACAGCAACACCATAAATGTAGCCTCCACCGGAAACTGAGCTCTCTTCACTACTTGTGAGTCTACGAAAGTTTCAACACTGGAAAGCCACTGTTATGAGAAGATAGTGTGCAAGATACTACTTCAGTACTTGCAACTAGATTTCAGGCACTCAGTGCAGAAAGGGGCATACACCGAAGCTACATCCAAGCAACATCATCCCTGCATTCTTCTCCTTGTGCACCCCCATGGTATTTCATATATTTGCATATTCAAGAGCACATTTTCATTGATAAAAGAATGCTGCATTAAGTATTGCTTGTCCGGGTATAACATATAACATGTGCCTTTTTGTAGTTTGATAGCACATGAATTATGTATCTACATGTTTTCATATGATTTCTAATGTCTGATAGAATTGGGTGACGGTGCATCAAGATTAATATGCTACTTTTTGCAATTTGAATAATTTATTGTGATGCCTGCCCTTTTAAAAATATTCAGAGTGTATTTAAGTCTGCTACAGAAAAGTGTTAGGAAAAGAGGAATCTTAAACTTCGTGGGAGTTATGGTTTGTGCGTGCTGAGATGCAAACATCCTCAGAGAAGGACATTAGCTTCTAGGAGCTTATCTGCTCACATGTGAACACCACAGCCACGACAGAGAGAGGCCAAGAACAATCTTCTCGACAAACAAAAAAACAAGCTTTTTTTTCTTGTTCGGGTAAGGTATTTGGGAGTTAGGCCAACTCAAGGAAGTGAGACAGGAACTTTTTGGTGCTAATACAGCTTAGCCAGCGTCTAGAGAAGGAAAGCGCTAGTGAACTACCACTAGTAACATCAGCCACTGAACTTACGAAGCTCTGTAATATTTTGTATATTTATTACTTTCATTGCCAGTTTATAATTCCCATTATCATTACACCTATAACCATTATCATCACTATTATGGACTTTTGTAATAAAGTCTTAAAATGTAACTATATTGTGATTTTCTTATGTGTGCCCATTCATAGTGAAAGGACTAACAAGCAAATCATTATGTAAATCTCACAGGTCTGGTTGTTGCAGGAACACACCATCTTCATGTAATGTGCTGTCCCAACGGGTTTCCTGCCTCAGGTTGGAAAGTGGGCACTGAGCCTGCACTTGGCCAGGCGATCTAAAACTGTGCTGTAAAGTAGACAGCAAAAACATATCACTAACGCTAGTAATCTTAAATTTCTTCACGAAGCTCTAGGAGCACTCCTAGCAGACAAGAACATCACGACCCTCAAAGTGTGGACAACAGCCACCTACATCTGAAGGCTTTTTCAGGCACTACTAATGCCCACCAGAAGTACTGCTGCATAACAACTTAAAGATTAGATGTCGAAAAACGACTTCAAGTTCTCTCACATAAAGATGGAGCGTAGGCATGTCGACACTGAAAGCAAGCAAGCCTTAAGTTCAAGATAGTCTTTCTACAATGTACCTCACCAGCTTCCCACCTATTGCAGATCCTGACTACTGACTTCAGAAGGTATGTTACCTTTACAATGTGGGCTTTATTATGTATTGGATTTACTCTACAGTAATTTCTCCGCATACACCTTAACTACACTAGGGGCTCCATTCCGATCCGGTAAAAAAATCCACCGTACGATTCGTATTCGTAGCCCTTTCCGTACGAATCGTACCCGTCCGTCCGAGTCGCGTAGTACGATCCGCATTCCGTGAATCCGTCCGAATCGTCACGATCCTTACGTATTGCAAGGCTGAGACTGTGAACCGTACGACTCGTACACACGCCGTACGACATGACGAGATTGATCCGGACCGGGGAATCAGGATGAGATTCGTACGGTCCACGTCAGGTAAGGGCGATTCGTACGGAAAAGCGCACGATTACATACACCCCGTACAGCGCGTACCCCCCCCGTGATTGCAGGGGTACGGCACGTACCCCTGCGATCATGGGGTGCACTAGCCGTACCCCCATTGTACGATCGGTGTACGATCGGTGTACGAGCCGTACCCCCATTGTACAATCGGAGTACGAGCCGTACCCCATGTACGATCGGTGTACGAGCCGCACCCCCATCGTACATGGGGTACGGTACATGGGGTATGGCTCGTACACCGATCGTACATGGGGTACGGCTCGTACACCGATCGGTGTACATGGGGTACGGCTCGTACACCGATCATACATGGGGTACGGCTCGTACACCAATCGTACACCGATCGTACAATGGGGGTACGGCTCGTACACTGATCGTACAATGGGGGTACGGCTCGTACACCCCATGATCGCTACCCCTGCGATCATGGGTGGTACGCACCGTACCCGGGGGGGGGGGGGGGGGGGGGGGGTTCCGTACCTGTTTCGGCACAAACTCTGCTTTTACGGCTGTTTTCAGCTCCCGTAGAAAAAGGGTCGTACGGTGCGTACCAGACACGTATCGTACTTGCTGGGTCGTAAAAACCAGCCACGAACCGGACAGATGTCCCGTACAGCAGGTTCCGAGGGAGAATCGTATGGAGATTAGAGTCGTAAGGTGTCTTGTACGACTCGTACGGGGTACGGCTCCTGGTACGAATCGTACTTTCTCGTACGTACGGGGGACGTTGCAGGGTACGATTCGTACGGGAAAAACGCTCCGAACGGCTATTCGGAGCGGTTTTTCCCGAATAGGAATCGACCCCTAGGTTTACCCAACAAATGTAAGGAGTAAAAGAAGATATATTTTCTTACAAAAATAATGTGTCATATGTAAGGTATTTCAATTTACTTTACAAAAAGGTGGAGCGGGGGATTTAGGACCCTATCCTCCAAAGTAAAGAATAAAAGGATTTACATTAGTTGCAGAATTTATTATTTTTGGGTAATATATATATATATATAAACGACAATATGTTTGTTTGTCCTTTATGCATTAATACACCATTCATCCGATCGCCATGAAACTTTGGGAAGTTGTTGAGTACACTCCCGCGAAGGTTTCTGGCAACCCCCCCCCCCCCCCAAAAAAAACAATTTGTTAAATATCGGCCCCCCCGCCCCCCCAGGGCCCTCATAATTTTTCCAATACTGAACGTTTATAGTTTACGGTGCGACTCGCTTTTGCAATGCCCATTAACAAAGCAAAAGGACAATCGCTGCAAGTGTGTGGACTAGATATGGAGAATCCGTGCTTCTCACATGGACAACTGTATGTGGCCAGCTCACGCGTCGGAAACCTTCTGATTTATTCGTGTAAGCACCAGACGGAAAAACAAAACATACTGTGTATCCACAAGCACTCGAATAAATAAACAGAATTAAAACAACACTTTAAAATGTTTTCCATATTAAAATGAATAAGTTTCAATAAAAATGACACAATGTAAATTGAATGTTATCATAACAGGTTTCATTAAATTTCCTTTCTTCAGAGATCGCAGCAACGCGCGACGGGTAAGCTAGTGTTCTATAAAATAGGTTTAAACAAATTATTATTTAGTAACTAATTCTTAGCACTACATTTTTTGCAACGGGAATGAGAGAGTTATGAGACAAAGGTGAGATGTTTTTACATTTTGGGGTATTGTTTTTAAAATTAGCAGAGCGTACTTATTAGGGATTTTTTTTTAAAGTCTGCCAGTTTAATTCTGAAGTATTCATTTGACAATGTTTGTGCTGTGTTTTTTTAAACATACTTATTTAGTAACAAATTATATGCAAACTATTTTTATGAATAGGATGTAAGAGGTAAACAGAATAAGGGCGGCGAGTTTTAATTTTAGGGGTATTCATTTTTTTCCATTTTATTTGAGAGTATTTTTTGGGGGATTTTTTAATAATAGAAAGTGCTGTGGTAGTTTAATACTCAATGTTGATTTTGAAATTAATTATGTTTGCTAGTTTTGAAACAAATATATATTATGTAATAACCAAATAGTTCAGTGCAGAATTGGAGGTTGAGGGTGATTCTGGCCACCAAGTTCTGAATAGACTGCAGTTTTCTAGTGAGTTGTTGTTAATCCCAGCAAAAAGGGTTATAGAGGATAAGGGTGGGGAGTGTATTATTTGGGATATTTTTTTTAAAAAATAAATTGCCCGAGGGATGTGGCACTTTAAAACTTGATTTATGTTTTAAAATGTACACATCATTAACTTTTAAACAAACCTGTTAATAATTTAACATGTAAATACCTAATAAAATATATACAATTATTGAAAAGTATAATCATTTAATAAATACAAAAATGAAACTCACATAGTAATTTCTTTAAAAAAATATATTATGGCTGGAAAGTTGGCTCCCCCCTGATGCTCTTTCAAGATGTTTCGTGATAGAGCGAGCACACAAGGCCCTCATGCAGAAGCCACCGGTGGGCGCACGCCCACGGCCTGTCATAGCAAAACTGCTGAACTATCATGACCGTGACATTGTCCTGCAGCAGGCTAGGGCCAAGGAACCCCTACTTTATGAGAATCAGCGTATCCTGATATTTCCGGACTACACACGCTTGGTGCAACAACAGCGGCATCCGTTTATTGCTGCCAAGGCACGTCTCCGAGACCTTAAGCTCCCTTACGCTCTGCTCTTCCCGGCCCGCCTGCGGGTGGTCTATCAGTCTCGCACACACTTCTTCGATACTCCTGAGTAAGTATTTAAATGGACTGACGAAACGGTGAAGGTGAGAGTACACACGCCGCCGGGATTGGAGCCGGACTCATCCTTGAGCGAGGCGCGGTCGCAGACCTCTTGGGGGTCGCGGAGGAGGGGAAACTGGAGATCCAGGTCCAGGCGGCGGTCTACATCCGTTGGTGCCTCGGATAACGGGAAGGAAGCCCCTGAACATCAGACAATTAACCCTTGACTTCTCTCTGTGTTATTGTGCGCTGTTGAAGTTATTGCTTTGCGGGCTAGAGGTGACTGATGGGTTGCTATGCGTAAAGCTATAAGTGTCTGTGGGTCGTGGCAGGGTGGAGGGAGCTACAATGTCGGCGGACGTTCTTCCCCCTAGTTTAAGGTTTGTTGAGGGTGGCTTAAGGATCATGGATTCTTGGGTGGGGATCCATTGGTGTTGACGGTCTCAGGTTCTGCGTTGGGGGCCGAGAATCTCTTATACCGCAACAGGTACTTCAATGTTCTTGAGGTATGGGGTGGGGGGTAGGGGATGGGGGCGGGGTTTTTTGGTTCATGGGGGGAACTGTTCTGGTTGGGTGTGAGTCGCATGGTCACATTAAGGTGTCACCGAGTGCTAAGTGTGCATCCACATGCTCCAGCATTCGGGCTTCTGCTCTTAATAGTCCCTGATGGCCAATCCTATGGGTGGGGCCTTGGGGCCCAGAGGCTCTCTTTGAGTCCTTAGCTGGAATTTGCGGCCAGTCCTAGACAAGATTAAGAGGGGGGAGCAGTGTTACGGCAGGCACAGCAGGCTGGAGCTGATGTGTTGATGCTGCAGGAAACTCACCTGTTAGGTTCTAAGGCCTTGTGCCTTCAGCGGTATGGCTAACATCAGGTTTATCATGCAGGTTTTACTAGAGGATCCAGGGGTGGCCATATTAATACATCGCAGGATTCCATATTTTTACTCTGCCAAATGGGTTGATACACAGGGACGATACTTATTTGTCAAGGGTATGATAGGGGAGGAGCCTCTGGTGTTGCGATGTGTGTATGCCCCGCCCCCTCTACAATGGTTGAGAAGTTGTTAGCAGTGTGGGCCGACATTCCTGATGCACTAGCTGTGGTAGGAGAGTATTGGAACGACATTATGGCTGGACTCAGAGATAGGTATAGGCCGGGGGGGAGTGAGTGGGGGGGAGGACAGATA